>NC_083522.1:5095714-6359642 GCF_032362555.1 Amyelois transitella | reverse complement strand
ACAGTTCAAAAAGGAAGAGAAAATAAACTGCGCTCTAGTGGACAAAGCCCTCCGTTCCGTCACTCGATGGGACGTGACGAGACTAATGGAGGAATTCACCAAAGAAAGGGCGGAAGCAGCCGCCGCGGCCGCCCGCGACGCCGCGCGGCTGCGCGAGCGCCGGCGCGCCGAGCGCCAGCGCGCCGCGCACGCCGCCCAGTGGCTGCCGCGCCAGAGTGAGTACCGCATCTACGGCCGTACTAGTGACCAAGGGAAAAGATTTGTATTTTTAAACGCCTTCACATCTGCGTTTTGCCTCGCGATTATCTCGCCTTTCGCTGAACCTATTTTGATACGGTTTTCAGGAACTTGAAAATTTTACTGACTTCAAAAAAGTAGGATATCGATTGGAGGCTATTCTTGTTACTTAAGTTATTGTCTGTTTGTAACAAATAATTTTAACCTACACATAGAGGATGTTATATACAGAACTACAGTAATCATCATAAGGACAAGTCATCTAGTGTCTTTCAAAATATGGAGGAGCTTAAGAAAATTTTGTTTCACTTGAGATCACCTGTCCAAGTGAGGACATATGCGTAAGCGCTTCAAACGTCACGCCAATAAGACTATCTTCTAAATTTTGGCATAACATTGACTGACCGATTGACTGACATATAAAAGCATAGCCCAAACTGCTAAGACCAAAACGTGTTCTAGTGTAATATACAGGCAGACATAAATATGATTTTCACAAAACGTCAAACAGTTACGTCGAACGTGATTTCAGCGGCAGCTGTCAAAAAGAAGATAAACCAATGGACAAAAATAATGATAATGGTCTACGTCTATTTGTATAATAATCGAGTTTAGAAGGAAATTTACTTACTGTATTGTGAACTCTGGATTGTATATTTTTTTTAGGTCGAAGCATGAAAGTGCTGGAATCTTCGGCGATCCCCACAGAAGAGAACACAAATATTGTCGACGAACTAGTGGAACGCGCCTTGGCGGCTAGGAAGCAAGGCAAAAGACGAAATAAGGATGCTGCTACTAACGGTACGTTTCTACCACGTTTATATGTATGTCGCCTCGACAATATTCAATGGCGCAAAATAGCGCAACTACTTCTTCTGTAGTAAATCTATTTGTGACAAATTCTGTGTAGGAAGTGCAGCCTCTCACTTAAAATCCAAAAACAAAATTTTCTTCCTGGCATTATTCCCGGTTGCATCCTTACCTCTCTGGAGAGCAGCCTGGGTTATGCCTATGACCATGCATGCTAAATTTGATGAGTGAGGTTTTTACATGTAGCAACTCCCATCTGACACATCTAGTTGCCTGAATGTGCAGGTTTCCTCTTTATGTTTTTACTTCACCATAAGAGCATCGATTAGTTTTCATACTAATGAACATAACTTTGAAAACAGTCAGTACACGGCCGAGATGGGATTTGAACCTGACTTTCTGCGCGCTACGCATTTCTTCATGGATCTTTATAATCGCAACTGCTATTTCATTAGTGTTGTCTAGTACCAAGGGATTAACATATACCTTAGCTTAGCTAGCTACCCACAGATTCGTCGTCTCATTGAATTAATCAGAAGAAAAATTTCTACTTAACTTGAACTTGTATAAATATGTACAATAATTAATCAGTCAGTCCAGCGGTTTGTCCATGCTTTCATAATAATTATTAATCTGTGTGTCTGTTATGAAGGCATATTAACAGTATCAGTAAAAAAGTATGGATGAAGTCGCAATCTAATTTGATTATTGAGTCTGTCCATCCCATTAGGGATAAATGTGATATGTTGTGACACCAAAGGATATCCTATAATAATGATTTTTTTATTTGAATTTTATATGTTTAATAACATGTACGTAATATATCTATGAATAAATTTGTGATTTTCAGATACAAACACACAGAAATCTCCAGAAACAATAACAGTACCATCCACACCCAAAGCGAGTACGGCAACACCCAAATCAAGTACGGCAACACCCAAATCGAGTATGGCAACACTGACACTGTTGAACAGCGCCAAACATCCACAGAGCAGGCAAGGCGCAGACGTGGCCATCTCCAGAATAGACCCGCAAGTGGGCAACAGCACTTCTATCCCCGCCAACATCGAAGCCGGCTCCTTAGTGGTACTCCAAGTGAACGACCCGAGTTCTCCGTCAAAGAAGATGTTACAAACATACATCTCCAGAGGTCCGGGGCAACTATCTCCTGTGGCGTTACCACCTGTATTTTTGAACTCTGTGATTGGCTACATGAAAAAGACCAATTCCAAAAGTGGGGAGGCGTCATCGCCTCTTCTGACGTCATCGACTAGTGTGGGAAGCCAAGATAGCAGGACTAATATGCAAAGTGTTATACAAATTAATCCGTGCCCGAGGAAAAGGCAGAGGAATAACTCTTTCAATATCACGTCCCTTTAGTGTGATTGATATTGTCGTTTGATATAGGTATATGTTTAAGACGATAAGGTTAAGATTACATTGTATTGGTATAGTTTCGATAACACAATAATATTGAGGTTCTTTTTAAAAAAAAATGCAGTTGTAATGACGTCATAAAGTCGCTTATATGGCTCGGCGCAAAAGAAAATACGATCTATGAGTTTTAATAGTAGTCATTGGGTTCCACAAATATTTATTAAAAGTTTTTAGTTTTTTTTTATTAAAACTGCGCTCAAAGACTGAATGAACTAACAAACTAACTAAGTAATTAGCATCCCCCTTCAATAAATACAACCTTAGTATGTGTTGTAGTTATATATTTTTTTTAATTATGCCTGAAAGTGTAAATATATCTATTATTTGTTGAAAAAAATCAACATCCTAAAAAAGCTATAGAGTTACATATTTTTATTTATTGTAATGGTTTACTGATACTGTTAGTTGCAATACAACATATTAATGCAACGTAAAACAATATTTTTATAATATTTTATGAAAAATTATTTTACGATGTAATTTGAACCCTCAATATCCTTTTTTTTAGCACATTATATTATTTTATCTATCGACACATATTTGAAGCTCTTAATAATTTAGAGATGTTCCGATCTACTGTAAAAAGGCCGTATCTCCGTGATATTTGCAATTTATTCCAGTAAATATTTACTTTTTAACAAAAAGATAAAAGCAACGGTACATATTTACTATAAGCACTAAGTCTATCTGTATCTTATTAAAGAGATCGGCTACAAATATCAATTGATAAAGTCATATATACTCCTTTTTCCCGAAAGGGTAGGCAGAGACTACATCTTTCCACTTGTCACGATCTCTGCATACTTCCTTCGCTTCATCCACATTTATAATTCTCTTCATGCAAGTTCGGCGGTTGCGGGTACTCTTGACCTGACACTTTGCCAGGACGTCCTAAATTTGATCAAGACACACTTTCCTTATATATCTGCTTAGTCAACCTGCTTTCATTCATCCTCTCCACATGACCAAACCATCTTAACATAGGTACCCTTTTCTATTCCTGTAACTACATCTTCTTTCACATCACAACATTCCCTTATCATGCTGTTCCTTATCCGGTCACTCAATTACCCATCATACTCCTAACGCTCTTATTTTCACCGCATTTATTTCGTGCTTCTTTTGCCACACACAACTTTCTCATTATTAATCGATCACTCCCATACATTAATGTCGAGAACAACACGCCCCTATGCACAGCCAGGCGAGCCTTTTTGGACAGTTTCTGACTGCTCATAAAGGCATACAAAGCTCCATTCACCATGTTCCCCGCATTAACTCTCCTTTCAATATCACTATCACACTTGCCATCTGATGAAGGATTTGATATACGAACTCTTTCACTTGCCCAACTTTTTCTCCTCCAATCAAAATATTACATGCTATCATTTCTACCTCCATTTCAAAAACCAATGTTTTAGTTTTACTTACGTTACTTTCATTCCTTTCTCATTCTAATATTTATGCATACAGTTTACCATCTCCTGTAACTCTTGCGCTGATGACGCCAGTATAACCTGATCGTCGGCATAGAGCAGACATTAGACGAGTAACATTCATCCTTAATCCACTTTCACTCTTTCAAATCTGTCAAACAACTATCCATAAATATGTAGGTTGAACAGCAGAAATACTAAGAAACCATAACACCATAATAATGTGTATAAATTCAACTATACGAATGCTTACGAATAAGTACGCTGTGTTTTTACTGTGATGGCCATTTCTTGAGTCTCTGTAATTTTTTTGTTAAATATTTTTTAAACTAAAATTTTATTTAAAAATATCCAATCAAGGATCTGCTGAAGATGCTGTAATCTGTTGTAGTTTAAAAAAGTAAATTATTGTTTTATAATACTGCCTTGTAATTTGTCCTTTGCAGAAAAAAATATTATTGTCAAGCCCTTCTTCATTACCAGATGTCTGATTGAGTCTGAAGGACCATTTTGAGTACAAACTTAAAGATACAGCCGTTAACAATCAAAATTCAACAATCGTGGGTACACTTACAGTAGACCGTAGCTCAATTCTATCATTAAGCCAAAAAGCTGAACGTGACCTACCATTCTGTTCAAGACTAATGGCTCTGTCTACCCTGCAGGGGATATAGACGGTGATTATGTGTATGTATGACCGTACTTCGCAAAAATTGTACATACGATGAATAGCATTTTATGTAGGCATTCGCTAAAAAGATTTTCCTATAACTACCACGGAAGTGAATCCATGGGACAAAAACTGATTGGGGTAAAAAGACTAACGCCATTCAATAAATAAATAAAAATTCAGTTACCCATACATTTTTATATTTATATATCATTAATTTCTATATTTACACAGTCAAATCAGAAATAAGTCTAGTGAGCCTCGATGCCCTCGTTCGGGAACCAGTGGGAGGCCTCCAGGCTGTCCCAAAGCCCTAATTCGGTGTCCAGGAAGTCTTGGTTGTGCCGCTCAACGTCTACACTCTTCTTGTGTTCTGAAACACAAAGTTATTTACTTCAAGAGTGAACATAATGAATACGAATCGAGAGCGGGAATTTTTCTTACAGTGCGCTTCGCCATATTTGATTGTTTTCAACTTTTAAATTAAACTTCCAATTTCTAGAAATATGTCGCCCGCGTGACCCGCATAATACAGATTTAAAAAGCATAGGTATACTACTATCACATCGAATCATATAAAAGTCCAAATATTCTGAAATAATGATAGCCAGCCATATCTGCAATCTGTTAAAATTCTTTCCAAATGAAATGGATGTTAACATAAACTACTTCAAAAATGTTAAGAAACAATAACAGTCATCACTACATAGTAAAAGCAAATTCGCTTTCCGCGTCCGTCGCTATATCAGTAGATATGTATATTAAAAATGTACACAACAGATTTTTATGCAGTTTTATTAATAGAGTGATTCAAGAAGATGATACATACATATAGTCACGTCTATATCCCTTAAGGGGTAGACAGAGCCAATAGTCCCGAAAAGACTAAATGGCCCCGTTCAGCTGCTCGGCTTAATGATGAAGAAGAAGATTTATATTTATAAAGCTAGGTCGTTAGTTAATGATAAATAAATATGTTCATCGCAAATCTATAAAACTACCACAGGAAAATGAGAACAAATGTTCCAATTTTGTTTGAATATGCAGCTTGCTTCAAAATACTTTCGCTCCCTGCTGCTGCTAAGCGTGTAATTACAATTATACCAACAACGACGTCCGTGAGCGAAGTGGCGGGCAACAGCTGGTAAATAATACGTGAGGAGCACATTAATACAAATAAAATGAAAACAAAGAATTCATGTTTTCTTAGAGAAAGAAATTTAAACTCGTGCAAAAACTTGTAGGTATAAAAATTACTTATGTTGGGGCCACACTAGTGGAAATGGTCGTCATAGCCATAATATTAACGCGGTCATCGCCAAAACAGAATAGATTTCTCTTCCAAATTGCATACAAGGTATGACTTATTGACATCACTTAAATCTAATTAGGTATATCTACTACCGCTTTCAAAGCGTAAGTTTTTGTTTTTTATGGCTTCACCAATGGTTTTGTAACAATTCCATCTCCTTCCCATAGATGTCGTCACTATTTAAATCTTAATTTCATCACGAAGCCATCACGCTAAATAAAAAAATGTCTATGTTTGAATAAACGTCTGATTGCTGCCTGTAATTAAGGGCATTTTCAAGAGTTGTGGCCCGAGCATAATTAAGGAGAAACACTGCAAATTTAAGAATAGATTTAATTATCCCCTTCATCGTACTCACCAACCAATGCGAGTTCGTCGGCCTGAGTCTTGGTTTGTGTGGGCTGCGGGGGCTCGGGCGCCGGCGCCGCCTGCGTCGGCTGAACTTGTTGCGTGGCGCCCGCCTCGCCCTGCCCATAGTAGCCAGACCAGGCTGAATAATTTTGCCAGTAGGCAGACGGATCATAATATTGGTTGTACTCCTATAATGATAACTGCTCATCAGTATTAACCCGTTTTCTCAAAGCCATTCCTCTCCAGATTAGCGCTAAGCTAGATTCATTACCTTCAAGCTAGATTTCCGCGAGCGTTAAATATTTCATATTTGTAAGCCTGACTCGTGCAGTGATAAAGCGCAATTTTTAGCTGATTACAGGCTATCACACATTTAAATTGTCTAATGGGTTATTACACTATGTTTCATAGTCATAGCACAAGCATTTTTTCAAGTATAATCTAGATCTTGTGGAAGCTAAATCTCGTTCCTATAAAATATTTCGAGATTTTGCCATTTAATTGGTTCTAGATATGCAAGCATGTTTGGGTTAACAAAATAAGCATATTAGTAGTCAGTTGAAAATATTCCACAAGCTTCAAGTATTCTGGGTTCATATAACTTGGCTGAAATTTTGCATAAATTAACATTACTTTCAATGTATACTTTGCTTCATATTTTCTAAGAACTGTATATAAGAAAATTAATTAAAAAAAATATTAGTAGAATAAAAAAAAATATTATAGAATAAATGAACATGAATGACATGAATTTTGCACGGGTTCATACCATCCAGTGCATTTCAAACCCTACTTCAGCCTTAATAAACTCCAGAAAACTTGCAAAGCCAAAATGCAAGCTAGTCAAGCACCAAGATATTAGATGAAACTATTGAAAGGGCATCAGTTTTGTAATTACAAGATGAAAATCATTTTTATATTTCAATCATCATAACTTATGTAATGGCTCTTTTATTCTTATTAATTATATTACATATTACATTATTATATAATTTTAATAGATATGCTACGTTTATGATCCAACCCATTCAACAGTTTCACCGAATTTATGCTCATCTATAGCATCAAACACCGTACCGTCCCGCTATTATATGTTGCGTTCCCAGCGGGGCCTCCTTGGTTTTGTTGCAGTCCTTTGGGCTTCGGTACTGCAGTACATATTTTAAGAGGCTTGGTGCCTAAACCTGTGTACCCATTCATTGCGTATAGGGCATTACGTTGTTCCTCTTCGTTGCCAAACCTGACGAAACCATAGCCCTTGGTGTAACCACTATTATCCAGTATCACTGAAAATATTATAAGATGATTTGTTAAAAAAAAATGTTCTGGGTTTTGATGAAATATTGCCATAGTATAAAACATAAGATTTTCTTTATACTTTATCAAAGGATTTTCTATAATTAATAATTTGATGTAAAAATTTTCAATGGCTTAGTTTAATTTTTTTTTTCAAATAGTACTTTAAATTTATTTATTAGCAATCACTGACTGTAATACCTTTAGCAGTTTTGATAGAATTGTACTTAGCAGCAAATACCCTATACAGGGAGTAGTCATCTACATCAGGGCTGAGGTCCCCGACCCACACTGAGAACTCCCTCTCCAGCTGCATGCTAGTTCGGGCTTCACGTGATGCCGTGTTCAACCTGAACCTCACCACCGGGAATGTGCCAGGAATTGGTTTGCCATTCAATTTGTGCATGGAGTCTATAGCTTCTTCATCAGTCTAGAAAGTTTGACGGTTCAGATTTAGAATTTTTTTACTTATATTCAATGAGCAGAAGTTGTCACCATGCAATGATAGTGCCAGACTAAATTTTTTTAAGTAGGAATGTTGATGAATATGTTTGCCAGGAAATATAATTTACTCAGATCAACTACTTATATGGAAGCAGACAAATACTATGTGGTAGTAGACCCATGTAAAATAATGAAAAAAAAAGATTTTTAAAGAATGCATTTCTTCATGTATGGACATGAGTTGAATTTAAAAACAAACTTACCTGAAAATGCACAAATGCATAACCTGCTGGTTCTCCTGTAAACTTATTCCTCATTACCTTTACGGCAAGTGGGCGCTGCCCCAATCGGTGGAAGGCTGCCATAATAAAGCTTTCTGTCATGTTAGGCTCCAACTGCAAATAAAAAAATGGTAAAAATAAATATAAACAAATTGTATCCTTCTAACAAGTAGTGACCACCACCACGGCTGACCATTGTAGACTATTACAAAAATGCATTTTGATGGTTATAACATTTTGATTATGGAACAGTTGGTTTAGAACAATAAATTTACTTACACTCCCCATCCAAAGCTGACATTGCATTGCCATGTTTTTAACTAAAAGTATGTGCAAGTCCACTCCAATCAATGTACTAATATGTTTATTATACACTGAGATAAAAGTTGGGATGTCACAGAAACCAAATTGTTTATAATGAAGCTTACAAAACGACAAAATTTTTCTACACAAGAAATCTACAAAAAAATGCAGAATCCAACCAATCCAAGTTTAAATTAAACTCTGAGGCAGGATAGCAATAACAGTGACAGAACAAGAAAGACATCATTTGATAAGTCAGATGTCAGGTTAGGTGACAGCACAGAGATAAGATACAAATTTGAACGAATGAAATTGTAGCATAGTGTTGTTTCGTTGATTTGTGCAACGAATCAGGAATTAAGTAATCGAATATTTTATCTTATTATATTTACTAATCAAATGAATAACGATTTTTAATCATTTTCAAATAAAACAACTAAATTATATAATATATTTATACAATACTTAAAAGTTGAAATAAATAACTTAATGGTATCGTCGCATGAGTGTGTAAGTATGTGTCACCCATCAGTCACAGTTTAATCGTTCATTTCATTTCATGACGTTGCTTTGGTGGTGCTAAAGTGATATTTTATACGTACGAAACAAATGAAGAAACAGCATTTTTTTTTATTATTGTGAAATTACTAAAATACTTTTGATTATCTTTAATGACAAAGTTGTAATTTGTAAGTACTATATATATTTTTCAATATATCAATCAGGTCAAGAGCAATTATCATAAAATGTCACGACCAGATAATGCAGATGCATTGGAAAAGCAATTAGCTAATCTCCAAATGAGCAAGGAATCCAATGTTCAAGGAAAAATCAAGAAGGTACCACCAGCTGTGCCACCCAAAAAGAAGGCCCAACCACAAGTTCCTCATAGTGCTGTTGTTAGCACACTTCGTGAACCATTGTTTTCTGCAAAGATTTCTCCTGTTTTAAATAATAACCCTCATACGTACAGTAACACTATTTCCAATCAACCACAAACTTATAAAGACTTCACAAATACCAGGCATCCAATGGGGACACCATCAAAAACTTACAACCCTACTTATAGCAATGTGCCACCATTCAGAAAAAATGGCAATAATGTACCATCACCTCCTCCACCTCCCCCTCCACCTTCTCTTCAAAACTTGCCATCTAAATGTTTTAATGATAATGAAGAATATTTACCACCGCCATCTCCAGTCAGCTCTAACTACAGCGAATTAGCCAGAGCTACAGCAAATATAAATTATATACAAGAAAGGCCATTTCAGCAAGAGAGACCTTATGCACATATTTATCAAAATGAATATCCAGAATATGGAGTTTCCCAGGCTTCTATGTATGAATCAATATACGAGCCAATTAACCCACGCCCCCAAAGTAATTTATCAACTTCATTAGGAACACAAGCTTTTCGAAATAATATACCTACGACAAATAAGTCTCCTTTACCCAAGGAAGAAGAAGTTGATGCACTTACAAATCTTCTCGTTAAATCAATTGCCGATAGTCAAGATTTAGATGTATTTGGTGTATGTATCAAATGTAATGAAAAAGTAATAGGTGAAAGTTCAGGCTGTACAGCTATGGGTAATATGTACCACGTAAAATGTTTTTGTTGTTATCACTGTAACACTAATCTACAAGGCAAACCGTTTTACGCTGTAGAAGGGCAACCATACTGCGAAGCTGATTATTACGAAACATTAGAAAAATGTTCTGTTTGTTATAAACCTATTTTGGACAGAATTTTAAGAGCTACTGGAAAACCTTATCATCCGTCCTGTTTTACTTGTGTTGTTTGCGGAAAAAGCCTTGATGGAATACCATTTACTGTTGATGCTATGAACCAAATACATTGCATAGATGATTTCCATAAAAAATTTGCTCCTCGCTGTTGCGTTTGTGAGCTCCCTATAATGCCTGAAGAAGGTGAAGAAGAAACAGTAAGAGTAGTTGCTTTGGATCGTAGCTTTCATGTACGGTGTTATAGGTGTGAAGACTGTGGTCTCTTATTGTCGTCAGAAGCTGCAGGTAGAGGTTGTTATCCGCTAGATGGCCGAATACTTTGCAAAAATTGCAACGCTCACCAGATTCGTATGCTTACCAATGTCATGACAACAGATTTATAAAACTGCGAATTTCTTTTATGTGCATATTATTCATATCAATAGGTATTTATGACGTAGTCTCTAAAATGTTAGAATCTTGCAATAGGTATTCAAAACCTTATTTAATGGGTACTATAATGACATTTTAAAAAAAAAATATTTTTATACAATGTTTTTCTTGAAAGCGTATGTATTTTAAAGTAAAACATAAGTAATTGTAAAAAAAAACTCAGTAGTTATCCAATGACAATAAGAATATTTATTACTTTCGTTATTATAATAATAAAATGTGATAATTAAGAATACAATATTTATCGCTACCAACTTATTTATAAAAATGCATTATGAATGCTGTAGGTAAACAATGTAATTTAAAAATTTCACAATATAATTTGTGACATCTAGCGTAGAGATATATCTTACAATTAATTATGTACTAACATTAAGAAAATAATAGATTTTTGTCTTTGCCTGGGCCGTTAAAGTGTAATGACAGCTACGCATTTAAATCCTTTTATGAATTATATTAAAGTTGTATTATAATACAGAAGTGGTTTTATTTAAAAACCCGATTAAAGATCTTTTTATTTTAGGTAAAGGTACATTACATCACGTAATATTTCATGACTTAAAAGTCGCTTTCCTGCTAAACCATATTTAATTTTATACTTATACATTTTATCTAAACTAATACACGATATAAAAAACTAAAACACGATTTAAAAAACTAAAACACGTTATAAAAAGAATTGGCAAGTACTTCCTGTCAACAAGTAAAAGGCACGAACATCACAGTTTTTTCTTATTTTAGGCTTGCTAGAAAAAGCTAATTAAGAAATAAAATCTTTAGACAAAAAAATTTTGACAAATAAAATACACAAGTTATTCGAAGTAAATGAAGGTCTTCGAGAATGTATTGTTTTCTTTTAAATTTAAAAGTGTAAGCATAATGACTATGTAAGTCGTGAGATCTTTGTTACCGTAATTACTATTGACTTTTTTTAAAACTTTAATCACATAATTTGAGCTAAGAACCTACATTTTATGTCTTAATTTTGTATTAAATTTCGGTGGGCTTAATACTTGTTTCATAAAAAGAGATCTCTTTTCTTTGATATTTTTTGCAGGCACATCTAATTTAATAGAATTTGAATTGCTTGTTTTTCTAACCATGATTGATTTTTCACCATTACTATCCAAATCGTTTTTCACTTTGACAACGTTTAAATCGGAAGAATAAGAAGTTTCTGTACCGTGGCATAGAATTTCTTTATCAGAATTACAGTTCAATTTTGGTTCAAATCTTTCCCTCAAAATTGAAAACTTTCGCCTGGGTTTCGTTCTTACATTCTTTTTTATGTTAGTAATTTTTGGTGCTGTTGGTATCACAGAAGAATCGCTATGTATTAATGACTGCAAAGAAGTTGATATCCGATTCGTTGAAAGGTCTTCAATGGAACTATGTGGTTGGTGTGAATTTTCTGTCACAATTTGCCACAATATATCGATATCTTTATTTGAAAGGTCTTTGAGATGTTCAGGTCTATAATTGATTTTCTTATTCTGTAATTTTACATTGTATTCCAACGACTTTGTTTGTCTTGTTGAATTACTCAATAGAGTTTGTTCATGTTCAGGTCTTATCATATCCATAGGAGAAGTGGTTTCTATTTTATTAGATAATTTATTGGATTCAAATTTAGTTCCATGAGATATGTTACAAATATTTTCCTTTTCGGGCAAAGAATCCATAATATTACTGGAATCAAATTTAGATGGTTCCTTCCACAGAGCTTTTTTCAACGTATTTTCTATAGTAACAGACGTTCCAGTCTGAGGAGAATCCCATAAATGATCTCTTCTGTGATAAACATGTCTAGGTGAATTAGTGACGAATGCTTTCCGAATTTCATCAATGGTAGCTACTAGAGAACTTTCAGAATTTAATCTCTTCTTAGTTGGAGAATCAATATCACATATGTCGTCTAATTCTTCTAAGATAGGTTCCAGATGATTTGGATCCTTATGAATATCAATAACACATGGCTTAGCTAAGAAAGTTTCATCAATTGACTGGCAAATTGCTGAATTGACATAATCTTCTTGATTACATCTTTCGATTTTCATTGATATATTAGAGTAAGTTGGAACTTTTTTAGGAAACGACGGTGCAGATAAAATAGCATTTTTCAGCTCTTGTGACAAGCAACTACTTATTTCAGAACTCTCTGAAGTAAATGTGTCAGCTCTTCTATCTCTAACTACACTTCCATCATGTTGCCAATTTTCAATATCTGAATATCCATTCCATGAACGTAAACCCCAAGCTTCTCTAGCTATATTGACTGCACAAATGTTCTCATAATCATGAACAGATAAAATTTCTGTAGGAGTGTCTAAATCACGATTTTTTGTACTTGATGTATCTCTTGCTAGTTTACTTTTACTTTTATCTTTTTTTGTATACATTTCCTTTAAGATGTCCAACGCTATACGTTGTATATTTTCAATGTCTGCATCCTGATTTCCTACTTTGATATTTTTTAAAGCGCTTAAACATAGTTTTTGAACAATATTTTCATTGAAATTATTTATATCAGAACTATTAATATCACTAAAACTTAAATCTAAATCCATATCTATAGAATCTGAAGAAGTTTTTTTGTTAGAGCCATCTGTATCATGACTAATTTCGGAACTGTGATCTGTTTTCAAAGTTTTCATGAAAGCCTCATTTACTATATCCATATTTACATTTACTAATTCATCTCTTAATTCATCTGACGAACATATACCTCTTCTTTTTTGTATGTTTAAATTATTTGAAGTTATTTCATCAATCGAGCTTTCTATATTTTCTATTGCAGATAATTTCAACATTAATTCTGTTGGTGAACAAACAGTTTTGTACTTCTTTATAAATGTATTATTACTTCTGTATTCGATTTCATCGCACGTGGCTTGCCCCGCCTGTGGTGTATTTTCTACGGTATATACTTCTATACTTGAAGTGTCCATACTTGTATTTGTTGCAGGAGCAGAAGTGAAACTTTGAGTCTTCACACCTATCCAGTGATCCAATAAGAATTTTTTGTCAAGATTTTGATTATCATTTACAGGACCTGGTTTAAATGGTGTTATTTTTTTCGTGTTCTTTTTCTTTCGATGTCTTTTAATCCTGCAAACAAACATTCAAGAATTAATAAAAACTACAAAAGTTGGCTAATACTTGTTAAGTAAGTCCCATTATTTACACCTTATGCCTTTAAATTTCACATCCGCGTTATTTTCAGTACAAAAGTTATCTATGCTTATTTATAATCTATCGTCTATATCTGTGTCAAATTTCATTAAAATCTATAAAATCAGTCCAGCAGTTCTTCAGTTAAAAGATCGTCTATCAAGAAAGTCCAATCGAATTGGTATTTTATAACCAATTTAATTTCATAACATTATGCTGTTTTCACTTATACATATTCTGATATAAACAAATAACAGAATACCTTGCATTTGGATCTGAGAGATCACGTTCCTTTGAAGTATTATTGCTTTCAGATGTATCCTTGCTTTTTTTGTTGTTCAATTCAATATCGTCTAGAGAATTTTTATCTTCATTTAATTGTTTCACAGCAAAACAACGATAGTACAAAACTAATGCACCGACACCTAAAATGATAAAAAGGGAATATTCATTTTGGCTCAATACTTTCAGATAAAATTGCTAACAAAAGATGCATTGTCCTTGTCAAATTTGTGTGCCAAAATTATAATTTATTAGAATTGATAGGTAACATACCTATATTAGCATTCAAATAAAACATACACAAAATATTTGACACATATATATAATATGTAATTATTTGACGGAGCTTACCTAGTATGGTTCCTGCAACTATACAAATTGTAGAACCCATAGACCATGCCTTATTTATAACAACTGAGTCGGATATTAAAATGTACAAAAGTAAGCTACCAAAATTTTGGGTCAGCATAAAAGTATAAAACATCAATAATCTATATCTCATGTTGACCTCGTTCAAATTTACGTAACAAAAACAGTAAACAAATCCCATGATGATGTTAAACAGTGTTTGCTCAAATCTGCTCGAACATATTTTTTTTTTCTGTAGAATAATCCATGTCGTAATAGCCACCCAGTGTAAACCTGTTACAGAAAAATATTTATTATCAAATTGCATTTTTTGAAAATTAAAGCAAATATAAAACATAATGTATACTTACCTATAGGAACAAGTGTCCATATTCTAAATATTACACAAAACAACAAAATACTACATATTCGAGCTATTAGTGTACTGAAATGCCATATTGATTTCAGTAACAACGATATCCATATTGTATTGTTGTTTGACATCATTGCGTTGTTATAAAAGTAATAAGTACACCCCCACGTAACTGATGCTATTGATGCGCTCAGGGCAAATACTGAAAAATAAAAAAAAAATTAAATACTATCTTTAAAAAAATAATAACTGTAACATTATGTCATCAATCATCAAGCATAGTTTATTCAATTAAAAATAATAAAATTTTACCTTTAGTGTAAAAATTCCCATTTAAAATTACTATTGCATATGAATGTAAAATTATCTGAGGTATTGTTCCAGAAAATACATACAAAAAGTGTAACAAACTCAGGTCATTCCTTTGAGCTACACATTTTTTAGTTTTAACTGCTTCAAGATTTTTACATGAAAATATTTTGTAGAGAAACACGGAGTACCTGTAAGAAACGCGTATGAAATCGTTATAATCGGATAATTTCAATTTAAATGGTTGTAGTTTCAGGTATTTTATTTTTTCACCTTTCAATTGAGCCTATTAGTAACCCGTGAGTAATCCAATGATGAAGATCAACTTTCCCATCGCTTATGATCCATCGTAATGAAAATATATTGACGATAACGTTCGGTAACAAAATAAAAAGAATTGTTGCCAAGGCCCAATTTAATCGACCATCATGGCAATATTCAGCAAAAACAAGGATATCTGAAAAAAACATTCATACTTTTTGGTTATATTTTAAATAAGATAATTTTAATTATCAATGTAATGATGACCCAAGTAACTAAAACATAAAACATTGACGAACAGGCGTGGTAAAAATATTAAGAGATACCGTGTTCGATCTAATTGCAATCATTATATAGGTACCTGCCTCTAACTATGACTGTTTTCTGAGTTCCGCATAATTATGTCTCTACTTGAAGCACTAATCAAAAATTTTAGACGAAATTTGTACATAAATTTGTGAAATCAAGGTAAGATAAAAGATAAATGCTAGAATGTAATTTTATCAAGAAATAAGTTTAATGAATAAAATGGTTTATTAAAATACTTAATGATCGTAATATTTAATAAGCGCTTCACATATTTGAAAATACATTTAAAAAATGTTTTACGCACCTGTCGTCAAGTCTGCGAGTATCGTAACAAGAGAAATAAACACGCACAAAACATTCAATATGCAGTAATTTTCATCTTGGTTTCTTGTTTCTTTATATTCTACATTGTTCACGTTGAATCTGTAAGCTTCAGCCATTATTTAATATTTTGATGTAGATTATTTTTGATTCAAAATATTATTCATTTTCATTTATATTTTACTATACTCATAAACACTAAATATCTTTAAAATAATAGATCTTAACCAAGACGGAAGATTGGATTTGTTGAGGTAAATCACATGAAGCATCTACACTACAATGCTTTTCCAACCAACCAATCAGGTTTCAGTATCTACCGGTAGCAGCGCAAGCGCAACACAGAGAGCTTTTTAAAAGCTCATGTTTGATTTGATTGGTCATTATTTTAATTGTAAAAAATTGAATGAAAAAAGTATCAGTTCCAGATAGCTGTAAGTAAGTAGGTGATTGATTATTCGTTCACTACAGATTTTGTCATAATATTTTCGCAATATCCCGTATCTATCCTTTAATTCGAAAATCTTGAACCCATATTGGTGGAAATCTAAGGGTTAATTTCATTCATTCGTTTTTAAAGTTCGATGTTGAATTGTTGACTGACGTTGACGGGTTGATGTTGACTTTTACGACACAGACATGCTTGCTTTGGTGGTCAGGCTTGGTGCAACTTATAGTTGTTTATTTTGTTCTTTCTGTCACAATCACTAAAACAAAAAGTAAAAACTGCCAGAAACCAGTGCAAAATTGCAAATGCCAATCTATAAAATAAAAATAAATAATGTAGCAAGAGAAAATAACGAAAACGCACGATAATTTTTTAGTAAAAAGCGTAATTTTCAAAATTTAAATTAAACAGTAAAACGATTCTTTATTATTGGCGTTTAATATAGTGGAAACTTCATGAACTTCTCTTAGACATAATCTACCTCTAATAAAATTTATTTTAGTTATCAGAACCAATTTTAAGTAAAATACAACGTAACTTGTTTGTACATTTCCAACAGTTCATACAATTATATGTACTCAATAACAATACCCAAAGTGGAATTAATATACTTTTGCTTACTCAATAGTTGCCTGTAAGACTAGATTCGCTGTTGACTGTTAGCATTAGGCATTTATTTTTTGACAAACCTAGATTGTACCTATTTTGAATTGATTTTTGAATCCTATATTATCTTCATCTTAAATTTATAAATAAGTTTATATAGTTACTTGTGGTGTTATATGTCTATTTTTTCAGGTTTAATTCTTAGTTACAATGATTCATGATGCTTTACTTGTTCTCTGGGACTGCTCACATGATACAGAAGAAACAAAAAATGTTGGTTTGATTACTTTTCCTTTTTATTTTAAATTCACTTAATATCACATTTTATTACCTATTAGGTACATATACAGAATCAACAGTATTGAAGACTCACAGGCCATATTCAGTTGGATGACTTAATGATAGAATTAAGATTCAGATAGTTACAAATAGCTAGCCCATCACATTAAACAAGAACTTTATTTTCTTTTCAAAATATATATATATGTACAAACAAGCTGTTATTATGGCGATGAAAATAATAAGTCTTGTTAATGTACTATTGTATATATAATGTATCTGGTTAATGAGACTGATTAGGGAAATCAATATTGAAATCTGTGATTTTGTTTCATGAATAAACTTTAAAATAAACCTCTATAACATCAGTGAAGATATTTATACATATGTAGTTAATGTTAAATACTACAGGTGTCTTCTCACCTTTAACAGGTGAATTTTGAAAATTACGTTGAAAAGGGGGACTCCGTTATATACCAAAGAATATGTGATGTTGCAAAGAGTCATCATAAAATTCAGAACTTTGTAGCAGAAACAGGATTTCATGCTAGGAAGACTCACAGTGGTAATAAAAACTTTACGTCATGCATAGAATTAATTAATTTATTTATGTTTTTACTATTTTTGTAATCAGCTAATTTATTCATTCAAACAAATTGACACACTGAGCAATTTTATTCTTTATTGATTTCAGTTACAATACACAAGAACTCTGGCTTATATTTGCAAGCTTTGAGTGAAGGCATTACGGAGGTTCTTCAGTCTTATAAGAAAACACTCCTAGAAGTAGAGAGCTTGGTCATAGGCAACCATAACTACACTCTCTCGTTTGTGTACAGTTATGTCGAAAAGTATAGAGGTCTATTCGACACTTTGAACAAAATAATTTCTACAATCAAGGAGCGAAGACTTGCTGGCTGTCAAATCTTGAGTTTAACACACCAATATATACTAAACGGGAATGAGATGGTGCATGGAGCTGTGGTTAAGTAAGTTTATATTGCACTGAGGTTGACCTGTTCATAGAATATGTGGGCAGCTGTTAATTGAGGACAAGGTGACAAAAAAATTGCAAAAACTACCACAATTTTGATAAGACTTATATCTGTCATTGGAAAATAACAAGAACCCCAAGTGTATGAACTCCTTAGGAAAATGTAAAGCTTCTTGTAATTGTAATCCTTTAAGAATCTTACAATGGAATCATAAATTGAATAACTGTAAGTTTTTCAATTTACGGCAATGTGGACGTAAAATAATACAATTCAAGAATCCTACGAAAGTTTATGAAGTTTCTAGGAAATTTATAAACATGCGGTTCTTGTTTTTTCCAATCACATATCCTTTTGATTGTAAATTATCTTTTAATTGATAAAAAGGTTTTGCCCTGGATTAACTCCCGCGAGGACTTGTAGATAATCTCTGTGCCAAATTTCATCAAAATGAGTAAATGATAAAAGCATTATCTGACTGTGGAAGAAATAACTTTCACATTTGTAATTTAATCTGCTTGTTTCCATTCCAGAATATTCACCAATATTAACAAGGTGTTCATAAATCAGCTATGCACTTGGTTATTATATGGAGAGCTAAGGGACCCATATCAGGAGTTCTTTATCTGCCGCAACCACGAAGGGGACTCCGATACATTCCTGTCGTCGCCTTCAACTAATACATGTGATAAGTCACTTGTTTCTACAGTAAGTGTTTCTATCATCGGAGACCTTTACTGTCATGACTCTAGATATAGTTTGGCGGCACGAACCGACTCCCATCTGACCTGTGCAACCTTTGCAGGAGATCCTAGCCAATTTTTAACATACATACATAAACTCACGCCTCTTTCCCAAGTAAGTAGGAAAGGAAGAATGCAGGGATCGTGGCAAGTGGAAAGAGGTAGTCTCTGCCTACCCCTCCAATTTTTAAACGTGGTAAATTTATCTAATATATGTTTGTATATTATGTATTTTATCATTTCAGCTACAAGACACAACTCTTGATTGTGGCTACATGTTGAACGCCAACATGATTCCTTACTTCGTGCCTTTATCCCTGGCCCAGGAAATACTGTTCATTGGTAAAACTGTCATTTTGTTCGGGTTCGACCCTCGGAAGGTGAAGAGGCACAGTTTTCTGAATAATAGAACCATGTTGCCTTTGCAGAAGTGTGGTGCCGATACTAGGAGGTAAAGAATTGTTGTTTTACATACATATGATCACGTCTATAGGTGATGTTGTGATGTGAAAAAAATATAGTAACAGGAATAGGAAAGGGAATGCTTCGATGGTTTGGGTACATCGAGAGATATACAAAGAGAGTGTGAATGTGACGTACCTTGATCAAATAGGAGACGTTCTGGCAAAAGGTCAAGTCAAGAGTACCTAAAACTGACGAGCTTTTACGAATGTGGATGTAACAAAAGGGAAGGGGGTTCCTATGCAGGGATCCTGGCAAATGAAAACTTTTTGTCTCTGCCTACAACTCCGGAAAGAGGCATGATTTATGTATGTATGTCTATAGGTAGACAGAGCCAACAGTCTTGAAAAGATTAAGGTCACATTCAGCTGTATGGCTTAATGATAGAATTGACATACAAATAATTACCCAATCGCCTCAAAGAATAATCCCACGTTTACTTGATTGATTTTTGTAATCTGCACATGAAGAGAAGCTGCTGGCACACACTAAGTTTTCCTCCCACTACAAGACCAAGATGGAAGCTTCTTTCAAAGTTCTATTCAGTTTCTTTCTTAATTTACACAGAAGGACTACTACTATAGTAAATGTTTGTGAATTTTCACGTCTTTAAAATATTCATACACACAGACACGCAAGTGATCGAAGTAACGTTTTCCATTTGAAGTATGAAAGTAATTTCTTTTTACACTTTTAAGATTCACTATTTGGGAAGAGAAGGAGGCGGAGTTTCACGAGAAACTGCAAAAGCTGAAGGACCTTGAGGGATTTGAGTTTTGTAACTTTAGGGGAGTCATCAGAGATATTAAGGAGTGTGTCACTAAGGTAAAACACATACGGAATTAATAATTTTATGAAGAAATTATAGAATGTATAGAGAACCGTATATCAATTCAAGTAACAATTGCACACAAACAGAATATAAGCAAGAAATATTTAACATTTACGAAACAAATGATTAAAGCCTTTTTATTTTAAACTAGCTTGTACTACCGTGTTGACTGAAAACCCTTATTAATACGATGAAAATATCTATGTCTGATCACAGACAAAAGGAAAAAAAAGATAATACATCACGTATTCATCCGTAACTGTGTTGACAGAGCCAATAGTCTCGAAAATACGTTCAGCAGAATGGATTGACGAAATTGAGATCCAATTTGATAGCTATTTCCTTGATTGGCTTTTGCAATGTTCACGGTAATATACTTATTGATTTTTCAGCATTTATGGACAGTGGCAGTGGAAGAGGCACAATTACTACAAGAATTAAAACTGATGAAGGATTTCTACTTGCTTGGGCGCGGTGAACTATTCTTGGAATTACTTAGACTGACCGCACATATTCTCGATAAACCTACTAACAGAACTTCAACAAGAGGTACATACTATAATTTGTTTTACAGCATTATTTATACGTTAAAAAGTTTATGTTCATGCTTACTTTAATTTTTATAATAATATTCGGGTAATTATCTTGTCACCACTATATTTCTATTACCATGGTGATTTCCAAATACCCTACATATTCAGGAAGATTTCTAGATATGTAACTCTTAATCATAATCATTTATTCCTTTAATATGGTAACAATAGGTCTTAATTATTTAGTTACAGTTTAACTGCACACATATTCTATGAGTGTATGTGGGCTCTGTCTAATATAAAAGTTCTTTGAACTGAATCCGGCTCTGTATTATGACCTTCTACTTGATACAACAGATATGAACCACGCGTTCCAGTTAGCAGCCAGGGCGGTACTTCTCAGTAACAGCGCTGACATTGAGAAATTCAGCTTTGAACTGCCGTACGTGAAACCCAATCTGTCAAATAACTCTTCATTCGAAGATGATAGCAGCACAGGTAAGAAATTAAAAAGAACTAAAATGTTTGCCGTGTCTATACGAATGCTGATTATTGTACTAGCCCACAAACAGCACTATAGGAATGCAACACTCCATGCAGTGTTAAATGGTTTAAATGTGAAGAGGTTACAAACAAACCTTCTTTCACATTCATAATTTTAGTTAGGGTCCTTATTGTGAAGGATCCTTATCGTGACAGCTAACAAAAAGGAGGATACGATCACGTGCGTAAAAGGTACGTAGTTATTTCGCGCTCATGGGTACATTACAAATAAGAAATTAAAGATGGAGCTTTTTGTTCTGTGTCTTTTAAAATCAAATGTTTGATGTAGGTTTTGTTCAAATCCTTCCACTGTATTCTATTTTGGAATGTAAGAATCCATTTGGTGCCCGCCACGTCCTGATGTCATCTTCACTCATTTGTGCCTTTCATATCTACTTCAACTCATTTGTATTCCGTATTTCTTCTCAATCAATAATAATAATATACATTTCTCAAATTTTCAGTGGCCGACGGTTGGTCCACCATAATACTGAAGTACGAGTTCAAATGGCCTCTACACTTGTTGTTCACCCCGGAAGTGCTCGCGCGGTACAACGACATGTTCAGGTTGCTGTTGCGAATCAAACAGACGCAGCACGACTTGCATATGCTGTGGAAGACGTATAAACTGTCTTCAAGGTTAATATCCTCATTAAATTAAAACAAGGCTCTCTGTGATTATGTTTCTGATTAGCATTTATCGAGGAAGAATGTGGGGATTTTACTGTACAGTTGGCATATCAATATAAAGTGACAAACCAAACGAGCCACAGAAGTATTATCAAATTAAATCAGTTCTTGTCTCGCGGTATTTCATTAATAATTGGTGATAGCAGTGGGATTCGATTTCAATCAATCCCACATATTTTATTATGCTGTCATAATAAACTGTAACAAAAATTTAAAATGGATACGTATTAGCTTTATATAATCCAGCAGAAAAGAATAGCACCACTAAATGAAAATGTACCCTGTAGAAGATGATTAGGGTAACGTATAAGAGATGGGTCAGTGACAGGTCGTAAAGCTTTTAGTTTCTCATTTAAAAAACGTATTTTCTACAGTTTTTTAATTTATATTTTCAGTTTCTCAATGTGCCAACTCCACAACAAACTCATGTTCTTAATGGACAACCTCCAGCATTACTTACAAGCGGACGTCCTAGAAACAAACTTCGCACGTCTCATGGAAGCTGTACAAAAGACCAACGATTTTGAGAAGCTGAAGAAGGCGCACGCTAACTTCTTGGCTGATGTGTTGAGTCAGTCGTTTTTGACTGTTACTCCGGTAAGAATTCATGACATTTACTTCTACAGAACAGAACAAAATAAATTTTCTATCTTTCTGTCTACTGTAGCGGGACACACAATACTATCTTCCGAGTGATTCCCGATAATTCAGAATATAACCACTTGCATTTGTTTTAAATAATAATAAACTTTCACTAACTTACTCTTATGTCTCCAACGTCAAGCCAATTAACTGAAGCCATTGCTCATAGCTTCTCGTGATGTTATGTAGGTATGTATAAAATGCAAAGTTCCCCCCGCGTTTCAGTCATCAGACAGCGACTGTTCAGGCGACGCCACAGACTACATCAACAACCCGGTGTTCTGCAACATCATGGAGCTCCTCAAACTGTGCCACTCGTTCTGCAGCATCACGGACTTCGAGGCTGACAGAGATGCTGAGGAATACCACCTAAGAGGTTATTCGGATAGGTAGGCAGACTTCCTTTAAACTTTTCACAGCGCTTTATCATTTACATGCGATTGTGCGTTGGTAAAAATTAAACCAGCCTTTGTCATGTTCATTCATGTTTTCTTTGAATTTTAATGAAATCTAATGATCATTTTCGTTTAAAGTAAATCTATTAAATTAATAAATAAATGTATACGGGACAAATTACACAGATTGAGTTAGCCTCGAAGTAAGTTCGAGCCTTGTGTTACGAGATACTAACTCAACGATACTATATTTTATAATAAATACTTATATAGATAAACATCCAAGACCCAGGCCAATCAGAAAAAGTTCTTTTCTCATCATGCCCTGGCCGAGATTCGAACCCGGGACCTTCGGTGTCACAGACAAGCGTAGTACGCTGCGCCACAGAGGCTGTCAATTCTTATTCAACCATAAGTATTTTTAAAATAGTATCAAAAGCCACTCATTGCATGGAAATAAAAAAAAAAATACATAATGTTAAACTCTAACAAATCGAAATGTTTGCAGGTTCAACAAACTAGTAAAGCAACTGATGCAGCTGTTGGTGTCTCTGCGCGACCGTCCGTGCGGCGTGTTCCTCGCGCGGCTGTTGATGAGACTCGACTACAACCGCTGGCTGAGCGGAGAGGCCATGCTCACTCAGTCTGTCACCAATATGCTGAGATGCTAGTGGAGCGAACTAATAGTGTATTAAAGTTGTGCTAAGTGAAAGTGATGTGGTGTCAAAAGAAAAATCAAGTGAATATTGTTTTACACCGGCAATAAGATGCAGATGTTGAAATTATGGTTTCCATCTAGCACATGTTCCTCGCGAGGTTGTTGACGACACTCCACTACAACCGCTCGCTGAGCGTCAAGGCTAGGCTTATTCAGTCTGTCCGGAAGTTGCTGAGGTGCAAGCGATAATAAGTGACCAATGTGGAGAAAGAATCTATTGAAGATGCACAGAATTGCCAATTGATATGACTACTACAAAAACTGCTCAGGTGTCAAAAGAATAATCTAGTGAAAACAAAGACAGCAGATTTTAACTCCCATTTGTAAGGCATTCACAATGTTAAATGAAACTATGAATATATTGATGATGTTCCAAGTGAAACTGGTTTGACTCTGTTACTATACAGTATGCCAAGTTCAATATATAATGTATGTTCGAAAGAAGAGTTGACGACTGAAAATCGTCACAGAACATTAAGCTAACTTCATTGAAAGGGATGATTAACTCCATCATCAACATTTCTGATAATAATACACAACCAACGAGCAAAGGATTTGTGTTTAAAATGTTAAAGTTAAACAACATACTTTTAATACTCAATGTATTAACAACTGTAAATATAATTTTTATGTCACAGGGAATGGGGAGCCTGTAGTTTATAATTTGTCAAATAAATATATAAACTGTTGGGCTTAATATTGTATGCAAAGCATGTCATAATAAAGTTACAATAATATGACAACTGGTTTCAGTCATTTTCGTCCGGTTCTCGTTCGTCTTCAGTGTCGTCTCGCATCAAGGCTTTGACAAAGGAGCCGTCCATGTATGTCTTTATTAATATGCACTTCAATGTTCTACAGTAGCATGGCAATGGGTGTTCTACTGTCTCTGGATCTATTAATTCTACTTCTAGGTTGTACCTGAAAAATAATTATATTGTTTTTATTACATGAGGCCACTTTTTATTGCACTTAGTATAAGTGGGTTTTTTATGTCCTAAGCTATTTTAGCTTTTAGCTTAACGGTTTGAACCGACAGTAAGTTGCGCTATTCGGTGCCTTCGAATTTACATTACTAGTATCTACAACAAACAAATGGTAACAAACAATTAAAAATAATTACCTTCTAGGTTGCGCAGGGTCTTTTCTCATTTCCATCTTAAACGCAATAGGCTCATCTTCTTCAATCTCTTGCTCCTCAGGCAACACTATAACGGCTTGTTTCCAGTGTGTGGATGGACTTTTTGGACTTGTATCGAGCTTCACTTGACAACCGCCTCCATCTGTCGTGTCGGGGAACAAACATTCGAACCACACACAAAGACCTTGGTAAAGTCCTTCTTTACATGCAGCTGTAATAAAGTAAAAAAATATTTAATAAAAATGATTAAGCAACAGAAGACAATCCTTGCTGGCTTTTTTGGTCAATTGGGGGGCTATTTTGACGTTAACAAGGCATATTTTACCCTCTTTTCGGTTTACATTGGAGTTGAGGGGAGATGATGCCTTGTCTAACTTCATGAATGGCTTCTGCTGGTAGTGAAGAAAACACAGTATGTGCAAGCTGCTCATTTTTTTTTATATTTGCGTGTTCTCAATTCCACACTTCGCCAATATACGTTGGTCCAGGGACAATACCGACTTAGTTAATAAGTCGGTATTGTCCCTGGACCAACGTTACTGGCCTGTGTCGGCCCAAGCCTACACACATACATATAATCATGTCTATATCCCTTGCGGGGTAGACAGAGCCAACAGTACCCAAAAGATAGATAGGCCACATTTGCTTATTGATAGAATTGAGATTCAGGTTGACCAAAGCCAAAAAAATTAATAGTAATATAAAACTTACCTGTAACATGTTGAGAACTAAATTTTTCTAAGCTCTCCAATTTATCTTCCATGAGGTTTATTTTACATAAGGTCACTTCATCACCTAAAATGTCATCTTGCTCCAACACCATAATCTCTGGCTTATCTGCTTTGCTGGCTCTCAGCTGTTTGGCGAAAGTGGCCATTGACACTCCATGCACATCGTCCCACTGTGTGTACAATGATGGAAGACTAAAAGTTAGGAATATTTTAAATGACATTATTATTACTTACTTTATTCATCAACATTGACCCTGGTGGTTCCTGGCACATTAATAGGACTACTCCATATATTTCCCACAGATTTCATAAAAGACGACTAAGGGAAAGGTTTATAAACTTGGGATTCTTTTTGTAGAACCTTATTGGATAAAGCATGAAGAGATAACAAACATAAATATCGTAAATTTATAAATCTTAGATTTTCCAAAATTTCCACAGGAGCGGAAAAATGGGTCATTGTGTGTATGAATATGCGCGGGCAAAAGTTATTAAGCAAAGCATGGCTCAAGACTTTAGGAGTACTGAGAAGAACATAAGTATGTATATTATACCTTTAATCCTGGAAAAATACTATTTAGGTAGGATAGTGTAGTAGTCAAGTCTTGTAACTAGTTAGTAAAAAGCTGTTCCCTTCTTCTCTTACCTACATGGTGCCACAAAAATGGTAGCAGTCTCAGGGAACATATGCCCACCCTCTTTGAGAAACTTGTCTCTGGCCACCAGTACAGAGTCCAGCATACCCTCATGCAACAAGTAGAATCCCATCCATTCTGATACGATAGCATCAACTTTGGTGTTTTCTGGCAAAACTACATCCTCCACTTTACTGTGTATCACCTGTAAAAAGATATATAGCTATTTGTTTATTTTTTTACCATAAGTATAATTGTATGGTAGGCATTTCCTATTAACAGCAGGAAGCATGTATTTAATTGTAATATATTCACAATATGATATCCTTTCTTGCTTCTCTTATAAAAGATATCATTCAGTTTTCAGTAAACCCAAAAATTCATAGCAATAACTTCCTTATACTTTCATTTAAATTCTCAATTAAACTTAAAGAACTGTAAAACTGTAACTTCTTGAAACATTGCATTTGATATGCTTGAACTTATAAATATAATAAAAAAATAACACCAAGATGTATGTGTGTGATGTTGTGCAACAAATTATTTTTTTAATAATAACCAAGTAATACATATACCTGTCTGTACTTCATACAAAATTAACATCTACAAGCATACACAAAGCTAAATATAGGCTTTATATTTATAAACCTGAGACTCTGTCTACTCCGTTAAAACATATTACATGTATTTAGGAATGGACGGTACAGAACAGTTTTTTATTATTGCACAACATTAGATTAGTACCTACTCACATAAAAACATGAATATCAAGTGCTTCTGTTTATTAAGGAAGTGTTGATAAGAGCCTGTCTCAAATATGTAAGAGATAATGCTATAAGGCATATAATCAATATATGAAGCCATATGTTAGGCAAGAGGTAATATGTATTAAATAATTACCTCAATGACATCTCCAAAATTGTTTTCCTTCACAATTTCCATGGCCAAATGTGCTAGGTTACTGGCTTCTACAGCATAAACCTTCTTTGCGCCAGCCTGGGCGCAAAATATAGACAGAATCCCTGTGCCACAACCAACATCCATCACAACTTTGTCTTTAAAAAAATCTTTGTTATTAAATATTGCTTCTTTATAAGCTTCGGTCCTTGGGCTATCTTCAATCATCAATTTATGGATCTGTTAAAATTAACAGAAGAATGATTTACCTAACAAACTTTTGTTTTTGAACTTAGGAAAAATTAATTAAACTGAATTCTAAATATAAGGTACCTAATTCTGTTTGTATATTTTATTCCAACTAATTGACAGATTCATTAAATTTCGTTTAAATATAATATATTGATTAATTATAATATATGAACAAATTATATTTTAAAAATCTTACCTCCAAGTTTTCATAACTGGTAAAATATTCATTTTGAAAAGCTGATTCCATGTTTTAACGTAGCAATAACTAGAGATGTAACTTGTAACAGATTAAATGTAATTCAAGTTGTTTGATGAAGTAATATAAGTAGAACCTTGTAAATTCGTCAGTTTATTTTATATTGTAGTGCGGTGCGTGGATTAGATAACCTCTCTATTCTACTTGTTGGGTTGGGATGGGGGACTGAAGTGAAGGGTGAAGAGAGACTCATTCACAGATTTCATAAATAAATTTAAGAAATAGTGGTGTTATTTTAGTGACCTTGTAATAAAGAACAAATTGCAATAAGGATATTCGGTCGGTACTACCTTTTGGTACTACCTTTTAACAAAGCTACGCTTATGCCTCTGCGCTTGTCAGATGCTTAGCGTGACATAATGTAAATTCGATATGACATCTGACCAGACTATTAACATTGACAAGGCACGGATATCTACGAGCAGAGGAGACATATCTGAGGCAATAAAGAAAATGTTAGTGTAAGTGGCCAGCGAACCAAAGTTCACATTCAAGAGTCTTAACTAGACCCAAAGGGCCCAAGACTGCTTAAGTCTGCAAGGAAGCATTACAGACCTACTGGACGGAACCACTGGTTCCAATTGAAAAATTATTTTATGTTGAATAGACCATTAATCTATATTAGCTTTAGGCTTTATTACATCACACTGCAACTATTAGCGACAGAGGCTTCATATGAACTTAATTAGGAAGGCTTATCCACAGTAAACATTGTTTGCAATCCGTGGTTTGACGTATGGGTTTAAGTGATCTTTGACCATTCATTCTCTTTTACGTCACATCATCACAATTCCCATAAAAAGCGCTAAATAATTTGGAATTTAGCGCTTCCTACTGCCTTCCATTAATTTTTCAAATCTAATACTTTTTCTTCTAACAAATAATTGTTATTTAAAATGCCTTAATTTAAGCAATTTTGAGGTTAAACTGGGTACTGTATTACTACGCTTTTTTATTTATTATATACGTAATCCTGTTATAAAAATGTCTGAAACAAATAATGCGTCCATACATTAAAAATATTCGATCCATTTTTGAATGAAATAATTTGTAAAAATCAACGTAAAACTCCTCAACTACTGTTGACCACCTACTACTACTGTTACTATAACTGTTGACTACTTTAATTGATTTTGTCCCCAACCATGGACGTAATTTATTAGGTCCATGTCCCCAACTGTGACAGTTGATTGAAGTTGATGAATAAAAACATTTTGTCGCTTTTTTTGGCAATTGAACATTTTTTTTTTAGAAAGTATTTGCCTTTTCTTCGGAGGGAGTTGGCATCAGTGTAATTGACATCATTCCCTCATATCAGTGACACTGTTCAGTTTATCACACGCGCTTGCTTGGTTGCATCTTTAGACATTTTAGACTATTATCTGTGGTTCTCATTTCGCATTTTTTACTGATGTTAGCCGAGTTATAGTTTTCTTGCCTGTTTTTAAATTTTACTGTGAAAATGAAACTGTTTTAATTGTAAGAAAGATTTTGATCAAGTGAAAATGGCAAAAGAAGGAGATATGTCTCTTTTCAACGATGTATTGGAACCCTTCAGGAGGGTCATAAATACTGATCCTCCTAAGGACAAGCTATCGGCGTCTACTAAACTTAATTTTTCTGATAGTAATCAGTCTTTAAAAGAAGGTAATTTTATGTTTTCAAATTCAAGACTTAATTAGACAGATCTGCTCGAAATTGTGTCTTTCTTTTTAAATGTTATTACAAAATTTTTGTAGGTCTTTCGAACATGTTGTCGTTTGGCAAAAGGAAGTCGAGTATCGGAGCTGCAGAAGGGGTTACTCCAGAAAAAAGAACTCGAACTGGTTCTACTTCGAATTCAACGGCGGTTGTTCCTTCTCCTTGGGAAGCTAAACGGATGAAGATAGACTTGATTGCTGCTAAAGCACAGGTCAGGTCTTTTTTGTAACATTAGTTATCGAATCAAACTTTAAACTACGTTTGTAATAGCCAATATATCATCCAGAGTTTTGTTCTGTATTGCATATAAGCACAGAATTATGAAGAGTTAGTGTAGTACTACACCACTACTTTAATAACTTGTTGTTAATATTGGTTCTAACTTACTTAGGTCAATATATTTACCTTGTGCCTTCATTTTACATAAGCAATTGATTTTTATATTTATTTGTTTTAAATTTTATGTTCTCTTTGTCTTACTATAAAGGTACAAACAAAAATTGAAAATCAGTAAGCAATAAAAAATAACCTGCTGTTGATTGGGGTGTTCAAATTTATGTGCCTTTAAATATTCATGGTACACATTTTGAGCATTATTTTTATTCTCTTGTAGATAACAAAATTAGAAGCAAGGGTAGCCCATCAGCATACTATTCGCAAAGAAATGCAGATTCTTTTTGAGGAAGAGAAGGCTTCACTGGAAGAACAACATAAGCGGGATGAGCGTGCTCTGTCAGATATGGAGGATAGGCTGCAGGTCATCAGGAGAAGAGAGCAAGAGCTTAAAGATGAGCTCGCTCAGGTAATAACCTTCATATATATGGAAAAGTCCTATGTGTGTTATTAAGAAAAATATGATTTGGGTTACAATAACAATAATATAGTCCATTTCTTTCTGTATGTACTAAAATGAAAGTAAACAAGCTGATTAGTCTTTTTGTTGAAAAATACATTGCTTAAGTATTGTTAAAAACTAAAGTAATTAATAATGGCATTTGTTATATTAATTTTGTCTTTGGCTATTAATAAATTTTAAAATGTATTTTTCACCAAAAGACGTATTTTGATTGTTTAGTTTACCTTTATTTCTGAAGTAAATGTGATCTTTCAGGTGCAAAAAGATTACCAAGAAAGCAAGGCGAACTGGGACAAAGACAAGTCAGAATTACACAAGCAAGTAGCAGACTTGAAAGATCAGCTTTTAGAGGCCGAGGTGCAAAGTAAAGGGCAGGTGTCAGAAATGAAGAAGGACATGAATGAACTGCAACAGGTATGCTAGTATAATTAAGATTATCTTTGTGTGGATGTGAATTTATATAAGTATTTAATCATGGTGATACTAACTTCCTATGGTAATGGCCACAATCCATTAATATATTGAAATGACTGCATAAGTGTTTACCAAACTAGGTAAGAAACTCTTTTAAATATAAAAAAGAACAAACTGACTGTTGTAACTGAATCTGAACCCTGAGCTTGTAAGTCACTACTCCAGATCACTAATTACTGTAGCTTACTAGCCACTGTTGCTGGCTTGATACCCTAACAGTTTATGCACTCTGTACAATGCACAAAGTAAAAAACCTTAAACCTCTCATTGAAGTAGCTCAAATAGGCAACTTGTGGCCACGGTATCATGGACAATAATCATAATTTAACTTGCTGTGTTTTAAAAGGTTAACCATCAACACTTTATTGAGCATTACAAAATGCCATGTTTCTGGTAATACATAGTTAATGTGGTTTTTTGAACCAGAATCATTGCTGAAGAAATTAAGTACCTTAACCTCCCTATTATTTTTAAACAAATTTGAATTGATTAAATATTACCAACAGGCGATAGAAAGCTACCAGTCAGAAGTGGAGATCTTAAAGAAAGAGGTAGCCAAACAGACCAGCAGGGCAGAACAGTGCACCTCGCTACGCACACAGCTGGAGAAGCAGACATTTGAGTTGCAACAGGTCACGAACAAGTTAAAAGAGCTGGAGTATGAGAAGGACTCGTATAAAGACTGGCAACAACAGGCCAAGGTGATTGTTTTTTTTATTTTCTAGCTCGATGTGCTTGTGAATAAAAGTACTAATTATGTTACTCAAGGATTTAGGTATTCTAGTATGAATATTGCAGTATTTTCTGTGGCTTTTTAAAAGGTGGTTGAACAAGTCTATTGCCCATGTAGTTCTCATACTTTACGAGTTTTCTCCCTAAATCGGATTTACGCATCATACATTATGATTAACAAGGAATCCTGATAACTGCAAGGATATTTCTTTCTGCCACTTTTATCTGGACTCAGCAAAACAAGATTTTCCAGATATGTTTTGGAATTATATCAGAAATCAGTAATATTTTTATGATAACAAGCTGATGAAAGTGCTGCTGCCTAGTGGCAATCATTCACGAAAGGTAAATTTCTATAATAAACAGATATTTGAATTAGTTTATCCAATTTTCATTCACAGACAGCCCAGAAGCGTCTATCCAATATGGCGGAACTAGAGAAGGAGGTAACGAGACTCCGGGCCAACGAGAGAGGTTTACGTGACGCGGTGGGCAACAAGTTGTTATTGGAGGAGCAGGTGCACGTGCTGACCAATAGGGTCGAGGCATTGCAACCGGTGCAACAGGAACTGCATAAAGCTAAGGTGATTAATTCCATCATTTCTTTTAAAAGGTTGATGATAATAAACCGTCTTTGCATGGCAACAAAGTGTAATGATACGTGCTTAACACATATCATTAGGCTTTGTTGAGTCTCCTTTTATTAAAAAAATTTCTTTTGGTTTGTTTTCATGGAAATTTCCACAAATTAATTATGTTACTCCTATAGTTTTAAATTAAAGTACAGATTTATTTTAATTTTTTACTTGTAACAAACATGTTTTTTTTCTCTTTATAATATAAATAAAATTCAATTCAAATGCAAAATTTTTTTTTATTCATTATTATAGGATACTTCGTATCGCTTAATAATTGTCAAAATGTATGGTTTAACAACATTGGTTGACGTCAAAATATTTCTAACGTTTTTTAATTAAGTACTCTTACTTACTCTTGCTTTACTGAATGTGCTCACTACAACATACAACCGGCATCAAAAGGCACAGGAAGCCTGAAATTTGGCTACGCTTTCATAGCAACTGATATCTTCTGTTTATAGATACAGTTTCGTTCATAACAATATAATTGCAGGTGAAAATAGCAAACCTTGAGGCTTCCCTGGAAGAGTGGAAGGCGGCGGCCCGCGGGCACGGCGTGGAGCAGGCGCGCGCGCTGGGCGCCGCGCTGGACGCCGCGCTCACCGGCCAGCTCGCCTCCGCCGAGAGCTGCTCGCAGGCGCACTCGCAGCTGGCGCAGAACAATGAGGTATGGAGTACATTACATTACATTAAATCACACCTCTTTCACGGAGGGTAGGCAGAGACTACCTCTTTCTACTTGCCACGATCTCTGCATACTTGCTTCGCTTCATCCACATTCATAACTCTCTTCATGCAAGCTCGGCGGTTTCGGGTACACATGTACATTAATGACACGTTTAAATCATACAGGATGGCCAGAGTACTTTTCATCCGCTTGGCTTATCCCAGTTGTGACATCTCAGTGATAGTATCAAATTTTGGATGCACTCGTAAATATATCGGAGAACATACGGCGGGAGACGCTATATGTAAAACTTGACTTCTCTAATCCAGGATCGTGGTCCACCCCGGGCTTCTCCAGAGAGGCCACGACGCAACCCAAGACTCACGATTTTCTGTAATTTTTGAAATTATACGTGAGTCTGCGAAAGACATAGCGTACTTTTTATTCCGGTTCCTGTGGGATTTGCGAAGAACCTGTATTATATATAAGTGGTGCTAAATTTTCGCGGGCGAAGCTGCGGGTAAAGGCTAGTTATTAATATTGTATATGTTTCTTTTAGGAATTAGCTACATTGAAGTTCGAACGTGACAAGGCCACTTCGAAGCTGGAAGACTTGATGACGGTTAAGAAAAACCAGGAGACACATATACATAGGCTGCAGAAGAGGCTATTGCTCGTTACGAGGGAAAGAGATAGCTATAGGTAAATTTTTGAAAGTTACATAGTAGTAATTATCTTTCTTAGATACCTAATCCACAGTATTAATAAAGAGAAAAATTTATATTTTTGTATGTTTGTAACCAATAAACTAAATAACTACTGTGACTCACTGATTTAAAAAATCTTCATCATTAGAAAGTTCCATTATTCATAAGGGTTATACAACAACTTACAAATTATATTAGATTTCAGATAAATAAATAAATATTTATAATCTGGAAAAAAAGCAGCAAAAAAATCCTTCTACAGCGTGTGCTGGCCACATGGTTAATTATATACGCATATAATGTATAACAAAAATATGGGTTATTAAAAGATCTATAAAAAAGCCCGTGACACAATATATCTAACTTCTATTATAAAGTTATGGTATGAAGATTTTGAATTGAATTACATATGTTTTTTCAGACAACAACTAGACTGTTACGAAAAGGAACTGACAGTGACGATGTCGGGCGAGCCAGGGACGGACAGAGCCACCTTACTGTCCACTAGAGTAGCACAACTCGAGAAGTCTTTGCAGTCTTACCGCGACCTACTGGCCACGCAGGATACACAGGGGCAAGCCAAGAGTAAATACTTCAAAGATAATATTATAAAGAGATTTTTTGTGAACAACTAGCTTTTACCCGTCCGCGCGCCACTTACAAAAGAATACAGGGTTTTTGCAAATGCATCGGGACTTTCGATATGAAGATAACGCGTAAAAAGGAAACAGACAAACTAAAAAATTCAAAATTTTGGGATATTGACTTCAACAATACTTAATAATTGTCATATCTTTCTTTCGCATCTATACATATAATATTTATAATATTGGGATTCCACGATAGCGAAGCCCCTGAAAACAGTCCAATAACATTATATTGTTGAACGACGTAACTGTAACTAATGTTGCCGAATTGCAGAAATTTTTGCTATTTTATTGAGATCTTTGGGCCACGCAGCGGCAAGATAAGAGCGAGTTATATTTATTATGTTTTTTTAAATGTATTGCCAGTGTTTAAGTTGAACTAAGCGAAGCACATCTTAGAAAACCGTATTAAGATAGGGGTAATTACTTTCGCGTAATGTTAGTATGTTTGTGTACTAGACACAAACATACTGGCTGATGAAAAAATCATACCTAGGTTTATAGATCCCCCATATCGATTTTTGGGCAACACAGACATTGATCGTTTACTGTTTTATTATATGTATGTAAAGATGGTGTTCATGTTATGTTTTAAAAATAAAATAATTTATTTTTCCTTGTCGTAGTGGTGGAAGGCCTTCGTAGCGAAGTGAGCAAATGGCGGTCGGAGGCGGAGTCGCTGCGGCGCGACGCGGGCAAGCTGCGCGCGCAGCGGGACGCGCTGCAGGCGCAGCTCGAGCGCATCGACCGCCAGCCGCTCACTAAGGTAGGCACGTACATGCATACGTGAAGAAATAGAGGCGGACGGAGTTTTACTATACACCAAGAAGAAGCACCAATAGTATGCACCACTCTATATATACACGCCTCACGTATCCACTCTCACCTCACCGATCCGGACGACCCCATTACGGCCGCCGTCCCCCCCTCAGACCCCCTACCGTCCCAGCAGAGGCACCGTGCCGACATTCTCGCGTACATACACCGCGTTCGCCGGCGAACGCGAAGAAGTAGGAATAGTCGCCAGTTCACTAGGTACCGCCCCGCGGCGGCCCCCGGTGGATCCGCCACTTAGTCAGGCCCTTATGGCAGTTGAACACTAGGTTCAACCTACTCGGGTTGCGTCAAAGCCGAGGTTTGTCCCACTTTGGGAACCCTTTTAGCAGCCACTGCGTCGGCAGGAGGCCCTTCAGGCCCCGCCACTAAAAAGTCCGGTTAAGTTGTAAAGCCGTTCAGGCAACAATTAAAAATTTATAATATAAAGTAATAAGTTTTTACATAAAAAAAAAAACACTCTCACCAATAGTTTGATAGTCGGCCGCTATTGTGTACGTCAAAGATGCGTCGAAGATTATCTCACGAAACGTCACTCGTACATGCGAACAACGCCGCCATTACAATGCTTCACATTAATTCAAGCTACATTCCGTCCGCCTTTTTTTGTGTAAGTCTATGCATACAAATACATACTTAAAAAACAGGCTAAAATGATGATGATACATACAGGGTGTAACGGAAAGGTGGTACCAATTCGGATAGGATAAAATCGGCCCATGAAATCAAACAACTTTTCCCAAGGAACATGGGGTGAAAGCCGAAGAATAAAATATTATATCCTGATACAAGAGTTGTCGATCAGGCTTAATAATTGAATTGAGATTCAGATAGTGAGAGTTACTAGACAATGGCCTAAAATAACAATACCAAGTTTGTAAGCCCTTCTCTTGATTAAATTTGCAGGTGCTTCACTTAACTGAAAATCCTGCAGCGGCTGCGCAGAAACAGTTCCAGTTAGATTTAGACAATGCTCAGGAAGAGGTTAGTATTCAATTTATTTTTATTACGTTTGCTGAATTATTGACATCTTATCAAGTACATATATTGTGTGATAAAAATACGTTCAATCCGATGTATTTGCACTGAAGATATTTTATCAATATTGCTTAGTTGATAGACTTTTGAAATTTAATCACACTTATCCAACCATTCATTTTCATTTTATACTTTATTTTTCTGTCTATTTAGTGCACAACAGTATTTTATATAAAACTGAACGTTAAAATATTTAAAACAATTTATTCTGACGCAGATAAAAAGGCTGAAGGCGTTACTGCGCGAGGGCGGATCTCACACCGACCCTGAGGAGTTGCAGCAAATGAAACAACAGCTAGAGAATAGCCGGATCAAACTAAAAAGGTATGTGCTGTTTATTAGATAACTTGTGACTTTATAAGGGCATGTAGTGTGGAGATCCGATCCTACCTCACGGTACTTATCCGCACTATTAATAAAGCGTAAAGATTTGTATTTTTGTATGATCGTAACTAATAAACTTTGAATTGATATTAACGAAATTAAGCACAGATAAAGAATAGACCTTCTGGATTTTTCCACGGGAGCTTAGACCCGCGCATAGCTAGTCAATTACATATAGTTACGGCTGTGTGTTGTCTGTCAATGGCGCAGAAAGCTACGATGGAATATCTATGTTCATTGGTGAGTCTTGGGTATAAATATGAATTTTCAGAGAATTATTGGAAATTCCCACAGCAAAGGTCGGGATTTTGAGTGCAGAGCCACAAGAAGAGTTTTATGATTGCTCCGAAACTATTAAGATACGAACGAATCATACAAACACACATACATATATTCTCGTCTTCAACATTCAAGGCTTATTCTATATATTCTGATGAAGCTCAATCTTGAGATTTGGGACGTATCATTCTATTTAAGGCATTTAAATTTTTTCCTAGTAAAGTCAATATTATTATTTTTTTTAGAATGAAAGAAGAATTTACGTCCTCTGCGCAGGAGTATCGGAATGTCGTATACATGCTATTAGGTTATAAAATTGATAGAACTGGACACAAGAACTATAAGTAAGTTGACTATATTTCATTTGAATAAAATATTTTTCTAAGAAATACTCTTGGGTTATTTTTGCTGCATGGTTATTATTAATTTTATTTGGTTCTCAAACTGATGGAACAACGTGCACGCTTGTTATACATTTTTTATGCATTTAATTTGACCAAAAATGTCGATTTATTTGCAAATGCACGGTTTTTCACCAGTCGTGAAATATTAGATCCTTCTCATATTTAGACCTCGATTTTGTGTATAAAAAATACACTGCTCATATGAATCACACCGTGTCTCTATAGAACATCCATGATTTTTATGTATTCTACTTTTGTAAAAAGCTGCGAAAAAAAAAAGAAATTGTCCTAACAAACATTTTTCTACCCACAGAATATCAAACATGTACGCGGAATCGTCAGAAGAATACTTGTCGTTCAACCTGTGTGACGAAGACATAGAAATGGTGCATACAGACTATTCGGCCACCCTCACAGATCTCGTAGAGTTACACCTTCACCACCATAGATCTATACCAGTGTTCCTTAGTGCCCTTACTATGGAACTCTTCACCAGGACTACTATGCAGCAAGAAACTCAGTTAAATTAGACGTTATCTGGTTATGAGTAATAGGAAATAAGTAGTCTTTTATAATTCTCGTAAGACGATATATAAATAAGAAAATTGATGTGTCAAAAAAATATATTGTGTCGACGACTAAAAATGGAATACATAATACCATAAAGCGAATGACAGATTTAGAACTAAATCTCCAACACCACAGATCTTTAGCAGTGTTCCTAAGTGCCCTCACTGTTGAACTTTTCAAAATGAATACTATGTTGCAAAAGACTCTAAAGGTTCTAAATAGGTAATAAGGTGTCTTATGAAGATGTTGCTTTCCAATGCACAAAAACAATGTTTTGTGGACTTTTTATCTATAGCTACAAATGGAACACAAAAAAAAAATTAAAGATTTAGAACTGAATCTACTACACCATAGATTTATAGTAGTGTTTCTAAGTCGCCTAAGTAGCTAGTAGAAGAACTAGCAGAACTCTTCACAAGGACTAACTACTATGTAGCAACAAACACATAAAATGTTAAGGTTCTAAATAGATAAATGGTCTTTTATAGTATTCGCAAGAAAAAATGCATTAAAAATTGTGGACTTTTATACTTATGTCGAGTGAAGTGTGTATCGATTTTGCTGTATATTGTTTATTCATATGAACAAATTTTGTAATATGCAATAAAATAGTATTCCATTGATATATGTTATGCAGAGAATATAAGTACGCTGGGCTATAGAATACAAAATGACTCAAAATTTTGTAGAGATGCATAGCACCTTCGTTGAAACAAAGAGCGTCTTGGGTAATAAAATTGACATTTGTTGTAGTGTTGCAATATATCGATTTTGGAAAATGACTAATTCTTTATTTTTTTTATTTTAATTTATTTATGTACATCAAGGAAAAAATACAACAAGACCTTAGACTTAAGAAAAGCTTTGTACAAGGGCACTTCTTGTTTACTTTTTTATTATTACTTATTAATATTTTTTTTAATAACAGCCTTAAATGGATTGATACATGGATTTTTATTATGTGTAATATTAATTCTGTGGATGTTCATACAAACACCAGCGCTATAATCAACTTCCTTGTTACATCCAGCGTACTTTTGCTCAAAAATTTAAAGGTTAATATGTTACATAGTCCAAATAATCTTCTGTCAATAATAAAATGTATATACAAAATTCACATAAAAGTGTTAGATCAGATATGATATGAAAATAAACATTTATTTTGTACTTTCCTGTTTTTTTGTCATGTTAAGTTCAAACTGAAACTGAAAAAAACATTCCAATAAGTAGGTAGTAGACTTTCGGTTCGGCAGTTTCAGTTGTACAGTAAAGGCAAACAATACGTAGTTTTGTTGAAAAATACATTTACATAAATTAATTTATCACAATGAAAAGATAAATCAAAATTAAATAACAATTCCAATGAATAACTTTTACTATTAACCATAAATAATTTTAGAAATTTATTTTTCGACAAAGAGATCTATCCAAATTGTTTACCTTTATGAGTACCTATACAAAGGAACTATAGAGAATTCTATAATAGTTAACTGTAGATCCGAATAAAACATCATGACCACCTTCAAACTTTTGGAAGAGTTATTTAAAAAAAAATAACAGAACAGACAGTTCAATTTTTTTCTGCCGAAATAAAAAGCCTTTACCAAGCATATGGCTAATAATCGTTAAGACAGAAAAATAAACTATAGGTAATTTTGAAAATGCTATTTTATAAGTTATGAAATAAGTAATGAGTGGATTGGCTGGAGTGTGCTATAAGCAAAACTTTTTTGTTTAAAAACGGAATATCTTATACAAGGTGACTTTTAATTCAACTGCATAAATTTAACTGTTAGTGTACTCATCTAAAGGATATTTAAAAACGTTAAAAGAAAAATATCGGTTCATATTTCAGAAAGTACAAAAAAAAAAAAGTATCAAAATCCACGATCCTTAATACGTCATATCACCCCAGCCGGCGGAAAAGCGACGCGTAAGATTCAGAGGTCAACGACACAATTCATTCAGCTGAGCGATCTCGACAACTCTGTACTTGATCTTGATACTAGAAAAATAAGTTATTTTCAGACATTTATTTACATGTTAAGTTTTAATTTCTTTTTGTAGTATTGGTCTTTAATAAAGCGTGTGACGTAGTTTTTGAGGGTATTTTAAATGTGAAAATGATGACGTTTAATTTAAATAAAAATAGGCTCAAACAGCTCAGAAGCATGGGTATAGTCTATGTTTAAAAGGATGCAGTTGTTTTAAATGTCACCCTGTATAGTAAGTGTGATTTTATAAAACATAAGTTTAATGACCAGCAATTGAATAAAGTGTATCAAAGTGATGCAGTTTTTCAATTTTATCGTATTAGTTTAAATAGATGATGTAAATAACGGTTTTTAAGTCAGATTTCCTGCAGACAATGACAAGAGAAACTTGACTCATAGTTTTTTTTAAAGGGGTTATTTTTCTTTTCCGTTTTTTTAATAAAATTGTAATAATACAAACCGTGCTCACGAAATCGCAAGTTATTAATAAAACAACCAAGTTCAATGTAAAATATTTATGAAGAAACAAGGACAATATATTATACATCTAAGTTTGCAAAGAGTTCAACTACAACAATTTAGTATTATTACAGTCGGGTACAGATAACAACTTGATTAGCATTAAAACGTAATTGACAGGAGCCTAGGCGTTCATCCACATAAGAATAAAATTAAAAACATTCGTCACATTATTATCAACATGAGAAGGCCGTTGTAGTTTTAAAAGTGACTAAACGTTAAATTTTGACAACCAATTTTTTTAATTGAACCCCATAAGAACTTTAGGAATATGTATGCATACATACATACATATAATCACGTCTATATCCCTTGCGGGGTAGACAGAGCCAACAGTCTTGTAAAGACTGATAGGCCACGTTCAGCTATTTGGCTTTAAGATAGAATTGAGAATATGTATGATCGATTTTAAATGTAAGTAATCGTATTTTCCTAGTTTGATGATGTATGGGTGTGGATAATCAGAAAAAGACTATTTAGCATAAGTTGCTTGTAGCATTAAAGACTTTGTTTATCAAAATCATGGGACCTATTTACCAAAATCGGCCTCAAGTTATGGTTTTATTATGATTTAGCTTCGCTTATTTGCAATTTTGAATCTTTGGATTTTTAATTACAAAGGAACTCAGTGTACCTGTGTCAAATAAGCGAGGTTGATCTTAACACAAAAATCTATGGCTTGGCATTAAAATAATAACATTAAAGTTCTTTTTTATCCCGAATGTGTATCAAAAGTTTTAAGTTTGATCTGAAACGATTATTCATAGAAAAAAACAAGAGCTGGCTAATTTATTAGGAACAAAACAAAATCAAATATGTATGCATGGATATTCACTAGCTAGACTATGTCCGAACGTTTAAACATGTTAACAATGTAGGTACTGAAACATAAGTACAGACAAACTAACTATTTAATTAAAGCTAAAAAGGACGCCAAGAAATAATCTACTTAGTGACACGCTGCGCTACCACATAAATGTAAACTCACATACAAATAATATTGGAAAACATTTTGGAAATGATTCGTAAGTAACAATAAATTACTTTTATCTACAGTCTAATAAAGATCACTTAATTTCCAATGTAAAATGTTTCGAAAATAAAGATATTCTAAAATCTTACATCCACGTAATACTGAAAACGTATTCGATAACACTTCATATTTTCGAATTAAAATTTGACTTATGCGAAACACGATTCAATTTTAAACAAACAAAACAAAACATGTAACATAAATTTCATACAATTTTCAATAAAATTATTGCACTAAACTTTTATTTGTAACTTAATAATAATAAATATTGCATATAAGCGTTAACCATGTTGAAGTAAAATTAAGTCTTAAAGTACTAAGAGTTAATCAAATTTTAAGAACAATGTCAGTCCGATGAAACTGTTAATAATTTCATCAATTATAAGCTTCGTGTGTCCGAACGACAACTAGATATAAGAATTTCATTAAATATTCTAAGGTTCCAAATATTGTGCTAACTACAAAGACCCTAGAAATATTTTGACTAAATATTAAGTACGATTTGGTGCTCAAATTTAATAAGGTAAGTGTTAATAATTATTAAAAACTATTAAAGAATTATTATTTATCTACAAAGTTCGAAAATACGTGCATCTCAATAAATCGTCTAAATCTACGCTAACTAAGAAATGTTTGATCTGTTTCGGTTAACCTGGCACGAGAATGACTGCGCGGCGGTCTTGGGTATGTACCTTTTTAACACGACATTTTTTATAAAACAATTAAAATTTATAGCATAGGAATAACACAACAAATTAATGGACACGTAGTATTTCTAACAAGTATTTTTTTAAAGTTTAATTTAATTTCCTGCATAATAATAATCCAGACCGCCGCGTGCCGAACCTACGAAGCTAAACTGCGCTAAAACTAAGTCTATGACTATAGGACGCGTGTGTCGATGTCGCCTCCATGTCGTTCACGTTCGCGAGCGACGCTGTTGTCCGTTATGTTCTTGTTGCCTGAAAAGAAAATTAAGTAAGAAATGCCTTAGCAACAGATAAACGTTTCAACTACTAGAGAACTAACCCTTCTGTACGACCACGACCACTCTGACAAGAGTGTAACGCATAAGAAGAGACTAGAAGTTAATTCTTGTACTTGTGAAGCAGACTGGATCTAATGTCAAGAATAGCTTGATAGATAATGTTTTTATTTGAATTGATGCATACACCAAATACAATGGCTCGTTTTCAATCGACTATGCTGAAACAACGTCGCAGCAACATCAACAGGTGCACTTTTTTTTCTCCGTGTTGTTGCGTAGCTACGCTTTATAGCCTAAACTTGTCCCCAAACAGCTGCTGTCGTGCCTTCTTCAAAATACACGCCCCACGCGTTCATTTATTAATCTCTAGTAAGTTCTAGAACACACGCAAGGTCAGGGTGGGACTCAACTACCCTCCCTGCGTAGCATGCCGCTCTCTGCAGCCGGCACCATGATGAGTACGTCCTTGACTTGGACAGAGCTGCCTTCGTGGCCCTGCAAGAGCCACAAAACAGTGACCGCGCGCTCTGATATCAACTTTTAGAATGTTACCTTTGCAAGGTCCAGGGTGTAACGGATCCACTACCCTCCCGGCGTGGCACGCTGCTCTCTGTAGGCGGCACCATGAGGAATACGTCCTCGAGTCAGTGCCACACAGCTGCCGTCGTGCTCCCCCACCGCAAGATCCACAAGACACGCACCGCGCCCCACTAGCGCCGCCAGCGACGCAGCGCTGGCCGGCACCGCAAGTTATAGATGCGCATGTCGCGTTCGCTGGGAAAGATCAAATCAAGCGTAGGTAAATAAAATTTCTATGTATATTGGTTTATTTGCTAACCAATGCTCTTACAGCGTGGGAAAAGAACCCGGAATAAACCTGCACATTAATTTAATTGGATCTGTAACCATTATCCAATATGGATAAGGTTTCCCTGTGGAGGTGGTGGAAGTCAGATGGAGGACGCTTCGTGAAAAAACCCTATTTACCCGGTCCAGGACCATGGTCATAGGCGCACCCCGGGCTCTTTTTCAGAGAGGTGAGGACGCAACTGTGATTAACGTTATAAAGTTGATCATATGATTGGCATATCAATGTCCAGTAGCCGAATACTCAAGGATTTTTACTATTTTGTTTCAATTATTCTCTTTTGCGCCGTCTTTTTTCCTGAGCTACGTCATACTATTATTTGCGATCTTTTATTTAGTTCAACCTGTCTGCAATCAAATGTTGCAAGTCATAATTTGACCTGTTGTTGGATTGAGCTGAAATTTTGAATTGAATTCTAGATTAATGACAAAGCAATGTCACGAGGTCATGATACCGCGGATCATAAATAAAAACTTGGTTAAACAAAGTAAACAAAAATACAAAGGAGCCAGAAATGTAACGTTGCCACAAAAATGATTAAAAATGTGAAAAAAAGTTTCGAAATTAAAATTATATTTTTTATTATCTAAATTTCATATAAACTAATTAATTATAACAATGTATTCTCTCGTCCACATTTCTATTCTACGTTTGGATAATTGTGAAGATGACGTTATTGAAGAAATTCTGCAGTGCAGTTTGTTACTGCTTCTTCTGCACTGACGCAAGTAACGGAAGCGGCAGTTGGTAAACTTAGTTTTAAGTAATTTATTTGATCTCAACCAATGTTGTAAAAACCAAAATATATGACAATTATTGTAAGTATTGTTGAAATGTCCCATTACAACTATTATAAATTTTTAATTTAATTTTGAAAACTCACCAATGCAAGACCCTCTATAGGCCAGCGGCAACGCCTTGCCGCGTTCACAGGCGGCATTCCTGAGCGCGCAGGCGCCCGCATACGTCTTGCCATCAACAGCACAGACGGGTGCGCCGGCGACGTTACAGGAGCCGCAGCGCACGCAATGTGCGCCCAGCTCAGCGTCTAACACGCAGCGTTTCTCGCCGCCGCAACGGACTAGATCGCAGCTACCCTCTGAAAACAATGTTTTTAAATAGAAAAGTACTAGCTTTTACAAACAATGTTAGCAGAATTACAGCTGTGTGTATGTAACACACAGCTGTAATTCTGCTAACATTGTATCGAATGAAACATTGGGTGTCTTTTTTATACAAGTGCGACACAATCATAGTAAACTTGCATGCATATTGCATACACAAGTACAGAGTGTCCGGTACTGCCTACCTGATTGTAACCACAGAACACAGTAACCCCTGTGTTATGAGAATATAATAGAGCTCCGGGACACAAGCCAGTTGATATAATTGTTCCAGTGAGGTAAGTTTTCATTTAAATAACTGCTTGTACCATTACTTAAAAGTTATGAGAATGTAGTAAGCCATGGAGCTATATTGAAATGACCGTTACTAATTAAAGTACCGCAACTAAATGAGATTAACTGCAGATTAACTCTGATATTAACGATACCGATGCATATTAGCAACTATGTCTGTGTCGCTAAGATACCTATTATGCAATAATTTCAAAATGCCTTTTTATTTGCCAATAGATAGTAGGGCGTGTGAAACCCTACTTAGTTACTATAGACAAAGCAATAAAGTCGCTATAAAGTTACCGTAACGCCTATAATAACGATAATAGCTGGTCCTTCGAGCCAGATAAAAAGTTTACTGACACGGCGTGGCTGTAAAATAGGAAATACGAGGCCTAATGTAACATAATAACGGAGTAGAAATCAGACAAACAAGCAGCTAGAAAAAATTATGGTGGGCATAGAAACGACACCTCGTGCCGCATATGTATTCGATTGGACGAGAGCCCCCTAATAAACAAAATATGATTAATTGAAATCAGCTAGGTCATTATTATTTAATATGCATATTATCTTCTGTCTTCAGTTATTTGAATTATCATTTTTCATTGCGTTATTTCTCCCCAAAAAAATATCTCTTCAGCTCAGTTTATTCTCAAATAAGTAATTAATTAACGAAAATAAAGGTCTAAAACATTTTAACTTGTAAATATTATGAACGAGTTCTCTTGGGATTTTATAACGGTTAATTTTTTTTAGGAAACTTTTGAATACCTTGCTTTGAATAAAGGATATACTTCTGCTTCCTCATTATTTTGTCCAGCGAGGCTTGTAAATATCCAACGCTTTTCCCGATTGTATCGTATTGCGGTTTTAAAGAGCGACGTTAGTCTAGTCTAGACAGCGATCAAGTGCCTGCGTTTAGGTTTAGATTACAGGGAATTTATCACGTCTAAATCGAAGCCGCCGGCAGGGCCCGTTGTTTTATATTATTTCCCTTTTATCAGGCGATTGACAATGGCCGACAACAAAATGGGTGCATTACAGTTAATGCCTTTTAAGACTTATTTTACATGTTATATATCCAACAAAGTAACACTTTTTGTCTATGCCACGTCAATCGCTCTGTGCCTCTGTGCCCACTCGAGTCCACACGTTCAACATTCTAAACAAATATTCGTGACTTGATACTTTGCGGAGCAAGTTTGAACACCAGTCGAAGTTATAAGTTACTTACCTTTGCAAGCCACCAAGCCTATACACAGCTAGGTTCTCAAAATTTGGCTTATTTTTACAAATCAAATCCTGTCGGAAAAGTTAGGATTCAGGGATACTTGCCTATAAATATAATAATAAATCTAAAACTTTTTGCAATTGCTTTATTTAGATTATTAATTTAAAGTGCATAATTTAACAATATTACCAATTATTGTTAAAATATAGGTATACTGATTATTAAGTATTGATGTAATATTTGTAGAACGCGCTAATTTCTTGTTGAGCTAGGTACTGCCTACGCTAATCATTTTACAAAAACGTTAATATTGGAATGCAGCATACGAAAATAGGATTTCGTGGTCACCTTAGCTCATAAACAGCGATGGGTCCGAGGTATTATCGTGTCGGTTATTCATAACATGGAATGAGGACGTCTGGCCCCAAGGACCGACTGCGGTTATGACACCTTCACACTTTGCGATTAGAATAGAACTGATACCTTACCACATTTACATACTTGAGGAATAATTTAGATAGCGACGCCTTGCTAATAACATAATCTCATGAAATTACGGCTGAGACCTCATTCCGTACGAGGAGATTTGCAATATACTGTTAGACGGTTACTAAATGAACTAATTAAACAGCTTAACATCCTTTGTTTTGCATAAGGCTTCTTTAATATTTTTCTTCAAACATTAAAAATGTCTTTTGAACTCTTGGTGAATTCAAATTGATTGTTTTCCTATACTTGCCACTTTCCTTCTTTTCCTTTCCTATACTTAAAAAAATAATTAATGTCTTGATGACTGTAGGATGAATACGGTACCTATCTCGTAACTTCAATATTTCGATATGATAGTACCCGATTTTGATTTCTGATTAGATGCCGATGTTTTAATCCTATATCATTATTTTAAACTAGTTGGGCCCGCGACTTCGTCCGCGAGGAATAGTTATTTTGGGCATCTTTGAAGCCCTCAAGAGTGAATAATTCTCCCCGTTTTTTTTTCTTCACATTTTCCATTGTTTCTTCGCTTAAGTTGCAGCGTGATGTTATATAGCCTTTAACCTTCCTCGATTAATAGTCTATTCGACACAATAAGAATTTTTCAATTCGAACCAGTAGTTCCTGAGTTTAGCGCGTTCAAACAAACAAACTCTTCAGCTTTATAATCTTAGTATATAGATTTCGAAGAAACGAATGAAGTTACGCAGCTGTGGTTACGAAGGGCGTTCATGGTATTAGTCCCGAATGTGTCCTCCTGGAGTGTCCGAAATCCGCAAATCTCCACTATCCAGGAGAGTGTAAGTACCTGACTTACACTTTCCTGGATAGACTTAAAATTACTCGACGCGACTCATGTCTCACATCCCTGATGATGAGGTCCCTAACCTACCTTGGATTATGAATATTTAAAAACCATTATTTTTATCGAGTCCATTGATTTGTCTTCAACGTTTTGTTTATGACCATATAAATCAGACAGTCATGTGATATACAACATTTTGTATAGTTAAAACCGTAATTTTCTCAGGAGTTATTGCAAATGAAGTCCCATAATTTAGAGACAACAGTGCCTATTAAAACAATATGCATGTTAATGCGCAACCACGTGTTAAGGTATATGGTGATGTAGAATTTATATGCAAAAATCTAATCATAGGTACTCAAAAGAAACTTGAAATGCAAGACGTGTCTTTATCAACTCATGAATGCAAGTTGAGATTAGCAAGTGAAGTTATAGACTTGATTCATAATCTATAAATTATAATGAATGTTTTATCTGCTAAGAACTTGATTGACGTAATAAAAATAAATGAGAAAAAAATCTTAGATTACAGTTACCATTTCATGTACTTTTAATCTTAAAGAGTTTGTTCTGTTATTTTAACTTGTAGTTTATATATTTACTTAAGAATCACAAGGGAACAAAGTCGGAAAAGTAACCTAAAGTACATTGTAGTACATTGGCGTCCTTATAACTGCAGTTTTGTCACGACCAGATCATATCAATCATGATCAAGTGTGTCTGAAAGAGCTCTTCAATAACATGAAGCTAAGGAATAAATAATATTCTAGTACATAGGATGATTAGAAATAACATAACCACTCAGAATCGATTTTAAATACCGCGATAACTCGTGCACCGAACTCGAAATTACAAGCGCATTTCGAGATAGAGTGTCGTTTATGAAAAGGGTAGTGACTTTTACTCGTAAGTTCGTAACATATCCCCATTGATTCGAGCTCGGCACGTCCCAGGCCGGTTTTGCGTCCGCCGCGTAATTGCACTCTTCTGCATTCGCCGATGACATCCTGCTGGCGCTTACCAGCGGTTCTCGAACATAAGTTTAATATTTTTTTAGTAAGTTTAATAATGGAACGAGTTTGCGAAAATTATGACGCGACGCTATCGTCTTTACTGACGCAATATCGTTTCTGAATTGACGGCGTTTAATTAAAATATTCATGTGCACTTACGGTTTGTTGTGTGGTGGGAAAGGATAAAAACAATTACTGCAATAATATAATACAAGATTCAAGTCGTAAAGGAACTTTTGAGATTTGTAAATCTACAAATTAAATAACTACAGCGCCCGATTAGGTTGCTATCACAACAGTTCTTCAGCTTTTTAAGCAATCACCTAAAATACAGCACTGTGGTGAAGTTTAACAGGTAATAATTTAGATAAATCAAACAGACATGACTCGAATCAAGCGAAATGCTTATTACAAACGTCACTATAAGATGTCATATACAAAAAAGTTATAATAATTTATTTCAATCCATTTGATTTGTTGTTGAACTACAAGTGAATTCTATGACCACCCAGGCATCGAACTCACCTAGGCATAAATATTACGCCTAAGACAGACGTGCTGGGAATACCGTATTCCAAATCTACTTGCAGGCACGTCGGTAACGTTTTCTGTACTTATTCCCATTTGTTATTTAAATGCACAATTAATATGAATACATCCGCTCTCGGTAAGTACATCCATAAATACGCATTATCTCTATTATTTCCTTACGCTTTCGAATTTTCAAAAAGGCCGTTAAGATAGTATTCGAAAACTTATGGTAATGAGTTCTCATTCACATGCGAGCACCCGAGGCGAGACGGCCAGACGTATCGGGCATCGCAATGAGCCATTACTGAGTCCTGATTCCAATAGAGATGTAGCGAACCGAGCCATTTACAAAGCTATACGATAGTAGGGGAGTGGCCAGTCATTAAGGCATCTACGATTAATGCTCCGGTGGAAAACAATCGTGGAGAAAGATAGGTGTGGAAGCGGCGGCTGCAGCGGCGACTGCGGGCCGAGGCGCCCGACTCCGCATTTTACACAAACAAAGTACTGACTAGCGATGCTTGTAACCGAATTTGTTTATTTTGGATTAAATAAAGTCACCAGTTATCAAAGAGCCAACGTTTAAACATGTGTCTTTCCGATGAATGTCGTAAAAGGCGTATAAACTTGGGATTCCTCTTGTAGGCGATGGGCTAGCAACTTGCCACATTTTGAATCTCAATTCCATCATGAAGCCATACAGCTGAACGTGGCCTTTTAGTCTTTTCGAGATTGTTGGCTCGGACTGCCCCACAAGGGAAATAGACTATACTTATATGGTTTACGTTTATTCAGATGGATGTCTTTCTTATCCTTAAAATTCGGAATGATATATCTAAGACTACAAAGTGGTACGTGTTGGTCGTAACTGATGGTTGTCACATCTTTATATATTCTATCCCAATTATGAGATTTATTTGACAGTGCGAAAAAGCGGTGTTCAATTCAAGACGACGACACATTATTTCAAATCTTTTGTTGCTTTACAATCATTCCATTTCTATGGTCTCATACTATTCCCGCCTAGCCAATCGTGGGAAATAAGCATGTGACGCATGTGTGACGCGAAAATGAAAATGGCGCCATTGTGTGCACATGCGCAGACGCTCGGCTAGACGGGCGATAGTGCGGTCGTGAGGCTCGTGACTCGCCTGAGCATTGCCATCCTATGCCACGGGCAATCATTGTGAACACATACCAGGGTATTTATATAGCTAATATTTACATGTACCCATGTACAGTCTGCCACATACATACCCAAACATTCTAGTGAGGTACGGTACAAAAACGAGGAAAACATCGTCAGGAAAGCTGCACATTCAGGTAACTGTATGTGTAACCATGATCGATCTAATACGGGTTAGGTTTAACTGCAAAGGTTGCGGAGGTCGGATCCAGGATCTATGGTCAAAGATATACTCCTGACTCCTTTTCAGAGTGGTGAGGATGCAACCGGGACTTAAGCCAGGAGGAAGAATACTTAATTACGTTTTTGAATGTAGGTAGGTATGTATATTTATAGGTACCATTCTTGAATTGTGAGAGAAGAAAAATCTTTAAGAAAAGAATAGAAAAGAACAAGTCGCCACAGAAAAAACAGTTACTGCTTACAAAATCCTAGATAAAGTTCAAGAAGTGTGTGGCTCAAACCAGCCTTAATGAGCTTGTAAAGTTTCATTAGCTTTAAGTTTGATGGGCTTTAAACAGCCGTCAGTTGGCGGGCTTTATTGCCATGTTGCTAGGCCGATATAGTTGCTAGGCAAGTGAATATAATAGTTATACTAACCTTTCACAATTAAAACCTAAAATACCAATTTGAAATACTTTTATGCGAAAGTATGAGAAATGTTATATTTGTAGGTCTTGTACACTTCCAAAGGTATAGTATACATTTTATGGATGCCACTATGTCCAAAATTTTCGGTTTTACATTGTCTTCAGTAACGCAAGAGGTTTATATAAAATTGATTTAGCGTGATATCATTGTATACGTTTTTTAACCTAAGAAGTTCTTAATTTTTTTTCTTTTTATTCTTCATATCTTAATTTGCAAGGTAAATAAAAATTACGTCAAAATGTATGATAATTTAAAATGAGATAATATATTTTACGACCTACAAAAGATATCAACGCGTTAAATAAATTAATTAAAAAAAACCTTGTTAGATTTGTTAATCCATATAAAATATTAACAAAACCTATTTATTAAATCAAAATATAATGTAATTATGTTAAAAAATCACTATAATTAAATTACATTATTTAAAATCAATTAATACTATATAACCATAAGAAAACTAAATAATTTACAAGGTGGGAGAAAGTTCATAATGCAAATCTTAGAAAAATATGTTTTAAAAATTTATTTTTGAATCTATGCTTTCTATTTTTATATATTTATAAACGTTTTTATCTTTGCAGTTATTGGCCCCAGGCCCCGAAGAACAGTGGGGGAAGGCGCAATTAGAAACACGTTAAAATGACGAAACTCTTCTGTCAGTGTAAACTTTTCAACTACTAGATTATGTGTTTTCCTTGGCCAATGAAGAAAAGCAACAAGTAATCCTGATATTCCTGCGCGAATTAAAAAAGAATATTGCACATACAAAGTCTCAGAAAAACCATTATACAAAGTACACAAATAAAACTCATTGTCTCATCTTGTATTAGGCGCTGTAATAACGTGTGCAGTCACCTAATGCATCTTTAATGATGCCGTGAAAAACGCTGATCGTCGATGTAAGTCTAGTAGATATGAAAATAATTATTTTGTTTATTCTAGTCTTGACTACTCCATGACAAATCTTGGAAAACGAATACATTATATGAGAATAATAATAAAAGGTGATCACATCAGTCACTTAATCCCACACATTTTCTTGAATGAAAAGTCATGTGATTGTTGTTTTATCGGCAGTATCTCTATATATATTTAGTAAGAAATACAGTAAGTGGGCTTACTTATAAAATAAAATAGTCTTATATGATTAAGTTCACACTCTGCTTGCGGCAGTAAAAGAGACCTCATGGTGGTAACAGTAAGTTCAATTTAATTCCATACGTTGGCTAATAAACGAACAACAGCACGAAGAAAAGATAATAGTATAATTTTCTCCAGACCCCATTATTTTTGGCCCGTTCCACGTCATATTAAAAAGCGAAACAGCTAGTTTTTTGCGTGATAAAAACAGAGCCGCGCGTGCGCGATGCATAAATGACCGAAAAAGGAGACAGGTCCATAACCAAATCTCTACCTTAGTCTCGAGTCTCATATTTCGAGATACTTTATTTAAAAAAAAAACTTATAAAGATACACATCCAAGACCCAGACCAATTAGAAAAAGTTCGTTTCTCATCATGTTCCGGCCGAGATTCGAAACCGGGACTACCGCTGCGCCACGGAAGCCTTCAAGAATAGAAGACGTACATACATTATAAAGATCTATGTCAAACCTTGACACGGTCCAGGGTAGTCCATGCTGAGATGTTTGGCCGGTCTCCGGCAGGCCCGCCGTCGGAGACGACAGAGAGACGGGTAGGTCTTGCCGTCGGTGCCGCACACGGAACCCACACGGCGGCACGCCGCTGCGCACACGCACCGCGCTCGACCGCCCCGGACTACGCACCGCCGGCCGGAGCCACACGATACCCCGGCGCAAGATTCTATTGAAAGAAATTAAAAAGTTGATAAACTTTTGATGTAAATGGAATCATTAGAAGGGAAGGCCTTGACAAACTTACATACTTTGATCAAATAAGTAAGTAGTATGTAAGAATAGTTGCAAGTGAGATGTATAGTCTCTGCTTTTGTCTCAGGGAAAGAGGCGTATTGTGTGTAAGAAATTCATGATTGATTACTAGTTAAATTCATAAGTTTAGGAAAGTTCAGGGTAACTAGGTACTATTTATTTATCTTTGTGGAATGCACGTCACTACCAAGGCAGTTTGGGATGTGCTTACGCAGAGAATACAATAGAATAACTCTATCTCTCCTTATGTCATTCTATTCTATCATGACATTTTATTTCTAAGGTAACTTATTCATTCTTGCTACAAACGAATATCTGCGTCGCTTCTTTTTCACTTGTGCATCACATTATTTTTATACTTTTTTTCCACAATTTTAGTAAACAACGCATGTTTGCGAATCTCATGTGGACGAATTCATTCATGCATAGCAAACAAACGGTACTGTTATATTTGTGTGCAGAAATTCCGGCTGCCTACGTAAAATTCTGTTCCAATTTCACGTTAAATTTCGCAGCTCCCGATGCATCTTGGCACAAGCCTCAATAGCTTCAGGTGAATTCAATACGGATTTTCCTTTTGACGCACAAACACAAATATTAGTGAAGATTTGGTTTGAGAATAGGTTCCAATGAATTTCATTTTGTACGCTATTTCCGTCTCATTGTTGATTGTTGAAAAGTTTGTAAATTTTGCGGTATGGTTTCCGACACTTTAGAACAAAATCACTCACCCTCACCCCATGGATGATAATAATAGGCGACTAAGGGATATACCTACTATTAATCTTGGGATTCTTCGTTTGGGCGGTGGTCCAACTTTGGAACTATTTCCATCTCAATTCTATCATTAAGACATACAACTGGCCTGAACGTGCCCTTTCAGTCTTTGCGAGAGTTTTGACTCTGTTTACTCCGTAACAAGTACATGTGGTACGTTTGTTAATTTTTGACTGATTCTGCGTTTATTGTATAATGGGTTCAGTTCTTGTCATTAGTTCTTTGACCGTTTAAAAACAGGTGATTTGTTATTCGTAAGTTAACAAAAACTTTTAATCCTCCATATAAATTGGTTGAGCTGATCGGTCTGAGTATTGGAAGTAAAATTTTTCTGCCAAGAATCTGGGCTGGGATATGTATAAAATTATACTGAGATTAATTTCATTTCATCAGTCCTTTAAAAATGCTTATGAAACACCATATTTGTAAAGAGAACCAAGTATATTGTTGTAAAATTTGACTAGTCCAAGAAAAACTAAATTATTTGTGTAGGTATTCTTTAAAATCACATTTTTGTCAGTGTGCCAAACATTTCTCTTGATTTCACAGCGTTCATTTATCGGTCGATGCCCTGGCTTGATTGTTATGACGATTTATCAGTTTGTCTAACACTGCATGCTTTAATATGGATTACACTGTATTCTAACCGTATCACTTCCTTACGTAATGTACCTCAATTTCGTTTCAATGTCCTTATCTTTTGTTTTACGACTGTACCTTTTTTACATAATGCCTTTGGTTGTAGCACATATTGCGCTAGAAAAGTATAAATACTATAAGCCATGGATAGTAATTGAAATAATGTCTGGGTAATGTTGTGACCTGGAGACCTCTTCATAAAGGAGGACATCACTTTTAGAAGTATTATAATTACAGCCACAGTATATATAATAAAGTTTAAAGGAAAACTATAAGAGCTGAATAACATGTAACTTTTGTGAACTTTATAAAATGTACTCGGAAAAGTAAAATTTCATACAAATTTGATTGAAAATAATATTTCCTTAGTTACCATCGTCCTATATGGGCTCCTACAATGCACGTGGCCTGCTAAGCACTTGATTTTTTTTTTAAATTAAGCTTATCTAACCAGCGCATGCTGTACACGGCACGCCTCCAGAAAGCGCCTTGTAGAAGAAGATCTCGCCACTGTCGAGATCGCGCGGGCTCCAAGCGGCGGGCGAGCGAGCGGCGCCCGCGCAGCACTCCGCGCGGCCCACGCGCAGCGCCACCACCGAACTGCAACGCCCGCCGCGCTCCATCCCCGACCAGCAGATACCGGCTGTTGACAAAATAATTCACTAAATAAATGAATCAATTAAGAACATACTGCTTATAGTCTAGGTTACTAACACCCGAAGGACGATGACTATATCCATATCGATTTCAAGAATTTTATATCATGCTCTCATGATGTTTTGCGACTAGCATTAGCGCTACTGAGGGATATTATGTAACGTAGGTAGGTACTAAAAACTTCTTTTCACATTTTTGATGAAATTTTATTATGTCTAGGTAGTCCTACACAATGAAGTGTGAATTAGAAGCGAAAGACCTATCTTTCACTTCTAATTCACACTTCATTTCATCCATAAAATTTCCAAGGATGATTTGGTAGTAAGTAGTAATCGGCGGACATCAATCATATTATTTCCCTGTTTAAACCCCTGTTAAAACAGCTAAAGTTTATTCGGATATGTACGTCATCGTGATGAAGATGTATCTTGTATGCATGCCTGTAGGCAGAAGACAATCTTGACGTCGCTGTAGATGATATGCGTGCCAATTGTCTTAAAACTGAAATTGCTGTTGATTGGACAAAGTGGAAAGAAAAATGAAGGTAAGAATACTTCAGGCCCAGAAGAGAGAAGAGAGGTTCAACTGGTAAAATGGGAATGATCGTAGTTAGTTTCAGTCCGGGTACACTAAGGGCCAGCGAAAGGCCAACAAATAGAGTTCGCTATCTTTAATTATATGTGAAGTTTGACATCAATAAGTGATACCATGTATTCTATTTTGACAATAAATATTATTTTTATATATTTTTTTTTGCCCCGTGTGTCGGTCTGGCAACTCCTTCATTATAGAGCAAAGAAAAATGCGTGCTAACATTTTTAGCAACGCAGCTCTCAATCAATCGGGAAAACGTATTTAAATCGGACTTAATAAACGAAAACATCCACCAGCGTCATAAAACGACCATATATACTAATTCTAGGTGTATATTTACTCCAGTCGGCTAGCCTCAAAAATACATCTCAGAAAGCGGAACCTTCGTCTACTATGTAATAAAATGTTCACTCGCAGACTAAACATTAGAGCAGATGCGCCTGCGCGGTATAATCGCTTAGAAAAGTACATAAACAAAATGTGAAAAAAAATACTGTGATTACACTTCATGTTTTCCTGATGGAGTTTTGTATATTTATATATATCAGTACATATAATGTAAGAAACATTTTAGGTAAAAGTATTGATAATTTAAGCAGTATGATAAATTTTTCAGTGACATGTTAAGTCTCAAAGGTCACGTTTTAGTTAGCCCAAAATAAGAATCACAAGTTTTATAAGCCTTCCCGTGATTTACTTTTGAAATATTAAAAGTAATATCATAATTATGCGCTGCGCTGGAGCAGATCCGTACAGTGCTACTCACAAGGTAAAACGATTGTTTAGTTTTGATATATTATTTTCCTCTTAAGAGAATATTAGGTAATTGGACGTTTGACAATTCTTTTATTAAATGTTAAGTAATTAAATGTAATGAAAAAATGTCTTATTAGGTTATTTACGTAAGTATATAAAGTGATTTAAATAACTTAATAAAATACAGTTTTTTAACTGATCCTCCTTTCATGACTTTCGTTCCTTTTTTGACATTTTTCATAGAAAACTACAAAATACTTTCGGCATTTAGACTTCTAACAGTGAAGGTACCAGACCCGTATTCGGTCGGATTCCAGTGTATGAGTCACGACTCGCCGGCCGTGCTAGACGACCACCAGACGCCACTTTTCATGCGCCTGCGACTGCGAGCCACAACCAAACATGGACGTCTCAATTTTAGCGATTTCATTTTTCTCGTCCATCAAGTTTTTTTATTTTTAAATAGTAACGTTATTTTGGATCCTTTTGGGCACAATGTTGAATTCGAAAGATGTTTACTGCGCAAAATATTAATCCGGTTTCGTTCGATGCGAAGATTGTTATTATTAAATAACATTTTTATTTTAAAAAATAGTCTGGCTGGCTTCAAACGGATCTATATAAATAAACAAGTAACCAAAACGAAAATTATAAATATATGTATATGAATAAAGTTATTAAAGTTTTAGGCATAGTGAAGCTCTATCGTAATGCGGTACGGTGGTAAAATATATTGTTTTAAACTTTGCGAATGTTTGTAACTTTTTATACGTACACGCATTATTTTATTTACCTCTATTAACGTTGAGAAATTAAGTATCAAGAATATCGAACGAAAGTTGTGAGATTCATCCTTCCTCACATCACTTCTCTTGGAGAGGACCGGTGTGTAAGCCTGTGAACACAATCCTGGAGTAATAAATTTACACGAAGTGACTCTTGACGTTTGCAGAAGAATCAAACTCGTTTTGGTCATCCAGTAGCCTGCATGTGCAGATTTCCTCACGATGTTTTCCTTCACCATAAAAACAGATAACCTATAAATAAAAACCTACAAATAAAAATAACGAAGCTAGTTTGACCTGTCGTCTGTGCTGTCGTATCAGCATTAAATCCAGTGGTAGAAATGCAAATAAAGCTGAATATGATTTAAGTGGGGACCGGAGCCAGGCGGTTGTTGACCCTATCAACACACTCGTGTATATCTTTGTAAATCATCGAAAATAAATTAATGTTGGCACATACACCACGTGCGTACGATTTCGATTTAAATATCCATACTTCAATTTACGGCCAAATTGATTATTATTATCATCTTCATCCTTAGTCCTTTTCAACCATTTTGGTATAAGCTTTCGTCAACTTTTTGCATTGCTTTCTACATTGAGCGTTCTGGATCCAATTTGACATCTTTCCACCGCATTTGTGGTCTTACCTGGGGACTTTTGACGGCTCTTTCTTCCGGGTTACATGTCCAGCTCATTTCCATTTGAAGTGGGATTTCGTTTCGTCACATCTGCTACTTTGCTTTGCTGTCGAAGACTTTTTTTTTTGTGCTCCATCAATTTATTAATTTATTCTTTGGTAAAAACCTACCCAGGTTTCGGCTTCGTAAGTGAGCACCGGCAGGGTTTACTGATTAAAGATCCTAGCTTTTTAAAAGGCTTCTAAACTTGTGATTCTTATTTTAGGCGATGGGCTAGTAACCTGTTACTATCCGTCCAGCTGATTATGCCCTTGGAGTTTTTCCAACTAGAAAACTGATGGCTCTGTCTACGTCCTAATGGGTTAAGGTGTCATGTATATCATTGAAAAGATTTCTTCTGGCGGTCACTTCTCTGTGACATTTCTCCGCATAGATACTTTAATATGAGGTAACTTACACGTAGGTAGGTAGGTAGCACTTCGTTTTTCAGCTTTACGTCCCCTAGCAACAACGAAAAGAATAACTATTTTACATGAGTATAAAGGCCAAATTCTTCTGGTTCATACAAAACGTTTGAGTCGTTACAAGAAATGATACCTAAATCAATTCTTGGTCAGCAAATATCAGGGGTATTGTTAGAGCTATTAGCGTACAAATTGTGAAGAAGCCGCGAAAAACAAACACTTAGTCAAGTGCGGGCACGAATGTAAATAGACCAGTATCATTTCTACCGATAATATTTGTTACATACACCTCAATGGCACAAGAATAGCGAGCTAAATTCGCACAGCTAATTATAAGAACACTATTTTAATCCAAAAATAAACAATCCCGTTTGATCGCCGTCAGCGTCGAATAACAAAAACTATTTTTCGCTTACTCAATAACTTTTCATATTAATATCGAGAGGTTTACGAGGAACATATTTCACGTTTTATTTACAAACAAAAGCAGGATATCCTTTCACCTGTTATTCGAAATGAAAATGTACGATTTCCGATATAAATCTTTGAATGGATTTGCGCAAATACTGTGGAAAAATAAATGCTATTATTTTTGCTATGGTCTTATCGGTCTTTTATATACTGTGTCATTATTCACACGTATAAAAACCACAATACCAAACCCAATATAAAGAGGAAGAAAAACTTCTTCCTAAATCTCCAGTTAAGGCAATTTATACCAGTTCCTAAAGCGGATGGCATGCAGAACTTTTAAAAAATACTAAGACGTAACATTATATAAATTGATAATGAATTTCTATGATGTTATTTCATTACGCATATTCAAAGCCAAGAAGGTTATCAAAACAAAAACCATTTTTATTTTCGTCTGTGTCATTGAATAAAATTTTATCACCAGCAAAGGTATTTAAAATAAGTGTCTATGTTGTAATAAATTTTAATGATGGATATATTTTATGAATTGTTGATTTTCAAGTCTGTTTTATTTGAAATAAGGGAGCTTAATTTAAAATTGTGATTGTCTGGTAGCCTCCAGCCGACCTATATTTTGTTTTAGGTTGCGAAGGACGGACTTAAGGTGTCTGGACATTTCGCATAATATTCTAATCTCTGTCTAGCCAATTTGCTACGTACTAAGGTCAATAAGGTGAAGATATTATAACGATGTACAAAATTATTTCGGACATTATAATAAGTGGTATTTGGAAAAAGAAAATAGGTACTTTCACAATTAAATTTTTCTCGATGTAAGTTTAAGATTCACATCACTACATATGTGACCTTTTTTATGATCAGGATGTGTGGAATATTTTTTGATAATGTGGAAATACTGAGCTAAAAAATTTAATTAAACTCTAAGCACCAAAATAATACATCATATCGTTGTTTGTCTCTAGTTTAGACAAACTGTTTAAAAAAATGTGAAAAATCACGAGGACAGAATAAATTGCATTTTTGTGAATCAATGATGTCGCAACCGTCATAATAAAGCCAAGAAGCTTGTTTGTTCAATTGCTTTATTTTTATCTGGCGCCAACACTGTCAAAAATAAAATGGTTTGTTTTATTTTGTTATGCTTTAATTGATGTCTTGTTTTTTCGTCTCCTATTTTTTTAGTTAACAAATAAAAATCGGTTCATATGCAAACAAATTAACATAAACATTCTACCGTGTCTCAATTTTTTTAAATGCAAAGTTTGTAATGATGTGTGTGGTTGTTACTATTTCACGCAAAAACTTCTGAAACTTTGTGATAATATAGCTTAACCTTGGATAACATAATAAGTAGATATTTATAGATTTTGAAGACGGACGAAGTTGCGAGCAACGTATCGTAATTCTATTTAAAAAAAATTAAAGTTTTTTACTGGACATATGCCTCTTTACCATCTAGAAGTAGCCTGAAACCAACGTGATTTTAAAGTGATGTAAGGAAGAATATAAGTTTATGGTTATTTAAGTATGTATTTTGAAAAAATGTTTTTTTTGTTGGTCTACTTTTAGATAATGCACTAATTGCCATCAGTTTTGATGTAACTCTTGGCATAGCCTCAAAAGCAGGCCTTGGACCCTCACGTGTTTCTGTCAATTCAAATCCAAATACCGCATCCACCTACTGACACCAACTGACACCTTAAGATATTTAAAGAACAGTATTTCCCAAATTACGCGCTCTAGATGTGAACTCACTGTCGTAATAACTTGTAATACTTTCTTCATCATGGTCTATGAAAAATAAAATTCCTCCTCATCGAAGATAAACTACTTTGACTTTTGATGTTTTTCAGATGTAAGGTGACAATAATAATATAATTACGTCTATATCCTATCATGAAAAAACCTCGTAAGTAAAGGAGAGTGCATATACAGATAACGAAACATGGATAGTATTAAAAATTGGCAGCTTTGCAAAACCGGAGAGTCTGACGATGCATTTTATTCGATTCGTTTTGAAAGTTGAGTGAGTGGTCCGCCGATGCGGCGAGCGATGCACCTCGCCGTGCATTCATGCTAGTGATGGGGGTGAATGTGATATCGATAAGTTGAATTATGTACAGTGATTACGCGTAGAAAGAATAATTTAGTTTAACTAAAGCAAAATGGATTGCTTTGTAAAATATATTTAATAATTATTATGTCACTTTGAATGGTACTTATGAAATTTCTAACATGACAAATAACAAAATACTGTATCTAATAGAATTATGTGATAAAATACTAAGAAGATACGGCTTTAGGTTATGTTTACGAACTAGTAACGAATTTTAACTTCTCACAGCGAAATTCACGGAAACATTTGTATGTGAAGAGGCAGAACTCATAAATTTCGCGGCAGTTCAATGCCGGCGCGTGGAAGCGTGTACGCATATTTGAACGGCCGATCACCAGAATCTTAGTTTGGCATGCAGACGGCCGCCTTCATTCTAAAGCAATAAACCCGTTAGAGGCGACGTAATGTGCATATTGGAGATTAAATACTCAGAACTAAACAATCTGTCGCTTGATGCATCATTGTGTATAGGAATCCATCTATTTTCATCTTTACTTTTTTAACTTTAGTGCCAGTAACAGGATGCGCACTGATTATGTCAAGTTTAGGCAATATTTTAGAAATTCCTGGCTATCTGTGCCTGTCGGGCTTTCGAGCGAGATTCTACTCTGCTTGAAGGCACACAGGTAATTAAGGTTAAAATTTCACATTTAGTAATAATATACATCGATCGTTACGTTTTACATTTAAATTCCTTAAATGAAATAGGTAAGTTTAAAATAAACGAAAAATTTTAATCGTACATTTATGTGACAAATTATATATAGGTATTTTTTGTCGTCGGACATGATTATCTTAAAACAATGTTTATCAACAATAAAAGTTTAACTTTCGATATTTGTTGCGTTAGTTAATCACTAGCCCGCAGGTGCCCGCCAGTTGATCGACTCGCCCAGATGCATCTCCATAATATTTGTTTTTCATATTCAAATTTAGTCGGCTGCCAAATCCGAAATCTCTGGCCAAAATTGTTAAAATATTGTTTTGTCCAAGAGATTATCGATTTTCACGTGATAAGATCCTTACGGATCTCTATCGCCTTTACTGTTACTCTTATGTTCTTTTTACGCATTTGCTGTTCAAAAACCTTTTTTTCTTTAAGTTTAGTTCTTTTTTATAATTACAGAAGCCTTAAGAAAGCCTTCACTCCAAGATCCATGGCGTAACCGGGCTCCTTTAAATCTATACTAATATTATAAAGCTGAAGAGTTTGTTTGTTTGGTTCAATTGAAATTGAAAAATTATTTTTGTGTTGAATAGACCATTTATCGAGGAAGGCTTTAGGCTATATAACATCACGCTGCAACTTTTAGGAGCGGAGAAATAATGAAAAGTGTGAAAAATAACGGGGAAAATTATTCATCCTTGAGGGCTTCAATGATGCCCAAAATAACTATTCCACACGGACGAAGTTGCGGGCACAGCTAGTGATGACATATTCATAACTCCCTTCATGCAAGCTTGTCGGTTTTGGGAATTCTTGATCTGACCTTTCGCCAGTATCTTCACGATTTGATGAAAGTACACGGTTTCCACGGTAAGTCAACCCGCAACCTTCATTTATCCTCTTCATATGCCTAATCTAAGTATTTTCTTTTCTATTTCTTTCTGCTACTATATCTTTCACACCACAACATTCCCTTATTGTTCCTTCACATCGTCCAATATCAGACCGTAGACTTCCTCACGATGTTAGTAAGCAGGTAAATGATGATTATATATAATTTTCTCAGTGTTATTATTAGGTAGATAAGCGGTTATTTGGTTATTAATATATCTTTAATCATTCATAATAGCTTTTCCTAATACTTAGTCTAGCATGAGTTGTACTGAAGAAAATGCTGTTATTTTGATGCCACAAAACGCTTCGATTGTATTTGAAAGTTTCAAATTTTAAATATAGCTTCAATAAAATGTTATTCTTTGTAAAAATGTTTATATTTAATTATTCAGGCTTACAATTAGCAGGTAACCGCAGCCGAGCGCCGGCGGATGTATCACAGACAGAAATATTATTTTATCCACTTATGTGGAAATTTAAATACGTTGTTACAAGTAATACCTACGTAAATTTTGACTCAAGCCACCGAATTAATAAAAGTTGTTAAAGCGACGACAAACACTTCTGTGCTATGCAGTAATGCTAGGACAAAATGTTCTAAGAACATACTTCTAAGGGCCACAAAGCATATACATATATCTTAAATCCTGTAATAAATCAAATCCTATTGATAAATTTTGAAAAGGATTAACGATTCTTAAAGCTACCTGAAGCTGCGTATCTATAATAATTTCTGTCTGTCTTTCTGTCGTGACATTTTGATCTAATAATGTCTGAATACTTAACTATTTCACGTAAACATAAACTATTTCGTTTCCATAGGAAATTCCCATGGGAGCGAAGCCCTGGGCAAAAGCTAGTGTATAAGATTTTTTTAAGATTGGTGTAAAGGGTGAAAAGTATTTAACTAGAAATCTTTTTGTTTAGCCTAAAACTTAATTTTTTGCTATCGAAACCTATAGTAACAATTGTGGAAAGTTCGAAATAACGTTTGAAGGTCAATGCGGTGTATATTCTTCTTTAATAAGGCCAGTTTAATATGAACAATAGTTTTTATCCTACTGTGGCATAAAAACGAGAAAACCGGCTCATTGTGTAACTATGGCCGGAGTTATCCGGAACTGTTGTTAGAGAATTCCTAAAGAATGAATCTGTGTCCAATTAAAATTCCTAAGCAACTTTGATTTAAGGAAATCGTAGGTTTTTTGTATCTGATGACAAATTGGGCCTTCGTCATCAAGTGGCATAATATGGTAAAGTAGGTTGATCAAGATTTAAAAAATATATTGACGGCCTGTTTAGCGCGATAGTAGTATTCCTGTCTCTGAACCAAATGTCACATATTACTGATATTTACAAGTTTGTTTGCCTGTTTTGCTTTTTTATGCTTTAATGGCTAAACCGCAGGACCGATTTTGACGAAATTTTGTATGAATATAGTTGATCATCTGAGCTTAAACATAAAGTTAAACATAACACGAGGCAAATTTTAACGGCAACGAGAACAACGAGCATTTAATTTAACCCGAAGCTGCGTGCAGAAACTAGAATGTAAAACATACGGTTTGTACTGTTATCAATTATTACATACAACTATTTAATAATACCACACCAGCCATATTATTTAAAAGTAAAGTTATTTGTTCATGATGTGCAGCATCTTTAAAGCATTGGAAAGGCGTAATTGAATTGGCGGGAGTTTCTTGGCACAAGTTTGTTTGCGAAGTGTTGAGTCGGCCAGAATGCACCGATTTAAATTCATTTATTCCACCTGGATTAACTGAAACCATTCATTGTGACCGTTCCCCACTGGGAACGGTTTTTGCGTGTTTTCCAAATGGATTAAATCACTTAACCATCACATTATTCTTTTAAAGTTGAATTTTTCTTGGTATTTATTCATTGGTTTTCAATGGCTGTACTTACCTACATTTCTTTTGCTTTTCAAGTACAATAATTATGAATAGATTTTTAAACGGGCAATGTAATACAAACACAAGATTGCTGTGTAGTTTCCACCACTTAAAAATCTTTTATTAAGCACATTAAGATTTAAACCTCGTGGTATCAATTGCTTATCTACTCGCGCATATTGTAAAAGTTCATCAAGGGAAAGACTTATAAACTATAGATTCCTCCATTAGGTGATGGACTGGAATCTGTCACTATTTCAATCTCAATAAAGTACATTACTAAGTTATTCAGGTTAACATGGCCTTCGGTATTTTCGAGATTATCAGGTCTGTCTGCCCCGTTAGAGATAACGACGTGTGATATTTTTCGAAATTGGCGTTAAAAAACTTCAAATACACGACACAAATAACATGATAAGTTAACAAACTAGCATAAATTTATCATAAGTTTTTATTTGCATTTGTTGAGGCGATATATAATCGGCTTTCTTTTTCGAAACGAATATGCGGTTGGAAGGGGGTTCTATAGCGGTTACGAAGTTTTCCGGGTATCGAATGTGGACCGTATAATTGAAAATTCAAGTTCACAGGCACGGGCACCGACAGCGTCTGAATAAAGAAAAAAGGGTTCAACGCTGTCACTGGAGTCGTTAAAGAAAATTCTAACCTGCAGCTGGGCGCGCGAGAACGAGGAGCAAAACTGGCAGCAGCGGCACCCGCATGCTACAACTAGACGCGCATGCTGGCGCGTGCGGGCCGGGCCGCCTCCACGTGCAACAAGTCCGGGCTGCACCCGCCGGGCGACACATCCGACGCGGCCCGCCGGTGTTGCCTTAGCGGAGAGTCGTGGCGGACTGGCGCGGTCAGCCGCGCCGGCCGGAGCGTACCGACTGCAGGACCAATGCAGCGGGAGTCGACGACCGCGCCACGCGACGCGGACGGCCTTCCGCCTCGCCGCTACTCACGCACACGTCTGCGGACGCCCTTATGTGCTAACCTTTGCACTGATGACATCTGCTTTGGCATGACCTACCACTGAGGAACTTGGGTAAACATTGACCAAAGTCTGGTGAAACATAAATTTTTATAAATTTTAAAGATGGAGCACCTGAAACCGACTTAAATGTGGATGAACTTGAAAAGCAGTATGCAGGGAATGTGGTAAGTGGAAAGTGTAGACTCTGCTTTAATCCCCGGAAAAGTGATGTGTCTATAAATATGTTTTATGGACATGGTTTTATACGAGATAAGTATTAACTTACTATTCGGAACGACTGTCGTATATGTATCTTGATTAGTTCCGAATTCATGCAGATTCCAAAAGAAGCATTATCGTTTCTTATAAATATAAATTTTTCTACCTTGTTAAGCACCACTCAAAAAAAGCAATCTTTAACGTTAAACGTTTTTGAAAATTATACATTGTTTTTACTCTCAACAGGTGATCGAAGACCAAACTCCGATGGTCAAGAGAAAATTAAAACAAAATCAAAAGGGGTCTAAAAATGTACTTGTTTTCTCAATAATTATTACATCGAATTTAATTAGCTTACGCAATGGATACTCAAAGTTAATCAGATTAAGCCCGCTTAATAAACGGCGCTGGATCATTGAACTTGATGTTGGTAAAGCGTTGAAGTCTTTTCAAGGGCGCTTATTACATGCCATTCGTAAAAAAACAAATACAGCAAAACACATAGTTATTTTGAAAATGTGGTGGAATTTGGACTTTATTGCATCGTGAGGTGGGATCAGTATAGTATTAGTATCGTAATCGGTAAAGGTAATGACGTTGATTACGATAAAATTGGATATTTTCGGCCGGATTCCGAAAAATGTCTCCTGTGCCCTGCTAATTATTTTCAAAATGGCCGGTAGCTGCACCTATGGCTATAATTAGCTGTAATCGCTGAAGCAAATCCCAGTGATTAGATACATGTCTCGAAATAATAAACTAAACGTAGTTTGGACACAGTTTTGAGACAGATTTAGTTATATTTTAAAAATTGGTTTAATTTTTTTATGTATACCTTATTTTAGTTAATGACCTAATGATCTCTCATATAAAGTTTTATTACACAGTGAGACATTTTTTTCAGATAAAATGAATTCCTATTTTTTTGCATTTTAACCCAAATTTATCCAAACTCAAAAAATATTTTACCTACTTTTCGAGCGGACCTTGTAAATGTTCTTTAATTTTGCTTTGAATACCGCGTAGACAAATTTCAATTTCACACAAAAACTAACAGATTCTAGTTCGATAAAACTGAGTTTATATAACCATGGTCAGTAACAAGCCAGAAAAAAGGCTTGGCAGTTTGATATAAAAAGTTCAGTGAGTTTCACAAAATTTCCGTTGATCATCTGTTTAAAAAAATGGTTATAACGTTGGAGTAACAAACTAGAAATAGAGATGTACTGGCGATAGGTCAGGTCAAAAGTACCCGAAATAGAGATGTTTGCATGAAGAGAGTTATGAATATGAATGGAGCGAAAGAAGTATGTAGGAATCGTGGCATGTGGTCCTTGCCTACCTTTCCGGGAAAGAGGCATGATTTTATGTAAGACTAGCTTTCCGCCCGCGGCTTCGCCCACGTGTAATTCGGTTATATATAGCGTTTTTTAATGATCTCGACAGGGCTTTTACTTCCACAGGCTGAAATCTTGTTACAACTGGAATTAAATATAGCCTGTGTTACTCAGGGATGATGTAGCTTTCTAATGGTGAATGTTTGAAATCGATTCAGTAGTTTCGGAGTTTATCGATTACATGTGTAAACAAACAAACATATAAAAAAATAGATTGTTCCTCTTTATAGTATTAGTAGAAAGTTGTCATACAAAGTCTTTTTTTTTAAGGATGGGAAATCATCAAATGACCTCTCCCGCTCTGGGTGGAACGGAAGGGAGTGTCAGACTTTTACTGACTAAAACCCACCTCGTTCCTTTAGTTGCCCTTTGCGTTCCGGGGCCACGGTATCTCGTTAGAACTTTCCCGCAGCCCCGGCTCAGTTTATCCCGTTTCCCCCCTTTGGGGGTTGACATTTCAAAAATCCCTTCTTAGTGCTCACTTATGTTACTAAAGGAACCTCTGTTCAAAATCTCAGACTCCTATACCGAGCGGTTTCAGCTGTGCGTTAATAAATCAGTCACCCAATCTCACCCCCTAAATCACGATTGGAGGGTAGTTTGAAAAAACTTATAATGTCAAACATATTTACTTGCCTATGTACGTGTTCATGCCAAGTTTCAAGTTTATAAACCCAAGGAATAAGATTTTTCATAGAAACGTTTTTACCCCTTTTCCCCCCCTTGGGGGTTGAATTTCCAAAAATCCTTTCTTAGTGCTCCCCTACATATCCCAAGGAACCTACATTCCAAATTTCAGCTGTCTACGACCAGTAGTTTCGACTGTGCGTTGTCTGTCAGTCAGTCACTCAGTAACGGAAGAGTTTTATATATATAGATGATGGTAGCGAGGGTCGGTGGTCGAATTGGTGAGGTGTCCGCTTAAAATGCGTGATGCGCAGAAAGGCACAGGTTCGAATCACACCTCGGCCATACGGCCGAGTCATTGGTATACACCAATGACTGTTTTTGATAGTTATCTATATTAGTTTGAATACTAATCGATGCTCTTACGTTGAAAGAAAACATCGTGAGGTAACCTGCACATTCAGGAAACTGGATGTGTAACCATGATCGATCCAATACGGGTTAGGTTTACCTGCATCAGGTTGGGAAGGTCAGATGGGAGAGACTACATCTTTCCACTTCCACTTCCGCGTTAACGTAAACGATCTTAATCATGTATTACATATGATCTAACTAATAAAAATGCGTGTATGAAGAATAAAAAAAGAACAATTGCATGTCTGACGATAACAAACTAGCGGACAACACAGTAGGTCAACAGAAGGTCGATGTTTATAACAATTAATCAAAGATATTTTTTGAAATAAATGTATACGTTTTTGCGTATTAATACTCACAAAGACAAAATCATTTATAAGCATTAACTAATTATACTTAACCTAAACTTTGACAATTTAAAATTAATCTTGCTTATTTTTGATATTTTTCTTAGAACGATTAAGGTTTATTTCCCTCCCAATATAACATGTTTATCTGCTTTGTTATTCAAATGAAAATGAACATTCTTCGGCCCGGATCTCCCGTGGGATGATTAGAATATCCTTTCTCAGTGTTTTTTTTTTTTGTTTTATATTTGATCTAAATATTAAATGAATAACTATTGCTAACTAGTACACAAAATAATACGCAATCGTAACATTGTTTTACATGTTTCTTAATTATATTTCGTTACTATTTGTTATTTAAGAATAAAATAAATAAACATTGATATCTTGAGTGAAAATGTGTTATTTTATTTCAATTAAGTAGATACTAAATGAAGTTGACTTCATAGGACTAGGACTCAAATTGTTTTTTTTTCTATCGAACAACAAAAACAGAGTCACAATACGAGTACGTGGGTTTCAGATCTAATAAATAAATGGTAACAACTGTTTTTATTGGAGTCCATGATCATAATCACCTGATGACTGGTATATTGTCATCGTAGGTGTTCGGAACAGAACTAAATGACAAATAACTCTTAACATTCTTGGTTTTTCTTTTACTAAATTTAGAACAGAAATAGTAACTATAATATAAACTCTATCTCAGTTTAGTCAAATAGAAAATAAAAAAAAATGTAAATGGTATTTGTCATTAAATATATTTAAATCCTATAATTTGTTTAATTTAGTTTCAAGTTAAGTTACCTTTCTTTTGAAATGAATTAACATTTGAATTGATTTTTTTTTATTTCTTATAAATTCTTTTATCTGTACTATAAATTTGACGACATACCTAGATAAAGTAGGAATCATTCCTGGATCTTGGAAGCAAAGTGTGCAACGGTTGAGAAAATCTGCAACTGCGCAGACGAAGTTACGGATAAGTTTAAAATAAATCTTCACAAACACTTAAATAAATCTATTTATAGATCTTTCCTTTAAAAAACTCAGGCGTTGAACCATTAAATAATAAAATCATACTCTTTGTAAAGTTTCCTTTAATTTGCGGTCGTCTGCACCTAACTGGACTTTTATTAGCGAAATTTATTCAAAACATTCCGCTTGTGCTTGCTAGTCATTTTTGGTCTCGCAATCTTTGTCAATTTCAATTTAAAATTTATTGTTGTTTAACAAATGTAGTCCTACAACTATATAAATTAGCGCAGACATGATAAAACAAAAGTCCTTTTAAAATATATTATCTACTTGAAGAACTGGTGGACCGATTATGTCAAGGAATTTACATGAACTGTAGTACTAAGTTGTATCATTATAAACTTTATCATCATACTTACCTAATATAAGAAACTAGAGGCCGCCCGCGACTTCGTTCGCGTGGAATCAATCCCGCGGGAACTCCGGGATGAAAAGTAGCCTATGTTATTCTGGGTCTTCATCTACCTACATACATAAATTTCATCGCAATCTGTTCAGCAGTATTAAAGAGTAACGAACATCCATAAATACATACTCACAAACTGTCGCATTAATAATATAAGTAGGAATGTTGGAATGTTTGTTACTCTTTCACAAAAAAGCTGCAAGATAGCAAAACTACGGGCGGAAGCTAGTGATCCATATTTATAGCGACACGCAGCTGTTTCGGCTGTGTATTTAAAATAAGTCACTCATATTTCTCTCTAACAAAACAATTAACTAACATATATTTAGTTGCAACAAAATGTTCTCATAAATATATTAATAGTCTGTAGAAAACAGTGTGGGCGTTTCATTCAGTAGTTCCAGAAAATGTTCCGGACGTTTATATCTGGGGCAAGTGGGACACGTCGTGTTCTCGAGGGGCTTTGGCGCATTCATTAGACACTACTATTGTGACTAAAGAACTCCGCTTTGTACAAAATAAAATAAATAAAAAAAAACATAATGGTTTACTTACATGTCTTCGTTTGCGTTATCTCGCATAAGATGGGTAACGACTTACTTTTAACTAGTATAAAAAAAAAAACAAATTTGACCATACAAACATGCGTATGTTTATCCTATCCTATCCTTCTAATATTTCCTAATAAAAGTGAAACTAACATATAACGGCTTTGTGTATTTTTGTTACTCTTACACGCATAAACTGGACATAGGTACACAACTGGGATGGTAAATTTCCACGCAGCTAGTTATAAATAATATAATGCATAGTGTCCCAAATGATTCTATGTCAATTTTAATGATGCTAACGATAATGACTATAACTTGGAACTTAAATCTAGAAAATTTAAATGGTAATACCTTATAGCTATATATCTAGTCTAATACCTTATAATTAGAGTTTACGTGGTTGTGTGATGTAAATAGTTAACGTTGACAACATGTGGAGTAATGTTCTAATGGAGATTTGCTTTTGACGCTAAGAAGCGAAAGATTTATTTGAATAGCTGAGCTTTTAGTTTAATCTATGCATATCTATACATATAATAAAATTGTAACTGACCGAAGTCTGTACTGTAGATATTTGCCAGAATATCTGGCAAATAATCGATATGGGCGATTTATCGAATATGTGATTTAAAATTTTGTCTGTCATATTAATTTATTGTTTCTTCTGGCGGATCTCGGATCCCGAAACTTGCAATCAGTAACAAATATGAGACAGAGAGAGATATATAAGAAATTGCTATATTTCTTTGTAATATGGGACAAAGACAGACGTAAAGGCTAGTTAGTTATTATTAAATAAAATCGAGACTTGCGTTGAATTCCTCTGATTTAGCTTAAAGAGAAATGCATCGTTTAATTTACATGTTTGACAAGTATGGGCGGCCGCGACCAGATTGTTGTAAGGAAAAGTATTCTATGTACTTTATATTAAGCCTTGTGGACATCGGTTTATACTTCATACATTTGTAATTTGTTTTTTAGTACAGGTATATATCGTTCGTACTAAAAGTATTAAAGATGTATTATTTAATTCGTTTCTTTTAGGTAGTTATTTAATGTTCCTCTTTATGTTACCAGTCAAACAAAGTTGTTCAAGTCGTTATAAGTTTATTTATTATTAAAATGTATATATTTGCCAGATTGAAAATGTTGGAAATAGTTGAATCTTAGATATCTTAGATGGAGCTTTTGGACCCCCTAAAAGCTCCATTATTTGAAGGCTTTTGGCGTGTGCTCCCCTGTCCATAATTCGACTTTACATTTTTATTTCTGGTGACAAGGCACTCAAACTGCGCTGTGAGTTTTGGAAACCTAAGGACCGATCGGAGACTGTTTTATTCTATGGTTGGATTTCTGATATTTCATTTTGCATGAATCAAAACATACCTATTTATTTATGTATATTGTTTATTTATTGTAGTTTTTGTGTATGTTTACTATAATTATTTTATTTTATATTTTGTGTAGGCATAAATATATTTATTTAGTTTGACCCCACACAAAGTTCTCTGTCAGACCCAATGGTTGACTGGTAGATAATGCTTCTAGCATTAAGTCCGCCAATTGTGCTATACATTTGTATTTTGTGTAAGGAAAATTAAATAAATAAACACACCTACCTCCCAACCTAATAATATATTTCCTATTATATATCTCTATCGAGTGTCACCTAGGCCTAAGTCCAGTAAGGCGCGCCCCGTTCTCCAATGGTAGCACTCAATGCCGTCGTTATCAAATACCGAGCTCGACATGCAGCGGACCATGCCAAGAATTTCGTCGACAATGTACTTACCTGTTTACCTCGCTACTGTAATACGGTTTTCTATGAATCTATAACTTATCTAGGTAGTAGATCAATGGATAAATGGCAGTGAATATTGAAGATTGGTTCTGTAGTCGGCGTGTCTAAGTAGATTCTGTCGTGCTTATGAGACTCGTATTGGTTTTCGAAAATAAGATCGTTTCGAAATTAAATTTAGAATGACAGTCACACCGCCAGTGGTACCACTCGGACGTTTTCTTGTCCAATACCAAGATCCAATATGCAGCATATATCGCCGACAATGTGTTTGCCCGCGTTTTACACTTATTTACTTCGCTATTGAAATACGGTTTTCTATGAAACTATATTAAAATGTAAATAATTGTTCTAGAATGGATCGTACCGGTAGGATTAAGGTACTTTAAAGTAAGACCTCTTCGTCAGTTCCCCATGGATGTCGTAAAAGACGACCAAAGGAATAATCACATTCAGCTAGTGCAGCTTTACCTAGATCCGGTATGGATTAGGTTCCCCTGTAAATTTTGCTTTGGACAGACGGTAGTCGCTTCGTGTAAAACCTGATTTACCCAATAAACCAGTCTTAAAGACTAATATTCCACGTTCAGCTGTTAGCCTTAATGATAGAATTGAGATTCATATAGTGACAAGTTGCTAGCCCATAGCCTAAAAGAAGAATCCCAAGTATATAAGCCTATCACTTAGTCGCCTTTTATGGCATAAATGGGAAAGAGATGGAGTGGTCCTATTCTTAGTTATTTTGGTGCCGGCAACCAGACGGTACGTTTGAATACTAGTAGTTAAAATTGCTATAGGTACGTACACACAATTATAATTTACAAGACATTGACGGCTCTTCCATTCATGAAGAGATAACATTTAATTATTTTCTTGGCACGCGCGTTAGAAGTTTATTATAAGATCTAGGAAGCTGCTGCTAATAATTTCTACTCAGTCGTTTAATTAACACTTACTTATTCAGGAATGTCTTAAGAAGAATACATAATTTTTGATATAAATTTATTTAAAAAGAAGTTTAGAAAAATGTTAATGGGCTTTACAGTAAATGGATAGGATACTTCCATACAATTATATCGTTATTGCGAAAGTCTGTCTTTCTGTTAGTTTGTAAAATTCTCTCATCGCTCAACCGTGGGGCCTGTTTTCATGGACGGATATAGTTACCCCATAAGTAAGTACTTACTAATAGCGATAAAAATTACCAAAACGTATTAAATGCTTAGCCTTATATTTTATTATAGCTTAGCTTGCCGTTAGGCAGAGAAACTATTTAATAACATTAACAAATTTATCCAATTATTTTTTCAGAGCATTTTATGTAAGGTGTTACATAGTTTAACATTAATGTATGTTTTTAATAGGTTTGTTATAGAAAAATTGGAATAAATCATAACTTATAATATTGATAGTTAGCTGTTATTTATTGAAGGAGATTATATATTACGGTCAGTTTCAATAAAACGATATCCAGATGTTATCTACATAATGCTAAATAAAATATTACAGAAGCATAGCACATAATCATTTTAAAATTTATAGACGATAGTCACCATGATCCAAAGCAGTTTCCTCACGATGTTTTCCCTTACTGTAAGAGTATTTAAACTAACGTACATAACTTCGATAATAGTCATTGGTTCATGGCTGAGGTGGGATTTGAATATGTGCGCTAGCGCATAAGGCACCGACGCTCTTATGACGAAGATGATGTTCGTGAGTTTATGCATCAAAATGATGATCACAGTATAAAAACTAATTTCTCTGTTCTCCATATTTTGTTCTAAATCTCTAGTAGATACATAAACCGACATCCAATTAACTACGAGCGTTGATATTCATATAAAGTTGATATATTACTCCGGTGCGTCCATCATGGCTTCCGTATTATGTTATAATTAATAAGCACTTGACACAAGGAGGATATTAGACCTGCCGAGTGACTAACAGATAATTATCTAGCCATGTCTGGGGCAGTAGATATTAAAACAGTTAAGCAATGACTCGTCTATGGAAGTTTAATGATGATACTACTTTATCAGAATGAGCGTTTGATATGACTTCGCTTTGGAGAGTCGATAGGTCAGGTCTAATATATTTTACTAGTTTACACTCGTGACTTCGTTTACTTAAGTCTCGTTTACTCTTGAGTCTTTACCTCCTTATTAGTCGGAAAAAGCCAACGTAAACGTAAAGTAACGTAAAGTCAATGTAAACAGCTTTCTAACACCGATCTAGTATGACTGGCCAGTTTGTTGGAAATCTGGGGAGCCTTGAAGATTGAGCTACACTAATACCACCACAGTCCTTTTATAATTCTGTTATATTGCTTACCTATAAGTTTAAGAAAAATAGTTTAAACCTTCTTTAGTTACTTTTTTATTACAAATTTTAATTAATTTGTCTAAAAATACAGTTCTTAACAAATCAAGTTTGATAGAATCAATATATAATACTAAAATAATATTCCCTACAAATAAAAAAGTACACAAGCCTTTTTAAAATTAGAGTTGCATAAATAAGAAAATACGGTTCTTAGTTTTTCAGTACTGTCAATGTCATAGCAATCTGATTTAAAAATCGTTTAAAATAACATTCATCTATCGAATAAGGACTTTTCCACACAGTACGTTTGAATTGCCACCGATCCGTTAACATAGAGAAATGACATCGTTTCTAAAACTGTTTAGAGTCAACACGACTACTAAGCTGGCGGCGCGGTCGTGCATCAGTCGCAGACTCGCTTCAGACGACCATTATGTCATCGCGTCTAGACGAGACAAACAGACTGTTTACCAACTAAACTCTTAACACTAGTGTAAACACTACTTTAATACATTTCATGTTAGTTTCGAAACATGTAAACAAATGTAGAGAATGTAAAAGTTTTTAAATAAAGAAGTTATTAATAATGAACAGCAATACAACAATATATTCATTATGAGTCACATAAAAATTAATCTTAACTTTATAGTAGTAAGTAAGTAATGAAGTTTGTAATTATCTAAAGCAATTAAACTGAACTTTTCACGCCTTTTAAGTCAATAGGTACACAGGCGATTTGGAGGGAAGGAAATAATAGCTATGTTGAGAGAGCTTAGAGACGACGACAAGTATGTCTTGCCCAAAAAGATTTGATTAAGACCGAAAAGACACTCTTCTTATATCTTTCCAGTCAATCCCATAGAAACTTGTCAACGTAACCTCACAGGACATGTGAGTCGATTTAGTCGGGACTTCCCTAAATACCGGTGCTAAGCGGTCGTGGCTTCGATTCTGAATGTCTTGTGTTTAGTCTCGGTAAACATGAGTGAACTGAAGCAGACAAAAATTCGAATAGGATATAAACAGGAAATTCTACCGTTACGATTAATGTTTACGTTAAATATACATAGATGTTAAAATATTATTCAGCGCATTCCTTACCTGGATCATAGCTTTGGCGCACGAACACCAAGAAATGTTTTGCCAAATCTTAGGGAATTAGGATTTTTTGCGACAGTAAAGCGTCTACGACATCAGCCATCCATTTACTCGTATCAGGTTAGGAAGTATATTGCTGTTGAGGTCGCTGCTTATGGTGATAGGCCATATGAGGTTTGTACGGTTATCATGATTTCGGTTTCATCTCGGTTTGACAACGTCTCCTGATTTAAGTCCCACCTTCCTGAAATGGAGCCTGGAGTCCGCCAAATACCACGAACCTGGATTGGATAGGTTAGCTTTTTACAAAGGCGACTTCCGCCTGACATCCGCAACTTTTTGTACGGAAATCTAAAACATATTGGATCATGGTAACGTCTATGTATGTTTAGTCCCTCGCTGTTAAGGATTTGAGAGAGAAAAAATAATCACAGCCTCGTAGAATTTACTATTCTTTTTCAAAGAAAAGTAATTTAATTCTTTTGAATCACACTGTACCTGTGTTAAGTCCACTTGTCTCCATAGACAAGCAATCAAGATATTGATTCCGTAATTGTTATCTTAAATCTCAATAGGCACAGACAGCTTCTAGACCTAAGTATACGTGTCAATTATATGTGTACATACGGCCTGTGACTCACTGTCTGGGAAGCCTAAACTTACTAACTCTTTTTATTTGGTTTTATCGCGTTCATGAATGCACCGAAATTAAATGCGTGAACATGATTTTCGATTTAGGGTTCTGTGGTTGCAAAAAATATAATTATGTATATAAAAAGATGTATACTAGGCGTACAGTATATTCACATGGCACATCAAAATTTAGAATTACATATTACCAAAAAAAAAAACTCACATTACCTACCAAATAATAATTGCTAATTCTTGACCTCAAATCATACCGGTATAATTAAACGGAATTTTTTTTTCGCTTGTCTTCTTTTTAGAAATTAATACAATCTGTAAGCTACACACTATTTAACAAACCTCAGACGAGAAAATTGAATTAAGATTAATGCCAAATAAGTTTTCTGTTTCTTATTAGCCTAATTAGAAAGTGATGAAAAGAATATACCCTTATAACTGTAAGAACAGTAAGGTTACCAAGTAATTTCAGATTTTGTAATTTTAATTAAGGATTTCGGCTTCCAGTTTGTATGTTATTCCCGCAAATGTGAAATATTTTGAATAAATTCAATGACCACTATTATTACTCTTTAACTCGGGAACCCCAATGATGACAACCACAAAATAACAAAAAGAAGTCACCTTCAAACGTTTCATATTTCTTGACATCATCATTAACTATAGTGAGTAAGACGTCCCGTGATTATGCACTTTGAGTTTGGTAAAAATATGTATAAAAACTAGGTAAAAACGTATACTATAATTTTCGTATTATTTCATTCTGCTTCCGCAGATACTTTGGGGATATTTATAAAAAAAAATATAACAACGTTTCTTCTGGATTGCTTATCTGAATCATAATCAGTAACGGCTCCTTAAAACATTCTAAGTTATCGAAATAATTATAGTTTTATAATTTTAATATCCAAAATATAGTCAATAATGTGGATTAATCCTAAAATTTTACCTTCCGCAACTCAGTGGAACGTGTAAAGGGAACCTAAAATTACTGAACCCAAAAAACATTAATACCAGGTTAAATATCTGGATTATTATGTAAACGTCCATTTTTTGCGAACATAACTCAGCAAGATTGCAGCCTACATCGATTTAGAAGCCAATAAATAACGAAAATTAACAAATAGATTACACATCGCAAAGAAAAAACAAGAGATTGTTAATATAATTTATGGCTGGAATAATCACACGTTAAATGTGCTATGTCGAATACCGCGCCATAAGGATGTGATCAGACTAACGCAGTCTAGTTTCCTTAGGGAAATTTAAATAAATCATTCAAATATCCACGTTTGATTTAATTATAATATTCCATTTGATTGGGCAATTTAATCTTGCTTTTTGATTTTCAATAACATTTCAACGTTTTATTGGCAAATGATCATAAATGATTAATTTCAGAAAGTAAGTTATTAATGTTTCATTTTTTTAAACGCGTCCGTTATGCCGCTCTCCTAGTGGCATAACGGAGGCAATTCAGTCAACAATTAAACTACTCGACTTTCTTATCTGCTGAAAATGAAACTGCTATCTAAATATTAAAAAAACGACTCTGATGACTGATTGACTGACTTATCATCGCTCTGTCCAAACCGTTGGGTCGAGCGATTAGGTTTGAAAGGTACGCAGGTTCTAGGTTTATACAGGTTCTTTGTATACTCTACGAGGTACAAAAAGAGGATTTCCCGTTTGCGTTAGAGATTACGCGGGCGGAGTTCCTGTTATATAAGTCGAATCGAAATGATGATCGATGATATTAGTCTATGCAGATGCTATAATCAATCACATTCAAAACCACCTCACTTACGTCTCACCTTAATTTAACCCTGTAAAAGTGCACTGAGCTATTTCAACTTATATCCTTTACATTCTTGGCAGTCTTTTATGTCAATGTCTTATATGTATATTTATTAAAATGTATTTTAAACAAAATCTTTGTTCTTTGCTCCATAGTTATAATGATTCTGACTCCGTCAAGATTGAGATTAGCCCATGATAAACTACAAGCTAACGGTAGCCTGCGCCGCTGTTAGGACGGGCTCGGCAGGACCTGACTACGGTAATAGATGTTCTGCATTCCTCTTGGTGCTAATAGTGTTATGAATGTCTCTTTATGCCGCTACCTCGTTTGTGGGATTGTAATAGATACTGTATATAACTATGTGGGTGTGGTAACGTTATAGGAAGTTAGGACGTGGAGGTTTTCTGTAAGGCATATTGGCTTAAACGTATCGAGCAGATTGTATGAAAAGTTTTAAAAAACAGCCAATTTTTTAATTTTAAATAATACTATTAAATAACTATTTGGTCCTTAATTTTGCAGAAAACTGGTTATAAATATTAATATTGACTTAATCGTTGTTTTTTCATAGTTGTTTTCCCTTCTTTGCACAAAGGCATTAATTAATTTTTTGGGAAATTATTGATAAGGCACTGTGTATTTCTCTGTATCGAATGCGCGTCACAGACAGACGCCATGAATGAACCAAGTACAATGGCCTTGATCGGCGCAAGCAAAAAGCAACGGTTTAATTCACTAATACAAACCGCGATATCTGCTTATAAAACAATGGGTTGTGAGAAATACATAACAAAGAGGAAATTTTGTAAACTATTCCCGCAGACGGATTTCCACGATTCTCGGATTCAGAGAACGGGCATGAAAACATATCGGGTGTCAGCTCCGTGCACGTGTAGTCGTGTAGGCTTTATAGAGAACTAGCTATTACCCGCAACAACGCCCGCGCCAACTTAACGACACCTACTCGCGCGAATTTAACGCCAACTAAAAAAGAATATAACAGGGTTTTCGCAAATTTCACGGGAACCTAATATAGTTTTTACCGGGATTAAAAGAATATTGGTTCAGTAGAAACGTGAAAAGAAAACAAACACAAACAAACATACTTTTGTAATTATTATATTAGGTAAAGGACGGAAGACTTGCTTTCAGAAGACGGGGAAGCTTGATATTGTAATACAAGGTACTTATTGAGGTGCAGTTGGTCAAATATGACGGTAGTGATTACAAGCAGATTTATTTTATAAATTTTAAATTTTATCTAATACAGACAATAACAAATGTTAAGGGATGTGTAAATGGGAACATTAGAAGGGGTAAGTCAAGATGAAAGTACCTTGCACAAACCGCGGGTCCTTTGATAAAAGTTCAGATTAAAAGTGCCTTAAACCAATGAGCGTGCATGAAAAGATTGATGAGTAAGTAGACGGTATTTTTCGTAATAAAAAGTTCCTTATGTTCTTCCTCAGGGTCAACTCTATCTATGCACCGAAGGCGTAACAGACAGACAGTTATTTTCGCATTTTTAATATCGGACGGATATACGGACAGGGAGAACTAATAAAATTTGAAATTGATTAAAACTGATTTTCTATCCAATAAAATATATTTATGGTGCAAGTAAGTTTCTACAGAAAAATAATCCATTGATAATATAACCCAAAAAAAAAACCGATAAAAATATGAGAAATTAAATTATTAATTAAATAATATTTTTTATGTTTTAGGTAATTATAATTATTAATTAATTTTAATTATTAAAAAGTACTTTATAATCATCAATTTAATTACACGTTATAAAGATTTCAAGTTTCTCCGCAAAATATTATTTTCGTAACTAAAGTTGAAATATTATTACATGTGTAATTTTAGAAGCCAAATAATACAAGCTTATTATTGAAAAAAAAGTGGACATTAAAGTAATTTGTCACGGCTATTGTCGTTACACTGTCTGGTTTTGAGCAATCAAACGTCTTTGTCTAGGCCTAATGCCTATGTGGACTCTACCTACATGTACTTTGTAATTTGAGAACCATTCTGTATGCGGATGTACGAAGAATTCACACGGTAGATGCGGCATGTCAGAAACAGATTTATTTAAAGGAGGCGCATTATAAGTAGTCCTAGGTTTATTTAAATACAAATAGGTGTTTATAAGATGATTCCTTCTTATATATAGGCCTATAACTTAACTTTCTTCGAATAAACGTGGCACTTTTTTCACCGAACAATTTCGTGAAATTAGATTAGATAAACTTAATTAGGATTCGGCCTTTTTTTCCTACTTGTTTGTGTGAGACTATGAAATTATTTCTTCTCTAAACACAGATCTGACATTTTAAATAGATCAATAAAAAGTTTCCGAATCCGAAGGATAAACAAATTTAAATTTATTAATTAAGTATTTCTTATAATACCCTACTACATTATCAATAACTCGGCGTTAGTTCCGGTTTTGTCCTCACCTATCACAGGTACTGCCACCTATTATAAAAATACTCGTAGTTAATGAGTATGTTATATTCACATAGGATGCCGAGGACGGAGCAAAAAAGAAAGGTAGCGGAAGGTGCACCGCAAAGATGAGAGAGAGAGAGAGAAAGAAAGAGGATATAAGTGTGTCTATATAATACAATTGTAAAATAAAGGCACAATAGTGTTGTGATTGTAATACGCCACCTGTAGCCGGTTCGCAGCGCGGCTCGTGGGCGAGTCAGACATGCATTTACCACGATCGGCGGCCCGAAACGTGATCCCGCAAATCTGAATGGGCTGTCTAGACGCTCGCTGGCCGTGTCTAGCCTATACACATCCTCACCAATTATCTAGCTACAAATGGTGTATCCAGTCGCTGTAATTAAAAGAAAATACTAGATGCTAGAGAATAGGTATAACACGGATTATTTTATGTTCAAATTATTTCCCTTTGTTATAAATAAATATCGAAACAAAATAGTTAGGTTTGCACATTTGTTTAGAGAAGGTAACTTTTCCATATGAACATTATTATAATAATTAATCTATGATATTTAAAAATCTTTCTTCCAATTTTATATTCTACTTCAATAATAATAATGCTTGTAGATAAAAAATGTGATTAATGCAACAGGTAAATTAAAATTATTGTTTGATTTATTACTCTTTTCAAACATTTATCAAGGTAAAATTCCCATAGCCTAGAATACTGCAATTACCTGCAAGAAAGTCAGGCAGACTAGGCACAGCTTTAAGTTATTCTCCGAACTTTTTCGTTGATTGCACACGAGATGACTGTTATTACAGTATAAACTGTCGGAGGTGGCAGACGGTCAGCCATCGGCGCAGAAAAAGTGGCGGATGCAGGATGGATAAAAACCTGCGCAGACGCGGATGTGCGCGGGCGAAAAAAACTAGTTTCACCCATCGGGTCGCGCTGCAACGGCCGGCCGGTTACTTATTCCCGTACTATTACACATTCATACATGTGTGGACCTTTTTCCTGCGTTCGTCCACGTGGGCTTCTGATTTATACATAAAATTTTAACATACCACTATCCTGGTGGGCTAAGCAGATACTTCTATCGCTTCGTTCACAAATCATCAATCTCTTCATTCAAGCTCGCTGGTTAAGGGTAGTACGCTTGATGTGATCTACATCAATTAATGATAACTGAAAATCAGCGTTTTTCTACTCTTTCAGTGCAAAAAGATAGCCGAGTTATGATCATTTCGACTTGCTACAGCACACCTGGGTTAGTTTTAAGGATTTGTTATTGTTATATTTGTTTGTGTTTGTAGCATTGTCGAATAAACATTTTATCTATCTATCTATATTTCGTTTCTAAAATATATTAGGTATTATATAACCTTACCGTGTCGTCATAGGTGCCAAGCTATAAAACCAAAAAAAACGAGACGAGTGCGAGCTGTTAGATCTTCGCAGAATCTTATAGTATGTTGTAAAGTAAGATGAGAAGATAAATAATAACTGAAACAGACGTAAACAGTAACTGAAATACAAGTTTACTTGAAATTATGTTTATTCCGGACTAGGTCCGGTAAGGTAGGTTGTTATTTTCCTCCCGTGAATTGCGCTTATTCACACAACCTAGGTCTCTTACTTGGAAGTCAATAAGCTCGAATTTACGAGACTACTAACTGAATTCAAAATTATAAACTAGCTTTCCGCTTATAGGTTCCTTACAATACTGAAATTATCCGACAGAGAGATAAATCAGGAAAATAGTACTTTATAGATTTTGTAACAGTTGAAATTACTCTGATATGAAAGTTGGTAAACTAAAAGTTGCAAGTAGTAGAGTGTATTGTAAAGAGTAATTTTTGAAACTGAAAGATTTTGGAAACTATTTCTTTCTAGGGGAGCACTAACAGGCGAATTTCCCTAATTCCGTGGGAAAGGAAATTATCTGGATATTTGGTTCACGCGGGCGGAGTCGGGGTAGTACTGCAGTCCCTTATCAGGTTATAAGGTAACCTTTACAGCCTGGTGCACAACAGGTGCGTCACAAGGTCACCGCGCAGACGACGGAACGAGCCCCATGGGGCGTCTGCGGGGCGACCCTCGGATTACAGCCTTAATTACTACTTGTGAATAATTTACCGTATGTCTCATGCAGAATGGATTTCAAGCATTTGAGAAATCTGAAAGAATATACCTATCTGAGTATAAAGAAACACTGCAAGCCCTCGGCTTTGTTCGCGTTCAATGAAAACTCTTGTAAATTTCCATAAAATCTTTATGTAACCTATATGCCAAATTTAAATCTCTAGATCCAGCTGTTTTGGGTCTTCGTTTTGATATGTGATGCAAAAGATCAGTCACTGTCTTATTTTAAATAATTAAGATTATTTGTGCCTACAAATGTTTAGCTTTTGATAGTGGTGCCTTTAAAGAATAGTGACGAGAGACAAAGTTTAAGATTACCTCGAGTCTCGAAACCTTTGTTACATCTTCTTCTTCTTCCTACAGAAGAAATTTAAAAATATACTTTATATTTCAGAGTAACTTCAGAAAATACCATAAATACAATCCGCTTTCGTGAGACAGATTTCTAAAAGCTGTCTGCGTGTAATAGTTGTAAAAATTTAATGTGTTCAAAAATAACCAAAGCCGACTAAACAGAGTCTTATTTTAGCCGATAAAACATAAACAGTGTAGGACGCAACCTGTTTACCTCTCATTGAGAACGATTCTCGCACAGAGTAAGCACAACACAGAATCAACATTAGTATTTGTCTCTCGTAAAACAATGTTTGTTTTCTCACGGATAAAGTACCGTACCTTTGTTAAGTTATCGAAGTCCTTTGAAATTTTTATTGTTGTGATTCCCAACGTCTATTTATGAATCTTGGATATCAGTTTTTGTCACTTTCTGTTATAATTAGTATTAGAAAACAATTGTTTCAGGATTGCAACCAGTTTTTCCAACCCTACCCTAGTCTTTGTTTCTCGAATTAATATAACATACTTATTACTACTGTGTGTCTGATTCAGTCATCGTAATAACCAAAACTAATTTGAATGAAATACAGTTTAGATTTTGAAAACAATTTAGGGATTAATGGGGACTTAATAAATAATAATTGCCTTTACATTCAGATTTCCGTGGCTGATAGGAGAAAATAGGTAGTGAGGCGATAACAGGACCACATCCACACCAAGTAACCTGGACTTATATACTATAATAAAATATGTATGGGTGTGTCCTTCGAATTTGATACTCGTTTCGTATGAACAGGTGTGATACCAGAGCGGCAGGTCCGGGCGGGAAACATCTTTTATCCTTTCCTGGACAGGTACACCTGCAGATTTTATATACTTCACGTAGGTGTCCTGTCTTCGTAAATTGTGTCTAGCTTATCATACTCGTATACTAGGGTCTTGCATAAGAGAAATAAGTACACTGATATATTTTCAAAAAATTTCTTAAGAAATGTAATGGGCGAGTCGTTTTAATCGTAATGTAAAAGATGAATTAGATTTTTGTATAAAACCTTAACATATAAAATGAAAAACGTTTTGAATTAGAAAACTGTTCATACGGTTTTTTGACATGAAAACACGACTTATTTTAATAACATAGGATAGGCTCAGTAAAAAACTAAACAATGTATAACGAAACTGTAAAAGTACTATAGGCTGCCTTGATTTGAAATTCGTACATTGTAAAGTTAATTATTAAACAGATGTAAATGCCCTGACGAGCCTACTAGACACAATACAAATAGGGTATGGAAATAAATCTTACTGATATATAATAATAATATAGAAATCTGACCTAGTTATCTGCGAAACTGTTAATTGTCAAATTCGTAAGTTGGATTGGTTGCTGACACGGACGAATGGATAGAGGGATTACTAAAGCTTTAATTCATAAGGCAAAGGCAATACATAGATATGCGCCAGCCCGGGCAGAAATTATTTCTCACATATAAAGCTAAATCTACCTACCCTAGAGCGACGTGCTTGCATGCAAAGATAGAAGCCGAAGAAAGTATGTAGGGATTAAGGCGAGTGAAATCATGTCACCTCTGCTTATATAGTGGCGCTATTATATGTATTTGTAACACGAGTTTTTTTATGGACTTATTCTTGTAGCTGCCTTCTAGCTTTGCAACTTACCCATACTTTCAGTGGCGGCTCCAATGACGCAGTGACTGCTCAAAGTTCTCAGAGTAGGATGAACCACTGCTTTGGCGCTACCGGTGGAGAGTATGAAGAAAGTGGTCAAACGATATGTGGGCCGACTCCGATCCGACTAAGTAGCGGATCCACTTTGTTCCCAACGAGAATGAATAGCACGGGAGCGGGTAATTAAATAAACTCGACCCTCACAAAGGGATGATCTTCCACCAGTTTAGGTGTTATATGCTTGAGCAAACGCGGCTGCGACGATGTCGAGACAAAGGTTGTACATGCTCCAATCCGAGAAAACCCTGATAGCGCTGTATTGGTTGATAGCGAGTGGCTTTAGTGATGTCGCCAAAGTAAATGCGGGCAAAAGATCTGCAGCTTTACTTTTGTATTATGTATAGTTTGTAGTGGGCTGGTCAGGAAGCCAGGCAGACGGCGGGTCCGCGGCGTGGGTAACGAGGCGCCACCTGTCGGGGTCGTCGCGACCTTCATACAAAACAGTACAAAACCCTTTGTGGACGACATTATCTATAAATATTAAACAAAATTCTCACAAATTATTAGATAATTTTGATATTCTGATTTAAGTTGATGTGGACTAAAGAGTGGTCATGAGGTACTGACGAGTTTGCATGAACAGGGTTATGAATGTGCATGAAGCGAAAGAGTATGCAGGGATCGTGGCCAGTGGAAAGATTGTAGGCTCTGTCTACCTCTCCGGGTAACAGTGTGATTGTATGTATTTATGGACTCACTTATCTCGGTTTGTCCAGTCAAGCTGATGATCAGCAAATTAAAAATACTTAGGTAGGTACGTGTTTTATTTCAATCGATTAACGAGTGATTTTTTTACAAGTTTTATATTATTTTTTTTACCAAAACAGCATCTCACCTTTTATTACAAAAAAGCGCATTACAAATGTCATGCACACCCGTAAATGGAAAAGCCAAAGTCAGTTCTTCGAAATTAATCATTTTTTTAAAGTTGCACATTTTTATGGCCATGTTATCAAGGATGTTGTGTTGACAGTTAAAATATGAGTAACACAAGAATCCTTCTTTGAATCCATTTGTGGGACCTCTCTTGCATATATGAGACTAGCTCTTACATGCGATTTCACCGTGAAAAGTGTAGCTTAGGTATATATTTTTAATCTTGGGCCGGAAACAAGTGATTCCATTTAAACAACATAATAGATAGACTTTGGCATTTATAATATTAGCATCAAAGTAAAGATAAAATAGTTAATTATTTACGTAAATAAATGCCTTGTGTCTATACTGAATCGCATTCGTATAAGAATCTTTGTTTACGGCCACTTCTGATGGGAACGCTTTCGAAAAGGTCATTACTGCACAGCTTATAGGACATGTTTTGCGTAATGCGGTGTAATGTCTCGGATTTCATATACAACGTTATCTTAATTTTTCTATTGTAAGTGCGAAAATAAGCTTGATCTTCTTGACACCTTGAATTTCGAAAAGGGAGGATAGTAAAGTGTAAGTACATAGCCTAGTACCTACCTAATGTTGCCGTAGGATTTACAAAATAAAAACTACTATAATACGTTCTGCTCATGCAGAACGTGCATGGTAAATATAAGTCATCTTGATGATGGAATAAAATTAAAATTGTAACAGGTTGCTAGCCCATCGCCTAAAATAAGAATCCCAAGTTTAATAGCCTATCACTTAGTCGCCTTTTACGACGTCCATAAGAAAGAGATGAAGTAGTCGTCATCTAAGCTGCCGTGAATGCCGGATAAATAAAATATTATTAATTATAATAAAATATTAATTTAACTAATTATTAACTAATAGATATATAAATAAATAACTAATAGATATATATATGTATGTAGGAAATAAAAAAAATTTAGTACCTATGTTAATTTTTTTCAAATCCACGTTTTAAGAAAATATTATAGCAACACACAAAACTAATACTTCAAAAATTCCGCGTAATTAAAACACTGGTCGATAATAAATTAAAAAATTATGATTTATTTTTAAAAACATCGGTCACAATTCTAGTAAATCCTGTCATTTGAAAGCCTGCAGTTTTTGCCTGCACGCGCCGCTGCCAGTCGCGGTGCATTTCCGTCGCCGAAGCAGTGCCGTAATGACAGGTTGGCTTCGAGTCCAGCTTATTGCACAGGACACGCGAGCGGCTGACTGGACGACATCCCGCCTAGTTTCACAGTAAAAGGAATGCAGAAGACTAACAAATACTGCGAGCGATAAGCAGGAAATCCTGGGAAAGCTGGGGTAATTAATAAAATAATTATATTAAAATGTTAATATTTAAATTAATAAAATAATATTTATTATTAATATTTATTATTAAAATGTTAATATTTAAATTAATAAAATAATAACATTAAAATGTTAATATTAAAATTAATAAAATAATAACAATAAATGTAAATATTTAAATTCATTAAATAATAACATTAAAATGTTGAATAAATAAATTGATGAACAGAGTTTACTAAATTTTGATTTGAACCTACCATAAATATTTACGAGGTTCCTGCGCCAAGCTCAAGCCAGAAGTTTTTGTCATTTAGGTAATCATCAGTCCTATAAAATTATTTATCACTTTGTTAACGTGCCTATATTTATTTTATAACAGTGAACATATTATCACCTTCTGTGATGTTTGTATATTACAACGTTAATTTTGAAAAGGCTAGTTCTGCTATGAATATTCATGAGTGTTAAAATAAATTATTTTGCTCGGAAAATGCAATTCTAAATTAGCACATGTATGTAGGTGCATACCTATTACTGCGATATTTTTGTTGGAACTGACAATATTTCAATGTGTATACGGTCCTACTTTTTCAGTACCTGTCAACCTACGTAAATCTGATCTGTATGATGTTTTATATATTAAATAAATTTTAAAAGTTTAATTTTATACATTTGGATGACCAATGTATGTACCTATGTATGTGGATGCCCAACAGCAATGAAGCAACTTTTATTCGTCTTTCTTCAGAATAGTGACAATCGACAAAAAGTAGTCACAATTTCCCACCGTAACCTTTGTATTGATAACTATGTAGCTTTTACCCGGAGCTTCGCCTGCGGCTACATTTTCAAATCCTGCGGGAGCTATTAAGGTTATTTATTTAATAGTTATATTCACATTTATAATATTAGTTGAGATGGGATTATTTCATATCAGTACAATTAAATCCAGTTTCAATAATTTAAGGGCAATGTAAGATGCTTTTACCTTTTATTTTGGAGCAGAATGAACATATTAATTAATTGAAATGTTCTCCTTACTTGTTTACCAAGAAAACGCGCCGGAAACCTCACGGGCTCACCGTGCAATCACACGAGATAATTTCTGGAAACAGTGGCCGATGATTGCAAAAAGGTCCCATTGGAAAGCCTGCACAGTATTTAGTTCTTGAAGCGACCGCAAAATAAAGCTGCATCTTCACCGTTTTAATTCAAGTGAGCTCGAGAAAGATGGATGCTGTAGTGTAAGTACCTAATGATGAAAATAGCAGAACGTCTCTTGGAAAACTTTTATAACTATGTTCATGATCCTCGTAGAGTTAGATCCGGTGGCGTCGCACCTCCCGACAGAAAAGGCCAGGGCCTGCCTATAAACACGATCCAGGATTAGATAAGTAAGATTTTGCCAGCCAGCCCATGCCAAATTACTTTATAGAATAAATCATAGCTGTCTTCCTCCTCGTCATCAAAACATATGTATGTACACTCATGGCTCCACACCTCTGACTGAAATCAGCGCTTCAGCAATAATATCCAATAGTTATCTATTTCTTGAAATAGTTTTCATTTAGAAATTGACGTGATAACTGTAGCTCACATAGTGTACCCACATCGCAAGCGCAGCGGTGAATAGCCGCCTTTAAAATACAAACAAGTACATTTGCATTTCCTGCGCTCGTTCTGGGTAATTATTCATACGAACACATTACTACTGAATGCTGTCTGATTGAATACGTGCCTCTTATTGACAGATAGGGTTGGCGTGTGGTTCGAAATTTTAGTTCGAAATGTATGATTTAAACAAAGTATAATAACCTTGTCTTTTAACACTTTTTTTGTTTACTTTATTAAAAATACAGTGTTATCATCAAAGTTATTTTGAATTGAGTACTGAGCTAACCAATCAGATATATGCATGTTCAATGATAGTACCAATGTATATGTAGGTAAATATATGAATGCAAATATTACGTTAATAAAAGTGAAGTTCGATATTTATCGACGTGGTAATCGAACCAAAAGTCCTTACAAGACATACGTTACAATTTCGTTCTGTAGCATAATGAATTTCATACTTTTTGATGTGTTATTTTAACTCTCATGTGTTGTTTTTTAAGTCAACCTCTATAGTGTTGACTAAAATTGAATATTGATCATTAGCTCTTTCAGTTACAGCAGACTTTCATTGGTAACTGTGATAAATACATTGATGTTTTTGAATGCTATCTTATAAGCTTCTTATCTTATATTATTGAGATTAAACTTGCTTTCCACCTCATAGCCCTACACAGTAGAACTAGGCAAAAGGCGGGGCGTTGCGCCAGCGCAGCAATTGCCTTCTAGGAACCGAAGCGGACCAGGTGTGTGTCATTTGCTGTGATGCTGGCTTAGATTAATTGTTGGCTAGGGGCTAGCCGTAATACTGAGTCATTACTACTGCAGCTTTGTATTGCTGTTGGTTTTATTTGCAACTTTGTGGAATTTACATAAACCAACTTGCAGTGTTGGTTATGAGGCGATTCGGATAAATGGTGTTATTATGTATGGAGGAATTGAAAAAGTGAGCGCCCTGAGGGTTTCCGATGCGCTAGAATATTCACATTTGTACCGTCGCGAGTAAATATGGATGATCACAATCTGATATTTAAATGCTGTGATGGTTTGGCTTGTATCTTTTGCTAAGAAAATTTACCGGTGTATTTTATAAACTCCATGTTAGTATACTTGTGATATATAACATCGTATATAAATAATTATTATCGTCGAATCGATATAAAAGATTATTTATTTAGATATTATTTTTTAATTAAATTTTAAGAAGCATGAATATATATTAAATTAAACTGTATGCCTACATTTTTGGTTGTCTTTACATGCAAGGATGAAATAAAAGTTCTTATAGTTTTTATGTAAGCATATATTTACATAACTTGTAAACATAATATTTAACAATAAATTACAGTTGTAATAAGTATTAGATGTATAATAGTAAACAAATGAACATAAGCTGTTTAGTATACTAAATTGTCTGATAAAATCCTGATTTTCATGATTAGTTTTTTGTCAATTCTAGAAATACCAAAGGTTTTTGGAAGTAATTACACACGGTATAATTTACTTCTAAAAAGCTAGTTTCTGTTTATTTTTGATCATAATGTAGATACAATTTATTTTAACTGGAATAAACAAATCACTTCTCAATAAAAAAGCAGGAATAAAACTTTAAATTATATACTTACAGTGTGTGACTTTTGAATATAATATTTAACAGTTTTAATACGAAATACGCTAGACTTGTCTTTAATAAAATTGAACTATTTTATTAGGGATAAAAGACGTTATAATATATAAAGAAATGGGTAAAAGCCTTACGAGGCTTACTGTACATACAAGTAAACAGTTTACTCGTCCTCATCGTCTTCATCCATTTGGTTTTGGAATGCTTTGGCGGGTTTTAGCAGTTTACTTCTACTAGCTAAATGTATGGTTGCTTTTCCTAGAGCGTTGTACTTGATGGGCGCAGGAGGTGGGGCCGCGGCGCCAAGACCAGCTTTACCTTCGTTATTGACAAGTGGTATCTGAAACAAAAGAATAAATTTAAACTTATTATAGCTACATTACGCCCGCAGCTCCGACCAAGAAAAACAAAAAAATCCCGATTATTTCCGTGTCCGCGGGAACTTTGAAAAATCCTCTTTGTCCTCCCTAAACCATATAATAAATCTCCAAGTCAAATTTCTAGACCCAGCGGTTTAGGGTGTGCGTTGTTATATTAATCAGTCAGTGAATGTCCTCTTTTGTATTTAGGTTGTGGGTGTATTTAGGATTAGATTTTGTATTTAGGTTTACATTCCATCTGTAAGATAGGTGGTTCCCGCAGCCAATAGACTGTGACAACGAAGAAGGTATTATTTCATCTGCCTCCGACTGTACGCGTGATCGGATACTAAACCTATGAATCTAGACTAGCAGCGACCCTCGTAGATATTCTGCGTCTGGTCTACACTCGTCACCGTCTAACAATTCTAGCAAGAACAACACCCAATTTGTAGCACATACGCGTACATAAAAACAGTGCAGTGCCAGTGGACCATAAATGGCAGCTAACTAAGGTGTGTTTCTGTTGTGCCCGCAAGTTTAGTCCTACTTCATACGAGTATCCAGTAATCCAAGAAAAGTAGGAATCCATTCTATCGACGTATGTTTCAAGGCTAATGTTCTGTCGGTTGATGACGAAAAATTGTTGTCGAACTGTTCGTAGGCAAAAGACCGTCGAAGAACAGTTTCAGTTAAACATAATGTATTATTAAAATAACACTCTCTTTTTTAGAAGATTTACTCATTCGTCTAGTTCAGCTTTTACCAAAAAACATTATGGGTCAGGTTCCTCTGCAAAGGTTGCGGTGGCCAGACGGGCAACAAAGGGCACACCCCAGGCTCTTTTCATTAGGATAGGATTTGAAGAAAAGAAGGAAATTTCATACATTTAATAAAATCTAAAATAAAGTTCCAAGAAGCCTTGCCGCTAAACTTTCACAGGGTATTGTTAAGCGATAAGCTTTGTGAAAAGATCCAAAGGGAACCTACCCCGTCGCAGCTACGCACCCATTACTTTTAACGACAGACGGACAGTATTTTATTATTATTAGCGATTCATTGTCTAGGGTTAACATCCTAGACGGCGGAAGTCGAGATTTCCTGTGCTGTACTATGGTTTGATGGACTATGGAGCGACATCGTGGTATTGGATAAAAACAACTCCTTAAACGGTGGTGTTTTTTTGGATCAAGTATGACTACATGAATATAATGCGAAATGTCTGTCACATTGTAAAAGTTCAGCCCAACTATGCCGAAATCAATATGAGGTAATATTAATTCTCGTCACGATCTATTGGAATAAGAAACAAAATTTTAACCACAATAGCATTTTTTATAATTTCCAGTAGAGAGTAACATTATTTACTAAAAAAAATAACGGTAAACAGACTTGTAAATTATGAACGACCAACAAGTCTTGCCTGAAGCTTCGATCCTCTTGAAAGTTTGATAAATAAAAGTATACGTAGATATAATCACGTCTATATACCTTGCAGAGTAGACAGAGCCAACAGTTTTGAAAAGATTTATAGGCCACGATCAGCTGTTTGGCTTAATGATAATGTTTAATCTTTAAGGTATTAAATTTCATTAAAATATATTACATAACACCACCATGAAAATATAATTTGTTGATTAACACCACTGAGTGGTGAGGCAAGAAACTAAGCCATTTAAATTACCAAAAAAATTATAAAACATAACAGTCTCGATTACGGAATTATTAATAACTACTTAGGTTCTTAATAATGATTATTTTCTTAATGAGCAGGGCGCCACGGCTATGACAATCGTTATTACATGATTTTTTGTCAGATTATCGTCATAATCCTACTACTATTATAAAGGCGAAAGTTTGTATGGATGTTTGTTACTCTTTCACGCAAAAACTACTGAACCGATTACCATGAAATTTGGTATGTAGGTAGCTGAAGACCCAGAATAACACATAGGCTACTTTTTATCCCAGAGTTCCTGCGGGATTGATAGGGTTTCCATGCGGACGAAGTCGCGGGCGGCCTCTAGTGTTTTAATAATAGAGTCTTATCCTGCCATCTGACATGACAACGCATGAATCATTCAATAATAATAGTAATGTCGATCATGTATGTAGGCACCTTGTCAGTAAAATGTATTCAGATTGTATAACTTCGTATAATAATTGGGTTCGTTGACTAGTTCAGATTCTGTTACTAGGCTATCACTAGTCGGAAAGTACGAAATAGCAGAATAAATAGTTCTTTAGATTTTTTTCTAGTTAAACTAAAATACAATTGCTTATAAATTTGTAACCACACATGATTACCACGTTAATAGTAAATGAGACTCGGCTAATGTTGTAGTAGTACTTTTTTAATTAGTAAAACCAAGTTAGTTATACTTGATATGGGCTGGGTATATATTACTTTAATAAGACTGCGCAGAAAACTGCGTGCGATGCAAGACGAGGCGACTCATGATATAATCAAATTGGAATGAATCATGGAATAATTTTATTTACAATTTGTAATTTCTATTATCTTAAATTATGCCGAATTCTATGCTAAAATTTGTTTTGATTTGGATTTTTTTAATTCAGCGAACTTTAATAAATATGGCATGGGCCGAACGCACAGGATGTGTAACTGAAGTGAATTGAACTTCCTGACAACAATGGGAGTCAAGTCTTCCTAATCTTAAGAGCCACACCTGACTCATTCGTGAAAGAACTTTGCAGAAAACACAAATGGTTGAGAAATTGATTCCTGTCTTTTTTAATTCAAAATGATATGGGACTAATAAAAAATGCATTAACCTTTCAATATGATAAAATTTCACAGAAATCAGAATAAGGTTTCAGCAGACTATAAATAGGACGCGGTTTGGAAAACACCAGACAATGTAAATCATAATTAATGAATTTTCCTACTAATATACAAACGACATCTGGGTCCTCAAACTTTTGGGACCAGAAATTTCCTAACGCTAAGGACAAAAATTAACTAGGTTTAGATAACAATGTTAGACATTATATTATTTGGTAAATAATTAAAAAAAAATACCTATATATTTTTGTCACATCAGTGATACCACATGTTGTGGAAATCTTTGATATAAATAAAATACAATAGCTACCTAACACGGAACTAAAATTATTTAAAAAAAATTGGATTTACCCACAAAAAACCGTCACGGAACAGATTTCAGAAAGTAAAAACTCAACAACTCACATCTACTCATTCGAAGTTGTTATGATTCACAGTCTGTTGTCATCCGAAATAAAATTATTTTACCATTTGAGTAGTGCGCAGGTAGTTTTCATGTATGGTTTGTCACCTATTAACATACGTTTATAAAATCCCCCCTCTTTCCCGAAGGGGCAGGCAGAGACTACATTTTTCCACTTACCACGATCCCTGCATACTTCTTTCGATTCATCCACATTCATACTCTCTTTCTTGCAAGCTTGTCGGTTGCGGGTTCTCTTGACCTGACCTTTCACCAGGACGAGCCAGATTTGATCATGGTACGTTTGATTAGGCCTTCCCACTTCACGTTTCCCATTTACACTCTCCTTGTACATTTGCGTAGTCAATCCACTTTCATTCATCCCCTCTACAAGACCAAACTATCTAAGCATTCCCTTTTCTATTCCTGTCAATATATTTTCTTGGTCGTCACTGCGTTCCCTTGCCTTTTTTTACCTACATAAATAAACATACTTACGAAACGATTTTAATCATATTTTAGAAAATATATGACTTAAATCGAGACTATGATTATATACGATAACGTTTAGTAGATAATAAGTTATCTTAAACGATTGGGTTTTCTTTTCAGGCAATATGTCTAAAGCTAAATATAAAACAAAGCTTATACTTTAAAAACCTATAAAAACATAAACAAGCGTAAATCCTCTTTTAACCGTTTTTTAAAAGCCTTAATTCACAACAATAAAATCTCTGTCTCAATATGGGCATTTGACTCAGCTCCACGATGCACTTAAGATAGGCGTGGTGGATGCCGACCACACGTCTCAGATAGCAGTGCATTTTATCAAAATTATAATTAAAATAAAACATATAAACGTTTAAGCAATACAATTGTTTTACGTAATTATATTAATTCATTTAAACAGGTCTTTCAAGGCTGCTGGCTCTGTCTTACCCATTAGGAATATCCTTGCAGGGAAGACAAAGCCAGCAGTCTTGAAAGACTGATATTCCACGTTCAGCTGCCAGGCTTAATGATGGAATTGAGATTCAAATAGTGACAGGTTGCTTTCCCATCGCCTTAAAGAATCCCAAGTTTATAAGCCTATCTCTTAATAGCCTTTGACGACGCAGAGGAGAAGAAGGACAAGGCAAGAGATGGAATGGTCCTATTCTTTTTTTATTAGTGCTGGCAACCACACGAGTCGTGTGGTACGTAATTACAGTGTTAATTGTTATGTGATTGAAGTAGATTCTTTAATCGCTTCAATTCTACGGTTTTAATACAAATAAACTAAATAAAGATGATGTTAATATATGTTAATTTCTATAATATTTTTTACAATACTCAAAATATTAGTATGTTTTGCCATTCACACACATACTCAGATGGATGCAGTTACTAAATTGTTTGTTTCTAGTGATATAACAGTGACTTTGTTAAATAATGATATATAGTATATATACTATAGTATAGGTGAATCGTATGTAAGGATATTACCAATGAAATAACATAAAAAGCAAAGGCTAGTTTCACAACTGTTTCGCACAAACGCATTTAAATACTTGGTTGTGTCAAGGCCCGGGACCAAGCGACCCGTCACAACAGTTACTGAACATTGTAATTTCAATGAGAGCGAACATTTCTTGAATCATAAGGGCTTTATTTTTATATTGAGGACACCACCGATATAAATGTTTGGTGCTTTCAAAGCGCCTTTAAATTACTATGTCGGTACATAACATAAAATTCGGGGCATAAAAATGTATCATGTATTGGTAGTATTCTATAATATCAGAATGATTTTCGAACTTTCAAGGATGGATACAACTTTCAATTTGGAATGTCTTGAAAAAGGGAGATGAGGTAATCGTCGAATATGCATGAAAAGAGTAATGAGTGTGGAGGAAGCGGAAGTGGTCTGTAAGGATCGTAGCAAGTGGAAATCAATTGTCTCTGCCTACCCCAATGGGAGACTGGCGTGATGGTATGTATATGTATTTTCGTAAATTGATAGTAGGTACGTTTTCAGATGATATTACTCTTGAAAGTGTGAAATTAACCTTACTATTTTCTTTTACGAAGTCTTTATAGATAAAGACGATAAGTTTAAGATGAATTTACGACAAATAGGTCTAGAACATAACAAAATGGATCGAAGTCTTAGAAAACTTAGATATTATTGAGATTTCTGCGATCGCAAAGGTGTTATAAGGTTTAACAGTGCGGTTCTCAATTTCTCAGCCGTCTCATCTTACAAACCTTGAGCTTCAAACCACAGCGATCACACTTTAGAGCAACCACATTTGTGCATATTCACTATTGCTTACAATAACGTAGAAATTTTTACCTAGGAAATTGTGATATGAACTTTTCTGAATTTTTAAAAGTAAGTCGCTTATCCTTACCTGCATAGTTCTATAATTATGCATAAATTTAAAATCTATACTGTAAAATAAAATAAGGCTGCATATGCACTGTCTGACACAAACTGTGCGTATAGAACACCTTTACCTTGAATGTGTTAAACCAAAACATTATCTTGTCTCATTATCAGTTTAATACTCGTGTATTTTACATTTTAAACTGTTAATACTATTTGGTCCAGACAATTCCGCTGGTCTTTTGGGGCCATTCTCGGACGAAGGCCGCGATGGCAGTCGTCTGAAACGTTCTGAACGAGGCCCGGTTCATTTAATTCGAAAGTTTACGGCCTCTTTTATCGGTCCGATTCCCCTTAAGTGTGTAAACACTACGATATGAAGCCTAAATATACGGCGCAGACGGCCACTCGCCTTATCTAGTTTTTATTGTTTCGCGTGAATATTTTTTTATGAGTCGACTGTTACAATAATGGTGGTATTAGCGTCGGTTGTGAGTAGTGGAATGTGTTCTGCTCGTGTTTGCCCGTGGTAATCGGCGGGTTGCAGAATATTTGCATGTTCGTCAGTCGGTGCAGCGGTCATAAACCGTGCAATTTGTATGCTGATGGGGACACGCGAGCAGCCAACTGTTTCTGTTTTGCTATTAAGCACCGATCGTCTGAGGCTTATCTCTTGGCAGAGACTCGGAGTTTCACGGAAAGCTAGGACTGACCATACATACATACAAATAATCACGTCTTTATCCCTCGCGGGGTAGACAGGGCCAACAGTCTTGTTATAGATAGGTCACGTTCAGCAGTTTGGCTTGATGATAGAATTGAGATTCATATAGTGACATGTTTTTATAAATATTGAAATCCATAGATACCAATATCATAAATGAGAAATTGAGTTTGTTTGTTACCTTTTCACAGTTTAACCACTGAACTGATCTGCATGAATATTATATATATTCTACAACTACTAAATACTACTTAAACATATAGTTTGGAGTACGGTAAAGACCATAGGGTATTTAGGTATAGGCTATTTTTTAAATTAAAAAATAAAAGGTCTTTGTGGCATAACTTTTGCTAATTTTAGAAAATTATAGGAATATCACAATTCACAGTTCAGTTCAAAAATTCAGGTGGTCAAGTTATTCTTTAACATTCCGTTCGGGCTAATCAGAAATAGAAATCAACTTATCACTAGAAAATGTATGTGTAGTAGAAATCAACTTATCACTAGAAAATGTATGTGTAGCTACTCCTGCACTCGTAGTAATGTGTGAACCAACTTTATCCACACCCAAATCTTTCCAAAAATAGAACACGAACTGGTTTTTTGTGTAAATCCGGAACTGTTTACTTATTTTTAGCGCAGTAGGTTCTCTCAGGCTTATCGAAATATTAAATTTATTATCTTTTTCAAGTTAGCCGAAAATAATTAAAATTATCTTACGCAATTAATTAATTCGTCTTCGCCCTGGAGTTCACATGGAACCAAAATGCTATAATTAAGCAATTCAAAATTAAGTTCCGCCCTTGCTATTTCTATCAATCATTTTTACAGATGATATTGATGTAACTTTTTGAAACAGCAAATAGTTCGCATTTAAATTATTCACAGTTAATAACCATATTTAGTTTGTTATAAAACTGCAACATGTCAAGATTATAACCTTTTTGTTCTTTCTGTTAAAACATCCTAAAAGTATTTTGGTAACGTTTTAACATTATCTGCACACATAAAAAGTTTACAGTCTTATCCGCATCAGATGTACTAAAATCTGAAATTGCCTAAATCATCGCGTTTTATGGAACCTAACTAAAGACGTTGAAGGGATATGGAAGTATAGCAGGCTAAAAATATTCTTTGTTCTTTCATAAGTGAACATAGGTATTGAAATAAATTAACTTTTGCTTCTTTATAAAATCGAAATGATTTTGTTTTTACTCATAGAAATCGGAACGTATATTGTTGGGCTCTCTATGGTTTTACTTTGTTAGATCCAATATCAATTGCCGTCTCCGAAGAACTTTATATGAGACACAATTTAAAACACAGAATGACGAAAAAAAGCCTAGATATAACGAGCCAAATTTCAGAACTTAACTGCTTAGGACGTTACAAGGAGCAAGTTGATATGAAAAAGATTATCAATTTTAATTTCCAACATTTTCAAAACTTATGATAACCTTTTTAATGATACTGCCCACTTGTAATGTGATCATCAGACCGTATGATTATATCGAGTTATTCGTACTCTGATTTACATGTAGATGTGATGCCACTATCTTAATGACCCATCACATTATAATATAACTAGCTTTTACTGCCATCCGTATTTTATTTGTGTTATATATTTATATTAATGTAGATATGAGTAAAAAATTTAAACTTAAACATATAGTTTTCCTAGGTTTTTTTGAACAAAATTCTTAAAATAGTAATAGAACCAGACGTTGAAATACCCAAAGCTTCGTTTATGAGTACCGAGGTATAGATGAGAATGGGAAAATTATGAAACTCATTCCGCTTTAACTTTATTTACTAATGCCTATTACTATAAGTAATCTAATATAGTTTTTTATCAAACATATAACTGCAATTTTCTCACGTATTTGATGAATAAAGTTTATTGTATGAAAAGGTACAGTAAAGGCTTGCTAATATGGTTTGTTTGATAAAAACAAAATTAAAATTTTAATCGAAAAAGTTAACTGAGGCATGGTAATTTCCAACCTGTTCTCGCTTCTACGTCAAACTTGTCACACAAACAAGCATTTTGCACCGTCTCCGTCTCTGTATCCATTGTTGAATCCTAGAAGTACACACTGCAAAAGTCGAAGGCGACTGGTGTCTACTTTATACATAATCACTGACATGAGATTTCAGTGGGCGTACTCACATCACCTTTACAATGTTGCTGAACCAAGCCCATTGATCAATTTCGTAAATAGATAAGTAGTTTTTCAAATTGAAATTGTAATGTTTTTGTCCAATTTTTAGATTATATAGTGTTCATGACAAATTTAAATTTTTAAATAATTTCCGGTCGATGCCAAAAGGATAAAGCTAAACTTAACTAAGATCGTTTGTTTGGAACCTATTCCAATTGTTTAATCACCTACAATTGTTTGTTAGTAATATTTTAGGCTTGAGAATAAGATAACCACCTACTGTGGCCTGAGAATATTGTACAAAAAACTATATTTCTTGTGCACAAAACAAGTAAGAGTTGACGTCTGACTAATCGAACACTGCTACCGTAATTTAACAAATTAATAAAATCAAGACTGGTAGTTCCAGTTGGCATAAAAATGTAAAAATTAAAAAGTGTCGACCCAAAAATATAATTTAAACCCGTTGTCGAAAAACAAAAATGCTCTCAGGCGGTCTTTTAGATTGATGTTAACGTTTACTCAAAAGTTATTTTTCTTTTTCACTTTTATTCTTTTTGTCCGGCAAAAAGGCTGGTTCTGTAAGAATACAAAAAGGGTGGATTTTTAAGACCCAAAATTTTGCAGACTCAAAAATAAAGTTTATTGTGAGCGTGGGTCGAGGCGGGTTTTGAAAAATAAAAATTGCCCGTTCGCTTTATGTATTCATTTAGTGCACTCACTAAAGTGATTTCTGCATTTCAGATAAGGTAAAAAGGTTCAAATTTAAATACTTTTAGCCGCTTTTGTCGTTGTCTGTACACCATGCACTTAATTTTTACAACTTTGTAGCATACTATTCATATGGATCGGAGAAAATGTTTCACCGAGACAAGACTTCAGACGGTACATATTAGTATCAGTGATCTTAACATATCAGTGTCAGTGATCTTACATCATAAGGTAACAATATATTATTTTATTAGAGCATTTAAATCAACAAAGAACTTAAAATTTGTCAGTTCATAAATATTATGATAGTTGCAAGAAAAGAAAAAATAAAGTTATTTCAGCGAAAACCTTTTTCCCGGAGGGATAGGCAGAAACTTCATCCTTCCTTGCATACTTCTTTCGCTTCATCCACATTTATAACTCTTTTCATGCAAATTCGGCGGTTTCGGGTACTCTTGACCTGGCCCTTTGCCAGGACGTCCTTAATTTTATCAAGACACGTTTAAGTTAATTTCTAATGTAGTGCATATATTTTTATCACTGTTGAGTAGGAAACATCGGCTACTATTATAGAAAGCAAGTAAGTACATTATCTAAGCGACGTAAATTTTCAGAAACTGAGGTCGGCTAAAATATATTAGTTTCTAACTTTCCAGCTATATATTGCGTTAACATAATCTATGGATGTTATTAAATATAATATGAAACGTAGGGAAAGCTTTAAATTATATCATTTTCCTATATTATACTGAATGCACAGAGCCTATCTGAGCATTCAGTATGATATAGAGCGTATCTGTAGATACGAAATTAGTTTAACTTTCAATCCAATCCGGTCTAATGCTTTTGTATCAAAAATGTTGACACAACACTCTGAAATGTAGTGGGAACGGGGTTCCAATGCATTGGTGCATACTGAGACGGAAATGCATGACGAAAAACAGTAAACCAAAAAATAAAGATGCTTTCATACCTACTACGAGTATAAAAAAATTAGGATCACTTTGAGCGTAGGTACTTATTTTTTTATAACAAATGAAGTGGTATCAAGTAATTGCGGAAGTAAGTCACAAATCTATAAAATTCTTACGTTACTGAGTGAATTACTGACAGACAACGTACAGCTCAAACCACTGATCTAAGGGTGCAGTCAGAGCATCCCGAAATTCATGAGGGAACGAAAATTACCGGAATTTGCGAAGCCCACTAGAATTTTCTGTTTATAGTGTGATGTGGAGGCTTCCTAAGGGCATTAGTATTGACGTTTTAAGTTTTGTTTAAACAACACTAGAATCCGCCGCAGCCATTGCCAATGTCTGGCGAATACAACAAGTCACTTGTCATGCATACACTTTCAGGAAAAAGAAGAATAGGGAAAATATTATTTTAATATTTCTTATATGATCGTACAGTATTGTACTTAGCATTCTTAGTTCTAAAGCTTATTTATAAAAGCCTATTTAGCACATTGCCATGTCAGGCTCTATGACCAAAGCAATATTATTTAAGAAAAGTATTAGATATTCTCTCTAAATTTGCGGAAGACTTTATGTAGTTTAAGCGAATCGGTAAATCGGTTTGTCGAGAGATGTTAAAATAGAGGTCAGCTTATTACAAGTACTTACGACTTCAACAGCCACTTTTATAAGTGCAAGTTAATAGAAGATAGTTACTTAGAAGGAAGGCCTAAACTCATTAAATAGCCAATCATTAGTCACTCCAAGCGAGGGGTCCCGTATAACAGAGTAATGACGAAACACCCGACCTGGACGTAATAGCCTAGCGCATTACTGGTATTAGTTCCGAGGTAATTTAGTCATTTATCGAGTGTCAGGCATTCTGCGGCCTGGGAATCCTTCTGGTGGCCCCACGTTACCTTTATTTTGGCCCAAAAATTGTGTTGGCCATACAAGTGATACATATCTATGGTTTTGTGTGTTTTGCTCTAGCTCTTGTCCGTCTGTGTACCACTGTATCTGACTGTGGCCAAACGAATGAACACATTGTGATGTTATTTTATAGCCATCATTGTGGAAATGGTTCGTAGCTATGTTTGATGAAAATCGATTTGACTTCGATTTTATTGATATTTCGTTTCTATCCTTATTTTTATATCCTTATTATATTAATTATAATCCCCTGATTTCCGTTTTTGTTTGGTTAAATTCGCGGTGAGATCAAAATGGAAAACTAGGTTTTACTGATTGACCAGAGGCTGATATGTTTATCTACTAATATGTAGTGAGTAAGTAGTCTGTGTAAGTATAAGTTTTCGTATGTATAACATACGTAAACTTATACTTACACAGACTAGCTAATGCATCCATAGTTATTTATAACTTTAAAATGTATCTTACAATGTTACAATCCAATCATTAACTGTCACTGAAAACACGACGGGATTTTTATCGAACAACAGCCATGGTCTTATCGTGTCGATGGTAAAATTTTAACACGAAAATTCGGCGAAGTTCGAAATTCAAATAAATCTTGCCGAGTCCCGCTGTGTTGCGTCTGCGCAGTGCCCCTACTCGCAGTTTGCAACATTGTTGCGCCCTCAATGTTTTGCACATCATATTTTACCCGCAACAAGCTGTGAGTGTAGTAAGAGGGTATTATGTGTCATTATAATGTTCACTTATGTGCGCTTATCTCGGCTTGTATCTGATTATTGATTTTAATTTTTGCTACCAGCATACGTGATTTATGTCCTCATGGTAACAACGGTTCGAATTGTATTCTGACGGTGCTCTTGCATTATTTGAATGTGGATACAGGGAGTAGTAATGTGATTTTCGACATCAGTATGGGATGGAAGCTCTGTAAATTTATTAGTCGACGTCGTAAGAGGCGTCTAGGGTGAAATATAATCTAAACAAAACAGCAATATGAAAAACTACATTCTAAGCTTGGCTCTGTTCTAGCTTCTGGGTTGCGGTGGTCACATGATAGGATGCAATCGATGATATTTCTATAAATATTTTAAATTTTAAAGATATGGCAAATTTGAAGATCGGGTAACTTGGAATTGCAAAACAAAAAAAGGGCTTGTTCCACTAATTATCTTTTACATCATTCATAGGAAAGAGATGGAGTGGTCCTATTCTCGTCTGTAACTTATATGGTATTTTCAGATTTCTTTAAAAAGACTGGCAAAGTGTACACTTGGCCGACAAATTGAAATAACATGTAAATGACTTTCCTCTTTTCGTTTTCAGCACACATCGCCCTGCACATCCAGTCTTGATCTGATTAGCAATTTTGTCGTGGCAGCATAAATAACAAACAAAAGGGAATGCTTCACAGTTATACTACAAAGGATTTATTTCAAAATATGTATTCAAAGTACAGTCCATAATAAATTTTATACCTTAAGTAAATGTTAATTATAAAAAACTATTTTCTCACTAATTAAGTTTTTTGAAACAATGTTTACTTTATTGAAGACAACTTTGAAATGATTGCATTTTTCCCCCCCTTTTTTATGAGCCATGGAAAAAGGACGTATCCAAAGAGGCTTACGAAATAAAAAAAATCTGCCAATTTTTCAGGATAACTTGGGCATGCAAGCGTACACAAAAAAAATTGAGTTGTATAAGAAATCGAAATTCCGACGTTCCATACTATGTATATGTAAGAGGCATTAGATGATTGTTGAATTTGTAAGAGATGAATACATTTCTTTCCGTTATATAATATTTAATTACTGCCATTCAAAAAGGACAGTTTTGGAAAGTAGAAATATCATTTTTTGTCTGCCTCTCCGGACAAGAGGCGTGATTTTATGACTATATGTGATACTTATCTAAAAAAATTGAATAATAATAACTTTATCGAAGTAAACTGTACCTCATGCATTAACTTATTATATTCAACGATTGTGGCCGCGACATATGAATGCAAAAGGTCTTATTAAGCAAAATCCTTGTACAAAATGATTGATGACATGCGTTCGAGGCGAATACCTATAGTTCGGTGAAAAACATTGGTAGTTGTAACTTAAGAATAACATTCCTACACAGAGCGCTATCTAGTGCTTTGATTAGAAGTACGAAAGATTTAATACGAAATTATAAAAAAGGATGCAGCAAAATCTGGCATTATTATTTTCTTTCAAGCATAGGTATTATTATTATTAGACGCAATAGCAATACAATAATTTTGAAAATTTCGATACAAAATTAAATTATTTCTTAATTTTAAATTTTGGACCACTGAAGTAGTGAATTGAAAAATTGTATAAAAGGAATGCTAGTAGAAGAGATTGTGATTGTCTAAACATCACATTATGATACTTAATTTATCACGCACGCTCTACTACAAACAAAGAATGCTATTCTAACTCTACGTTTTAACACATTGACTCACATAGTCGTCTGCTTTGAAAATACATTTGTAAAGACGACAAATGACTGATTATTCCTGCATTTTATTAAATTTGGTTACTTTATGATGTTTGCTTCTGATATTTATGTTTTTCGTGTAAAGTCCAGTGCATACAAAATAGGTAGAAGTCGCATAAAAGATTAATGTCTAACTTGAGTACGTTGAATTAACGATTTGATTCTTCATTTGGAAAAGAACTAAAATAATAACATGCGTTTTATTATACTATAAAACATTTAATTCCTAACCACTTTTTTAATTGGTCTCATTTAAAACAAAAGTTTATGTTTTAGGCATTTCAATAAACAATCAGTTTTATAGGTAATTAAAAATCTTTTCCGATATTTTACTAATAAATTTAATTTGGGATGTGGGTACTTCTTTTTACACATGCTTTTGGCTGAGGTAAAAAAAAATCACGTTTATTAGCTTCTTAATTATAAAATGGGAGATTTTAGAAATGTTTTTTATACTTGTTCACAGTTACAAATACATGAAGACTGTGGAAAATAGTACGAGGTACATACATACATACATACATATAATCACGTCTATATCCTTTGCGGGGTAGACAGAGCCAACAGTCTTGTAAAGACTGATAGGCCACGTTCAGCTATTTGGCTTTAAGATAGAATTGAGATTCAAATAGTGACAGGTTGCTAGCCCATCGCCTTAAAGAAGAATCCCTAGTTTATAAGCCTACCCCTTAGTCGCCTTTTACGACATCCATGGGAGAGAGATGGAGTGGTCCTATTCTTTTTTCTATTGGTGCCGGGAACCACACGGCCAAACTAGTACGAGGTAATAGAGAAGATTAAGAAACAATTTAATTTTTCACTCTTTCTCATTGAAATATAAAATCGTAGAGTTTTTATGATTTTGACGACCTGTATGTTTGTACTCGCATCACGTAATCTACTCAGATGTGTTAAACTAGGTCTAACTTAAATAAATAAAACACAAGACAAATTACACAGCTTGATATAGGTATGTAGGTTCGAAGTAAGTTCGAGACTTGTGTAACGAGATACTAACTCAACGATACTATATTTTATAATAAATACTTATGTAGATAAATATCCAAGACCCAGGCCAATGAGAAAAAGTTATTTTCTCATCATGCCCTGGGATTCAAACTCGGGACCTCCGGTGTTATGTTCAACTTAAAAACTGGCATCCAAAAATTTACCCATCCCATCTAAGGGTCCAATACGAGGTCAGCTATTATGTATTGAGATTGCCAGCGAATGTAGTTGCGGGCAACAGCTAATTTATAATTGGATTCACGCAATGTGCACGCACCCGATTCCGTCTGGACGGTAATGGCGGTCTAACGCGGCCGAAAAAGAGGAGTGCGCAAATTGTTTTAAATGAGCAGGTAAGACGGCCGCCTGACCTACAGACAGACTGATGACCGAAATAAAAGAGTTCAGTTATTATGCATCATATCTTGATCAATTTGTAACTTGCAGTTTTTGTTGACGTGACGAAATTTTACCATTCAATTTATTTAATGATGAATTTTTTTGTAGATCGTCTGATCGGATTTTTAAGCAGTGATTGTTATTGGTCAAACACATTCAATGTAAAAAAATCGATCTGTGTGCTTAGTTTTTTAAACATTGTTTATAAGGACATTAAGATTTCAAACCTACTTAGTTTATTACTTTCTTTTTATGATTAATTGGATTGTAATTAAGTAACAAAAATTACATCTGGTCTTTCGGTTTCTTTAGCAAAACATATTACACAAGAAAAATTCACGATTTAACGTTTTTAAGAAATCTTTATCGTACTCGGGAGATAAATACAATATTTTCTGAAAATGAGTTATCATCACTTACCGGCTCGACGTCTCCTTGGCCGTCCTTGCCGAGGCCCTCGCCTTTGGACCAGCCCATTTTCTGCAACAGCTTGAACCCTTTGTTCTCGGGCGCTATAAACCTGTCCCGGAAAAAAAATAACGTCCATAACTTTTTAGCACTTTACAGCCCAACCCTCTCCAAATAGGGCTCGGTAATAGAGTGCTTATATGTTTATTTTTTATTTATAGAACGCGCATCAAAAAGTTTCGATTGGCAACAGTTGGTAACTTTACTTTAACTTGGTAGATTAACATTTTAAAAACAGTATTTCGTATTTATATTTTGAAACACATGTGCACGCTCTAGGAATAAGTTACTCTAAGGCTTTACTAATGTGGAACGTTTTTGTTTCGTCTGGACACAACTCATTCTTTTTTCGGGATTCATCTTTATATGATTTTGAGATCTCGGCGTGCAATCGTTCCTGTTTAGGTACTATGTGTTAATTTAAATTTGTAATATTTCACACTCTGTCTCATGTTTGACAACCTAATTTTTTTTTTATAAGTCTCTTATTCATAAAATATTTTCGTCATCATCATCAGCCATTTTATGTAAACTGGCATTCCATATGGATATGTCTAAGACATGTTGGGCTATTGCAAATTCCAGTAGCAGGTGCCCTTGAAGAATGGAGGGGCCCTAAAATTGTTTTTTCTCACCCAACCCATGAATGTAATTATGTAATTTTTTTAATATTATATAGCATATAAAATACTAACGTGTCAATATTACTGCTCAAAGTCTTCTCCGAATGATGCGACGAGCCCACAGTCTCCCTCCTCGCCTGCGCTCTATCATTATACTCCTTCTCCTCTATGGCAAGTAGCGGTTTGGGAGCGTATTTGTTCTTCAATCGTGCCAGTTCTAATTGGTGCTGCCTTTGGACGCTACACGTGCGAGTGTATGCGACTACCTTCTCTTTCTCGTGGGCTAGAAGAGACAAGATTGAAAAAATCAGCAAAGGATTAACGGTTTTGCTTAAAAAAAATGGCAAAAAAATATAAAATAAGAAGAAAATATTTTTTTTTTTAATTTAGTTTAATTACTAAAACTAAACCTACAATTTAGAATAATTGAACGCCTGAATTTATTTAAAATCTCAATTCTATCATCAAGCTATCTAAAAGTGGTCATCGAGTCCTGTGACTCCTCACCTTTGGGATTAAAATAATGTTGACTTTTCATAATGAGGGTATTTAATAATGAGGAGTATACACACTTTGTAAATATGGATGAGTATTATAAAATAAGCCTTACTTGCCATGATGAGCCCCGGCTCGCAGTGTCCGCAGGTGTCGTTTCCAGGATGTATGTGACAGAGCAACTTCGTCTCGCCGATCTCTATAGTGCTGCCATGCATCACCTTTTACAAAAAAGAAAAACATTATTAATAATTCAATAAATAAAATAAAAAGTTCATATCAAAAATTTTATTGAAAAAGGACTTTTTGTTCTAATACATACATAATAGTCACGTCTATATTCCTTACGGGGTAGGTAGAACCAACAGTCTTGGAAAGACTAGTAGGTCGCGTTCAGCTCTCAATATTAATAATTAAATAAACGAAAAGTTAATATTAAAATTTTTATCTAAAAAGGAGTTTTTGTTTTCCGTTTTGATTTGAATCATAGCCTTACATTTTCTTAATCAACGCAAAGTCATTAATTACTGCATAGGTTTCGTAAAGTAGCCGTCCACTACGTAACAATAATTTCTGAAACTGAACAAAAGCGAAGGAACAAGATATTCTAAGGCCGGGAAAAAGATAAACAAGTATTTACATCTAAAGGTTCACTAATTAACTGACTCTCCGACATTCTGGTGCCGTTGAGTATGGTTCCGTTCTTGGAACCCAGATCTGTCGCTACGTATGTGTTCCTCTTGGCATCGTATTTGAAGTCCAAGTGATTCTGTAACAAAAACAATATTCATTTAATCTAATTGTCTTTGGCAGATTTATCTAGCCGGTGTCAAGGAGGCAGCCTACTTTTTGCCCATTCTTATCAATAACTATACTTCATTCGAATCCACAAATACAGAGGACCGGGATCGCACTGATTAATTTGTCGAAGATGTAATTTAATGCTAGTGTAATGGGTCTTATTATTTATTTATATTCTCTTTAACAGATCTCAGAGTTAAAGGGACGAGTATTTTAAATGAATTTAAACGATTTGTTTTGTATTACATTGCTACGTTACTCATTATTTACCCTTGAAACATTTGTGTCTCTGATGATAATGGTGTGTTGTTCTCCCTCCCTGCCGACAGTGCCGCCATCTTTTGTCACCAGGAACAAACTGCCCACCTTCAATTTGGGCAGCTTCGTCTCGCGGACTATAACGCGCATGCATGGAGGGTGGTGTTTAGCCACAGAATCTTGAAACAAAAATAAATATATTTATTAAAATAGAACAAGAATAAAAATAAAAATAAAAAAGATGAAAGACAAAAATATATTTATAACAATCACTTCAATACACGAGTGTTGTAGTGCAAATTAAATAAGTGAAATCTTGCAGCAATTAATAACCCTTGTGTCACCTCAATTGAATAAGAATATTGCTGTTATAGTCATAGATAGGAAACCCACATAAACCACAACATTTTTTAAATACTTATTATAAAATACCTAGTACTACATACATTATATAGTCACATCTATATACTCATATATTTTAATTAATATCCCTTGCAGGGTAAAATAGTACTAGCAATGTTATAAATAAAAACCAGCCTTAAATTTACCTCTAAAAACTAAATTTACCATCATCAGTAGCAGTTGAAGTACTGGCATCTGAATCTTCTGTATTTTCAGAATTTTCGTCTTCATCTTCACTTCCTGTCTCACTACATTCCCCATCTTCTAACTGTTCCTTATCTACAGTTTTCTTGCATTCATCTTCAATGTTTTCCTTAGACATTACCTCCTCTTTCTTACTCACAACCTCTTCATCCTTAAATATAGCGTCTTCTTCCTTAGATATAACATCAATGTCAACTTCCTTTGATTGAATAACATTATCATCAATATTTTTGAAATCCTTCGATCCATTATTAATCTTATTATGTTTTTCAGAAGGTTCTTTTTTGTTTTCTTTCTTCTTTGAAATCTTGCGACGTTTAGGCTTACTTCGCTGCTCTCCATTGTCCTGTAAAGTAATAGTTGGCGTTGGTATTGGGCAGAGACTTGTAGCATTTTATTTACCTAAGGCAACTTGGCCTCGGAGTGAAACCTGAGATAATGTTTTCGTCAGGTTTTCAACATCATCTTCTTTCTTCAACTCCTGAAAATAAAATTATTTTTGTTTAATGCAATATCTCAAAGGACAAGGATCATTGACATTGTTGTATTTTACAGATTTGTACAATATTTATAAAAACATAGCAGAATGATGATAAGTGTAGAACAAAAAGACATTCATTTTTTTTTCTTGCGATTCCTCAACCCCTGTGATTTGGAATTCCCTCCCTACATCTCGCATCCCTGGTACATATAACTTGGGTAGGCAAGTTTGAATAGGTACTATTTGGGCTTGCATGCCCATTAGACCTCATCTTACTAACCACCAGGCAGATTGAGGTCAAACACACACAACAAATCTATTATATATAAAAAAAGACTCTTTAATAATAAAATAAAACATTTTAAGAGACGGTAAATTAATTTTTAAACGAGACTCCTCCTTAAAATTGATAGTTCAAACAAACTATCACACCTGGCCTTGGGGTATGCAGAAACTATGGATTTCCACTTGATAAGATCCTTACAGACCTCTCCCCATTCATTACGATTTCATGCATTTTCAAAAATTAAAAAATTGATAGTAGCTATAATATTTGGTGACTCATGCTTTGATAATACCCAAATAACTTCAACTACTATGTGTACTTTTGTTTTTTTTATTTTATTTAAGTAAGAAGAGGATATTCAATTCACAAAAAATAGCCAAAAAAGCACTTACTCTCTTCTGTTTTCTAGCTTTTCTTTTCTCATGTGCTTCGAAGGCAGCATTGGTGGCCATTTTACTCCGGTCTGGGTATGAGTGGAACACAAATGACTGTTTGTCATCCGAATAGTAGTAGTAGCAGCCAGTATCAGTGTGATAATATAGGCCTAACTCCTGAAAATATAAGTTATACCTTTAAAAATGTCATGGTGCAACAACCAGCTGGCAAGAAATATAAGTGGGACTTTAATTTATCACATTTGAAGACATTTTGATATTGTGTAATTTATATAAAGAAAATGAGGAAGAAGGTGCAGCCCCAGATTTTAAAAACAAGATTTTATAAAAATAGCAGTTTGTGGAATTCTCATTATTTATTATTGTGTCTTTTTGTTTTAATGAATAAACTCAAAATAGCTGGGCCCATTTTAAATGAAATTTGACATATGAGTTTGATAAGTTCAACACTTGATGTTCATGATAAATACAGATTAATCTCTGAGATTCGCAAGGGAGCAAATCCCAGGGATTCACAAACAAAAGTTTAAGTGTATAATCTTACAGAATTGTAGTAGTAACCAGTCTTGTAATCATAGTACATGCCAGCAGATTCCACGTAGACCATGCCAGACTGCTGTAAAACACTTTGCGCTGCTTCTTTGACTTGATCCGCTATGCTCTTCTCTTTCTCCCCAGAATTTTCAGTTTTCCATCCTTTTTCCTGCTTGTTTATATCAACTGAAATGTCTTTGGACAATTCATTGGGTTTATCTGGGTTAGTGATGTCCTGTGCTTCATGCTTTGAATCAGTTTGTGTTCTGTTTTCACTATGAGGTTTTATCTAAAAATTAATAAGAAAATACAGTGAAAAGAATAGAAAAGAGAGTTCTGAGATTGTGAGTGGATGAACAAAATCCGGTTAACTGAGAAAGTATACAGGGGGAGTGAAAATGTAATCCTTTGATCATGAATGGTTTTAGTGAGTTTTAGGTCAGAAGTAGGTAACCGGAAAGATAGCCTCTACTATACTATACTATGTACCACTTAGAGATTACAAGTTTTTGTGTTATGACTTTGTTGCAGAGTAGAGCGCCTCATATAAACAAAGTTCACTTCGCTAAACAAGTTATAAGAAAGTAAGGTTATGTTTACAATATCAAATGACGATAAACTTTACCAGTAAATTTAGTTGAGATTTGAGTTGAGCGATAAGTCTATTCTTCCTGTAAATAGCTTTCTTCATTTTATGAATGAGTTTCAGTATGTCAGGCCTGAATTTCAATGACAAACGGATTTTTCTCCAATTCATTTTTTTCTTCGGTGTCTTCCTGCTTTCTTGAACTTTAATTGTATCTACTTCCATAATATCTGTATTTGTGTGTGTGCTTCTTATTTGTACGTTTATCAATTTCTTTATTTATTTGGAAAAAATAGATTCGTTGAGAAAGTCCTGTCAAGATCAAACATAACATGTTCTTTTTCTTTTGCTATGACTATGACTTTATAATGTTCAATTGACATTGACATTAGGCAAATGAATATACAAATAAAAATTAACATATCCAAAAAAATCTGGCAATGATAAAATAAATTTTAAGGCCGCATGCTTACTTTGTATTCTGTGTGCTCGTGGTGGTAAGATGAGCCATGGTTAGGCTACCCCCTATATACGAACGCTAACAAGGCATGTGTCTTATCCTTCTCTCCCTTTTTATCTTTGAATATACACGATTCGAGAATAGAGAGAATACCTATAGCATATTATGTATTATGCTTTGTAAAAAAACCCAATAAAATGATACATACCTACATTTAATCGTCTATATCCCTTGCGAGGTATCAGAGAATAGGACCACTCCATCTCTTTCCCATGGACGTCGTTAAAGGCGACTAAGGGATAGGCTTACAAACTTGGGATTCTTTTTTAGGCGATGGGCTAGCAACCTGTTACTATTTGAATCTCAAATCTATCATTAAGCCAAATAGCTGATTGTGGCCATTCAGTCTTTTCAAGACTGTTGGCTCTGTCTACCCCGCAAGGGACATAGACGTGTATGTATGTAAAAATGCGTACGTATTGTGTGGAGTACGGTGAAGGACATATGGTACCTCGGCTCCGAGGGTGAAAGCTTGAGGCAGATAATGAAATTTGTCATAGCTTGACTAGAACTTCAGAAGTAATAGGTTGCTTCTATTCTTGTAAGTTACCACGGGACCAAAGCCTAGTCAAAAATAAAAAGTAGAGCAATAAAACGAGGTAAAACTATAGTTAAAATAAAACAAACATTTTTCACTAGACCATTTTATTTGTTTAAAATAAAAAGCTCAATAATTCATAAATTATGTGCGTATTTGCTGAGACGTGTACAAAATAACATTGTCAAATACAAATCGTTGAATGAAAATGGTACGGTTTTAATGGACATTTAAGTACAACTAACAAAACACAAGTAAATAAGAGAGAAAGAAAGATAATACATCAGATTTAAAAGACTGTATATTTGTATATTCATACCACTAAAAGATCTATAAATGCAAACTCTAATGAGTATACAGTAGAAAAAAATTACATCCAAAGAAAAAGTTTTAGCTCGATTCTTTCATATTCACCTAATACACAACTTGTTAACCTTACGCCTATGGTAATAATTAGACAAGTACAAAATGATATTTCATCCTTATAAATAATCTATCATAGACTATAACCTAGAGTCAGTTGTATAATTCATTCATTACAATATAAGTTAATTGTATAGTGTTCACACTACCAGTAATCCATGCGTTTGAACAGCGATTCGTTTCAATTTCGATACCGACGAGCCAGATGGCTGTACGAAACAACATAGCTTTGCCTCAATATACTACGGGGCTATTCACGAACGGTGACAAGACATATGTTTTATCAGAGAGGGCTCTGTCTAACTCTGAGGTTTGTCAAAAAGAGAAAAGATATGGATATCATTCGTATTTACGAATAGTTAAACACGTTACGAACAGCAAAATATTGTTTTTCACTTCCAAGTCTATTTAGACTTGGAAGTGAAAAACAATATTTTGCTGATAGATTTTTTTTAAGTGGAACTTCCAGTATTTAAAGTTCCACTTTGACAATCGCAAATTAGACAACCTGATAGTGAAAGGTAAAGAATTGCCAGAAATAAGATAAAACTTGTAGGTACATATGAGACAGATACCATATTTGTGTTAGCATTAACTTCATTGTCTGTACATTTTAGAGGCCATATCGCAACGTTTACATTCACTACGTCTCGTACACTGTGGAAGATCTACTCTAAAGGCTAAAACGTTACAATTCGATATGTTTTTAAAATTACATTAAATAACAACTTCCGAAACAATGGCACACACTCAGCCAAACACCTCGTTCTGTTGGTCTTCATATTTACAATTATTCGTGCATTTAAGTTATGAAAAAATACATTTGTGACTTAAGATGGAATTTTAAGTCTGATAATAAGTACTTTTTAAGAAAACTCCTTTATTAAGAGTTATGATTAATTCGTTATTTTTATACAAAACTTAGACCTATTCCGGCATTGCCGTTTCGAACGTTGGGATGGGATATGGGGCCATTTATATCGACTTTACCCGACTGGCTAGTTGCAAAACATGGATTTATATCACGCATACTAGCTACCATTTATAACTCGCCTTACCCTATAAGCTAATATAACATTTCTACTTCAACAATAACACTAAATCCGTTACAGTATTATGTGAAGTCTCCAATATAAATAATTGAAATCGGCATACTTTTCGTACCTGATATTCGAGGGTACATAGCTACCTACGTTTGTATAATATATAAGAAATTCGTAGTCACAATATAATGTGAACAATTCCTTGTTTTGTAGAGGTTCCCTTAACAATTACATTTCGTATTAAATGCATTTTATTGGATAACATAATTTACCAAAATGTTTTCCAATATATCATAATTTTGAGAAGTTCCATAATAAATGGAAATTTTCAGTATGTATTGTAAAAAAAATTCGGACTAGTTAAATGGGATTTCTAAGTAACAAAAGAATATTCCAAAAAAGTCGCGGTTATGCAATCCGAAAAGTTGAAACGTTAAAATATTGTTTTGTTTAAAAATATGATCGCATTTAAATCCGCTTTAAGTATGCCACGTTTTTCATCTTAGAAAAAGTTAAGGTAGATCCAAACTGCACCCAAATTTTTATGATAAACTTCGCTAGCGTGGCGTCGTTGGCTTAAAAATTAGAATATCGCTTTGCGCTAGCATTAGATGGTGCATAAAGTTAGACGACAAAATTACGTGGTACCTTTGAAACTCTTTGTCTACATACTAGTGTAGCTTAACTTAGTGAGGCAGTATCTTAAGGCGGGACGTACGGGGGAGGTTTCCTGTAGGTGGGGGTGGCCTTGGGCCGCGGCGGGGTGCGGGACGCGGGGAAGGGCGGCGGGGGGCGGTACGGCACGTCCTCCCCCGATCTGTACTCTGGGGCGGGGGGCAATAGAGGTGGTTTTTCTTCGCGCATTATCACGGGACTCTTGTGCACTGGCTCCGAGTCGCCCCTCTCTTCGAGTTCGTCTTGGAAGATGACGGGGATTCCCTTCGAACGGAACGCTTGACGCTCCTCTTCGTCTCCGACGCTCATTTTTCCTGTAAATGCTGTATAAATTAATCTATTTGAAGAGAAGAACAACGGGATATAGTATCAAACTTACAGAAATTCGTCAGTATAATTTTGATACCACATCTACGTGTCATTTTCGGTTTGATTAATTTACATTTATATATGTCCATAGGCAAAAAGTCACCTTCTGAAAATATTTTGCGATGCTCAATAATGCTTAAAGTGTATTATTACTGCAGTCAGTTAACATTGGCAAGCATATGAATATATAAATAAATGCAAATCAATCAAAAAGTCACAATATTTATAATGTGTATTATACAGAACGTTGTATAGAATTAAAACATTAGCATTGTGAATTCCATTTTGTAGCAACATAAGAATAATGTGCTTGTAACTTTGTAATAGCCAACAATGTCCTTTTTTATAAGGTCATAGCAACAATTTTTTACTTATTTTAAAATGACATTTAAGCTGTGTACACACAGTGCGAACTTATAACAACGATTGTGTTTCACTAGCTTTAATTGGTTCTCTCGGTTTGGATGTAAGTATAGCCAGCGCCAAATGCCTATATTCAAGAGCTTTCATAATAAATAAGTTGATATTCGTAAGACAGACACAGCTTTAGACAATGCCAGCTCTAGCAACTTAATTTCGCAGTCGTAAATGATTGGGTGGATTCATTCGTGTTGCTTAGCTCTGTTTAGCCCGTAAGGGATAAAGACGTAATCATATAATGTATATATTACATTTTTACGGCACTAGCACACTACATATTTATTGTTTCTTTTTAAGTTATAATGCTATGACCCTATAGGACGGATAGCAAATACGTCTTTAGTGATACGAGTAATTAAGTGATACAAGCGCTAATTCCAATTGGTTTGAACAGTAATAACATGAGGTTTTAATCGAGTCACCTTTTAGTTCAAGCATTGGCGCCCCCTATATAAGCAAAACCTTAATTAATTTTCAAACCGACTGTACAAAATAAGTTTAGAATTAATTTACAAGAAATGAAAAACAAAACGAGTCGGGAAATAGTTACATATTTTGACCGCTTCCCACCGCTAAGAAATACCTAGGGGAGGCCTAGTGGATTTAATGCGGCCGAGATGATGAGGACAATTTTGACACGATCATGTGTTTTTAGGCATATTATAAAAATCAGCCAGAAGGTTTGTATTAAGCGGGAAAAACTCTAAGACAGAAGTAAAAAAATATTTATAATATTCCCCATTTTCAGTTACATCCGTTTTGCGCCAGTTTTAAGGCTCTTTTATGAAAAAGAAATGTAAAAAATAAACTCACCCGTCCGCCGCCTCCTATAGAGCACGCAGGCAATAATTCCGGCGACGAGTATCATACACACGATCACAACCGCTGGTATAATAAACGTCACTAGATACGACGCGTCAGCCGTATCCGCCTTGCTATTCAACAAGTTCGTTGACCCCGGGTGGACTTGTATCGTTGTTTTGGGCACTTTAGTGTTCTGTTCGGCGCATAGACCTAGAGGTATCAATCTGATAGACATGACTTTGAGGTCTTTGTCGAACACGTGGTCTACGTTATCTTTGAGAGCGGCGCCGCCGGCGGTGCCTCGCTCGTCTATGATTATCATCTTGCGGAGGTCTTCTATCTCTTTCTTGGGACACCTGTCCATTGGGAGGCTTGTGTTGTACCTGAAAACAAAAGAATTATTAATGTTGCAGCATTCGTTGAAGTGGCAAAATATAAGTTTCTTATTCAAACTTAGATTGCATTTTCAGCCTCTATGTTTAGGTCTGATAAAGACTGTTTAAAAGTAAATAAATTTGTTTAAACGTTAAATATCATGCTGTGAAAAGATGTAGCAAATTGAAGTGGCCGGCGATGATTTAACACCAATTGACTTTTGCTTGCCAATCAATACACGATTTTGTTTTAGATAATAAAGTAAATTACCAAATGATAGTAGTCGGGTTATTCGTAATGCTCTGTATCCTGATATTATCCGTCTCTTTCTGTCCGAAAAGTGCAGCAAGTTTCTCGACCACCTTCCTCTTGTTGTTAGCATCGTATGCCAATTGCGGGAACGGATAGTCCATGGTCATTTGGAACTCCACTGTAGGTTTGATGGTAGGAGATTTCACAACTTCCACTATAAGGCTGTCGTATGCACTCTTCTTGCTCGAGTCTTCGGCAATCTATAATAAATATTAAAACTTGTAAGACTTTATAATGGTATTTGAAAAAGTAAAATTTTAAGCCTAGAGTTGAAAAGGGTATCATCCATTAACAAATGGCGATGGAAGGTTCGAAAATCGAATAGAACCCATGGTCCAGATATGAGAATCACTTCTAAGATCGCAGGGGAGGTTAACCTTGCCTCGGGAGGCTTGAGTGGATCCGAGTTAGTATTGTAGAGTAAATATTTTCCGATATGAATAATATGAATTGATACGCAGAATCTATTAAAGTATAGTTACCAGCTGATAGTGTACACTGCCCTCGTCGCCTGGAGCTGGAAGTCCATAGAACTCCTGGTTTTTCTCGTCGAACTGCAGCCAGTGTCCGCGCGGCAGTTCTGAACGGTCGCTGTAGCGAAGAGATAGTGCCAAGTTGCGGGTACTGCCGTCTTCTGGGTCGAAGAACGTGTCCTGGAATCAGAAAAGAGTTTTATTAACTTTAATTACTTCTTATTTAAATTGGGGACGTACTGGCAAAAGGTCTGGTCAAGAGTACTTGAAAACCGATGAGATTGCATGAAGAGACTTATGAATGTATATAGGTGTAGTATCTGTCTAGCCCTCAGGGAACGAGAAATGATTATATGTATGTACTCTACATTCGCTAATGATTTTATGTATGTACTGTCAATTCGCTATAGAGCGTCGATAATTAAAAGGTTAAAGTGCCTGAATGAAAGAAAAAAATGACATGTCATGCATATTAGTTTCATTGTTAACCAATGCCTTTGATATATCTATTGAAGATGGACAGAGAAACATAGCGAATCAGCACCCCACTCCCCGTCCTACAATACACCTCAATCAATTGTTGCTAACAGTCGCAGCGAGATGACCGACCCTGTTCCTTTTAACGAGTGGTGCGATGTCGTAAGAGCGAGCGAAACAAATATATTTACCTCGGGCACTTTATAAACCAGCAGGTGTCCGACAGTGGCCGTGAGGTGGTCGACCTGGTTCCTGGTGACGGGCGGGTAGGTGTCGGGCGCGCGCGCGGGCGGCGGCGCGGGCCGCGCGCAGCGCCCCGCCCCGCGCCAGCGCACGCGCAGCACCTGCAGCTGCGGCGACATGGCGCGCGACAGGTTCGCGGCCGGCGCGCCGGGCTCGCTCTCGGATTCCATTATCTGTGGGTCAGAGGAACTATTTAGTGAGAAGGGTGTGAATAAAAGAACAAGCTCTCTCGGTATATTCCTAGTAGCAGCCTAAGCGTTAAGAAACAATAGCTAGAAGGTAACGACAAATATAGAGACATTTTGAATAAAAATTCACGTCTGTCCGACTGAAGATATGTTTGATCTACAGTCGGGCAGATGTGACTTTTTATTTTTTATCACATCAATCTTGCTTATTCAAATGCTTCTTTGCACTGTAACAATTTTAATCAAATGTTGTTAGGTCATCCACAGTTCTTTGACCGAAAAAGAGCGACCCGATTCTTCCTATCCTAAGAATATACTAAAACATGTAACATACTAAAAATGCTGCATTATCATCGTCAGACTTACTTAACATATTCATGGATGTCATTTTCTGCCACCAATCTTGTGGTGATTTTTAAATTCAAATACTCAAAAAATTCAATATGTTAACCTTCATCAACCTATTGATGTCATCCATTGGGCAAACGGGATCCTTCGGCAGCGTGTCGTTGGTCCAGACGAATTCACAAATATTTCCGTTCTGAGTCGCATTCAAAACTGTCAAGTGATGCATATCCGTGTCCCTGAACAAATTCACTATTCCCTCCAAAGCCCTGATTTGCCAATCTATGACGTTGTTGTATTGTTTCAAGAGCTCGAATTGCATGACAAATTGGTGGTTGATAGTTCGCCCGCTCTTGTGCTGTTGTACGGTTATGTCTAAGGGACCTCTTGCTATTAAGCCCTCGCTATCCTGCGCTTCTACTATGAAGTTCCAACGGGACACGTGGCGCTCTAGCGGTCTGAAAAAAAAAAGTTATCGATAGATACTTAATTGATATAATTTTGTGAAATGTGCAGTGACGGTAGTTCAATTATCGACATCAAAACATGATTGTATAAAAAAAAAGATTTATGTTATGAATGATTGGCCTTATTAAAATCAATAACTTATCAAAAAGGAGGGTAGTAGTAGAAATTTTAAATTATTCAAACCAAGTGATACAAATAATTCGGACTTCTACTCGTGTATACAGCCATATAATCAGCTCATATACTTACAGGCCATAGACCTCCCGTCCGGACGGTATAAACTGTATCCACGAGTCCTTGCTGAGCGGCACGTTCTCAGCTTCATACATCGTGAACGTTAGGTTACTGCCGTCTTCGGGGTCAGTGAACAGGTCGGCTGGGATTATGTATCTGTAAAAATAAGAAAAATATATGAGGAATGATTGCAATATAAGGTATATAGGTACTTAATAAAAAAAAGTTCAAGAAGAAAGAGAAAGAAACAGTATAGTTTCTCACAGTGGTCTAAACAGAAGACTATCAGATTATCAATGTATATGATAGATGATGATAAAGATGAAGATGATGAAATCAGGAACGCCCAGTTAAAGTCAGATTAAGAGTACTCTAAAGCTAATGTAGGAACTCATCACCATCTCTTTCGGGTTAATTGAAGGAGGATGTAGCGAAAGTAGTATCTAGAGATCGTGGCGTCTTAAACTGTAGATATCAGATAATCAGTGTTGGTAGCTAACCTGAAAGCCTTTCCAGCGATAATGGCGAGTTTCTTCATGTGGTGTTTCAGTGTGGGAGGTTGGTTGGCTGGCATCGCAAACGTGACAGTTTCGGTAGTTCGTCCAATAATGGTGCTGGACCGTTCTGATGAGCTGTATTCCTGGAACTGTACGTAATTTGTTGAAAAAACTGTTTTTAGTTTAAATATATAAAGTCTTTATTGAAAAAAATTTTTTAGTTGTTTTATTGTGTTGAAAGAGCTATATTTTGTAGATATTTGAATGAAATAAGAGCGTTCGAATGCAGAATGTCTAATAAAATATGTTTTTTATAAAAAGGTTTCCGAGAAAAATTTAACGGTACCTAAAATCTTTCAAAAAGAATAAATAGGTGTTGACAAAATGTTTATTGCTTATTGATTTTTCAATACAGCAAGTATTCTCTCTCTGAAGTGCATCTAACTACTATTGATTCCTTCACCAATAGAAAATACTTTGTACAAAGTTACCAAAACAAAAGTTTGCTAAGGAAGAAGCCATATTTATTTGAAGGGATAAAACAGTAAATTTTATGAAATGTTAAAACTGAGATTTTGTTTTACTTTATTTTTAATAATGTCTTCTTATTACTAATATCAAATAGCCCTTTGTTATGATCCTGATTTAAAATCATTTGGTTAATAGTAATACTTGATTGGACTACCTAAAGGCCTATGTGCTCTCATCTGGTGAGTGGCATTTGAAAACTTCTTTACAAAATACCAGCTTAGCATTTTACCCGTTCAAATAAATCCAGAATCTGTGCCATCATGTACCGAAAAACTTCGAAAAATTTAGAATTTTGTTATCAGTTAATTCCAAAACAAATGCCAAATGGGTGGTTACAAGTTAGTTTTTCATGAATGAATCACACGATTGTACTTACAATTTTCTCCTAAAGATATTAGGTTATGCGCTTCAGGTCGACTTTCCAGATTCCGATGAGATAATATTAACAAAGCTAAAATTCTAGAATCTCCCATGTAATATTATATTTCATTTTTGTAAAATAAAACAAAGGTGAACATTTTCCTTTGAATATTAAGACAACGTTTCTCAGTTACCCCGAAGCACATAACCTGCTGTTCAAGAAACCAACGGACCTTAGTGACTTCCAGCGTGCTCGCTTCAGTCGGCGTCGTCGTTACCGTGGCCGCTGACGTCAGTACCGTAGACTTTGGCGTTGTGGTCGGCGGCAAAGTCGTATTGGGCAACACCGTGGTTGGCACGATAACAGGTGGCAAAGGCACCGGCATTTCCGTGGTCGAGGTCGTCGAAGTTGTCGACAATGGCGTCGGGGACGGTATAGACGTCGGCGGTTCCGACGACGAAATCGGCAGTTCCGACTCGCGTATTATAACAGTTTGCTGAAAGTGCCATGCGACTCACACAGTGTTTGCGAACGAGAAGACAACGAGTGAGCTTGTGTGTTCCTGGGTAAGGCGATCGGGAACGTCGTGCGTGTTTTAAGGTTTAATATGTATGGTATGCGTATGTACACAAAGGTATCGCTCATATTTAAGCGGAAAAATGTATAGAAGTAAAGAAAGGGGAAGGTAGGCTTAATTTCCTTATGTACATCATAGAGGGACTCATTTATTTTGGGATCCTATGGTGCATATTTAAGGTTATATTATCTTTTCGAAATAAGAGGGTCAAGGGAGGAAAGTCAATAATGATGGACATTTTTAGATCGAGTAGTATATACATATTTACAAATTTGCATATTTTGAAGTGTATGTAACATTTTTATAAGGCTATAAAGGACCACGATTGTTTTTGAAGAATCAGGGAAGAAGTTAAGAAAATCTAACTTTGAAAGAAAATAAATTACTTATTTCATTACAAAGATATAGGAGTCCTATTTTATGCGCAGGTAAACAGGTACTATACCAACTTATACCGTCAAGGACATTCTAAACATGAGCCTAAATGTATAAAATGTTGGAAGATGATTGGAATCACAAATGAAATGAACCCAACTCACGTTAGTTCCCACATTGTTGTCTTAACGTCCATCGATTAGTAAAAACTACTAACTATTGCGACAATAAATCTGCTTGCAACTTATTTTCGATATCAAATTATTTTGGTTTTACAAAATTTATACCTCTATTTATTTCTCAACTTTACCATAGAAAGCTTATCTTCACTCTACAATAATTCAAGCAGATTCATTATTGCAACACAATCTAAATTAATCCTATGACAAATGGGTGGTGATATTAGAGATCCACTATTCTATCCCGTGTTATTGTAAACCCTCACACTATTAATTGAATAGGTATCTACAGGATGAAAGACAAGGATAGCATGATGTTTACCAGTTCAGCTTCGGTCGTGGTCGGTAGCGGTGGGTCTGTTGCATTTTCTAATGGGAATTCGGCGTAAGACGAGCCAATTCTTCTAGGAGTGAACGGTACTTCTTGTGTGTAGTTGACGCTGCTGCTTTCAGAGGCCGAGGTGGCATCATAAGGCGTGATCTTAACATCCTCCTGTGGGGTGGACCGTGATATTAGGCAGTGAATATTTTTTCGGATGAAGATTGAAACCATGCTAAATTACATGCGTGTACTTTGTTGACAAAAAGTAAAAATGGAATTTTTAAGGTATTGTTATGTAGATACAACAACAATGTATGTATGTTATTTTGTTTAAACCAGACATTCCAACAAAACGATTAATAAAACTTAGTCTTATATTATATTTGTAACATTAACAATATGCATTAAATGAGAAAAATAAACTAAATTACTAAGAAAAATGCATCACTAAATATTAAACACTAACGTCTCTAAAAAACTACTTATACGAACTAAAATAACGTGAATCAAAATATAAGTTTTAGAAAAAGGAATAGAATGGTTTCGCTCGCATTTTAAACGATAGATATCACTAGCCAACAATACAAAATTCAAAAAGTAGTATTTTTCGTAAAGCTACTTCTTAACTATATATAATTTTAAAGGAAGTATACATTTATGAGACATAGTTTTGTTTCTCCCTTTTTATATATGGGTATACAAGATAAAAAGTCTTTACACAACATATATATATACCTATTTTAGTTACAGCTGGAGTAGAAGTAGAACTATAAAGTAAAGTTGAAAATACGCCAACTTAATTTCACTTTCAAACTTACCTTCCTAGCACCTTATTCCCTTCTCTATCGTATATTGTTTCTACATTCAGCTGTTTTGTCCATAGTGATCAGTCTATATCGATCTCTTTTATTTAGCTATAAAAATCGTTATTAGATACACACGCCACTCTAAACATGCCACAAAACAAACCATGCAAGCGCTAGGCGGGTTACGACAAACCTCCGTGGTATATGTATTAGTGGTAGCGGGCTCAGTGGTCTCTTCGCGTGTGGTGTCCTCAGCGACCGTCGTGATAGGAGTCGTCGGGAGTTCGGGAGGGGGTAGAGTGGTGGAGGGGGTGGAGGAGGAGGAGGGGGCGGGTGTCGTAGTCTCGGCAGTCGCGGTCTGAAACGTGTCGGTGGTGATGTGTGGCGCGTCGTAGTCGCCGTGGTGGTGGCGGTGGGGATGCGGGGAAGGCGGGGCCACCTGCGCGCGCCCGTCAACTACGTTAGTAGGTAATACCCGGCCCGGTTTGTGGTTATTTAACTTGCGACAGAACGCGAATAATAGTGCTTTATATCTCAATTATATGTATTAACATATATCTAAAAAGAAATGTATTATAATTATGATAAACACATTAAAAAAGAGTAAAGAATTGCAAGATTCCAAAAAGAGGAATATAGTACATATAATTTTCTGTAACTGTCTAATGTTGAAAGAATTATATTTAGAAAAGTGTAATGCGATAAGTTAGTTAAATTGTTTTGCTTGTTGGTACTATACCTCATTACACTAGTAAAACAAGTTACGAGTAAGCTACCAATTCAAAAGAAACTATTAACTAGGCTTCAAGTTATTATTTGGGATTTTGGTGAAATGTTTCGTAGCAATAATTCACCAACAAGCGGCATTCAAACGGTGTAAAGTATATCTATATCACAATGATTATTAAATATATTCACGAGCTGTGACTCTCTCAATTTTTCAGAAAAAAAAAACAAAAATAAACTTTATTCAACGCACATATACGCGTTCTGTCAATATAGCAGACATGTAATGTTAACTCACATAAAATCACACCTGTGGTTCACAATTGAATATTATGTATTTACAGTGATAATAAGCATGTCAAGCATTAGTTGAATAACCACACACAAAGCCCACATTTCATATATTTCACAATACATTGTTGTGACCAATGACTCTTTAGTAATGTGAGAAATATGGATCCATGATAGGTTTATGTTGTAAAATATGACGATGTATGAATTCTTGTTGGCTTGTGAATGAATGAAATGTCACCGAATGAAAATTATTTTGACTATGATTTGTTATGAACATACGAGATGCCACGGAGATTTTATATACCCATAGAATGCTTAAACCATTTAATGTGTACTGGAAGTACAGATTATTTAGTATTAAGGATATTTTTCCCTTGTGTGAATAAAGGCAAGCTGATGGCTTAGAAATCTTTAGACAAACCTATTTCTGTGACCAATATAAGAGGGGAAAATTATCAAGAAAATATCGCCATTCGCATCATTGGTTAAATGCATGGCGAGTCCTCACTTCGTCGCAATATATGACCAACATTTCGTTTATACATAATATAATGTATCATCCGTTCTGTTCAATATAATCCCCTTTTTGTATACGGTATACTATACAATAACCATAGTGTAACAGTAAGTATAGATAGATTCTCTAAGTGACTTTAGCCCGTCAAAGATAGATACGATATAGGAATCATTCACATTCTCCATGCTCGGGCCCCCACGATGCTATGAGATGAGGTGACACTGAGTGCGGGGTTGCATTCCTGGTGGGTGGCTAGATATGATCCCATGTTATTTGTTGAAAACACTTTACTAATGTTTCAAACATGAAAATAGTTTAAACTTAATAAATTAATTATTTTTTTATGGAAGGAATAAAGGCGCGATATTTGTGCTTTGATTTTACTGAGTGTGAGCTCTATCTATCCTGAAGTAAATATGACTAATTAAATTATAATAAAGATCTTTTGAATTTGTAAACATGAAATGTCAACGGACAGGTCAAACGATCTTCAAAATCTAATAATGTGCCCAAAATGGCCCCTTTCAATCGCTATAGGCTAATAATAATGCTTATTATAAGATTTTATTAAATTGCTCGTTATTATTTCTATCATTCTCCTGGCGCAAGTCCCGGTTGCGTCTACACCTATCTGGAGAGGAGACTGAGGTGCGCTTATGACCACGAGTTAAGATAGATCATGTTTTTACACATGAAAGTGTACATTAAACTCTGACACGCTTCACAGGACCTAGGAATTTTTGTGTGCATATTTAAATTCTTAAAGCAAGTGTTTCCAACAAACAACTGAATGATGCATAAAATTTACTATTTAACTTAAATGTATGACAGTCTTACACAAAATAATGACACGAATTAAACATGAAAATGACAATGTTAGACGCACAGTTATAATGAATCGGTAAGTTTACCCATTAATTTCCTGAAGCAAACAGGTGATTTCAATGAATAAAAGCGTGTTATGACATTTATTGTCTGTTTTACAAGTAAGAGAACCGTAACAAACATTTAATTTTTTTTGCAAACAGTGAATATCCAACGTATGTATATGAAAATGTATGCAGTTATTTCAATTTGGAAATAACTACTGGTCTTTTCAGCTAAGCATAACTGTGCGTTCGGTGTTGCGTTATATAAATCCCCGAACAAATTGTTTTTAATGTTGAAACAGTCGATTCAGATAATGTCTATGTATAGCCAGCGATTATTCTTATTTTATTAAAAGGACTAACGAACAAACGTTGATAAAAACATATTTCATACCTCCTCTTTCTCTTCCTCCCTCTTTTTTTCTTCGGTTAACCCCCGTAGAAAGAGAGGAATAATAATTAAATGTCTTGTCAATGTTCGTGAAAACGGGGGCATTAATTATTTTCTACTTTATTTGAATTTCAGTGTCAAAATAAATGAATGACCGTTTCTCGTTACTTACACCAGCAGAATTTGTAAAACACGAGGGCCCTTGCACTCATCGTGTTCTCTGTGAGCGGTCCGCCGGGGATATCGATGAATTAACTATCTCATTTCATTAATCCGTTTTAACTATACAGCGTAGACATCATCTGAACGCGACCAGCCTCCTTATACACGAACGTCGAAAAGGCAATATGTCATAACTTCACACTCTTTTTACCATTTCAGTTAACGTCAAAGCTAGAAAGAGTGTCGATAAGACATAATTATGTCTTATTAACGTTCACGAATAGGCAAGGCACTGTCTTTTGAAGTCCTGTGGGCTCTGTTACACACGAGGCCCGCCGCACTCACCGTGTTGTCGGTGAGCGGCCCGCCGGCGAGGTCGGTGTAGCTGTCGTCCTTGTCCTCGTCGTAGCCGCTGTAGTCGGCGTCCGCGGGGTCTTCCTCGTTGTCGTAGTCGTCGTACTGCCCGGAGCCTTCTTCGTATATCGACTGTGGAAGAAAAGAAGATTATTTTATTTCAAGTATAATGTATAATTGATTTGTTTATTACTCTTCTACTTCCTTCAGGGAGTAGTTGTGATTTTACCCTCGCTTCTCTGAATAGGAGCCAAACATCTTTCCTATTCTCAACGTACTCTTAATTGAGGTTTTTACACGAAGTTACTCGCGTCTAACCTTCCGCAAACGAATGCAGGAAAACATAAAGCCATGACACATGGTTACAAATTCAGTTGCCTGGTTTATGTCGGTTGCTTACCCTCACCGTCAAGAAAAAGCGCATCGGCTAGCAATCAAATGAATGCATGGCACACTAAGCTTTATATCACAGTTACCCACCTATGGCATTGCGGATTTGATAATTAATCTTAAGTTCATTATACATTACCAGGAGAGAAGTGACCATGACCGAGGTGGGATTTGTCTTTTGGATTTGTTTGTGATTTGACACAAAGTATATGCAGTAATAAGTTATACATTACCTGCCGCTTGTGCCTAGGCGCCGGTTTGACCGCCAGCAGCCGCCAGCCCAGCACAGGCAGTCGCAGCACATGCGCCAGAGTGCCATCGCGAGACTGCTCCCTCAGACCAGCTACTAACACCTTGTGGCGAGACCATAATTTGTCGTTGCAGCCCACCTAAAATTAAACAATGGTTTTATTAATGATTTTGAAAACATTAATATTATAAATAGGAAACTGTATCTGTTTGTCTTCTTCACATTGCCAATTTCAGCACAGACGAGACTTGTAATACTAAGAATATTGTAGGTTTATTAGAGGGTAAAGTATCCTGTGGGAGATATATTGCAATGCTTAAGGATAATATACATAACATAAATCACGCCTCTTTCCCGGAGGAGTAGGCAAGAGACCACATCTTTCCACTTGCCATGATCCCTGCAAACTTCTTTCGCTTCATCCACATTCATTACCCTCTTCATGCAAGCTCGTCGGTTTTGAGTATTCTTGACCAGACCGTTTGCTAAAACGCCTCCGATTTGATCAAGGTACCTTCGTTAAGGGCTTCCCACTCCAACAGTCTCATTCAGGATAATATATGGGAGCCGGAAAAGCAAGTTTTTATAATAAAGAGAGATAATGAAGTGTAATATATTATGAATCACCTATATTTAGTCCGATGATTTACGTGAAAATTTGAGGATAAAATAACATTATATGCAATCGTAATCGATTCATTACAAAAGCGTCGTTTCACATAAAATATTAATCATCACAATCTGAGAAATAGTGAATTAATATGATATCAGGAATTAGTATTACCATGAGGGGAATTGGAATGACTTACATTCAAGTAGATGGCGGTAGCGGCGTCACTGCGCCTGCGTTGTGTGGTTCCAGGGCCGCTCATGAGAACAGTTTGCGTACGCGCCGCTTCAGTCTTGTATGGCTCCATCCAAAACTCATCCTGAAAGTAGCCAATAAAACAAAAAACCATATAATTTGACCAAAGCCAACATTTTTAAATGTCCGTGTCATTCGTGTTGTCACAGGCGGGTGAAAAATCCAACCTAGAGTAAATTATTATTTATATCAAATGTAATTATAGACTTCCTTTATGGTTAACCCGTTTAAGGCAAGAAAAATATTTCGTGTTTGTTCCTTTACCCTTACCATTAATGGCGGAAATATGTTTACGTTATTCTTAAAGTCCTAGAAACCATTTTGGTAAAGAAACTACTTCGAAAAAGAAAATAAAATTATTACAACGATAATCCGCAAGTTTTCTTTTATTTGGCAGCTTGGCCTGACTGCGGGCATACTACTATTCCAGAGTAGGTAGAACCTTACCCCATCTATAGCCATGAAGTTGGCGAGTTCCATCAACGCCCGTATTCTCTGTCTCGGCGCTATGTATTGGAACTGCCCGTCGATCAGAATCACTAACACCAGCTTGTTCTCGGACCTCACGCACGAGCCATACTTCGAATGGGGCTTTTCTTCTGCTTTTTTAACCTAAAAAGAAGAAATTGAGAAAATTGTAAAACAAAATTACAACTAACAGAGTTTGGAAATACAGTTTGACATTGACCTTAACTTCGCCTATAATGCAAAGCGGCATTGTATTCGTCTTTAGTGGAATACATTTGAATATGTCAATCGGGGATACGTTGAGATAAAAGTTTTAAAATTGGTGGCCACTGTGAGCTAAATTAATAAAAATGTGTGCAAAATTTTCGAATATCGAACGACCTCGTAATGGAATGTGTCAAATTTTATTTCAAAGCTAGCTGTGCCCGCGACTTCGTCCGCGTGGAATAGTAATTTTGGGCATCATAGAAGCCTTTCTCGATAAATGGTCTATTCAACGCAAAAATAGTTTTTCAACTCGAACCAGTAGTTCCTGAGATTAGCGCCTTCAAACAAACAAACTCTACAGCTTTATAATATTAGTAAAGACAGATACAAAAGATATCAATTAGAATATGTAGATAACACATTTTTGTGAAAAATTAATAAAGTACCTAGAATACCTCTTCACTTAGAATTACAAATTTCGCTTCGTCAATTTTTCGGTCGTCAATACAATATTGTTCAATTCAATATTAGTATTGTGAGTAATAAATATTTGCATAGAGTGACAATATATGTAAATGAGTTCATGTTGAATGCTCATGCATTATACCTTCAAACCACGGTCAAGAGCGCCACCGCGTCGTGCCGATGACGGAAGCGGCAAGAATGGTGAGATGTTTAATTGATGAGTGACTCATTGCTAACTTAGCTTGGCACTTAGGACGACGATTACGTGAAAATTAAGTCATCGTTATTGTAATGCATCAATGGAGAAGTGTTTGTTGCAAACATATACAGAAGTAATAATGTACTTCCATGGGAAAGAAAATACTAATATTATATAGTAACTTTGAGGTAGCGTGTTGTTACCTCCTAAAGTCTCATCTTGCTTACGATCACGCAGCTTGGGGTCAAATGCACTCGAAAGTCCTATAAAAATTAAATTAGTTACCTCGATAGTAAAGGAGTCAGTGGCGGTGAGTCCTTTAGTCTGACCGTGCGCCGTGACTGTGAAGGTGTGGGCACCCAAGTCTGCGTGCTGGGGCAGCCCGCTGATCAGCCCGTGTTTGGAGTCCACGGCAAGCCAGCTGGGCGTGCGACGCCCATCTTCTCTTCGAATCTGTCCATACAAAATAAAGCGTATATGAATTACATAGCCGCAGTGAATAATACAATTACAATTAATATAAATACAAATTACATTGAGACGAATCTGATCAGTCCATAGTCGGTTCTCTCCGATTATTTTAAAAATTATTTTATGTGTATGCTATATTTTAGCGCAATTTTCAGCCAAATTTCAGGCTTAATTCAAGCAGAGTTTAAGACTCAGAGAAATAAAACGGCTAGCTCATGGAGTCAAAACTAAGGATAGCTTTCAAAAAAATAATATCATTTCATAATTAAATCTTACAATTTTGGCTAACACCCCGGTGACATATAAACAGGAAACATTTATCTAGTAAAGCACTAAAACATACTTTATAATTATTGTTAATAATCTCTTTAGTTAAAACCAGCAGCAAGTGTAATTCACCAATTAATTAAATGTTGAACCCATTTGGATGAACCTCGAAAATGTTACTCTTACGATATTATTAATTTTAACGATAAGGCAATGTTCATTATGATACCAGATTACGACACGGTGTACCCTCATCACAAAATTCTATGGCAGAATTACATTTATATTGTAATTTTATAAAAGTAAACAGGTTTTAACGTGCACAAACTGGCGTTCGGTGCCAAAATCTTTCTACATATAACTTCTTTTATGCTGCGTGTGTTTTTGTTAGCAGCCTTGAAATGATTCTAAGACCACGTTCAGCTGGGATGGCTTGGTGATGGAATTAAAAATCGGAAATTGGTGGTTAAAAGAAAAGAGAGAAAAGAAGCCATTATATGAGTGTGAGTTACTTATTTTATACCTTATACGCCTGCACTTCTCCTGAGAATGCTTCTTTGGGTATTTCCATGCGGAAGAGATGTCCCACATAGGCCGATGTGTCAGGAACACCCCATAATCTCTTTAGGCCATTTTTCGTGATTTCTGAATGATTTGCCGTCAATTCAACCTGTAAAAGAGAATATTATATTGTAGCCTTTTAATATACGTACCATAATTATTTCTATAAACATCCCTTGCGGGGTAGACAGAAAGGCAACGTTCAGCTGTATGACTTAATGATTGAATTAAGATTCTAATAGTGTCAGGTTGCTAGCCCATCTCCTACAAGAAGAATCCCAAGTTTATCAGCATTTGTATTGAATAAAACTCTTCGAAGTATTCAGTAAGTTATAATGCTGAATAATGTAGGTACGTAAAATTGCAGTGATTTTACAAATAGTCTTTAAACGTGTACTAAGTGTCCTTGATGTTACGGTATAACAGATACCTTTGATCATACAATGGCGACACAGATTCCTTATCAACGCTTGTTAAACTAATATTACATACCGAATACCTACATACCTAGTATAAGTGACCTCAATCTGGCTTTAGATTTAAGTGAGCACTGAGATTTTTTACAAGTTACAAGGTAGATAGGGGAATCCATAGTTTTATTAGTAATGATATCATTAATAAAACAAAAATGACATTTCCCTTTCACTGAACCAAAATTAAAGTCAGAAAAGCGCTTCTGCTGGTCAACATAACTTTATGTCGTTCTGAAATAATTGAAAATATGTTAGTAGGAAGCTACTAAAATATTTTCAATTATTTCAGCAACTAAATAACATTTAGAACTAACCTGAAACTCCTCACTATTGTCGAAAGCGAAGTCCTCGTCAAGCCGGCTAAGAGCTAGCGGGCACAGCGTCAGAAGCGCGCACACAATGTACAGCGCGCGCGCCATTTTTCCACCCTCTGGCTCCTTGGTTTTCGGACGATCTCATAAATTCATGATGATCATCTATGGACAATTAGATATTTTTGGATAAGTTAAGCAAAAATACTATAAGGAAAACTGATTTTAAATCTGTTCTGATAGTCAAATATTTTCATGAAAGCGAAAGAAGCACTACCAAATGTGCAGTATTGGAACAGCACAGTTTCTGAGTACACGAAATAATTGCCAATCAATTCCAAACAGACACACGACAAGGTTTCAAAATTGAGTAATTTACCTTCAACTCACAAAATGTGGTGTAAACTAAAGACAAATTTGGTCGAATGTCTACAAATGGTTCTGATGAGAAGGGCGTTGGAACGGAAACGGTCCGGGTACTGTTACACAGTCGAAGGCGCGTGCTGGCGCATAATGATTGGACGCAAATAGAATAGCTTTTGAGGGCCTTCCTTAGCATGCTGTCGCGAAACCACTTCAGGGAATACTTTTACGTTCCTTTTAGAATAATAGCGCGGTTTAATAGCCACTAGAGAGGTTCCATTACCAGATACGACTTTAACTTAGGACTATAAATAGATGTAAGTTTTTAATTATGTATATGCTGTCAGATACGAGTATCTACGACTATGTCAGATGAGAAAAGTTCATTTTACATAGATATAATAACGGCTTTATCCCTTACGAACTTTTGCCAACAATCTCGAAAAGACTGGATCTGGAAAACGTTGATTTTACCTAAAAATATTTAAATTTTGTCAAATTCGTGGTTCGACTATAAACGAACTGTCAAGAAATATGAACAAATTTGAACGAATGTATAAATCAGAATGGAAGCAAAGGAGTACAAAAACATAATCACAAGATGGGCAACCCTCGGAAGAAATAAGAAAGCTGCCAAGTAAATTCAACGGTAATGGGAACAATGTACTTGTACAGGTTAGGTCAGGATTCCAACCGGGAAGCGGAAGACATTATTACTTGAAACTGCGAGCTTGAACACTGTTACGTAATATACTTATCCAGAAATAATTATTATAGTTATAAAATCAACAAAAAATTCAATTTAACAAACTATTGAAAACTAACTGAGTTACGAAATATATATTGAAAACTAGATATTACAGGTGCCTTTCAGTTTTTTGATGACTGAATCTACCCTGCAATAGAGAGTATGTAATGAATATGTAATGTTGTAATGATACAGTACATTAAAGTGACTTTGACTTTTTGATGAAGTTGCTTACGTCACGTACTAAATTATTTTAATCCTTAAGTAATTTTCTTTATAGAAGTTATAGGTCATAAGAACAGTGATTTGTACGGTTTACAATGAAATCTAGTAATCTTGTCGTCTATGAACAAATAACGTTGAAGAGCCTCTTATATAGAGTTAGAACAGCTTTAAATTTTTATATGTAATTTCGTTAATTGAACTCATAGCCTCTCCAATTATGTTGAGGACGAAGGACTACGTGGAAGCATTTCACGAAACGGTTTGTGCGATCCTACGCTGACGACACAAATACTTTTCCATATTTACGAAATATCTAGAAATATCAGTGTTAAGTTAAACTGAATATATTTAAAAAGATCTCTCTTGATCTTCTCTCTTCTCTTGATTGGCGCAGTGTAATAAGAAACTCCTCTGTACAAAGTCCAAAACATACACATATGAAAATTATGTCCTAGGGATTATTTACAGAAATTGTGGAAGTTCTAAGAATTTTTAAAGTTAATTTGTAAGAACCACATCGGGTTAAGAGTGAACACAGTGACCTATGATTTTATAGGAACTAAAAGTTCTGTAAACATTGGAAAGCTTCCAGTTGCCACAGCTATCGCAAAGTTTTGGGCCAATTAGGCATGATAGAGCTCCAAATAAGCGAAACAGACTTGTATTTCTGATTCATATATATATATATATATATATATATATATATATATATATATATGTATATATATATGTGTATATATATATTATATGTTTTTGGTCTGTAATATTAATAAAAGTTTGGAAAGGATTATGTGATAAAAATCCTCTATTCGAAATATGTAAATTACTATTGTCGACAAATTGTAAAGAAGAAATAATGAATAACGTCTTAACTTTATAAGAAAGATTTTATTTTTTGTAATAAGACGGTATTAGCGTTTTCCTTAATTCAAAGAAGCAACAGAAATGACACAATTATAATGAAGTGTATACTGAAATATTACTGGACTGCAAAGAATTCATTTTAAATAACTCTCCGCTTTGTTCTCTGTAAACCTGGATCTCTTCGTTTTGTGATGTTCAAACAATTGTCTTTGAGAATTATGAACTTTTACTGCGTATTTAATTTTGTTTTCAGCAATTTGAACAATGAAATCATTCTGAAACGTACATAATATTTCGAATATCTGTGATCGCAGTAGGTACTGTTTCTTAAAGTTTTATAACTGAAATTATAATATTAATTATAGCTTTTTCGATTATGGTATATTCTGATGGCTGGCGGTTTCGGCTCTAGATCAAATTCGGATTTGCGGCCTCGGCGCATCTCGTTTATGAATTGTTAATTGAAATGGTGGTTTCCGTGGGGAGAGATTTCCGTCGGGTTAAGTCTCAAACGGATTGAAGATATACTATATAACAAGTTTAAGGTGAAAATAACTATTAAAATAGCTATTGCTTTACCCATTTTCTAAGGGCAAAATTTACATACAATTCTTGTTTGTTACAATAATTGCTTGGATGCTTAACACTTAACTATCTCAACCGACCAGGCTCGGTTGACAAAACAGAACCCTGAACTAGTAACAATTTTCATAAGTATCAAAACCCCTTAAACATTTTAAAGTTTGATTTCATTACCATACCCCGTGTAATCCATTACTGTTCATGTTGTACGTTAACGTTTTAAGCGTAAAAGTTTCATTATTACAAATATTTTTACAAGCCAACCAGAATTCTATAAAGTACACGAAATGCAAACGAAAAAGGAAAGATACATTTTATTCCGAGAGCGCTCAACGAAATCTTTTCGGATTTAGCGAAATTGTGCTAGCAGTGGGCTTAGTGCTTCCATTTCCATTGCCTCTTATTCGTATACATTTGTAGGTACTGGAGGAACTCTTGTGTAAGGCTTTTCAAGTTACCTAGTCATTTATGTTGTGTTGTCAATAAGTTAGGTTTAAATTAAACCTGCTGAGTTAGTATGCCAAGAAATGCAAATAGTCTAATGTAGCATTTTGGATATAATTTCTATAAAACATTCATTTTGACGTAGACTTGTAGGGCTGGAGTTTACACATAGTTGTTCCAGACTCGAAAAGTAAATACAAAAGAAAGCACTTTTGAAGATCATTTGCCATATAATGATTTTCAATATAGTCCAGGAAATTATGACGAGCAACAATACATTTTCATTTCGCAGCGCTATTACAAAATGATTCACAAAGTTTTGTTACAACAACAAAGCTAAAAACAGGATACCACGTTAAATTCGAAGTAAGCAGAATAACGACTTGATAAAACAAAATATTTCTCCAAAGTTTATTCAATATAAAGTTATGTTAAATGTAGGCACTTAGCTCCGAGTTTGTAAGCGAGTTAGAGTGGAGCCCGCGGCTGGCGTTTACCCTTGGGGCGAACAAAGAGGGTATAGCACAATAGAAGTTGTGGAACCCCCACACCTAAACTTCTGATACAACCTATACGTAGTACATAAGAGGGCTTAGACCACTCCAACAGTGGCTGTAGGAAATTCCTTGGTGAGTGATTTTCGTTAGATTACCAAACACGAGAAAAACATTTTTTGTATTTAGTTTAATTATGAAGTCTGATCGAAATAGGATATAAAGAAGAAAATAGACAAAGCTATAGGTACTTATTGTAAGGAAAATGTACCACGTGACTGCGTGTAGTCGCTATCTAGAAGAAAAACCACACATTTTAAATATTCAATTTAGTTCTGTATTTAGTTGCCAATATCATTAATCTTTTTCCACATTCACTATACATACATGCTTTGAACAATATAACACAAATATTGACTGTCTTTAACAAACAATTTCGATAATATTTGCTTTTTATTATTGTAAGTAATAGCTTGTTAATATTATATGTTTGAGATTTCTAACGTGAAAAAAAGATGGCACGAGGCAAAGGGGAGGGTAAATCGGTTCAAAGAAACTGTGGACCCTTATATTGGGGGAGCAACGCAATCCATTGAGAGTGCGAAAGTAATTTAGTCTTGAAGTTAAAACGACTTCCATATACGAAATATGGAGTATCCTTGTCGAATCGTTAGTTTATCCATATTAATATTATAAATGCGAAAGTGTGTTTGTTTGGTACCTCTTCACAGTTGAACCACTGAACTGACCTGCATGAAACTTACGTATATTTAGTGTAGAGTATGGTAAAGGTCATAGGGTAGCTTCCATACTGGTGAAAACTAAAGGTCCCGTGGGATTTGAGAAAAACCTGCGATTATTTTGTAGGTGGCGCTAAAGCTGGGGGTTAAGACTAGTTTGCTATATTTCATAACGCTAACAGGAATACCAAATCAATATTCGTTTTGCTTAAGTGAAAAATGTTGTTAGCACACAGCGGACATTTGTGCTGACTTGTCGTACATAAAACGAGATGAATAATGGCCGTCCTGACATTCCATTTGATTTTTTGTGAAGTGAATATGACAGTTTTTGGACACGATGGTTACTAGGCCACAATATATTTGCAGGATATAGTAACAATTCCATAAAAATATTTTCAAGTTACTATTGGGATACAAACAGGACTTCCACATATTTGCACATATTATAGTTAAAATATTGTAATGCAAATTCTAATGAGGCGATTAGGTTGATATGGAACAGTATTTAGTTAAGAATGTCGCTTGACGTGTCTCTGTCGACTATAGCGTACACCTTTATTTAGGTCAAATGTTTAATCAGGCTCCCCATAAACCCGGATATTCACGACTGTAATATCTGATTGAAATTGTTCTGAAGTCTGACGCACTTTGCGTGACACACATCCGTTTAAAGTGGCAGTTCGAAACTCTTTACGATGCTAGAAATTGCATTTTGTATGAAGTTTATTCAAACGAAAGTGGAAACTGGAAATGTTTATGTTCAGCCAGCGTTTTATCTGACTCCAACAGCGTTCTTTAAAGCGAGAAACTTTGATGCAGCTGAACGAATCTTGAAGCCGCCGAATCCTTTTCACTGCAGTAAAATAGTTGGTCTTTTTGGCTTAAGTATGTAAAATTTAAGTAGATTGAATCGACTTTTAGTAGATTATGAACGAAGGAATGATTTTTATAACATAAACGACAACAGCACGGTATGCGCATTTAAAGTCATTCACATTAATCTACATACTTCTATATAGTTATAAAGCTAATTATAAAAGTATATATATTGCATAATGAATACAAACTACTAAAGTCTCTTCACAATTTGTCAGATCAGATTTTAGATATATAGGAGCAGGTAAATATTCGCCAGGCAGATACACCTTAGAAAATCATAATTGCGGTCTAGTCTTTTGATTATTGGCTTTGTTTAACCCGTAAGCGACGTGATATTTCGCCAGGTGGTTGCACTTTTCACCAATCCACACGCTTGAACTAACAGTAGCACCGAATCTATTTCAACGGCGGAAGTCACGTGCGTGCGCGCATCAGAATGTCGTGGTTCTCGGTACCGAGGTGCTATAAATATGCACCGTCTTGGTATCAGAAAGCTTTAAACGAGGCATTCGTTTGATGGAAAGCGATCAGCAATAGATGGTAAAACAGACGCTCATGAAGTTTTTAGATGACATTCGAATCAAATCATGCGTGGAACACACTTAAAAATGTACTTACATAGGTACAGATAGAATGATACTAAGGAAATTTTATGATTTTTTACATGGCACAATGAATCTGTGAATATTTTGACGAGGCATGATAGAAAGTTCTTTGATACACGCCCACGGTGGTCATGCTATACAAAGTTTGGCTATGAAATAAATGAAATACTAAAAGTTGTTGTTTCTTTGAAATAGTCCGTTGTATGAAAGTTAAATTTATTGTATCGCTAATAAGCCGAAAAGCCATATGACAGGCACGAATAAATCTCCAAGTAAAATAAGATGAAGCTGCCGTACATCAGGCAGCTTCTTTACTTCGTCTATCGTTGTAGCCCACCCAGGCGGGCATTCAGCGTGATTTCAAAGCCAATAGCTCTTTGTTTCATACCGGCAGAGGGCAGAGCTGACGGATCTATCTATGTATATATGTACTTAGACGACACTGTCAGATATTTAAGGCATGGGCGCTTAGTTCATAATAAAAGCATCATAATAAAAAAGGAACATCGACATTAAATTTCTGTCATGACAAGCAGCTAAACTGGACAGGGAAAACCGTGAAGTGTGTACAAAATTTATATTTGTAACAATTTATACGTAAATATCGAGGCACAGAGATAGATCTACTCGTATATTGTTACAACTAATATGCGGGTTCGGTTACTCAAAAGGCAAACTAATTTGTCGGTCCTAAATCCTTGTTAGTAATTAGGGCGTGACAGTGGAACAAAATTGTGGTACGCTACAACAAATGCTAAAGTTTGGGTTCAGACCAATGCCTCACTGGAATAGATCATCTTACGTAGAGTAAGAAAGAATAAGAAGAGTGAATTTTGAAAAACAATGTGACAGACGACAAAAATCCTTGTTCAATATGTACCGAACTGGGAAGGTTGAACAAAGTTGAATTTTTCACCAATATTTTTTTTTTCGATTGCTTTTGCAATGGATGCAGGAAATACTAAAAAGAGCAAAAGCAAATAATTGTCCGTTGCCACTCTCATGCAACACATGGACCAAGAGCCGGCTTGTGTTTAGTTGAACCGTATATTAATGGTACAAGTTAAAAGATTTATTACATGATTTCCACAGATTTTTTATATTATGACTTTCGCAGAGAGCTTTGCGTCTATCTTCCGAATGTCGCCAATTTAATTGGTATTGGTCGAGTAATGTTGGTATTGGTTACAAACAATTCTTTTTGCATAAAATATTTTTTTGTATAGATGAAGTCTTTCTAGTCCTTGAACTGGTTTATTGGGTTCATTTTATACCGAAAATATTTTTTAAGCAAGAAGCGGTAACATTTTTTTTATCATAGGCATTCTGGCGAGTATTTCAAAATAATTGTTTCTAACAAATAAATACATTTCAAAACCAATGACACTAATTAATGAGCTTTCACAGTTAAGCCCTTTGATTTACAGATACCAAACAACGGGTACTAATTAAATATGTTGTAATTATCATCAGATGTCAAAGGGTCGTTTATTACGTAACTGTACAATGTTTGTGTCAATATCGTCACCATTATAGCGAATGACTTACGCTAGCACCCTTTATTACACTTTAATAATACAGAGTCATAAAACGAACATAATGGAAATCCGAATAACATTTATATCAAGAATAAAAAAATTCAATGATTTGAAAAAGACCACTGAACCCAGTAGGAATTAAATGAAAAAAATGTTCGTTGAAGTATCTTCGGGCAAGGAAGATAATCCAGCATGTTTTGATAATACCGAGAAGTATCAAAACAATACCAGGTGCTAGCTGGTATTAAAGAGAGCAGCTGTATCCAGTCGTTTAGTAAATAGACCATTATTTTAAGGCTGGCAAACCGGGCCTATTTACTTAGGAAGAAATACTTAAGAACACTTTGTTCAATTTATTACACGTTAATAAAATTTAAACATTTTATAGCCGCTAGAAATTGGAATTAAAACGTGAATTTCAAACATTACGAGAACATTGAAAATGGAAAGATGATTTTTAAAAGAATCTCGAACAAAGATGAAATCTAAACGATTGGAGCGCTCGAAATGTAGAGAGATAAGACGTACTTAAAACCAATGCTACAAAACGAGCTTTGGATCAAAATGAGATTGTTATCTTTATTGTTCTTTTTAATTGGAATTTATTTTCTACCTATTAATAAATTAATTAGAAGTTACTCCATAACCAAATTTATTATGGGACTCAATGTATTTTCCAACGCATAACCACTTGGAAGTAATATACCCAATTTAACAAATAATTGAGGGGTTGTAACTACATATCACGTGTCCAGTTTCTAATAGACGACAGAATGTGGAAATCAATAAGACAAATGGATTCCTATAAATCAAGAACTTCAATCCCCATCGGAATTGTACGAGGGACAAACAATAGGAAATCGGAGTGCCGACCTAATTTAAAATTCCATATAACTGCCAGGGAAATTCACGCTAATCTCTCTTCACTTAATCCTAGCATGCGCTCCAAATATTGCGTCGATAGCAATACAAGTACAGTAGGGACGTGTCTCTTGAAAAAAAAATTGGTGTCATATCACCAATTTTTTTTCATTTGGTGTTCATGAAAACTTAAGGTGTAATATTAATCCTTTACAATCACTACATCAGCTAAGTATGCTTGTCAAGGGTTATTGCTTTTAAAGCATTTTCATTTATTTCGATTCTACTCTTCTTATTTTATCTTGTGTTTTTACTTTGTAGAGTTTTAAGCCAACTGAGAAAAAATACCGTTTTTTTAAAAAAAATTCCTCATTAAAAGTAAACCAAAATGAGGTACAATTATACGGCCAAATAAATATATTTTCTTCATTTCTTTCCGATTTTTATGTAGTTTTAAACTGACCGAACAATAAATTTATTTTCCAAAACCAGCACCCTCTATAACATTATCAATCAATATAATATTGTATGATTTAGTGTAGATTTGGTGGTAGTGACGAGTTTAAAGTTGTGAGGTAGCCCTATTGAGGGGGGCAAGAGGCTGCAACTGTGATTTACATGACACCAGCCCCGAACACCCTATACGGCAGACGCATTACCGCCAGATGAAATTTATTCGTCTCTCCTTTGTGCCATTATTGCATGCCTTTTAAGTGACCGGCAAATGGTATTTATTAAAAAATTGTTGACAGAAGTGTTATTTTATTGAAATGTGTTAAAACTTAAAATCAAAATCATGAAAAGTTTTAAAGTACTTATTAACCAGAATATTCACAATTATTGAAATCAAATTATAATATAATCTTATAATATCCATATAATAAAATATAAATGAATGTCTGATGTCTGACTAGAATGATATTGGCAAAAAATCGATATGGATCCCCCTATATCGATTTTGTGCCAATCTCATTCTTATCCAAAATCTATATAACACCAGCAGAAGACAAAAATTTAGTTTAAGAATTTCTGTCTAGTTAGTCTGTATATTTGTACTCACAAAACAAAATATTGTTCTATTTGGATGCGGTTATATATTTGGCTAGGTCTAACAGGGAACCTGGCAAACAAATAGAATTCCACCACTCCTCTAAGGGGCAAACACATGAGACCAGTTTTTTCAATGAACTTTTACGGCGAACGAAATCGCTGGCAATAGCTTGAACATTATATTTAATAATACAAACATGCATAATTTATTGATGAAGACAAAGTTGATACTGAATTCGATAACTCGATAACGTAAATAATCAATTAGGTGAAACTTACAACGGTTTACAAAACGTAACATGAAAGGAACTTATATGAACTATAAAACGAAATAGGTACATGAAAATATTACCATCTACATTCAAGAAATTTGTCTGCATTGTTCACATTTTTACTAGAAGAATTTCATAGTAGAGCCCGGAAGCTTGGCCGGAATGTGTTGAAAGCAGTTATGATTTACAACAGAAGTCGCAGCGTCTAGACGGGTCACCAACCCTGGATTGCGACCGCGGAGATTTGCATTTACAGCACCCAACAGAATTCGGCCCCTCCAAGCTTATTAGCTTAAATTTTTTGCCAACCGTAGTAGAAGATACGATAGTGGAAACTATTTCCAATATTCTCATCACGGTCTTTTTTGCATGGAATTTGGTTTTGATAAGAAAAAGCTTGCTTGCAGTTTTCGTAAAAATATTTGTTAAAAATAATAGCGACTAAAAGTTACAATAATAGAATAATGCCCTATCTCTCGAAGTAGCTAATGGCAAAAACAGTTTTACGTGTAAGAGCTTAGAGACAGCAATACTTTACCAAGAAAGATCTACCATAAAAATGGATAAAGAATAAAGTTTTCCCTCACGAAAATTCACAAGACGAATGGTTTTGCTGAAAACCGGAAGGTATGTGAATAAAACTGGAGAAAAAAATGGATGTTCAGAGTGATGTATATGTGGACATATAGGAATTTTCACAAATTCTTTTATGAACGTTTCGGAACTTTGCGCTTATTCAATGCCATGCCATCTGCAGCACATTGCTGGTCAAACAACATAGCATATTATAATTGAGCTACCTACATTAAAACTTACTTGTTTAAATTAAGCCGTAATGGAACGGCCTTACAGGAACTTTTGACCTGAAACAAACAACAAATATTTGTAGCATAGCTATTCATTATATTGTAAATATCCCTTTGAATGAATGCCTCTATATATGTATATCATCTCTAATTTTATTAAATTATCAAACTATGAAGTCATATTGATCACTACGCGTCAGTTTAGTTTTTCATTCAGTAATTACATACATACATATCATCACGTCTATATCCCTTACGGGGTAGACAGAGCAGAACAGTCTTGAAAAGACTGAAAGGCCACGTTCAGCTATTTGGCTTTTTGATAGAATTGAGATTCAAATAGTGACAGGTTGCTAGCCCAACGCCTAAAAGATGAATCCCAAGTTTATAAACCAAGTCGTCCCTTAGTCGCCTTTTACGACATCCGTGGGGAAGAGATGGAGGAGTCCTATTCTTTTTTATCTATTGGTGCCGGGAATCACACGGCACCAATAGAAAACTATTGAAACTAAAATAGGTTAAACTATTGAAAGTTTATACTCATATCGAATTACAATAAGTTACATTGTGTCAAACTCAGTTGTTTATTATGCGTAGGTCGGGAAGGCATGATAAGCAAGATTTAGAATCTTGCAAAGTGAAACAGACTACAGATTTTTACCAAGAATAAACGAGTAAGTAAATTTGCATTGGAATTGGTACGAATTGGGCATTTGCGAGTACGATCATTAGAGATAGCTGTTTTAATTTTAGACACGGAAACCGTTGGCTTAACTGCAAGTATGCAGTTATTTCCCGCATCACTTGCTTAGATATTTAGCAAACCATTTATACGATATTCAGATAAGTTAATACTTTGATTTTATGAACAGCAACTTTGCAATTCAGAATACTTGTTTTATTCATACTGGAAAACTTGAGAATATATAGTAATTTAGTTCAAATACGCAGATTTTATAAAGAGAATTTCTCTTTTCAATATATAATCAGCCTCAAGTTCAATTAATCAATTTATATTCAATAATATGACATAAATTATTATTAACTGCCGCTTCGAAACTGACTGTACCAACATGTTCAGAAAATACCACAGTTGCTTCAGAATTAATAAAACTAAATAAAAAACAACTAGAATGTTCAACACTATAAATACCACGTCGTTAATAATATTATCTACAGCTATTCACTATTGTTCCCAGTTGGAACAACAGTGGGATTTATTACAAGTTTGTTGGACACGGGACTTTGACATCCGTTGCCAACTTCATCCCGGACTGACCCACTTCGAGTCCAGCCAGGATTATGGAGTAGATGTTTACAATAGTGCACCAGAACGGCACGTATTTCTATTTCTATTTGCAATGTATTGAACTTGGAGATTTTGTAAATATTGTAATATGATTCATCATTGATCAGGAAATGTAAAAATTATATTCGATAAACTAGAATTAAATAAACTACTAACTGTAAACATAACAAATTTGTTGTTTTATGAACAAAAGGGATGAAACAGGATTGGTTTTATCACTAGAAGAAAAATTAAATGATTGGTGATGATGATTTATTCAATATTCTATTTCAAGAAGATCGTTTTCTAGAAGAAATACTTTTATTTAACTTTCACAGGTTGCCAAGATATGAACACATAGGTACCCCATTCTAGAGCCAACTTATCCTATATCTGGACGATCTGCTAGTTGTAACCACTGCCGTTCGTGCCAAACGTTTAAAAGCTTTTCGCATATTCGTTTCGAAACTTTCCCAATTCCCTTTTAGTGCCTTGTACAGCTTTGTAAAATTTATTGCTAGTGGTTAGTTAGTGCAATGGTATTTTTTTCAATGAAGAATTGCAAAAAATTGAAGACATAATGCAATAATTCAATCATTAATTGCAATCGTTAGAACAAATGGAAATAGATATAATTGCATTAGGCGAGGCAAACAAAATTATGAACCATAGAAAATATATAGCAGATATATAATTTTCATAAGCATGAATTTTAAATTGTTAAGATCACAACACCTACAGAAAAAGATATACCTACATATCATAGATATAGAGATAACATTAATGTATACCATCTCTTAAACTCTATTTCCAATTAAAAATGTTGAACAAGAAACAAAATAAAAAGAGAAAAAGAAATAAGATTATGTTGATAAAATCTGTTTCACAGATTAAGCTATGCACAAAGTCACAGTTTATTTCATAATAATTTATTAAGTCATGTTCTGAGGACTGTGCGGTAAAAAATTGCAAAGAAATTAGTACTAATAAGATTTTGATGATAACATAATTACTAGTAAAGTCCTTGTTTAAAACAATCCGTATGGATCCAATATTAATCTTATCACACTCTTTTTAACAAGAGCTACAATATAGTATAGCTTGGCTAACTATGACGCAGACTTTAACCGCTTGATTGGTCCGTAAATCGATAGCAGCTGTTACCAAATTAATTTAACAGGCAATTTAAAAGAAATTGGAAGCAGGGGTAGTTATGGATATGTGTGGCGGTTACTTTGACGACCGTTTTATTGGTACTTGATAATAATAGGCCAATAACTAAATTAATGTTCGTGACGACCCATTTAACGTTAGTAGAGATACATTAATAAAGTAGGATACATCAACCAGAATAATTTATGGATATTTCCATTCAAAAATATTTCAATATATTTTTAATTTAAAACAACATTCTAGATGCAACAGCAAATACTACAAGAATTAGTCTTTACTCAGCGAATATCAAAACACTACTGCCTGCAGCTTATGGTTGAAAACACTAAAGCATAAATATAAAATAATCTTTTGTTACATTCATACAAAAAAAAAGAAGCAGAAAAGCGTCACCCGTGTTATTAAGATACAATCTTTGCTTTCTTTACGACGTTGACTTCTATGATGACGATATCAATAGGGGACCCCTATAAAGGTGAAACACCATCAAATTTGATGCCTATATCGAGATTGGACGCGGTGATGTCATCTGGGTCGAGCCCAATTGTCGCGGCTCCTTGCGCAACGGTCCAGAGATGTAAATAACTTTCTTACTTGTACAGTGTAGTGTATATGACAAGATTTGAGTTTGTTCAAGGTGCAAGGATAAAAATATTTTTGTTATGATTTTCCTTATTATGTCTTGGGTTAAAAGTGTTTATTTTAGAGTAAATTAACATCACTTAGTAACAGAAGTGGCAAACCATAGGTGTTAACTAAAAGCGAGAACTGTAGATTTATATTGATTTAAAAAAAAAAATACATGGAAAATCATTCGTTGATATAATATGAAATAATATATATTATGTTTGATGTTGTTTACATTAATATATTCGGCTGCGATATTTGAGAATTCCTACAATGTCAACTGTTGCGAAAATGTTGATTAAAAGAAATATGAACTCTGCGTTAAATTTGACGCCCCAATTGGCAGACATTGATTGACAGAATGAGATTGTAATGTGAGTATAAATTAATGAAAATATTTTTTCATCTTGAATGGCATATGAATTGGTGATTTTCTAGCCTAGGGTCCATAAAGCAAAAATCTATTTTATTATTTTAACATTGCTTAAGCCAAATAATTATAGATGTTTCACTTTTTCGTTCATGCATATATTTTAATAATTTGTGAAAAATAAAGTGTATAATGAATTAACGTATTACATAAAAAATATGTAAGAACATTTTAAATGAAATAATTTATAATCCCATCACTTAGAATTCATCCCAAATGACCCGAGAATTTAGGAAGTTTCAAGTAAAACACTTTTATATTCTCTGCAAAAATGTAACATGAAAAACGAGTGGCCTGTTTACGGTACTCTTATAGTCAGCACCAAAGGAACATTTGGATTTATCAATCTATATATGAAATGATTTTGCCTAAAATCTTAAACCCATAAAATGGACTAACTTAAAATCCTCAATCCATGTCACTCGAATTCCGAAGAATCGGGATCAGCCAAAAACGAAATGTGCTATATTTTAAAGCTTAAATACAAGTATGGCAGAGTGGCGGTGGGCACGATTCAAATCTATTTGGCCATAGACCTCCTTACACGAATCCAGAATGGTTATGCAAGCAGGATGTCCTTTTTTAGAACACTTATAAATAAATATCAAGAACAAATGTAGTAAAAAAAATGTCTGGAAAAACGTCAGCAAATATTTTTTGATTAATTGAAGACTTAGTTGATCAATGAATCATTGGTAGGTATGATCACCGAACCAAATGGTCTAAATTCAGCGGTTGCACCAGAGGAGCATGAGACAGACATATAAAACGAATATGTCACAGTTCCAGTGTTAATCTGCCCAAGAGGGCGCGCCGTCACGCGTCGCTAAATGTGTGTTGGTCATTCAACTTGGGAAATGTAGATGTATAATGAAATGATATATATTTAAGCTGCAGTACTGCTAATATATGTATAATATCAGGTTGGAAACATCAATCACAGAACTCGTGTTGTGAAATTTGTAGTTGTCTGTTTTATTGAGGACGCTGATACGATATAGACAGCAAAGCACACTAGACCCTGGAGATAAAAGCAGTAGTACCCTGAAGAAAATAACTTGAAATAATTTGGTCTTGAATCAATAAAAGACAGAAGACCAGAGGTACCCTATCAAAATGGATACGACTGCATCCTGAAGAAAAATGTAGTAAAAAGATTTGAATTGGTGGCAAATATTAAATCAACGTTTAAATACGTTAATTTACTGTAGATTTTTTATAAAAATTCCTGGCTGGCTGGGTTTGCTGGTGTGTGTGATCTGTCTTGAACTCTGTACAAAAAGCAATTCGTCATATATAATGCATTAAACCGTCTCGTAGTCGTTAACCCTGTTTTAGATGTGCTCTTGTCTTTCGCTGGTAATGCTTTGATTAATGCTCTAAATAACACAGTTTAAAATAATATAAAAAAAATATTAATTATTTAATTAAATGTAATCGAATGTTTGTTAAAAAAGTTAAAACTTGTGTAGGAGTCCCACCTTTGGAAAAAGACATTGTGTTACTGAACTAAGAAGTGTTATAATTGTTTGGCGGTTTATCATTTCAATGTTTCAGATACTAATATTAGGTCAATTAAAACTAATGAGGCTGATTCATATGTACACAGCGTATTGAAATATGAATGGAGAAGCCTGCTACGCTATCGTAAGAGGTGAACCGGTTCGCGTATCAAATTAGAATATGTCCGACATTATGTCACGGCATTATAAATAGGTTGACGTATGAACCGTTATTAAGTAATGAATAATGTGAGGTTCCGTTAATACCGGTAGAAAGCTCGATGACCGTATCTTGATTGAAGTAAATAGTTAAAAAAAAATTATGGATACGAACCTTTTCATTCACACGCCTATAACAATGTTAAATAAGAAAAGACATGAATTAGGTAAACTACTTAATAATTTTGAGCAGACTAACATTGTCATAAATTTATAAGCTGACAAGCTCGTTACAGCCTTACAGCTAATGCATGTTGGGACTTGGCAACTACGAGTGAACTATGTTTCTCGAGCAAGTAATCCTGTTAACCCCGCATTAGCCGGCTTGCAAGTTGCAAGTCATTCGCTTTTCGGCTTACACAATGTGATTATTATCCATCCGCAAAGACTAACGTTGTTAGCAGTACAAACCTAATTAAGGTAGCTATAAAACTTATACAGCAAATGAATAACAACAAAAACATAATTTTTTTACACTTCAATTTAACGTTGAAATTAAAATGAAACTAAATAGGCCCGAAATCTAAAGTTATGTAGCAAAAAAGAACCTATATACAATTGTTACTCGTAGTTCGCTTCATGAAATATAAGTATTTACGAATGTTGTCACATCTTAAGAATCAGATTGGTGATCCACGTTGACGATACCATCAGAGACCACATTGAGTTTTTCTTTATCGTATAGATCTTGAATTGGAAACAAAAACGATTTTCTTGAGAATCGATTATCTTAAGATAACAACAGAGTAATGAATTACAAGCAGAGAATCAAATAAAATCAATGATCAAGAGCCAGCCTCAGTTCAAAATTGAATTTTACAAAGGAAATTGTTTACGTAACCATTCCTGAACTAGGAGAAAATGTAAATGCCTTGGGGAGTCTGGCCTCGGCTTTTAGATCGAACAACGGTGGATTCCGCACCGCTAGTGGTTACATTTAGAATTCCAATAAAAAGTTCTATAATAAATTCATTCCTATTACAACTTCAGGGCGTTAACAAAGTGAGCAATTTAAAAACTGTACCATTTTAATTTGCTGCGAACTCTTTGATAAGTTAATAACAATATTTGAAATTGGAATTAAACTGGGGAAATTTCGAAGTGACCACTTTTTTTAACACTTATGTACATACTTAAGTTTTATAATTTATAAGCTTAATTATTTGCTACGATATCTTTTCCCTACATTTTTTTATCAAGTGCTTCTGCTTTTATCTGACGAAGTAATCCTATAATCCTACATCATGCAACGGTAAAATTATAAGAAATCTAATCCCGGGCGCTGGCTATGACGTTTTTATCCCCGTTCTTCAAAATAAGCTTGGGAGATAGGATGGATGAACTATATAATATTGAATGTACGGTAAAATAAGGAATGCTTGAAATAATATCTAGCTAAAACCAAAAACTCCCTTAACAGATTTACAATCGATGTTATCCAAGATTCCTGCACGCTGTGACATCTATTGATTTCATGCTTGGTCTCCCTGTCTTGATGGAACTGCTTACCGTTGTTATTTTATTTTTTTCAATCGAAACATAATTTTGCCGTTTTGTACCGTGCCGTGAGGTTCCCGGCGCCAATGGAAAATATAATAAGACCACACCCTCTCTTTCCTATGTGATCCTATGGATGTCGTAAAAGGCGACTACGGGATAGGCATATAAACTTGGGATTCTTCTTTTAGGCGATAAGCTAGCAACCTGTCACTATTTGAATCTCAATTCTATTATTAAGCCAAACAACTGAACGTGGCCTATCGGTCTTTTTAAGATTTTTGGCTTTACAGACAATACGTATGTAAATATAATTTTTTGGTCGCTATCAAATCCACCAAAGCTTTTATATTTCATTCTTATTCCCGTAACATCATTTCGGTTAGCTAGACCGAAACTACGAGTATGATTTATAGAGATAAGGTAATACATTTTTATTCATATTTCGTTACTTAAAAACAAATCTGTTAAACAAAATATTTGTAAAACTAATGAGGTCGTGGAAAATGTTTGTGATTGTAACAAAATTGATCAAAGGGTTTTTTCTTTCAATAAGTATATAGAACGGCGCGCTTCGGGAGGATTTTGTTCAAATTGGATAACATACCTTGTCTTTTGACAAAGGACAGCAAAATTCACGTTTATTTTACGAAAATGATTTGCGAAAGACGTGTTTGTACGATGGAAACTGGCAAAGTAAACCTAGACTAGTTTTCATGTTCCAGTTGTTCGGCGAGAAAAAAGCACATTGGATGCAAACAATCATCGGCTTAGTAGAGTTAGAGGTAGAGATATAAGGCACAAATAATAAATAAATGCCTGGAAATATATACCACCAATACTTCATAGACAAGAATTGGAGAAAGTGATTAAAGTGTCCAAACATTGCCTCGAAGTTACAGGAAAGATTACTTTGAAGTTTAGTCCCGTATATTTATTAAAATTGAATACAGTAACGAAGGAATTAGCAGAAATCTGTATTACGTTTGTGACATGGTAAAATTATAATAGCCATTTTAGTTTATTCTGCACTAGAGAAACAAGAATGAAATGGAAGTTTTAGCCATCGTAGTTAAGAGAGGCTCATCTTCTTACTAAAGTAATTTTCTTAGCTAAAGCTAAGAAAATATGTCCGCGAAAAATAGTTGTTTTGTTTCTGCTTAGCAATCTAAATAGTACCTAACACAATCTATCAAAATTGAACTATGCTGTACAGAAATAAATCTATGACGCCACCTAGACGACCTACATTTATGTAGGTATTTTCAGCTGTACTAAGTCATAATTAACCCGGTGGCCAAAATACTCTGCCAAGAGAACAGAAATGCAATGGTACCTCGAAAGTGACCCAAACTTTTAATACTTCAAGCCGCATCATGAAATTAATCTTCAAAATGTTATTTGGTTATAAATTTTTAATCCAGCGAAATAATTTCTAATTTATCACATAATATTGGACATTGCAGCGAAGCAACCGTTTGGATAATCTTCATAATACGATTTATGACTTAAGAGATGAAATACTAGATGTAGCCTTAAGTTCTAAGATTTATAAACGTACCAAATAAATAATCTATAATTTTTTGGGCGAATAAAGCAAAATTTGGTGAAAAAGGACCATCGATTTTGTGCCCAAGTACCAAGTTTTCTAACCTTATTGCAAACTAATTTTCTAATATCCATAAGAACTTAATGAAAATACTCGTATACAGGCACAATATATGCCTAATTAAGAAAAGTTTACATTCGTTTATAAGCCATCCGTCCATTTCTTGTGAAATATGTTTATTAACGTCGGGTTTTGGTTTGATCTCGACAAATATTTGTTTATGCGAGAAGTATTTGAAGAGGGCACTCTTGACGCTGGAATTGAGTGAATCTACATCTACTTGTTTTACTATAGAACCATAATTGCACTGTTTCAATTTCGATTGAATACATTTGTGCTGTATAATACGAGTAGCTTATCGTTGCAACATAATATCAGAGTCGATTTTGTTATACAATGTGACTTTTTCAATTTGAATTGCATCTTCAATAAACAGTATTTTATATTGCATGCTCAGGTTCATCGGTTTCTAATGTCATGTTTAAGTTATTATTAAATGCAGTAAAACTTTCCCTGTGCAGTCAGTTTTATTAATCCTAAGTTTCTCCAAGTTTCATCGTAAAATTTTGCTATTATTTCTGTTTTAATATGAAAAACTATTAAACTACTATTATTTTAACGTCATTCAATATTATTATCTACGTGATCATACTCCAGTTAACACTTATAATTTACCACGTTTCATAGCCATGATTATTGCAGATCAAGTGAAATCACTAGATCATAATTTAGCACCCGATACGGAAGAATGCTAGTTTGACATAGTCACAAGATTTGTCTCAAGGCTAGCGAGAAATGTATGAGCATCGTTGCATGACCGTGTTGCGTGCTTCTACGCGTTGTTATGGCAACATGATTTTCTATGCAGTTATCATGCGGTTATGTTCTCCGGACAAACACGTTTTGGGGCTGATGACCCTACGATTCCTGTAATTTATATCTTTAATAAATATCTAATTCTTGCTTTTTTATTGAATCTCAATTTCATCATTAAAGCCACATAGCCATATAGGTAAACTGGCCTTTCAGTCTTTTCATGCCGTGATTAGATATATGCATGTTTAAGCTCATCTTGTTTCCAAGAGCCATAAAATACTACCTAAGGAAAATTTGTTAAAAAAATACAAAATTTTGCTGTGTTATTTATTCACTGAAAATCATACCGTTCCTATGCATACACAAATATTTGCAAGACATATTAAGCTCAATTAGTATTATCTTACATCAGAGATTTTCCATTGTTATACCAATTCTTAACATAAAAATTTGAGCAAAAGATTTGGCAGGAACAGTATTTGAAGAAGAATTGGGCGATTCCGTTAGGCGACAGACAGGATTAGTTTTGGACTAAAGCCAGCAAAACTCTAGACCCATATTGTTTGTCAGCTTTGGATTCTAATGTATTCAACCAACCGCCTCCTTCGTAGGATCTTCTGAAATATCACGAATCTATACCACTTAAAAGGGGATCTTAAGATATCATCTTTTTAACCAAATAAAAAAAAATCATACAGATGTTAAAAATATACTTGTAAGAGCGTGCCATGAAAACAATAACCGATTAATCAATTGCGTGTCATTCATTATAGACGAACGAACAGGCGGTAACGAAACGCACGCATTAAGTTTTTCTGATAGTTTTTGACAGGTATTATTTGCCTAATCCACACGTCTTTTTACGATAACAAGTATCATAATAGTTCGATTTTTTTAAAAAAAACAAAGTAACCAAACATAGCTAAATAAATATTATATAACATTTTACCCTTACGATTTGTTTTATATCTATATGTGGATACAATTCATGAACTGATAAGGGATGAAGGTAAATGTGGTAAAAATAAAATATTTGCGGCTGTGGTTTAAGGGTTTGCGGACAGAGACAGTAATATGGGGTGGGAAACGTTAATAATGATCGCAAGGATTGTTCCCAACTCTACCTGTTTTAGCTTGTAGTAGTAAGATAATAAGATATATAGACTAATTTAATTCGGTTCACTCTTGAATTTTACTGTTAATTTTTCTGAATTGTGATGTTGAAACTGTACTGTCAATTGACTCTTCAAAAATTTGTCGATCTGACTGAAATATTGTATTTAACAATAAATTATTAGGATAATGCCTGTTAATGGCCACGCTTAAAAATGTTGTACAAATTAGGTCCGGTTTAGGTTAGCATTCATATAACATGTTCTTCGAAATTCAGGTACCAAATATTTAGTAAGATAATAACAATATAATTACCTGATTTCTAGGAACAGTTTGTTTATGCAATACAAAGTTTCAAAATGAAACGCTTAAATGTTGCAATATTTTTTTTAGTTACATAGTCTAACAAAAGCTTTTTATGTCGATCGTACGCACAGGCAGCGGTTGGGTAAACATTATATTTTTAATGTTTACCTTTGGGCAGCAGCTCCGTATTTTTATGGACATTTCGTGATGTCTGTCGCACTTACAAGGGATAAAAAAGACAATAAGATAAGAATCAATCACATATTAATATAACAGATCCGGTGAGGCCTGTGGACGTGAAGACCTGTAGCTCAATAAAATCTCGCTCATAGAGAAATGAATTTTATGATTTTACTTCCTAACTAAACGAACTACTCACTGCTTCCTTTAGAAATAAGGTTATTTTTTACGCATAGTATCCAAAAATTGAGTCGCGAAAATCGGAATAATCAAGTAAAGTGGTCCGTGTGTAAGCTCTGCTTCGATAACTTTTATAAATTACATGTCTAGCCCTAGGATTGATCTTCATTCAAAATCGAGCCCGCGGCGAATTTCGACCCTTCAATATATGAAATGGGGCACCTTCTACGCGAATTTTATTAGGGTAACGAATCAATAGCTAGTCAACCATTTTTCAACCCCTTTGGCGTGTTTTTTTTTCACTTTAAATATAACAATTACAATAACGCGGCGTATGATCGACTATATGTAACTATTGTCATCACAAAACTAGAGGCACGATGTTTCTATTACTTTTGTTATAAAAGGGGCAAACAATACTGTACTTAATATTTACCTTGAACTGTGAATAAAGGATGTCCTCAAGTAACAATAACCACTTATCACTGAGCGTTAACCTCAAATGTACAACACACTGTCACTACACCGGTTTGTCCAAATGACCGAGAAAGCGACCGACTTCAACACCGCGCCGTGATAGACTGCAGGCGGAGCGATCAGCGGCTGTCATCCCCTCTCCCCTCCCGTTTAGAATTACACCATGAGTGAGATCAGCTGAGCTTATCAAAAGTTCCCCATAGGACGGTCGATACTTATAAAGCAAGGGCGACAGGTCTACGATGGCGGCTGCATTTGGGATAAAATTAAGTAGGTCTGCATTTTGTATAGCGTGTTTGCCTCATGAATGCATCATAGCATTTTATTGGCATAATTCTCTGGAGATCGCCTGGGTTGCGCGTGTATAATGTCAACGGGCTCTGAGTGAGTTAATTTGACATGGACTATGCATAAACCACCAACTACTGCGACAAGAACTAATGAATTGGAAATGTGGGAAATAGAAATACATAGTAAACATTTTAGTAAATTGAATTTTAAGTTTGTAGACAATGTGAGTTATTCCGGTCTGATCTCCCATACGCATTAAAAGTGGATTAATTAGTGATACGATCTGCCACTCTGAAATATTTTCTATTCCGTTTTTTTCCCCCGTTCCATTATGATCCCCCGTCCCTACTGCAGATTTTGGGGAACAGATCGGAATAACTCGAAAATGTTATAATGAATGTGGTTTTAGAAATAAATTTGTTTAGATTCTGTATGAAAATAAAATAAAAAAAATAATTGAAAAAAGCACCCGAGACGTTTTAAGTAGCTTAAAAGTACAAAATCGTTTCTATCATGAACTGCATTCCTTAAAATAATAAATAAATATATCTTACGGGACATACTACACAGATTGAGTTAGCCTCGAAGTAAGTTCGAGACTTATGTGATAATACTTCAACGATACAATATATGTACGTGGCCTATGTATTAAAGAACATAGAGACGTGGCAAAAATCTATGTAGAGTAACTCTAGTTAGGTATTGTATTAAAAGCAAACCTTCGTAGATTCTTGTAAAAAATCTAAATTCTTGACATAAATTCACTGTACTAATTCTAACACCGGTGTACGTGCTTTGATTAATGTACTGCTATGGCGCCTTTACTGCGAGGGAGTCATTATCTAAATGAACGCCAAGTGAAATTAGAAAGTAATTAGTCCGAACTATTAAGGTTTTTGGTTTACTGTTGGATGAGTACCTACGTGGATTAAAACATTTAAGACTATTTACATTTTTTTAAATTATGGTTAAGGAAACTTATTCTTGATACACTTGATATTTTTTATTCCTTCGGATTACTCAAATTTCTATGATAATATCTACCTGATTATTAATAATATTTCTGCTCAACAGCAGTGTAGACACTCTTTAATGATACTAGCCTTATTATAAGCCTAATAAAAAATCTTTAGTTCACTCACCGACATTGGACAAATTGCATTTGTCCACTGAACAAACCTTTACACAACTGCTGGTGTAACAAAAAGTGTTCTATATAATGAGTTCTTTTCACAATGAACAACTTTTTTCCTTTTTTTGGGCACGAGACCACGTTTCGGCCAGTATTAGGCCGGTGCTTTGGGAATGTCATCAATCACTGACACACGAAAGAAGTGAATCGGACCACACCATAAAAATACATTCTTAAAATATAAATATAGTAGGATTTCACTAAATAATGACAAAGGGAGAAAAGATTAATTAACGATGAACACATTTTATAAAGCAAAGTTAACATATGTAATTTTGACACACGAAAGAAGTGAATCGGATCACACCATAAAAATACATTCTTAAAATATAAATATAGTAGGATTTCACTAAATAATGACAAAGGGAGAAAAGATTAATTAACGATGAACACATTTTATAAAGCAAAGTTAACATAGGTAATTTTGTAGATACCACAGAATACAGAGATTTAATGTAGATACGAAATACAGAATCGTATTTTCAATTAAGGTTAATAAACTATTTACATGCAGATATTATATTAATTATGTTATGCTTTTTACATTAACATACTTCATCTCGATTTGGTCTTATAAATAGGCGATCCTTAGAGTAACTACTAGGTTTTTAAAGAAACATTTCACAAAGTGGTTTAATAAATAAGCAATACAAGTAAAGTCGTTCCTGTCAAAATGTAAACACATGAAAGGTACACAACCTATTTTATAAAAAACATGAAATTTTTAAATTGTAAAGTTTCTGACGCCCAAAGCTCTTTATGTTGGTTATGTAAAATGTGCAAACAGTAACTCTTTTAATGAATTCGTCGAACTTCCGACATGGATCCCAAATGAGCAAGAGATGTTTAACTTTATTATTACCTGTTTATAAAGTGCCTCAGCCTCAACATTTTGAAATTTGCACTCCAATATTTACTACGATATTTAGAAGTTTCGAATAAATTCAGAGCTCGTATTACAGTATAGAGGTATACTCATAGCGTGATTGTATAAAAAACATTAGTCCTTTGAATGTATGATTTTGTAATAGTGTCCCTTTTTTTCTCGTAAATATTTTTTTTTATTTGAAGTTTATAAGTATAACTATTTCTCGAGCACAGGAATTTCTATCTTGGTTTTTAACAATCTTTTGTCGATGCAAAACCGACGTTTACGAATAAATTGAAATATTAGCAAAGTAGAAATTGATTATCCAAACTTAACAAAATCTTATGAATTGAAAGATTTATTTCCTTCTAAATTCCCAAATATGCAAGTACCTATTTAAATAACATTTCAATGAAACGTTAGATACGTACAAAATTTTACATAACGACTAAGGCAACATGTCTAAACTGTTGTTTTTTTATGGGCCCATAACCTACAGCACTTTGGCAAGCCTGCGTTATAGCGTTTTATAACATCACCGGTAATAACTTTTTAACATTACGAGTAGCATTTTTTTTAAAAGAATATATACTAGTCTAGACGGTTACAGTTATTGCGAGGCTTTTTAGCTTCGTGCGTCTGAAAAGTAGATGTTTGGGCACAGCAATATTGAGTCATTCAGCAAAATGTAATCAATAATAAAATAAATACATAGAGTTCAAGGTCGTGCTCCACATACCTACTTACTTTCAGCTCGCGAAAGTCAAAGCCTTTTATGAATTTTATCTGATCATTTACCTGACTCACTGATGGTCGATTGAGACATACCTGAAAAAGGAATAAAAGTTATGTTTTAAACCTCGATAACTAAACCATAATGTTACATATCGATATAGATAAATATACCTACCAAAACGGTTTAAACTGTATAAAATAAATCCCTGCAACAGGCAATGCATTTCACAATTTCGACTGTAATTATACAGAACGTAAATGGGCGTAAATAAAACAGAAATTAAAGCTCTGGAGACGTTCATACAAGGCTTTGGCGCTAATATATGACGCTCGGTGATTAAAGAAAATAACAAACGGGCCTCCGAGTCGGCTTTGAAGTGAAATTATACGCGGTGCCGGCTTTTTCATTATCAACTTGGAAATTTAGGCCAGGAGAAGCAGAGGGCAGAGCAAACAAACCAACTGATACGTCGTTCGAAATTCTAGCGGAGATTGTGAGCAGCTTGTTTTTAAAAAAGGTGTAAAAGGAAAAGGATAATGTACAAAAGCTTTTCTTTTAATTAATAATATTAATAAATAAGCACGTGTTTTTTTTAATTAGAATGTTTACTTCTTGAAGAAAGTGTTCAGTGGTGTCTTTAATTAATGCACCTTCACTCACCATTCACTTTATATATTTATGACCAATAACCGTATTGTTGTTATGAGTATTATGTATAAAAGACTCAAATTAACGATATGAATGCATGCATTGCCTTAATATTTAATACGCGTCATAAAACAACACAATCACATCATACCAATTCCTTCATGATAATGTTTATAAATTAAAACACCCACGATAGATAGCTCCGAGCGAAAGCCTCATATATAACGTAAAGAGAAACGAGATAAGAAACAAACATAACCAAAACAAAATTTATGCATTTACAAAATTTCAACAGATGATTCGAAGTTTCTTTAAATAGCTGTGTTAAGAACACATGTTGTTTAATCCAATTCACCAAAGATATCATAGCTAACTCTACTAATAGTTCTCGTTTTACAAATTGCATACTGCATGTACTAGACATACACAGGTGCTGGATTTCGTTTTGCGGTTTATGTAGACAATATGGCTTTGAATCACCGAACAAAGCTATATTAACATCGGCATATGCGTCTTCTATTTAATCTTGTATCTTGTTATTTTTGGTAGATTTAGCTAGTACTATTATATTATTCTGTGGTTTTACTTCTTGTTACAACAATGTGCAAGCTTAGGTTCCCCTGTTAATTAGGTGAGATGGGAGGCTTTTTATATTATAATCTCACTTCACTTTTCCTGGATTGTGGTCATAGATGGAGCCCAAGCTCCCTTCAAGCCCTTCTAGGGGGCTGCTAGGGCAAATGTCACATGGATAGTAATCTCCTACAAAGCATTGCTAAGCATAATTCCAACTTTATCATATTTTGCGCATCTTATCTGTATATTTCTGGTGAACCTGCAGTCAGTCATTCTAGATTCACGGGTTACAGAGACCGCCGCTAACCAAACACTATTGGATTACATATTAACAACACAAAGCCTGTAATTTGAGTTGAGACCGCAACATTTACGACCTGTTGCACCTCTCCACAAATATTTATTGCTGAATTCCGTTACTTGTTACCTTCACGTAATAAAGTGTTATACCTATGGAATTACTTAGAGGTTTCCGCTTGAATTAAGCGTGTTATTACTATGTACTCTTTTCATTCTCCAGAATGATAAACTTGTATATTATATAATTATATCAATACTGATCAGTCCAGCTTCATTGCATACTATCAGTATTAAGTAACAACATGCAATGGAAGAGAAGAACCAATTAAGACATTTTATAACGGCAATTTACATCCAATTTCAGTTTCTATAGAGTAACCTAGAGTGATTGTGCAAACAGATGAATATCAAGTGATTTCTAGAAACTCAGTGACAAAGTTTACTCTTACAATTAAATTAACCGCCTGTTTGTAGGACTCGGGTGAATTCGACAGAATATTCCTACTTTCAAACAATTGAATCAAATTTATTTAGAAGTACCTCGAGGTTACAATTTGGAACGGGAATGAAAAAAAAGAGTCATTATTATAATACGAGTATGTAGCAACCAAGTGGACCCGTTTAAAGTATTTGACATGACAAATACCCAAGCGGATTCGAAACTAGTATAAATTGAAAATATAGGTAACGAGAATTCTTCTATAAATAAACAAAAATACTTTTCCTTATTGCAAAGAATCAAAGTTAACTTTCTAGTGTGAGGAACGGTTCAAAGAAACAGTTTCTTCACGGTCCAGAGATCAAAGGAATCGATGATTGAAAGAATATTTGATTAATTCGATATGTTTTTGTAAAATTAATCTCCCTCGCAGAATTTTGATAATTATTGAACAGGAAATTTAATGAATATTAAACATGAACACTTCGGATACTGTATACATTCAGAAGGTCATTTTGCTGAATGAACTAATTATTGAATTTGAACAAAAGGTATAACAATATAACAAAAGGTACCAAATTCATCAAGTACACGAGGAATGATACCTCGTGTACTTGATGAATTTGGTCATGTTTCATGCTTTAACCGTGTAAACTAAATGCAAGTAAGATTTATACAAATCTGAAATAATATTTGAGTTCTATTAGTTCCTACGGTTATAACAACGAACACTTCTTCGTTTCGGCGAGAATCAATAATCGCGCGGCGTCCAAAATGGGCATGTAGAGAATACACCGAATGTGGCTCGCTAAACATTCATTGAATCGTGCTTCTCGGAAACGAAACTTAGTTGGAAATATTGGGCAAACTACGACATGGTTTTGGGAGGATTTATGTAGGTATGTTTTCAAACGCTGGTCTAATGTTTTTGCTAATTTTAGAGCCTTATCAATATAAGTCTAAATTATAATATCAAATAAGACCAACGCAGAAACCTGATCCACAGTTGTTCTACTTTGGTCTCATTTGAAAATAAGGCTAAAGGTGCATCAATTGATCAGAATGAAACTTCTAACTAAAAAGTTACCACAGAGGGAGTGGACGCCATAAATACCACACAAACAATTGCAGATGGAGCACATTGTCCTCAGACAATAGATATACGGGATCCGACCGGCGACCCTTGACGGCAGGGAATGAAGCTCTTTGTATACCTAAACAAAGTTGTAACATATTCAACACGCATAATAACGACGCCCCCGGCGCAGTTTGATATATATCCGAAAAAGAAGTTTTAATGAAACTTTCTTTAGAAATATAAAAGGAAATCGGATGAAAGATGATAATAAATCTTCAGTAAGCGATGATGCATCTTACTGATGCACAGATTGTATCAGGTCAACGTCTTTAGCCAGAAATAGTAATGCCGCCCCTGGCCTATGTCTTTCGACGGTTGCCGCTTAGCAATCCGTTCCGACATCTCATTAATATGTCAACGAGGTTATCGATACAATATCTTGACTCCCGTAACTACTGTTTATAGTATTACATATTTTTTCATAATTCAAGCTAGCTTACAGTACAGGTCGTCGACCGCGCGATGGCGACCTATTTTTATAAATTAAATGGGCACTAACAATCGACTCGTCAACCCATTTGCCGCCACAATATCAGTTCACATTCCTTTCAAAGTAGTGCGCTCATTTGTAAAGTGCAGTTTTGTAACGGATTTAATTTCTAGTCAGTATAATTTGTCAGAAGCGTAATTGTTTAAATATAATATTCCTTAAATTTCATATCTGAATCACATAGTATTGATACTTATTGGTCTTGATTTTATTTATTTTGTTAATTTGATTGAAGTGACGTTATGAACTGTTGTTGGTTGCTAAAATCTTTGCTTATTTTATTATTAAAATAAACCTATAATGAAAACTACATGATAGCAAGATACGGATAATTTCTTTCTCTCTTTCGTATGTTGCAGAATGCAGAAAGTAACAGACGCACATTAAAATTCAGTGTAACTTAAGTCATTAAAAACACTGTGAATAAATTTATTAATAACGAGAAAGTAAAAAACTGAGTTAATATTTGAATTGTTAATGTTGTAGTTAGCCATATGTATTACCAGCTGTAACCTCAAAAATATCATACAATGTCCTACTGTAAATGCTTTTGAAATATGAGAGCACGAGATTTCCTTTGATTGAATAAACCATGACCCGAGAAAGGACGAGGATTCCTAACCGATGCTATGTATATCTATTAGAAGATTAAACGCTTTAGCGACTACCCAATTTCCCGAGAGACTAAAGTCGTTCGTTTCTTAAAAATACAAAATTTTACTAGTTTGATGAATACAAATTTAGTATTTCTATTTATGTTGATGAATAGAATTAAAATAGACCTATAACAAGTGAATACTTTCTACGTTTCGTTTTTTACTTTATAATTTAGTTTAATAAATTAGTCTTTCTGGTTTATAACAGCTGTTTTACTTATTCGAAAATTTTTGGTTCGCTTGCTTATTGAGGTAACTAATTACATTTTATTTAGGGTTATATTAGTTATTTTGATGATTCTTAAATATTTTTTTACTATTTTAAAACATCAATTACCATATTAGTAAATTATTTTTTATCCCTTGCTATTCGCTTGAAGTTATTGTAGAAAATATGCTATTTTTGTTACCAAATAATACGTTTATTCCGAAACATCCCAGTTTACCTTTGCTCGGTATTATCCGATAACCATGACACATTTTTGCTAGATGACTCGACCGTCCTTCAAACATAATCAAAAGTGGTCTAATTTCTACACAATGTAAACTGAGTAATAAATTAGCCTTATCTAGACACTTTGTCTATGTACTGCCGATTCATCACTGTCACACACAGGACGTTTGCACGCATTAGCAAAAGTGAATGGCTTCGCTACGATTATAATGGACTAGCGATTAGCGTTTAATTGGTCATTGATGTTATGTTGCAGGTTCAATGTCTGCGGGGAGGAAGTGATTCTTATACGACGACTTGTTAAAAAAATAATAAAACTTATGTAAGTACTACCAGAAAATGTTGACGGTTAAGAATGAATCTTGAAAAATATTCTATGTACCTACAGTACATTAACGAAGTGAAACGTTAGATTGAACACTATGGCTATTAACCAAATGATGATGTGTTTACACTAATTTAGTATTTTATAGTTCTTCTACTTACCTAAACTTTGTGTTTATATTCATAAAAGTTAATTTACAAAGTTCTGCAAGAAATGAAATATTCTTTTGCAAGCTAGCTAGAATTTTGGCATATCGCCCCGCCGCCGTTAGGTTTTATTTTTGTTTGCGGTGGAATAGACCGCGGTTCTATCATTCCACTCACTGAAGATCAATATTTCATGTATGAAATATAATAAATCAACATCTGAAATTGTTCCTTGAAATGATAAATAATCCAATGTGTAGCGTTAACCAAACAATACAATTACTGAAGATAATCCTGACGACAAAGCTGTAGTCGTCGAGTAACAAACAAAACAAACGCGATTTGATTGCTCAGACAGAGGATTGACAGGATTTCTTTGGAGACTTTTCGATTAGATTCCCAATAATATTTGGATGTTGTTGGAACATCAATAAACATTGTGGGCTGCTACATTAGAAAAGTTCAGTTGAGAAAAAAAAGAGCATCAAGGTGATATTTTAAAATTAATTTCACTGCACACAAAGTGAATCTCATTTCGTTTAAAACTAATTTAATGTGCGTTCATTACCAAAGCAATGGGTTTAAGTGAATCCACCTCGCTGCGAGCTGACGGATATAAAGTACACTTTTTAAGTTTACAGTTCTATGAAAACGGAATTAAAAATTAAATTGCAGGATCGTTTATAACTCAGTTTAACTCTCTCGCAATAATAACTCCAGCTTCATTTTCGAGCGAGGACTGAAAATTATGATTGTTTTATTAGTTTGGAATCACGCCGTATGGCGCGAACTCGGAATGTACGAGTAACATGAGAGGCGGCCATATGTTTGTGGCCATAGTCTGCGTAAAAATATATTTTAAGTAATTTATGTTCAAATGTTTGAATTGGTTTTAATGCAAGTAATAATCTGAATATGCTATAAAATGGCATGAGTACTTTTGGTTTTAAACTGAATTCTGATTAGGAGAAAAGTCTCATTGATTAACCCAAGCATTCTTTTAATTTCAGACGCTTTCTCAGAAAGGTTTTCTTTCTATCTGTCATAAGCCTTACTTCAGGGTGTGTTTCCTACATGTTAAATATTTTTTGTTTCAAAATTCTTTATTATTCCGTCCAATGATATTGTCTCTTCTGCTTCTTCTGTGAGTACAATGTGTGGGAAATGGTCACGTGACTTTAAAGCAAACTCGCAAGTCAAAGCAACAGGACACGTCCCTACCATCACAACCGGTTATTGTATGCAAATTATGTCGGGGCCATATAGTTGTTATAGTATTTTGTATCATGCTCTAATGTGCGCCTATAAAAATCATATCCATAGTTTGTGCACAAAAAGTAGAGATAAATAATGTGCTATTAAATAAATATGCACAACATATTTTGTATACTGTGTGAGTGTGATTTAAACTGTGTGCCTTGTCCTAAAAAAATACAAAAGTGATGGTTTTTATCTATTCAACATAATTTTCTTGCAAAAACTCGCGTGTCCATATCAGTTTAGGATTCATATCAGTTCGGTCCGTTTCCGTCTTAAGGCGGGCTGACCACTACATACTAACAGAACTGTAAAAGTCGGAAAACTTTCGAACTTAGCTCATTTCGTAGGGACATTCTGAAAGTTGCCGGATTGTTGGGGCTGTAGCAGACAAAAGGCAGGCGTGGTTCATGAACCGACCATTGCGATCGACCCAAATACCTAGCACGCTATTCATTACATTCGGAAGCCGTATTTGCATCGGACTTCAGATTGATATGTATCACGCAGATGGGATTTTTATTCTAATCTAAGTTAGCAGGCGAAGATTTCATTTGAATATTTGAACGAAACTCTTTTAAATGTATTTCAAAGAGCATATTAAAAACATAAACTTTTGCTTCATAATAAAATTAGGTAAATATTGCATTTTTATATTATACACACTAAGATAAGTTGCTTCTATAGATGATTCTGATTTGATAAAGAAACCTGTAAAGATTGCTTTGATTGACAAAAAATGATAACGAGCAAAATAAAATTGAAATTAACGAAATTAGGACAAACATGTGTCACTAATCTCTTCTAAGCTCAAATAAGAACGGGGAGACAAGTCAACGACCTTAGAAGTGATCAATTGCGGCGATGTTATGATACTGTAGTGTTCAGCCAATGCTCTTTTATTGAATTAATTGGTGCAGTACTGGCTCGAGAGACGTTGAACTCGTTCGGTTTCTTTTGCAGTCATTTCTGTCTGAAAATATGACGATTTTTTTACTCTAATTCGGTCAAATGATTGACGTGAAAGCGACGTCTGCATATTTGCAATTCTAATAGATTTCCAACAGCGAATTCAGACGGATGGTATGTTTCTTAAAATTTTGTTAAAAACATTCGTTTCCGAGCAACATTCGTAATGACTAAAATTATTTGTTTTATAAATGTATGACTTCTAAAAAATATTTTTATTAGTAAGCAACAAAGGATTTTGATTAAATATTTAATTATTTAATTGCCACATAAAAACCTTTTTTGGTACACAAAAAAGCACATATCTTCAGGGTACTCATGAAAAATATCTAATTCGCATTTTCCATGTATGGATTTTTGATGAAATGTCGTAATTCTTATTACGATATTCACAAACGTTAATCCGATTACATGACGGGTACGATGTCTCCCATTCGAAATAAAGCTTTCATGTAATATACTTAGTATATGCTTATATCATGACGAAATAACATATTTAAACGAAGAGACGAAAATATATCGTGAAACACAAGTCTTAACATGGCTGGTTGGTACGAAAATAGGTAACCTGAAGCACTGAGTGAAGGCATTATTAAAAGTATAAAGAGAATTAAGTCACCCATTGATTATGAGATCCCTTTTAATTTTTTTGTTGCCATCTCATGCCCGTTTCATGATAACAGTTCTTTAAGATCAAATGAGTCAAGATGTACAATTTTCATATCTTCATATTAGTGTTTATTATGCAGATAAATATGCACTAACACAATACTTAAAAACAAACGCAGCCGCTTCAGATATTTGTTATTTCTTAGTACCTACAGTATTTAATTATTAAAAACAAAACAATCACTGAGTGCAACAGGAATAAGTCTAGACTAGCAGAGCGGGATTCCGCATTTAGAATTGGCGTCGTCACCCAAAAAGGGAACTTGCTAACGACCTAACCCTTATAAAAGTCGCAATATATCTATCTCTTTCCCACATAAGATATCGCCGAGGTCCGTCAACGGTTTCGCACCATCTTTATACTGCGTTGGGTACGTATAAATAGTGATGAGGCTAGACTTCGTCCGGGTACTAATTACTTGCATATAAGTCCTTGTACCAGTATTATTTTAGGTGCTATTAATACCCTTGATTTAGATCATGTGTGTAACGAGTATTTGAATGACTGTTGAGTCACGGAAATAATGATAACATACTTCAACTATAAATAAGTCTGTAGGCTGGGGAACAAATGGCTGGTAGATGATCCAAGATGTTATAAAAGGTCGGTGTCTTGGCCACGGAGAAATGGGAACTCACAACAATGAGGAAAAGAGTTGAAATATAAATAAGTACTATTAAATCCTATGTTTTATTATATTGCAAAGATATTTTGTGAGTCCTGACCGCAAAGAGATTTTAAGACATGTACTAGGACAATTTTAATTGATTTAATTATTTGTTCATAAGCAAAAATTTTTTAGTGACTTTGTGCATGTTCTGTTTGAAATGATGTAGAATAGAAAGTAGCCCAGAATAAGCAAATACAGAATATATAGGTAATTAAATATAAATGTAAGAACTATATCACCTGTATAAAAATGAATCGGTGAAACTGACTTTGGAAACAATTAACTTTCTAAAGTGACAGAACACAGTGAAACGTCTTTAGCTAACGATAAATGTGACGGGAACATTTGCTAAATTGCAATAAAGTTGTTTGATTAAGCTGTATTGTCAACAATAATCTTGACTAATAATATTACTAAGATAATGACTTACTTTGTACAAAAGTTAACGGCACAATAATATGCCAGAGTTTTCTGCAAAAAAGCAGAAATTTTGTATATCACGCTAAGCGGTATCGTTTTGTACTTATGATAAAACATACATTACCCCTTACACGGAGCAGTAGGCAGTGAGTAGGGTAGTAGGTAGTAGTAGAGTAAGAGGCATCTTATTAGGTACTTACAGTTGTCATGTTCATGATGTTACTTTTATCTAATAGATTTAAGCAATATTGCAATAAAGTTCAAGACTAATTTATCTCTTCTTCTGGACGATAGTTAGCTGCAGAGGAGTTTGGTGTGCGCCTTTGACCAACATCCTGAATTTATCTCTGAAATTTCGAATAATCCCATAGATTCACATCACTAGTTACTAAGAACAGTTGACATTGATATCAAGCCGGGCTCCCGATAAGGCAACGGTGCGTGCCACTCCGCTATAAATAAGACACAATCTACATAGCCTGCTCTGAATATAGTAAGTTTTTAAAACCGCCGACGGCAATGCGTTTAAACCATCAACACATGCTTTTGTATAATGACTTGCTTCGAAACTAACGAAGAACATATCGTCAAATATCAGAATAACAAATTGAAATAACTAAGTACAGTTCAAACTCTTGGAATAAGCTATCATGTCTTGATTGAATTTAAGATCGAAGTGGTGAACAGAAGAACGAAAACCAATAAGCCGCCAACGAGATATCATAAGGTTGATAAGAAAGCACTAGATAAGACAACAGTAGAAATGGGAGGCTAACGAGACGATAATCAATCAATAATAATACATATATTAAAACAGTAAAAAAATGTTACAACATTTCTTTATGAGTATATTAAAAAAAATATATAACGATAAAGAAAAAGTAACTGAGTTTAATAAAGAAAAAAAGGCTGTCGGTTTGTATGTTTGTTTGTACACGCTAATCTCCGGACCTACTGAACGGATTTGAATGAAACTTTTGTTGTATAGCTCTTATGCCTGGCCAACATATAGGGCATTTTAAAATCTGGAAAAGCTGATGTCGAACCAAAACAGCTAAGATAAACTATAGGAAATATCGAAAAGACCTCTTAACATAAGTTATTCAACCTGATGAGCATTTTCTTTTAAAGGAACTGGCCACTTTGCAATATGTACGGAAATTTGAGTAAATTGAATAACCTTAACCTCTTTATTTTCAATAAAACGCAAACGGAGTTTTGGGCAACAGCTAATCTGTAATATCGTATTAAACTGTGAATACGCCAAGTTATAATAGCTAAGGGCAACTTGATTGACGTTTGCGGATCGCATCGCACAAACACAAGCCGATACCACACGAGCATCCTGTCCGAGACCGGATGCTGCGAAACGCTCTCGAAAGCAGTATAAAGTACAAGGGAACTGCTTCACGCCATATCCATATTTTATTTATATCCGACCGTGACTCAGAACTGGAGTCAAGCGACAAGATGATTTTGGCAAAAATATTTGAGTTGGAACTTTAGGAGTATGTAAGTTTGATTGGTCGGACGTAACACTTCTATAGATAATTCCGTTGTATAGCATGACAAACTCTATCTATAATATTCACGATTATATCAATATATTCCAACAAAAATGTAAGGACATTAGGAAATTCGCTTTACACAGTCCATTAGACACGTAAATGTAATCTCAAGTTTGTGCCGATAAGGCGGGTCCTACATGTACAACTTAGGTACTATAGAGTTCGCAAGTTTCCTTTGAACTTGTAGCTAAGTCGTGAAATTTTAAGTAGAAACTTGAAAGTTGTTCAGCCAAAATTAACTTAACAAGATTTTATAATAGACTTGGATCGTAAAATAACAATTTACTTTAGATTTGACCCAATAAATTAAAATCCAGGTTGAGCAGAAAAAGCAAAAGCTGAACACAATTCATGAGAAAACCTTGGCAATTTAATGATTTATAAAGTTAAAGTCAAACATGTTAAGTGTTGGGTGAGAGATGAATAAGTACTTAGCACCAGAACAGGGATTGTGTAAAGTCTAAATGAGCATGAATACACAAATTGGTATCATTGAAATTTTAGCGGCGTTTTGCTAAAACGAGAATTGCAGGCAGCGAATCTTGGCAAAGCAACATTGAGTATCATAAATCGTTAATGAACTTTGAACACAAGAGATTTGTAATCGTGCGCGATTTTCGCATGAGCGGCTATTAGCGCTTTTGGTGTTGTTACTAAGCTTAATATTATATGGTTTTATAAGTTTTTGTAAATAGACATGGTAACCATAATCGTAATACGACAGTTTGTGTGGTAATGATTGTAAGCGGTGCAGAAATGACTCATTGTCCGTGTAAATAACGGTCTATCTAGAACAGCATCGATCATTTATCTAGCCATGTGCGAGCTTAAAATAAACATTTTCATTAACATGTCAAACAATTGCTTATTTACTGGCATGGGAAGCAATCTATGGACGTTGGTTACAGGTCACCACGGCTCTGATTAAAAAACATTGGCTCCATCAGGGTGGTATATTTAACGGAGATTGGATCTTTAGTACTTTTTTAAAACCTTTTAGAAGCATTGTCGTTGCGTTGACTTTTCATAGTCATAGAAGTAAAGTTAATGATCTTGTACTATATTAGTAAGATAAGAAAAGCTATTTTGGATGCTGAACATGTTTCCAAGAACTAATTATTGGTTAATTTAATTTTCACAACCATCTTATGATTTTTACATAATACTTATACAAAAGGATTTTTTTTAAATTATTTATATTTATTAAGTACATAATAACTAAGATTTTGCGATGATCATGATCATGATTTTGTGATGATCAAGCATTGAAGAGTAGTGGAAATGTGGGTATCGGAGTTGTGAAAAACAAAACACCCACAGGTAAGGTACTGATACAAACACTATACCTACCAGCATTAATGAAAAAAGCCACAATCAATAAGATGACTGACCTGAAACATAAGAAATAATACTTATAAATGACATATACAAATAAAATTTACTATAAGTATCAAAATTAGGTCAGATTAATGTACTGCTTCAAGTGTAGCATAATAAGGCAGTAATAGTCAATTAAAATAATAACTACACTCAGTAAAAAGGGTAAGATATTGCGGAGCCACACTACCACAATTATAAATTTCACCAGGTTCGTACCGTTGTTCGGGCTATTTTAATCAAACAAGCCCCGGGAATTTCATTACAGGCCGTTGTAAGTAATCGTCAACATTTATTACTCTCTCGCCGAGTTCTCTTGTTTACAGAATTGTGGACGAAATGACCGAGGTAAATGTAGCCAATCAGTGACATTAATTAAAAGGACAAATCAGTTCCACGAAAATCGCTTACCTTACACGTAGCCGTATATAATGAGTCAGGTAGACCTTTGATCCACACGAGCCGTCCCACGCCTACTCATCGATTCGTTCATGAACCTTAAGTTAGGACAAGTCTCTGAGAATAGATTTGTGAAAAAAGAACGTGTTATTCGTAGTAAAAGAAAAACACGACAACCTTTTTACTATATTTACGCAAATAAAATCATAGGCGAGAAAGGTCATATTTTTGTTACCTGCAAAAGATTGGCAAAAGTCGGATTACAAAGACGCGATGTACAAAAGCCTCTTGCGAAAAAGTTTTCCTCTACTTTTCTCGAATGAAGTCGAGTGCTAGGCGAGGTGCGAAGTTAAAAGTGTTCGCTAGAGTTATGATTATAAATGATGCAGAGGGTTGAGATAAAGGCCAGATGTTTTAGCAAGCTCCGAAAATTGAGGCACGCGTTGCCTAGAAACTACTAGAATAAGCCAGGATATTACTCTTGATCTAGTGAATATTTGATGTGGAGCGCGTGACTGAAATTGCAGATTCGAAAATCACGAAATAGATTAACTGAATATCTTATCTGATAGAAACAATGTTAAATTTAAGATCGCTCTAATTACAGATGTAATTTTGATCTCCATTAAGGATAAAAGGGAAGAGATCATAACTGCGCCCCTCATTAGTCTGGAGCGCTGCAAAATTAGATTTAATTTTGATAGAATACCTGAGAGGATGAATAAAATTTAGAAACCCCAGATGGTTATTGTTTTTTATCGATATACCCGGGGTGACATGTTCCATGATGGATGAAACTCGATATAATTAAGATGAAACACTCTGTGTAATACCGAGTTTATAAACACCGGTGGAACTTTAATTTTTTTTGTAGATAAAGAAGAAAACATATTTCAAGGCAATAAAAGTACATTTTAATAATGCAAGTTTGCATGTGGTCTTATCAAACTTTCCGTACTATTTAACTCTAGCCAACAAATCCGAGGTGACCGCCTGGCACACCATCCCCTAAACTTGTACGAATGATGTTGTAAAATTCAGCACAGTTTCGCAGAAAGTAATGTAATGTAACCTTTTTCCTACAATGGAACAGAATTTGTGCGACCGTAATTGGTAAAACAACCAATTTGATTTTATTTTCAGTACAATGCGATATGGTTATTATTATGTTTTATTGAAATGAAAACAGCGACTTAAAATTAGTATGCTATTGGACCCAGGTAGAAGAAAGAAAACTTGGTTTGGATATCATTAAAAATGATATGAGTATACCAACAGCCTGATTTATATATTATATATATTAATAACCTGAAGATGCAGCAGACCGGACAAAGTAGAAAGAAAATGAATACGGACCCCCATTCTCAAAGAAAAGCAGTAGAGGAAGGTATTGGGAACACAAATCAAAAATAAGAAACAATGAATTCAAAAGAACCTGTCCAGCAATTGATGTTTATCCTTTGTCCCGTATCATTTGTCCCTTTTTATGATTTCTTTTTGCAAAATCCTCGTGTGAAAACAGGCTTATGTAATCAAACCAGAGTGTGTCTGTGCCTGACTCATGAACAAACACCACGTGTGGTCCAACCAACGGGTGTTTGTTTATAGCTTTAATAACACCACTTTAATAACACACACGCGAAAATTCGGTCCGATTTTTAATGCTGATTCCAGACTATATTCTAAGGATTTAAACCTTCTTGTTTTATATTAAAGTTTTCTTATAATTAGCGAATATTATGATCAATGAATCTTGATCAATGAATCTTATGGCTACGACATTGTATTTTTAGGTGTACGCATAAAACTTACTACTAGCAGTTCCACAAAAATATTATTATTCACGTGAATTTCATTATGTATACCTTAAATAAAACATTTCTAGATTTTACGACGTCGGGTGTTACTATAATGGAATAATTATTGTAATATGAACTGTTTCGTAGATTTAATGACATCAGAAACCTATGAATATGAAATAAGTCTGTGAAATGAATTTTGAGTAGCCACGTAGAGTACAAATGTCCAAATATTTAATAAGAATGGATAATTTTGTCTCGCTTTTGTCTTACTGAACGAATTTCGATGAATTTGCTTGTAAAGGATTTTTATGTGTATAAAGCTCAAGAGTTTAAGAGGTAGTAGTAGGTGAGATACTTTAATTACCATAAAAGAAAGGAGGTTGCGATTCACGTGAAAAATAATATTTTTGTGGAACTGCTTGTAGAAGGTGGTTTGTGTGCAAAAAATACGATGTTTTAATTCTAAGGTTCATTGATTATTATATCGGAGAAATATAAAAAAAAATTAACATGAAACAAAAGGTGTAAATCGCGAAAATAAAGCTTTCTGCTTATCTTCAAAATCTAATTTGGTTAAATTATGAAAAGTCTTATAGTTACGTAATCTGTAATGTTAATCAAACGTTCATATATCACGGGATAGAAATACCAGCAGTCTCGAAAAGACAGAAAGGCCACATTTAGGCGAAAAGCTGGTTGATGGAATTGAGATTAAGATACCTTCCAAGTCACAGAAAATAAAAAGATTGGTGTTGTCTAGTGACTGGGAAAAACGAAAGCATTATAAATTAAAATGACACGTGTAAATTATGATCCCTATAATGAATGACACAGTATAACCAACAGGGGGATTTAACTCAATCTCCCACATATGTTAGTCAACTGTGAAATCATCGCAGTGAAATATGATTGTGAATGGGAATTAGCTGTCAAAAGAATGCATGACGTAATGGTAAAGAATATCTTGACTAAACGAACAAAGGTTAAGGATAAATTTGGAGATAAATTAAAAAAGAAAACAAAATAAGCGTGACTTTCTTTTCAATTCATGTTTCTATTTCATAAGTTTATTAGTTAGAATTCAATTGATCATTTGGTAAATTCAAGCAAAATTTCTTGTTGCAAATATAATTTGATCTGAAAGTGAACGTTGTCTTTAGGCAGTTCAAAATCGGGGCAAGTTAGTTGTAATCTCCGCGGTTGTTTATTTTCGATCAACTCGAGCCACGAATAGAGACACAGGATCAAGATCAAATTTTGCATATTGGGGATTGTATAGGTGCATATTTACATTCAATAAATGATTTCTATTACATTTAATGTACCTAAGAAAATTTACAACATAAATATTATGGCTGTAGGCAAATTTTATTCAAGATATTTTAAATAGAAGAAAAGAAAATGAAGACCTAAGTGCAGCAGATAGAAATTGATAATCAATGTCCACAAAACACTGATAGCCATCCAGCCATCCACGGAATTAAAGGTGTATAACCCTTTCCCTTGATTGAATTTTGCTATTTGAAGAGAAGATTACGGGAAAACAGCAGCTAATAAACACTATGATTTTTTTTCGCCATCAGACAAAATATTCAAGACCTTAGAATATTTTAAAAACATATATAATATAACCAATTAACTTTTTATGACTGCATCCTAAGAATCTCAAACTTCATAAAATATGCATTCTGTGCATTTTATTAAAGTGACCCCATTTGTAAACGGGTTAAGCATCCATGAAATGGGCGTTAACGGACATACATGTAGTAAAATGCCAATATGTATATAACCGTTCCTGGCTTGGTAATGTAAACAAATCAGTTTGGACTAATTTCGTAAGCAACATCTTTTTCAAGAGACTATTTAATATGGCAGTAGTAGTAAAAAATATGTTCGCAAAATAAAAATATCAAAATAAATAGATACAAGATAGATGGATTAAGCCAAAATTAGAAAAAAAAATATGAATGGTGAACTGATCAAGTATGCGGCTATAAATTTTATTTACTAACAGAAACAACAATACGTTTTCTTTTCTTAACATTAAGTATAATGTCCCAAACATTATAAACTAAGTACTTTGTGTTTATAATTTAGTATACATACCCGTTCGTGCACATTTAATACTTATAATAATTGTAGTTTGTATTCAGTTAAAATGTTATTTGATTTAACATTATAAATATGCTAATTTAATTACAGATAGCTGTTACAAAACGGATTTCCGTAAATTTCCAATTGAATAGACTTACATATAATATTGAAATACAAAATCCAAACAATAGCACTTGTGGTTTCAGGTCTAAATTACCTTTTGAATAATATCATCTTGTTATAAATATCAGTGAATAAAATAAAGCGTAAGTTAGATTATATACAAGTTGTATGTTATTATTCAAATTTTCCTGATCACGAATACTTTATTATATTTTTTATTTATTTAAACTTCATTGCACAAGATACAAATGTATAGTACAATTGGCGGACTTAATGCTAGAAGCATTATCTACCAGTCAACCATTGGGTCTTACAGAGAACTTCATGTGGGGTTAAACTAAATAAATATATTTGTACCTACACAAAATATAAAATAAAATAATTATAATATACATATATAAAAACTACAATACATAAACATTTATATTATTTTATATATTTCTTATAGATACTCTGAGAGTCCTTAGTTGCACCTTGTGCCATGAGTACATTTCATAATATTACCAACTTAGATGCCGTCATTAATGTCATGAACATCACAAAGTCATACAACATGATGTGATTAAGATGACTAAATATTACATCCCCAGACCAAGCCAAGTACCGATCTACCATTTATCACTTCACGCTTTCTGTCTGTTTCATACATACTTAATGTCGCTTCTGGAGCTTCTTAATGATCTCACTTGATTTAGATATATTTCATTGGATTACATTATATAGTTAGGTGTACAACAAATATGAAACCTGTCAAAATTTGGTTATTCATAACAAATATAATCTGAGGTGACGCTAGTAAAACCCTTTTTAATTGTTTTATTTTTTCTATTTAATGATGTAGGTAATTTAAATTCTAATGTGATAATAACGCGGGAACCATTTCCTTCTTTCATTTATTTCTTGATGATCTGAAAAATCTTGGATATATAACTTTTTAATAACATTAACAACTCAAATACAGCCAGAGCCTTAGTTTAGAAACTGTAATGATTAATTTCGACTAAGATCTCCTATAAATTTTAGTACCAAATGTACTTGATAGTTTGATACAAGATAATGCGGAAATGTGTTGGTTGGAAATCAGGTAAGCGTGGGCGACCCAGTGGGCAACGTTTGTCAGAGAATATAAAATTATAAAATATAGATGAGGAAAAAGATTTTAACATCCTAAGATGGACAATGTGAACAACACCTGTGCCTAGATTTTTCTTAAGAATATTAACTCAATTTCGCAACTTAGGAACTATTGGATTTTAAAAGAATGTTACAATCATCCGTGGTCGTCAGTGGTTAAATAGTTAAAAAGAAGTTAGAATATATATTTTTTAAACAACTCTTTTACTGGAGTGGAGCTCGAGGTACGCCAATGCTCCCGATACTGAAATAGGTAAGTCCGGTTTTCACACGAAATGACTTTTTGTCTAATCCCGAAACCTTGAAGTGGAACCAATCATCTTATCATCCTCCTCACGATGAACCTGTCTGTTTGCATACCCTAACCACTCCACTACCCAAGCTTAAGCCAACTTGTTTAGGTGTAAACTATTGTACAAGTGTAGTTAGTTTTCTTCTTTAATCTATGACGCTGTTGGACAGACGTCGCAAGCGCACGGCTTATCCAGACCCTTACAAAGGTCGTTGCACTCGATGTCACTGAGAAGATAAGTTAATGTGAGAAAATATACATTCCTCGAACAGTTATGATAATATTGAGACTTGTTTCCTAATGAACACATTATAGAAGTTTGTTTGTAAACTTTTTTGACACTGATGCTATACTGAGAAAGTTATTTTAATTTTATATAGGCTGAGATTAGGGCATATTTATTTATTTGGACCATATTTCAACTTAAAAATTCGAATGAATAAATCGATGATATTATAGAAAAAGAAAACTTAAATTCAATCAACAAGCTTTAGTTAAGAGAAGCTAAACATATTTTTAGAAATGTCATTTATCAACCAAAACATAAATGAAATCTAAATGTTTCGAGACTTGCTACAACAGACAAACCTACATGTGTGTATTCGATCAGCAAACTACAAAGAAAACATTCTGCAGTGCCATCTGGCATTTGTCAGCATCAAGCATCGCGTTTAGAGTATTATTTGTAGCACGTGCTAAAATTGAGATAAGGAACATAACATCTACACAAAAAGACCTATTGAGATTTTTTTTTCTTCGGAATTTGATATCGTTAGCATTCTTGACTTTTGTAAAAATATTTTAATGCGCTATTCAAATTAATGCTGTTATAATTTTTTTTTATGCCATTGGCATGGCCTTTGTTAGAGGTATTTTAATACAAGTCAAATAAATGCATTAAATTCGCGTTAAACAACACTGGACCACCAAAAAAGTACCAAATTATTTCTACTGATGTATCAAAACTTTGTGGATAAGACTACATGTAGGTACTCGTTCTAATAAAACAATCGTTACATACGCATTCGTGACGTGTCAATACATGCGACTACTTAAATAACAATGAAAGACATTTAGACCACTGGCACCACCCATAAAGAACCCAATCCGTTAACCAATTGTCCAATATCACCAGCCAATATAGAGCGACAGATGTTGATGCAACTGCGGTGACCCTAATTTGGAATGGAACGGCGCGGGCGCATCTATGGCCTGAATTAAATCACTATTGGTCACCTCGAAGTACCCAGTTAGTGATAGGGTTACCATGAGTTATGGCTGAAAAATGTAAGAAAAAGTTCTCTGTTGCAGTAATTTAACCAGAATCATTAGGGATTTTATTTACATCCATATCGTTTAAAATAGACAGAGTTAATAAATAGTCAAAAAAAGACTTGAAGACTACGTTCAACAGGATGGCTCAATGACGCAACTTACCAAACTAAAGAACTGAACACTCCATATATTTCACATGTCTGGTCGTTAAAGGTGACTAAGTGATAGGTTATTAGCACTATTTAAATCTCAATCTCATCTTGAAGCCATACAGTTGAACGTGGCTTTTCAGTATTTTGACTGTTGAGCTGACAGAGACTAATGGCTCTGTCTACCGCTTAAGGTATTTAGTATATCTATACACTATATATAGCATAAAATTTGATACGTTTGGTTCAGTGTATCAGTGATTCCACGAAGTTTTGATTACAAATTGTACTGCAAATAAACGCTTGTTGTCTCGATAGGCGCTAGGAAATGTTACATCAACGTTTGCATAGCCTGAATAAATAGGAACAGCTATTTGCTACGATACTACAGTATATATTTCTAGATTTAATTATACCTACCCCTCCGGGAAAGAGGCGTGATTTATGTGTGTATGTATGTATTTAATTATATGATGATACGGTACTCTTATATCTTTTAAAGTTATCTCAGGTTTGCATTCTATCCATAGCATATATTATTTTAAAGGTGTTTGTTTGTCTATTGAAGTTTTGTCAGTTCAGCCCGCAAGAAACAATTAAACAATCTTATAGAAAAATCAACAAACAATATATGAACTTAAAACAAAGTAACAAAAGCTTCTCTCTACGATGTAACCAGGACTAACGCCAGAATAAAGAAGAATGGCAATACCGATAAATTACCATACCTACTAGGTATCCTTTGACCGCAATCACTATAAGGAATAAAGACTATTATGTTATCAGTGCCCCAATGTTCGTCTTTCATCACTATCATCAGTCAAGATTGCAGTGAGTTGCACAACAAGTTATATCTGGCGCCACGGCAGTGTTGCCAACCACAATGTAAGTACAGTAAACTGCAAATTAGCTTGACGAATACTGTGAGTCTACTTGTAGGTAGGTAGGTTCCTAAGAGGCCCCAACACTCTCTGCTGGTCCAATCCAACTATTTTAGTGAAGTTAATCAGGCGTTTATTTTCACCTTTCATGAAATTCTTAGTCGAAAGAAATTTTTTCACTTCTTCAAAATCATGGTACGACCCGGTCGTGACCTGGGCTCTTCCCCAAAAAAGAAACGCCAGAAGTAATAAATCTACACACAGAGATCTGCACTGTCCGGTGTGCCGTTTGCTCTGTGCCTGTGCAATATGCAGCACTGAGTCTGAGTCACAGTTACAGAATGCCATTGTAACTCTGTATGTAGGTTAGTTTAGTTCGAATGCAAAAACTCATTCAGTAGAAAACGCTACGTAGGGAAGTTTCTCTGCAAATAGTACATTTTATGTAAACTTGTTTCTGTTCGCCAATTCGTTTTAAGTTTGAAATAATGATGTATAATGAAAAAAGACTAGTGTAATCTCGATAAAGCGCAACAATTTAAGACTACTTAATTGGTTTCGGGTAAAACCAGGACTGAACTATGTATAGAAATTAGAAAAAAATAAGTATGGTAAAAATTAACAAAATTTTGATATCTCTTATCTTAACATGCTTCGCGTGTTTATAAAATTGATATAGATCACGCCTCCAAACTTGTTTTACTAGCAAAAAGTACCGCTACGGAATGCAAAAACCGATGACCTAATAACTAGATGACTCTCGTTACTCATTCGTTGAACTCATATTGTTTGCGAGCCAAATGGGAACATTTCTAGTCTGAATAGCTGATCTTGATAATACCTTAGTTATCCTGTTGTATTGAAACTGTTTTTGATCGATGTTGGTTGATTATAATTTACTGACTGAAGTCTCTGTAATATATTCGAAATCCTAAAAACAGGCTCTTGATATTTCAAATCATATAGGTACCACATGAATATTTAAAGCAGCAATATATTCGGCAAATAAACAAACACACATGCACGTGAACACCTTGACGCCTATCATCATTTACATTTCTTCCATGTGCAGTTAAATAAAACTAATCACTATAAAAGTCAATAAAAACTATAAAATCTCTTCCCACGTAAAGATAAGACATGATGATGATAAAAATTACGATAGTCAAATTGAACGGGGTCTTGTAATCGATACTTTATTTGATGACGGGATAAACGCTTGTAAGCATAATAAACACTAATTATGCGACAACCAAGAGGGCGTAGTAATTTGAGTAGCTTACATACACCTACTACGTTGGTTTATGTTTATAGCCCAACCAGTTTTGAAATATATATAAGGTTCATTTGGTGATAGAAGCTGCACGCTCCATCACCAAATGAAAGGAATAGTCTTGTCGTGGTTTTTTTTTTATTTAAATATAATACAACCCAAAGATATGACGTGCTTCCGGAAAAAAGAACCCCGTACGCTTGTAAGTTGTGCTCCAAAAATGGTTATTGTGTGTGAGTAATTAGCTGGGATGGGGTGAATAACAATGTTTTTCAAACATGCTTAATGTCAATCGGGAATAATATTCTAATTAAGATTTCTGTGAGTCTCCTTAATTAGTGGGGCTTCGATAAGCAGAAGTCTGGAATGAAAAAGATCAGATAGCTGTCCCCGTCACCTGAAGTAAACTGAAGATGTCCTTACTTTGCATTACATGGCTTTGGTGCTCAAAAATTTGTTTGAATGTTGTAGGGATTTCAACGCGACAGAAGTACGAAAATATTTCAATCTGAAATTGTATTATTGTGCGCCAGTCGCATACCTCTTCTGAGAAGCAGTCGCCAAATAAGGAACTTCATATTCATAAAACAAAGTTGCAATTTTACATAAATTTATGGTCAATGTGCGTGACAAAGTGAAACACACATAATAAACCTATAAACTACAATGTGTTAATTTTAATAATTTTCCCGTAACGATTGCTTTCTCTCCTGGGGGCTTAGACAAAGTAACATTTTGAAAACGATGACGAAGTTCGGCAATAAAAAAATGTATGGGATGACATAAGCCTTCGCTAAATCACGTGATCGATCGAGATCGATAACAAAATTGGTAGACAATGTTTACATTCATGTCGAAAACGAAACGAAATCGTCAATTAGCGAATTGTTTATTCGCCTATTTCAATACAAATGCGTAGCCAAGCGGCACTTTTGACGTTCGCTTTCTCTTCGGGAGCGATCGTTCGATTCGACATGTGTTCGCCACAATAACGAAAGCTTGGGGGCTGTCGATATCGCTACAAAATGGCCGAAAATTACAGTCAGCTGTGATTTGTGTACAAGGGCTACGTTGCGTTAATACAGTTTTATTTATATAAAAATGCATTCTTTACGTTTATTGTGGGCTGCACATAATGAGAATACCTGGGTGAGGCGTCAAAGGCGATTTTCATCAAGAAGACATATGGAAACGATTGAAGATATGCCGGAATTGTTGTTTATACAACATTTCAGGCTTGATAAAAAAACTTTTCGACGATTATGCGACGAACTAAAAAGATATACTGGATTGAAAGGATCCAATGAAATTTCCCTGGAAGTGAAGGTAAGAACTTTCATAAGGATTAACCTCATAGGGAAATAAGTATACTTATCTCTAAACTTAGAATACTTATAGAAATTTCTATAGTCTAATCCTATAAAGAAAACCACACGAGTATGCAGAGACATTACTGTTTTTCAGGTGCTGTGTACTCTAAGCTTTTTAGCCACAGGGTCACACCAGACAATTGTAGGTGTGGGACAATATTTGACACAGCGGACTACAAGTCGCTGTGTCAGGGAGGTTGTGAATTCTTTAAATCACAATTGGATGGTCAGCAGGTGGATAGTGTTTCCACAAACACCACATGAGAGATCTTTAATCAAAGAGAAGTAAGTGTAATTATAAAGATATAAAACCTTTCTTAATATTTGTCACCTAGGCCTACAGCCAGTATTTGTTATAAAATTGTTAACATTTCCAGATTCCATATAAGACATAATTTGCCTGGAATTATTGGGTGCATTAATTGTACCCATATAGCTATAGTAAGACCAGAGGAGGATGAATATTCATTTTTTAATAGAAAAGGATATCATTAATTAAATGTTCAAGTGGTAAGAAACTAGACTTAATTTTTATTATCAAAACACCTAAATATACTACTCTTTATATGTTGTGCAATAAAGTGTTAATTCAATTCAAATGGCCTGAATATACCTGTCAAAGGTATCACATGTAAATAAATATATAGGGACAAATCACACAGATTGAGTATTATATAACTTTTTATCAATTGTTATATCCCCAAAACAAATTGTTTTGTATATTTTTTCCCCAGATATGCGATTTCGATTTAAAAATAGTTAATGTCAATTCAAAATTTGGTGGTGCTACACATGACTCCCACATATGGTCCGCTAGTCATGTAGAGACTTTCATGCGAGGGCTTCATGAAAGTGGTGAACATGTTTGGTTATTAGGTATGTAAGACATTTTTTCTTATATTTCATTGCAAACCATAATAGATAAAAAACTTATATGGAATAAACATATGTAAAGTATTTCATTTAAATAATACATCTACTTCTATAAACTATTGGAAATCAACTAAATTAAATTAGTATTCATTGTTTGCCACCCAAGTATACATTATAGTTCTTCAATTTATTTTGAACTAGAGGCCGCCCGCGACTTCGTCCGCATGGAAACCCTATCAATCCCGCGGGAATTCTGGGATAAAAAGTAGCCTATGTGTTATTCTGGGTCTTCAGCTACCTACATACCAAATTTCATGGTAATCGGTTCAGTAGTTTTTGCGTGAAAGAGTAACAAACATCCATACAAACTTTCGCCTTTATAATAGTAGTAGGATAAAATATTTATTGAGTATGTAATTTCAGGGGATTCTGGATATCCACAGCGACCTTGGTTGATGACGCTTATACTAGATGCTGAACAAGGGTCCCAAGAAGAAATATATACCAGACGTCATGTGCAAGCCAGATCTCGCATAGAACGATGTTTTGGATTACTGAAGGCTCGTTGGAGGTGTATGCTTTGACACCGTGTTCTTCACTATCAGCCTTACGTGGCTAGCAGAATTATTAACGCATGTTGTGTATTGCATAATATTGCAATACATGCTAAACTACCTGCTCCAACAGATATGCCAGCTGAGGCTCTTGATGGTAGTGAAGATCAAAGTATACAGCATAACACCTTTACAACCAACACTAATCAAAACGAGTTAATTCGAGGAAGGGCTATGTGAAATTATCTAGTCAGTAGAATGCAGCATTCTACTGACTAGATAATTCTGTCTGTATTTAATTTATAGTTTCATTTTATTTAAGCTTAAGTATATTTTTTTAAGTTAGTATCAAATGAAAAAGAAAATAATAATAATAATATAACAATTTTAATAAGTATCCAGTCTTTTAACTTATCAATATACTTATCTACTTATTTTAATATTTAACCACACCACCACCATAGTCCACATATACTGGATCATCTTCTTGGGCAACAACTGCAGATGATTGAGAGGGTGCAGGTGCAGAAGATTGAGGTCTCTGAAAAAGTTATTATGGTGATATTTATTGAATATGTAGATACTTAATTAAATAGTATACTGTTTTATCTAATTATATATGTGTAATGGCTAAAATTTTTAATTTCTAATATTCAAGTACAATATTTATTCAACAAGATTTACCTAGTTAGTATTGATTTTTAGCTAATAATTTTGTTACATGAGGTACTGGAAAATAAGGTTAATACATACACTAAATCCAAGCTCTTGTATAGAGTCTTGTCCTTCCACTGCTGTTGGGCCGATAATAGCCAGAACCCTTTCCTCCAAATGCGACAAGGATTTCTGGCTAGCCGGTCCACCTCCAGTCCCTCTGGCATGTTGCCGCAAGGTCAGACCTTTTTTCTTAGTCTTGGATTTTAAATCGGCCCATACCTTTTTGGAATTATCAGTCATAAGTATGCATACAACCACATAAGTTGAAAATTGGTAACTCCACTGGACCGAAAAATTCCTAACATCCCTGTTACCTCTTCTTGCACATATGTGATAATAATATATGATATTCTAGGTGCTTGATTTGCACATCAAAGCAGATTGTAACTTGTGACTTTATCTATACCAGATCCACATCCAAATTGCTTGGCATGTAATATGTAGAAAAGATTATTAAATATAACTAAATATCTGAGTAATTTCCATAGAAAGAACTTATAATCACAAAGACTCTTCAAATACGGCTATTGGAATAGAATTGCTAGTCATTACTTACTTTTTTCCACTTGTCTGTTGTTTTGTTGACACCACCACCAACGGAATTTAATATATTAGTAAGATCAGACCATAATTGGTCTGACCGTACTCGACCTTGTGCCCCTGCAACAGGCCTAGCCAGGTCCCCATGACTGTAACATAAGCAACGGTTCAATACACAAATGCTTCATTGTTATTATCGCGTCATTGTTTACATTAGCGATTGAAATGGTACCAAAGTTTTGTACGATTGAATTTAAAAGAAATGGAAAATAACTTGGATTTACCTACCTTTCCATATACTCCAGTAGAGTTGAGAGTTATTCGGGACTTGCCCTTACCCTAGAATCCATTCTTTAACACTAAAAATAAAAAAAATAACTATATTTATTTTGAACAGTTACAATCACGATGATTCTATTTAATTTTGAAGAAATCTACGTAAAAACTATGTAAAAATACTCTAATAATTTAACACTATCAAAGTTTTGCTATAAGATTATTAAAAAGCGTCAAGAATTAATAATATCAATTAAAAACGACTCACCACACTCACAGTAAACACTCACTTAAACTTTAGAATAATCCCGCTTTGTTTGTTCCAATTTGAAACTGACAGCTAAATTTTCGTTACCATAGCCAATATTCGTTTGTTTATCGAACGATCCGTTCGACACAACGATCGCGACAATTGCGTTACATTGGCTAGGAAATGTTTATCGTTATCTCTAAGACGAAAAAGAACTTCGACATCGTTTCGTTAAGAAGCGATACTACATTGTCTAAGCCTCCTGGCTCGACCAACAAGCATTAGCTTCGGTTGGTGCGCGTGCATTTCTCTGTCCAATTAGGGTAAGATGAGTAGGATAATGACACAGATAAGAACCGTAATGGTTGTAGGTGCAACTGAAGATATGCAGTGATGAGAGAGAGGTATTACAAAACTCCTGTTTTCTGATAGCATAGCATAAACATAATGATGCAGGTTTTGCAGAAATAAATACATAAACTTCGAGAATTAGGAAACTGGACGAGAAAAATTGCAGATAGACAAGATCTGAAAGCCACCCATACTCTGGTCGTAGCCACCAATTATCTTAGTGGTGAGTAAATCCTATTCATACAACTTTCATTAACTAACAGTGGATGAAGTCAGGCAGACTAGGAGGATATATAGTAATGAAATGACATGATTCACCCAAAGATCATTAAACTTTTTCAACACAAAATTTATCAGGTCGATGTTCTGCTCTCTCTAATATATTTATTTAGCATGTTCATCTCATTCAAGGTGAGAAATTGACACGGCATCATCTGCAAATGAAATCCCTTGGGTGTGAATTTTTTTTTTGATCCTGTTTTTTTTGGAAGGCAGAAAATTGTTTTAAAAAGTCTTTCATAAAATGTTCCCAGAATGTGTCTTAATACTGGCAGGTAATTGAGTTTTTCAGTATATTATTTTGCACATTCATTCTTACAGCATTTTAATTATAATCTTCTCTTTGTATGGTTTCAATTGCACTAGGTTTAAGGCGGAAGCAAATCATTTGTTTAATTTTTCCTATTTATTTCATACACATACCGATGATGATTTTATTTAGTCAAAAACTGATGACAAAATATGGGATGCTCAAGCGGGATTTCGAAAGGGAATGGGATGTACTGATCAGGTCTTTTCCTTGCGGTGCATAGCCGAAAAGTTTTTGGCCAAGAGTCAAAAAGTCTATTGCACATTCGTAGATCTGGAAAAGGCCTATGACAGAGTTGAGAGGAATGAATTGTGGTCAGCACTTTCTATGCATGGGGTGAGCAGTCTCTTAATACGAGCACTGAAATCCTTATATGAGGATTCGAGTGCTTGTGTCAGGATAAACGGAGCGCACACTGAGTGGTTTAAGATTGAGAAAGGCGTTAGGCAAGGATGTGTTGCGTCACCGTGGCTGTTCAACCTATTTATGGATAGCTGTTTGACAGATTTGAAAGAGTCTAAAAGTGGATTAAGGATGAATGAGTTACTCGTCAAATGTCTGCTCTATGCCGACGATCAGGTTATACTGGCGTCATCAGCGGAGGAGTTACAGGAGATGGTAAACTGTATGCATGAAGCTTTAAAAGAGAAAGGAATGAAAGTGAACGTAAGTAAAACTAAAACACTGGTTTTTGAAATGGAGAAAGAAATGACAGCATGTAATATTTTGATTGTCCTCCAGAAAAAGTGGAGCAAGTGAAAGAGTTTGTATATCTAGGATCAAAGTTTACATCAGATGGCAAGTATGATAGTGATATTGAAAGGAGAGTGAACGCGGGGAACATGGTGAATGGAGCTTTGCATGCCTTTATGAGCAGTCAGAAACTATCCAAAAAGGCTCGACTGGCTGTGCACAGGGGCGTGTTGGTCCCGACATTAATGTATGGGAGTGAAAGTTGGGTATGGCAAAAGAAACATGAAAGCAGAATAAATGCAGTGGAAATGAGAGCGTTAAGGAGTATGATGGGTGTGAAATTGAGTGACAGGATAAGGAACAGCGTGATAAGGGAATGTTGTGATGTGAAAGAAGATGTAGTTACAGGAATAGAAAAGGGTATGTTAAGATGGTTCGGTCATGTGGAGAGGATGAATGAAAGCAGGTTGACTAAGCAGATATACAAGGAGAGTGTGGAGGGAAAGGTCGGAGTGGGAAGACCTAGACGAACGTATCTTGATCAAATTAAGGACGTCCTGGTAAAGGGTCAGGTCAAAAGTACCCGAAACCGCCGAGCTTGTATGAAGAGAGTTATGAATGTGGACGAAGCGAAAGAAGTATGCAGAGATCGTGGCAAGTGGAAAGAGGTAGTCTCTGCCTACCCCTCCGGGAAAGAGGCGTGATTTTATGTATGTATGTATGTATGTAAAAACTTATTTCATTTAGAGGGGTTTGGTTTTTACCCACAGTAGGCCTTTTCTGTCATGAGCACACCAAACAAGCTAAAATTAAATGGGTAGTAAAATGAACGAATGCTGCTGTGTACAAACCATGCTATTTTCGTGCATGACATTTCAAACTTGCAATAAAACTAATTTTCAGGAACAGTCATTGACTCTACAACAGGCAGAATAAGACTAGCAACACAACTTGTGCCAAGAATAAATTTTACAATATTATGAGACTAAATAATTTTATTAGGTCTCTTCAGAAACTAAAGACTTTAGAAAGGAGAAAAAAATTATAAGAATTTGGTTTGGCATAATGTCTTTTGTTCACCTGGTAAGGGTGAGGAGTGATATTAGCAGACATAGAATAGACCTTTAGGTGTAATATGAACTGCTTTTTTCCGAAAATGTATATGGGAAAGAGATAGCTAGTAAAATATAAAATCCTCTCAGTTGTAGTACAGTGCTCAGAACTAAGGCTGCTTGGCAAGTACGAGGGATTTTAAAAACCAAAAAACATACATACATTCAATCATGTCCCCATTCCAAATGAAAGACTGAAAGGCCATGTTAAACTGTATAGTGCTATTCCATATAAAGGTGTCAAAATCTTATGGTTAAAGTAAAGATTTCCATGGCGTAGTGATGAAAACAGTCTGGTTTTCCAAAAGTAGGTTTGAGACACATGTCAATTTTTCAGAATAAATAATAATATTTGTAAACAATCAAAGGTGTGTGATCACTATCATTAGTTTACATATGAAGTAGAAGATTAGGTACAACGATAGATATACGACGTCGTTGTGCCTACTTCGATATATAAGTAGCTCATTAGTTATGTTTACATTTGTCGATATAGTCAGAAAGTATCCGATAGTATCAGATGACAATGACCTCATTCCTAACCAAGTTGAAGACATTATAACCTTTGCGTGTCTATTGAAAAAGAGTTGAATAAATGGCCAAAAACTTAATTGAAATGCAATAAAATCGCTTGACTGATCACCGTCGACCATAACTTAAAATATAGGACTTACTGTAAAATTAAAGAAGATAATTTTGATGAATACACTCACCTTTTTCTTCGTTTGTATATAATTTTCTACGGGAAATAATTAAAGTTTTAATTCATAAACAAAACACTACACAAATCACGAACACTATCCCGACGAAATCACCGAAACACGGCACGGAACAAAACTATCGGGTCGACTAGTAAGGAGAGAAACGATTGAAGCGCCTCTTGTCGAAACGCCGGGAAGACGAAAGACAGAAAGGCAGGACAGGACAGGGAGCCACTCCCTGTCAGCATTTGACAGATAATTCGTACTGGCAACACTATTTGTTTTCATCATCACTAACGCCATCTGTTTCATATTTCTAAATTAAAAAATTTGAGAACACGCCATCTGTTACAATAATGTAAAACATATTAAAAATCAAAGTAGCATATGCAGTATTGCCATCTAGTGTTGAGTAGTAAGGTTATCAAGAAAGACGTGAACAATACATAATTTTGATGTTCCTTTATTTCATAGATGTCGCTATGATGAGTTTTTTGTCATATAATTTTCAATAGATTTAAAAAAAGAGATTGTTATTAATGTGACTGTAGGTAAATTTGTTTATACACGAGACTCTTTAAATATTATAGGAGAGTAACTGATTTAATCTGAGGTTCGAATAAAATAAAACCTATTGCCATTTAGACATATATATTCGTTATTAAATAGACTGTACCTAAGTACCTAGTTACCTACCTATTAAAAAAGAAGAAAATATAAATTAGACAATTATTACTCAAACTGCAACAAAAACAGCCTAAAACTAATAACAATAACCATGATGTTAATTTAATGGCTCACCAGAAGATTCCATACAAAAATAGTTACCCCTTGGGAAACCAAAGCTGGTTTAGTTCTTAAATAAAATAGAAAAACGCAAATATGTTTGACAAGTTACATGTTGACATATTCCTGTTATCTCCCATCTGTCATAATGGGGTTGTCTTTTTGATAACGCGGCCCTTCAGCCCATATGGCGATTCCCAGGGAATTCCCGGATTGTGTGCCCATAACAAACTGTCACGTATTGTCAAGACGTATCTTACCCGTTTATCTCTATGTTTTATCATTTCGACGGAACTATTTTGTTTCGTGATTTAATTCGTGTCTGTCAGCTAGAAAAGAGATTTAATTTTGTAAGGGATATTGAATATTGATTAAATGTTACAAAGCGGGTTTTTTCTTATTTAAAATCTTTATCACAATACTTTTTTTTTGTACCTATTACCAACTTAAAATACATGTACCTAAATCTATTGTTATAATCTAATTTTATGTGCTATAAAGGGTACCGTTTCTATTTTATTCTACCTAATTTTAAACTTTGTTTCAAATACACTAGGTCTAAATAGTAAATAGTGTAAAACCTAGTGTAGGTAATAGGTACTCCTAATGGTTTATTGCATCATCCCGGAATAAGTAACGTTCCCATGGGATTTTCTTTAAACGATTATGAGTAGTACAATAAAATCTTAAACGACTTAAAAATTGTTTCGTTGTTCAAAAATCAAGCATTTTCTAAATAAAGTTTCCTGCCAATGTACCAACTGCTCATGAAATTTCACAATCTACGACTGAAGCCAATTCTCTTTACACGTGACTGAAACACGTGCGGACATCGGTTGCCATTTACTTTTATTTGCAACGAAATCTTTCACCTCACTTCGGTCTGTTTTGAAATTCCCAAATTTATCTTAAAACAACTTCTTAAATTTCCTTCTTAATTTTGAATCTGTATTTATAACAACAGTCGCTTATCATCCTTGTGGAGTATAACCCGGCTGTGGAGCCCTGGGGAGGAGCCCGGGGTTCGCTTTACCACAATCTAGTTGGGCTATTCATGAATGTTGAAATGGCGTATGTCTTACCTTCCCTATCTTGTTCATGTATAGTAACTGGAGGAAGTAAATAGGTAATAATTACTTTAGTTAAATGTCGAGTGATATATTTTCAAATCAACTGTTCCAATTTTTATATTATCAACATAGATCGGCATTCAATCCTCTCTAACTTAAATATTAAATTTAAAAATAGTTCCCCTCTTATTAAAGCAAATTGTGCGCGCAAATTTTCCAGCCATGAATATCTCAGCTAAACGATTTGACAGGCTTATAGGTACATTTGCATACCATCAGCCCAGCGAGGCAGAAAACTCGCAATTAATATGAAAACATGCGCAATAAAATAAAGCCAAACAGTCGGAAAGTATTCGCGTCACTCGAAAACTGCTTCTGACATTGCTATTATTTCGCGTTAGTTACGCAATGTTGTAACTTAAAATGTATTTTCAAGCTATTTTCTTCCGTAACTTGTTGGATATTAGAACGGGTTTCTTGATGATAAAGTCTGGATTATGTTGAAAGCGTTGTCAGTCTGTAAACGTGGAAATGGAAATAGTAGTTCTCCATATTGTTTCACAAAATGTATTATACTGATGACCCAGTTAATCTTCACTGAAAATAAACTAGATAGCGTAAAACGGAAATTCTCATTTTATTTCCCTTACCCATGGGAATTTATAATTTTTTCGAAATTGACATCCTAAGTCCAGTTATTTTGACTGTACTGTATCTTGTCGTAAGTCAATAAGAGTTTTATTATTGATTTATTATAGGTTCGCACAAAACGCCCTGGTTATGAGAAAATAATTTCTTGAAGAAATAACTGAAGACGAAATAAAAATACCTTTATTCTTGCAAGCATTGAAGTGTTCATTTTGAAACCACGCGGGTCCGATAAATTGAATCCTTCGTCTATACCTACACTATACGTATGTTTGGGCGATGTTTTCTCATCTACTCCTATATTGCAGAGCCAAGGGATATTGGAGTGTGGTCATGGATAGGTCCGCAGCAATCAGCAAAAGTGCATGTTGATATGTAAATGCACTTGCCCCAAGTGAGATTTCTAATGTAATTGACGGAAAATGAGATTGTTTCGATAGTCTTTGGGAGTTGGTGTTTTTAAATCATAGAAATTATCATGTAGGTGCTTACTTACAAATATATACGGGATACATTTACTACATAGATTGAGTTAGCCTTGAAATAGGTTTGAGATTGTTACAAGATACTAACTCGACGATAAGTAAGTATACATAAGTTCAACATTGCTAATAAACTAACATTCATTTGAACGAATAAAAAAAATTTAGTACTGTTATGTCTTTCTATGAATAGTAATTTGTAAAGAACGAATTTGTTCTTACAAATTCGTAAATAGTAAAGAAATACATTATTTTTAATACAAACATTCCGAGTCAAATAAAAAAAAAATATTCTTCATCTTAGCCGCACGGCTCGAACCCGGGCAACACAAGAATGTTGCCACTGCGCCAAACGGCCATCAAATGAATCCCAGCTTTCCAATAAGTCCGAGTGAAGACAGTCCTAAGAGATTTAGATCCATTTGGCCGTATTAGCAGATTGCGTGGTCGACACCGTAAACGGAAGAAACACTTCGCATCACTCCATTGAATCGCTTTTATAGTTTACTCAGCTTGGCCGTGGGTTATACTCGGACACTGATGGCTTTGGGAAGATTATGGACAAATATTTATACATACATACACATACATATAATCACGTCTATATCGGTAGACAGAGCTAACAGTCTTAAAAAGACTGATAAGCCACGTTCAGTTATTTGGCTTTAAATATCCATTCTTACCCTCATATTATGAATGCGAAAGACTGTCTCTCTAAGTCTTGCTGGAAGGATTTTTTTATTAGTATGTGATGTCAAATGTAGGTGGGTTATTTTATTCTAAATTGAAAGGGATGACTAAGTGACTAAGTTGTTCTAAACGAAATGACCTGTTGGCTACAAGGTAGGTAGGTACCTAGTGTTTTTGTTAAGAGCCATCAATTTAACCTGTAATTTAAGTATCAGTACTAAAACCTGGAAATTTTCCCCCAAATAGATTTGAAAAACAGTTTTCTTTTAATTAGCTCCTAATTTCAGAACTTAATCAAAAAAGCAGTCCATAAAACTAAGTATTTTCATGTAATGACTTCGGTGTAAACCATAACTAGGGAGGGGCTAATAAAAACAAATGACACATTGTTATCGCTACATCAGTTGCGTTGTTAACACGTTTATCGAACGTTATCGCCCTTTCACTTTGTCTGATCACGTCAGTAATCCTGATTGATTATCATACAAGGTTTACTTATGTCTGGATCTAAAAACTTTAATTTGGGATAAGTCCGCCATTGTGCAAATTATTTTCATTATACTTTCTTTCTTGTAGTATTTTTTGTGTGTACATAATAAAAATCTTAAATGTTTAAATTAATTATCAGATATCGAACTAGAAAAATTTAACTACTACTTGTATTTAATGTGCCAGCCTAAAGGTATAAATCGCAATTAATGAACTAAAATCCAACTAATATCCAATTCAAATCAAGGCTGATGCGAGTAATGGATTAATGTAAACACACACTACACACATAAGCGATATTTGTACTAATTAATCAGAAACCTTAACTTTAAGTACGACTATTATAATCAAAAAATATTTATAAAATGCTCACAAAATAGTTCGGTAATACTTAACTATTCTTAAGTTGAGAATGATAAAAAATAATAATTAATTAATTTTTTTTATCGCACAAATGCACACAATTGTAGATCCTAAATTCTAACCTCACATCAGAGAGAAAGACACAATCTTGAAAATATCCTTAGTATTAAAGAAATTACGGGTTAAATTCGCTGAGGCGAGATTATAATATTCAAATTGGGATTTAGCGCAGTTTCGCGACGAACGCAGGCACAGAAGGGTGAACCCCATTTAGTTTATTACAGCAATGACCCGACATTTATTATCAGTTATGAAAATAAATTCCTCCTCGTGAAATAAAGGGAAAAAATGAGTTAAATTCAGTCAACCGCGAGCGTGTTGAATTAATTGTGTAATATATTTTGACTTAGGGCTGTTAGAGGCGAAATAAATCTTATTAATTTGTATGTACTTAGTAGAGAATTGTTGAAAATTTAAAGCAGCGTTGACCGTCATTTAGAACATACATACATACATATCATCACGTCTATATCCCTTACGGGGTAGACAGAGCCAACAGTCTTGAAAAGACTGAAAGGCCACGTTCAGCTATTTGGCTTAATGATAGAATTGAGATTCAATTAGTGACAGGTTGCTAGCCTGTCGCCTAAAAAAGAATCCTAAGTTTGTAAGCCTATCCCTTAGTCGCCTTTTACGACATCCATGGGAAAGAGATGGAGTGGTCCTATTCTTTTTTGTATTGGTGCCGGGAACCACACGGCACTTAGAATTTTGACATTAATCAAATTATTCCGACACTATCTTCATTTCGAAAAATTTGAGACTCACTAATTCTAGGCTATTCACTTGGGATTCTTGAAAAGGCTTTGGGCTAGCAACCTGTCACTATTTGAAAGTCCCAATTCCATTGATCACTAAGCCATTCAGCTAAACGTCGCCTTTCAATTTTTTTTAACTATTCTTCTAAGGCTACCTTGTGATAACAAACATAATGGAAGTCAGGGCCAAAACTAGTATGATAATAATTGTGTCAACGCCCTCGTTCGGCTTTATGGGAAGTGCCCTTCAGTTCCGAGTTAATGATTTATTTTATTGTTAGAGGATTTTGATGGTAATGTAGGGTAGTTTGTCGAAGCTGTTTTGTAATATTAGAGTTGCATACGCATTATTGAATGCGCACTTTTTTGAAATCATAAATGGTTAATTCGAGATGGACCAAAACATTTTTTTTGATCCAATTATATTTATTGAAACAAATAAATTTATTTTAACTTGTATTTAAATTTTAGTTTACCTGCTTGGCAAAATAAACATACTATTTACTTTTTTGTTTGTATTTGAGAAATAACTGAAATTAAGTTCGTTTACCCTACCATACTTTACTTGACAATTTTACCATTATGGGTTCTCTTTTTTTATTACTTTTACTCCTTAATAAAGAAAGCACATTGTAATAAAATTGAAGTTTAATTTAAAGCTGGTCAAATACAAGCCGTGCGTGACCACAACGCGGTGTAAGGTTTTAGCACATTGTAAATCTTGGCATAAAAAATACAATGTAGCCAGCCTGTTTTGTAACCCCTAACCGCAAGGATAAATGAAAAAAATAGATTAAACGTTCACAAGGCGTATATCAAGATGTTATACATCAATAAAAAAAAATAGAGTACACATTCAACCAAGATGTGCAGGTTTAATAGAAAATACATACCTACTTAATTACTTGAGAAGTTGACAAAGAAGTTGTCTTGGCCTAGCTAAAGTTTTACTAAATCAATGGCTTTCTGTAGCAAAAGAAAACCAGAAATCCCGCAATGGTGATTAATTTAACCAAATGAAAATTGGGGCGATTGCGACTCACTTGACCTTTCACCATAACTTCCCCGATTTGACCAAGATACGTTCGTTTAGGTCTTTCCTTCTTTATGAGATCATAAGGTAAATCAGATGATTTACCTTCTCCTTTTTTGCCTCCTTTCATTAATTCTCTTAACATAACCAATCCGTTATCTATCACTATAGAATAGAATATAATTTTGCACTAAGTATTCTAGTATGTATTTTTTTTTTAAATAAAATTTTGTGTAGCAAACAAACTTTACATAAAGATGTTTGTTTGTTGCCTCTATTAATAAATTAGGTCTATGGACTCGGAATACAAGGATTTTTGTTTCCATCTAAATTAACAAACACTTTTTATAGTCCACCAATTTTCTCTCACAAAGTTATTTACTTTGTCATCATATGGATATTTTATTAGTTAGGTTGAATATAACAAGGAATAATATAATAAGTAAAGTAAGTACTTCAATCTGGGAGGACACTAACATGGCGGAACCGCTGAACAGATAATTATATTGAGGTTCGTTCAAAACTATATATATATATACATATATAGGTTATAGTTTTGGCGGGCCATGTCTTAGGTAATAGCTAGTTAAGTAAGTACAGCGCCGTTGGCGGGAATTTCAAATTGAAACTTTCAATGAAACTTAAAAATAAGTGCAAAAACGAACGTTTATCGCCGAAGGCATACATAATATGAGATTGATGCATTTTGAGATTTGCCTTTTTAGTTTTATAACCTCAAACAGAGAGTCAATTTTAATGGGGGTGGGTTACCTCCAAAGGTCCAATTTAAAGAGCTCAAATGAAGATTGAGTTCGGCCTAACAGTTTTTTTGTGTAGGTATAAATCTTAAAGTTTACGATTCTTCCTGTGTGTAACAATTGAAGAGCGCAAGCGTTTCTCATACAATATGAATGGTATATTCGTTAGTAACTTAGTATAATAGGTGTAAATTACAACACAGCTTTAGTAATAATAAGATCTACTTAACATCAAATTTTAGTTTTATTCCAACTGTAGTGGTAACAATAACCTAAAGTAATTTGAAAAATGTTGCAATTAACACTGAAAACAAATGAAATTAATAAAAAAAAACATCTTTTAATATGTAGACACATATAATTATTGCACAAATAAAAAAGTTTATTTATAACAAAACAAGTAGAGAATTTATAACTTACACCACCAATTTGCACGGTGGACCAATGCTATAACATCCATGAACATTATAACAATGGTTTTAAGGGACCATGAAAATTTTTATGTAGTTCAAGCTTTAGGCCGTAGGTTAAAATGACTCTGTTTCTTTAAACATCATAGACAACATTGTGTAATTTTTAGATTTTATAAGATAAATTTAGATTTTAAAATATTAAGCGCTGAAATAAAAAAAAGGCAGAAATTTTTAAGGATACTTTCTCTGTAATTAGAACTCCTCTAAATACCTACCACAAGATTTCATCATTACATTACTTACCGGAAAATTATATATACTTCACAGAAATAGGAGCTAATTAGTTGTATTTATATGTATATTTTTTTTAAAGTATTAATGATAAGATAATTTAACACACGGATAGACCACATTTTTAGAAGAAAATTATGCTAAGTACCTACTATATTCTTGAAAATTCCTAAGAGAGCGTAGCTCCGGTTTCTGTAAATAGGAATTTTTTTTTACTCAATCTCACTCGTTATAACACTAAATAAAATACAATCGCACGAAATACCTCACTTCTTTCAAATAAAAACCTATAAAAAATAAGTGCACTTTTTCATGACAGTTAAATTGTAGTCATAACTAAAACGTTTATTTGTTTTATTTATTTTTTATACTTGTTTCCATTTCATCGAAATTTCTTGAAGAATTTTTTTTACTTTAAATTATGTTTTTGAAATTCTTAGTGTTATGCGTGATTATTGCGGAACAAAATTTTGGTAGGGTGACATTTTTGATATTCTTTGTCTTAGTAAAAAAGAAGGGGATCATTGCTTCTGTTTCCGTATACGAAATCTTATTTCAGTACTGTTTCATAAAAACTTACAATATAACTTAGCAGACAATTAGATAATGCTATTAGCATTAAGTCCGCCAGATATAGAGGACACTGAAAACCTCATATCTACTGAATATTTCCCTAACATATTGCAACAAAATTTATAAATTAAATTAATAAAATATAGGTTTTTTTTTAAATTATCTTTTTAAAACACAAGTCCAAATTCTTTTTTTTTATATACCTAATCTCTAATGTTTAGTGTGTTTTGTGTAACTTAAATTGGGGCGGAGACCTGGTGGCCTGCACCAGTCTCCCGATATTTATATGTGAATATCTTATAAGTGAAATCTTCATTTGTATGGGAGAAAATAAAGATTATTTATTTATTTATTTATATATACTATACAGGTTATATTTTGTACAGGACAATATAATTAAGTGTCTAAAATTGATGTGATAAAACAGATGGTCTAGTTTCTATTTCTTTCACATAATTTTTTTTTCAGTGATTGGTGAACGAGATATTTACGAATTAGAATTTTGGTAAATTATTATTTTTTTATTTTAAGGTGAAGATTCTTGGGATATAAATGAAGTATTCTTATTTTAAAAATAGATTTTGCAATTTGCTTCAATGTGACTCACTTTTTAAGTGTTGTTTTTTTTACCCCAAACGTTAAAATAAATGCAATGTAACCTGTGTTTGAGTTTGATTTTCAGTTTTTGCCTAATGTATTTATTTGTATTCGCCATTTTTTTTAAATACACCCAGGTCTTTTAACTTGGCTTAGAGGGAATAAAAACAATTTACGTAATGTGTTTCAGCCACATAATTCTTCGACAGACTGTAAGAATCAATCAAGTGCTAGGTTTATAAACTTGAGATTTCTTTAATCTGTCACTTTCTCAGAGTCTTACTGTTATTTATTACGTAGTAATTACGTCTACTTAATGGACAAAGTCATCTATTATGTGTACGTTATGTTAAATTTTGTAAAATTATGTTTCAGGTCCAGAAAACCAAAACCTGGCGCTAACAGGAGATCATTCTACACTCAGACTAAAAATCCCAATGAGAGACCAATGTTTAGATCAATTAAAAAGAAAATAGGGAATGGGTATATCAGTCTTTGTATAAATAGCATATTCTTATATGATTTTCTATTATGTAGTGCTAACAAATCTATTTAAAAATAACTACTTACTACAACTTTCTGTAGTTTCAGTTCGAATTAATAGGTTTTTAAAATATTTTAAAATTCAATACAGAAAAATTATAGTGAAAATTGTATTAAGAAAAAAGGTTTGTTTTGGATTAACCTCAAGAAATGTGCCAAAGAACTTCTTGTAAAAAAAAATATAAGATTATTTAAATCAGTTGAAAATAAAGCCTCATGGCGTTTTTGTTTACTTTTTCTTGATTAATGTATTATTTTATCTATAGAACCGCGGGGATGGTGCGCAGGATTAGAAAGCCATTGCGGGACAAAACCGTTGGCCACTATGAACCTACTTCGGAACATCCCTCCTATCACCACGAGTATGTAACCACCATAGATATTATTAAGGTCTCTCACATCATTATTACCACAAATCAGGGCCATCAGGGACCTGGGCAAAACAGAAATAGATTTACCTTTTTTAAAAATAGAATATGTACTTACAAAGTATTCGTGCGAGTTTCGTCTTATACATCGGTATATACTTACATATCATCTACAGATGGAACTCTGACTCTAAAGCTCCATTCCCCATTCACTTGATCACACATGTTCGTGTGCCGTTCGTATGTAACTGAAACCATACTTAGAAATGATATTTTTTTTTAGATTCTAAACTAAACATGCTTCGGACACGTAGGTATCTGATGAGTGAGGATAGAGCTTCATTAAGATTTCAAATTTGAGTATTTAACCAATGTAACGTCTTTTAGGTGATGGGCTAGCAATACCACCATCTCACTGTCTTCGATATTATTAATTTAACATCATTGCCATCGATTTCAATATGGCCTAGCCTTCTTGTTTGTGATTTAGTGTCACAACTTTACTCAATCATGTCTTGACATTACCCCTTGCGGGGTAGACAGTGCCACCAGTTTTTAAAGGACTGATAGGCCACGTTCAGCTCTTTGGCTTAATGATAGAATTGATATTTACATATTATAGTCACAAGTTGCTAAGCCTATCACCTAAAAGAAGAATCCTAAGTACGTGAGAATATTGGTAAGCACCCAAATTAATGGTCGCTCCTATCCTACGATTAGAGTAGAATTGGTGTACCTTAGAATAAGCACGCTTCTGGACAAGTCAGGTTTTTAGAAGCGACTCCCGTCTAGCCTTCGCAATCTTTGCGAGGAACCGTCGAAAAACCCATTATGGGTTTTTCTTCACATTATTTGGAGCTTTATCGAGCCTTAAAGCTACAATAGATGATTTGTATTTGTATGCAGTTACAGAGCTCAATCTGTGATTTTTATGTTGTTTTTTTTTTCATAGAACATCTTACCATGACAAGACAGTTGGGCACTACGAACCTACTACCCACCGGTGAGTGTGTTAATTATCATAAAATATAAAAATAGCTCCAGAAATTAATAAGAATTTGTGAAGAACTTATAATTTCACCTTGAAAGATCAATGTATTTTATAATGATTTATTGTTTTTTCAGTAGTACTGGTACATTTTGAGGCTTGCTCATTCTGAGTGATTTTTCCGTATTCATTATATGTTCTTTTGAGATGTAAATAATATAAATAGACTCTGGTCAAAATAACTCTTGTTGCAGTTCTACAAAAATTGAGGAATCTCCTATGCACCTAGTGGGCAAATCAACTCGTCAGCCCGAGGAGGAGTAAGTATTAAAATTTAGGAATTATAATCATCATGTACAATATAAAAAAATAATAAATTATAAAATATTAATTCTATAGAAATTCTTCAATCTCAATTCTCAATCCTATCATTAGCCAATTAAGCTGAACGTGGTCTATCAGACTTTAAAGACTGCTGGCTCTGTCAACTCCGCAAGGAATACAGACGTTATAACTAGAGATCATCCGATCTCTTATCCAATCGGATGCATATTTACCTAAACTAATATTTTGGCTAAGAAAGTATGGAGGCGGCTTCTTGCTTTCAGGATTCGAATTATTTTGAATCCCGGAAATTTTATTATACAAGAAATTGAAACTTATCGTATATTAGGTATGATAAACACCTTTATAAACATAAGTGATGGATGATCATATTTATTGAAAAATTACCTACCTACCGGGATTGCAGAATTATACCGCGTGATTTTTTAGTCAGAACAAAAACTTTCTGAGGTTATTCAGACCATTAATTAGAACATTAAGTGTATCAATGCCGAATCCCGGAATTTTGAGGTACAGAAGTACGTTCCATACTAACCCAACACCCCAACTTTAGGTAAATATGCATCCGAATATCCGATCTCTGGTTGTAACAGAATATTTTTTTTTATATACAGGTGACATTTAAAACAACTGCATCCTTTTAAACATAGACTATACCCATGCTTCTGAGCCGTTTGAGCTTATTTTTATTTAAATTTTCACATTTTCACATTTAAAAAACCCTCAAAAACTACGTCACACGCTTTATTAAAGACCAATACTACAAAAAGAAATTAAAACTAAACATGTTAATAAATGTCTGAAAAATAAAATTATTTTTCTAGTATCAAGATCAAGTAAAGTACAGAGTTGTCGAGATCGCTCAGTTGAATGAATTGTGTCGTTGACCTCTGAATCTTACGCGTCGCTTTTCCGCCGGCCGGGGGGATATAACGTATTTAGGATCGTGGTTTTTGATACTTTAATTTTTTTTTCGTACTTTCTGAAATATAAACCGATAATTTTCTTTTAACGTTTTTAAATATCCTTTAGATGAGTACACTTTATGCAGTTAAATTAAAAGTCACTCTGTATACAGGTCAAATTACACAGATCGTGGATGGATGGAATCTTAAAATGACCCAAAGTGTTAAAACCACTACAGTCTTTACTCTTAAACTTGGCTCCTGTATCTTCCTCAGCTAAAAATATTAAAGACACTGACTGACTGATTAAGAGTACCTATGAAAATTTTATGAATATAGGTTCAGTGGTTTAACTGAGAATCGTGATTTTACTATAATGTTTCATCTAAATAAGTTCAATGTTCAAATATATATGCTCACAAAATTTTCGTATTTATAAAAGTTTCTATAGCGCACCAGCGGCTTTGCTCGCCTAGTTCTGTGAATCCCGTTAATTTAAATGCAAACACAGTCCAAATCGCTGTTGGGTTTAAAGATATAGAATTTGGCATTTAGGTTCCTCCGTGGTCTAGGCCTAAACGAAGGGAGGATTTTCGTGATTTCCATCTTTCAATATATGCGGGCGGAGACACAGGCGTACTTTAGATGTAAAATATAGAAATGTTAAATTAAAAAAAGACTTTATTAGGTCTACAGTATTGGAGCAATCACAAAAAGAAGACGTCGAACACAGCGTAGCATTTTCTGCATATTCAGTACGTATATTGCAATATCAGTTTTAGTTGTAGTGACGAGTGGGTAAGGTATTTATCTAATTTATCCCGTTTTAAAAAAAAAATAGTTTCAATTTCAGTTAAGTGTTCTATATTTCAGATCAAAAAGACAATGGAAGACATAGCGCAAGAAGTTGGCAAAGAAACCAACATAACGGTTGAAGTAATCGGCCGTACATTTGAATACAATGACATAGTAATGCTCAAGATGGCGGAAACCAAAAGTGTCATAACGAAATATTTCAGAGCTGATGATAACAAGTACATGGACGATGTGCCAGAAAAGCAAATAATATTTATTGTCCACGGCCTTTCCACAAAAAGTATAAAAGAAGTGCCTTGTTTGTCTAAACGAGACGAGTTTTTGCAACTGCTGCACTACTATATCTGTCATTTAGATATTTTTGATATATATTTGATTCCAATGGCTAACCCTGATGGATTTTCAGTTACTGAAGTAAGTATCTTTTACAAAGGAATTAATAATATGAATAGCTGTGAAAGATTTGCCATTAGTTTGAAACAAAGCAACCAAAACTGCGATGGAATAAGTATATTTTATCTTATAAACTTTAGCCCGAGCGAATTTAGCGCCACTTACCAAAGAATACAGGTTTTTCGCAAATTCTACCGGGATCTTTAGTTTTTACCGGGATAGAAAATACCCTATATCCTTGTCCAGACTCTTATTTATATAGATAACGCGTGAAGAGACAACAAACAAACAAACTTATTTATTATTTGAGGTTGAATAGAATGAGATCGGCCAAATGTCAAAATCAAAAGGATTCCAGTCCTTGTGTCAGGGCAAAAATGGGCTTTAATGGACTGGGTTAAATTTGGTACACTCTGTATGAATTTATAAATTAGCTGAGACCAAACCCGTACAATATTTCAGGATGTTAATAATAACATACTTTCTGTTTAGGTTAATTGGAACAAGAATTTTTCGCCACAAAATATGTGCCACGGTGTTGCCCTCGATCGGAACTTTGACGTAGCCTGGGGTGGGACGACACCGGTTGGGGCTTGCAGCCGCAACTACCCTGGACCAATGGCTTTCTCTGAGCCGGAGACGAAGGCCATCAGGGATATTTTCCACCGATTCGGTCACAAGATAATAGCGTACATTAATGTTCACGCTGGCACGTATTCGAGCATGACGTATAAGGTTTGTGATATACTGTATTTTGTTATATTATTTTTTAACTAAATTGTTAGGTAGGTATCACTTGTTGCTTAAGTCGAGATAAGACAAATCTGTCTGTGTTGTCTGTCAGTCAGTCATTCTTTTCATTGCTAACGCAAGGGATAGTTAATAAAGTAAAACCCCAAAGATAGTTATAGACTTGTGTTATGGGATACTAATTTAGCGATACTATAAATAATAATGAACTTTCAAGACTCACACTCATTTGGGCTAATCACTACAAGTTTATTTTCTATTGTGACCTATCACACTGGGACATGTGATGCAGAAGCATTAATACCTACCAACCACCAAGCTAAATAGGCCATCAACTGAATTCATACTTTGATTGTAGGGTGATGCAGTCTTATATCCTAAAGGCTACACCGAAGCTCAAACAGACGATGATAAATACATCGATATGAAAGGTGAAATCGATGACGCCATGAGAAATGCGAGTTTTCAAAGGATGACTGTGACCACAGATACGCTGTACCATTGGTATGGGAAGGTAACTGGAAGTAGCGTCGATTACGCGTCCACTGTAAGTACCTATTTTAAATATACGTGTGATGGCTTTATATTTAACGGGGTAGACAGAGCCAGTCACTACAAGGTCACGCACAGTTGGAAGGTCCAATAATGAAATTGAGATTCAGAGACTGACTGGTTGTCTCACAGAAAATTTCCGTGGCTCCCGGCACCAATACAAAAAAGAATAGGACCACTCCATCGCTTTCCCATGGATGTCGTAAAAGGCGACTAAGGTATAGGCTTACCAACTTGGGATTATTTTTTAGGCGATGGGCTAGCAACCTGTCACTATTTGAATCTCAAGTCTATTATTAGGTCAAATAGCTGAACGTGGCCATTGAGTCTTTTCACGACCCCGCAAGGGATATAGACGTGACCATATGTATGTATGTATGTAACTTTTAAAATCTGCACGGGATGAAAGTAATGGGCACATATTTTTCTTTTAATTTTTTTTGATGATGGGACATTGGCGCAAAGGCCACTTTTAGACAGCATAATGGTGAAAAACTAACATTATTTTTGGTTGCAGGTTTTCGGAATACCATATGCTTTAGAATTTGTAATGCAGCCGTATGATGGTTACGTGGCAAGCGCCGCGCTCACTGCCGTGTGGCAGAGAGTCATCGATACTGTATTCCAATTTATACATCATAGGAAAGATGGAGGCGATGGTCAAAAGAAATAAATAAAGAATTGTCGGTGTATTTTATTAGTTTATCGAATCTCTTCTCCTTATAATATTTGTATTTATGGATATACATTGACTGGGAAAAGATTTCCATTGGATTTTCGTTTTGCGGAAGAAAATTACTGCGGAATCCATTCCTTGGTTTGGCTGTGCGTTTATTGATATAGTCGTCCTATTTATTCATTCATAAATAAAAATAGTCACGTCTATATCCCTTGCGGGGTAGACAGAGCCAACAGTCTTGAAAAGAGGCATATGCCACATTCAGCTTTTTGGCTTGATGATAGAATTGAGATTCAAATAGTGACAGGTAGCTACCTGGCTAGCTAGCCTATCGACTAAAAGAAGAATTTCAAATGTATAAGCCATTAATCGCCTTTTACGACATCCATGGCAAAGAGAAGGAGTGGTCCTATTCTTTTTTTTATTGGTGCCTGGAACCACATCGCATATTTTATATCTACAGATAAAATTAACTGATTGTTTGTCAAAAATATTACAAGCTATGAAGCGAGCATACTCGTATAACTGTTTAATAACAAAGTTAAATAAATACAAAAGGAAAATGTGTCGATAGAACTTTCCCTGTCTACAACATTGGGTCACCGATTACTGTCATAACGTACGTTGTACATAAGTCTGCAATAAACATGCTTTATTCAGTATACATTACACGTTTTACCTTGACTTATAATGGTCCTTTCCATGCAAGACATCAATGTAACTTAAACATATCGAATTATTAGACAAATAAATGCACTGGGTAAGTGTGTCAACCACGTTTTGTGGCTTGCGGCTGTACATATAAAAGAGTGAAGAAAGTGCATTGTTATCGATGCTAAAAATGGCATTTATTGGGAACAAGATCATGACTATGTGTTGAGTTAATTTAGTCACGCACGATTGCTCACTTTTATTCAATATATTTGGATTTAGGTATACTATTTACAGAACCGAATAGGAAATGAACATTTTGAGCCAAGGGTTCAAGTTTTGTTAATATTATGACTGAATAGGTACACGTAATTAGGTGAATATTTAGTTTTAATTTCAACGCGATAAATGTAATATATTCATCAAAATACGATGGGAAAGTTCATTTAAAAAACGCAAAATAATTTAAAAATAAATATGTGATCAGTGAAAAAGAAATCTTTTATTAAGACAATATATCCATAAACGCAATAATAATTAAGGTAGCTGTCAAACAAATAAGGTTCATGACACAGACAAGAAACTAAGGTGTGACGTCATACATAAGAGGCGTTTTGGACTCGCCCAATAATGTGTTATGTACTTCGTTATATGGCAAGCAGTTTATTGTTTATTGAGGCGATTATTTCACCAATGTTTAGTTGTCGAAAAACTAAATTAATAAACACAAAAACAAAAATTACCCATCATAACTATTGTCGTCATCATATGGTTGAATGTATGTAGCTTAGATATCAGTGACTAAAGCAACAATAACATATAGCTGTTTTTTTAATTGTACTATACAAGAAGGTAAAAAAAGCAGTTATCTGCGTACAATGTCGTTCCGTTACCATGCGTGGGCGACACCGGTGCTGCTCCATCAATGTCGGCGTAGTTCATTAAACTCGATGATCTTGATTACTTCATTGATGGACTAGGTTTTCTTGAGGCATTACTCCAAAAGAAATTTTAAGAAATCCTTCGGAAATCCAGAAGCCCAGTCAATGTTTATCTATAAATACATATTTTATAAAGAGATTCGAGTGCATAAGTTGGAAAAAAATGGAGTATTTTCAATATTGTTGGCTCTGTTTACCCCGTCAGGGATAAATGTATGTAAAAATAAATGTATAAAATACAATCTGGTCCATATAGTTTTGAAGAACGTAATGTTAAAAGCATTTTTAACAATACCATTGGGTTCGCAAGAAGTATGTTCTTTACCGTTGCGATTGTTATGAACGTTAGGGTAGCTCGATATAGATATAGGCAAAAACTTTTGTAAATAAGATACAAAATAGAAAAAACACACGCTGCTGTTATTTGACCATATTTTGATTCGCCTTTTTAAAGTCTATTCTTAATTGCGGTATCCGCAAATGTTTTGATTATGATGACGCACGACACGAGCCACATTCGGACGAGTTCAATTTACATAAAACTTCGCAGATCTGCCTGTGTCATTCCCGTTAAATATAAGATGTAAGTGTTTATCAAAATTAACCACTCAATTTACGGAACAACTTTTGAAATAAAATTTGACGTTTGCTATTCTAATAATAATAAATAAATAGAATGTAAAAATTTTATGACTTTTATATGATTTATTGTCGCTATCTATTTAAAAAATTTACTCTTTTGACATTAAAAAAAAAGATATTCATTGTTATTGGCTTAAAAAAATTATCAGGAAAACAGCAGCCACCGAGAAAGTGCTAACGGTCTCGTGACATAAAATATGGCATAATAAACGTGTTTCTTTCGTCGTCCTTGTGTGTAGGGTGGCGGAGTACCGTTAATGCTCTGGCCTGGATGAACTCGATCTCGAGAATACCTGCCAGTGCGCGGTTAACTTTTAAAAAGTGCGCGCGTTTCGTGACATCTCCTGCGCGCGCGCAATCTTACGTTTATACGATAAATTAATTTTTAGTTATTACAAGATTATATCACTCTCCAATAAGAATTTTTGTAATTGTTTGTTATGGCGCGTCGGTCTGTGTTAGTGTGTGGTGAGATTATTTTTAATTATGTTTTTGTTGTAAAATAATTTGGTATCTAGACAAAAATGAACGGAAAATAAATTGAATTTTAAGGCATTAGTAATGGTAGTGCACGATAACTTGGATTTAAGTTTATTTAAAGTGATCTGGATTTTTGAATTGGATCTTTCACCACTTCATCAGGTTGTAAATAAAATATAAGCTGAAGGGCCTAATGGTTCTTGAATTATTATTAAAATGAAAATATATGGATACTCGAGGAGAGAATTAAAATTATAGTTGTCCATAGTTTAAAAAACTAAAAAAAACATATTTTCATATTTAAAAAAATTTAGATTACACGTACTTGTACATTACAGAACTACACAGGACTCGCTACAAAAATAACAAATACAATCTGATTGCTTTTTAAGAAGACACAAATTAGAAATTAATAAAAATATTACGAATTACTTATTGAGTGGAGCTTTTAATAAATTTTTTATCAAATGTATGGGAAAAATCAAATGAAGCTGTAAAAGTGGCTAATTTCCAGTCAAAGAGATATTAAGCTTTGCAATTAACTTGCAGTTAATATGAAAACGTTTCAAATTTAGGGGTCTTTTCTTTATATTTTGAGAGGTAAAGTTTACATGTAAATAGTAAAAATTTAATTTCAGTGATGTAATTAAAATTCTGTAATTGTGTGTGTAACTTGATTGATGTCTTCCAAATTTTATGCCCAAAAGAATATTTATTGAAGTGCTTGTAAAGAAATTTGCGTCTAGACATCGATAGCACAAGGGCAGATTTAGTGAAAAAAGTTTTTCAAACATCGAAGTTACGCTAATCTTAAATAATTACTGAATTAAAGGTTTTTGTATATCATACTTACCCAACTTAAATTTTTAACACTTCATTAGATAGATGAAAACGTAAAATAAAAAAGGTCCTTAGGGTTATATTTACGTTTGTAGTTAGATAATAAAACATTCAAAATGTCAGTCCATTTGATTCAAAGAATTAATTATTGATCAATTTCATAATGGCCTCCTATATACAAAAACATTTTTAAGAACATATAATAAGATAAAGAATAGTATTTCAATCAATATATTTTACGGAACCTCAAACCTGGTACGAATCACCAACGCTTTTCTAAATTATTATCAAATTAAAATGATCTTTCATTGGGCCGATTACAGCGTCGTCTGATGACATCAATTGCTAAGAAATTGGTTCGATGAAGCCCTACAGCTTCCAGCAAAGAGCACTCAATTATGCGAAGCCATGGCGGGTCCAAATGTCGCCGCAAATTAAAGAATCGTTCCAAGTCCAACCAAATTATTTATTTAATTGGATGACTAATAACTTTCATAAATATAGATACAGTTTTAAAATAAAAAAGAGCGTCGGTGGTAGAACGGTTAAGGTGCCTGGGTAAAATAAGCAAATTTTACGTGTGGGAGCACAGGTTCAATGCTACCACAATCAGGCAACTTAAGGTGTAACCCTGATCCAAAATGAGTTAGGTTCCCCTGTCGTAAAACCCTTCACTCTCTCACTCACTCAATCCAGGATTATGGTCGTAAATATGAATCCCGGGTTCCACTCCAAAAAGATAAGGATGTGATCGGGACTGACGCAAGAAGAAGGAGATACGATGGCCAAAATTTAGAAAAGATAGAAAACACATCCGTTTCTGACTTCAAATGCAAAACTGTATATACATATAGGTCAGGTCAGGAGTACCCAAAACCGGCTTGCATGAAGGAAGTGAGAGTGAGTCATGAATGTGGATAAAACGAAAGATGCATGCAGGGATGTGGCAAGTGGAAATGTAGTCTCTACCTACCAATCCGGGAAAGAGGGATAATTTATGTATGTTAATACATTACCTGCGATATTTACCATATAACATAGCACAGTAGTTTAAGCAGGCAACTTAATACATAGAAGGAGTTAATGGCAAATATAACAAGAAGTAACTTTGAAGGAGACACGGGAAGAATCCTTTTTTATTGATCTTAAAATTACTTAAAGAAAATATTATAGTACTTACAAATAATTGCAGACTCCTTTTAAGAAAATACATGTTAGACTAGGGTTGTTCCTCTCCCTTCTCCATTTACTAATGAACTACCAAAGAATCAAGTTTGGTAAACTTTTGAATAAAATTATCTCAAAAACTCATTTCGTTTACAGTTTACAAATAGACTTTCAAATATTTCCACGAAATACAGTTCACGTGTTGTCATATAAGTAAGCCATTGTCAAAACATTACTGCTTTGTTTTTGCAGTTTTTCTATTAACATAAGAGACATGTTCATGGTATTTTTTATTTCTGTCGACAATTTATAAATATTGGAATGTGTTCTACAAGGCAATTTATGTTGCTAACAAGGTTAAGCAATCACTATTTTTAAATGAAAATATTTTCATAATAATGTAATAAATTTTAGTATTTAATATAATATATATCAATCATTGCACGCTATTTATTTAACAAGAAATTATCCTCAAAACATGACATTAACGATATAAGTACTGAATATTCGCATCCTGAATCAGTGTTTCTTTCCATGAAATTTGCCGGCACTAATATAAAAAAGAATAGGACCACTCAATCTCTTTCTCATGAAGTCGTTAAATTGCGGCTAAAGGATAGGCATATAAACTTGGGATTCTTCTTTTAGGCCAAGGGCTAGCAACCTGTCACTAGTTGAATCTCAATTCTATCATTAAGCCTAATTGCTGAACGTGGCCTGACAGTCTTTCAAAACTACTGGCTCTGCCTACCCCGCAAGGGATATAGACGTAATTATATGAATGAATGAATGAAACCAGTATTTTGGTTATCAATATTGAATATTATAAACATGAAGTGCATATTGATAATTTCTACTCAAATTTCTGTGACAGTATGTCAAATGAGGTTTCTCCAAATTAGTACTTTGACAAAGGCTATATAGGTCTTCGTAATTGCCCATGTTAAGCTGATCAAATGTCCAATTAATGATGAAGTTCAGATAACTGTTGCCACCTAGACTACTTTAGAGCTAAGCTCATTGTTTCAATTTACAGGTATTTTACTACTATTGGAAATCTGCAATGGAAATCAAGATTATAATAAGTAAGTTTTTTTACCCTGAATAAAGTAAAATTTATTACGAATAAAATTACGAAAATGACAATTTATTGTATTTAAATTTGCTTCAATGCGTGTTCAGTTTAGTCAAAATAAATTTTAACAATACGTGATTATTTGAAAAAAAAAAAACAATACCCAATTTTAATTAGTATTTTTTAAAGTGAAATATTTAACATCAACGAGCAACTACTACATGAAAGATTAATTTTTATGCTAAACGAAAATGTAGTTAATGAAAAAAATATTACGCAAATAATAAAATTAATTATATTTGATTTTGAAATTGTTTTATTTTTAGCTATACTCTTATAAAAATCAACCCTTACAACGATGAACAAGTATTGGTTGCAAATGCTATAAATGCTACGGGCATAGAGATACTAAAAAATAGCAGAGGACTAAATGACACTGTAGATTTGCTTGTTCCACCAAGTCGTGTAAACTACACGAGGTCTTATGCAGAAGAAAACAAGCTAGGATTTGAAGTAAAACAAGAGAACTATGGCAGGTAAGTTGTATGAATATACGACGTGCAGAAAATATATGTATTTCCGGGGACGTTGGGATTTTTCTTGTAGGCGATGGGCTAGCATTCTCTCTCAATTCCATCATTAAGCTATACAGCTGTCTACCCCGCAAGGGATATAGACGTGACTATGTGTATGTATGTAAGACTAAGATTATGTTGTGCGAAGTTTTAAATAAAAAATGTGAATATGGAATGTATCTTTATTAGTCATCGCTTTGTCCACGACCACCAGTAGCATAAGATCAACATACATTTTTTATCTTATAGAAGTTTTCAAGAACTGGGTCCTCCCGAATCTGACGAACTCAATCGTACAGTACGTACAGCTAGAAGACGTTACCAGAAGTCTTTCCACCTTTTTGAGTACAACTCTTATCCATCAGTGAGTATTTTTTATTTGAAACATCACTTTAGAATACTTAACTCAACTCCACTTCATATCTTATGAGATATCAAACTCCTACATTATCTATGGATAATGTAGGAGTTTGATAACTTGGTTATCGGAGTCACGATATGAGATGAAAGTCACGTCCAGTATTGCCAACTGTATCTGATAAGCGCACGAAATAAAAAAATCCGATAAAAAGCGCTAAAGATGTTGACCTCTAAACTAGAATCTTAATTTTACATAAAAAAAGGCATTAATTCCGGATTTTGAGAGCTGACATCACCAAGAAAGTACCTACTACATATAAAACACTAGATATATACGCAACAAATAACACAGATTATTTTTTTGTTATCGGACAATGTTATTTTATAAATTATAGTTTTAATTTATTTGTATAAATAACTGTTAATTAGTTCTGCAAAATTAGTATATGCGTATTTATATACATAGATTTTGGAGTTTCAAGAGACGGTAGCCAGACGGAGACCAGACCTGGTGCAGGTGGAAGACGTCGGAAGAAGCTACGAAGGACGAAGGATAAAGCTGGTCAAGATATCTGCTAACCCAGAGGCTCAAAACCCCATCATCTTTATTGATGCAGGTATGATTTTAGAAGAAATATAGGCTACTGTTTCGGCGTCGATTGAATAGTAAGGGTTTTTGATTTAAAAGCGCATTCCGGGGTACCTAGGTCCCAGTGTGGTCATCTTCATCAGTTTTTTACGGTATGCATTTATGTTTAATGCTGCGATGTGGGGACACATCCAAGCAAATAAAGTTTCTCTACCACCAGTTACCAGTCGCTTCCCACTCCAGGATAATGTTCTAAGACGAACCCACGGCTTGTCTCAAAAGGATGTAACAGGGATGAAATCAAATCAAAGAAATATGACTGCAGTTGGAAATAAATACTGGGGAGATACATACAAATATAAAGTCATCCCTATTTGCCGAAAGAGTAGAAGAGAGTGGGCCACATTTTTCGAATTGCCATGATCTCTGCATACTTCTTTCGCTACAGCCACCTTCATCACTCTTCATGCAAGCTTATAGGTTTAATGTACTTTTGAACTGATCTTTCGTCAAGACATACGTGATTTGAAGAACAGGAGATGCTAATTAACCATAAATCTTGCCAGGTATACACGCAAGAGAATGGGTAGCACCGGCCATGGCCCTGTACCTTATACACCGGCTGTCCAGTGATCCTGACGTGCGTCAGAATGTTCTAGACGGAGTCGACTGGTACATACTGCCGGTTGTCAATCCTGACGGCTACGAGTTCACGCGCTCTAGCGCAGCTGTAAGTATTGTAGTCATATATTGTTCAATAGATTCAGATTTTTAACCATATCATAAAAATCAACAAAGCTTTTCTTTTCAAATATAAGAGGTAGGTAATACTCGAAGTACTTAGATTGAAAACGTCTAGGCATTAATTTATATCTTTAATCAATTTCTACTCACGCATGCATTTAACATGCACGTATGCATGCACGTTCGTTATCTTAATTGCTAAAAATGCTATGGTCATTTTTCTTATAAATTTCAGCATCGACTGTGGAGGAAAACAAGGTCACAAACCGTTAACTCATGTTATGGCGTCGATGGAAACAGAAATTATGGCTTTAAGTGGGCCGTCAGTGGCGTCTCCACTAATCCTTGCGACGGCGAGACCTACGCAGGACCTAAACCATTCTCCGAGCCCGAGACTCAGATTGTCCGTAATATCATGATGAAAAATGCCGATCGAATGAAGCTGTACGTTTCTTTACACTCTTACGGCAATTTCCTTGTATACCCATGGGGTTACACTGGCGATTTCTTACCAAAACAGTGGAGGAAACTAGACTCCTTAGCGAGATCTGTGTCGAATGCGGTGCAGAAGGCAGGAGGGAAACCTTTAACGGTTTTAAGCGCTGGAAAGTGGTATCCGGCGGCTGGAGGCAGCGATGATTTCGCTTTTGGCGCAGTTGGCGTCCCTTACTCCTATACTATGGAATTGACTGATGGATATGAATTTACGTTCCCAGCAAGATTACTCAAAAATGTACTGCCACAGTTTTACGAAGGTTTTAAAGTATTTGGAAAAAGCATCAAACAAGAGTTCGGATCTAGCTAGAGTTTAATATACTTAGAAAATTGTTTGTATGTCGGAAATAAAAATGTTACGAGTTATTTCTTTTAAGGAAAATTGAATAACGGTAATACCTATTTTATTGTTTTATTTATTTCTCAAAATTTGTTTTACTCTTTGGTACTTTTAGGACTTGCTTTTGCAACATACGCTAGTTGAAGTAGACCTTATGAAACCGGGTCCATTATGAAATTTTGTTTTTCATTATTATTAGTCATTAATGGTAAGATAAAAATTCATATATACCGTGAAGTTCCCAGCATTTTAGAATAGAGCCACTCCATATCATTCCCATGGATGTCGTAAAAGGCGACTAGGCTGATAAACTTGAGATTCTTCTTGTAGGCGATGTCTTGTGCCTGCCACCATTTAAATCTTAATTCCATCATTATGTCATACAGCTGAGCGGGGTATTATAGGCTATTCAAAACTGTTGGTTCTGCCTACTCCGCAAGGAATATAGACGTGACGATATGTTTATAAATATATATTAATGTTAGCTTTCATTATAAACATACAACCAGAGGATACGGCGTTCTTTTTAAAAACAAAAAAAATCATGTTTTAATTCAAGTTTATTTTTTTAAGTACCTAAGTATATCAATAAAATTTATTTAAAAATCAGTATCCATTCTTAATTTTTTTAGTAAATGTCTTTATCATCGATGCATCATTATGTGGGTATGTATTCAAATCAATGTATTTATATTTTACATTGTAATTATTAACACAGGTCGAAAAAAAGAATCGTAGCCTGACTGGCAACGTCTTTTGTTCCAAAAATTTCATTTCCAAAGAAACAATTGTAGATTGTCATACTATTATTGTCTTGAAATGCCATGTTGTAATGAAATTTATACACGCATAAGGCCGGAATTCCAACATTCTAGGACAAGCAGAATGCTATAAGACTAATTGAGCACTAATTACTAGAATAGTCTGTAGTACCCTACAGTTACGAGTTTACGAGTAGCGGCCTCAAATAGCCCAGGTAGTCGTATAAGAGGGCTGGCAGCTTTGTACAATAGTCACGATATGCCAAATTATCGAATTAATAGTCACTGAAGTTGTCGTTCATCTTCCTGCCCGCATCGCATAGCACGCCGTTTTTATCGCGCGAAAAGCTATCGCTGTTTCACTTTTTATTATGACGTGAAACGGGATAGCGAAAGGTTTTCGCGCGATATGAACGGCGTTGTGTATGGAGAGGAGCCCGAGGTGCGTCTATGATCGCAAATCTGCCTCTGGGAGGATGGCACGCGTGACGCCATTTTTATTACGCGAAAACTATTGCTGTTTCGCTTTTTATTATGACGTGAAACGGGATAGCGAAAGTTTCGTCGCGCGCGCTAGCGTCAGGGGCTGGATGGTAAGTCAGGTTTTCTACACGAAGCGGTTTCCGTCTTACCTCCGTAAATTGTGCAGGGGAATTTATATTATATATATTTACCCATATTGAATCAAGATTAGTTCAGTTGCATAAACTATACAATCACTTCTATGAACATATATATTCTGATACAATATCTACTACTTTTCAGTTGCAAACAGTCACGAGAAAGTTACCAAAAAATGGTTTATCAACTCACGGAGAAGGAAGAAGTAGAATGCATTGTTGAAGCTTCGATAGGAACAAGCACGGTTTATCATTTTTTATATACATATCAATGGCAATTATTGCAAGTGGGCACAAATTGATCTACAAAACAACTTATCTCTATTTTCGCTAGTTTGTACGCTCGCTTGCAAACCCTATCAATCCCGCGGAAACTCTGGGATAAAAAGTAGTTATATATATGTTATTCAAGGTCTTTAGCTACCCACATACCAAATTTCATCGTAAGCGGTTTAGTAGTTTTTACATGAAAGAGTAACAAACATCCATACTAACATTTTTTGATTTTTTATCGCTTAAATATATTGTATCTAGGTATGTAATAAATTAAATATAAATTTTTATTGTATATTAATAATAGATTTGCGCACTCTATTTTCTTAAAATTAAAATATAGATTACGTTTTACTTTATCTTTTTTTTAAATAATTTATTTTCGAAGGCAATTTTAAAATTATAACCAAAGGTTATTCAGTCTTCTTGTTTCTGTAGGCTCTTTCTATCCGGTAAGGGATCAAGATGTGATAATATAGGTATGTCATGTTTATTATGCAATTCACACCAAGCGATATGTACTGTTAGACAAAGACATAATTACGCAAAAGTTCCATCCGATTATTGGCTTCCTGGATATCGATACCCAGGTTGAATTATAAAAATTTCTAATAAGTATACTTATTTCACAAAGTATGATTACATCATGTATTTTTTTATTGTTACATTGAAAAGGACGACATGAGAAAGTCCACAAGGAAGATATAAAATCATTATAAATCACTAAACTTTAGATGGTATAGATGGAAATATTGGTTTGTGGAAGCCTAGTGACTTTGGATGTTTCAGATATGGGTATTCCTGGCAGCTCTGAAGCAGTTCTGTGGTCACATAGTGACGGTGTTGAGTGAACACATGACATATGAGGGCCGGTATCTGCATGAGGTAATTCTAATTATTTTATTATCCTCTAGTGCAGTGCGGTTCCCGGCAGCAATAGGAAAAAGAATAGATCCACTCCATCTCTTCCATGGATGGTGTAAAAGGCGTCTAAGGGAAAGGCTTATAAACTTGAGATTCTTCTTTTAGGCGACATGCTAGCAACCTGTCACTATTTGAATCTCAATTCTATCATAAAGCCAAATAGCTGAGCGTGGTCTTTCAGTCTTTTTAAGACTGTTGGCTCTGTCTGCTTCGCAAGGAATACAGACGATTATTATTATCCTCTAAACAATCCTCATCGTACGGCGAAATATTGTAAAAACATAGATTTCAAAACGCACAGCTTTGATGGTCGAACTAAGGTTGGAAGGATGGTTAAGTTGCATGAGTAAATTCATTCATAGATTCAAATCCGGAACAAGATGTTTTAATGACTTTTTCTTTGAATTATGTACTCACTTCCTCTCTACCGTATCTCCTGAACCCACTGTACCTATATGAGTGTCATTGCTAACCTATGCTCTTACGGCAACTGGCTCTATTCAGGCAACTGGATATTTAACCATATGGGTTAGGTTCTCTTACAACGTTGCGTAGATCAGACAGGAGTCGCTTTCTTTATTATTTTACTTATCCACTCCAGCATCATTGTTAAAGATGAACACTATCGTATTCTTTTCTAATTTTCCTACGAGAAAGAAGTTCACTCGATATTGTGAAATAAAATTATTTCTTCAGGTGATAATAAATGTGCCATCAACTGAAGAAAAGAAGGAAAAGCCAGTGATCATCATCGAGGCTGGCCAAGAAGGGGGCATTGAACCCGTCTCGTTCGCTTTGTACCTTATAGAGCAGCTAGTCGCTTGCAAAGAGAACCATGATATGCTGACAACAGTGAAGTGGGTCATTCTGCCTTGCACTAATCCCGATGCCCTGGAATATAGCAGATGGGTAAGCAAATTTGACTTTTAGTGACAATGCAACGGCCCTAACCATTCTAAGAGGAGGCCTTAAGTCGAGGCAAATGTATTTTGATAAAATTGGGGACGTTCAGCAGAAAAGGTGTATATAGATCAAACAGAAATAACTTTTTCTAACCTGTTGGGCAAGGATCGTGACAAGTGAAACTGCGAACCTCCACGTAAAAGAGAACCGTTCATTATGTATGTATGTAAGTCACTTTAACATAGTATAAATTTCTTCATCGAGCCATTTAGCTTTAGGTGGCCTTCAAGCCTTGTGACTCATTCAGTCACAAATAGCTATTGCTTTTAACAAAAACTATTACTGCTTTTGAATAAAATTAACGGTTACAAAGTAAGCTTCAACTCTGGTCTGGCAGCGAAAAAATATGTAGCAAATGACAGGTGATTCACTTCTCATTCCCAAAAAGTTTGTAAACGTCAAAAGGCATTTTTAAAATATAGGTATATGCATGGCAATATGATGAGTGAGAGATAGATTCACCATCTGATTGCTTGCACCCGACGTTGCATTGCAATCACTAACTATGGTAAAATTATTGACAGACAGACACTACGTATCTGAGAAGGTGGCGGAAGAACCGAAGAAAAATTGAAGGCAGTGCTAATATCGGCATTGACATCAGTAGAAACTTCGAGAGCAATTGGGGAGCATGCCCGAAAGTGGAAAATACATTCTCAAATATATATCCAGGACCATCGCCGAACTCTGAAAACGAGACGCTCTTTGTTAAGCATGTTTTAGATAAGTACAAAAAGAACTTAAAGGCTTACGTATCATTGAGGCGTGACGGACACGCCTTATTGTACCCGTCTGCACATGTCTTGAACGTCCATAGAGACGCGCTGCTGCAAGGCGCGGCCGCCGACATTACTCACAAAGTGAACCAGAGAGCTGGCACCATACACTTGTTCACCAATACCAGCATCTACGAATTTGAAGGCAAGCCTCGATGTGGACACAGCGTCGACTACGCTCACAGTCTAGGTGTGCCTCTAGCGTACGAGATGCGAGTGTTCCTCGGTGCTGAGAATCATATTCTGTCTATGTTTCAAACCTTGCCGCGGAGTCACAGCAATACATTGACAAGCGGGTATTACAATGGTATTAAAGAACTGTACAATATCGTGTCTAAAGACAGGCAGTACGACAAAAATTAAATTGTGATTTTAACGGACTGGCGTTTCATTCAGAGGTTAGGAGGTACTGCTCAAAAGCTGGTATACAAATTAAGAATTAGGTCAAAATTATGTACCAGTGCCGTCGGCATCTATTCCGATACAATATTTATTTAGTACATAAAGGTATATCTCCGTTGGAGGAGTCACTTTTCCACTTTTCGGTAGGATGTCGGTCATGCGCGCTGGCGGCGGAGGAACGCGCCTGCGCCAGGGGTGGGGCCCGTGGCCGTTCAGCCCGCCGACACTCCGCAGTCGGCCGCGGTGGCGGCGCCGCGCCTGGCGCTCACAGCCTCTTCTTGCCTCTGCCTTCCTAGTACCCTCCGATAACTCGGCCGCCACTCGCGCTAAAATACGAAACATTTATTTCCTTCGTTACTTCTTTTCGATTACGACCTTTGATTTGCTGTTGAAAAATTATTTTATAGTGAGTTTGTATTTTTGAGTTGATTTTCAAAATAAACAAAAAATGGAGATCTAAAAATGATTTAAATTGTTTTATGTCATTAATTTTGTGTATCAAAAAATTCGTCGATGCTGTCTTCGTGCGAGTTTCTTCAGAAAGGTAAGTTTTAGTATAACTTGTTTTCAGAATAAAGGTCTTCAGAGCAGCAGGTGGCGGATTGTGCGAGCATTTTCAGGAACGTGTGCGATGGGCGGAAGGCGGACCCGGCGGCAACAGGTTGCCGGCGCTCGCTGGAGTCCGGAGCCCGCCTCGAGCTCAATTCTATTAACTGCTAATAAACACCCCAGATACCAGCCTTTTGCACTAATTACCAACCAGGGACTTATAATATTAAATTTCTCGCTTCGTTCAGCGAAAATTCCGCTGAAATATTGCTTTTCTGCAGCCCGGGACGAGGGTGAAATGAACGAAACTGCTCATTTTTGCCGTTAGATTAATTATTTGGCATCATATTTTCGACGTTGTAATTAAAACGTCCTGAAAATTGTTGGTACTCTGGTATGAAGAATTATTTTCTATTTTACATTGAAAATGTCATAAATGAAATAATAAACTTATATAAAAATATTTTGAGCGTAAATACCATCTAAGACGTATAAACGTTAAAACCGCTATTAAAATATAGAAACTTTGCAAAACCAAAGGAAAATCAAAAAGCTTTTCCAACAAAAACATAAGTATTTTATTGAACATATTCCAAAAATTAAATGCTATAAAATAATGAATAATAATCTTCGGAAAGTACTTTAAGTAAATTATTTACCATTACTTTGGAAAGATTATTTGTAGATTTTCATGTTACTTATTTGCAAGATTTTACACACATTAATACAATCAAAACTGTCTCCTTATTATTGTTAAAGAAATTTATTCTCATAAAAAATCTACAAAAAATTCACTTACAATGAGAACTTCAAATATTTACATTTAGTGGACGCGTACAAATTGTCGGTAGTTAAACAATAAAATATATTCACTCCGTGCTGGCTGCGCGCGGAACTACTTAGGATCTTCGATAGGTAGGTTATTCTTACCTTATAATCTGAGTTTTGCCAATTCATAAAATTTAAAAACTAATAGAAAAAATCTTCTAGTAATAATAATGTAATGACTTTAAAAATTTTCGCGTTAATTAGATTATCATTTTTAAATAAGTACAAATTATATACAAAAAAGTAAAATAAAGATTATTTTACACAAAGTTTTTTAAATTAACACCGTGTCCTTTTATACAACGACTAAAAAATAGGCCAAGGTCGAAATTTTTGTTTCGTGTGGTATAAAATGCAAAAAGTAGTTCCAAAGACCGAAAGTTATCGCTCCACGTCCAAACGTTCAAAACCATATCTGTTAAAAGGTTGTAAATAAAAAAAAATTAAGTCATCAACTTTTTTACGGAAAATTAATTTTAAAAAAGAAATTATTTATATAAATTCCGAGTTACTCGAATAAATTAAAAAATTAGAAATAATTTCTAATTTTTCAGCACTTCGCATCGCAAATTGCAAACTGATTTTTCAGTTGTAATTTAATTGAGCAATAAGAAAAAATAGTAAGATGTTTTACAAACAACGAAAAAAGCCCAAAAAACACGACTTTGAAATACGTTCTATTGATGCCAAAATAAATTTACACAAAGTTTAGAAAATTAAAATCCTTAAATAATAATATTAATTTATAATATTATCAACATGAAACTTTGATTGCGTTACTAGATGAATTTTAAATGCAAAAGTTGGAGTAAAATTTTACAAAATTACGAAATTTAAGTATGTAGGTACTGGAAAGAAATTATTAGGTTACAAAACTGAATAAGCAAAGTCGTGTAATAGCATCAAACTCGGAGATTTCTCAGGCTATATCTAGATAAATATCGCAAAAGAAAAATTTAGGTAGAATTTTACGTTTCATAAGTTCGTATTTTTGGGTAAATATTAAAATTAATGATTATCATTTTCCAACATTGGTAAGGTTATCATGCGGGACGGGAGACGGGAGTCTCTTCGTGTAAAATCCTGATTCACCCAATCTAGTATCATGGTCAAAGGCGCTCCCTAGTTCTTCTCCAGGTAGGTGAAGATATAATGGGACTTACGCCAGGAGGAAGTAATTACAAAATTGTATTAGCAAAGCCGTAGACAATAGCTAGTCATTTAAAATAGCGGAGGACATTAGCGGCCAAAAGTTTGAAGTGATAGATAAGAATATCGATCGTGCCCATTGCGAGACCGTATCACCTGCGATAGCGCGCCATGCGGGTGATTATCATTTACATCCCCCCCACAATCCGCATGCCCACATCAGTAGGTACACTCCGTAAACGTATACTCACTTACATACTTAAATACTTTAAAAAATACTGTACCTTTAAATCGAAATCGGTTCAATAGTAAGCTTTCTCTTTGTTTATTTGGTAGGTCATGAAAAACTAATGTATAAGTATTAATATGGTCCAAAAAAAGATTTTGTCTTTTTTTATGTCTATTAAAATTAGTTATTATAATCTGAAAAGTGATGGACAGATTATAATACAAATTTCTCGTGGACGTAATGTTTATTACCAGTTACGTGTCTGAAGTAAAACTATGACATTAAAGAAAAAAATGTAAGTATATATTCAACTACTAAAAGTAAAAATAAAATGAAAAACTATATTATCACCAAAAATTTGGGGCTATAGACTATAAAAATGTTGGATATACGTTTTAGGTGAAGTGATAAACATAAAATGTGACTCCGTGTCACTCCCGTGTTTCGTCCCAGGGGAGTCATATTTTTATGCTCCTCATAGTCATTAAAACCTTAGGTAGGTACATAAATATTTTCATCTTATCATAGGGTAGTATTTTCAATAGTAGAATCATAGGCAAGTGTTCAAAAGTCTGTCAGATGTATGTCTAACAAATGCAAATATCTGAACTGCTTTTTAGAAATTATAATGAAACCAATTGCAATGTCTCATCTTTTAAAGAGGTTCGTCGGCTTTTCCATGTTTCTATCATCTTCTCAACTTCCATGTTTTTCACATGAAGAAAATAAACAAAAAATAAAAATGAAAATTGAGTCTTAAATGAGTATGTTGAAAAATTGTCCTTTAGGTAGACAAATAATTTTCTACCTATTGTAAGTTCTCACACATCGTATTCAATTATCAGGTATTATAGCGTCCGTAACAGACAGCATGTTAAAGATTTTTTTCACATCGTATAAAAGGTTTTTATCGGATGGTTGGTCACACACCAATTAATTTTTGATGCACTTGTTAGTACTTTTGTCCTTTACGAACCTTGTGTGTAAGGTTAAGGAAAAGCCTCATTCTGCTCTGACAAAAATTATTGTAGACATAGCACAATACATAAAAAATAAAAAAACAGTCTAATGTAACTGAAACTCCAAAATATTACACCAAAAAACAGAGTAAGATGCAGATCACTGAGAGAGAAGTTGGCAGGTCTAGTAAAATCTGTACACGATGCTCAAAGATTTACAGCAAATCATGCACAGTACGACATAGCACCATCATTTCACAAGCCTTAACTCCAACTCGAAGTTCAGAAGCCAGACAAACAACAAGTTCATTTTAAATGAAGTTAGAGGATATTGGATTTCTAACTCGGAGCGCACCTACAAATTCCACACGGCCAATTTAGTATTAAAGCTCCCATCACATCAAAAGCTTCGCTAACTTTGCTATACTATATTATAATATATTCAGTTTGACTAAGATTAAAAAAATAAAGGGGTCGTCACATCGAAAAATACTATGTATCAGTTGAGCGTTATTTGTTTGACTGAGATTGAAAAAATAAAGTAATCGTCATATCTTAAGCTACGCTTACTTCTCTAGCTATATAAGTTTAGTGTTCTTTGTTTCATTGCGGTTAAAATTAAAAGCGTAAGCTATACTATCTTTTCTAGCTATATCAGTTGAGCATTCTTTGTTTAGTTGACATTTAAAAATAAGTGACCGGCATATCGTAAGCTATGCTAACTTTGCTAGCAATATCAGTTAAGCGTTCTTTGTTTGACTGAAATAAATAGAGTGGCAATTACATCGCAAGTTAATCTAACTTTGCTAGCTATATAAGTTTAGCGTAGCTATGTTTGGTTGAAAAAGAGAAAATCTCATCTTTAAAATTCCTTTCGTGCTCTTAAATGTTGGTGAAAGAATTCCACTGCAAATCTCATCATGCTAATATAATATAGAGGAAAGATTTGTTTTGTTTTTTCTGTAACGAAAAGCTCAAAAACGAATGGACTGATTTTGATAATACTTGGCATATCTGCATGGTTTAATGATCAAATTGTGATTCATAAATAGAGATAGATTGCTGAAATAACGCCTAAAAGAAAAATACGATTTTCCCCTTTGCTTTTTTATACCAGATTAGCATGGAAACATATGTAGTTAAAAGATAATTTTCTTAATACATAATCATGCCCTGATATTTATAGCTTGCAGTGGAGTTCCTACCTAAATATAGCGGCTCCAAAGCCGTGGCAGTATTAAAATTTTGAAGCGCTCAAACTTGCCGCCTTTTAGTGTTCATTACCTCGGAAAGTTGGTAAAATTCATACAAGTCTAAGTTCTAATGAACACCGGTCGGTAAAGTTAGGCGGTATCGCTCTCATACGCAGCCCTTTATTCTGCGACAGGTTTAGTTTATATTTCAAAGGTGTGGATATTTCTATAGCAATATAAGCAATTATTTCTGTGACGGCTAGTTTTAGGTTTAGTTTGAAAGGTATGTTTTTAAAAATGGATTAAAAAATAAGTTTTTCAAGTTTATTTCCTTTCTGTTTTATTTATTGGGCGTTTATACTTTCTTTCTCATCTTTGCTTATTCCCAGTTGAACCCTCCACCATAGTGCGGGGCCTGGGGTCCACTTTTTTACATTTATCTTTCCAATTTGTCCGGTCTTCGGCGTCTTCAGTTTTTAGACCACGGGCGCGCATATCATCTTTTACGACGTCAAGCCAGGTTACACGTATATACCTACATAAGTAACTATACACACGCTTTATCTCTTACGGTGCAGACAGAGCCAATAATTTAGAAAAGACTGGAAGGCTGCATAAAGCTGTATGGCTAAGGCAAAGAACATCTTAGAATGGATCGGCTTCGAAGAGGTTCTGTAACGAAATAAAATCATAAAATATATTTATTATGCATCATAGTAATGGCAAGATAGTATTACTATGAATCACAACTTACATACCTACATATCACGTCTTTTTCTATACGGGGAAGACATTATCAATATAATAATAACTGAAACACACAAATGAACAAAAGTTCAAAATTCCTCTAAATTGCTTTTAAAAGTACAAAATAATTCAATTAAAGTATTCACAGTTACAAGTTTAGATCCTCCAGTGGATGTGTGCTGAACGCGTCACACCCTTGGGACTTCACAAACTGAACCACTCGAAACTAATTTCACTTGAAAACCCGCCCAAATTCCTTTTTGGTAAACACTGCAACGCTCTTGAAATAATAGAGTTGGGAAAAAGTTTGGGACGTTCGAGTTGGCTTTTAGGCATATTGCAGTAGAGATTTGAGCATTATTTTGTGTGATTTAAGAACTTAAATCACACAAAATTATTATTGAAATATTATTGAACAATAACAAGGTTTTTTTTTTGTATGACAGTCACAGATATGGCTCTATTTATGGCAGTGTATGGGCCTGTATAGCCCAGGAGCATTCAAAATAATAATAAATCAAAATAAATCTAATTTTGTTCAAGTAATGACATCAGAATTACGTAAAAATTCAAAAAAGGCTTGCAATGTAATGTAATAAAAAAACATATTATGGTATTCTTTGATTTTTCCTGAAAATTCGTCGGCGTCGATCTGCTGAAATCCTTTTAGGAAAAGAATACTTACGTCAATAAAAACAAACTCTGTATGCTAAAATTCAGCGAAATAAAATTATTAAGTGCCATTAACTTGGCAATTCATATAATAATTTAAGAGGTTACAGGGTCGTCTTCTTCAAAAAAATTATTTTGGAAAAGTGTTTATCTTGCTATATTTGTAAATCGTTAATCTCACGAATAAAGTTGTAGCAATGACAATCTGAATTAAAACCTCCTAGCATTTAGCTAACTTAATTAATAATTCCGAAAGAAGCTTATTATAAATCGGGGAAATCCCCGCAAAACAATAAGACAGGTTCAGCAGACATTGCTGTTATTCTAAGTGGATTAAGGCCAGCATTTCAGGTCTTAATCTAGACCCACCATTACGTCTGACAGGGCTTAGGTTGGTGCACTTTGTAAAATCTTACAACTAGCAATTTTTTGCACGGGATTATATAAGCACTTAAAGAAAATGTCGCCCTGTCAGATGATTTCTTGGTTGTAATATTCTTGAAAGGAAGACTTGATTGTAAATATACATACATCTATAAAGAATTTGAAACATTACGTACGATGTGAACCATTTCATCTCTTTCTGTGGATAAAATAGGAACTAGGTACCTAATATATGTTGGTGTCAGGAACTTTATGTACGTTGTGGCGTTTATGTCTCTAAGGATCCTAAGCTTTGAAATAAGATGGAAGCTGGGGATACGCTGTAAGGAGAAGGTAAGTGTATGTGTTGTATATCTTCACTGCGCAGACGCATGCACCCTCTGATATTTACTTTACCTATAGAGTATAAGAATATCTTTCTTATACATAAACAAAACGGCTACTGCGTATGAAATAGATATCTAAATTAGTTATAATATAGTATTAATCAGATATATACCTAGATAATATTTATCTTGTTTGTATTTTTAGGCTATGTATTGGTTGAAATAAAGTTATTTATTTAATCGGTAAGATGCATTCAGATAATCGTTTCAGAAGCCTAAGTAAACTTTGTACTTCTAAGATAACCTACAAAAAAAACGTAATCAAATAATATCGAATTTCTATCAGGTTAAAACGACCTGAGAACGTCATTGAGTAGCCTCGTATTACAATGCGTTAACCTCGAACACAGACTTTTCATGACAAAGCGCAATAAACGAAAACCAGGAGAATCAATCGATTTGAAAACAAAATTCTCGTTCGTCTGAAAAGACAGGTAATTTAAAACAATAGAGAAATAACTTATGTATTTTTAAGACCTTATTATAAGCCCTCTAAATCTCTAGATCAAACAGTTCGGGGTGTGCGTTATCTGTCAATCATTTAGTATATAACAGAAGAGTTTTATATAAATATTGATGTTTTCTTTTATTATAATATATTTTATAATCTTTTTATAAAACATAACCCTTCTTCCAGTCGGGTAAAAATAAAGGCGAAACAACACTTCTTGGTTCCGAGCGATTAATTCATCAAGAGTTGTCGAAGTGCCGCGACCCGCCCAGCAAACATACAGCGTAAACTCATTAGATAAATGACGAGTTTAGAAAACAGCGGATCGGTCGAGCGAAACTTGGACTACAAAATAAAAACAGTACAGAAAAATAATTGCTATTGGTCTGTTTTATTTGAGGCAAGTACAGATCCCCGAACAGTCTGAATCATGATAAAAAATTTCTTTTAATATATTTTTTATGGTATAACTACTAATTTATGTATTTTGATAACGAATTTTATAAATATATTTAATAAGTTATTTCAAGAAAATAGATAAATGTTTTGATAGGTATCTCTCATACCAAATAACACTGTAGTAATTTTCTTCACTTCCTACCTTAACTAAATTAACGGCATTTTACGATTAGCTTGGGCAAAAGCGCGGGTGTACTTTATTATGAATAATGAGAGTATTTACATACATACATATAATCACATTTATATCCCTTGCGGGGTAGACAGAGCCAACAGTCCTGAGCTGAGCTGAGATTTGAGAGTATTTATTATGTAATAAAAAGCCAAAATTTAAATTATTTCATATATCTTTTTCAGCTTTAGATTCCGTGTCCGCCAGAATAAACTTGAAGATATTAAAAGTGTCACATCTGTACCTTATTTATTTTCCTCGATCGTATCGATGATTGATCGAGTTTACCGACTCGATTGAGGGGGAACTTGCTCATAAGAAAATATCGGCGCAAGTCGGTGTCGAATTACCCATTTATTCACTTACGTCGAGTGTGTTTGAGTTGCGACGCGATATACGGCGGTAATAAATTAGTCGCGCCGCGAGGTTTCGGGTGTCGTGTCAATTTGATTGGGTTTTTGTCTTTTTTTAACTCATTCTTTCAAAATAAGGCTTTTATTCTAAAATTTCAAAAGGCGGTATTGCGCCTTTTTATTCTTGAATAGATACTCGTATTTCTATAAGCTTTATATTATAATTAAGAAACGAGTACTTCAAATTAGTAATTTTAATACCAGCTGTTTCAAATATAATTTTGTAAAAAGATTTATACAAGAAATTTAATCTTAAGTTATTGGCGTAATATCCAAAACTGTATAAAAATCAATTCGTTTAATCTTGTATTTTATAATTACATTAACGTCAGATTGGGGTTAAAAAGAAACTTACACCATGTAGAACTTTTTTAAATTTGAAAATACGCGCGACTGCGCGATTCACCGCGCGACCCGGTGACCTACATTTGGCGGGACCACCCCACCTGAATGCTGGCTTTTAATTGGTCGCCTGTTTCAGCGGCCACTGATAGCCGACCTATCACTGCACTTCGTTTTCAGATACATTCTTGTTACAAAAAAACAAAAATAGTATCGGTTCTAGCATTTAACATTAAATTTTACTCTTATGTAGCTAGAACGGTAGGTAATGTTTATTTTTACGTAGGTTCATACGTTATAAATACATCACGCCTCTTTTACGGAGGGGTACTTTATGGAGTAAAGAACAAATCTTCAAACAACAAACGAAGAGCCTCCTAATGATTGATGACGGGAATTACATTGATGATGCTTAATTCTGCATTCTTTCCCAGACCCAGGCGGAGACTACATATTTCCTCTTGTCACGATCCCTGAATAATACTTTTGTTCATCCACACTTATTACATTTATTATACAATAAATCAGAAAAAAATCATTATAAGTAACAACAATCTAAAACCTAATAAAAAAAGAAGTAAACTTCTGCAAAAAATTTCACAACTACATAAGAAATTTATGAATAAGTATTGAAAATATAATAAGCGCCGGCAAATGAAAATAAGTCATTTTTGGAGCATTTGCATTAAGAGTCGATAAAAGAGTTCGCAATTATCTTAATTAATTACTTATCCATCCATAGACTCATACTTTTCAGATCCCTGGATATATAAAATATGGACATATAATTGTTTCTTTAAATATTTCTTGACATTCCCAGGAACCACTAAAAGAATAATTCATACGTGGGAAAGACATCTTTGGGTTATACTATGTCATATACGTACTTATTCGAACGTGTATCGCTAAGACGAATGAAAAACGCCCACCTTCGGTCCCTTCGCTTTATTTACGAGACGTTTCAGGATATGCACCTACCATCACGTGCCTCGCCCCGGGCCTTTTCAAAACATTCATATTTTCTTTGGGTATAGAAACTAGATGATGCTTGAAGGGTAAGCACTTTACCTGCATAGTTGACAAGTTTTATCATTATTGAGAGCTGTAGGAATGAGTGTTATAATAAATGTAAAATGTATGCTCCCCTCTTATATTTCGTACTAAATTATACATATTGTTCAAGATTGTACGATATTTAATGGGTAAACATTTTAATTGTTTATTTTAAATCGCGAGTTTTATAATGAAAGATATGAAGTGAGGGAACTGGCAAAATATTATTCTCAAAACGTGATACCACTTTTATAACTCCGGGTCATTTTTGTCATTAAACCAGAAGAGTGCATCTGCCCGTGTAGATTGTAAAAGTCAATCAAATGCAAGGCTATACTTGGGATTCTTCTTTTAGGCGATGGGCTGGCAACCTGTCTCAATTATTCTATCATCAAACAGTTTTATTCAGTTGACGGTGACCTTACAGTCTTGCCAAGGCTGTTGGCTCTGTTTACCCGGTATAGATAGATTCATTTATTTGATTTTCTAGATACTATATTTACTATTTCACATGGAATACAAGTTAATTAGGGTGTGAGTTGCAGCAATACAAAAAGGTCTGGTAGTCCTAGGTCTATCTAGGCTAGTGCAGGTCAAGCTGCGAAAGTAATAATAAAAAAAAAACAAAGAGAAACAAAGACTCGATATCGGGGTAGAAAAGTGATTATATTTTTATGTATGTTTGTAACCAAGAAGCCATGCACATAATGCAGTACCTATACCCTAGCAAAATATTATTACATTTCCAAGCATTATTTAATGAAAATTCACTTTACCAAAACTACTTACCCATTATTTTGTGCGATAAAAGATCCATCCGTATACGACATACCTCAATATCCAAGTACCCAATTACATTTAATAAACAGACTCCCTCCGAACTATAGCCAGTGTATTATGTCAAGAATGCCATCCTCATAATGCTATATGAACAATACACTTTTACCCTAAAAGTGGGGTAAACTTAACGTCGCTCGGGAGATTTTGACTACCCACTTATGATGGCGAACTACTTGAAAGAAGTCGAGGGGCATAAAAATCTATTTCGTATCTTGCGTACAATGCAAGCGTATCATATGAAAATATATCTCACATAGCACAACATAATTTAGTTGCTTTTTTAGCACTCAAAAGTTTGTCATATTTTCAAAATGAATATCGTCAGTAAAATTCCCATCATAATAGGCAAAGTTGCCTATAAAATAATAAGACCATCACGGATCTTTGAACTGTGCTAAAAATATGTTCGGTATTTCTGTTCTGTACCTTAAACCCACACACGTAAAATAACTTTATTTGTACGCTGTAGGTCTGCGTTATAAATAAATATCTTTTTCCTTGTGTGGTGAGCATAGCTATGATACTCAGAAACTGCCTTCTATAGAGAAAGTGACAGGTTGCTTATTCAAGCATTTGCGTCATTGACTTTTAATTCATGAAATTTCATGAGAAGGGAATTACCTACCTTATGTGAGAGACATACAAATCTAAACAATATTTTCCCACTACAACAACACTACACAACACTATTTCCCAATTTGAAACACTGTCCACCTCCTCGGTTTCTAGTCAACTGCACGAAAGGCTACACATCCGGGTCAGACAGTTGGCCGGAAATAGATCCCAACCGGATATCAACCGATAGGAGCTTTTGGCATTAACAACAGTCAAATGGTTTTTTAAAGATTTGTTTTATTTTTCTTTTGAATCAAGTAAGAAGGCATAGAAATATGACAGCCAATAATTGATGTTTTCAGCTCTATGCTCAGGTTCTATGAGACTGCTAAATGGTCAAGACAGATAAATAAAGTAGTCTTATTAACTGGACTTTATCATTACTTTAATTTTGAATAAAGTAGTAAAGTTATAGGTATATTAACAACATTAGTAATAACATGGGCGTGGTACTAATGACCGTTTTTTTGGGCACCAAGAATTTTCCAGTGCAATTGAGTTCTGGGTTAAAAATAAGAAAACATTTTGAATCTAAGATCGATAATAAAAATATTCAGGAGCGTGTTGGGCCTCTCCCTTTCTACGCCCATGAGTAATTAAAAAAAGGAGATAATTCATTTTTAAACAACGAATAAAGATTAAGCATTAATTAATTGAAATAAAAGCAAACTCCCCACGAGCGGGGCAACCGGCACCTTGTTCAAAATTTAAAGTCACCTCGTAAAATCAAACGTCAATCTGCCAAGTTAAAAAGCTGTGAAATAATTCAAAAGAGCAGTCGTTAAAGCCGCGGGAATTCGCCGCGCTTTATCACCTGAACTCAGCCGGTTTATAGCAGATCTGGGGAATGCGCTGGCGTCGTAAACTGTCTTCGTAAACGCGCACTTCCGCTGACATAGAAAATAGTTTAGAGGCTGTCTATGCGTTACAGACACTGTTTATCTCCACTTTAACTGCTAGATAGCACTCCACAAATCTGGGATAAAACTTTATTTCGGGGTGCTTTTTATGGGATCGTATCTAGAAAACTTTTGTTTAATGAGAATAGCAATTAAAAGTTGGAAGTTTTTGCATTGATCACCGTGTTCGACGTGCGATAATACTTTGTTTTACGGTCGCAATGACCTGTCTGTGTTTGTTTGTCATCAATAAAAGAAAGTACCTTTAAATTTGCTCCTTATAGCCAAAATACTCGTATGTACTTTGAAATTGATTCAAAAGCTAAGATACACTAGTATGTATTTTGTAAGTGTCGTCCTAGAGTGTGAACTTTTGAACTTAATGAGCTTTTGAGTGACGATTCTTAATGAGCTTTATTGTTTGATAATAAATCGAAATGAATAGGTTTTGTGTAAATTTACATTAATTTTTAATAAGGATGTAAATTTTCAATAATACGTATAAAAAATATATACAAATAAATTTGAGGGAATGAAACGTTAATTTAATATAAGGTCCTTATAGTATCGGAATCAGGTAAATAAATTTCAATATCTGTCCTATTGAAGATGTAGCGGTTATGCCTGAAGTGTTTTATCAGTAATATCACGAGTTTATTCTGCCACAAAATTCAATAATCGCACTTTCGTAGTCTCTTAACCTTAAGAGCACCAACCAAACTCAAGTTTATATTGCTTTCGAGGAGATATTGTGTCTAAATATTGTACTTACTTATTTAGATTTTTGAATTTTTATGTAAAATTTATTTTTATTTATTTATTTAAACTTTATTGTACAACATAGCACAATTGGCGAACTTAATGCTAGAAGCAATAACTACTCGTACCAGTCAACAGTCTGACAGAAAATTTTAAATTTAACTTGTTTATAAATAATATAAGTAAGATTGGAAACAAGGAAAACATAAATTTCCTTTTTTTGTCATTTCATCGTCGTGCTAAAAACTTCTTTATGAATGTTCGCCTCGCCATAGAATGTTAACTATGGTCGAGTAATAGCTGTGTCTGAGAGTGCTTAAGTTTGTCCTTTGTCGGTACGTTTTGGGCTAAGTCACTAAATTTATTATTACACTCTGAGATGATATAACGTTATTACTTTATAAACATTCGCACTTCGACTTATCGATATATGACACATATCGAACTTTCATACACTTGAATGCAAGAACGTCGATTCTGTATTTTGCATATCCCTGCACAATAAGAGTAGCGAAATATCGATAAAATCGGCAATATCGACATTCCCCCTTGGAAATACTCTTATTGTACAATAAAAATGTTATGAGCTAACTGTATTCAATGAACTGGGTTGGTTATTGAAATCGGCGTTTTGGTAAAGTAGCCTTTCTTATGGAGCGGGAAAAATAAGGGAGTTTCGTCTGCATCCTTTGTTACCCCTCTGATTGCTTTTATGTTTTTTAAACGGACCACAATAGGGAGATGCGGTATGCTGGAAATTCTTAAGCTTTTCAGAGTTTTTGTTCGCGGCTTGGATAAGTTAAATCTTAATAATGGTAATGGATGAAATAATTTCTGGGGTGAAACGGTTTATTTCTGTAAGATCAGTTATTACAAAAATTTTCTTCAATATAGTATAGGTAAAGTTAGGTATATAATAATAATAAATCAAAGCAACTTTAGTTAATTCATTAATACTATGAACTTAGAGGACTTAAAAAAAAGTAAAAATAAAAGCTTTTATTTTTGTTCCAAATAGTACCTATCTACACAATATATTTCGTTAAAATTTGAAAGACATCCACGACCTGCTTCGCCAAAATAAAATATTTATTGCAAAAAGTAAAACAATCTATGAATGATACACATCTAAAGATAAAAACAGCGGTAAGCCAGTTCCTATAACTCATGCAATTCCCAAAAGGTACCGGTTTCCCCGAAGTCAATATGTCGCAGGAGATGAGTTATCTTTCCATAATTCCGCCATGGCGCGCCCGCTGAATTCCCAAATAAATAATAAATACGTCAGAGGCCGTCTGAGCCCCACAACTTGCACTCACAGAATGCCTCAACATTTTGTAGGTGGTGTGATATTTGCTCTAAAAACTCACTATTTGAGGATTTATATTCGAAAACATACAGAGATGACTTTCAATTTAAAAAGTTTTAGAGACTGCATTCTAATTTTAAATTCATGCAAAAGCAATTTGTTTTTGTTTATTTTACGCCAGTCTCTTAGTGTGTTATTTTCTCCTTCGATTAAATAAAGAATCAAATATATATTTTCTCTTACATTTTCATACAACTGACAAATGACATCACTGCATTTATAATTTATCTATAAATTTTAGTCAGTAACCGTAAATAAATGGAAGAATAATATAAGATATTTTATAAGAAATCAATCTGCTGTACGGGGGATTATTAATTAAACAGGTATGTAACAAAGGCAATTTATATTTATTTAATATTTCATACAACCTTACTTACTACTTTACTATACTTTATTTATTTATTTCGAAGATAGTTGCATGGCCATAAGCATAACATCTAGTACCTGCCTACGTCCTACATTACCATCGATCGTCCATCTAACGACTACAAAATTTTGTTAAGTTTTGTAGTCCACGGATGTGCTATAAAATTGTTGGGGTGGCCACAAAACAGTACTCATCTTTTTCTCGAAGTCCGGTTTTTCGGTCAAAACCATGCACATTAAAGTCTTTATTCGCTCCCTCTCCTTCCACAGGGAATTCTCTACGGAAATATTAAATTTTCTAACGCCTGAACTGAAAACTACGTTTGAACCAGACGTGTTTGTGACTAGTATTGGTAGTCTCGAAGTTATGTGATATTTGCTGTTGTTTATTTCGATTTAATACTAACGAAAATGTAGCTTAAAAATAGTATACTGTATTTATTTTTTATATAAATTCATATGTTAAATGTAATAATGTATACCTACGTTATCTACAGTGTCCATGATCTTCTTACCTTTAATTTTATTTTATATATATGAACAACACTATTAAAAAAAAACAACATATAGTACACCTGACACACTATATTTTTTTTACATTATCATCAAAAATTAAACCAAAAGTCATCAATCCACAAACGTTTCAAATTGAATACGGAACAGAAGCCCATTACGTCCGTATTTCCAACATAGACATGTGTGGGCTAAACGCGGTCACAGACGCAAAGCCCCGTTGAATGCCATCGGGATGCCAACTAAGTCCAGCAGATCCGGACTAATGGTCATTGTAAGTACTGCTTTGTGTTCGGCTCTGTGCCCTGCCTATTGCATAACCAAAATTAAACGTAGAACGCGTTTTCAAATTATGTGCGATTTTTGAATTGCGACTTGTGTTCGTTTTTGAATTGAACGATCAAAATCAATTTGATGGCTTCTAGCGATGTAATGAGTCTCAATCAAGATTATTCAAAGATGTTCAAGTAAATATTAGTTCCCATTTTTTTTTGCCTTATTTTATGATAAAGAAGTGTCAGCTTCGTTCTCCTGCCGTTAGTCCCTGTTACATCCTCACCTCACCGTGGCCCGTGATACGCCTTTGACCATGGAACCTACATTAGGTGAATAAGTCGAATAATAGATTAGTGTAAAGGTTTACCACCTTTCAGAAAACAAGTTTCAATTGCTACGATCCACTTAATGTCGCGTGAATGAGAGAGCGATGTCGCTTGGCAATGTGCAAATTACAGCGTCCCATTTCCCGTAATTTGGGCATTCGCCTACCCGCATTTCATGCGCAACAATTTGCACCGGACGCGCTCATTCGAAAACTAGCAGCCGTCGGGGCAGCACGTGTGTTTTACAACGCTCTGTATTTTATGTGATGGCCTAGTTGTCTCTGTAATAGATAGTTGCAGCGTTTTGTGTCTGTTCCAATTTTATAGGACATTTGATAACACTTTTTTAGAATAAAACTCAAGAAAATCTAAATAAAAACAAAACTGAAAAAAGTAAGAGAAGAAATATTTATCGATAAAATTTAGATTATCGATGAAACATGAGAAATAAAAAAATTATTTATATTTCAACTCCATTTTAGCGACGTTATTCATTAACTTAATTAAATTTTGTAAAACACTTTCAACAAAATAGAACAAGCAAACGATGCGATCAAAATATAGATATTGTGGAGAGTGACAGTTATTACTTCAATATAATTATCGTGAAATACTCGTAGTAACATTCTTCAGAACCAAAGTTTCGAGTTTGAGTTACTTTGGGGTAAGCTTAAAGGAATTAATTGTTGTGTAATTTATATTTATTATTTATTTACCATTAATTTTATCTACTAATTAAATATACAAATACTAGTTTCCGTCCAGACTTTTGTACTATTTGGGTAAGCGATGATATTATACTGAGGTATTCTTGCTTCCCTTCTATACTCTTTTTGATTTATGACTTGACGAAGCGACGAATTAAAGATTGTCAGCAGATTTATTACTCGCTCCGATGAACCCGCCTTCCCTCGGGAGATACGCCTGTTTATATAAAAGAGGCTCAGGTCCTAGTCTTATTTCCAATTTTTTGACAGGTGCCGGGAAACTCTGCCGACTTTATAAAATAACATTTTGTTTGACGATTTTCGGTTAGTCTTTAAAAATTTGCGACTACATACAGTTGAAAAGTTGTCGTTTTAAGATTCCGTATTTATAAACGATTTTTTATATTTCGATCATGTTTGTCTATTTGTCCCCAGCCAAGCTAGTAGATCCTTGCAAACTGGAAAACTAAATACTCTACAGTCGAACTTAAAAACTAAGTGGTCACGCAACTGCAGCATTTATTTTTGGTTTAGAAATAAGTCTTTCAAAAATGATGTGAGAGTTCAACCACATATTTTTAGATTTTTGAACCGTTTCTTAAACTATATAAATCGAATAATCTTATAAGCCAAAAAAATATTCTATAGTTGTTTTTATAATCAATGATGTTACCAATATTTAGCCCAAATATCCACCTGCGAAATATGTTTCGGTGACTTCTCGACAGTTTCACCGCTACACTAATAGGGTATTATGAAGTTCGTCTAAGAACTAGCAGAGGGTTCTTGAGGGGCACCAGAAGGGTGGTAAGGGTCGGGCATAGGGTTGTCTTTTCTCATTTCTGCCGACATCCTATTTTAAAAGAGATTTATTGTTTTTATTTTTAATAAGTTATATGTAAAATTTTTGAAAATGAAATTAAAAAGGTAACGGTAGGGTTACCATAGCGATGTATAATTTATGATATTTCTTTTTTATAATTTTTGTTGTTACTCGAAATAATTTAAAAAATCATTTATTTTATGAATTCCTTAAAGAACAACATTTAAATTTATTTCTTAAAAGGCTTTTTGTAGACTAGCAACCCTGTTCGGGCGGCAGGGGGTGAGAGTGAGATTACAGATGCCAAGATAAGCCTCGAATTAGATACAGCGAATTTCGTATGATGTAAAGATATTAAGCGCCTTGTTTCGATCTTTACTTTGAGAATAAAATATTAAGTTTATTTTACAAAACCTTTTAAGCGCGGCATTAGGGCTCTTTTGTGAATCGTGCCTTGTTTACTTAATTTGATCCATTTAATTATGGATTTTTTTTTACTATGAAACGCCATTCAAAATAGGGTAAAATTAGAAATATGAATATTCTATGATTTGTTCAGCACTTTCTCAAGTCAATAAATGAAACATTATGCTATACGAGTATCGAAAACAACGTACTATTTTAATATACCGAAGGAAAACTCTACATCGCAACTTAAAATTTTTTATTTTAGACGATGGCCAGCAATTTTCCACTTTCGATCTTTTTAAGACCATTTTTTTGTCTACCCGCTAAAAGATAAAGACGCGAACTTATCTAAGTATATTTTGTAATAAAACAAAAGTTTTATCGAACAAAACTTGTTATTTCCTGTAAAAAAAAAACAGAAAAGTTACAAAATTTCCATATGTTCTTTGGCAGTGAAGATAAAAACAACATTTTTGTTAAAAATAAATTATGTATTTTCGTTTGGCGTTGTTGTAAAGAATAGCAAAACAAAAGCGGTTGCGACTTGTTCCAGGAAACTTGCGAAGGACCCCGGGCGATTTGAGGTACCTACTCACGAATAGGTAGATAACTAATTTTGAGGTACACGTTGATGTATAAAGAGGAACCTTCCTTAATGTTAATTATTTTCGTTTGAAATATTATTCGTAAACTTGAGATTTTTCTAAAGCATCGAGCTAGTTGTCTCTATATCCGAATCACATTTCTATTTTAGAAGCCATCCAGCTTTATATGGATTAAGTTAGTCACGTAACTATTGGCTCTGTTTAAATTTTATTTTCACTCATTTGAAGTACTTACTAAAATCTAGTGTTATAGGCCAATATAGTAGGGCATTATTTTAATTAGAAAGATGTTATTATTATTAGTTTATAATGCCACGGTATGAATAAAAGGAACTGAAGAAGAAGGAGAAACATGGAGTTGAAAAGGCTGGCAAGAAAGATTTTCTATTCAAACGTTTTCCTATTTTTTAAATTGTTTTTATACTTACAAAAATTTGGATATGATCTGTATGTTGATGGATGAAATGATAAAAGATGACAAAATTTATATTATACACAAAGGTATGTAAGTTACAATGACATTGGCTTTAGAAAGTTGCAGTAGACAGAGCTGGTCATAAAACTTGGATATCTTGATTAGAGATAGTGAGAGTTGCTGCCCCAATGGCCTAAAAGGTAGAATCTGCAGGTTCTAATCCTCTATTTAATAATTTTTAAATTAAAGCCAAATATACTTTTCTTGAGCTACCACGTATATGATAGTATCTTACTGTTTTCTCAAACCTCAATGTAAACCCGCCTTTAGAGACAGGCGGGGGCGTCGGGCGCTCCGAACGCAAAAACCCATGTTCTTAAATCTCAATTAAGGTTAAAACCGTGTCTCGGGCCCTGCACGTTCTGAATTAAATTAATGGCCTCACATATTGCAAGTTGCGGTGAAGAATTAATTGCTTCTTTTTCGGTCTTTTGTGCCAGGTTAAATGTTTTATTAGTATTGTTTAAGTGCGGCCGAATTGCGTTTTAGGATTAAGTGGAGTTTTTCGTTGGTACATTTAATTTGGGCGTATAAATTTGAGTTAGTGTACAGTGGGACTTGAATTGGGTAGGATTAAATGACTGGTATACGTAATGGAATTTAGTGTAAGTAACCGTTGTGTAGCGATGTTCTATGCACAGTATGTTGTTTGTGAATTTAAAAGGACATATTTTTACCACGAGAATACAATAACGTGTAATGATAGTTACGTGGATGGAGCGAAAAAAGTATGCAGTAATCGTGGCAAGTAGAAAGAGTCTCTGCTTCTCTGCATCCGAGAAAGAGGCGTGATTTATGTATGTGTATAGAATTTTCTACCATTTTAAGAAGAGCTTCATGTTTCATGCATGCATTAAGTTCTTTCTGCATAAAAGTCTATTTTTTTTAAATTGATTAAAGATTATAAATGGATTATGTTTAAATGGTAATATGGATATTGACATAAAATAAAACAAATGTTTCTGGCAGGTTACCTAACTAAATTAACATAACCGTAACCATCAAAATCGATATTCAAACTTACAACATGCGTATACGACTCGCTGACTTTGTACCGTAACTCTGAACTTAAACTATTTACCTTGACAAGTTTAGGATGCCGCATGCCGCCAGCGCATTACATTAAAACAGGATAATCTGTGCTTCAGTCGCATTTTCGGCAAATCCGAGAGGTTGGTGTTGCCATGACGACGGGCCCTCAAACCCAAGTGAAGAGTCAAAGTAATGCGAAATAATGATGAGATGAAATATTGTACTGACTGTACGCGTGAAGAATATTTATGATTTCGTTAGTGATGAGGTTACAACATTTTATTTAACTATTAGATACATGAAAGTATGGAGGGTTTTATTATATATTAGTGTAAAAAAGTAAATAAATATTTAGTAATTTAAATATGGAACGTTTTGTAGAATATTTTTTTTAAAGTATAAATAATAAATTACTGTTTTTCGGAATTAGATTTTCCATGGGCATCGCTTCTGAAGAGAGAATCTATGTTCTCTGCAGGTTTAGTCTATATTAACAACGACGTATCAACTAAGGAAATTGTGTATCAACTATGATTACTTCACAAATAAAAATTAAAGCTTTTTCTTTTTATTATATAAGTATATATTATTATGGATTACCTAAATCTAACATACACATTATCACGTGAAATTCCCGCATACCTAGCTGTGCAATAGACTACATTCCAATAGTTGTCCGAATAATTAGTCTATCCTATTAAATATTTGGTAGTTGATTAGGCTGTGATTTCCATTTTTGCGTTCTATCCATTAAATAAAATAAATAATTAAATAAATATATATATACGGGACAGATTACATAGATTGAGTTGGCCTCGAAGTAAGTTCGAGACTTGTGTTACGAGATACTAACTCAAGAATCAACAATCTCAACATTAAAAGAAAAATGCGAAAGATATAAAAAAAGAGGACTCCAATATTTTTTTGGATTTGGAATGATAGTTTTTCTCAGTAAAATCGTTTTATGGACTTTCATTCATTTGTAACGGGGAAGTACTAGTAGAAGAGGAAAAAGACAGAAGTTACGAGTAACACAATTTTTATATTAATTCAAACATACAATAACTGTTATGGCTGCAATAATACATAAATGAAATATACCTGCTCATTTTATATCAAAAATAATATCAATACAAAATTGGATTATTACAACGAGCAAATAAATATCCTTCGCTCGTTCACATAACGTATGGCCGCATTTTAAAAGCCTTATTACCGTGTTACGGCTATACGAGATGTCGAATAGTTTTTCCTATAATGACCTTCCTTTGTTCCTCCTGGCGTTACTCCCGGTAACATTCTCACCTCTTTGGAAGGAGTCCGGAGTACGCCTATTTGACCATGGATCCTGGATTAGTTGATTCTGGTTTTCATACAAAGCGACTCTCATTAATTTGACCTCCGTCCGAAACCGTTTTGCAGGGGAACCTTACCCGAATCATGGTTACACATTCAGTTGCGTCAATGTGCAGGAATGAGAGTTTTCCGTCACCGTAAGAGCATCAGTTAGTATTTATACTAACGTGCATAACATAGAAAATATTCATTGGTACATGGCCGACGTTCCTTATTTTATTTACTTTAATTACATCAATCTATTATTTTAAATAAATACGTATAAGAGTCAGTGTCTGAGTTACTGATTGACTTAGATATCATTGCACAGCTCAAATCATTGGATTAGAAATATGTATTTAGGTTCCTTATGTAGTCTAGTGTTGCATTACAAGGGGACTTTCCTTTTTACGCGGGCTGAAAAAAAATGTCTTAATTTATTTTGCTGCTTCATTTATAGAATATGCCGCGGCTCCTTCAAACGTTCGAAGAAATTCTCAAGGAGCGTTATCTTTTTATCCTCGACGCGATCCCCGAGGCTCGGGAGGTGTTTATTTTGTCAGAAGGGTATTTTAGGCACCAAACTGAATAATTGATTTAACTGTTCCCATCTGTAAACATCGTACAAATTAATTAAACTTGCATTACACTGAGTTACAGCCCGTTATATTTTATAGCGAATAAAATGTTAGTCAATAAATTTAAGGACCGTTATTTTGCTGTAGAAAAATCCAGTGGGTTTATTAGTTATTAGGGATGTTATGAGTGTGTAGAGATCTCAAGATATTGTTCGTGACAATAAATACGCGGTAAAATTTTATTTTACAGCAGTAAGCGAGAGCTAACGAAATTACATTCAATTACAGTGCGCCCGCGGCATACCGGCTTCGCAATAAAGGCCACAGGAACGCTGTGAGCGTAAATTTTTCGGACATAAAACCCTGTAAAAGTGAAGTTAGTGAGATGTACAGCGACAATAAATGTTTATAGGAAGGGTGGGGGACACTGTTGCAGGACAAGATTGCAATTGCTGGTACCTTAACTGTTTTATTCGTCTTGCTATTAGAGATTGAAGGTGTTTTTAAGATGTTATCTTAATTAGTTGCGATAAAAAATTTAAATTTGCATTGAATTCAAGTTTGCGCTGATAGATATAAGGGGTAGAAGTTCTCTTTCCTCTTGAAATTAATGTGACTTCATTTGTTCATGTTCATTTGTTTCATCTCGCAGTAAAACTAATCAAAAATAATATAGCAACAATCACTCAAACGTGCCGTGAGTGATAGCATCTCTTCTTATTCCCTCGCCCTCACTCAATTAAGTTTACGCGGAAGAAAAATAAAAATTCACCGTGGCTCATTCGTAGAACAAACACGAATAAGGCAAATTAAGTGAGCAAAATAAGGTTCCCGAAATTGGGTCGCAGGCAGAGCCGCGGGATGCGCCATTGCTAATGTAATTAAATTTTGAATTTTTAAAACCGTCTACTTTTTACTTTGCCCGGATAAATGGCAGGTTATTCGTTTAGAATCTATGGTTTCGGAATATAATCGAGTCTTAAAATATCAATTTACTTTCTTAGAGTTCGTTATTATACTTTTATTTTCAGTAAAGTCATTTTCATTATATTTTCTGAGCTACATTCTTTATTGTATCGAATTTGAGCTTTGAAGCAAGGGAAAGAAAAATAGTAAGTAGATACGTATATTATTTAATAAAATATTTAATAAAGCGTTATTACATAGCCCTCTCAACATTTTTCTAGTTTGAGGAAGACCACTAACTTCACTTAGCATCACATTTCAGGAATTTGTGAGTTTAGGTTCAAAGTGACATTTATTTAAAAAGATTTTAAATTACACTGCTGAGTTTGGCAGTTAAAATAAAATAACAAAATATATTAAGATAAACTTTCCCAATTACCGCAGCCATCAAATTAAGCTCGTTCAGCTAATCCTTATCCTAGCCCGTATAATATCTAACACATATTTATCTCGGCCTCTGAAATTAACCATTGACGTAACCAATTTTCTTACCTTTGACAAAATCACGGCGGCCTATTACGAGACATCACCCAAAGGACGCACGCGTTCCGAATAATGCTTACCCTTATTAAGGTATATTTGAACGTATAAATATGAATGTTAAAGCTCATTTTTGTATGACAAGTCTAGGCAGTAAAAGGCAAGAGTTTGTACGCTGATCTATAAGGCACTCTAAGGGTATGTCTGTAGGCTTATAATAGGTGCTTACGTCGATGGTACGGAACCATGTGTTTGCGGCCGCCGCTTCCTCGTAAAAGCAGTCTCAGACGCGCAAATTAGAAAATCTTTTGGAGAATAATTTAAGAAGTAAGCCCAGTGCGGTTGCGGAGTTAACTTCGTTCCGTCTCCCGCTATAGGGTGATCAAAGCCTTATAAACGGCCATTTTAAGTCGTCTAATTTGGAAGTGCACTGGAGTCGCAAATTGACAGGATTAAAGCGTAACTTGGATCGTGAGAAAATTGATAAAATGTTTAGTAGCTACTTTATTGTAGTGTTACGATTAAATAAATTGGAATAACTAACTATAGAAGTGGGTATTATGTAGGACGGTAAAAATAGCAAAGTAACGACTAATTCATTGAATTGTTTAACAGACAAAATATCGACTATATTTGGATTAAAGTAATTACTGTGCCAATTTATCATCAAGGGTTTTTGAATAACATACCTACTTATAACAAAAAACATGCTCTATAAAAAATAAAATCAATTTCTTATATTACACGTTATATTAACGACGTAACGCAAAAGACAGGACTGGGCCGTAGCATTTTATTACAAAAGATAATTATTTAACCTAGATACCAGCAACACCAGCACCCTGTATGCGACACCCGCCTCGGGGTATACAGAGCCTCGATTTCTTTGTCTTAGAGCACCCTAACATATTTAATTAACCACTACCCTCGTATTTACAGCGATCCATAAATACGTAAAGCGAGCAGGTGCGCGCCTGCCAAAGTTATATGTTACATTGTTTTGTAATTATTATTTCGTCCTAATCTTCTTTAAGGCTTGAAAAAAGAGGATAAAGAGACGAAAACGAGAAAGAAAATAATAAGAGTTTGTACCAAAAAGATTGAGTGGTCGGCTAGGATAAAGCTTTGGCGAAGCGACTTAAATATTCCTTAAATATAAAATAGAGTTATTACGGATACAATTAGATTATATTAATAGAGTTATTTCTGATATAACTAGCCGACCACTTTGACTTTAGGATAAATAATAACAATCAAGATATCCGACATCACATTTTAATTTTCCACACTATAGGTAATTACATAATACTTACTTCATATAAATTAGTACAAATATTTTACTTACTTATATTTAATTACTTTATTACTTTATATATTTGTCCAGTAAAAGAGATATAATACTATACTCAATCCAATTAAAATGTGTACAAAGAAAAACTCGATGTAAGTAATGCCTATCACAAGATGTCGCAACACTCGAAAATAACTTCTCAGTTAACTTGAAATCCGGATCATATTTTCGTATTTTTCTTGTCCGTGAAGTGAAGCGTTAAAATGTATTCCATAAATCTTGATACACTTATGAATTTCGAACAGGGAAGCTTACAAAAATACTTACTTAGACTTGTTGGTAACTCCGCGATTACAATGCGATATTCTCAAATTAATAAAGTTTCGTGCACAGAAGGCGACGGAGACGTAGCCATTTAGGCATACGGTGTCCTAGTAAAATATTGACACAAATCCCTTAACTTATAAAATCGCGCTTCCGTCCCCGGAGTACCCACCCAATATGGGATTTCCGTCATTTTGACGTAGGGCAGCCACGGGCGTAGCGAGGTCTAGGCAGGTAGGGCCCCCTTTAAAGCTATTGGTAGCTGTTAAACTATAATTTTCATGACTACGCTCATGAAAATGATAAGTGGTTTTCGAAGTTCGCTTTGTAAAATGTTTAATTAAATATACAAGATGTGATCATGATCATCAATAAAATTGGTGAGTTATAAAAGGTCAGTTAAGAACGTGGGTTGTAGGAGATGTTTTAACTTTTAGTAAAATGACAATAAACGATATGTTTAATAAAAACTTAAGGAAGGCAAAGGACGGTAGATTTAGTTATCTTAAGAACTCAGCCCCTAAAGGGAGGGCCTTGTGCACAACTCTAGCTACGCCCTTGAGGGTAGCTCGAGGCAAACTGGCGGGGTATTTGCAGGGGACACCTGGCTACTTCTATCTGAGGATGTTTGCTGATCGATATCCTTCGGAGACCAAGGATAATGCACTTGGATATTTCACGACTCCATTTGGATCGCTCAAGTTATATATTCTTATTTTTAGACTCGATACGAAGTATGTTTTGATTGATGTTCCCGCCCTTACAAGACGTCATAGTGTTTTGGTTACTTGCTTGTTAAAGGTAAATTGAACTACTTAGAGTTTATTTTATTTTTATTTTTTATTTTATTTATTCAGAAGATTAACAGCTTTACAGTACAGGTATAAAAGAAAAACTTATTATTTAAATGCCGATAATTGATCTTCATAGATTGAAAAGAAATAACAAAAGCTCGTTTCAAAAATAAACAGACATGAAAGAAATTACACTTCTGCACAACATACAAAAAGATACAAAAACATGATTAAGCACCTAAACTAAAACATCTCCTAAAAATATGACTAAGAGAAATAAGAGTTTGCTACCGTACGCTTTATACTAGAAGAAGAGGTATTAAATAGATCAAAATCAAATTTATCAATATACTTAATAAATGTGCCACAGCCACGTATAAGAAAAGCATTTTTCCTATACTTTGTATCAACAAAAGGTAAATATAAGATTGGACGACTACGGAATCTCAGTAAGTTAGTACATAAGTAAAGCTTACTTAGCAACTCAGGACAGTCAACTGAACCCTTTGCAATCTTACTTAAATAACAGACATCACTTATTTCACGCCGCAGGCTTAAGGGCAAAATATGATATTTGTGACAGCGCTCGTCATAACTATTACATTTAACTTTAGCCTTAAAATCTAGAAAACGCAGAAATCTTTTTTGAATGTTTTCAATACGCGCGGTATAAACCTGGTATCGTGGGTTCCACACTTGCGAAGAATATTCTAAGAGGCTTCTTACATACGCACAATATAATATTTTTATGGATTTAATAGTTTTGAAATCTTTAGACATCCTCATAATGAAACCCAATGTCTTAGAAGCTCTACTGACTATATGGTCTATATGTTTATCAAATATAAGTTTGTGATCATGTATGACTCCTAAATCCCTGATATGGTTCACCCTAGAAAGCATTTGACCCTGCAGTTTATATTGAAAATGTACATTGTTTAATTTGCGAGAAAATGTCATACTGAAACACTTGGTGACATTCAGATTGAGCCTATTTTGAATACAATAACTTTCAAACGTAGAAAGATCTTGCTGTAACTCAACAGCATCGGAAATATCCTCAATTGATTTAAGAATTTTCATATCGTCAGCAAATAATATAATTTTAGAATGCTTGAAAGCCAATTTTATGTCTAATATAAATATGACAAAAAGTAAAGGTCCCAATATTGACCCCTGTGGTACACCTGACGGAATAGATAGCCAATTGGATGTAAATCCATTCAGAACCACTGCCTGACTACGGTTTTCAATATAAGAGGCAAACCAGCGATACAAATCACCATGCACACCAGCAGCAATAAGTTTCTGAAGCAAGATAGTGTGGTCGATGCGGTCAAAGCATTTCTGGTAGTCAGTGTATATGACATCAACTTGGGCCCCTTTATCCATAGAATCACTGATATAATCATTTGCTAAAATAAGATTAGAAGTTACAGAGCGATCCCGTAGAAAGCCATGCTGATTCTCATCAAGTATGCTTCGAATAGCGGCATAGACTTCATCGTAAACAATCCTTTCAAAAACCTTTGCGAACAAACATAATTTAGAAATAGGACGGTAGTTTTCTACATCAGACCTATCACCTTTTTTGAGAACTGGCGTTACGAATGCTGATTTCCAAATCTTAGGCACAACACCTTGACTAATTGACCTTTGATAAAGTATACATAATGGTTTCACTAGGACCTTCGCACATTTAACGATAAACAAAGGTGGTATCCTATCGGGACCTCCTGCTTTAGATAAATCCAGTGATTCAAGAAGAAGTTCTAATTTAGATGGACAAATAAAAATAGAAGAAATGTCATTTATGAACTGAGACGCAGGCGGCGGAGAATTCGAACTAAAATTCTGACTTTCAACAAATGTGGAATGAAAATAGGTGGCAAACAAATTACTTATATCCTCACCTGTAGTAGCAGTCTCATTTTTAAAGTGTAAAGAATTTGGATAAGCATTAGATTCCCTTTTAGATTTAACAAATGACCAGAATACTTTCGGATTCTGAGAGATGGACGATTCCAGCCTGTTAATGTAATCATGATAACACTGTCTTTCAATATTTTTAGCTCTAGTACGAAGAATGGCAAATGAATGATAATCAGAATAGTTACCATATTTTTTAAATTTACAATGATATTTATATTTTTCTTTCAAAATTTTTTTTAGTACATCGCTAAACCAGGGTGGATGTGAATTAGATCTAATTAACCTACAAGGAACATGTCTATCACGAATTTCATACAATATGGCATAAAAAGTTTCAACCGCCTTATCAATACATTCATCTTGTAAGCGCAGGTCCCAGTCAAAATTGCCTATCTCATCAATAATAGCAGAATAATTTGCCTTATGATATAAATATTTACTAACATTTGCTTTTTCATTTAACAGTGCAGCGTCCGTATATCGGGCCTCGATATACAAGGCTTTATGGTTACCATCTTCCTTCACTAAGGGATCAGAGCAACCAGTGACGTTGAGATCGTGGTTACAAAGAACTAGGTCTAACATGCGATTATTTTTATTGGGCTCACCATTATACTGATTTAAACTGCATTGGTGCATAATATCGAGAAAATTAAGTATGTATTCTTTAGAGTACCTATGCGGTTTTAAATAAATATTATCGTTTGATGTAACCCAATGAATATCATCACTAAAGTTAAAGTCACCCATTACTAAAAATTTATCTGACGGATGAGATGCGACCAAGTCACTTAATGAATTTAAAAAATTAAGTAATTGACTACTATAAGAATTACCACTCTTCTCATCTATTAAATAAACCGTACATATATGAATTTTTATAGGCGCAGTTCCCTTACAATTCAATAAGACGGTAAGCCACAAATCTTCCGCAGAACTACCCCACTCCGGCCGGCTAATCACATTGAGGTCTCGCCTGACAGCCATCATCACACCGCCGCCATATTTCTGCTGGGTACGCTCATAATTTCTATCTCGTCGGAAAACCAGATACCGCTCATCAAATAATTCACTGCTGGAGATGCTATCCAAAAGCCATGACTCAGTAATTGATATCAAACCATAGTTATTCAGGCAAACATTTCTTGAAAACTCGTTTGACTTACCGCGTAGACCTCTGGTATTTTGGTGATATATATCTAGACTTAACACTTGGAAGCTTTAACAAAAACTAAATAGAATAATTTTAAATAAATCATATGTGCACAAAAATAATAATATAAATATAAAATTAGCGCACTGTGTAACTTTCGCACATTGATAAAAGTTAAGTAATTATAAATTAAGTATTGCAATACTATAAAGAAAAATACAATGAACGCACTCACAAATACCCCATTAAGCGATAAGCTGAAATAGATATATGTTAAGATAGGATAAAAACGAAATTGCATTAAGTAGCAAAACATCATAAACAACTGTCGCGAGTCACTACCTGCCCGTAGGTCGCAGCACATTACGTAATAAAAAGCGTCATCGGTAGCACAATTATAAATACTGAGAAAGACACATCTTACCACAAGACTATAAAATAAGTATGAATAGATATACAATACTAATGTATTTTTGATAAATCTACTTCGGATCTTATACAAATAATCGGAGACGTGTCGTTCTTTCTTAGAAATATCTTTGCGTGTTTGACCCATGTATAAGCAAAATTTTTTTCCTTTGCAACTTTCTTTGTTTTTTGAAGAAGTTCCTTATTTTGCACGGTCAAATGATCATTCACGTAAATGTTGGTATTCCCCCTGAGCTCCAAATCAGCTGATGTAAGTAACTTCACTTTATTAGCCGCTCGGCACGCGGCTAAAAAGTCCTCTTTCACATAACGATTGGCAAATGAGACAATGATTGGACACGGCTGGCTTTTCTCTCTGGTTGGCACTCTTGTAATGAAACTAATCAATTGTTTTTGTAAACAATAATTAACTTTCGACCCTATGGATTGAATAATAGTATATAGGTTTTCATTACTGGTCTGAGGGATACCTTTGACCTCCACATTGTTAATGCGCAACCATTGCTCCCTAGCATTCACCTCAACCTTCATATTTATCACTTCCGCGTGCAGTAACTCCACCTGCTCCTGGGATTTTTCAACCTGGGTCACTCGCTCCTCCAATGCACTGACTCTGCCGTTAAAAAGTCGTATGGAACTATTAGCCTCTGAGATCTGATCCTTGAGGTCCGACACCTCCGATCGCAATACCTTGAGATCAGCAGCCATGGGATCCAATGCTTGTAATTTCACTGCCAGGGCCCTTATTTCGAGCACAATATCGGGACTAGTGGGGGTCAAACAAGGTTGTGGTGACTGGAGACCCGGTTGCTTGCACTTTGGACACCTCCAATTCAGCTTTCGGTCGCCCAATTTTCTATAACCACCTTCCGTAATGCCTGCACACCCATAGTGAAACTCCAAGTGACACATTGAGCATCGAGGCCCATCTGTTAATGATTCACCACAAGACCCACAGGTCGAAGACATCATATAAAATGTTTAAGAATAGTTAATACGAAATTATATGTAACCAAAATAGATCTCGTTTAAATTCATATAGTGCGGTTTCCTAAGAAAAATGACTATTGCAAGCATAATCTTGGATATGACATATTCAAAGTAAATTAATCATTATTAGGTAGGTAAGTATGAATGCCTGAATGAATGAATGAAAGTATGCGTGCCGTGTGGTTCCCGGCACTATTACAAAAAAGAATAGGACCACTCCATCTCTTTCCCATGGATGTCGTAAAAGGCGACTAAGGGATAGGCTTATAAACTTAGGATTCCTCTTTTAGGCGATGGGCTAGCAACCTGTCACTATTTGAATCTCGGTTCTATCATTAAGCCAAATAGCTGAACGTGGCCATTCAGTCTTTTCAAGACTGTTGGCTCTGTCTACCCCGCAAGGGATATAGACGTGATCATATGTATGTATGTATGTATGTAAGTATGAATGCATGTACTAAGTACATATTTCCAGTTCATATGAAAACATTCAGATTTTTATAATTTTTTATCAAAAAGCGAACGCAGAAAAAATCCGTTCCATTGAACAAATTGATAATATCCATTCTGAGCGTAGAGACAGCGAGCAATAACCAACAAAACAGAATAGTCGGTAGCACAACACAATGCTCTTAATCCTCGATTTGGGAGGGTCTGTGTGGAAATGGAAAAATATTTGTCTGGCAACTCTACTACGTTCTATGTGCTACCGCCGCGTAGGGATGACAATTGCTGGTTTTAATATTGATGTATTGTGTTAATGGATGAATAGGTTACGAATATTTCTCAAACTATTGTATAAATTTACTAATTGAAACTCGAAAAAAGAAGCGCATGTTTCGCTCCCGTTCGTGCTAGACACCAATCAGTCAATGGTTATTTACCGCAACTGACCGGCTAGTGAAGTAACTTTCATCTACAGAATTGACACTCTATTCTCGTAGAAAAAATACATTTCATTCTCGATTATTGACTTCTTCTTTTCTTGATTCTGATTATTTACCCACATCCTTGTTCATATTAAGTTCATTATTTGATATTAAAAGATACCTAATAAAGCTACGACAACAAGATACAGTTCATTTTCACTGTTTATTTTGCTTTTTAATCAAAGCAAGACAATTCTGGTTTAATAGTGAAAATGAGATACCCAAAGGTTGGCTGAAAGAGATTGCCTGTCCGCCTTTGCTCAACATATTCATAATTTTTTTTTATGGGTAATAAAGTTAACTTGTACTGTATTGAAGATTTTTCAAATAATCTATATTTTTATTATTATCAGAAAAAATATTTAAGTGTTAACCCTAGCAAGAGATAATCGCATCGCATCACGTGCACTTTTATGTCCGTCGGTTAAGACAAGTACAGTGAGATCAGTGCCCACTGCGGGTTCGGGGTAGTTAGACTTCCTACGTGTACAACTCTAGACTTCTTTTATGTTTTATAGTGGTTTTATAATAAATAAAAACTAAAAAGTCAGCTTCCTCGATAAATTTATGACCACAAACAATTTACTAAGTATAACAGAATATTCTACTGAAAATTGACCAAAGCTTTAAGTTTGCCGGCTCGCGTCAAGATTTAAGTAGTTTACGCCAAGTCCGGTGTCTGTTCGTCTGCACCTTAACTCGATATCGCACGCTCACTTTGCCCCGACTTTAATGTCACTCCGTCCCGGTCGCAAGGGAAACATTTATTAGTTTTCAAGCAACAAGTCGAGTGCTTTTGTTTTCGGTCTTTTGTTTGGAAACTTGGCACTTGTGTTGTGGATTTTAAATAACTTTGCGGAACAAATCTTTGAGGTGACTGCGATGGAACTATTTTGGATGTTTGTGATTCATGCAAACTTACGGTTTTTTGCGGAAAATATAAGAGACTTGTAGTTCTATCTCTTTAAGAGATTTCTGATGGCTTTACAAAATTTAAAAGAAGTTAAACTCTTCTCATTACTAACTTACAATCAACTACAGTACAATTTCAATATTCATTTATTTTTACTTGTGAATTAAACATGAACAATGAAAGAAATAAAATATGCTGTCACTTCGTATCACACAACTCTTTCTTCTATTCTATTTTAATCTATCAAATAACCTTTGAAACGGTTAAATTTAAATGAGAAATCTGGCCTTATTTACGCGGCCATTAGGAGTAAAGGTCCATTAAGCCTGAATTGAGGAGTGCATAGACGGGACTCAATCTGGAAACAAGCCATAAAAGCGGTATAAACGTCTGCTACCCTGGACGCTTGGAGGTTCTGGCCAAGGAAGAGGAGACAGCGATTATGGAAATAATTTATTAGGTACTTACTTAGTTTCCATACCGTGGAATGTCAAAATGGATCACTTAGAATCTGTTTCTCGCGGCATTAATGACAAGATTTAGATTTACAAGATTAGTTTAATTTCTGAATATAGTTATTTTTTATATAAGTTATTATTTAACTTGAATTGGAATTTACAAATGACTTAAAAATATTATTTCAAATATTTTTGCCTTTTGTCCCGGAATTAGAGTAGAATTAGAATCATTTTCCAAACAAACGTCATGATCGAACTTTATATCACGAAAATCATTGAAATAAGTCAGAATATTTTTTCTCCTGTACCACACTGGAGAAGTCCGTAACCCATAAGCGGTAATGCGCCAATAATAATATGATCTCCATCGGTTTGCATAACGCCCGTACGCGCAGGGAGGGTTAACATTATTTGAAAAGTTGCGGCCCAGCCGGGGCGGTCGCGCTAACGATATTACTTGCAAACTGCAAGGGACTGAATCATCTTTATTGTGGTCTGAATGCTTTCTACTTTTTAAGCGACATTACTCATCACTCATCATTTCGAGACGAAATAAATTGTATGAACTCTACATTTTACATCATTAAGATAAAAAAAAAACGTCCGAGGCTTTGCTCGTAATTAAGATAATTTCAGATACCTTAAAATTTTAAATGGTCGTCTAATTTACTTGAATTTCACACACTGAACACAAAAAGCTGTTTATAAAATTCAAAAGACTGAATAAAAACACTCGTCACTTCAGATGATGATGTTTTAAAAAGGCGGTATTTGAATGTTAAACGTTAAGCCACCTGTTGGCTCAAAGGAGCCTTCTAGAAAAGATTTCATTGGCAAGACGCTCGACAAATGTTCAGCGGATTTCCGGGCAACTTGTGGCGCCTTTTCCACTTCTGAATACCGCTTTGGTGAAATACTTTTGTAAGCTCCAATTCAATCTTACTGCGGTTGGGAGTTTGCAGCCTGATTCTGCGTTATGGTGCTTGCTTTTGTGTGTGAAAAACATCAATTGTACAAAAATAATTTACGCAGATGAACTTATTACATTTAAAAAAATGTGAACAAGGTAATATTTGACTTTTGAATAATATACAAAAATTTGATTAGAAAGGATAAAAAAAAAAGAATTTATATTTAAGTATGTGATCTGTTCAGGCATAGCTATATATCAGTGAAATTTAACGTACAAGAAAGGCTGTGGAAAGATTTGGTAACATATTAGCGAAACCCCAAGTAAAAGAAAGAAACTATATTAATTATGAAGCTCACATATTTTTAATCCATTTATGAAATATATATTTTTCAGCACGCATATTATACAGATTACACTGAACCGTTTAACGATTCAGTCGGCTGTTAACAGCCCAATGAAAACTCGTGTATTCTCAAGCAATAAATGGTTATTTGTCGTTCATGTTATCCTCTCACACCATGGCGTTCCCGCCGGATATCCGGAATCCCGATTTTTATTTGCATTACAATTCCTCAACAGCCATTTGTGAACTGTAAGAAGGTTTTATCGATGAACGATTGTGGGGATGGTTTTGTCAGATGATTATGTGAAAGCTAATGTTTTATGAATGATTTTTAGAATGGTATTTTATTTATTTATAAGATATGCCACCCAAATATCATTTACTTACTTAAAACTATGACATGAATTTCTAGAAATGCTTCACCGTTGTAAAAACGATGATCGAGATTAAAAAAAAAACAATAACACTTATTTATATGCTAGAGAGTTAATCAAGTATATTCTTAGATATTTTTTACAGAAATTGCCTATACAGAGTAAGCATCAATTAAGTGCAGCTATTATCATCAACGAATCGATGCAAAAATTCAATTAATGAAACACAGCTTCAAAATTTCTCCATATGCAAGATATTTTCAATTTCAAAACGTTAAAATAAGACCATGCGCAAGCTAAAATAAAATGATAATAACACCCGGGAAATTGATACGAAAAACACACAAAAAGTCGTCGTAAGCCAAATGCACGGCCCGCATACACGCTCCAATTACCTAAAACACACAAGCTGTTAACCTCAAATTCGCTAATGAAAATTTCCACAAGTTAGGGACACACCTTATCGTCTATTAGTGGCTTATTGCTTTGTCGGACGGTAATTAACGTATGGAGTTTCCGTGTAAAAATGGTGCACGATTGGAGAATAGCGGCTTTGAATTATGTATTTTTACGATACGAATCTTTGTTGGAATTTAGAATTCGTGTAAGCAGAACATAATTGTAGGCTTTGATAATAATTTATGATATAATGATGAATCCGGCCGCAAGCAAATTTCTTAATAAGATTTTATGTATCTATGCAAATTTTCGAACAAAAATTACCTTTTGTAACTTAATCTACCGTTACTAATTTGTTCCTTTTAATCCCTGTACAATTTCAATACAATAATTTAAAATATTAATAACATTTAAACAGACTGATTTTTATGTAAAAACCAGCAGCTTAAAAGTCCATTATTACCAAGCATTGTAAATGAAACCGCGAGCGTTCATCGCTTTATTAGCGGTAATATCTTTATGGATGAAAGTAGCTGCCCACGATACAATGGAATTAACAACGCTGGATTTGATAACCTTGTTTGGAACAATGACCTAAATTACTTTATGTGGCACTTACATATATTACTAGGGTAATAAAATATATGACTGTTTGTTAGGAGGCTTTTTATAAAGACATTTTCTTTTTTTATACATCAGTTCGAATGAATAAGATTAACAACACGATTATTAGAAATTAAGGACTCAAAATAACAAAATATAAATGCATACACATTGAAATGGGGGTTCAAAGAAATATTCTTTATTCTTATTTTTAAATTTCTTGTAAAATTAAATCACCGAATTATTAATATTACATGAAACTACATTACAATACCAAAATGGGAGTTCACACAAAAATGTGGGGACGACACAATTTATGTCCAAAGCCGGGTGTATCGTGTCGTTTGCATCTGAAATCTTTCGAGGTGGACTATATTAGGGGGGGAATTGGCTGGGATCTTAATTTATCGAAGTTTTTATGGTTTAATTAACGGAATTCACTTAAGCGAGGGGATGCGTCGACCGTCGGCTTGGTTGCTTTATTTTACGCAAATAGATGTCCGCTACGAACATAATTAGAGTCTCGCAGGAACTTTTAATTGAAAAGGCTTTGCAGTTTTATACTCTGTTAACAGTTCCGTCTGAATAAGGTGTCGCCATATTGTTTTCTATGCATATTTTATGAGGTGAATTATGTTAAAGTCAGTGCACGACAATGTGACTGGTTTCAGACTAGTTCAAAACGCCGAACAAAAAATGAGGAGTTTTTGTTTAGTATGTACCTGTCTATCTGTATTCTAGTTTCTTATATGTGGTCTTTTGTCAAATTTTGAAGTGAAGAATAGAAGTTTTCAGCGATAACAGCATATGTAAGTATAAGTGTTTTATTTGCAAATAAATGAAGATTTAGGACCATGGCATTTAGCTGAACACATAACACAAAGAAGTCGGTTTTTAGTAACAAAGTTACAGTCACTTTTCAGTTTTCATATTTTATGTAATTTCCAACATATTTTAAGCTAATAAATTAAATTGTATCAATATTAATGTTATTATTTTATTGATAAATTTTAGTAAAGAAATATGGATTTTAAATAAAATCTTGTGGAATAAGCGTTAAAATGTTTATTTCCTATGAAGAACAGGCTGCCGGGGGATTGAACGGAAGCGTTTGATTTATATTTCTGTCCGGACAGACTTTGCCTCCAATATCTAATATTTTTCTCGTACATTTCGTTATTTTAAATATTGAAATTATTTTATATAAAACTAGCTGTTGTTTATGGTTCTACTTTTCTAAACATTGGATTCTTAGTAAATCATTTTCATCTTTACTTACCGAGGAAAGTTCTTACAATTACTAGGCACTTCTGTTACTCCAGAAAATCTACTCTCTTATAATTTCGCCTTTTCGTTTAGGTATTTAAAAATATTTATCGTGTTTAGAAATTGTACTGTACAATCTTGAATAATAACTTAAGTGTATTCCTTTTGTTGAATCTCTGTGTACAAAACTTGTTGAAACTCTAAAATTAATTCACCCTACAGTATTTCAAATTCAAAACTGTAAATTGTATAATTTGGTCCAATTATTATAACATTCATTCTTTATGGGATAAACAGAGCCCTATTTATTAGGGTTCATTATTTGAATTAATTTGTTTGTGTTATGTTGCGGCCTTTAGATAGATGAACAAACCGGGCGGAAAGAGGCTGTTTTCATATTTAAATGAGGGTATAACCTCGGCTGTAACCAGTGAGGGAAGTTAGGGGTCATAGTGTTGCCACGTGTTAAAAATTAATCGGACGGTTTTGGCCATTCTTGAGTAGAACTCAAAAATTTTTTTTAAAAATACATAATTATTTTGATGTCTTTAAACGGCTCTCTTAAAACGGCTTTTTTAAATTGTATAGGTATTCATATAATTTAAAAAAAAAAAAACAGCCGCCTCTCAATAATATGTTGCAACAAATGGATACAGAAGTTCATCAACAATCAACATCTTTCGTAAGGTTTAAGAATTTATTCTTAAATCTTGTTATTTATAACAAAAAATTAACAAAAAGCTTAGCAAACACCTACTTATGCTTTTACTAATATTTTTTCTCACTGATATTTTCGAATCTTTTCGAATATTTGACAAATCGGATGAAGTGGCGCCTACATAAAGTCGAATTCAAAGCGGACGATAAGCTTACACCAAGATAACCCGACCCGTATTAAATTTGAGGAATATTAACTAACCCTCGTTTCAACATGAATTTTAATCGAATGTACTAATTGAGAGGTCCTCATCTTTCGATTAAACTATTTTATTGGAATACTTGCTTAATTATCAATGATGAAAAGATATAGCTGTAACATATGTCCGTATATGTGATATTAGTTTTGATTTTAATCAGAAGATTAAGGTTTTTGACTTAATCACTAACAGTGTATGAAATTCTAATGGAATTCCTTCTCTGCGTTTTTGGTCCCAGGATTTTACGAGCAAGAGTAAAAATACATTTTGAAACTTACAGATCGATGTCTAAAGTACATAGAGGTCAAAAGCACTCAAATTTTGAAAAAAATAGAAAAAAATTTTTCAGGACTGTATTAATTTATTTACAGCTAGTGTTGCCACTTAACGCTGTCTTTTGCATTCATCTTTAGTAGTTTCCAAGTCAATGGCTGATAATGTTACGGATATAACACAGTTAACCAAAACAGAAATCAGCTTCAAGTTGGTAACATAAAAATCCTACACCATGGTAACGGCACTCTTTCAAAATTATAAAATCAGTTCATTAGACCGCGGCGAGGTAACAATAGATGCTAATTTGTAATTAGGGTTCCGTCCGCAACTCGCTATCGGGATCCGGTTACAAAGCTAATTACAAGTGTCGTGGCGTTCGTTAAGCGATCCCTTCCAAGGGACCCTTTATAGGGAAATGGGGAAAGTTGTCAGTTATTGATGTTACTCGGCCGGAGTTAATTTTTAAGATGTTTTAACTCGTTCGGTCTAATGATTTTTAGTGTTTCGTGTTTGAACGGTGTGATGTTTGAAGCGAATTATTTGCAGGATAAAATAAATAAAGTTAATTTCTAGTTAAAAATTGTCGAAATTGTAGTAGATGATATTAATCAACACTTACAATAATTAAATACTCCATGGGGCAGTTTCCAATTTCGGCTGCATGTAAGTATCATTTACAAGTTAAATTTAGAGAATGCACTCAAATAAAAGAGCAATTAATTATTAAATGACTACCTTCCAAAATTCCACGTTAAATGTTTCACAGAAACCGTAGGACTTTGCAAGTCGGAACAAGGATATTTGCTCTAAAACGAAACGGAATCGCATGTCGAAACTTCCGTCAATGCGAATCCAAATGCAAATCCTCGAGTTCGCGCCCTCAAACGCAGACATCTTTGCCTTTTTAAGGCGATTATGAATCATTTTCACATTAGATTTTTGTCATTTCATTAAATTCGTCTTTGATGTTAAGCACTTTATATTTTGACCTTTTATAATAGCAAACAAATTAAATCTTTTCTTACTTTCATTTGGAATGTTAGGTCTTATTTTGTTAAAGAAATTTGATTTTGATGAAAATATGAGTTATAGTCTAAGAACTAGATAATTGCTTGAATTAGGTAGGCTTGGTAGGCTTTCGTAGGTGCAGTATAGGTGAAAATAACACCTTAAACATTTTTACTAATAGGTGAAAACTGAAATAAATTATTCTTGTATAATTTTGTAGTTACTTATTTGCGAACGAGTAAAATATAAGAAAAGAGGGTGATTAGAAGTGACAGTAAAGCAGCAAAAAGTTCATCTATTTTGTAACTATAATAAATATCAAACAATTATCTAAACATTTTAATTTTTTTTATATTTATATTGTAAGTATATTTTGCAAACTTCTGTGGGCGAGTATTAAGGGAGGAAAACTGACACAACAACTATTTTCGGCATTAATAAATAACATGTATATTAAAATCGAGGGATCTCTTTAATAAAAGCGCTACGCGTACATATAGTAGCGAAGAATGTCATATACGAGTATAACGCTCGGATACATTTTACACCTCGCTTCACGCTTTACCTAAATCTGTTGTCATTTCGTCACGATCCCCGGGAATAGGGACAAGAATCCGGGATAGTAGGGAGGTATTCGACGCTATTTTTCACATGAACACCTCCCAAGCTATTTAAATATTTAAATGTAAAAAGTGATTTCGTGTCTTGTTACACAAGATGCGAGTAAAGAAACGTAATTTTATATTTGTAGGATCTCTACACAAGCGTCGTCTTTTTATGTTTATTTCTTATTCATATGAATTCCTTATTTCTTTTCTTAGCTGATGGGCTAGTAACCTGTCATTATTTGAATCTCAATTTCATCATTGTCATACAGGTTTCCACCCCGCAAGGGATTAGATTTGATTATATGTATGTATGAATTTCAATATCACCATTCTTTATATTAAGGAATACTTATGTCATTTGTGAATAGAAAAAAAAAACAATTTTTATAATTTTTCAGTTGCCGTATTTATTCCTTGGGATTAGTTAAACTGCATATCAGTGTTACATTTCATGTTGGGAAAAATCCTAGGAAAATTATTTTTATGAATTTTGCACAACCGCACCTTCGCTTAGTAATAAATTAAAATTTATAAGTATACACCCCATGACAAAACAACTATTATTTATTGAAGAAAATGAATATACAAAGCGGATTTATACATAGAAAGGAAAGATTGAAGTTGTTGAAAAATTTGCCAAGAAACTTCCTTCATATTCGAAGATTCTAGAAGTTTTTGGCAAAAGGCATTCGGTCCCTTCCCGCTAGGGGTCGCGGTCTGAGACTCTGGTATTCGGTTCGCCGCTTGCTGGGCCGTGTGTTGTGGCAAACATCGACACCCCACTTTGTAATAGTTTCGCTGGAAATCAATTAACAAATGACTCCCAATATTAAGATGAAGTGTTTCCTATTGACTTATTAGTACATACGTACATACATATAATCACGTCTATATCCCTTGAGGGGTACACAGAGCCAACAGTCTTGAAAAGACTGATAGGCCACGTTCAGCTGTTTGGCTTTATGATGGAATTGAGATTCAAATAGTGACAGGTTGCTAGCCCAATAGCCTAAAAGAAGAATCCCAAGTTTATAAGCCTATCCCTTGGTCGCCTTTAACTTATTAGTAAAACTAATTAAAAAATAACCTAGTGGAAATTCGATGGACATCTTAATTTAAACATGTGCAAATCGAAAATTGGTACTTTACTGAAATTCCCGGCAGAACGGTGCTGTCCGTAACATAATACATACTTCGTTTGAATGCTGAAAACCTGTTATATTTAATATATATAACATATGATACATACTTAGGAAAGAGATGGATAATAAATACTTACAAATGAGAGATGTAGACCTACTAATATATAAACGATTATGATGCTAAATATGTTTGAAAATAATTTTGTTCAGGACTTATTTTCGAATAATGCTCGCTTTGTTTTTCATACACGAAGAATCTCACATTTCTCTGCTGAAATAAGCTTCAATTTGCCATCGCAGTGTATATGAATAACGGTTTACCGAAAATTAACCCTATTTTCAATGAAAAACAAGCTTTATGCGCACTGTATAAAGTTCAACAACGGGTTGCGACCCATCAAAGTAGAGGCTTTAAAATTTGAAGCGACAAAATATGAAAATATTTTACGGGGAAAACAAATTTGATGTATATAAGTGGTTATTGTGTAAACACTCGCTACCTTTCACTCAATGAGATGGGTCCAGCATATCGTTCGATTAACAAAGAGCTTAACCCTGCCGCGCCATTTGTGTCTTTCGGAGCAGAGGAATCGCTCACAATGGCACGATGCCCTCCTTCACAATGCCGCCACGCATCGCCTGATTTTAATTTGCCCGGCATTGGGACCGTTTTAAACCACTCGCCAAACCTCCTCCCGCCCCGCTCACTGTTTCGATACGCTTATTTTTATTGCGTGTGTAAATTTCCCCATAAAATCCTTTTTATTTACTGTACTAACAAATCGAGCCCGCAATTAAAGCCCGATCGATTACTCATCAAATCTCATCCGATTTTGAGATGATACCGTCGAGTAGAAAGTAATTAGAAGCGCGTAGGCTTTCAAGCGTACGATGTTTTGTTGATAATTCAATAATCCCGCCCCGAGCGGATCTCTTTCACGGCTCTTGTCTCCCCCGGATCCCCGGCCCTCCGGATCCCGATACCATTCTTAAATAATCAGTTATCTTGTTTTTTCATTTCCTACATAAAGTTTAACGACGAAGTTTAAGTACGCTCAAAAACTTGTTTAAGTCTCGAATATTGGCTCGATACAAAATAAAGTTAAATTGGCAAAGTTGCCAGATACAGTACAGGTGACATCTATTACGATTCTTCAAAATAATTTCGGTAGGAATAAATTAGTTATACGGTCGTTAGGATACAACTTTATTTCGCTCGTGAGTTACTTTTGTGTAATACTGCGGGATTTTTTTCATGGGGAGCGTTTTGCGAGAGCTGAGCGGTAATAGGGGCAATTTGTTGGGGTTTGCGTATAAGTGAAAAATATTGTTGTTGGGTAGTTGCGGGACGGGGCGCGGGCGGAGGTGCGGGGCGGGGGGTGCGTGTTTTCAGCGTATATGGGGAAATGGAACAATTAATTAAATTAGCACTTAAATGTATGCTTTACATTTAGTGCGGGCGCGGCGCGGCGCCACGCGAGCTTTTATTAAAACTATTTGTCTTTAACATGGCGCTGACTTAAAAGTAATGAATTTTTATAGCGCGAGCAACTTGTAAGTTACTGTAAGCTACTATTAAAATTTTAATTCAGTTCGAGGTTAATTTTAAAACATTTGTTTTTGCTGTTACTCCCAGCGTATGATGATAGACCTTTGATGAACCTGCAAATAGGCAGATATTAAATACGGATATTTATGTATCTATTTGTTTATCTTTATAATATATCATAGCACTAATCGTTATTGTTTTGTTTGTTAATTGCCTCCACACAGTGATATGTGATAGTTTTATCCTTTTTTAAGTATTACATATTCGACTCATTTCAAACTTCGTTTAAATCTTTAAGATATTGGCGAATGACTCAACTTTTAAAAAAATACCATCGCATCAAAATCACAAACATAATGCAATGCAAAACCGAACACATTTAAGTCAATCGTAAAATCGAAACTCATTCATCCAATTTGATTCTGAAAATCCGAAATCTGCATCAAAAAAGCATCTGGCATGGCATAAGTTCTACATTCAGTTAATCCACTTAAGGTACCATTCGCTTCGCCCTCGCATTTATCATACTATCGCCATCCCATTATTGACTTTTCGAAGTAATTTACACCTTATGTGATAGTCTTTGAGTGCATTTCACAAATAAACATGGAAACGTGGTAAATTACACCAGTGTTTTTCGAAACTCAGTGTTGCCACTCAGTCGGTTGCGGTTTTTAGTTGAATTAATTGAGGTGAATAGTAATTTTACTCTGTTTTTTTTTATACTTTTATGTTAGATATAAGTATGGCTTAATTGTAATTTCTGTTTATGTCATTTAAGGTATTTAAGGTAAAGAACACTAATGAACATATATATTGTTAACAATATGAATTCCTATGTTCACGTTTGATTTGTACAAGAAACAGTAAAAAAAAAGTCTAATAAAACTTTATCAGCAATACGTTATAATATGAGATAGTAACTCTCTCTGAGAGAGAGAAAGATATAACTGTTTAATCAACATTATTATGTAGCTATGTATATTAACCATTGATGCTTGCTACAATAGATACGTACATATGTAGGCCCAGTCTCTACTAAACAATCGGACTATTTACTCCGCGACTGAGCTCGTGAACACGCAGTCGCGATCGGAGAGCGTTTAGTGAACGGTTACCGTCCCCATTTCAGCTCAATCATCCTCTTGAGACGTTCCTTGTCTACGCAAACCTTTTTGATATATTGGTTTTAAACTTTATATTGCACAAACTTGCTAAAATGGACATTAGAAGAAAGTTACTTATATTCGAAATTACATCAAACAAACTTAAAATAACCCCCTGCAAAATCATAAAGCAAAGTAAAATTTAACGATTTTAAATGACGTCATGTTGGTAAGTCCTAGAAGTCTTGCAGCCTTACCGATTTATAACAAATACATATTAGCATCACTTCACAGTGTTTTCAAATAGCCACCTTTCAGACTTTATTTTTCAAAATGTATTAGAAACTCAACCCACAAAATCCTCAAGACACACATTCGCTCTATAAAACAGAATTTCTATTTTTTTTTGTCAGTAAAGAAACGGTAGCAAACAAGGGGACCTATTTCCTGACCCAATCATCCACTCGAGACGTTTCCTCCTGAGCGGCATTCGCCTATAATGCGGTCTATCTACGATTTGCTCATTCGTGCTACGGTTCGTAGGCTTGCTACGAATCGTAGCTGTTCGTAGCACTCGTAGACGACGTAGCGATCTTTTGTTCGAAAAAAAATTGAGAGTGAATTTTAAGCAAAGTTTATATTACTTGATTATATAATAGTTATTATTACTGGTTACTTGGACAAGAATACTTCTTTTCTGGAAACGGTAATCACAGAGACCAACAATAAAATGTAGGTGAGAGGTTAACTAGTCAAGTGTGACGTAAAATAACGTTTAGCTTTCGCTGATGATATCTTAGAATAATAACATTAAAAAGGGTTTGCTCCATTTAACGAAATGTTAAACTGTGATATTTATTACCCACATATATATATGTAACATGATTAATTAATGTACGGAAGACAAATATGTGAAGTTTACATATCGATAACATAAAAAATCATAAAAATCACTAAAAACCAGATAGATCAGGAAAAAAATAAACACGCTCACATTAAAAAAATTATCCGTGTTTTACAACTTAATAAAGTATAATAAGAACAAAATCCGATACGATTAAAACTACTCGAATTTTATTCGAGTAACTCGATGAGAGCTCTCGACATAAATACCTATCATTGGAATGAATATTAGATTTCACTAGGTGAACAAGAAAATCTGTGGAGTGAGTTAGCAATTAAATTTAAAAAAAATCTTTATATAATGACATTGATGAAATCAAAAATTTCATTACAGTTGACCGAGAATTAACTCTATAATTTCTGCTCAATTCTTGTCATTGCGAAAGCAAAATTTTCTAGTTTTTTATTCATTCCGAAAACACAGTAGGTACATTGTTTGAACAATATTGACAAAAGCTACCGCTTTCATGAACTATGATCAAATTGTAAAACTGAGACCAACACTCATTTACTTTACCATCTTATAATCCAGTACTTCATGCAACATCAGTCATTCTCAATTTTTAATCTTTCATAACTATTAAAGTAATTCCGCTCCACATCTTTTATGTCCAGCTGCTTAGGGGTTGGGTTTCCCCTATTGATTACCCAAAAAGCGGAAAATAAAATTGTATGCCGGCTCTGTAGAAACACAATACTGCGGCGCTAGCGGCAAATATATCGCGAACTTCGAGGGTTATTCCTCCAAGCACTTAAACGAATTAAGCTTAAGAATTTATCTATATGTAATGTTAAACTTAAATTTGTCAAGATCATTGCGTCATTCGTGTAAGTGAAGCTTTTATTGTGTGCATTTGTGTCAATATTCGATATGGCTTGGCTTATTGTGTTGACATTTAGTGTAAAGTTAGCATAATAAAATTATTAGATTCTTTACTTTCTTTATTTGGCTATAAAGTACAAAAAAATATTGTGTTATAAATGCGACTGTCATTAGACAATACTCTTAATTTTTTTAAATATGAGAAATTGATATGCGCGGAAGTATAATTTTATTGATTTATTAAATATTTTTTTAAAAGAAGAGTAAACATTCTGTCATTTTTATTGTATATAAAATTAACTGTTATACTAAACTACTCCCCGCCAGAAGGGTTCAAGCCGCCGACGAGCAAACTTCCCCGTAGCCACAATCTTATCAAATAAAACAGTTTAGGAGAATTTAGTCAACAGACAAACTTTCACGCCCATTAAGTATATAGTAATAATTTCAGAATCCATTTAAAAATCAAGCTTTACCTACTTTTTATTACCGCAAGTAATCAATACACATAATGTTTTGGTGTCTTCTAATAAAACTAACTGTGTTATGTATACGAGTATTTTGGAAATCTTATACAGTAATAAATTTAGTAAATTTGGTAAATCTACGCATGAGTTATAACGTAGGTACATACTTAAAATCACGCCTCTTTCCCGGAGGGGTAGGTACGTACTACATCACTTACCACCATCCCTGCATACTTTTTCGTGTCATCGAGATCAATAAGTCTGGTCATGCAAGCTCAGCGGTTTTGGGTGCTCTATAATGTACATTCCATTTATATCATAGCGTATTTTTGGTGTATAACAGTTTTATGCATATTGGTTACCTTTACTCACCGTCAACGACATCCAAATTAAGAGAAGGTTTGGTCCATTTTAACCCCACTGTAAAGCAGCTAAATAATAGACAAGTGGTATTGAAATTTCCCCCATTCCTGATTACACCTTCCACTGCTATGCTTCGGGGCCCGGGGTCCGCTTAGCGTTGAAATATTCATTGATATGAGAGAGTGTTCTCTCTCGACAGACTTTCCCCGCAATCTTCACTGAATAAAACAGTTTACGCAAACTACGCACAGAGGGCGTTTTATCCATTCCCGAATGAAAGTAGACTCTCACTTCGACCGCGACGAAGCAGCGATGACTTTGATTTATCGCTTCCAGAATTTTCATTAACCTGATATTGTATTTAGCTTTAGGAATTTTATATCTTTATCGAGTATTACAATTGATAATCTCTTTTTCATCTCCTGTAATGTAATGAATAAAATTCAAACAATTGAGGAGGTAATTTTACAAAGTTACGTGGTCTTTTAATTACACAAAATTATTATTTTAAATTTTAATAATGGCAAAATATTCTTTCTTAATATATTCACACAAATATATTAAATATTGAGAAAAGACCAAAGATGACATAAATGCACTTTCGGTTTTTTTTTTATTTCAGTGTTTTGACTTTTTTAACGTGTACCTAGTATGCAAACATTACTAGTAACTTTTCTCAAAATTTCGATTCAACTATTCCCATCGTCCAATGTGTTATTTACCTTGAGTTCGTAAACTCATACACGTGAATTTTACGAGTCCCTGTATAAATATTGGTCGGTCCGGATTGATTCTGTATCGTGAGGTCGCGGCAACATTTTGGTGTTCATAATAATAAGACGGCGACACAAGGGAGCGGGGAGCTGGATTTATTTGCTTTTTATTACTTTTTTACGCACCCCGCTGACACTAGGGCTGTCAAGTATTAAAATTTGACATATTAACTTAGATTTTTTTTTATCTAGAAATTGGATTGCCTAAAATTTTCAATTAACAGTTAAACTTGTTCTTTGCCTCGATATGCTTTTATGATATTATGTTTATTTCTTTCTGATTCATATCAACTGTAGTTTATGTTTAAAAAGATAGAACAATATGTATTAAATGATCTAAGCAATTAATTCACAAAAATATTACTAAAACTCTTGTAGATACTTTTTGGTATGTATCTAAAAGTCAACCCTACTTCACCATGGTATGTGAGTCTTACGGGCCGCTAACAGCGCGTTACGACCGATATAAACAGAAGATGATGCTTCACACCTTCATATTATTATATAAAAGCGATTTTATACAATATGTATGGCACACGGGTTTTTATGATGAAACAATTTGGCCATTGTGAAATACTTATTTGTACTTCCTGTCATACAAATGATTATATATAAAAATTATACTAACTTGTCTAAATTGATTATTCAATAATAATTCTTCATTTAATGAGTTTACGTCGAATAATTTGAGCTGAATACCTGGTGTTCACCATTTTTTTTTTCAATAACAGAAAATAAAATCTTACCGTTAACCGGATTTCAACAGCGAAAAATTATTTTACACTTCAAATCGTGCAAGATCTCTAAACAACTAAACTTTTCAACAGAAATCTATTTCACACTTGAAATTTATTGTGCAATAAAACAAATCTGAGAGTGCAACATTGTATAAAGGGAACATGACGCGGGGTGACGTGGGAATAAAAATAATAGATCGTTTGCGCCCAATCGCCGGAACGCCGCGTGGTGGAACTTGATAAGGCGCGACCCTTGAAGGGTTAAGGCGTTGTTTCTGAGTTGTTGATGTGTGCATCTAAATATAGATAGATAATATTCATTTGTTGCCTTTGGTGTGATTGTTGATTTCGATTTGTTGGCATTTTGAGTATTGGACTTTTAGTAAAAAGACGTCCCATAACTGTAGTAAAAAAGTGGTCGATGTTTTCCTTTTCGTAAGGCGTACATAAAATGTAGTAAAATATTTAATACCCAACATACATATAAGTCGTCGCCCTTAATATATTTCACCATATATTGCGATGGAAATATAAGATAACAAATTATAGAAATATTGAGCAACAGACCGTCGAATAGCAGACTGTTATTAATTCTGACTGAGCAAAGGACAAGACGCAAAAAGACAAAACTAAGAGCACAATTTAAAAAGGTTCCTTGAGGACATCGCAAAAAGATAATTCGACCGCCCCGGGTGAGTTTGTCTTGCCTCCGCGGACTCAGTTCTTATGAATTATTTCAATTTATTTCATAACTAACCGAAACGACTTTTCTTATATAAGTACTTCTTTGTATAATAAAAACGTAATTAATTCATATAATCCCATCTTAACAGAAAGGAAGCTACTGGGACAAACAAAAGAAGGATATTATCTTTTGACAAACTTTCAGTATTGAAAATATGGTACAAATTGTACCCTAATCTCAAGTTTATAAAATAAAATATTCTGCTATTGTTTGTACAATACGTAGAGTGCATACTCAAATATCAGAAGTAATTAATAATTTAGGATTTACGCTACATTTCAAATTTCAACACATGGTTTCACATTTATTAGTTAAATTGACACTATTCACAATAATAATCTTCACAAAACACTTCCACATTTCAATCACGTAGTCGAAATGTAACAAGCTTCCAATGACTGGCTTCAAATTAGCCTTTAGTAGCTTTAATTTACTACTGAGTGGGTTTAAATTTGTTTGGCATGGCTTATTATACGCTTGTGATGCTAATACGACCGTCTGGCTCCATTGCGTCTTGTACACAGCCGGTTATTAGTCAGCTCAGTACGTGTCTAATTGGCAGACAAACCATTAATTTCATGTATATAATTTAGAATTGTCATATAGAATTATTAGTATATTTGAAACTAAGAGAAAATTAATAATATTATATCTATTAACTATATTCTGCACCTACATACTTCAGAGCCATCTAAGTATTATGCTAGACGTAACAAAGTTAAGCAGCGATATAGCGAAGACGAGATGTCTACGTAACAGTATTTTCCTTTAATTTTATCATATTAATAACTTTATTGAAAAAAATAATAATTAGTTCCTTTGTTACGTAGATTTGAATTAAATTTCTTTGACCGGCACTCAAGAAACAGACGTTGAAATACAACATTATGAATCCTTATGAACTGCAAATCGCTGCTCTTTTCAAAGCAAGTAAATAGCACTGACAACTGCCTGAACCAAACAGACAGACAGACTAATAAAAAACACAAGAAAAATTGCTCAGCTTAAAAATTTACACGCGTTTTGAGCGCGCGCTCGTCCGGGAGGAGGCAGCGGGAACAAAATAGAAAAATAACTTGGACAAATAGGAACGTTGACGAAAAGAATGAAAAGGAATGCATCTCTCAAATCCAACAAGGCAAAAGAGATTACCCACGCTCGGGTTGCTCTCAACTTGTACAAACAAAAAAGCTCAATTTGTCTGCTTTAAAACAGTGAAATTGCTATGGCCCCGCGAAGACGTTTGAGGAATATTAAAAACGTTTTAAAAAGCAACAGTGCGAGCTTGTTTTATTGTTATAAGTGAGAATTTGATTCCAGCTACTTGATTCTTTTCTCTTGTGCGTTGTTTACTTGTTTTTATACGATTGAAGCAAAACTCTATGATGGTTTTGAAATGAAAAACCTTTGTAAGCCAACGAACTTCTAATAAATCCTTCTATGATATAAGTAGTCTTTTTATTAATAACCATAATCAAGCAATTATGTTTTATTTTATACTAAAACGTTTTACTCCCGTTTTATTACCTCACTAGCTTTGGCTTTGTCTACCCCGCAAAGAATATATTTGAAGACGTGATATCGAAGGAAAGTATTAAGGAGGAAGTCAAAATATTCTTACACTTTTCCTTTACTGTTTAAACTTTTAACTCATTTCTGATAACGAAATGAATTGTTAAGCAGTCACTGACTACTAATACCTTACAGTCCCCTATCACTTCTTGGTGGATAAAGAGATTTACCGTATAGGTATGTTTGCAGATTTTATTTCCATATCTTATAGCACAATAAATGATTCAGTTATTAGTTTCGGCGTTATTAATTTGAATACTACCTAACTAATGGTCTTACGATGAAGGAAAACATCGTGAGGAATCCTACATATTCAAGCGACTGATGTGTAACCATTATCCAATACGGGTTAGGTTCCTCTGCAAAAGTTACTGAGGCCAGATGGGAGTCGCTTCTTGTGTAAAAACCTGACTCACTCAATCCAGGATCCATGATCCGTACCTCGGTCTCCTTTTCAGAGAGGTGAAGATGTAACCGGCACGCCGATGAAACACCAGGAGGAAAAAGAAGAAATGAATTATTTAGCAGTCTCCAGGCCGTAAATATTACCTCACACTCACGTATCACTTCTTCGTGGGCAAAGCGTTACTATTTACCGTAAATTCTTGCAGATTTCATTACCATATCTCGCAGCATAAGTGATTCAGTTAGGCGTTGTTTCGACGTATTTTTGTGTTCCCTCCCTCGGTGATTACACACAAATTGATACAAATTGAATTTTAAAGCCACTGCGCCTGAATCTCGGAGACGCGGTCGGGTTATTTGTATTACTTAGGGTTGCTAGATCAGTATTTTCTTAAATAAAATAATAATATAATATATAATATAGTATTCAACACATAACACATTAATTCCTCACAAAATCCACATTAAAGAAATCATTGGATTTCTTTTCAAAACATCAGTAGAAAAGAAATCATTTTTGAGTATGAATTCCAAATAATTATTGCTAGTTAAAAAAAAAAACTTGTTCGTTGCGCTTATCTCCGAAATCACTGGACAATTTTTCGTTGTGTAAATTACTTTATAACGAAAAAGCGTCGTGCAGATGTTACAAATGAACAGACAAAGAAACTGACTTTCGCATTTATAATGTTATTTGGGATATGTTGCGTCGTTTGGCAGCCCTGCAAAACATTTAGTACCGCATAATGCCGCCATGATGTTCGTCAACCGCGTGATCGTCTCCCGTCACTCGCTAACCCCCGGCGTGAAAAGATTGGGTGTTATTAGATTGGCCTATGACTGATTGCAGGTTTGTGGCACCTTAACTGTAAGATTCGGCGTCCTGACATAGTAAAAAGAAAGCAAAATTTAAAAGGTTTAGACGGTAAGGAAGGAATAATATATAAGAATACTATACTTTTTAGATTACTGTGAATTTTTTAGCTTAATATTACTTATAAAAACCATTTGATATAAAATTTCGTTTAGTTGATCCTAATTATAACATACTAATTGACATTAATGTAAAAAAAAATCATTATCATTTTACAGAAGCTTCTAATATTTAATGTCTGCAAAAGCAGAGCATCGTAGTCTTTTCTTAGCAGTCGTAGCACTGTCGTAGTAAATTTCGTAGCACGAGTCGATCTTTTTGAAGCGAAATATTTGTTTTTATCTATTCTGTTACCGTACACTGTACCTTCATTATCCAAGATGGTTAAAGAGACACATGTATTTATAAACTTAACATCGTAGATAATAATGTTTTAATTCATTCAACATTTTCTTTGGTCAAAAGATAAATTAAATTCTTCACTAATTACATCACACGACAAAATCTTATCCGCACATCTTAAACCACCAAGAACAACGTATCAAAACACATCATATCAAAGCTTCAAATTAGTGGTATAGTTGTACCGAGGTTCCATTCCGCCGCCTTTATTGCTCAATTTGACTTTATTTAACGCAATCCCGTGGTGGGGGAGGGGGTGGGGGGCACCCCGTCTGACGGGGAACAGATGAGGTCCCACTCCAATCCACTTAGCACCACAGGCTAGTAGGTGATCGCAATCTGGCGGTAAGGGACTGTGCATGGTGGCGGAGATGTGTGCATTCGAGAAAATAGGAAAACGTTAAAATCTTCCAAATATTTTTTTCTTTTCTACTTAATTAGACCTTATCCGTGGCTTTTAGTGGTTTCAGGACAACACAGTTTTGATCGGGATGGGATGTTTCATAGCAAATCTGATAAGAACAGTACGTTCAAAGGATCTAATGCGTAAAAATGGTATCATTATCATTTAGGATAGAATTTCTGTCTTTATGGGATGACAAAAAATTATTGCTTAACTTTTTTCTTAAGATTTCTTGGGAAATTTTATCAATAACATTAACTAAACTTAATTAAATCTAACAGATTTTCAAGGATATCTCTTGCGTGGTAACTTCGCTCCATTGTAAACTAACCCTAAGTCGCGAGCTTAGTTCGTCCCTTGCGGGACTATAATACTTATGTACCCTAGTCTAACTCATTACTTTGCAGAGATCGCCTGAACTGACCACAATGTTCTTACACAGAGTAAGGAAGGGTAAGATGCTCTGTGATTTACTACAGCTTTTTTTAATTTTGATTATATTTGGTCTTAATGATATATATGCACGGATTATTATCTTGAAGTTAAATAAAACATACGTAGGTATTGCGTTGCTAGAGGCCTACATTCAGCATTGAATGAAAACGGGCTGAAGAAGAAGAATAAAAATATATCAATTTAAATTGGAACTTAAATTACCTTCGTCAATGCAAAAAATGGGTAACAGCAAAGCGACTGAGTATGAAAATAGGATCAAGGAAAGGAGAAGATAAGAAGTAATGTTAAAAGTGAAAAAATATATTTCCAATAACTAAACGTTTGAAGTACACTGCAGTCTCCAAAGAATTATCAATTTTTTGTGGTTTCTCCCGGATCTAGTATGTGTCATCTCTGGGATCGAAATCCGAGACCAATAGACCATCACCTATTCCGGTGTGGTCTAAGTCTAGTTATTACACTTCCAATAGCATTAAGTATAATTGTTATTTCCTGCAAGTAAGCTGTACAATCAAATGTGGTCAGCGGCGGAGATTGCAAACGTCTAGATGCAATTTCTATAGAGTACAGATGTGAGCGCCTGTTGTTTTGGTATTCCCTTAATAATTCTCTGGTATTATAAATCGGCAGCATTAAATACTTTGCCAAATCAATTTACAGCATATAATAGATACCTTTCTTTCATAACTACTGCCTTACCCGTTTAAAAAATAAGAAATCGGAGAATCTTTTGTATATAAGTGAGGGATATAAAAACAGTTCTATTGAGCTGTATCTTGAGTATACGCCAATATTACTTCTGAAATAACGATATTTTGTGATGGTTTACCGCACTCCAGATAGCATAAGGTAAAGTTAGACTATTTCTCTATACATTGAAAAGTCTTATAATACACTGATAATTGAATAGACCGATGGACCAGATCTGTAAAAGTAACAAGGCTGCTTTTGTTTATAAATTAATCCACAGAGTGAAGCGCCGTGCATAATCCTAGTACAAACCAAGAAATTTAGCAAAAATATATTATATATTTGTCTAACTATAATATATACTAACCTAACCTACTATTTAAGGCAGCTGCCAAAGCATCCAACCGTGATTGGGTGGCAGTCTAGAACACATTTAACATAACTCCGCGAAGTATGTCGTGCTCCGCAAAATATCACAAATTGCTTCAACAAGTTTCCGTTGTTCCTAACTTGCAAGTTTAGTGCCGAAATCTAATAAGGTGCTGCATACCGCGGCTGCGTTCATTTTGCCACAACTCTGCTGCAATCTTGACATAATTACTCTGTGGTATCGACGCAGACGCAAACTTTGTAGGGTGTCGCTATCACGGTACATGGAACAATATTAAATTAAAAAATCGAATGACTTTCTCACGAGGCTTTCAGCTCGGTCGAATTTTGATGGGCGTGTGTGAAAATTGAAATTATTTTGCCTTTGTGGATATTTTTAACACAAAGTATCTTTACGAGTGTAAAGCTGATATGGTACATCGAAACATATTTACGGCATATCAAAAATGTTATTGTATTAAAAATTGACAGCATGGTACTTACACAGAAAGAACATTCCAATCGCGTAACAAATAATAAATTTTGAATGCAATATCACTTTGAGAACAGCAAATTTATTCCATCTTGCGTATACAAATTCGAGTGTTTCTTATCCAAATTATGGTGATTTGTAAATACCGTATCAAAGGTGACTCGGATTTCTCGCAACTTGTCAAATTTTCTATTCGATCCACACGGCATAATGTGACACCCACTTTTAATTTAACCTCGTTGAATACTAAACACAAATTTCCATTACCCGGTTCTGTTTACAGCGGAATTCTTTTTTCATCAAACGGGATTTATTCTCAAAAAATATGTAAAGTCGCCGCCAGACACCTCAGATAGCGAGCAAGGGGCTCGAAATTAAAATGCCGCCTCAGTATTCGAGTCACGCGAAACATTAAGTTCGGGCCGCGATAAACTGCGCTTTACATACAGCGGGGCGGAGAGCGGGGCGGTTTTTTTTTTTTTTAATTTGAATGCCCACTTGTATCATGTAATGAAACTGCATTATATAGATGGTACATGGTGATGATTAAAATTTAATTTTAAATCTTATTTATTTGCATTACACTACCTATTATCTTTTCTCGGTGTCAACCGATTACTGGTTTTAGCAGGAATCCGGAATTATAAAACAAAATACAATTATCTAATGTTCGTAGCTATATAATTCTAAATTCTACAAATGCGTTAGAAAAATAAGGTTATTGAAGATTTAAACTATGCGGCTGTAATAATCAACTTGACAATTTAACCCTCTGTTAACCATGTTATAAATATTGACAAACCAAAATCAAACGACAATGATAAATTTCCAAAAAATAATAATTTAAAAAATAACCAATCCTGAGTTGATAAAAAAATTTACATTAAAATCACATTCGCTACTTTCCACCCACCCTGTCCGTATCTCCTCAGAATTAAAATTTCCCGGCTGATCTCTCTCGGCTGACATCTGTTGATGGATCACCAACTTATACGGTTCCTTGTTTAATTTCATCGCGATCCCCTCAAATTAGCCACACAGCACCTTGTCAACGCCGTCAAACCTGGGAAAGTATACACTTCTCTGTATGTACTTTTCGTTACTTTTCGAAGCAATAAGTACTTAATATAATAATGAAACAAGTTCAAAAACAATTTAAGTATATCGCTGTGACAGTTAATGTAAAAGTCATTCGTTAATTAAATAGGAGACTTCCGAATTTAAGTTAGAATATGTATCTAATTGCTTTTGTTTACAAATTACGAACAAATAACAAAAGTAAAGTGTGCTTAATAAGAAAACCCAGAAAATGTTATTTTTCTTGAAATACTGTCTAAGGTAAAAACAGACTAATATGATACTTCAAATCAAACCTTTTTCAAAAGATTTGAATAATAATCAGTATAAATCTACCAATGAAACAGTGCCGTAAACCTATTTTGCTTTTCTGAAATAACTCTTTAAAAATATTAAATATAAACACGAACAGACAACCAAATAAGAAGAAAAAGACTCCACGTTACATCGTCGCGACGTTATTACCTCTAATATATTTATAACAACGTTAGATTGAGCCTGAAATTACACATTCGCTATAAAACCTCGCAGCGGTGAAATAATGAATATAAAACGCAGTAAACGAGTTAGGAGCTAAGGGGTTTTTTAAAAATCATTTGTAAGTTGCCCCTATTGGTATTCAGAGTGCGGCCGCCTCTCGACGCACATATTTTAAATTTATTACTAGACGAACGAGGCGAAATTGCATAGCCCTCATGCGCGCACGCTTGTACTTTTAGTATCTGAAAAAATAAGCACAGTACAGAATGAAATATCATACATACATACGTCACGTCACGTCTATATCTCGTGCGGGGTAGACAGAGCCAATAGTTTTAAAAAGACTGATAGGCCACGTTCAGCTAATCATTATATCACTTCTTGTTTTGTAGGACTAATTTTTGGTAGTGTAATAATGAGTTTTGGATTGCTTAATCCAAAACTGATTATTCTGAGATAAATTAAAATAAGATTGTGCAAATTTTTCAAAAACCTGTGAAACGGAACTATAATATCTTTATTAAGATCTCATTTTCTTAATTAGTGAGGATTTATTGTTAGTGCATTTTTACTAGCCTACACAGAGGTAGATACATACGTGTGATATTTCTTTATCCACCATATTCTATACTCTGAATGGGATAGGACAGATAACTAGATAATGTCGGGTGCATGCGGTAGTAGAATACATAGCGTCTGAAATATCGAATAAACTTAAAATACGCACATGAATACTAATAGTGCTATTTTCTTCTGATCAAATTTCGTAGCGGACAATGAACCATTAAAAATGTCTTTTGTAGTTCGAGCCAGAACAATTTGAATTAAAATAGACAACAAGTGACGTTTAAGAAAAAGGGAACAACATTTCATTTATTTCTTTATTTTATAAATAAAAAAAAAATCACAATTCCAAAGTCAAAACATATATCATATATGCAATACAGTATCAAAACAAAATCGAGATCCGAAAATCAAATAGAGCGAAAATCTTTGAGATATAATGACTGTCTGATGAAATCAATCAAGCTATAATGATATAATCAAACAATGACCCTAATAATATCGAGACGGTGTTGGCACAAGGAATTTGAACGATACCCCCGATCCCGGAGGACCCCGGGTTTGGGGGAAATCGAACATAATTATGTTTGAAGTTAGTTATAGGACAGTGTCAACACGCGTGGGGATTAGTCTTTGGCGGAGATATTTTTATTTATTTCAACCATCTAATTATTACGCTAATTTTGGGGATACTTTGTATGAAAATAACTTATAATACGCCTTTTTTACTAGATAAACAAAAAGGTTCAAGACTCTGAGTACTTAGTTAGATGGTTAAAATTATTAGATTGAGTTTTGAACAAAGTCACAGGTTTTTTAACATAGAAAGGACGAATTCTTAGTTTTTAAGAGTTTCCTTTGGTTGATTTTTACAAAAACGACAAGTACGCTGAAATTCCGTTAGGGATGAAAGTGAACGAGATTTTTTAAATCTAACTATAAATAAATTTAATTATATTGGATATATACAATTTATTATATTTTTACACTATATTACAGACTATACGCTTACATAGCCCACAATGCTTGAAATAGATTACCGTTAAAGTTAATGAATTTTGAATTCGGTTAATCATCTACGTTTGGGACCACCTTTAATAACGTATGGGGTTTTCCGTAAGCCGATACTCGCTTTAATTTGCTGATAGGTAATTTGCCGGCTTCCCCCGGGTGTGTTTCTTAGTGAATCAACACTAGTGTAATTACTAAATTCATTTAAAGTTATCAGGGAATATTTTGGCACGCTTTGATGTCGCGTAGGGTTGAGAAGAAACAATATAGCGAGTCGACGTAGCTATGATATGTACTAGTAGCGACAGCAATTAAACAACGATTTGACTTGATATTTATGTTGAACATGTGAAGTTAGTTTGATTAGGTATTTACTTGTTACAATAACTAGCTTTAATATAATATATACTATAATTAAAAATTGATTTCTTTAGCTGATGCATACGATATAAATTACGATTACGATTTTATACGCGAGTGAAAGTGAGTTTCATTTTGAACAAATTTACTGAAACATCGTTTCATCGCAATAAGGTATTAAAATTGGAGAAGAATTAATGAAAACCTCGCAATATTTCATCAACACCGTGAAACACATGCCGATAGTTAATTTAAATCCAATCACGTTGATTAATGATGATTCGAACTGCCGCCGTTGTTATGATATTGAATAATCTTTGAATCACAAGAGTTTTCTCTTAACAGAAATGTTTATTATTTTGGGTTTATTTTTATTTGTGCAGGTATTAATTCCGTATATTTCCGTTCTCGTGAGAACTTCGAGAAATTCTCTGTATTTCCACCACCAAAATAAGCATGTTGTGAGCTGATATGTTAGTCAGTCAGCATTTTACATACATACATATAATCCTACAATTACGTCTATATTCCTCGCGGGGCAGACAGAAGCGACAGCCCCGAAAAGACTGACAGGCCACGTTCAGCTGTTTGGTTTAATGATAGAATTTGGATTCAAATAGTGACAGGTTGCTAGCCCATCGCCTAAAAGATGAATCCCAAGTTTATAAGCCTATCCCTTAGTCGCCTTTTACGACATCCATGGGAACGAGATGGAGTGGTTCTATTCTTCTGTTTTATTGGTGCTGAGAATCACACGGAACGGTCAGCATTTTGTTTATATAATAAATATTATGATCTACATCATTTCGAGTTTTAAATATTTTATACTTCCTCTCATATTTACAATTTGCTACAAGACAGCCAAATGCAGCAATGGGCTGGCACCGTAATCCGGCACGAGCGCGGGTCGCGGGCAATCGCTAGGGTTGTCTCTCGGCTCATTACCATTTTAATTACCTGTCGCGCGCCAGACGCACCACCTGCGCCCAGCGGCCAAAGGGCTGCTACTTTTGTCTGACAATTATGCATATTTTGTTTATTGTTAATTTGTGAAGTTAGACAATAATTTTTTAGAAGGGTGGTTTGCAGATCAAAGACGATGATGTGCATACTTTTATTCGTACTTTTAGGATTTTATGACATTGACCTAAAACTAGTTATTGGATTTTTAAAATATTTCTAAAATATCAGCTGTGTTGTGTATGACTTTGGCTCGTTTTATAAAAAAAAATATTTACAAAGATTGTGTTTTTATTGGCCGTGTGGTTCCCGGCACTTAAAAATAGAACCATTCTATATTTTTCCCCTGGATATCGTATAAATATACTTGGGATTCATCTTGTAGGCGATAAACTACCAATCTGTCACTACATATTTTAATTTCAATTCCATCATTAAGCCGTGGCCTTTTTTCATACAGCTGTGCGTGGCCTTTGTGTTTTCAAGATTGTTGTCTCTGTCTACCCCGCAAGGGATATAGACGTAATTATTTGTATGTATTTATGTACAAAGATTTTAATTATCTTAAAAAGGCTAACTACTGTAACTATTTTTGTCGCAAATCAGGCTTTTGCTACCTACGTTAGTTATTCCGCTTAGATAAGAATCTTTTTAAACGACTTGAATAATAATAACATTTTACTCCAAGTGAGCACGAAATAAGTCTTCTAATGCAAAATGTAAACCAATATCCTGCCGTTACTGGCAATATCCTAACAAGGAACCTAAGAAAATAAATCTGTCAGGAAAATATGATGATAAAAGGCAATGAAGCCTCTTTGGCGCAGCCCTTGCAAATGATATAGTTCCCAATAGTTTCCGCCTTCTTTGTCGGTACAAGATTGGCATTTCGATTATCTAGACTCTTGTAAAAAGGCATATAAAAATTAGTCTGTGCATCTCAGACTGCTTAAGCGCCCCGTAGGGAGGCGGAGGGAAATTTTTCTCTGGAATAAGCTATTTTGTCTGGAAAATGATCTTTATTATGACATTTAATTTATACCACTTGGCAACTGTGTAGCTAATGCTTACCAAGACTTCTTATTCGATTCATTAGTACATTTGCAGTACCGTGTATGTTGCCCAAATTTCGTGCCACTGCATGTCAATTCTCTCTGCTGTGTGATTTTTAACCGACTTCAAAAAGATGGGGTCCTTAATTCGTCCGTATTTTTATACTTTAAAGAGTGTATTTTGTTGATACTTGCCTAAAATGTTGTAGAGAATTTTAAGCAAGTCTTATTTTAAAGTAAAATGCATTTAGATGTCAGGAACAAAATTGTTCTAATTCGAACTGTTTTGTAAAAATATGTTTAGAGTTTTATACATAAAAGCTAGTGAGAAAAAACAGGTTGTTTAAGATAGGCAAAAATTACATGAAGGTATAACCCGAATATTGTATGGAGTGTAGACGCATTCAAACAACTGTTTAAATACAAAGGCATTATAAATTTTCAAAGCGATCCCCATTTTTCCTTGCTATTATTGCTGAAAGCTTTCGTTTGGTCCAGAAATTGTACCCGGGGCGTGCGGTCGTCACAAAAGCAAAATTAATTTTAAAATACACCAAAAGAAATTAACTTTCCGTCCGTGGGTGAAAGTTTCGGGGGGAGAGGGCGACTTTAAAATAATAAAGAGACCAAACGACGGTACAGTTTGAACTTTGGGACGAATGGACGATTTGTTAAAAGATTTTCTTGATTGCAGTTTAAAAATAATATATTTTATTAGTTTATATTTACTTAGTTATCCAATGAGCCTTTTAGAATGTTGCCCATGAAATAAACAAATTTTTACATTCTACGAACCTTACAGATGTTTATTACTTCCTCTAATCATAATAACTCTCTTGACACCAACACTTATGGAAAAGATCACCGAAATCTTTAAATTTCAACCTCGAATATTATTAAGATAAAGGTTTATTTACATAGGTGGCAGTTATGCAGAGCTAATTGTCTGCATAACACATACCTTCAAAACTATGATGGTAAACTAAAAAAATATTTGTGAAAAATAAAGGCAACATATTGTTTTAGTCGTTAAAGCCAAGCTGTTGCTGTTATAGAACCGACTAGTACAATAAAATAAGATAAATGCATACAACTCCAATGTGCTACACTGCACTAGAATGGATGCCATATTTTGATTTTATTTGCATGATAAATATATTGTTTGAACTACTATTTGGCCACGGTTTCGCTTATATAAGTTGTATATCGCACATGGACAATACATCCTCTTTAGAAAAACATTATTGTTTGGCATTACGTACTAAATATATGTATTGTGAATGCGAAACTTAAATAAAAAATTGGAAAAGACTTATTCTACAAATTAAGTTAAAGGAGTGAATAAAAAAAATATTCTCTATTATATCTGCTCATTGTTCCAATAGGTACTCTAAATACTTATTCTAAAGAATTTCATATTCATAATAATATATCTAATTGGATCTTAATTTTTTATTTTATATGCTATAATTGTAAAATTTACTTTCTAAATGTAAAAATAATCAGTTAAAAAAAGAAAACACATAAATGCTTCAGAATACTGAAAATAAAGGAAAAGCATAAACATTGAAACCTTTTATTTTATTGAAATCCTATTTCACTGCAGCTTTCTTTTTATGCCCTACTGGCATAGATGTGAATAAGCTTACTTGCCATTTGAAACCTTAATGCAAAGAATTTTGGTATAAATTCAAACGCTGAGTCTGGATAAAGGTCCTGATTCGGGTAACATTATGTAGGTACATGTTACCGGCATGTAGCATTATGTAAATAGACCGCTGTACTCTCGTGAACAGTGAAATGTCGAGAGATTCAATTGAGTGGGTGATACCACCTCATTTCTATTTATTGAGAATTTTTACATTAACTATTTCAAAGTATTCTAGAGATGTAAAAAGTCACCCTCTTCAGTTCATTGATCAAAATATACAAAGTAATTTTATCATAAATAATCCGCTTTAGAATTTAAAAAAATATAACTGTAGTGTACATAAATCTGAAGAAGAAAAGTATCATAAGCATTTTGAGTGATAATTCTTCTTAAGATAAGACTTCTAGGTATTTTGAATTACATAAGTACAATGTTTATTCCAAAAGAATATGTTCTTTTCTGCTTTCACAAATTACAATGCTTTAGATCTCCAAACCGGCTATTTTCTATTTCTCAAATGTTCAGAATAGTCAAAGGAATATATTTGAATTCATTACATCTATCTTATAAGATGTAATCAAAGCTAAAAGTCTCATAAAGATACGATAACCGCGTTCAGCTGGGCGGTTTAATGATTGACTTGAGATTAAGAGAGATAGTCATATGTGGTTTACAAATATTAATACTCACTGGGTATTATCCTCTCGCAAGTTTCCACAGTTCCAACAGGTGGCCTGCAGACAGCACTATCTAATTGTCGTTCATATTTATGAGAGTTGTTCACTTTTTGTTCACCCAGTCTGCTCCGAACAGCTTCACGCTAGTCAAGCTCTGCTTATTATTCATTCATTCGTTCGTTGTAATATTGTGAAATTTCAAAATGAGTGAATTTCATTTGGGTATATTTTGAAGCGAACTTTTTCTCTCGAGATACGAGTAGACTGCAACTACTGATATTAAAATTAAGATACCTAATGAAATATACAAATTAAAATTATCTTTCTGAGGAATAATTAAGCAATGTACCAAACTTTATTAAAACAGGTATTATATATTTACAGGTATTTTGGATTTTATAACATTTGATTATCATAAAGACTACAGCAAAACCAAAGACAAATGTCATAAAATCACCACAGAATTATTTAAATATATGTACTTATGTATGGATTCTACATCTAAACTCATAATTATTAATACTCAATGTTACATTGTTTATTGCTGGTACAAAAGTAATTAATTATAAATATCATAATTTGTTAGTACCAAGCACGACTTGAATACGATTATTGGGCTTAAGAATTTTATTTTCTTCGATTATAGAAAAACATGTACAACAAAAATAAAGTTAAATTCACAATGATTCCCTGTAAAACCGGGTTTTAACTGGCTATTGTTGGTAATAGTGTCCTCAAAGTATCTTAATCGTCTGTGCAGGTTACAAGGAGCACAAAGGGTGAGTTCAAAGAGATGCGGATCAAAGAGCGGCAGATAACGGAGGCTGGGTAAGACCGTCGTCACCAAATATGGAAACTACACAAGAGGAAAACATGGAGGTAGGTATTTATTGTTTATTTTTACATTTTTGATTAATAATTTTTCACTGTTCTACTCTTGATGGGCGAATAATTTTGGAAAATTTCACGGGAATGTGTATATCTTATTGTTTGGCATAACGATTATTTTATTATTAACAAGCTTTTTCAACTTTTATGCTGAATATACTAAGTAAATAAAAATCACGAAAATCGTTCTAGTGGTTTAGCCGTGTATAAGACAGATTTCTCATTTATTTTCTTTATGAGTATCGGTAAATTTATTTGAAACTGAAAATAATTACAGTCTTTGTAACACGGGATTATTTTCAAAGGTAATTCTTCTGTGCTGTCAACATTTTACACAGACGTTTGATGCCCGATTGTAGAGATCTGCTACAAATACGGATTTAAGGTGTGAATTTGTCGGAAAAGTATTATCGTTGGAAGTAGAAGTATCTGAGTAACATAAGGAATTCTAGCCAAAAACTATACTTAGTTAGTACTGGAAATAAAATATATTGGAAAGAAGATAGAAGAAGAATTTATGTAGTCTACTTATCCTTTCCCCAAGGAGAGACTTGTATGATTATATTTGTATGTAAGATCAAAAATAGAGTATTCTTCTAAGTATTTTTTTTCTAATTTTTCATTTATTTTCGTTTCAAACTGCATGCCATTATTGAACCGAAGCACACTACTAAGTACTTTCATCTTTTATTGCTTTGTTAACTCAAAAAAGGACTCCCTACTTTTTGAAAATTACTTGTTTCGTTCTAGTCATTTTTTAATTATATAAAATAATATTTCAAGATAAAAATAAACTTGGATCATTATACACAAATCAAAGAAATTGTTAGCTAAGAAAATAAAAGCTCTCCTAACAGAAACCAGAGCTTTCCTATCGCTAATAGAAATCCAGCTCCAAAACCGAGTACGGTATTTAATCTCGACAATCAGTCTGTCTGTATCGTTCCAGCAAATCCGTCGTGTCCGGGCCGGATTACCGGATCCAGCCGGATGTGCCGACAGCCGGGCGCGTGCCCTCGCACCGGGCTCGGCGATTAGTCCTACTGCCCTTCCACCCGGCCCGGGTCATCGGATGTTCGGAAATAGATAAGTATAAACAAATATTGATTGTGCCTGTAGAAATCGGAATAATATGAGACTGTAGAAATGCCTGTACATACGTGAAACTATGGGAATGTGTGTCCAGCATCCCATTCCTCTGCGCGGTTGTAAAGCTGTCAAATTAATTTAAACTCATGAGTTGTGACATGAACGAATACTTTTGATGATGGTTGTGACAACTATCAGTTGCGGCAATACATTTACAAGTACTAACTACTTCTACAGTCTTATATTTTTCCGTATTAAATAATAGTGCTCGTCTTTGGTTTTTGTAACGTTCTACAAGTGTTTTAATTTTCGTATGCGAATGTACCTCTAGTACCTGATCAGTTTTTTTGTAATCATTGATTTAAGTAGATTGTAAAATAATTTAGTAGATATGTAGATTGTATAATATTTTAGTAGATATTATTATTTTTTACTGATACATACTGATGTTTTATTTATTTTAGTTTTCTACACAAATGTTTTATGATAAAATGCATGTTTTTGGAAAATCCTGTTTGAATACTTACTACCCTCTAATCATGTTTGATGTGTATCGATTCTAAAAAGTTTCTGTACTACATGGTTCAAATATAAGCTCTAGGGTTACATTTAGTCTTTTAAATTTAAAGCTCTAAAATCATTTAAATTATGAATTTTGAATTAATACAGAAACTAGATTGTACTGTAGAATATTGTATTGATAGAGAATGCGATGTGTAATTACATGTTAAAATATATTATACATTTTGAAAACGTGTGTGGCTTCATTTGAGCAATTCAAAAAGATTTGATTAATGAAATGTTTAATATCAGGTATTTAATTATTAATTCATGAAGGTATTGCTCACCAGAAGTCACGTACGTTAAAAGTACAACAGCTAACAGTGTTTCAATTTTCGATAAATTGTTGCTAGATCAAATTACAATTCTCCTAAGTTGTAATTTGATAATTCAATTTACACATTGTAAAATAGCAAAGATTTTGTCGAGGTCAAAATTTTGTTATGCAACAATCTTAAAACGGCACCACTCGCAGCATGTACTGACCTAATTTTAAGAGTGACATCCGATATGTTCAACATAAAATTCTACATACTTAACTGCATACTCTTGTTTACGAAGTAAACACAAGATTATCGAAACATACAACCCAAGCATGAGCCATTTTGCTTCGTGCTAGGTTTGCGTGGAGCTTCAATCTAAGGGTGCAGTCATGTAAGTAGACGATGAGGAAGAAGAAAGAAGAGAGAAGACAGAAGAAAAGAAGAAACGAATTTACTTGGAGGTCACGCGTATTCTTGGGGAATTAACACACATTGTGAGATGTTATTGCTTGAGAATACACGTAGCTGACAAGTTGTAACTCATCGCCCGAGCACAGTGTTGAACAGATCAAAGGGGGTCTATCGAAGCGCCGTCACAAGCGTCTTGATAGATTTTCGCAGCTCCAGTGATAATTAAGTTTATGGACAGTAATATTTAAATGAACGATAATTTTTTAATGTGATATTTTTTAGTGACGATGATTTTCTGAAGTTCTTCAGCTGTGACAGATGTAGCAAGGTAAAAGCAATAATTGCATTCTCATGAACGATGAAAGTGGGAATAGATTTTCGGAATATTAGAAGTCAGTGTACCTACTCACCAGAACGAACAAATTTTCTTTTGAAACTTATTTTATGTGTAAATTTGTATAGGCATTGGTATTATAATAGGGCCACTTCATCTGCTTCACCCGAAGAGGCGTGTTAATGGCAATAGCGTCGACAACTTATGCATCAAATTATAACAAGGCCTGTTGGTCAGTCAATAAAAAATATTTTGTATCAGACAGGTCAGCTCTCAAACTTTACCTAATCTTGTAACAGCATGTAAAGTTTTACTTACTGCTTATGTATTCTTAAGCGAACTTTGAAGGCAATTGCAGGAAATCTGATGAGGAATTCGTAAAGATGAGAGTGACAGAGTTTTAATGACAATCGATATCACCTTAATAATTTCTTCTTCTCCGCAGCTTATAAGCACGGACTGCTGAATATATGGCACTCAGCGAATGTTCGTTTCGTCTACATGTGCTTCTATCATCTGACCACCTAAACATGGTAAGAGATAAATTTATACACATAATGTAAGATGAAGTCTAAAACCCTGACTTACTCATAGGCACACCCCGGGCTCTTCTCTTTAGAGGTAGAAGATCTCTCTCATTCCAGGAGAATCGCGTAGAGTGATGTGACGTCAATAAGTGATACCTTGTATCCAATTTTGAAAATAAATCTTTTCTATTCTAGTGTAAAACAAAGTCTTTTCTTTATCGGACCGTTTAAGCAGTTCAATGTTTCGTACTACGCAATGGGTTCAGATATTATGGTGTTTTTGTATTTTAGCTTAATTATATAGTATCGTCTATATTTTTTAAGTCTCGAACATTACTTTGGAAACATTTACTTGGGTATACATATTTTTATTCATTTAGGTAGATATCACACAGCCTAGAATTTTTTATTGTAATCAAACGTGTCGCGAAATATAAAAATTGAGTTCAACGGCTTTTTAGTAATTTCAAAGATTGCAGTAGAAGTAAAATTAACAAGTGATCAATTTTGGCATAACTATAATTTAGCTTTTGTTTTTCACAGGATGAGCTGCCGTCACATCCTTCTTCAGTGAAGCGAAAGAAAATCCACAGGCCATCGAGACTCCTTTTTATATTACTTGTACTAATTAAAAACTTTTTGTCGATGAAACGTATTGTGTATTGGACACCACTACTATGTTTGTTCTTTCATATAACTTCGAAGCGTTATTCAAATCTTGTAATGTACTTCTAATATATATATATTTTCTTGCATTTATTGCTAACTTTAAGATACGAGTATGTAATTAAATTAACGCTGAGTAAAACTTCTAACATAAAACCCTTTTTCATTATCTTCTTTGTATTTTCTGGTAAATTTATTCATTGTATTGCTGTTTTGTTTTTTTTTAATAAAATGTAAAATTGACTTCGTTGAAGAACATTCAGCAGTAGAGTCTAATGCGTCACTTCTTCTATACTTGTGCTTATTAAGCAATGGTAAACTTAAATATAAGTAATTTTGACGTCAATATTGAATGTGTCAGTTAATAAGTTAATCGTTTTACTGCATAATAATTAAAATAAAATATGTGAAATGTCTCTTATGCTTTTTAATCGGAACCCTGTTCAGTTCTAATATTCAATTACAAATTATAAAAAGAATATAGAATTGGTAAGAAAATTTACGTCTTTATCCTGAACTCAGAGGATAGCATGACTAACTTATGTTGAGAAATAGTTCGTTCTATTTTAAAAATAATGTTTACAGTATTTACTACTCAGTCAATTCAGTCAGTTGTCGTGACCAAGTCAAAACGAGAGGCAGTAGTTAAATAAAACAAGTACATGAAGAAAAATATTTTATTGCATTAAATTAAATCACTGAAAAGAGTATGCCATCTTCCTGCAACTGTTAAAGCATAATCAAAGTAACAAATTACAAACTCTATGTTACAGTTTAATAAATCCTAACGTATTTAGATGTATATTTACACATTGCTGCTTGTGAGCGCGGCAAATGGACTTAACGCTACAATCACCTCATCAAATCAAACCTACGAAACTTTATTGCTGTTGTACTTACGCATAATGCCATATACGCAATATGCCAAAGCCACAGAATTAAAAATATAAGTACGTAAACATAAGGCGAAATAAATGAACCTACATGTGAAACGAAATGCTTTATATGGCAACCAAACCTGACGCGAAGCAAACATAATATCCAACGGTTAAACAATTCAATAAATCAATCAGTTACTCTATATACCTAGGTGTTCTGAGACATTAATAATTTGGCACTGCATGTAAGTAAATCTAAGCATTCCAAGCATAGCTGAGCGATAAATTGATAAGCCTTCAAAGATTTGGCTTAAACCTGGACGCCATTTGCATATTTGGCATTATGGGTCTAATCCTGTAGTAATTAGAACACTTCTTTAGCCCTCACACACATGCTAGCATCAACACAGCATTTCATCAGGCTGGGGATGTCATGTCTGCATTAACGACTCATTATTGTGTTATGAGTAAGTATTAACAAAAAATAAACATGGTTTAAATCAAACAGATTAAGATAGTCCCTAAGTTCGAGACTCTTAGATAAAAAGTACAAGTAATCGTATAGGTATATTAGTAAAGATTCTGTCACTGTCACTCCTCCAATGAAATAAGGAAGAAACGATCTTAAAAATAGTTAAGAAACTGCTGAAATACCGACAGTTCATGCCAAAACTAACATGTATACTTTGGGATTACGAATTACTGTTGTGACATGTGTAGGCAAAATAACTAGACAAATAACTTTGGACTAATAAGAGATAAAATATTACGACATTATGGTTCGCTCATGTTCTCATATGTAATGCTTACAAGCCGTGTAACGGATTAAGTACATCAGATTTTGTTGATTATGAAGGTGCAATTAAATATTCAGCATCAGGAAATAGGATGCTCTCATGAGCTTTGTATTGAAAAATATGAATTTAACAAGTTAGCACAATAGCCAATTTATTAATGAGTTATACACAAAGTTAAAAACTATATTCTGACGATGAATAAAAAAGTGTTTGGTGATCAAGTATTTGAGTTACAACACTAATGTCCAAATCTTTTTAACCATTCTAATTAATCCGAAGCTATTTTTCCATCTAGTTAAGGTATTCAATCATAGCTGTTTGAATATAAGTTCTGCTTTTTATCATTTACATCTATATAATGTATGTAGTACTTATTTAGTATCTACAGGGACTCAAATAACCTCCACATAAGCTTCGCTTGACAATAGAACTAAATACATAGTACTAAATGAAACTATAACAATATTTTCACTAGGTATGTACTGTACTAGTCTAGATAGTCGAACCCGCAATAGGGTCCTGGTTCGTTGTTCACCAAGGATTGGTTACCTTCTGTCTCATCAGCAGATCTACTCCGTCTGCGATCTAACGTCGAACCTCCAACTTCGTTGCCAGAGCGTTCATTCGCTGCGCTTGGCAAAACTTCATTGCTAATATCAGCAATAGTATGCACAGAAGTATTATTAGACTGAATTATATTTTCAGCCTTAGAATTTTGTCTTGCGATTTCTTCTATTTTAATATCTCGATTTCCATTAGGCGAGCTAGATATATCTTTGTCGGAATTTCTTCTTTCAATTGGTATCGGCGTAACTAAGGCAACTTCGTCTTGTTCATTCGTAGAGGTATTGGTACCTATTACATTTGTTTCTGGGGGGCTGGTTCTCGTTGGCACCACATCCCCTGTATGAGTAGTATTAGTTTGGACAGTGGATACCGAGGGTGAGGTTTGTGTTGTTGACTGCGCAGTGTTTTGTACAGTTTGCGTCGTCGACTGCGTGGTTGGAGGAGTGGCTTGCGTGCCGGTGCCAGTACCAGGCGCTTCGTGGTACGCTGCTCCGCTCGCCATTGCTGCTATACCTGCTAAGCCCATCATACCCATTCCTCGATGTGACCGCATGAGAATTTGTTGCAACTGCGCCTGCTGTAGTATTACGGGCAACTCGTAATGATGGAAGAAGTAGAGCATAGAGTGCTGTAACAAAATATTTCACATTAAAACTTAAAAATAAAATTGCAGTACACGAGAGAAACGTGTGTTATCCACGAAGCAAACGTACGGCAATAAATAAACGGTAACGAGATAAGCTGCCAATAGGTGGGGTGCGGGGGGAGCGGGTGCTATATGGGCACAGACGCGGGAAGATTATGAGACACGTCTTTCGAACTGAGCAAAACTCCTTTAGACAAATAAATGAGCACCTCGTGACGGTGTCGAGTCCCGTCTTTATTTATATATTTCTAGGTCAAAGTTCCCTCCCCTCTCGACGTCCGACGTAAGTTTTAATTAAGAAACTTGTGACCGCTCCGGACTCAACTTTTATTTGAAATTTTATTTTGAGATCCCCTCGTTTTGATTTTTTCCGAGTACTGGTGTAACGGGTTGCCGGCGACGACAAGTTGCGACACCTCCATGATTTATTATTCCGCGCAAGCGTCGCGTCAAATTGAAAGAATTTTACATTCATGTTTTGACGTCGCTTAAGTTACGAAGCAAAATGCATTATCATTATAAGCGAAATATATTTTTAGAAAGTACAGAATGCATCCTAATGGTACACATTTAGTCAATACGTACTTTGAAAAAGTTTTTACAAAAAATACAAATCTTGAATGTAGTTATATTACCAATACAACTCTAGTTGAATATATAATTGAAGAACTGATTTCTGCCTGAATAGGCCCAAAATTATTGAACGTATTCCTTTGATTGTATTGTGACTTCTAATCAGCAGGATTACGTGTCCATATTACCGGCACACATCACATGGTTTAATTAACGCGACCCGATTCCGTCCGGCGCGTCCGCGGATCATCACCACTGCAAATATAAAAAAGGATCAAACGTTTAAAAGGTATTTAATGGACAGAGATGATGCCCTTTTATACGTCCATTAAATCGGTCGCTTTGAGATTTACAGCCGCTGTTAGATAGCTATGTGTGTGAATGGAAACGGGGGATTTTTTATCAATTTTCAGATCGTTTGTAGCAGATTACGCCGGATCGACGCGAATATAAAGTTGGTTCTGTTAAAAATATAGTCTTTTATAGATGAATAAAAAAATCAAAGAGATTACAGAGATTCAGGTGAAAGGTTACAATCTCTTTGACTTAAAAGGAAAATTATTTAAGAAAACATTTAAAACGTTAATCTTTGTGAATGTCAAATGATGTCTTAAGGTTTATTTTACTTTTTCAACTGAGGCACCAGTTCATACGAAGCATCTTGTCAGATCGCAGATTTCTAATACTTAAAGAAAGATTAAAAGGGACTACCACGATCAGATATAACAAACTTACCACTAAATATATTTTAAACATTTATTCAAACGCAGAATATTTTTACATTTACCTAAACTTTATTAGCGATGTTTCTTTGGGATAGTTCGCTGCAATAAATAAATAAATTACACTAAAAATACATACTACGTATATAATAAATGCAAAAGTATGACTTTATGTTTGTTTGTCCGTCTTTCCCAGCAAAACTACTGAACCGATCTCCATGAAATATACATAGATGAAGTATAAAACAATATTTTCATGCCGGCGGAGCCGCGGGCGAAAGCCAGTCTATAATAAATTACTCCGTGTGTAATATACCTAGCAACTGAAGTTAAGTCGTTGAATCTTTGCCCAGTATCCATACACTTCAAAGGGGACGAATCCTTTGTGATGATAAATTTTTTAGCCGCAAAATTGTCTTAAACACTTTGCGGGCGTTGATTATACCAAGACGGTGGAAACTCTGACGAAAATAAAGTTATTTTGATTTAAAATGCAAAGGCAGTGGACGCCGGCGAACATTCGCCGGGTGATTTTTTTAAGACTCCCTTTTTCATTTAACTAATCCCGAGGTAGACACTGAGGGTACTAACGAATTAGATAGAAAAACATCGCTCTTTTAAATAAATCTAGAGTTAAATTGCGAAGTCTGTCATGTTTGTTTTGTAAAGTTTCGTTATTTGTATATCTCGCTGCAAATATTTTGTAGCAGTTTAGCAATAGCGATAGAATTTAAATGTCAATTGTATTCGGAAAGATTTATGAATAACATGACGAGTTAATTCAATGCATAGGAGTTTATATCTTTAGTTTGTCATGAATTACTTCAAGTTCTCAATTTACAAATGTTAATCTCAGTTCCGAATAACAATTATATATGAAAATTTTAAGCAAACGTTCCATTCCAAAATACCGGGAATAACCGCTGTAATATAATTATGTAAGCTGAATACACCACAAAGTAAGCAGCTGAGTGTGTTTAACTAAAGTTTAACTGTAATTTGCAAGAGATCTGGAAGATTACAACACTAGCGTGTTTCCATGACGGCGGGCCTTTCCTGTTGATTTAGGACTTGACAGAAATTAGCTGAAGTACGTTTAAGCCTCGCAATAATGGAGCGCTAGCTTTGCTCGTGAATCTTAATATTAGAAATTATAAAGAGGACGGCAAGTTAGTCAATTAATTGAACGTTGATCCTAGTTTAAGTCCTGTCAACAAGTCCCGTTTAAAATTAATGTAAGGCGAGCGCCGCGTTGGGCGCCAACGTTATGCAGGCCGCGTCGCCGCCTCGGACTACCTCATGAAATATGATTTTTATTAATAAGTTGACACGCTCGATGATTATAAGATAAGCCCTCACTTTGCATTCCGAAGGGGCCTCTTGTTTTTCGCCGCCTGCCAGCCCTGTAATCCGGAGCCTACGCCCCGCTTCGGGCGCTTCTTCCCCGGCGCTGAATGCTTTCTGTATTTTAATCTAACAATCCCGTTTTCATTATTCCGTTGCTGTTGATTCTGTTTTCCGGCTTAGTTTTTAATGTATTACATGTGTTTTCAGGGAATTTGATTTAGGAAATGCAGCACGTACTTGATGAACTTATGCATTCCTCGAACAGAAAGCAGATAAATCGTACATGAGGTACGTTTATTTAAATTTGCCAATTGAAAAAGCTTATCTGTTTTAAATAATATGAACATAAATTACTTTTAATTTATTGAAAGTAATTCCATAGTTATGTATATACATCTTGAAAAGTACCCTTTATATGTCCTGTGTGGTATAATTATATTAATTATGATTTGAAAGCACGAAATCATAAAATACGTATCGCTCCCTTGCACACACTACGAGAGTATTTTCTCAGTGAACGGGCCGGGCCGGGCCGGACCGGCTATATCCGAGGTCCGCCCGGCGTGTTATTAACTTCCGCACGGCGACACGGCCGGAAATCGACGCGACTGTGGACGACTGCGCCGCCCCTAACATTAGCAAGTCGCTCGTATGCCTTTTCACTAATCGTTTCCGTTCGCGGATACCAGCTTTTATTAGTATACCAGAAACTTCTTTACCAAAAATCAAAGGAAAGCTATCATATAATTTTGTGGTTATCAATTTGATCTGATTAAATTATCAAAATATGTAGATCTTTGTTAAACTTATAAAACCCTTTTTTTCTCAATTTTAAAACACAAGCCATCATGTGTAAATATTCACTTCATATCTTTGTTTTGTCCTATCTAATGAAACGCCCTCACGTTAGGTGCTACACAAATATAATAATAAAATAATAAAAACGACCACAATTGTTGTGGCCAGGAATGACCGGCATCCCGGTATGTGCGGCGCGAGGCCCGGGGCGAGGCGGGAATATTACACGGCGCCGTGTAACGCACCATGTCCCGGGAAATATTCCACCGGGACACAAAGCTCAATCCATAAGTATCAATTCATACAATAAAACAGGAGGAAAGGTGTGACTGTACAATGAATACAATTTTAAAACTAGTAATACTAGTAGGCTATTTAAAAAAAATCTAGTCCGCGTATCTCTAGATTTTAGGACAGATATTGATAGAATTTACTTGAAATTTAACCTGGGAAAAATTTAAGACATGATGTTTAATCTTGTGATAGACTATTCCAGGCGTACTGAAATACCTAGTACAGTCTTAAATTAAAATAGGCCATCGCATTTCGCAAATCTAATCTTCAAGGAATTATAAGTGCAATTTAATAATTACAATTCGAAGCCGTTTAACATGTAGGTACAATTAAACAAAAAACGGTTTCATATACAAGTGCGCCACGACCATACCCTAGCCATATTTTGTCGCAAATCAAACTGAAGGAACTCTTCGCCCGGATATGACCAAAATGCGTCATTGTGCAAACTCCGGGCAAAGGTTACGTGGGGAAGCGCCCGGGGCAACCGGAAAAATATTACATGCACGGATATTATCCCGGATGTACTCGGGATATATTTGACAAATCCTTATCGGAGACCCGTTGTTCCTCAAAAAACTCGAGTCCATGAAGGACTCATGACAAGTTGTCCCGGTTTCAAGAAATATTATTTATTATATTAATTGTATTTTCATTTGTAACGAAAAACATCAAAAAGGACTCAGTTATTTTGTCGAAATCAATCTGTTGCAGACTTATGTACAAAAGGTTCAGAAGTAACAAAGTATATATTATAATTATAACATTTGTATTATATTGAACGTTCAATGTGAACCTCATTTTCCTTTAAAAACAACTCGCAAAAGGGATAGGAAATTCAAAGAAATGATTCATTATAATGAGCGAAATCATCTCATATTTTCTCTGTAAAACTTATAAAAACATATCCTCAAAAAATAGAAATATAAAAAGCAGCGCAAAACCGGTTTGATATAATGAATTACGCGTCGTGTCTGTCCGTTCCTGTATGTTATATTTTATATCCGAGACAGTAAAGTTGAGTTTTGTGGGGTGATTACCGTCAAGTGTACGACTCGGTCACAATAACGTATGGGGACGTGATTTGTTGGCAAATGCTGCGACCCCAAGTTCCAGGGCGCGAAGATAGTGAATGGGGTTCCTCGAACTGTGTCAAGCTGGTGTGATATTGATCGATGTGCATACGTATGCACGACAGCACGAGTAATTCTCACATAAACGTTAGAACTTTAGAAGTCTTAATTTCAATACTAAAATAATGTTCATTAAAAAGTGATGAAAAAGATGATAAAATAAAGTTTTTGCCAGGTGCTGCATAAATATTATTTGTATCTTTTTGTATTACTTTTTAAGCCTATTAAAAAATAATTTTTAATTTTAAAATTATTATTAAAAATGTCATGGCAATCTCTTCTATATTGTATACCGTATATAAAAATAAATGACAGCGCTAATAAGTATTATTTTTCTAATTTCAATATCTGACATGAAAATAGAATTTCAATGTCCGAAATAGCCGCTAGCGATGCCGCCCTCCTATTGATCAGACGAGGAATGTTGGGAATTTATCTAAAAGATATCATATTATTACAATTATGCGAGTAATTCTCTTGTTAGTAGTACATATTATGACTGCTGAAGATTTCGTAGATGATAATTTGATATTTTATCACAAAGCAAAAACCGTACAGCCCGGTAGCAATCCTAAAGAAATATTGACAAAGGATCGAGATTTTTTGTATTCTGATAATATGAATTACATTCTGTGCTTTATATTTAGATAATCATCATATCATGTTAACGGACGTAATACAGCTAAGTCATCATTCTATTTAAATAATGACAATAGGGAAATCCGAAAATAAATTTACTAACTATTCTATGGATTAAGTAAAATGGTGGAGATTTTTATTATAAATACATATAACAATTAGATTTAAATTACTAGTGCATCTGATAGATAGATATGTAACCAACCTATAAGTATCTATGAGTATAAACGAATGAATAAATGTCATATATTAATGCACGAAGCTTTATAACATACTGTAGTCTTACTTCAAAACCGCTCGCAAGTAACATGCGTCAACAATTTTAATAATGCGTTGGATTCGCAGATCCAACCGATTCGTTTGCATCTAAGTCCGAAAACTCTGCTCCTGTGATATTAATAACTGGAGCACGGCAGTGGAAAGTTAATATATCGTTCTGTACAAACAGTTTATCCATTAAAGTGGACCGAGTCGCCCGCGGCCGCACATCAAAGTGGCTTAGTACATACAAACAGGCCTGCATTTTGAACGTGGATGTAAATGACTTGTCAAAAACGTTCCTACATTGCGGGATTAATTTGGGAAATGTATATCGTTAGGCAAAGACTCGTTTGAAAATATACTGATAAGTATGAACACTAAACTTTTTGAGTTAATAATTTGAACAATAATCGATTCTGAGAGAGTTACATAAAATTGATGTTGTCAAATCTCATTGTTATGGTCGATCATTAGCGGAATTAGATACTGACAATAGTAGACATTTTAGCAAACATTCTAATAAAGAATTAAATTATATCTATTAAAATATACATATTTACCTGTATAAAGAGCCAGGACGTGACAAGAGCCAGGCTGCTGTACTGTCCGTTGAATCGGTAGTGGTACGCGTAGAACGAGAAGTGGTATAAATAGAAGAACCTGTGAACAACAAAATAACATGTTTACATAAGAGTAAAGATGACATAGGTTGTAAATTAAATTAATTGCTTCAATTGAAATATCCTTTATTATAGGTATACCATGATATGAACGGTACGTGATAAAAAAATGATGTTAGCTGTCAGACAAAGTTGTCAACACAGTTTACAACTTATTTAAGAAATTACACAGATTGACTTCGTAAACGCCAGTAAAGCCGCAGTCAAAAGGTATAAAATCTATTAAAATTTACTGTACAAACCATAATGGGCTATTTGAGTATAAAAATGGTTTATAAAACACTAAGAAGTCAACGGTAAGTAGATAAAGTAACAGCACGACACGGGACATAAACTGGGTGCAAACTGGGATATCGCATAAACATCTGTATGGAGTTTATTCCACTATGTGCACTTATGTGAACGAAGTAGACTTCTTCTCAATTCACTTTGGAAAACATATTGGCACAAATGGAATAATTTGTTCACCTCTCAGTTCGCCGAGGTGAATAAATGGAGTATGTTGTGTGTTTCTTGTGCTTTTTCCGATTTTCAACAAAAGTCTTCTATATCGACCTGGGTGATACCACCCTCCACCTTTTTGCTTCGGAGCGCGAAGCTTCAATTATTTTTGTCACACTTTATTAGGTCTTTAATACTAAAAAGTCAACTGGGCCGAACCAGGTGTACATAGCGGAATAAACCTCCGTCTAGAGCTATCTAGTTACCAGCGCAACAAGTACCCAGCGGACATCATTAGGGGCTTATTGAAAGCAAACGGCTGTTCCGATATCTATTCGACTTATTGCAGCTTTTCAGCTTTCTCTGTTACAATTTTTATGCTTTTTATACACTATTATACACTAATACAATTGCATTTATCACGCACAGTTAACGTGACCTTCTGACTTTTGGTTATGTCTACGCTGTAAAGAATTAAGACGCGATAGGAACCATACCAATCTTTGTCATTTTTCTATACTAAACTAGACATTGGATTTTTCTATACTTTATCTTATAATTCTTGTCTATATATATCTTAGGAGCCTTATATAAAATCTCTGAAAGTATGTATCTTATTAAAGAGGCGTGATTTTATGTAAGTATGTAATACATACATACATATATATTTATATATTATACCTATATATATATATATGTGTATCTTTAATAAATGATTTTTATTGGAATATCAATTCGATATCAAACAATTTTAATAATTTTAGATTGCAAATGTAATAATTCTCCCAGTTAGTAATAAATATTGCTCAAACTTGAAAATACGAGTTCCCCACAATTCGTTCCAACAACAGCGTCAATTTCGCCCGAAACCTGACAAAATAGCAACGCTAAGTGCCCACAAACCTCGTGTACGAGCAATTACCGCTAACCTTGTGATAAATACACTTGTACATACATAAATAAAATCAAGTTCATATCATTTGCGGAGTAGACAGTGCCAACAGTCTCGAAAAGACTGAAAGGCCACGTTCAGCTGTATGGCTGCATGATAGAATTGCTAGCCCATCCATTACAAAAATCCCAAATTAATAAGCCTTTTACGACAACCATTGGAATTATATAGAGTAGTCCTATTCCAGTGCCTGGAAACACAAGGCACTTTACATCAATTTAAAAAAAAGAAAGGCAACTTTTAAAAACGCCAAGGAAAGAAAAAGATTTCTCGTATCATATACGAGTAGTTCCTCAAGTTTATTTCATTCATCAAAAAATAAAAAATTTTAATCTCTGATCAAAAAAACTATGCAGTATAAATATTTTTTTAAACCGCGACACAAAAACACATCGACCTTTTGCAATTATAACGCATCGATGCAATACGTCATTACATCTTTATTTTTAGACTGCAGCTATTTGAAATTGCTGGTCCACGTAGCGCGTATAATATTTCAAATGCAATCCTGACAAAATAGCGTAGCAAGAGTGTCGACAATAGCCGTCGCGCGGGGCCAATCGTATATATTATTCGTCCATAGACGGCCAATCGTATACGTTAGGCTGTTGTTCCATAGCACTCCTTACTATTTGGATAAATTGATGGTATTTCAAAAGATCGCAACAGCAAGTTTCACGCATTACCTATTAATTTATAATAAGCTTTTATAGTTGAAATGTTTTCAGAGGGTTTACATGTATTTATTTTAAGTAATCGTGTCCGCCAAATACTTCTAAAAACATTATTTACTATAGGTATCTAGGTGACAAAATGGTACTGTCAGTACCATTACCCAATATAGAAACTGTGATAGCACAATTAAGAAGTGGACATATTTGAAAAAAAAAATTTAATAGATTACAAAGCTATCGACTGCGTATAGTTTCATCCATGGATCGCTATCCTTATTCGTCTATAGGTACTATTAGGTTCGTTATCTGCTTATTTCGGTGGATAAATTCCGAATGTGCGAAGAGGGTGTACGGGCCCCGGAAAAGGGGAAATGTCACCTCGTTATCTGAAAAGGTTGCAATTTTATTTGAAATCGATATTCACTGAGAAACACGTTTTTATTTTGTGGCGTGTAAGGAGATGCCGTTTCGTGTCGGCTTTGTCGCTGCACATGTCTCAGCGTTGAAACGAAATTCACTTTACATACTAACACATAATCACGTATTTATCTCTTACGGCGTCAACAAAATCAACAGTCCCGCAAAGACTGAAAAGCCACGTTCAGCTGTAAATGGAATTTAATTCAAAAAGTCGCTGGTTGCTGACTCATCAAAATAATAACATATTCTGCAAATAAAATTACATCAAATGACATTACACTACAAATGATTAGATTCAAATGTTGCTAAAGCTATGGAAATGTCGAACAAACGTACAGCGTATACGATTAACATGTTAATACGAACATAACACTCGCTAATTAGCTCGGTAGTGAACCCCGAAACCGTATGTAGGTGCGGATTAATTACTTACGCCTAGTGGCGGAAGCGTGAAGACAAGGCGAGCGAATCAACCGCTCTAAGATCGAATTACACTAATGCAGCCAATTGTATGCAATTAGAGACACATACAGATATTTAGGAGAATTAACCCTGAAACGTGTATGAAATTGAGAAATGTAAACTGAATCGGTAATAAGACGAATAATAAAAGGGCACATTCCTATCAAATGTAAGCTGCCATGGTGGTCTGCTAGCGAAGAAAAAAACAACAGTATTGCCAGCTGTTAAATCCCGTGCAGATTGTAAAAGCCAATCAATTAAGGCCTAATTCTGCCGAATGGTTGAATGATGGAATTGAACTTGGGCTTCTTATTTTAGGCGATATTTCAATTCCATCATTCAACCATTCGGCAGAATTAGGCCTTTCAATCTTTTTTGAAACTGTTGGCTCCTTCCCAGTAAGGAATAAAAACATGATTATGTAATTATGAATGCAGTTATAATTAAAAAAAACATTATCAAAGGGGAATCACACCCAGACTTTAAGAAAAACAAAACGGGAAAGCGTTAGCAAGAACATCTGGTACGGTGAGCAAAAAACGTGATGCATCGATTAAGTTGTTCTTGAGCAATTTCACGGGACTACGGGAATTATTTAGCAAGAGGGGGACAGCGGACGGCGTCCGAGCACAGCCGGGAGGCGTGATCAAAAGATTATCTACACATTAAACATACATGCAAGATAAAGAAGAGGCGTTTTCTTAATGTTATTTCCCTTATAAATATTTGATAGTGTCGGTAATGGAAAATAAAAAATACATCACAAGGTTACTTTATTTTTGAGTTCGAATAAAAAGTTGTGTTAAGAGACTTATACTGATAGAATACATAAAACACAGAATTAAGCCGAATCGAACTAAGAAATTCATATTTATTTGTTAATATTTAAGTAGAAACAACAGTTGTTAAGTGCACTTTGATCTTAAAAAAATAACTATAACAACTATTTATAAAAAAAAAAACAATAATTTTTATGATTGATTTAAAGGCTTTTTTCTTTTAAACTAGAAGTACACTACTGGTATTACAATGGAATTCTGAATAATAGAAAATTTCGAAACAAGCCATTGTAATAAAGCAGACAAGATTCCATTTACTTGGTGGTCGTAAAACACAGGTCACGTGCGCCGATTCACATCATTATAATAACGTGTAAACAGAAGAGTGAAGTTTCGCCGGGAGCCCGTATAAAATATCAAGAGTCGAATGCCCATTTACAATTTTCCTTATTACATCAAAATTATTCAGAAGCCGGATAGGGGGAGGGGGAAACTGAATCTTGTTGAACTAACTCAGTGCGAAATCACTTTCGCCCTGGCCTTTGATCTCGAGTGCGCCAAAGGAATGTTATTCAGTAAAAACATGCAAATTCGATAAAGTATAACACAATATTATGGAAGCCGTTGCCGGTCGCCGTCGGCGCGCCGCGACCTTCCGTCACAATACTTGGAGAGCATCGAGGAATGCCATCAATATTATTTATTAGAGGTACAGGATTCACGAAAAGAGGAACAAATTGAAAATTTTACGAAGCCATGTGCACAGGCTTTGTCATATTTAACAGAAATATCTTTTAACTATAAAATTCGAAGAAATATGTGCGCATAACACTGTTAGAAAATGTAGAAGTAACAACTAAAAGACTAATAACAAAAAAACGCGCATAACATACCTTTATTTTATATCGGACGTTGGACCTTTATTTTTTTTAAATAGTATAATGCAACGCAACTGCAAGTTCTTCAGATTAATAACTATTTGTTATTGCTATTAAAAATTTAAAAGAAATCATATGCGAATCCCAACACGTTTTGTTAATCCAGTTTCTGAATATTGTATGAATTCAACTTAACTTGTAATGGGCTGCTGAAAAATATAAAGGATGGGCACAATTAGATTACATAGTCTTCCTTTTAACGCAAATTGCGTTTCCTGTACCTACTTAACGTAATATGGTACGCATATTTTACTTGATTTTATGATGGGACCGTCAACTTATGAGTGACTGAAATTGTGAATGAATAAAGAGGAAAAAAACAAAATCAAAAATAGCACATGAATGAGCAAACGATTGGCTGCCGTTTGCCTGATAATATTTATTAAGCAAAGACTTACAATACACCGTAGGCTGTAATTTAGCGTTAAAAATTTAATTTACTTTATATATCATATAAAACTTTATTGCACAAAAAAATATATGTGAAAGGCGGCCATAATGCCGTTATGAATTATACATATTTTATAGTAGAAACGCAAAAAACAGGTTAGTTAATTTGTAAAAAGTACGATTAATTATCAACTTCAAGAAGCAACATATATACTACGGTCCAGCGCTTTATGGCCTTTATTCACGTATATTGATACGTCATATGTCTAAACTTCTCTTTCTCCTCTTTGGTAAATCTAAAAGATCTCAATCTTTAGAAAGAGAAAAAAGATAATACATATGCCTCTCAAGGTTCTTGAATAACCGGCAGGATTAAGCGACCACTGGAATCCACGAGCACAGCTGGGGCGCGCCACTAACGAAATGAAATTCCGCGCGTCCTCGCGCATTCCGCGGCAGATGCCCATGACTGTGACTATAGTTTGGCGACTAAACAGACTATCGAATAAAAGAAATCGAAGATAAATAGAGTTTATTTTTTCCAATTTTAGCATGTGGTAAAATTCAGATGTCGGTTAACCGGTCACCACAAAATAACATTATTTCCCGTTATATTATTAGAAAAAGACCAGTGTGCAAAATTCAAAATAATTCAATCATTAAGCTATCTAGCTCGACGATGTGCTAAGAGTAACATCGCGTCCTTCTACCCCGTAACGGATAATGACGTGACATTTTTGGGCGTCGAATTCTCGAGTTGACCCATTTAATCGATAGTATATATGCAAACCATTTTCTATTTTTTTCCTTTTCAAAACTTGCTTTTTAATAATATCACGTAGCATTTTTTTCAAATATACAGTCATTAAAAGATCTAAAGCTAAATCTAATTACATCTATATTGCTTGCAACCACTAAAATAATCACTGTACAGAGGCAGCAAATTAGTTTTCTTTCGCATCATGTTTGCACACTACCGATCAATTCAGAGCTTCGATATTTTGAGAGTTAGTTGGTGTCGGCGCTAATCGAGACGAGAAGTTGCGACCCGCTCCGACAAATGCGGTTCAACGCACAAACTTGCTCCTTCGACGCCAACTTCCACCCCCAATCTCAATATAGTTGATGTTAAATTGCTCAATATGTAGTGTGCTAAAGGCACATATACATATGATAAGGAGTATTTACTGAAAATGCTTGGTCGCCTTCATTACTTAATCTAACAATATGAAAATCAAAGTAGTCTCAAACAGTCGTTGCAGTGGCTATTTTATAACTTACGTCCAATTTTAATTAAGATGATCCGCGGAAAAGCTAGTTTATTAGCAGATTGGTGTAAGCCGTTTTATATACAGACCCTGTATTTAAATGCATTGACTTTATATCTCAAAAATTTTTTAACATTAAATAAACAAGAAAAATAAAGCTCTTGAAATGAAGACTAATTTCCCTAAGGCATAGGTATGTGTCACTCTAAATAAGAACTTCTTATTTGCAATAAGGATAAAGTTGTACACTGTTGTGCAGATGCAAAGGTCCAAATATGCAATAAATTACTATAGGCTTTAATATTTTATTTTAAAATCAATCACTGATCAAGATATACGATTATAAAAATAGGTACCTAACTGATTTTGAAGGTCTAAAGTGTAATTTTAATTATTAAATACCTCTCTGTTCTCCAGCTCTAATCTTTTACAAATCTCAGGCTAGGTCAAAGTTGTGTCAATGTACCAAAGCTCAGTTTAGCTCCGTAAGTTAGAAGAAGTTCAAATATATGAAATGATACATACACGAACTTATTCCTTAGTTACACATTATCTTATCACAAAGCAATATAGTCTACTAGTACGTGCATCCCGTCGCGGTTTCCATCAGACTTGCGTGAAGTCACGGCCAGCGCAAAGACGTGAAACTTGGCGGTTGCTTCTATTCTCGTGGGTTTGCCGAACTTGCCCGACAGTGTAGGACGGGCAGAACTCAAGATTGGGGTCGATGAGATATCACGTATGTATGTCAATTATAACATACAATTCGAAACTATTTTGCATGTGTTTATGTTGTTTGTACACTCACAATCGGGAGTGAAGCGTGCAACCCGTCGCGGCTTCCATCCGACATGCTTGGAGTCACGGCCGGCACAAAGACGGGAAACTTGGCTGTTGGTTCTATTCTCGTGAGTTTGCCGAACTTGTCCAACAGTGTAGGACAGGCAGAACTCAAGAATGCGGTCGAGGGGATATCACGAATGTGTACCAATTTAATCATACAATATAAACGCAATTTGCAACTAGTTAAAAGAATGTGTTGCTCCTGTATGTGTAATCAAAATCATTGTCATAAAAATCTGAACTTTCTGAACTTGTTAGTTTTGTTGGACAACGTGTACAATCCCACTGTTTTATATACACAATATATAATTTACAAGTCCATTTATTAAAGCTTTTTCATAAGAAACTGACTAAAATTGTGAATGAACCTTAACATTTATTAAATTCTACATACCTACATAAATAAATAAATAAAAAATTCAAAACAAGAATAACACCTTTTTTAACGTGCACTTACTTCTCTATTGTCAACGTTTGTGTTTAGTTACATGAAACATTTTTTTTATTAATTGTCCTAAATTTTGTCTCGCTCTTTATACAAAGCATAGATTTATCGAATCATGGCATCAATATGCCACCAATCTGTGGCTCAAATATGCGGGAACGGACCCTAAAATTAACTTATCGGCAGTCGGGAGTGGCGGAATGGCGAACCGGTCACGTGCCCACGTGCACGATCACGAAACGTTTTTACCGCATTTCCGCTTTTTCAAGCGCTCACGTGCGTTCGCGGTCGCAAATTTTAAACTCCACTGCTTTTAAATTGTTAAGCCACTTTGAATTTTCACAGCGCCATTAGATCTTTCGCGTCGAGAGGTGATTCAACTTTCTGAAGTTCGAGTTATTCAAGACGCTTTATCGCTGCAATGCTTATTGAGTGCCATAGAGTATGGGAGTATTGTGAATCCTGACAAAAATAACAACTCTTCAAAAGATTTCTTTGTTAGAATATGGTGGATAAGATTTTTCTTTTTGAGAAAACTGTAGTTTATCAAAAAGAAATGAAAACCGTCTCCTTTTCTAATCCAAGTTTCTATCATCCACCATTGACCTAATAACTAGATAACTAAAAGATCAACACGGAATTTCATCCGTTCCTTTCGAATGATAACAAAACAAATATACGATCTAATTGAGAACCTCTTCCTGTTTTAAAGTCCATTGAAAATCAAATGAACGATTTCTAATTAGGCTATATCAACATCCTAAAGGGTGTCCCAGATTATCATGATGACCTCTTTCTATTAAAACGTTATAAATTTCTAAAACGTTTAATGTATCAGCACGTCACAACAATTATTTAATAATTGGAACATAAAACCATAATCCCAAAGAGATCCATCGAGAAGTACCTACCAACACACGAAGATAAAACATGAAGGAGCGTCTTCGCGTTGTTTGTTTGCCATAAGACGTGTGTCTGTGGTGTTATTAAATTCCCGTCTTTTTCCCTAATCTCGTTGTCGACACGCCCCGCGGGCCCTCATCGGAAATGGCATTATTTCCCGGAGCACCCCGGAGCGGTCACCGGATACACCCCGCTAGTCCTACGGCCGCCCTAAAACTCTTGTTTGAGAAATTTCAGCTATTTCCTTGGCATCCGCTTTTTACATTTCTTTGTCTGGCAGTTTTAAACTCGTCTCACGCTCACTATACAACACGCCCTTTGAAACTCGATATAATTAGTGTCGGCGTCATAGATTAAAGCTGAATAGCTAGAATGCTAGCTTATTTGCGGTGTGCGATTCGTGACCGCTACAAAGCGAATGGAACTCATTAGCGCGGATAAATCTTTCCTATTTTTATTTGTACCGGCCATAATCTGGAATAGAGACCGCGATAACATGCAAATAATTTAATCTCATTAAAAGCATTGCTAATGAAGTGAACCAACATAAGTCAGCCGCTAATGAAATGAAACACAATCCCTGTTTACTTTCGCAACTGAAGTTATTGTGTTCGCGGGATGGTTTACATTGCCGTGCTTGCCGGTTATCATAATATTTTTTCTTGTAGGTAGTATTTTGGTTCTCGGAATAGAATACAATGCCAAATGTAACAATTTAACATGTAGTTATTACTTTGAAAAAGAATACCTGAAAATAATTTCCTAGTCTCTAAATATAACCTTTTGATAAAGTAAGTACCTATATTGTTTTTCTTTTTTAATGTCACATATCATATCATACATTATTTCTCTAGAAATATGAAGTCGGGTAGAAATAGCTTAATTTGTCAACCCTTTGCGATTCGATTAGACATGCAAAGTACATACACTCGCGATATTTATTTCAATTTGTATTTGTGAACTCTATTTATTGTGTGAAAAGTTGGGCCACAACTGCAAGAGCTTATGGACGTTTGTCCTCGGAAAGAATGAGCAACTTGCCTGCAACATTTGCCTACGTGTTGTATCAACTAATCTGTTTCAGTTTTAAATTATTAAGTGTTAATACGTATATAAACAATAATATCAGCCATTTTTAAGATACTCAAAATAGATAATCTTTTTCTTTAAATCAAATGTGACATACGTATAATTTTTATGAAAAGTGATTTATGCAGGCTTGTAAATAGAAAATATATAACTTGTAGATTTATTGGATTTATAACTGAAAATAAGGATTTGAACCACCAATCATAATTTTATACAAATTAATAAACAAGGACATTCAAAATTTAAATAAATTCTATAGGAAAAATATCCAAGAAATGATACACACTTGCATCGCTTTCCGTATCTTTTCGCAAGATTACTCCGCGTCAGATTCCATGCAGTTACGATGATGAAGCGACTCCCGCGCCGTTCTAGTTCACGATAGTGCTTTCGTCGGCCACCATTGTTATTTTTTGCTGCTGAATTATAGCGGTGCCTTCAAAAGCTCTAGCACTACACAACAAAAATACACTCTATAGCGTTCAAATTAAGGATTACACGGGTTTTCCATTTTCAGTCACGTTTCTGATAACTATGCTGTGCGGAAATGAAGCTTGTGTGATGGTCATAAATGCTAGTTTGGCCTAGTTTAGGTGTTTCGAGACGCAGGTGTCGGCAATCCTAGGGTGTGAATCACGCTAGTGCAGCCCGCCACATACATCTTGGCTCACTCAGCTTGTCATATCTTGTTACTCATTTTATGCACTTAGTATTTACTGCTTTCTAGACAAAATACGGAGTCTTGAATTTAATGCTGTGTGGTTGATAATGTTTTCGAATAATATATTAGTAATTGTGATTTTTTTATGGTAAAATTAAAGACATTTTTATAATAATTACTAGTGATATGTACAGTAGTAGGTACTGTTTGATGGATATGTATCACACAAAATTACATATATGTTATTAAAATTACTACATACGATACTATTCCTTAAAAAAAGTTAAAAGTACTTAGAAAAATGTAACAGGCAGACACAGGTAGAACGGAGTTACCGTTGGTAACGCGTCGCCGGAGTGTGGCGGTCCATTAAGATCTCAGTGTCACACACAATGGCATATAAGCACAATGCACGCGCCGGACCGGACAGTCCTCGCAAAATAATGAAAGTACGGAACTTTTACTTGCAATAAATCCATATCCATATAGTTACGTCTATATCCCTTGCGGGGCAGACTAGAGCTATTAGGCTTAATGATAGAATTGAGATTCAAATAGTGACAGGTTGCTAGCCCATCGCCTAATAGAGGAATCCCGAGTAAATAAGCCTTTTCCTTAGTCGCCTTTTACGATTTCCATGGGAAAGAGATGGAGTGGTCCTATTTGATATTGGTGCCGGGAACCACACGTCACCAATATAACACATAGGTACAGGCAAATAACACAGATTGAGCAAACTACAAAAGCAACTACAAAAAGCAAATACATTATAAGGAATAATCGTAAAAAAACTTGGCAGAAATAATGTCATAGAATAATAATATCTACATAGACTGTGATAGATGGTTGATTAACTTAATTTTGAAATATTGGTATGATAATGCTGTCTCGTCTAGAGTTTGTATTTAATACACAATAAGGAAAAAAAGAGAAATTTTAATTCCGTAATTACTTTATTGTACAAATACCCCATGAGTAACTCAATACCTTCGAGCACAGAATAAGCTTGACACTAATTGACCAATGTACCTATAGATAGAGTGATTTTATCACAATGCGCTCAAGAAAAATTGTTATTTCATAAATATAATTTATTATTTTAAAATAAGTTAATCCAATAATTCTATGTAAAAACAAGATTATCTGTTTACTTTTATAAACGAAAAAGACGCTCACGTGGCAAGGCAATTGAATCAAGTGTTTGCATCCCACAAAGTTGACAAAATCTTTTAGCAAACGTAATGCGCGAGACGTTTGCGTGGAAATCTTCAGCGGCGGCAGACAGCACCTCAAAGTAACTGCACTCAATTCGATTCGGCTGGTAGCCGCGTCTTGTTCAAACATCTCAACCCGAGCGCCAAACATATCAGTTACTGAAGCTCAGCGGCGCACCTCCGCTGCCGTGTTTGTACGGGCAAATAAGGGAGAAGGGTGAAGTAAAAAATGGAGGAACGCGGCCTGAATAAACACAAGAGAAATAACGACATCAAACAATAATTGAAATCATAGCTCCGCGACGTCGGGGAGACCCTAATGCGCCGCTGAAGCCGCGTGCGTGCCGCCTGCCTGCCGCCCACGATTCAAAACATACTCTTTACGAACTTCACTTTTCTAAGGCTTCTCTCGCCCGCTTCTTTTACATTTCGCAAACCCTTTTATCTCACAGCAAGTCACGCCCTGTTACACATTACAAAAAACGCAATCAGCGTTTGCAAAATATGACGGGACGTTTGCGGTAGTACACACTCAGTAGCTATTAAACTCGGCAAATCGAATAAAATGTAATAGACTCGCAAGGGAGGGTGAGGAAAAATTGCCTGCGTCCTCAATGGACGAGTCGGGCTCTGCTGCCGCGATACCATTATTAGTGAGTTAACTCAATTTGCGGCATATTGTTTGAGAGCGGCTTAATAACAGAGGCGAGAGGTTGTGCGCCATCGTCATGGCTACCCTTGATCCTGGCTGCCGCAAACCAAACCCGACCCGAGAGTTTCCACTTACACGCTACGCGAAAACATGTGCGCTCGTAAAACCCTTACAGACACTAATAACTTCAAATTTAGTTCTAGTTTTCGGAGTTATGTGTTAACCACATAACTTAATAATTAAATATCTTTATTAAATATATAAGTTATATTATTAACATTTATTTAACTAAGACAAATTTCTTATGGTAAAAAACTAAGCAATCTTTCATAAATCAAACAACCAATTGTTAAAATACCCCGATCACAATGATTATATAAATTAATGTGCTAATTAATATCCATTACAGGTAAATAAATGGATATTTCGTGAGAGGCCTTAGTGGATCTGCTTCGGAAGTTACAAATGCCACTAAGAACTGAAAATAATTTGTCTATTGAGAGTTATTTAACAGTCAGTAGGTACGTTTGTTTATTTACACCGCTGCCTACCCTCCGCAAAAACTAACAGAAAGGGTCGAAATAGAACAAAACTGTCGGTTATGATAAGCAGAAATGAACCTAAGGCCTTGGTATGTAGAGTATATAATTAAAAATTATAACTCGGCACTTGGCGATGCAAAGTCAACACAATTTGGGGTAAATTATTAAAACGAGCTGTCGAACCACCTAAATTAATCGAAAGTATTCTCTTAGAATTCGAAACGGAAGCCGAAAAGCACTTGAAGTTATTGGATCCAATATTCGATCCTGTGGAAAATTACACGAAATCTTGGTTATTTGTCAACCCTTTACTGGCAGGTTTCGCTTAAATAAATATAAAAACATCACTTGCTTAAACAGAACATATAACGCAGCTATAACAGAAAATAATTTGCATTCTAGTCTTTTACGGTCTCAAACAAAGGTCCGATTTGTAAGTGAAGCAGTTAAAAGTAGAAAGTGAAATTAAAATTAAACGACTTAATAAAAAAGCGATGTGACAATTCATTTAGCAAATGTTCAAGCATTCCGTTGAATAACATTAGAGGAACAATATTTTATGCAGAGCGTCGGTTCAGGCATAGGGCGGAATATCAAAAGATAAATAAAACAGAATGATCACTTCACAACATATAGAACATTTAACAGGGAAAAGAAATAAATGGAGGACGCAGCACTTAAATATAAGAATACTAGAGGCCGCCCGCGACTTCGTCCGCATGGAAACCCTATCAATCCCGCGGGAACTCTGGGATAAAAAGTAGCCTATGTGTTATTCTGGGTCTTCAGCTACCTACATACCAAATTTCATGGTAATCGGTTCAGTAGTTTTTGCGTGAAAGAGTAACAAACATCCATACATCCATACAAACTTTCGCCTTTATAATAGTAGTAGGATGACTTCACATAAGAAACGTTTTATTTTTTTGAAATCATGTAAGTGGCATGTTTACACAATGAGCACAAATAACTATAAACATATAATCATGTCTTGCGGGGTAGACAGAGCCAACAATCTTGAAAAGATTGAAATGCCACGGTCAACTGTATGGTTCAATAATGGAATTGATATTGAAATAGTGACAGGTTGTAAGCCCATTGCCTGCAGGAATCCCAAATGTATTAGCCGTCACCTTCGTCGTCCTATACGACACCCAAGAAAAACACTGGTACTTTAATATCTGGAGCGGTCCTTTTTTACAGTATCGGGAACCACACGACACATTATATTAGCCTGACCAAATTGAGCAGAGTCACAAAAAAATAATCTTTAGACACAAAAGTGTACGTCTGAAGATGGTCGAAAAAAAAAGAACAATGAGATTTATAAGTAAAAAACCGGCACATAGCCGGTTCACCTATAAACGAGTCCCACTCTTCAAGCCTCAAGGACTCACCCTTAATATTTTTTTTAAATCTTAGTATTTGTTGTTTTAGCAGGAACGGAATTCATAATTTAAAAAAAACATTTTCTTGCTACCACGGTTTATAAGATAACTGGTGACAGACAGCGGAGACATATCGGCATTTCCTCTTTCATGCCTGCATGACAGGTTTGGGAATTCTCCATCGTTAACTTATCCCACTGTAAATGTAAAATCAACGAAATTTATCTTATTTATAAAATTGTAGGAAGTACAGTTATAAAATTATTTATTCCTACAATTGGTGACCCCGACGTGATGAAGAGGCGACCGATGAAGCTTTGGCAGTCGTTAGACTGCCTGGAATGTTTCCCTGTCCTGATTCGGACTCGCATAGCTTGACACAATAAGTTGCCTTGTTCCCATGCTTGTTGTGGTACCAGCAAATAGGAAATCGTCTATAATTTAATATTCGTCTGTAATTATTCTTTTTGAGGGGTCAGAATTCTGTGTTCTCCATAAAAAATGTCCGCGCTCTGGGCGTCAGGGGGCGAGTGGCGGGGACAGCGCAGCGGGGGCCGGATGTCATGGAAAAATTGCTACTTCCCAGCCGACCCCGCACAAAAGGGCCGTCTGCGATATTATTATCAAGTGTAGTGACCTCCACGGTGTTGTGTTACGAGCAGTCTATCAAAAAATATGTCAGCTCCTTTAGCGGGCTGTTGCGAATTGCGACGTGATAGGCGATCGCGTTATTACGACACTTTCTGTTGTTAGTTTGGGGCTTGTACTGAAGAACTAATGATATTTAAACTACAGCTAGAATTAAAATTATTAAGAGTCTACGCTAATGGAGACGATCTTGGATTGGGTAATTCAGGAAGTGACTCCTGTCTAACTTTCGCAACCTATGCAGTCTTAAAACATATTGGGCATCTACAAAGTTTAATCACCGATTAAATATATCATATCAAAAGACATTACTCCATAGTTAATCGAAAATGAAAATTAGCAGATGATCCCATTTAAAAAATGTATGAGTATTAAGTTAAGGAGGTTCCACTTTTAAACAATCCATGCTAGCATGGAAGTATGCAGAGATCGTGGCAAGTGGAAAGATGTAGTCTCTGCCTATCCCTCCGGGAAAGAGGCGTGATTTTATGTATGTATCTATGCTACCATCAAGCACCCTCTATTAACATTCTCAGCGATGCTACTTATATCACAAGCAGAAAACGCAGCGCAATATGGTGGCGTATTGCAACAAGCGATTGTTTCTCACTTGATACGTTTTCAATTGCAGGCGGCTGTCAGTGTGCCAATTTCGCGGCATTCACAACAAATTACGTATTAAAGCGAGTGGAAGCGCAAACAAAACGGCCATGTTCGTGACGTGAATCAAGCTATGCAGGCATCGTGTCGAGAGTGTGCGGAATTGGCATACTACTGACGTTTTAAAACCATTTTCCGTGGTTAAATTTAAACATATTCAAAATAGAAGTAGAATAAGAAGTAACGTTTGCGGCAACGATTGTATGAGAAATTGATTAGTTAAAATGAAAAAAACTAAAAGGATAGGATTTGTAAAGAAAAGAACCTTTTATACGATAGCATGTCATCAAATCACAGTTAAAATAAGGTAATTTTTAATCAGTCTTTTATTTCTCAGATTAATGACGCCATGAGTCGTGACACTTCACATGACGCAAACATTGTAATTGGCCTTACAAAAATCTAAGTGTAAAAAACAAAGGCTATTATCAAAACCGCTCTCCAACTCACCATGACCATGGCAACTCGGAGGTACACGATTAATTAAATTACCTATGTGCCAAGCCCTGAATTGGTCTGCCGTACACGTGACATTGTGAATGGCCCGGACGAAAACCGACAAACACTACAACTAGCGCAGGAATAACTTTCCAAACTACAGGTAGACTAAATATCTACTCCTAATTTTACACGGATAAACAAACCGATTGTTATTACGAGTATTATCGAGCTAATGATTTCGCAGAAGCGAGTTGTTGATTTCTTTTTCGTCTCTATTATACCAATTAGCAGAAATAAATCAGAACAAAATACCGTTAATGTGATACTCGAGTTGGTATTAAGAAATGTTTTTATAAACATTGGAAATATTTATTTTTCGTTAGAGGATTAAGTTCCTTCAGCAGAATTGTTATTTTTTGCTAAAAACAAGCGTAAGAAAATTCGTACTTATTAAAAATAACAAATAAGAAAATATCCGTTAAGAGCCCAATTAGATAATATCGTTAAAAATAAACACTCGATATAATGCTCTTATCAGAACTTGATCGGATCGAAAAATATATTTGATGATTAAAAAAATAAATAATAAAAAGACAATTATGAACAAGTAACTCATTTTTTCAGCTCTTTTAATCCGAAGTGAAATTAGGTAAATTTTTCCTTGGGGCCGCCCCTTCACTCTATAAATACCCTGTACGACTTTCAGCTTTCAACAACTTACTTCTCATAGTTTATGGCTTTGCGTTGATCGATCAATTTGTTTCTTCTTTTTTTATATGTAAAATATTTTAATAAAAGAAACTTTGAGAGTACATAGAGCTTAATTCTGTGTCTGTTGCCGGTAAGCGATACCAGTTACAGTTTACCTGCAACTTAATGCAGGCTTTATGCCGGCACAATTAGAAAGTTACGCTGCAGCCGGAGGGCCGGTATTGGAAAATGTGAAAGCAAACGCGATATTTTTTTACAGTAAAGTTCTGCGATTTTCTGGAAAATCTTGTCGTCCGTTAAATTTAATTTAACGGAAATAAATTGCAAGCCGTAATGTTACGTTATAAAAATATATGAAAAAGAGTTACATCGACCTTTTAAATTTTTTTGAAGAAATGAGCTCTCCATGTACAGAAATTACATTTTATCGTTAAAACAAAGCTGTTAATTTTTATTCTTCTTCTTTCAGCCTTGCACGTGGATTAAAATTTTATCGGCTAAATGCCCTTTCGGCCTCTCCTCGTTATTTTTCCAATTTGTAGGCTTAATAATAAGTCGAACAGAAAAGTCTAACGTCTGCTCAAGACCGAAGAGTTGTTGTTATTTATCTGGCGCACTCTCGCATAATCCTTTTAATTAGCGCAAGCAAGATGATACGCTCCCGGAACTACAGCGGGACGCCTTTCCGTTTTTACAGATCACTGAATCGAGTATTTCTTGTAGTGATAAATCTTAGATGACTAAGATCTTCGCTCTGGTAATCGATTCAAGACTTGCGATTGGAACACAATAAAATGCGTTACGCTGATAAAATTTCAAACTGCTTTACAATTAATATTTATAATACTATTGTATGGATTTTTGTTTGTGTAATGTCACCAAACCGGTTACTCCTCAGCCCACTAAGACAGTAACATAGGTTCACGCTATGTACTAGCTTTCAGTCGATCCGTAAATCCTAAATTTCCACGGGAATAAAACCTTCTTTTAGTTAAGAAGTGCAAAACTGTTTTTATTTTGGGTAATTCTGGTAATTCTAAAATACTGCCTGCTAGTAAATGACGAAATTCAGCGAAATTCATTAGGGTTGATAGATAACATCAGTCCTGTTATAGTTTATTTCAAAATGTTTTATATTTATTCTATCTTTGTAATTTTCAAACAACTTTGATTAAATCGAGCGAGTCAAAACGCCACAGCAAACGCAATTTGATTGGGTAATTTTAATCTGTTTGACAAATTTGTTAATTAATAGTTGCTTAGTCTAGACGAGATCTTTGGAGTAAAAAAATGTTAAATGTGATGCTGTCTGTAAAAGTTAAAATGATTCGGTTGAATCGTTTTCAGTCATAACAAATATTGAATGAAGCTTAGATTAATGAAAAATTGGTGACCCATAATTCAGAAGCCTGTTTGTTGAAGGACGTTTTAATGAAAAGAAAATTGCAACGTAATACGCCCGCAGAACTACCCGCTTAGAACGAAAAATCCCGCTATTTTCGATCACGCGGAAATTTCGCGTAATCCTTCTTCTCAGTGCACACTTATGTATACTACATAACGAACCTTCATACCAAAATTGAAAGCAGAAATCAACGCACAACCCAGCGATTGTGCGTTGATATGTCAGTGAATTAGTATCTCTTTTTATATATCTTTAGATGCATGCAACCGTTGGAGAATCGATGTAAACACATGATATCTGTAAAATAATAACAAAAGAGGGAAAAAATTAAATTTGCTTAATAACAAAATCCTTTCACTGGACTTGGCTCAAGGCGCCGCTGTGCCCCCAGATGTTTGCCATAATCATCAGCTTGGGGGGAAGGCAAGCAGACAGCCGGTCTAGGCGACAAAGCGGAGGAGACAGCCCGCAGCGCGAGGACCGCTCCTGAATGCCTAATTACGGACTCGAGTAAATAACTTTTCTATTTGCCCCGGGTCGTGTTCGACGAAACATTAATCATGATTGAGCTAAGTGGCTTAATACTGGAGGGATAATGGGTAGCAATGATCGCTAGCGGGGGTCGGCGCCGCGGAGGCGCGCGACTGGGCGTCACGTCGACGACGCACCATTCTGTATAATGTGGACTCGATGGGTTTGTGAGGAGCGTAACGAACTGCCTTTTTATTAATAGATCAAAAGGGTGTATTGTGTGTGTGTGTGTGATCGTAATTGGGAAAATCTTGGAAATATGACAGTTTTTTTTGAGAACTTCGGGTACGGAAAAGTTGAATGGTTTATTAACGTACTCAATCCTTAATGGAAAATATTATAGATTCCCTTGATCTGTGAGTCGATCGAAAACAATGCTATATCATCATAATTATAAAAAAAAATGACGAATTAAGGAAATTGTTAAAATAATAACTTCCGAAATTACAAGTAGCATTTCGTCGGGGAAACTTGAAAGGGCAACACTGGCAACCCGTCCCGGAAGAGGTTATCACCGGAAACTATTAGGGCGCAGCTTTGAAGCCGTGGTCTTAAATGGAGAACACAAACACTAAGTACGAGACCGAGAGCGCCTCAGGGCACCGCACTGTTATTGTTTATACCCGAACTATAGAGATATTTACAACTTGGCCCATATTTTACTTATTAATTATTTTAAATTTTGTTGGTATTTTTAAACATTACTCCACGACACATGAATTAGGATATTTATTGAATAAATAGAATAGAATTAAAATTGGATACAAGGTATAACTTATTGAGTCAACATTCTAATGCGTACGTGTATAGTAGAAACGAAGGAACACACTGCAGCATGTTCACCGGACGTCAAATTACAAATATAGATCTCTTAAATCTAATTAAATCATGGAGGAATTAAAAATATTATTTAAAATGTAGATCCATTATAATTTATGTTGGCAACAATAAGTTAGTTTGGCAACACTGACAATCGCCCCACCTTTAAAAAAGGTCATCTTTTGGGCAACGGCAATATAAAAAAAATCTTAAATATTTTACTGTTTCAAATTATTCAACCTTCAAAAACAAGGTAACTTAATAAATTTTCATATTTTTAAATATTTAGGTTTTGTTTAATTTAACTTGACTGATTACGATGATTCAGACCGATTCAACATATTCGGTGAAAAATGCCGCTCAACATGAAATCCAGGACGCGAGCAATCTGCAAATTTTCGGGCCATGATGTTAATAATTCAAACAACAGGTTAGGAAAATGAGAAACTTTGAAAAGAAACCATCAAGATATAAGTTGCGGGGCTGGTCGGATGCTGCGGACGTGTGTCAGACATTCGAATGAGCGTTTGCGGTGGAAAATGTTAATTAATTTCTTCAGCTTGTACGAGTATGCTAGAAAACTTTACGGCGGTATTTCAAAGCAGATATTTTTGCAGAAAATTGTTGGGTAGTATACGGGAAAGGGAAACGTCAGTTACGAAACAAGTTTTGACGGAATCAAGCATAGTGTTTGGTAAATATAAAAATTCTATGTAAAATATTTAAACGTTTTTAAATTCTACAACATTGTATCACCTTTATATTCCAGTTTTTTAATACTTACATATTTATATTTATACTTTATAAAATGCATTGCAGATTTCCTTTTTTCTACATTAGAAAATAGGTTGCATAAAAAAATTCGACTGCAAACGTTCATTTATTTTTAATATAACATACATATATGTTAATGTTACAGTTTGTAAAATAAAAATTCAATTGTAAGGTAAGCTATAAGCGTTAAGGTACACACACTGTAAAGTGCAACGGAGGATCTGTACAAAAGTGGGTACTCTCGTTCACCGCGGGTGCCACCAGGGGGCGCTACGATAGAGCTTTTCCTTGTCGCCGGGCATAACACTAAACGATAATCTCGATATTGCGATCGACTTCCGATCCTTAAACGGCAACAATTGTCGTATGTCGCGTTAATGGAACCGCCCCGTTCACTCGCCGAACTAAGGTTTTATGCATATTGGAGTTTGCCTTTATAACCATTATTACAACAATGTCTTCACCAAGGAAGGCAGGAATATGGTTTTTGATTTCTGGTTTGGTTTTTTCTATAAAAATTTCAATAACGCAATACAAGTTGAACAGAGTTTTGTGAGGTTGATGACTGAAACCGAAAAAAAATATAAGTGCAACAATACTCAATTCCTGAATAACAGACATTAGACATTATTTGAAAATATCTTTTCGAAAACAACGCGCAATTTGGCCAATATTTTGTAAACTGATGAATAAAATAAATAAAAAGAAATACGTAGGTAATGCAAAAAATATTTTTTTTAAATCCTCCTTTTTTTTCGGCAATTAATGCCGAAAAAAAGGAGGATTTCAAAATGGGTTTTAAAAATATTCTTTGCGAGTTTCGAAAACGACGCGCAATAAACAGAATCTAAACTTAGCGAGTATTGTGCAAAATTGTATCTAAACTGCGTCATAAATAAAAAACTGTTTGAGGTTGAAATGTTGCGAAAAAAGCTGGCTTTTTACATGGGTTCTTTCCAATTGCGACTTACTAAGGATTCACCTTTTAACGTGACTGCTGCTTGCGGGAACAATATCAAATATTTCACAAAAACCGGCCATTTACCCTGTGTTGATGCTGGCGTTTTCATACATCAATAACTTAATTTTAAACTTATAATCAATAACATATTATTTTTCTCATTATTAAAATTAAGATATTTAGTTAAACAAGCAACGAGCGTTTTTTTTTAACTGTTTGCTATAATTTATATGCTGTGAAGAAGATCTTTTTGTTTGATACCTGCGTTACATAACAAACAACATCTATCAAATATTGTGCAATCTTGCGTAAAATTAATGAGCAAATATAAAAACAATAAGACAACTTCGCGGCCCATAAGATATTAATTGGCAATACAAACATATCGGGGTGGAAGTGAGCTAAAAACAATTTCCGGCCATAATTCCGTCTAACTGGTACAAGTAGCTCGTTAGTTCAGGCTGTGCGCGCCGCTGGAGCGCGTCTCAGGGTGATAGCAGGTGCCGACTGACGCGAGGCTCCTGCTTAGTGCCACTGATATTTCACACTACAACTAACAAGTTTTTTTTTCAAGGAATATTATTATCGTTGCTAATACTATATATTTGCGACCAGTAATAAATTGAAAGAGTCTAGAAAAAAATAAACATGTTTTAAGTTGTAAACCATTCAATTCACCGTTAATTGATAATGGAAAATAATAATCTGAACAAGATTTATATTATGTGCCGTGCCGTGTGGTTTCCGGCACCAATACAAAAAAGAATAGGACCACTCCATCTCTTTCCCATGGATGTCGTAAAAGCCGACTAAGGGGTAGGCTTATAAACTTGGGATTCTCCTTTTAGGCGATGGGCTAGCAACCTGTCACTATTTTGAATCTCAATCCTATCTTAAAGCCAAATAGCTGAACGTGGCCTATCAGTCTTTACAAGACTGTAGGCTCTGTCTACCCCGCAAGGGATATAGACGTGATTGTGTGTGTGTGTGTGATTTATATTATACAAATGCAGTGACAATACTACATAGTACTACTGACTTACTAGTTTATAGGGTTTATGTGCGACATTGTGTTGACAAGAAAATTCATTCCGATTTCCGTTGTCAATCCCAATCGCTATGTTAGAGGCACTGAAGCAATTAAAAATTGAAACACGAGATGTGCAGTATCGGTTGAGCCGACACGTAAACATGGGCCTACAACATTCCGTAGACCACTGTCGTAGCTGCGACAAACAAGGGCTATGAAATCTCGTAGCAGCTTGTAGGTTTTCGTAGCCGCAACAAACCATTGTATAACTTATGACAATAGACAAAACAGTTAACATTTGAGGTACAAAGCTAATAAATACCGAGAAGACATACGAACGCAATATTGTATGTTGTAGTAGTTTACAAGATATTTCATAATACATCGCCAGAGAATTCACAAGAAATACGCTGGTAAGTTATTGCGTTCGAATGTAGGCACTACGTATATTGGCGGATGATATAGGAGGCGGTGCCTAGCGACATAAGAAAAAATCTGTTCACGCTCGACTGCACTGCTAGGGTTTACCTGATATTGCTTCTACGCTGCGAACGTAGGTAGTAAACGATCGAGGCTATTCAAAGCGTTATTGCCGAGTTCTCATATTTATTACTCGGAATTTATCGTCCAATTTATTCCGAGCGCGGAATGAAATTCAAATTTCGTACGTCTATATCAATTAATGAAAGTAACAAAAAATGTTTCTGCGCATAAATTTCACGACGATGATAGCAGGAATCTTGGTAACTCAACAACAAACAGCATCCGAAAACGAAACCAAACAAAATTCGCTTCGGCCGGGACAGAGCCGGGCGGGGCGGAGGGCGCTGGTGGCTCACAATGCTGATTGAAAGCAAATAATGAAATCATAGCGAATGGAGCCTCGACCGCGCCCGCAAATACTGTGAAAAATTGCACTCGCGCTCTCAAAACAATGAATGCACAAAATAAAATGATGGAAAATATTCTATCTGAGTATACTTTTGACCTACAATTTTCGAAACGAAAGAAAAGAAAGAAACAAAAATACAACATTTATAATAAAAAAGTAGTTGTTTTGAGCAGTTATTTTTATTTAACAGATCATCCAATCCGATGTAAAAATACCTACAACATTATTATAAAAAGTATTTTTAATATGAAAAAGCCAAAATAACGTCATATGCGACCGTCCAGTTTTAGACTCTTGGGAGCACCTTTAGCGTCATGTTGACAGTCTCATTACATGGGAAAAGATTGGTCCAAGTCATACTCGTAATAATTTTACTTACGATATTTTTAGAAACTTCGGTTGAACGCCGTGCACATATGTAACCCAATAAAATAAATATATTCATAAGAAAACCCATGTTGTTTTGAAAACAAAGTTTATTTTTCTCCGGTAAGATGTTTTACAACATAACCAAAAACCAAGATAAATTAAAATAGAACTACTACTATAAACACATCGTGTAAGCTAAAAAAAAAAGGTTTTTACCTGTCGTCAAATGAGAGTATGCTTAGTGACAAGGTTAAGAACAATTATTTTACAATATCAAACTTTAAATTAAAATTAAATTTATAACAGTTCAAATTAAATGAATTTATTGTACATTCGCCTAATACTTGACACAAAGCATAATAAAACTCACTAATCTGTTGCGGAAAAACGTCAAAGCTGTATTGGTCACGCGTTTTGAACTTTACCGAAGCGAGCCCTCCGCGGTGACATATCCTAAGCCGGGAACATGTGGGCCAATTTGTGTATTATTTTCTGAATTTTCTCTATTCACGGGAGAAAAATAATTCACGCAATATATTTTTAATGTACCTTCATAAAACTCCGTTCAATTATGTGCAGGCTATGCGCTATATGTTACTTTATAAAGAAAATTCGTAATAATTCCACATCTAAAACAACTACTATCGAAATCATTTTTTCATTACAAAACTTGAAGCCTCGGTTTTTCTTAAAGTATTGTCAGTTTTGACAAGATCCCTTTTTATAATATTATGAGTACATTTATTACAATAAGCTTTTTATTTAAATTTTTATACAAATATACTTCATATCAATCAGCTTTTATTTGTAAAACCACTAGCGGTATTGCAATTTAATTTTGCAATTCATCTTCTATATAAATTAAACTGCATAGCAAAATTCGAAAAGCGAGCCTAGTGAAGATGGCCCGTCGCAAGTCATGTTGTAAAGCTCACCTAATTTGTTTGTAATCCAGCAAAATACGGGGATCACAAAGGGACTTAACGAACAAGTTTATGCCGCCGTTTCAGGGAATGAATATATACAAGTAATTAATTTAATTAATATGAGTGCAATGTCTGCACCTTTGAGAATTGAAGCGATTTGTGTGAGTGCTGCGCTAATCGGGCTTATGAGTTTTATTGGCAACAGTAACATGCATATATCATGATAGGAGAATACAACTGCGATGTTGTAAACGTTAATAATTGGGCTTAGAATATGAAATTTCTATAATAATTATAATATCCTATACTAGCTGTTGCCCGTGACTTCGTGTACTATAAACAGAATCTCAATAAAAAGCCGACCCCCTGTATTGTATTATAGATCTGATAGCTGTTTCTATAAGTTGACAGGTAGTGAATGCTATTACGAGTAGCATTAAGTCCACTATTATACATTTGAAGCTCAATAAAGTAAAAAAACAAAAACATGGGTGTGGTGAGGGAAGAATTTTTTATGTACCAATTATTAAGTTGGACCAAGTCAAACTCATATCAGAAAACGAATTCTCTCTAATCAGATATATAGTTTTCGCGTGATACGAGTACATGCATACAGACAGAAATTCTAACAATCACATTTTTGTCTTCTGTTGTACATGTAGATCCCTCATATTGATTTTTTCCCAATGCCTTTCAAGATACACACATTGGCCATTTTAATTTTATATTAGCCGGAGCAGGTTGATTAAGACCATTGATTATATTATATTCGTTTTATGTCAGTATTTTCATGTCTTTCTTACTCATCTATCCCCTACTCCTTTTCTACACTTCTTTCATTCAAATATTAATAATGGCCAGGATTATCAGCTGATTTCCACAAACCCATGCAAATAAAAAAAATCGTGGAGATTTTGACTCCGGGTTGATTACTAATAATGAATTGTTATGAAGCCTGATAACCTGGCAACTTTGAATGTGGTTTTCAGTTTCCAAGCTGCACAAGGTTCTATAACGTTATTTGTACTCATAACTTGAGGTGTAGGGCCGCGGTCATAAAGAAGGCGTCTAAACAGGGGTGCGACGGCCAAGCCCAGCAAACAACACTTGACCGATCATCCTTTGTGCGATGGTCATATTTTATGAAACTAAGAAAGCATATTTCTTACTTTATACGCAGCGAGGGGATTTCGTACGTGTGTTTTGGTGTTTTATGAAGAACAAGTAAGTATAGGTTGATTAGAGTAAAATATTCGATTGATTCTCACGCAATGAAAATTATAAATAAACAACTGTGTAAATTGACGAAACACGTGGCACTTTCAAAGTCTTTGCTATTGTATTTTTAACCTTCTTCTAAACTCGTAAGACTAATAATTATCGTCCGCCAGTGTACATATTCATCTAAATCAAATGACTGTTTATTAACTTGTTATATTTATTTTTATGTGCAATAGTTTACAAATAAGTAAACAATAATACCTATCATTCAATGGGATCAATTCTATTTAGCAGTGTTTGTGTAAAGAGTTAAAACATATATATACACCTACAAAAACAATTTTCGTTCTACATACATACATATAATCACGTCTCCCTTGCGGGGTAGACAGAGCCAACAGTCTTGAAAATACTGATTTGGCTTTAAAATAGAATTGAGATTGAAAAAGTGTCAGGTTGCTAGCCTATCGCCTAAAAGAAGAATCCCAAGTTTATAAGCCTATCTCTTAGTGGCCTTTTACGACATCCATCAGAAAGAGATGGAATGGTCCTATTCTGTTTACTATTGGTGCCGGGTTCTAATATTAGTAAAACAAACACTTTAACAATAAATGTTGTACATATACACAAATCTTTTAAGTCAGTTTTAAGCATGTCTAAATGATTTGCTCAACACTCGTCACCTTCCCCCTGTTTTACTACGGGGCCATCAAAATCGTGTCATTATAATTCAACATATGTACATAAACAAATCGCCTGTATGATTTTGACCATTATTTAGTAGACAGTCGAGTTAGCGGTCGTGACTACATTGTTTTAGAATTAAACATTATACAAACATTAACAAATAATTTGTAAGATTAAACGCATACGCTTTATTATATAATATAAGTTGTTGCATGAATATGTTTGACTGGTTAATAATTTTAACTTACTGAAATATATTTCTTTCAAATGAGCAGATTACATCTTTCATACCTTTTATTAAATATAAATGACAAAAAGGCTAATGAAGTTATTAATTTATTGTCAAATTAAAAAAATTAAATAAAATTAGTTCAGAAGAGTGAAAACCTCAGAAAAATAAAATAAAACAATGAAATTAATCTGCTGCATTTTTAGAAGCATTAAAGTCGCGTTAAATTCAATGTCGCCTCCATTCATAGCGCTCAAAATGAACCAGTCGATTATGAAAATAACGTGTCAAGTGGGATGCGCCGCGTCGTGCCCGACCGCAATGTTAATGATATACAAATGAACAAGACAGTCTGCTGCCGTTCAGACGTATAGTTTGAAAATACGCGGTTACGACCTCGCTTTAATTCATGAACAGAAGTAAATTATTTGTTTTGACATCATAAATTCATACAAACTATATAAAGAGCTTTTTAATAAATAAACTCGAAAGCTTTGGAGAGGCAATTTGGCAAAACTAAAACTTCAATGTAGCAAGAACGAACCCCGTGTCTCATTCTAGTTTTAAATGTAACAATAAAAGAAAATTGTATTAATGAGTCTTAAAAAATATTTTAATTATTCACTGCTACACTGACCAAAACGTATGACACGACGAAAAATTCGTTTAAGTTAATGGATTAGTTAAAGACTTAACTCTGTGGGGCCTTGAAACATTTAATCGAGTAATGAGTAAACGAGTCTCCTTGTAACGACGATGGTCACGCTATCTACATACAAATGTTTTAGAAGTGACTGCAATGTATAGTGTTATTGGTGAAATATCATGCAAATGTGAAGCCACTAATGGAATATCAATTAAAATTACGTGCAACAAAACACCGTCATTATAGTAGATAGCTTTCATGTAGGTATGCAGCAGTTTCAATTTATTATTCTGCATTCGTTGTTTATGGTTAGCAAATGTTTATTAGATTATTGAGCGACTAAGTTCTATAGAAAAATATTATTTTATGTCATGTACTATAAAAAGTAATCAGTTATTACAATCTTAATGGAAACTATTTTCGCAAAGTTGACTGGCAGCGAACGTTAGAATTAAGTTATCTTTTAATTTATATATATATATGAAGTAAGTATTAATTATTGTTTTAAAAAGAATAAAATTAGTAAGTAATCATACGAGTAGTACGATGTCGGTCAACTTAATATCCGACTTTACATACATATAAACAAAAAATAACGCCTCTTTCCCATAGAGGTAGAAAGATACTATATCTTTGCCACGATCCCTACTTCTTTCGCTTCATCCACATTCAATACTCTCTTCGTGCAAGCTCTTCATGACTTTACATCAAGATTATCCTCAAATCGTGTCTCGACATTGTCAACTCTACGGCACCATAATGAGATTTTAATTGAGGGCGTACCGCGCTGATCCGTCGACAGATACACTTAACTTCATTACGCTGGCCGATTACGTTACCTAATGTAATTGTTCTGTTAAACAATTATGCATTCGGATGTTCGGGCTAACAGTCACTGACGCCTTGGCAGCCCTAAACGAAGGCGGTTTGGCAAAAAACCGTATTTTTGCGACTCGACTTGACGATTTTTTTGTCATTTATTGAAACAAAATTAAAGCTTTATTAAAGATAAAAAGTTGACAAACCTTATTTGTAAACAGTAGTCAAGCAGTTGAAGTAACCAGATCAAAGCTAGGTTAACACTGTAAGGTTACTAAGACGGAAATCGCTTCTTGTAAGTAAAATCAGTCTTGTAGAGAACGCAACCACAACCTTTTATCAAATTTGCCCATGCGTAAGCGCTCCGATCACGACACCTTGCGATTAAGACACAAGCAACACTGGAATTTTGATTTATTACAATTATAGCTTTTTCGATATGGTCAAATATGACACAAGTGATCTATTGTGCAGCATGCCCACCATGTGACAATGCCTGGTTTGAAGGCGGGGTCGTCGAGATGCAAATGAGGCTGCGGCGTCGACGCTCAGGCGCCGGGGCGACGAGGCCGACTAATCGTGACGACACTATGTCGCCCTCACTTGAACTCTAATTGTACGGAGGTTTGTAGCAAAATATTGATAGGTATGTTTATTATATTTTTTTTAATATGAATACTTGCATAGACTAACAATCTTTTTCACCCTTACAGAATAGAGCCAAGATTCTCGAGACTCTAATCTTTTATTTCTAGAATCGGATAGCGTCAGGTTGCTAGCACGATGCCCAAAAGAAGAATCGCCAGTATCTAGATCATTTCTAAGTAGAACAATTCATATTAAACAAAAACATTTGTACATTAGAAAAGCTAAAAATACCTTAAAACAAGGTGATTTCTTGCCGCTCGTTCCCAGTGGACATCATCCCCTAGTCCTCGCGAGTCGGTCGAGCGTAATTAACGCTTGCGAGCAGCCGTCATCGCGCATTTGCTACACGCTCCGGTGAGCGCCCGTGTCGACGAGGAATAGCGGTAACCGCCAGATAAACATTAAGCGTTTTAGATAACCTACAAAATCACGGACAACAGACAGGAGGATAAGGAAACTGCACGTAACGGTAGAAGTTGGTTGGAGAAATATACATTCGTTTTTGGTACCTAACGGACACAATACACACACTAAGACTTTCTCATAGTCAATAGTCACAAAACTTGAAAGCTACGTTTAGCTCAAGATATGTAGTAATTTAGTGATTAAATTTGGTAAAACACATTTACTTTAAAAATATACATATTTATAAAAATATACAAATATGAATACACTTTACAAATATATATATTAAATGAGTTTTATTATTATAAATACTTTACATATATAAAAATCACGCCTTTCCCGGAGGGGTTTACCCCTCGTGGCAACTATAGTATAGTATCATACTACTTGCAGTATATCTCTGCATACTTCTTTCGCATTATCCACATTCATAACTCTCTTCATGCAAGCTCGGCAGTATCGGGTACTATTGACCTGACCTTTTGTCAGGATGTCCTTCTCGTCCTCTAGAAAAAATGTGTTACTTTAGGTTATACGTTTAAAACAAAAAATAAAACATACTTTTACCATTTTGATTGCGACAGAATGGTTTCCTAATTAGTGTGTTCAGCGGGTGACCGATGGTTCATTGAAAAGTACGAGTATGTACACGGCCATGCCGATATTGCATACAAATTAATTTGCTTATTGAAAGGTTGCACCAACATCATTTGTTCAGTGCGCGGCAAACATTTCATTGGGTGCCTCATTATCATTATATCAAAGTGAACCGAAGTATCAATTTATCGGTTTTAATTAAAATTTGTCCTATTGTTTCTATTTTGATAAAATCAACCTCTGTACCACACCACAATAAATTTTTGTTTTCTACAATCAAATTTCACATAAAAAAGTTGGGTTTCGATATTTAGAAATAGTTAATATACTACTCTGTCAAGAAAGTAGCAGGAAAAGATCAATAATACACAAACTGTTTGTTATTCATCCAAATTTATTTTATCACCTTCAAAATATGCTCCTTTAGAAACGATACACTTACGCCAACGAATAATCCAATCATCAAAACATTTTTTAAACGCTGTTTCCGGAATTGAGGTCAGTTCTCGCCGCGAATTCTCTTTTATGTCTTCTACCGATTGAAAACGGGTGCCACGAAGTGGTAATTTGAGTTTAGGAAAAAGAAAAAAGTCGGCTGGAGCCATATCTGGTGAATATGGTGGTTGCTCGATGGTATTTGTTGAGTGTTTGGTTAAAAATTCGTTCACAATGATGGCCTTGTGCGAAGGTGCATTATCATGGTGCAAAATCCAAGAATTTCCTTTCCACAAATCTGGCCTTTTTCGTCGGATTTGCTCTCTTAAACGCCGCATAACACTCAAATAATATTCCTTATTTACCGTTTGACCTTCCGGCAAGAATTTCGAGTGCACAACACCGCGATAGTCAAAGAAAACAGTCAACATGACTTTGACTTTTGAACGACTTTGGCGTGGTTTTTTCGGTTTCGGTTCAGTTGGAAGGCGCCACTCCGAAGCTTGTTGACTAGTTTGCATGTCAAACTCGTAAACCCACGTCTCGTCACCAGTAACAATGCGTTTCATGAATGTTGGGTCGGAATTGACTCGTTCTAGCATGTCCTCAGCGACTCTCATGCGATTGAGTTTTTGAAAAAAATTCAGGTCTTTTGGGACTAGCCGAGCGGCAACATGTTTCATACCCAAATTATTAGTTAAAATGGTACGGATCGACTCGTGAGATACAGAAAGTTCGGTGGCTATCTCTCTCAAAGTTGAATGAGGATTTTCAGTCACTATTTCCTTCACTTTAGCGATGTTAACTTCAGTTGCAGACGTTGATGGCCTACCAGAGCGAGGCAAATCTTCCATCACATCTCGACCGCTTTTGAACGCTTTGTACCACTCATAAGCACGAGTTTTTGATAAAGTCGATTCACCGTAAGCCTTCTGTAACATTTTCAGTGACTCCGAACACGATATTCCATTGGCAATGCAAAATTTAAGACAAACTCTTTGTTCGATGTTTTATCCATTATGAAATTAGCAATACACACTAGATATGATATAACTAAAAATAGCACTGTATTTAATGTAAACAACAGATGCAACTCAAACTCCGCGCCAAAATGGAAAACAGTTGTGCCAATCTAACAACAACAAAAAAAACTAAAATTTGAATTTGGAACCATAAATAAATAATCCATTCCCGATACTTTTCTGACTGAATGTATATTCTATATTTATGTAAAATTGCACGTTCGGAGAATCGAACATCGTATCAATTACTTTTTCAGTGCTGTAAATATTAATAATTTATGTGATGATTTATTCCAAACTACGATTTCGCTTCAAGCTTAATTTTAACAACCACACAAATATGTGTGTCTATCTAAAACACAAAAGATTGCGTAAGTTCAATATAATTAATTACAGACCTTTAACGTTGCGAAATAACTAAAACGATATTGACTCATAGTGATGTTGAATTGCCTTGCATTCGACAAAATACCTGTATTTTCACTTTGCTGGTACCCATTGATATTTGTTTAGAGCTCATTATTTTATGTAGCGCTCTGTTTACAGATGTCGACATTTCATTCCTGTTTCGTTATAATGTTTTGTTTATACGCCCCATTATTTGAATCGAGTAATATGTCTTTTTTATTTACCGACGTCGTTATGACTTGATTTGGTAATGGGGTAAACAACCTAAAAGTACATTTCTTGCATACATTTTATTTAAATATACCTATAATAAAAGAGGACACTGACTGATTAGTATATCGACGCAAACCGCTGGGACTTGAGATTTGTAATTTGGCATATAGAATGTAGGTTCCCTATATGGTCTGGAGGTGCATTAAGAACGGATTTACCGAAATTCCCTCTAGAAAAGAAATCCACGGTATTTAATTTTAACGCGGACGGAACAGCGGGCGTACTCTAGTTTTATATGTAACTTTTGTCTACACGCGAGTGGATAACAGGCACGGATTTAATTACGGATACGAAGAGGCAAAAAGTATACACTTAATGCCTATTTATTTCTCGAAGCGACTGCCCAAGTGCCGTATTGGCATGCTTCAGCTCAGGCTAATCGTGCGTACACTTTGGCTAACTTTATTTAACGCCTAGCTCCATGAAGCGTGCGCCTCCTTAATCAAAAGGCGTACAGGCACGAAGCAATTTGGCTGGTCGTCCGTACGGCAATAAGGACTGAGCGCTATTAAAACAAGCGCAAATAAAGCAAATTGAAAACGGCACCGCACCCCCTTCCCCCTGGCGGGGGTTAGTGCGACCGTGCCCCCGCTAGCCTCTTTTACCCCGCAAAAACAACGCCAACGTCTGAAGGGACCACGCTCCATCTAAGGACCCACATAGTTTTTACAGCGTTGAATATACATTACACATTGACAGTCACAATAACAAAATTTGGTTTCGATCACTATTCTAGCATCCAATGAATGTTCAATGAGTTTCGTTATCGATGAATTTAAAAAGTAAAATTTTAGTATCAACAATCATCTCTATGAAGTCAGATTACTATTAAATTTAGCTGGCTTTTCCACGTCTGGGTCATATCATGAGTGGACCCCGCACCCTTCCCCTGAGGAGAAATACCAAAAACGCAATGGCAACGAACGCCGAAAAAAGATAATTTCTATGTGTCCTAATTATGTACTCACATGTAAACAGCTCTATCATAAATACACTCATACATTAAAATCGACGAAGACAAACCATTTTTTAAGTATACTTTAAGTATGCTATGAAATAAAATTCTCATTAAAGCAAAAATGATATAAGCTTATAGAATTTTCAACGTACAATATTACTAAGAAACCTTCTTTGAGTCACTGCGTAAATAGTAAGAGTTCTTTGTCAATTTAGATCTACTGATGTATGCACAAGCTTTCTTTGCATTTGTGCCAGCGATCAAATTACCGTTACGTAATAAAGACATTAAAAGTATGCAATATCCTATCTTACGTACTTGACAAAGCAGTGCTCGGAAAATGAAAAATATTTTCATAAATTCACGGTTGGGTGATTTTATGCACAATATTATCATACTTTGAATCAGATCATCTCATGTGATAACCAATATTACATGTCGCGATTTAAATTCTTCAGTAAAATAAATGTTATTCCTATAAGTGTAATCGGATGCTCCGTCTAGTGTCGATAAAAACAATAATCGGGAGTTTGTTTTTGCTTCTAATCATTACTTACATATATATCGGAATAACATATTATGTTTTTGTTTCAAAATGTTGCTATAGGATATTCGCAAAATCAATACTCTCCCAGTATAACAAATGCGAAAGTTTTTATATCTCGCTATCGTATTTTGTTTGGCACTAATACCGCTCATTACGATTTACTTCAATTTTAATTTTAATTGACCGCGCGTATGACCTCAATCTGTTACCCTTAAATTTTTTATTGGCAGTTTGGGTGCGTTGGACTCAATCTGCTTGATGGTTTGCAAGACCTCATGAGGTCTAAGGTCCTCGCAATCTCAAAATATTATGTCTCCTTGACAATCTCTAAGCTGGTACAGGTATCAGGGAACAGGGACCTTAAAACCATGGCGAATCGAAAACGCGTTACGGGGTGATGAATATTTTGAACATTTTTTTTCGAATTCAATGTAAGTAGTCGAAGGTCCGAGCCGGTGACGGCGCGGCGGTGTCGCGGCCGGCCACGCTTGCGGTCCGGGCTCGTCACGACCCGCTCCCCGCATAAATCTCGGCGACCGCCAATTAAGGCCCACCCCGACAGTTTGTCTACGACGCCGCCCTGATTGCTTTCACTCGGCGACACTCTAGCCAACCTCTGATCCATGGACGTAGAAATTGGAGGATAACTCTCTGGGGACCACTCCGGGGTGTCACGTGACGCGCTTGAAATTCTTTGCGGTGGTAATTACGGGTAGAAATTAGCTAGCGATGAATTCATTTATTCTCTGCTATTACATGGACGGTGGCAGCAATTTGTATTGGCCCTGTAATAACGATTGTGCTGTGAAACACTTATTTCTTGTTTAAAATTAAATAAATCCCAAATTTATCGAAATGTATATAGCACATACAGAAAAACCGGCATAATTGTAACTAATAGCACTATTCATACGATGAGTCTACGATACCAGAGATAAAGCGCTCACATTGCGGAATTTTTAGTAAACCTTTAAGTCAATTGTCTTCGTAACTTAAAATACCATATCCAATTTTCATCATCACATGTTCCTTGCCATCAATCTGGGAATCGATAACTTTGCTATATTTAGATGACCACGTAACATATCCTGTACGTGGTTCGTCTTAACAAAATGAATGTGTTTATTGTGACATTTAAGAATAATTGAAGAACTCAGTATTATACTCTTCAACAAATCACTAACATTTGTGGCAGTAGCGATCACTGTCTAATACAAGGCTTTTTGAGTGAACAACTAATTGGTTAAATTGACTTCCTAGTTCCGTTTTTGATAAGTCAGTAAACTATCCGTAGCCAGTCGTAGCAATGCTACGCCTGAAGTCTAGTGTTACAACTCTTCCTAGCAGTCTTTCCCAGCAAATTAAGAAGCTGCTACGAGAAAAATGTACGTACTAAATTGTAACCTATTCGAAATCTAAATTTAACGCGCCATATCATCTTAATTTAAAGCGTGGATATTGTTTATATAATCCCGGCGCGTGAGTCGACGCGTCGTTAAGGGCGCCTTCTCGTGTGTCATTTTAAGGATGTGCCAAATTGAAGGCTCCGCCGGGCGTCATCGCGAGGGGAGACTGATTTATGCCCGTGGCCCCCGCGGCTTCGATTAGAGGTTTATTCACTCGACCGAGGTCAGTTTTCTTATATGTGCCTTAATATTGTCGCCAAAGAGAATCAATTTTATATAGAGCGCGCAAATAATACTTGCTACTAAGCATTGCCACATTTAAGTTCTTCTAATTTAAGTATAAAAAAATTTAATTGTCAAAAACTGTACAAATTTAAAGGGCAACGAGTAGGGCGTTTAATAGTTTTTAAAAAATTACCACAACTCCGAATGCCAATGCTAAGCTGTCTTTCATCCTTACAAACACCCTTGATATCTTTTTTTATATATTTATATTCTGTTCCAACACACCCACGGCTTTAAATAGTTACGCCCTTTATGAAACAGGGATAAAAATAGATCTCCACTATCGCCGCCCTTAATAAGAGATGTTATTGCGTCAGTTATACGCGTTTTAGGGAGGTAGATATTTTTCGTATTTCGTAATTAAGGGGGTGGATATGAAGGGCGCGAGTTATAGACATAAAGTTGCATTGACCAGCTCATTATAAGATAAACGAACGAATGTATGTACCTATATTGATCGAATTAAGGACGTCCTGGTTAAGAGTCAGGTCGAAAGTACCCGACTTTCATGAAGAGAGTTATGAACGTGGACGTAGCGAAAGAGATCGTTGCAAGTGGAAGGATATAGTCTCTGCCTCCGGGAAAATCGGTGTGATTTTATGAATGTTACATACATACATAAAAACAATTATAAGATAAACAAGTACTAAGCATTCAAGGATTTGGTTTTTTTTCTCCACAGATTAAACTCTCAGCAGTTGGCGCCAAAGCTTTAATATAATTACTAGTAATCAAGTTGGATTATATGAGATAAAAGACCTACAAAATCAATAGGTCAAATAACAACAAACAGAATTGTAACTTCAATGTAAAATATGTCTTTTGACTTGGGTAATTTATAACTAAGACGTTTGAACAAATAGAATGTACATCTCAATAAAACCTCTCAAATTTTTAATATAACACTCACGTTTAAAATTGTCCCTTGCTCTCCCCTATTATATTAGATTATGTCACATGCCACCCATCAAAGTACGTGCTAAAACCGAAACTCATCAACACAAGAGGGCGCCTGCCGCAGCAGTAAACTCTTCAAGTTTGCGCCATTTCGGGCAATTTCGTCATTCTATATTTACTTCAGACTAGAGAGCGCCCGTGGCTCCACCCGCGTAAAATGAAATATCATGATAACTCCCATTCCCGTGAGAATTTCCAAAAATCCATAGATGACGTCTCCTAGCTACAATCTACCTTCTTGCTAAATGTTATCATTATTGGCCTACTGCGCCAATAAAGATAAAATTTGGCAGAAAATTTTGACATTTCTTGATCAGTGTGTGTGTTTTACTCTTTTATATATGTATATAGTTAGATGTACAATTTTTTACTACATACGACAATTAATATGAGATGTTTTTGTTGATTTCAGAAATACACATCATGAATACGCAACTTGTGATTAAAACTTTGTTTTTAAATTTGTGTACTTATAATGTAGTTATACATTATATTACGGCACGTTGCCGTGGGCAAACGATTTACAGGAACTACACAATTTATAAATTACGAGTTTTACATACATACATACATATGGTCACGTCTATATCCCTTGCGAGGTAGACAGAGCCAACAGTCTTGAAAAGACTGAATGGCCACGTTCAGCTATTTGGCTTAATGATAGAATTAAGATTCAAATAGCGACATGTTGCTAACCCATCGCCTAAAAAAGAATCCCAAGTTTGTAAGCCTATCCCTTAGTCGCCTTTTACGACATCCATGGGAAAGAGATGGAGTGGTCCTTTTCTTTTTTGTATTGGTGCCGGGAACCACACGGCACTAATACAAAAGTTATTACGAGTTAAAGTTAATCCGAGTTTTATTTTCTTTCTTTTCATCTACATTATATTCTATGTTATCTGAGAAAATATTAAACAATATCCGGTAAAAATTGGAATTGTGTTTATTAGTTGTGATATAATGTTGAATAACGTTAAATAGCCTATACGAGTATTTCATTTTATGGTTTATTTTACTTGTCTTGTTTCAATTTATGAAAATTTTCATCCGAAACATCTCAATGTGTATAAATTAACATTTAAAATGCTCTGAAGTGATCAACAAACTTATTAAGATATAATTGAAGTTTACTCCTGTAGTCAAATCTAGTTTTATTGTTTAATAACAATATCTATTGTTGAATTACACAATAATTGCTATCCTTGGCTAGTTGTCTTTATTAAAGTTTTATGTGTCATGTACGTAACTTTATGGGCCGCCGCTGACTTCATCAATGTTATGGAATTACTCTATAATTCAATTAAGGGATATAAAGTGATGTCTTGTAAAATTTGTCATAAACATGTGCTTCTAAATACTGAAACTTGTACTTGATATCTAAACTAACCCATGCAAAGTAATATAAAATTTAAGTCATATATTATATTCGTCAATAAATTTTTCAAAGTTTATCGAAATTGACCAAATACTAATAAAAAAGTAACTTAAATAAAACGTTTACCTGATGGTATGTAACGTGATGGAAACCAACATTTATCTTAATACGAGTAACTTACCTTAACCAATGCCTCTTGGCAATGGCGGTGTGGCAGCAGATCGCGTCATACTGGTCAGCGATCCACACGATGAGTATAATATAGAAAGCTGTTGTGGTGTCATTGAAAAACTCTGACATGATTGCCTCCATACCTGGGAACAACAAAATTAAAAGATGTAAGTCACACGCTAATTAATGAAATCGCAAAACCTTACTAAGGGAGGGACAATGGAAGTCTCTAGGAGACTGAATATTAGTCTTGCATATTTGAGCACTTGGCTATATTACACAATCTGTAGGTATTAATTTGGATAGTATTGAAGTGATTTCAATTATAATTTGAGATCTTCTGATCAAAAAAAAAATGAAAAAATTTTTGGTCACTTAGAAACTTGAAATTTAAATAGTCTCTAATATCAAATGACATTTACAGACAACTAAGCAACTGTCTAATATCAAATTAGAGAAGTTGAAAACAGTGACCGCTGTGGTAAGTTTCTCGCATTCGTGCCTGTCTACCCATCAACACTCGGATATAATTCGAAGCAAGAGTTAATTGAGCATACGACGAACAACACCACAGATCTTATGCTAGATAAGATATGATAAAAAGTTCTATAGTTAATGCAAGTAAAAAAAAGCTTTCTTGAGTGAAGAATATCAGCCTAATTGCTCACTAATGCTCTTACAATGAGAGAAATCATGGTAATGAAACCTGCATAATCTTGCAACTATATGTGTAACCATGATTCAATGTGGATCAGATCTCCTGCAAAGGTTGCGCACGCATATGGGACGGGAGTTCCTTCTTGTGAAAACCTAACTCGAGCTCAAGAGAGATAAGGACGTAACCAGAACTAAGGCCAAGAGGATTATGATTGCCAAACATGCGTCATGTTTAGAAATTCGCTTCAAACATGCAAAAAGTTTACATCAGTGTACACGGTTAAATGACGCGAAAGCAAGTCTTCGCGGACCGTACCCGGACGTGTTAGCGTCGTCGGTTGACCGCATCAAACTGAAAACCCCAATCACAAGTACTAAATACTATTGCACTAAATTTACGGCGGCAAACAATAGCAATAAAGTCAATTACTTTGGATACAATGTATTAATTTCACATTTATACTTCGAACATCCAGAAAGTATAAATCAGTGTACACGGTTAAACGTCGCAGAAGCAAGTCCTCGCGGACCGTGCCCGGACGTGTTTATTGTATCAGTGTCGCCGGTCGGCCTCATCAAAATGCAAATTAGCCGGGCCTGCGCCGGCGAGCCGGACAGTTGCCCGTATTGAGTTATATCCGAGATTCGCACTGTTTGTACCTGAAAGCTATACGAATAAAACCGTGAGCGCGCAATCTGATTCCGAATATTGATTCGGTCTGTTTGCTGAATGAATTGCATTTTCGGTCAATATGCTTATTTATGATGTCCTCTTCGTTGATGGGATGATTAAACTGAATACTGGGGTATGATTCTGTTGTGCACTCCACTGTTAAAATTAATTAAATATTTATTCTTTATTTCTCAGCATCATCAGTCATATGTGTATAAATGCGTCATGATGAAGTAATAGGAATTGACACCATATGTGAATCTCGATTCCATTACTAAGCATTCCAGCCAAATATGACCTTAGTCTTGTGGCTATTGCCTCTTGCTACCCCTTTAGAAATAAAGACTTGAATTCGTGTGTGTGTACGTATGTGGAGAAATGTTACTTTCTTTGCATCGAGTATGACTTGCATATCTTGTAAAAACATGAATGTCTAACAGCAAAATTGCAATACATCTCAGTGAAATTTACCGCAATCACATCTACACACACACGGCGCTGCAGAATGAATCGGTCGCTTTATGTCTGGTAGTTAATAAGCTCTCGCCGAGTTCACATTTCAGTTGGGCATGTCTTCCTTGCATGGGTTAGACGTGGAAGGAGGGAGAGGGGGCGATATTGGCTTTCTTTATATTACGTATATCTTGCATCAGTCGTTATGTGTAATTTCCTCTGGCCGATTATGACTCTCGATCTTTAACCAAACACATGATCTTGAAAATCAACTTTGCAATACATCCCAGTGAAACCCACCGCAATCGGTCGCTGCATGTCGGGTAGTTAATAAGCTCTCGCCGGGTTCACATTTCGGTCGTTAGCGAGTAATTGTCGGCACCTAATTAGTTGTCGACACCCGACCGCGGGCTCCGGTGTCTCACACATGACCCACCGCCATATTTAATGCCGCTCTGTGAAGGTTGCATACGAGTTTGTGTGGAGGACTTGGTTAGAGTGAGACGTTGGGGTGGTGTTTAAAACCAATTAATGAAATTAAAAGAAATAAAGCTTGATTTAAAAAATTCTAACAATATGAATTCGTTAATTTAAACTTAATTCAAATGGGCATTTAAAAAATAATATTTTATGTAATAATAGGTAAGGGTACCTACTTAATATATACTTAATTATATAGATTGATGCTAATGTATACCCTAATGTTTATTTTACAAGAAGTAGTATTTAACATAGTCTCTGCCCACCTCCATGGAATACATCACGCGTGATGGATCAATCACATCAATTTAAACTTAAGATCAAATGTTAAGCTTTATAATAATATTATTAAACAAAAATAAAACAGAGTAACGTTGAATAACATGGCACGTTATCCAGTACGGAACACTTGTATGGAAGACTTGTACGCATCCGGATCCACTTGCCAACAAATCACATTTTCATAACTTCCATACTTCTCACATGCTTGTAAAGGTGAGAGCCTTATTAAAAACCCAGAGTTACCTATGTGGCTGATTCAAATATCAAATTTAATTTTTGATTTTGGCCTAGTAAGGCCACATATTTTTTAATATTGCGCTCAGCCCGATAGTCTGAAGCGACCCTAAAAGTCACCAGCAGTTACATATTCAGCGGAGCGCGCGACGTAATCCTGAGTGAGACGAGTACCGGACCGGCCGACGTGCCCGGCGCTCGCGCGCTATTAATTTTAATTCCGAGCATTTCCGAGTGCCGGCGAATATAGTCGAAGATCGCCGAAAGGCACGCTCCGCACTTTGGCGGTGTTAAATGGTGCAAATTAAGCCGGCCGAAATTCGCTTTTGGATATTTATATGTCCAGTGACCTTGCAAGGCAAAACAGGATTAGAACGGACGAAATTCTCTTTAGTTTCGGAGAAATAGAAACAACTTTCCTTTAATTTTTATATATTATAGTATAACGAGCCACGCTAGTTTGAAATCGCACGTCGTAGTCGGTCATTAATATGTGTATGAAATTTGTTTCAAATATATAAGTATATAAATAAATCTTGTTAATATCTTGTTGTTATCAATTATAATTACACTTCCTACAACATAAAATTCTCAGACATTAGTTCCTTAAAAAACAGCAGTATAATTTCCAAAAGTAAATAAAATTGTAAAAATTGTTTGTTTACATTAGCATAAACAGAATCGATACAAAACGTCACCCAGCACCGGACAGGCGTGCGGGACAGGTTTGAGAGGTTGTCGGCGGCAGGCGGCGACTGCAGGTGGTCTGCGGATCTTGTCGGACGAGGGCAGCCCGGACACCGGCGCCATAATATCCGCGACGAGAAAATCAGTCACGATTAACGAAACCCGAGCTTTGAAACATACTAGCTGAAAGTACAACTAACATACATACATACATATGGTCACGTCTATATCCCTTGCGGGGTAGATAGAGCCAATAGTCTTGAAAAGACTGAATGGCCACGTTCAGCTATTTGGCTTAATGATAGAATTCAGATTCAAATAGTGACAGGTTGCTAGCCCATTGCCTAAAAAAGAATCCCAAGTGTGTAAGCCTATCCCTTAGTCGCCTTTTACGACATCCAAGGGAAAGAGATGGAGTGGTCCTATTCTTTTTTGTATTGGTGCCAGGAACCACACAACTAACAACGCGTGAATTGAGAATTTGACATTTACTGTCTTGTTTTATAACGATTTCTAAAATCAGATGTTGAAATGCAACGTAATATAAAAGATAAATAAATAAACTAAATACCATTCTTATCTTAAAATTTACGATTAACAACACAATACAAAGTTTTCAATAAGGATAAGGTATAGTCGTAGTGTAAGCCGTGAATAGAACATTACAAGCTTTTACCAATGGAACTAAACTTGTATGTAAATTATGTATTTTCAAATCTATCATTTCATAATTTTGTTTAAAATACTAAAAAAATATACCTATATTGTACTTATTAAAAGCCGAAAAAACATCGGTTGATTTTTCATGTCTCTTGGAACAGTTGCTACGACTCGTAGCACTGCTACGCCAATGTCTACAAGTTCATCGTAGCAGGTCAAACCACGTGGCCACGTCACGTTTATAGCATAGTAAGCAGGAATGGTTAAAAAAATAATTCATATGATCCAGTGCTGAATTAAAACCTGCTGATAAACATAAACTTATCCAAAATAATCAGTGCAATGAAAAGCGACGCAAATATAACACAGTCGTACGTAAGAAAGAGCAATGGTACAATCAGATTTTTCCGAGGAGCCCTAAAATGGCGCACCGGATCCATTATTCTCAATTTGCGCGGGCCGCGACGGTGCACGGCGGGTGTCCCCCTTGATTAAACCAGGAAGTAAGAAGTAACAATTTGTGTGCATTTCTCTATTCGCCGCCGCCGGTTTATACAGTCCCCTGGATTGCACTTGAGATTTAGATTCTCTCACGTACTTACGGCACTGCAATTTTTGTTTAAGATAAAAATTCTGTATCAAAGTAATTTTTTTAAGCTTTATTTCGTCCCTTTTTGCGTTTATTTTGTTAAGTCCTCGAGCATAGCCTTTTTCTAGCAAAGGATCCCAGTTCGTAACTGTTCAAATATAAGTAGGTACTTACTATTAATAGTTATTAATAGTTGACGGCCTCTGTGGCGCAGCGGCAGTACGCTTGTCTGTGAGACCAGAGGTCCCGGGTTCGAATCCCGGTCAGGGCATGATGAGAAAAGAACTTTTTCTGATTGGCCTGGGTCTTGGATGTTTATGTATATAAGTATTTATTGTAAAATATAGTATCGTTGAGTTAGTATCTCGTAACACAAGTCTCGAACTTACTTCGAGGCTAACTCAATCTGTGTAATTTGTCCCGTATATATTTATATTTATTTATATTAATAACGATGCTTTCATCTGTATAGTAATGTAAGCTCTAAACCCTTATATACATACATATGTATATAGGCAAATGAATAATGCACCAAATCAATTCAAATGGAATCCATCAGGCCTACTAATAGCTAACTACTGAACGACGCCGGCGTCTAACTGCGTGTCCCGCCGCGTTTCGGCTAAGCCGTGCACCCGTGATCCGCCTTTACGAGATCGTTAGCGCCGGTAATCGCGACGTTGCACGGCCCGGATTACCTCCGTGCATTATTAGTGTTTTTATTGATTCACTCGGCTGCCGTCGTAAACTGAGATTATTATTCGCGACTACTCCCCCCTCCTCGCCTTCGTTCAGACACCCGCTGCGATTGATGTGCTCCTATTGGACCTAAGACTTGGTTGAGATGTGTAGGAGCTGCTTTTCACTCTTATTTTTACATGTTTCAGGTAGCACTATTTTGCTTAGGGCCCAGAGCTTGGCCAGAGTAAGTACTGCATACACATAAAATTATTTGCTCTTTTCACAAGTGGTCTACGAATACCTCAAAAGTCATCATCACAATAACGAGGACCACGAGTCTACCTCGATCCAGGAGTAGTAATGTTTGTAATGGAGCGACTACAATTTAACGTCCGTCAACATGTTGAACGAAGATCCTGATCAAATAAGATCAAACTGACACATTGCGTCGCCCGAATGTGCAGAAAAGCCTTGACGAAATGTCGATTACAGCTCTTTAGCACAAGTTGATGTGGATGAAGACACAAATAAAAAAAGATAGGTATTGTAATGAAGATTCTTTTGCACATACTTTCAGCTGTTGGCCCAAACCAAATCACAATCTAACAGTACAAAAGCGAGTACAGCCAGCGCCCTCCTCCAGTTGTTTTGTTACTTAATCGCTGCGATAACAACATTTAACGACGGCTAGGTGACTGGCGAAATTCCACTTCGATGTTTAGTGCTCATTCTATTTTCATTAACCATTTGCCCACTTAATGATCCAGATCCTAAGGGAGTGACTCAATGACTGGAACCCGTAAAATTAAACCTTAGCGTGACCTGAGCTGCAATCGATATCGTTTAAGGGATTTCTCTTCATTAGCTGTTATCTCATTAAAACAGTCTTTTCAGTCAACTTGCTCTTCTAATTGTAGTTTAAATTAACTTTTTGAATTCTTTACTAATTCGAATCATGGGTCTATTCGTAGCACCCTTGTAAGAAAATCATGAGAATATTTGACTGGTTCCGGTATAAACCGCAATCATATTATGAGTCACATTTTAAAAACATTGTGTACCTAAATAAAAAAAACTATTGATATATATTATTCGTTTAATTATACTTACCTAAACATATAAAATAAGTAGCCTAAGTCCATGACAAGTTTTTGTCACTAATCACTTTAACAATTAAACTTGTCCCGAACCCCAAAATCCACCAAAACAAGCGGACACTATTGCTAATTAAATAAACCTATCGAACCATAAAATACTTCAAATATATTTTAGCGAAATTCCAATACAAGCTGAATGATTTCCAAGTGGCAATAAATAAATAAAGAACGGAAGGTAAGCTGTATCGAGGGCCCGGTAATTCTATTTTAATTGCCTGGTATATATTTCAATGAGGCTAAAACCTCTTGTAACAACAAATATAGATCGCGAATCTTAAGGTATTATTATACAACAGATTACATAGTGAAACAGTAGTGCAATTTAATTTCAGAATATACGTTTTGTTTAGAAATTCAGTCCGCAAAGATCGTCTAGGGTTTGCAAGCACTTTCACTTAGTTCAACATTTGTCAAAGATTTTTTGTTGATATCTGTGTCACAGAGGTCAGACGAGAGATGTTTCATAAAGAAACTACTCTTGATATGACCTTTTGCCAGAACGTCTCCGATTTGATCAAGGTACGTTCATCTGGCCTTCCCATTCCACCAATTCCATTCACACTAATTTTGTATATTTGCTCAGTCAACCTACTTTCATTCATCTTCTCGACGTGACCAAACCATCTAACCATTTTCTTTTTTAATCATTTTACTATTTCTTTTTCACATTACCTACAACATTCCTCGCCAGATCATACTCGCTCACTTTTTCACCGCGTTTATTCTACTTTGCTTAATAAGAGCTTACACAATATCGCAAACGTTTCATAATATCAACATGATATGTGACGAACCCAAGGGGTTTAGGCAGACGACAAACTTCGATAACAAGCGGCGATGGCATTATTACACGCTAGGATCGGCTCAAGCAGTGCCCGCCTCGCCGCAAATACGGCGACTCATCGACAATTTGTATCGAGCGGGACGCATGCATGTTAATAAAGCCTATTGTGGCCCTTGCTGCCGTGAGATTAGCCAGCCCGAGCCGAGACGAACCAATCTACCGGCTTACGACAGACCTCTTTATACACTAGACTCAGCAATATCAACTTCCAATTATCATTCAACAGAGCAACACAAAATTAGCCAATATATTGATCGGAACTCGAACAATAGAACAATTTCGACACCGCTCGCATCTAAAGCCAAACACTGATTTCCTACGTTACTCAGGCCGATAAATTAATTAATAAATTCAATTTTATTTGATTACAACGAGCTGGTGGTTAAAATAAGGCGCGGAACTTTTACGACCCAATTAGAAGGGTAGAGGAAATGAAGACGAGCCTTATCGCATTACAGTATACAACAATTGTTAATCCTAATTCTGATAATCTTCTTCAATTATTTTAAATCTTAACACAAATTTAAAAATAAAATATACAGGTGAATATGTAAAAGTAGTTTCATTTCCTTTAACGATTCGCAATAGTGATGTGGACGAGTCAATAATTAAAATATCTGGGGACGTTTAATTTCGATAATCCGCTTTGGCACTCACGTTGGTTTATTAGTTTACGCTACTTTCCACTAGTTTCACTGGTACATAATTGCCTGAATATTTGATTATAGACAAAGCAAAATAAATATGTAAGTTGGAAGATGTAGATGTGGTAATAATATTTGTACGACTTTGACATGACATGTTATTAAACATGATACTAATGTTAATTAAAACACAAAGAGAAACGCTTACCCCTCCTGGTTAACCTACCCAAGGAATCTAGTGATACTTGATTTTAGTTCGAAATTCGCAAAATCTACGGTAACTCGATACAGGAAATTGAGGCCCCGTGACCAGGTAAAATTAGGGCAGAGCACTAACGTACAGCTAATGGGGAGAGTGGATCAGTCAGGCAGGCCTGGCCATGCCTCGCGGTCGAATCAACATTTGTCGAGCGATGGAATTACCACCGCGCGCCGCGTCAACGTCACATAATTGATTCAACGTTGGTCGGCGGACGGCACGCCTTTTTTTGTCCAGCGCCCGGAAAAAAAAAGGCTCAAAATCCACCGCCACTAATTCAATCTCTCACGCTTTGCAACGCTTCCCGGTGGCGCGTTACTAAATTTCGTTGCAGATTTCCATAAAATATTGGATTAACTATCAAGTTGGATGCATTTTAACCTGAGCTTTTTGATACAAAATTTTAAGGTTAAATAACTTTAACCACCATTACATACATCACAACACGTCTCACCGTTACATGGTAGGCAGAACGCACAGTCTTGAAAAGACTGATAGGCCACGTTCAGCTGTTTGGCTTAATGATAGAATTTGTAACTTCTTGAAATTTTGTGTATAGTACAGTACGGTAAAAACCTATATATTTTGCAGGTGGCACTAAAATTCTGCATGTAGGTGACGTAAACTAGCGCGTGTAAATCGTAGGTGGCGCTAAATTCGCACAGGCGAAGCTGCAGGTGAAAGCTAGTATGGTGAGAATTTTATTACATTAGGACGTCATCAGTGAAAACAGAACGCATCCGTTATCAAAATACATTTCTAACTAAATTAAAAGTGTTTGCCCGCTGCTCTCAAACATTGAATTACATAATAAAATCATCATTATATGCAATAGAACCAACCGATGGGGGAAACCGCAAACCACTTTACAGTATGTTTGATTAAAAACATAACAAATATTTACGTTATTAATCAAACATACTGAAAAGTGGTATATTATGCGTCCATAAAAACAGAACTAATCAAAAAACAGACATTTTAAAAAGACAAAACAATTTAAAAGGAAACCCTTAAATTAATCAATTACTAACGACATGGAGGTAATATGATAGTATTTATGATTCAAAAATCTTCTTTGATACGATCTTTTAAATAACAAAACTGAAAAAACCTTTGTTTGAAAAATAGTGTGATCCGATTCATTTATCACAAATACCAAAGCAATACTCGGATACATACATATTTACGGTTTCGCACAGAAGTATTTCAGTGCAGTCCATTCAGAACCTGCAATGCACATGCAATTGAACATCATCCGACATGGAAACTGATACCGTAGCAGGAAATACTCAGTAGGGGTCCATTGATTTGAAGTAAATAGACAATGGATAAAAAAGTTTTTTGAAAAAAAAAAATATCAGAATTAAAATTACTACTGATGTCCATAGCGAACTCGCGAACAGTTTAATTTTTACAAGCAAACATACATACATTTTTACCAATTTGGTAGATTTCACTCGCTAATAAAATAATTCACGACAGAGTGACGGGATATGTATATTTGACTACATTATTTATGAATCTTTAATATTTACTTAAGTCGAAGAGCCTGTAAAAATGTTTAATATTTTTAAAAAGAATCGCATGTTCACTACAACCGAATATGACAGACGTTGGATAGACACGCAAATTGACATAATTTTATCCATAAAAAGTTTAACATTTCTAATGTTTTAAAACTACATATCTCTTGTCGATGAAGTCAGGTGGATCATTTTCTATTTTTTGACATTTATTCTATCCTTTTTATTTTTCCTCCTCTTTGTGTAAAAGCACGAAACAAAGTCACAATTTCCTTTCGTTAAAAATAAGCCTTCTCTATTAACTTAGTTGGTCTGAGTGTAAAGTTCTAGACGCAGAATGAAGAGACGCATATTTCCACTGTTTCTCAGAAAATCTTTTTGCTCTGGCTGTGCTATGAAAGGGAAGGAGATATTCGACGTATTTACATGGAAAAATAAATTCATTCATGAAAGCAAATAAATGTTTTATTGGTATAACTTATTATTGTGTTAAAGTAAATTGTGTTTTATTATTTTTATAAGTTATATTTACTCAATTTCAAATTGTTCATGTAATATGTCAAACTGTAATGGCCACTGCTTAGTTTGTTTGTTTATTTTAAGTTATAAAATCAAATAAAAGTTAACATTCTTCATACAAAAAACCTTCCAAACATTACCATTTTTAAACTAAAAATATAATAAACGTCAAATGACTTTGCTATTCCGCTGAACGTCCCAACGAAGCCAACGCAATATTCGTTTGTTGTTTACTTGGAAAATGAATTTACAGGGAAATAAAGCAAACTGCATTAGACGCACGGTTGTCACAATAATAAAGTTCATATTAGTTTCATAAAAGAATGAGGACGACATTGTATATACGTTTCGAAATGAAAAACAACCGTTAAGCCACTTGGGAACAAAGTGCAAGCAATATTGCACGATTCGATTTAAAACTGCGATAGGTTTCAACGCAGACGACCAACAAACTAAAATAACTATCAAAATAACCGATGTTATTTTTTTTATTATTTAAAAATATATTTTTTTATATGGACTTCTACAGCAAATAAATAAGGAAGGAATGTGATCGTATGTTTTCATGTCCTAATAATCGTCGGAGCTCATCAACCAATTACAATTTTTTTATCAATATGAAGAATGTAATATCAGGATGGATAAGGGTGAAGATCATTAAATCGGGAAAAACCGCGGTAATGTAAGTAGGTAAACAAAATACACAAATTAAAGGTAAATGCTGAATTCGTCACAATTCTGAGATGCATAAGTACATAAGTTATTAGCTAAGTAATCAATTGTTCAGTTTAGGTTGTGCCATATTACCATACCGTAACGATAACTAAACGCAAGCTGACAATATTCCGGCTAACCGAAATTTGTATTGCAACATTAAAATTTTCCACACTATTGGCACCGTCATTGTTACCACTAAAGTCAAGTCTGACGCAAATTAAAGTAACTAAGTGTGATTTGTGTACTCTCCTTATTCTATAACGTAGTGATATAATCAAAAGTTCCCCCGCAAAGGCAGTGGAGGAGCGCTTCCGGCGAACCCGGATGTTCCCAATTTACACAAACTGACTTAATTCTTCGACACACATAACACACTTATGCACCGTCAGCGCTTCTGTAAAAGGGTATTGCTTTTCCTTTAACGGAAACTTCAATACATAATATGGAAGATATAGTTCAATTAACCTTAGAACTAAAGAGAGAGAAAGAAATCTTTAATAAAATTAAATATGAAAGATCAAATAGTTAGAAGGGAGATGTTTACACCCTTACAGCTATTTGATCCCTAAGTGAATAATATAATGTTGTTTTAAAATGACTGTGCTTTTACTACTTCAAGACAAAACACCGAAATATATTTTAAATATAGCCATATTAGCTTGTCGGAACTTCAAGCTTATGATGTCGATTTGAAATATGTACTATGAACAACATTTAAATCTCCTATAATATCTTAGGTATATAAGAAAAAAGTCTCAACAATATTGAAGCGAGTTTCCGATTAACTGTCGGACGGGCTAAAGCAATAACCTGGGCTTTATGATAAAGTTAATTAGATAGAACATTCGTTCCCTCGAGCAAGTATACAGATGAGACGAGAGCCTTTAGATAAAAGTGCAGGAAATTGAGACGAAATCGCCGCGCTTGCTGCCTTCTTAGTGAATAATCTTAGTGCAACCCGTAATCTCAATCTTACAAATGAGAGATAAGTTTAAAATTAGGTTTACGTTAATAATAGGTAAAGTATCGTAGTAAAAATACCTATAGTATAGTTGTGTCAAGCTATGAGGCTATGACGTAAATGGAAATAAACTGTAAAAAACATACGTACAGTCCCGTATAACCCTTGCGGGGTAGACAGAGGCAACAATAAATAAATTGAAAAAAAAAAATTGAAAACAGTCTTGGAAAGACGTTCAGCTATTTGGAAAAAATAGCTGAAGGTGGAAAATTTAATTTTTTCTTACGGTACAAAAGATCACAGGACTTATCATTTCACATACATACACTGGTTTAGAAGCGAACGCTTCCACATGACGACCGCACAGATTCATTTCGAAGTTTGCGAAGAACGGACGCAGCCCGGAGGCATAATTAGTTCTGCGTTCGGCGAGCGGGAAGTCAAACAAAATAGTGATATCGCCGGTGCGGACTGCACGTGACGGACGCCGCTTATGTGTGTGAAAACTCTAATAAACACACAGTTTGAATAAAGTTTACCACTATATACTCGAAGTTTTTTTTATAAATATAGCCACGGCATTTTTCTTAATTGATAGATTTTTTTAAAATATAGTCACGTAATTTTCCCTGATTGATAAACATTTCCAGAGACTATATCTAAGTATATAATTGCCACCATCCATCCATTTTCATTATCTTTTAAACCAGAAAGTCCCCAATTTAACCAAGGTTCGTTTGCATTCGTTCCCTTTCGAACATTCGCTTTGCAAAGCTCTTCTGTTAACCTGCTTTCTTTTATCCTCTCAACATAACTAAATCATCTTAGCATTCCCTTTTTTATTCCGTCACTATATCCTCAATCACATCACAACATCACGTAACACGCTGTCTTCTTTATCCTCAAAATGTTAATTTCCATCACGTTTATTTTTTCTTTGTGCAGTGTATATTTTAAGTAATTTTGTCGACTGCATATAACAACAATGGCCTCATAGATCCCGTTACTGTGAGCGGATCGCTGTGTTAATCTGTGTGACTCAGCCTGACGAGCCCTCGGCGGGTCAAAAGGGTGGTCTATTGTTCTACACTGACGCCTGTAGGTCGCGCTTCGACGGGTCAGAGGTTACCCGGTTTTGTTACACATGTTGTATTTGACGTTTTGCTTTATTAGAAGTTGTCGTTAGCATTCATAATTTCAGGAAAACCTCTTTTCTATCTCAGTACTACCCTACACTCTTTCAAGGAACATAAATGACAAATTTCCATTAGGTTAAGCTAAGCGTTGTCTTACCTCTAGTCATAAAAAACGCAACTAGTACTATATATGTATTTTACTAATATTTAAAATTCCAAAATCGTTGAAGTTTAGTAGTAAATTGGTTTAAATATGAATTTAATTGTATGTAAGTGATTTTTTTCACAAGAAATACAAATATATTTGGAGATTCAGTCGGATTTTTTGCAACAAAAATTCATTGAAACTTTCACTGATCACAAGAACATCGTACGAGCTAATTCACTTAGCGTTTACACCTTGCTTCGTGTAGGTACGCACATGCACAAAGTATGTTTCTTGGTTCTACAAAGTACGATACAGACAGGCAGACCTGAATATTTATATTACATTCGACTATAATAAATTACGGTAACACATAAATTGAAAAATACTAGACTGGCTACTTCGTAGCATCCTTACGTCGTAGTATCACTCCATGTCGTAGCACCTCTACGTCGTAGCAAAATGCTACGACTTGCAACATCGCCCACAAATAATGCTTAATTTACTTAAAGCTTAACAAAAGAAACATAATGTTAGAAACTAAATTAGTTATGGCGCCCCCATTGTTAAACTTAAGATAGGGGCTAAAATATTAAAATTGGAAAATGCCAAATCGTTCACAGCTAATCTGTAAACTAAACCCGGGTAAAAATTAAACTTTTCGCAATTTAATTCATAGAAAGAACGTACGGGCGAAGTTTCAGCTTTCATCTAAGATAAAACCGAGCGTCTGGCCCTATCGGGTGTGGATTAATAATAAAGGAGAGTCTGACTCAGATTTCAAAGTTCGAAACTTATGATAGAAAATAATTTCGTAGAAAACGGAAGCAGAAATTAGGAATATAATATTACAAGCTTATTATAAAAGATTAATGATCAAGTTTAAATGATCTCGTTTTGTGTAAAAGCCAAATTATATATAAGGCATAGTTTAGGTACTGGTCTGGTTTATCAAAGAAAAATTTAAAAAATATAACATTTCTTTTTGTAACAACTTATACCAAAGACGATTAAAAAGGGAAAATCAACTTTTCTATGAAATTAAGTAACAATTGAGTCCTTTACACACGATAAGAGATTTTTACGGCTTACTTTGTCACACAATGTAACAAAAGGAATAAATAAAACATTTAAGTCCATTACTTAGAATTGTCCTCAAACAAGTCCCAACATTCACGTTTCCATTCTGATCTTCTTATAGTCCAGAAATATTGAAGTTTGTACACGCGTCTCGCGGATACACAATACAATTTATTTATTGAAAACAACTTACGAACTTTGTACTAAGCCTATAGAACAACAATACAGAGTTATTTCAATTTGTCGATTCCGTATGGCTTGGACTCGACAAACTGAAACAATATGGGTACTCATGATTATTGTTTCTTATATAAATTAAGATGTTATTTATGTTTAAAAAAATAATAGCTACATACTATCTTAATTAATTTTAAGGTACATCTTCAACAATACATTTTTGACAAAGCTTTAATCAAACAACTTACTGGAAAAAAACTGGAATGTTTGACCACAGTTCCGGAAGTTACACGTAGCAACATCCTCTACTTGGATCCTAATTGTTTTTCACTGAGAAAGTGCTTATTTTCATAGTTCATTCTAAGCCTGTTCAGGTGTTCTAAAGTGGCGAGAACCACACGGCCCAGTCAATTGTACCAATGTGAACACGGCAATAAGGAAATAATAAAAGTATCTGTTGGAAGTTGAAGCGTCGAGAATCGTAGAGTCGCGCGCACAACTTCTTAAAACTTCGTTGTCGGTCCAGGCACTAACTCTTATTACAAACTTGGACCAATAGACACTCCAGTTATAACTTCCGAACCGATATTACAAATTAGCGATGATACTTTGATAAATGTTGTTGCGAATTAAATAAAGTTCGATAAACGCTTTATTTTGTTTCATTATTTTGAAATATTAACGCGACTATGGGCGAGGTTTATGAACTTGGGACTCCTCTTGAGATTCAAATAGTGAGATTCAAAACACTATTTGAATCTCAATTTCATCATCAATCTTTACAGCAGATTGAAGCCTTACAGTCTTTTTAAGCCAACAGGCTCTGTCTACTTCGCAAGGGATATATACGTGATTATATGTATGTATATACTTATATGTAAAATCATAACCAAGTTTAACCAGCATTTTATTTCAGGTAAGTTACCTCACCAATTATGTCGTACTCAAAGTGCCAACGGGCTAGTCGCATTACCAAATTATGTCTAGCTGCAGCACCACACGGCGGCCTTCCGAAATGCAATAAAAAAGCACTCCGGCTAATTCCGCAGATGTAGACCTGGACACTAAAACTTGCAGACGCTGCATTCTCGGGAATAGAGACAAATTATCGTGATAATCAACGCTAACTATTGTGAAATTAAATTCAACACACAGATATTTTATTTTCTTTTTAATCTGATATAAGAGTTATCGTTATAAAATGCATTTGAAGCGGTTAAAAAAGGTGTGACTGACGAAGCTAAACGATAACTTTTAAGTAGGTAATAAAATTAATTAATAAAAAAAACATCATCCATGTGATAACGCTCGTATGTTCTTCCCATCCCTCGTGTGTATTGATCAATCTTTAATTACAGACCGGCAAGCCATTAATTACTCTACTGAATACCGGAACAAAACACGATATTCAGTGCACTATCTATAACAGTGACAAAATGTTTGTCTGTCCGTATGTACTGACAAATGAACAGGACTCGTGTTCCGTGTAAACCATACGTCTGGGCAATATTACCGTTATGCCGTGATCGCCATGTTGGAGCTAGGAATATGAATTATGTCGGTGGATGTGGTGGCATGGAGAATTTTGAATAAATAAACTGGTGAAATAAGCAATATGAGATACGATATTTGAGTTTATGACAAATAAATTTTCCGAACACACGAAATCGACATTTCCTAAGAAAATTAACTGCTTATCTCAATGGTTGTTATTTAGAACTTTCTAAAGAAACCAGAATTTACCCGTCTTTACCAACAAGCAAAAGACCAAAGGAATTATTGGGAGAAATAAAAAAAAATAGCACCAAAAGTGGCTACGCACTACGTAATAACACAATACTGAATCAACCAATGTGTCCTAAAACAATAAACTGTACAATAACAACTCCATCAAAATTCCGTATGCGCCGTACATGAAAAAATTGCCATTCTCATAATAAAAGTGCACTTCATACAGTGACAGCAAACTGAGCGAATCCGCCAGTGTTTGCCGCTCATCAATCATCTGCGATCGGTTTAATGCAACGTCATCCACCAATGGCATGGCTAACAGTTTCCTTGTGGTCATTCTTTATTCTATATGCATAATACCGTCCGCCCACGGAATATGATAAAAAATTTAGCCTATGCGTTGTTTTGACTACTTTGTGTGTACTAGTGCACCAATTGACCAAACAAGGAACCTATTAATGTATATATTTTTACATATAGAACAGCGAAGAACTCGTCATTACTGAAAAGTTTCAAACAAATACGTTTAAAAGTTTTTAAAAGCCCCATCATTTGACATATGAAGTTTTACAAAAAAAAATATTTCTTATGGAATAGTTTATATTTTATTCTTATAATGCTTAACCTTAACCGTAACCTTAGACCCTTGGACTAATTGGGTTAAGATCTAGTTGCAGGACATGGAACATATTATGTGCATACCATATAATGAGGCTGTTCTTCGTGATGATCAATCACTCGATCAGGAAAGCAATATGTATTTATATTTATTGATTGATAAAATGATAATAAATAAGAAAACAGTATGAAATAAACACGTAAATGGGGTGTAATCCGGACATCTACCTCCATTGTCGCGGGGGCTTAACTACCGAGTGCCGTTCACTTCGGAAATTAATAAGCGATATCCGATACTTCATGTTAGCCAACGGATTAATTAAATGGACGAAAATCTTTTTAAAACACCATGCTCTGCGATGGAAATTATACATACATACATGAAATCACGCCTCTTTCCCGGAGAGGTAGGCAGAGACTACCTCTTTCCACTTGATGGAAATTATATTGATCGAAATTAATTATACATATAGGTAAATAAGGTTTTTATTTAAAACGAGATAAGCCCTCCGACCCTTGCTGGGGAACCTAACCTATATTGGCCCTTGCGATATAGAATCGTTGCAGTAACAAAAAGTACATTTTTATATAGAGAATGTAGGTATCCATAAATATTAAAGTGATTGGAATAACAAAAATCTTTTCAGAGCTTAAATTTATATCTTGGGAGTTTAATATAGAAACATATACAGCCGTTTAAAACAAATATCATTCAACGAATTCTTTTCCAACTGGTTTAAAATATAAAAGGAGATTAAAATTAATAATTCAAAGAGAGGCACAGATAGCAACATCGAGTGCGGTGCATCATATAAACAGTGCCGATTCATGCCTCGGGTCACTGCAGCGGGATTACGCCCGTGAACAGATTATAATTCATCACGATCGACAGCATGCCTAATTATGCAGCGAGCCCAATATAAACTATGTAAAATTTAAAAAACAAAAAAAAAAGATTACGAATTTCTGACGAAGGTCGTAACTAAATTCGGCACCGACACTTTCATTTGATTGGGCATTGTTTCGGCCGGTCCGGCGCTAATACACTGCACTGTATGCGATGCGAATCCAATTTTGGAACGCGAGACCTGAGCGGCGCCTATCTAAAAGTATTGCCAACTGAGCGTTCACGGCGCTAAATCTGGCGGTTTTTAGCCATGTTCATAGCTTAACGCCTAGCGCCCATTTTCAAAAATTTGGGGTTTGTATATAATTATTGACAGTCAAAGATTTCAGACAGTTACGAAGTTAATTCCAGGTAAAACCGAAATAGGCGAACACCGTGAGGAACGTCGTTTTCTTTTTGTTCGTCTTAATAACTTGGCTTAATACGTTTAGTGCTTGTTTTAGACAACTAGAGGTTATTTACGATCGATTTAGCGCCTTCTTGGCGGAAGCAGTTGGCAACAGTACTATCCACTACGATCCATTAGTATTCAGCGCGAGGCGTCAACGTACGTGCTGCTGGGAACGTGATGCGATGCTCGAGCAAACAAAAACACAGCCAGCTGAAATAGGCTCATCCCCTTTGAATCATTCGTCATAGTACGACACTAAAAAAACGGTGACGGTGATCCATTTTTGGATCTGATTTTTATTTGAGAATAATTTCTGTTAAATTAATACATTGAAACTCAATAACATTTAGTAAATCATATAATCCACCATATTGAATAGAATCAATTTCTTTGCAAAAGCACGCTTTCTTCAAAATCATTCACATTAATTCAGAACATCTAGCGAACAATTCAAAAATGGTTTCTTCAAAAAGGCTGTTATCTTAGAAGAAATCCCATCTTTGTAATTGAAACGTCTAAGTCGGGACGGTGACGTAGATAATAGAGCTTATTAAATATGCCGAACCTCTCTGCGGACGAGAACGGATTGAAAACCCTTCTTCTCGCGGTCGGGTAATAATCTCTTCGGCAGACATTTTTCAGAGTTCGCGAGTGCCGGAGGATGCCCGATAGCATCGCTGGCCGGATTGAAATTTAAAATGCGTAAGCCAAAGACTTTTGGACGAGAACATATATATAAAAATTTAAAAAATTACGTTGAGTATATATTTCACGCAAAGTTGCAACATCAAGTAGTAAATAAGTATCTTTACCTACTTAAAATCAGTGATCGGAATCTCAGCTTATTGATATATATATATTAAACAAGTCAAATTCAATTTAGGGGATGAGCATTTTAAGTGAGCGATTTTTTACCTTAAAGGACAACAATGTATTTTTACCTTTATGGTAAATTTATAAATTTATGATATGACAAAATCAGGTTAACCGCCCTACTATCAGCTCCATCACAGGACTAAAAAGTCTCAAACATGTAATACGGTTCAGGAACTCACACAAAGGTCACTTAATCATGGGTTCATACGGCACAGCTATACCCAAACATATACGTGTACGGCACAACAATATGCGGTTGGATTCGAAAGTTGTCTGAATCCGTACGACGGCCCTGCTCCGGCGATATTAATCAAACGATATATGCGGGCGCACACATGTTCAACTTCAAGATTAGAATTTCTGTGTTAGCTCGTAACAATAATTGAGTCAGACCAACTGCAATATGTACTACCGAGCGCAAGGTGAATTCGGTACACAGTCGTAAATTACGAAACACCAAGTTGGTATAGTGAGTGACGGACAAAGTTTCGCAATAAAATTGCTGAAAACTACCACATTATGCGGGACACTAGTGTGCCCATGAATATTTTAGTGTTTGCACACGTCTATGTCAAAGCTGAAACGGAATATGCAATCTGTTCGCAAAATAATATTTCGCTTCATAACATAGAAATATTATAAGAAATCATACCTCCTTCAATTACTGTAAAAAGGGTGAAAGTAATTTTATTCATGCCGCTTTCACTACATAAATAACCTATAAAATAAATTATCGCGTCAAAGAAGATAATTGCACCTTGAGAAATAAATTAACCTGAACACCACACACCACCACCTGAACACAAATAAAAATTCTATTGAAGAAAATAAACGTCCATCCTTGCTAGAAAAATAATTACTTCACAAGGTAAACCACACAAAGGCAGTCAGTAAATTTTATCATTTCCTCAGTGCCAATCCGTGTGTAACGTTGCATCGAATTAGCGTTCTTTGAAATTTCATTTTACACCGTAGCGACTCGCAGAAATTGCTTTCTTCATCTCGTGATTAACAGTTACGTTGTAAGACCAGCAAAAAATTCTTTTCGACATTTAAGGTAGGTGAAATGGGTTTTGTTAACTCATAAATTTGCTCTCGAATATTGTATTATATAGGTTATGTTGATCTAGTAGCTATTAAACATATCAATTGTTGGAAAGCGGAGCTTCAATACTCTTGATACAAATAAATTCGTCTCAATACAATTCTAGACATTCTCACATACACAGCTCAATGCTTTTATCCAATAGAATAGCAATCAATAGATAAAATATTCGGGAACATACGTTACAAACTATTCTCTACGTAGTATATTAATGGAATAGCTCAATACATACATACATACGGGGCACATTGTCGTTAGGCGTTGTCAATATTCTGTCTTGTTCACTCAAAAAAGTGAATGGTAGATTGATTAAGGTATCCGATTCATAAGTGAAATGTAGAGGGTTCGATTTGTACCAAAGTCCTGTATCAATGACTAGCTGTGCCCGCGACTTCGTCCGCGTGGGATAGTTATTTTGGGCATCATATTTATTTTTGCAAACATCCTCCTCAGGCGGTCAGGCGGTCACGCGTATTAGAAAGAACGCTGGTTCGCCGTATTAAATGTTTCGCTGCAAATTGCTTATAACGACTATATCTCAAAACCTATTCGTCTGATTTATATACTGTAAATGGCAATTTTAGTCTACATGAAAAGCCGAAAGTAATAAACATATTTATTTGGATAAGGATTAATACTGAATTAAAGAAAATTGGTTTCAAAATAACTTATGTTTATAATGAAAAAATAATCTTAAAAAATGAACATAAAAGTGGTTATTGTAAGTAAACCTTAAGAGATAGATATATGCTCTCGCGGACTTTTTTGTGGCAAAAAATGAGTACTTCACATCTTTAGTACATTGTTTTACTATATCTTTGTTGGTTTGCGCAGCGTTCGCGTGGAAAGCTCGCAGATGGCCGACTCATTCAACTTTCACCTGCATTGTTGACGTTTCCCGTAGGAAATCCGGGATAAAATGTAGCCTATAGCCTTCCTCGATAAATAGACTATCTAACAGTGAAAGAATTATTTAAATCGGTTCAGTAGTTTCTGAGATTAGCGCGTTTAAACAAACAAACAAACAAAACAAACTCTTCAGCTTTATAATATTAGTATAGATTCTTTCCGAGTTGAATGCTAACTGCTACTTTTGTGACATAAGATTATGGAGAACCTGCACAATCGGAAAAGCGCATGGTTAACCTTATAAGTAGATACTTCAATCGTATTTACACATTCATGATAAGACTGCCTACTCACTCTCTAAAATCCTTTCTACTACTTAATGCTGGATCATAACATCAGAATAGAGATATAATATAATATCCCTGGATTATCCAGAGGAGAGAGGAAGGTACTGAGACCAAACCAACAAAATAATATTTATAATGTTGTACAATACATAAATCTCAATCATTGAACCTCTAAAAAAATATGTTTTATATACAGTACCTAAGACAAGTCACTAACATACCTATTGACATGGGGAGGCAAACGTATTGGAAACGTAATACAAATCGTTACCGATACCGCAAACATCCTATGTAAGCTTTTCCAAGAAGTTGCTAATAGCTACGAAGACGTCAAAGGGAACTTTCTGATGCTAACATTTTTATAGAAAAGAGGGTTTTTATTCTATCATTACCAGAGCGCCGTTAAATGGGCCTTTGATATTTTAATTTTTAGCAATTTGCTATAACAGTGTAAGATTTATAACATCAACTAAAAAGATTATTTTTTCTTCTTATTTTCATATCTTATTTCAGATCTTCTTAAAGTTTGCGCATCTTTTCATTGAACAAATCAAAGGTTATCAATTCTTTATATTCTGCTATTATACTATGGTGTAGAACCAAAGGATCTTAAGTCCTTGGACATACATCACTTCTTATCCCAATCCAGGATGATTTTTAAAGGCTCAACCTAGTCTCCTCTTCAGAGAGGTGGGGATTTCTCTGCCACTAATACAGAAGGAAGAATACCACGGCTTACTCCATAGTTCCGAACATACGGAATTATGGAGTAGAGAGCTAACGGTCTCTAAAAGACTGAAAAGGCCACTTTCAGTTTAATGATGGAATTGAGATTCAGATAGAGATAAGTGAAAAAGGAGAGTGTGGAGGGAAAGGTCGGAGTGGGAAGACCTAGACGAACGTATCTTGATCAAATTAAGGACGTCCTGGTAAAGGGTCAGGTCAAGAGTACCCGAAACGAAGGAAGTATGCAGAGATCGTGGCAAGTGGAAAGAGGTAGTCTCTGCCTACCCCTCCGGGAAAGAGGCGTGATTTTATGTATGTATGTTTGTATAGAAATAAGTTAGTGTTAATAAGTTAACATGAATACAGTAAAACGAATGTAATAATAGTGTTTACACATCACCCATGTAACATCGATCTGGGAAGCAAAGCTAGAGCTTTCTAAATATCTAGAAAGCTGCTATCCCTTTTCTAGCTGCCAGCCAGAAAAGAAATTCTGGTTCTATATTTAGGTTTTGAATTTCTAGCGATACTTCTAGAAACGTGTTCTTCAAGACATAAGTGGGTCAGAGGTATCAGTACGGGCGGTGCTAGTGGGCGTCGGCGGCGTCTACGAGGCGCAACAGGCGCCCCGCCCCGCGCAACAGGCGCCGACTTGTTGAATCGACCGACCTACTAACGTTACCATGAACACAGACACGTGAAAAATAGCCAAATTGAATGGGTAACCGCATCTAAGTCGTTCAAAGACAATATGTTACCGTAGGAAGAGCGCACACAACTATCTATCATGGAATTGTGCGTTGCCCGACTGGCGCCCAACCTGGGGCTCTTCATTTTATCTATAAGTACACAATTTCTTTTTGTGATAGGTATAGATAACATAGATAACAGCCGCTGAAATGATAGCTCAAAGAATCTTTAATTTAACCCAAGATATGTTTGGCATTTTCACTACAAAGTATATTTTCAAATTACCAATGTTTTAAGTAGGCTCCATTAAGATTTAGATAGACATATTCTATAATTTTGTTTAAAATATGAGTACTTTTGAAACCCTTTACCTTTCGTCCGTTACGTATAACTATATTAAACAAAACCTAAGCTCTATACAAAAAATTTAAAACTTTTAATACCAATATTGCTCAACCAGCGCCCACGTCGCTAAGACTCAAAGCGAAAACGGTTGCGTTTGAGCTCCGTTGATGCATTCATGGGACTTAACATGGAACTTGGCTAAAGTGCTCTTAGAGTGTGAAGTGCGAGCGCGTCGTCGCCCGCAACCTCGTTTGAGTTTATATTAAACATCTCACTAAAGTTTGAAATTTTCGTATAATGAGTTTCAATAGCTTTGATAATAAAAAATAAAGCTAAGAGCGATTTGCATTCAATCACGAAGGGAAAAACAATAGATATGCATAGTATGCCTTAATCATCTTAAGCCGCAATGAAAATGGGTGAGGTTACTTTTAATTTTTGAAACGTTTGTGTTTATTCACAACACATATTAAAAAATAAATAATAAAATAAATATATACGGGACAAATTACACTGATTGAGTTAGCCTCGAAGTAAGTTCGAAACTTGTGTTACGAGATACTAACTCAACGATACTATATTTTATAATAAATACTTATACAGTAAAAGCTCCCTATTCGCGCTTCCGTCATTCACGTTTTCACTATTCGCGGTTTAAAAAAATGCAACCCAATTTCTTTATTCGCGGCTAAAAATTTCTTTATTCGCGGATCTTAAATTTCATACAAAATTCCAATAGGTGTTTAAGGCAATATCTTTTGCAAGTGCCGTCAAATGGTACCGCCGAGCACTTTGACCTAAGCCGCCTTTGTCGAATTTGACGCAAACACCGCGGTTGGCGTTTTTGAAAATGTAAACAAACAGAAGAATACAACCTTATCTCTGAAAAAATTAAGTTTATTTTTAATGTTGCTTTTCCGTTCTTTGGTAAAAGCCGCTTTGCCTATTTTATTGTTTTATCTTTCACATTCGTTACAACAATTGTTATCGAGTAACACGTCTCTACTGCTCTCTTCGTTCTTCGTAATTAATAATGTGAACTAAAAAAATTGAGAAACGCGTTTCTACACGAAAAAATCTGTGTTACCGCTTAAAGTGAAAATAGAAATGCTTGATCGTTTACGCCTTGGAGAGTATCTAGGAACGTATCCCCATAAACCCATATAAATTACCATTCTGTATTCACGGTTTCTGTATTCGCGGCATATTTATGGAACATATACCCCGCGAATAAAGAGATTTTACTGTATAGATAAACATCCAAGACCCAGGCCAATTAGAGCAAGTTCGTTTCTCATCATGCCCTGGCCGGGATTCGAACCCAGGACCTCCGGTGTCACAGACAAGCGCACTACCGCTGCGCCACAGAGGCCGTCAGTTATTCGTTAAATAGTTAATGTTTATATCGATATTATCCTATAACTCAAAGCAATTTTCGTTCAAATTAAATAACTTCACAATTTGGTAAATGAATTAGTCATTGAAAAAGCTTTCCAGATGTTAACCTTATAGTAATATATAAAAAAATAATAGCTATGTAATCATCATTGTCATAATTATATAATTATTAGAATTAAGTACTTACCGACTAATGCCAGTATGACAGTGAGAAGAGGTGCAGCAGGGAAAGACACGGTGACATTGAACTCTAGCATCTGAAGTAGATCCACTGGAACAATGAATATAAATTAGCTGTTACTCAAAAAAATATTGCAAGAGTTTTCTTTTGTGCGAGTTTCTTGGCTAGTACTGAAGGAGAATTCTCTCGTAAAAAATTGATAGTGTGAAAATATAGAAAGTCTAATTTAATCTCGTACACAAAACATAAATCCCAAAACCACAGCACCTCGAATCGCATTCTTGCGGGAACCACTGGTATTGTAAGGACATAATAAGAAACGAGCAGTGAACAACTATATTTATAAAACAATCTAAGCATATTAAAAGTTGAAAATATAAGTATTAATTTAGTCTGCATTGGGCTATAAGTTCGCATAATGGCGTTCGTTTATGCCGTACTAGAAGCACATAAGCCCGTAAAGGCCCCCAGAGGATGCGCGGGCGACGCTCTCACGTTAACGCTATCACAAGAATTCTGTGCAAAATATTTACAATATAGAAGTGACTGGCTTTGCGCACTCTCCTATGAAACGAATTTCAGTTTATGTATCACACTAGTGGTGGACATTTTGCATGTTCAGCCTTCTGAGTTTTAAGGAAAGGCGTTGGTTAACCTTACGTTTAGAACGTGTACTTACAACGTAAGATACACAACCTACATTTCCATGGATAATTGGATCAGCACAAAAAGACCAATATTTACCAATACTTAAAGTATCGACGACACGGCTAAAGTAGTATGTGCAGTGCACATATAATCATAATAAATTAGAGGGGTAGGCAGAGACTACATCTTTCCACTTGCCACGATCTATGCATACTTCCTTCGCATCATCCTCATTCATAACTTTCTTCATGCAAGCTCGACGGTTTCGGGTACTCTTGACCTGACCCTTTGCCAGGACGTCCTCTATTTGATCAAGATACGTTCGTCTAGGCCTTCCCACTCCGACCTTTCCCTCCACACTCTCTTTATATATCTGCTTAGTCAAACTGTTCATTCATCCTCTCCACATGACCTCATCTTAACATACCCTTTTCTATTCCTGTAACTACATCTTCTTTCTCATCACAACATTCCCTTATCACGCTGTTTCGGTCACTCAATTTCACACCGATCATATTCCTTAACGCTCTCATTTCCACTGCATTTATTCTACTTTCGTGCTTCTTTTGCCACACCCAAATTTCACTTGCATACATAAATGCCAAAATATAATCATAATAAAAATGCAATAAAAGCCTAGAAGTTAGCAATAAGAGATAATTAAAATACGAGGAAGGGAACAACAAGCTAAAAATGGAAAAAACCTTTGGAAGGAAATTAACTAAGATTTACTTAAATTGTATAGAACTGTCAATTCTGTACTCTGTATATTTTGATTACTTGTGTATGAATTTTTCATGGGTACGAGAAGTAATGGTGTCGCAGCGACGCGGATCATTCTTTACGAGGAGACAACGGAAACCTTTAAAAATATAAGGTTTATCTATCGCGGTGTACGCGCTCTGAGAATCTATTTTACGAACTGAACTGTTTAAGGCCATATGAAGTTTTGAATTGAAAAATGTATGTATGTATATAACATGTCAATTGTAGATTAAATCTAACTTCGGAAGTCTTATAGATATCCAAAGAAATATTTGTTTTGTCAACACTACTTAAATCCGTTAGAGGAGAGATGGTGCTTGAAATTAAAAGTTAAACTTAATAAAAAATAATTAACTACTTTACTTGAAAAAGTAAGTAATAACATTGTTATTAAGTTTGTTTTTAAGTGTTAATAAGTGTTTTCTCTTCTTCAACATTTATGCTTATTAACTTAATTTGAACGTAAGAAATTCCCGTTATTAAAACTAACTGCTGCAAGAGGCCAATAAAGGCATGGCATGACATGACAAATATTAATCTACACTGGAACATCAATCGAGTTAACTTCATTGGAACTTTATAAATAGAGACATGAAATATAAAACATTAACAAAAATAAATTAAGGATACTGTAACAGACGCAGACAAAAATATCAAAATACGTTAGTCCGAAAAAGGACGGGAGTTCTAAACAGGATTCAGGAATCATAAAATAAAGAGAGACAGGATAACGCATGCGACTTTATTTAACGTGTTTAAAACTGAGAGCAGACGAACATAAAGCAAGGGCACAGGGAAACTAGTAGACAGTCCAATCTAGCATTAAGTGTAGGCAACCTTCATAGTATACGCCATAGCAACGGTTGCCACGATGTTGTTTGCTAGAGATATGTCAAAAATAATTTTTATTGTTAGATGTTCTTAATTTTATGTTGAATAATTTAGTGATTTTTAACTGATTATTTCTCTCCTCTTTTCTCCTTCTTTCTTCTGTAGGAATAAATAACTTTTATAACTATACTTTCTACATTAAGTTATATCTTAATTATAAAAGACGTATGCGTGCAATGATTAACAAATAAACAGCGGATACTAAAGTCCCGAGAATCTCAATGGATGTTAATACTAATATGTAAATGCTGTCAGCCTTTTAGTTAACGTTCCTGGCGATAAACCCTCTGTTTTGTTTGTATCATATTGTATGCTTTATTTGAACAAAATTTTAAATAACTCCAAAAACTTGCATCAAATCTGTCATTAATATTTTCTACCTAAGCAGTTAGTTAATCAAAATAGGAAACAAGGAATCGCTTAATGAAATTTACCAATATTATAATATATCGGCCATTTGTGTCTTTTCTGTACTTTTCTTTTTTTGTGTTCCATACCAGCTATACTCATATGTCGCGCATCACGGTTTCAAATCGTAATAAGATAAAGGTTTTATCTTCTTTTCGTTAACATAGTTCATGTGCTCCCGGTTCAAGCTTTGTGGACGGTTGTTTGCACACCGTGGGATAATCCCCGGTACACTGTATCGAATATGCGAGTATTCTGTTGTAGACTCTTTTGATGTATGAGTAAAAGGGATTCGTTCGACGTGAGGCGCGAAGCTTGCTAGTTCTAGAAATATGACATCGGAAAATCGAATGCAAGCATTAGTTCAATGGCCGGTTTAGTGATATTTTACACTGAATTTTACACAAAAATGGACCAAATATTATTTTATATAGATATTACAAAACTATTTAAACTATGTAATATAAAAAAAAAACTCAATCCCTACACATGCATTCTAATATTGTAAAATAAGAAAGAACCTCGTTTGTTAGCTTTATGCGACTAAAACGAATCTTCGTGAAATAATTTGAAGTAGGTATAAAGCACTAGCACTGAAAATCTACACATGCATTGTAATTGAAGAAAAAAATAATCGAAACATGGCCAACTTTGATATAGCGTCTTTTTTGATATACCTATATGGTAATATGCTACGGGGTAGCGTGGCGGTAAATCGCAGAAAATACGCGCCACCGAAACGGGGTGGCGAAATTAATTTCCACATGATGAATGATGAACGATGACAATGCAATTTTTCGTCAATGAAATTGTAAAGTATTCAATAGCCATAACAAATAAATTAAATTAATATTATATTCCTTCAAATATACTCTGTGCACTGGCACATTTTATCAGTTATATTAAAAGTTAAATAGTTTAATTTATTATCTAGGACTATTTCAGTCCCACAATAAACCTGCCTTCATACTAAATTAGTAAACACGTTGGAAGGTTAGAGACTTTAAAGACAGAAATCATTCCAGACTCTTATCCATGTTTTATAAAAAAAAACTACGTCTCAACGAAATATATTAATTAAATCCTTTATTTTTACATTAACAAAATGTAGAAAGGGATTACAAAAGAAGTTACATACATTTATCAAGTCTCTCCCTTACAGGATTGACAGAGCCAATAACATTCCTATAGAAGTTAACTCTTAAAAAGTTAATATAATATTATTAAAGTAAACACATAAAACCAATTTGTTAAACAATTAATAATGGAAATTTTGAAGAGGTACCGCTCCATATAGCAAGTTGGGAAAATCTCTCTGTAGCACTTGGCGAGTGCTCGACGTATCGACATTTCCCTTAATTGATATAAGCCCACACTCGAAGCCAGGAATAAAGCGAAAATATTTTAATTGGCAAACAGGCGCTTGCCTCTCCAGGTGGAAGGTGGTTGGCCAAGTTAATAGGCTTTACACAAAACATGAACATTGTTATACTTAAACATATTTAAGGTCACACAAAATATATATATATATAACATCTTCTTAGGGTAAACTTACTTTTAAGTAAAAGTAGCGGCAGTAAACTTAGTTTTAAGTTATTTATTTGAAGTTAACCAATGTTATGAAATCAAAAGATTATGACAATTATTAAGTGGTATGATCCCGTTATAATGAAAAAATGTATTAATTGGAATTAAAATTTTGAATTTGAATATAATATGGTCTTGTAAGGATTTTAATAATTCATGCTAAGTAAATTCAACATTTCATTTTAAAGTAAATATGACTTTCATTTTATTGTTAAGGCGTCTCTATCAATCGTGCTCCGAATGATTATGGAATAACTATCAAACGACAAACTATCTGCCAAGTGTAAGTTGAATACATTAATATTCTACGTTACGTTTAACATAAGTATCTTATCTTACTTTATCCTCGTTGCGACACTTCTGCGCCAGAAGTACCTATTCTGCATTGAAGTAACAAACGCTTTGAACGCAATTTATTATTCATGAAGTTATGTTAGTAATGCAATATTAAAAAAGGTACCTACGTGATTTTGTACGAAACAAAAAATCTAAATTCACGCGAGTTTAAAATAATAATAAAAAAAATAACAAAACAAATCGAGCAATAATTCAAAAAAACCAGCGGCAGACTTGATGTTAATATTTATTGACGTTTTCATATATCATTATTATCTCCTTATTTCGCTTCCCGACACCGCCTAATACCTCGCTGCCATAGAAAATTACACGAACAAAATAATTGGCGAATTACATGGAAAATCGCCTTATACAACGAAAAATCGCAAATTAGATACTTAAAGGATTTTCCAAACCTACGCTCTGTTAGAGCTTCATTAGCGAAAATATAAAGTGATTCCTTTAAAAACGTACATTAATAGGTTTCGGAGTGGGAAGATAAAAAAACATTTCTAATGAATTCTAATGGAAATCTGCAATTTATTAAGATTAATTAATGCTTTATGTAATAGGAAATGAAGTAAGATGTTGTGTCTTAGATTTCAACTGTGGTAATTTATGTATATTATATTTTGGTGGGGTGTTTCCATTTATTATACTTATCATTATTGGACTCACACACTGCAATAAATTGCAACACAAATAATTTGTTCCGGGAACCACACGGCGCACTTAAAGAAAATGTTCTTTAAATGCGCCGTGTGGTTCCCGGCACCAATACAAAAAAAAATATGACCACTCCATCTCTTTCCCATGGATGTCGTAAAAAGCGACTAAGGGATATGCTTTTAAACTTGGGATTATTTTAGGGCGATGGGCTAGCAACCTATTTGAATCTCAATTCAATCATTAAGCCAATATAAAAAAAACACAACAAACTAATATTTTACATTATACGTACGTAAAATATATCAAATTAACTGTATCGTTAAACGGTTCAGTCTTATGAGAAAAGACACTATCACGTTTTTTACTTAGCAATATGTATGTAGGTCGTAGGTACCTACTATTGTTGTGCATTGATGATTTAGTAATTTATTTGACATCAACCAATGTTTTAAAACCAAAAGATATGAGAATTAGTAAGTGATATGAAATGTCCTATAATAATGAATAAAAATTTTGAATTTGATGACTATGATAAATCGTATAAAAAACGATACCATAGGTATACAACTAATTACTGGCTACGATTGTATATATATACTAATACTCACTCTTAAAATTCGTGTTTCCGTGACCCTAAACTAATCATTATTCAGTTACTTAAAAGGCAGTGTTAGTATTGCGTATTTAAATTTTTTTTTATATACATTGACTTCTTTCTGTTTTTCGACACTTATCTAACCTGCAGTAGAGATTATCTCAATAGAGCTTATCTTTATGAACATTTATTTTAAAAACCACTTTCATAGTGTCCAGCTTGCAAAGTAAATTCTTACTCTTAAAGAAAAACCATTATTTTCTTGTCCCAGTTTAATCTTAAAATAGGGATGTTTTTCTTCCATCCATTAGGGACAAAAAACAAAAGGAAAATGTTTAAGCTTCGAGAATTACAAACATCTTAATACCTGGAATGTTGGAAAAAAAATATTGATAAAAAATACCTTTAGCAAACTCCTTTGTTGAACAGTTAATTATCTGGCCAGGATCGCGGAGTTAATTCCGATATTTAATTATGCAAATGTTCAAGCCTTTTTTCCAGCATAACTCTATGAAATGAAAACCTCTTATTAAGGTAAGTGAGTAGAATAGGCCAAATTTTAAGAATATTTTATAAGGAATTGACTCTTATGGCGATTTAAAAAAGGGATTGTTAATTTAATTCTCTTTCTTTATCCTTTATGGGGAAGGCAGATCAAACAGTCTCGAAGAAATATTAAATGCTACATTCACGATGAAAATCATCAAAAATTCAAAGTACAGTTTAAAACGGATTTACAACATATGTGCTACATATCGATTCAATGTACAAAAGTTAGGACAAATCTACGTATGCAGTGCGTCAAATAGATGCAGGTTATGCCGCGACAAATTCTAGTTAAATATAAAATTAACGAACAATTATATCAGGTGAGTGATTAGTGATGCGTGCTCGATGCGGTCCTTTTGTGACGGACATCGCTTTGTATATGCCCGTACATTTGTACGGTATTAGCGCAATTTAATTAACCCTTTGATATGCGACTGCAATATTAATATCACATGTTGGATTAGAGATTAATCTAGTTTCGGGAGGCTTATTGAAGCGAATTTTCAGCCACTCGCCAACTAATCATGAAATTCACGTTATTAAGCTCCACGTAAACAGGTATAGCATTCAGTAAATATATTCGGCCGTTGCAACGTCCTAATTACAAATTCGCCTACCAACATTTATTTGAAAGAAATATATGCTTACTAATATAAAATCCTAGTATACGTGTCCAACAAACTCCAAATACATTTAAACCAGTTCTATTAGGTACGTAACACCCACGCAATGTCACACAAAGAGGTAGAATGTAGGGCGCCAGGAAGATTTGTAGTAAAGCTTATATTGTTGGTCGGAACAAACGTGAGTGTTCCAGGATCTTTACAGCGTGTGATTCCTGGTCAGGGGATTACTCGGCCATTGTGAGACGTATTGAACAGATTTCAATAGGAAATCCCTAGATACCACTGCTTCTCAGTGGTTGGACAGTATTGAAATCTTATCCTAGGAACATTACACGTGTCTGCTTTGAAATTGGCTCAGCCTTTGCTGAACTACCTATATTTGCCTACAATCTTTGTTAAGAATTCTGAACTTGCAAAACGATATTCTATATAAATATAATTTATTGAATCGTGGTTTCCAACTTACTACACAGACATAATAGAAGGAAATTCTTTTCACAGAATGAAAATATGTATGAAATTATTAACTGCTCTAATACGGAACCAATAAAAAATCACAACGGTTAGATTACGCAAAATTTTTCCGGGCCTTTACCTATTTGTACGCTCAAGCCGATAAAAGTTAAGACGGAGTAGACATGGGAGCGAACAGGAAATAAATATATTTTAACAGCTACTTAATAAAAAAAATAATACGATTTCTGAATAAACTAGTAATCTCAACTCCTGCTACGTGCAACAATTCTTACGGAGGAGATGACGTAACAGGTAAAGAGTTAACAATTGACACGTGGTAACATATAGATCAAACTGTTAAAAAACTGAATAAATTGCGTATTACCTACTTCGAGTAAAAATTATTTATAGACGCTAAAACATTAAACCCGATTTTCAAATGATGAGTCCGGATACTTTTTCCACAGATTCTTTCATCAATTTGATACCATCTCAGGAATATGAAAAATATCACGGAATGTCAAAGCTAAATTTTGCATAGCGTCTTTATCTTTGATCTGCGTTTGTAGGTACCTATATTTTTCAAACATCGCCAGGTAGGGATGAGTCGTCATAGATACGAACCGGATCCCATTCAAAAGATTTACCCTTATCCGATATTGTGAGTTGAATAGTTTATTCTGCAAACTGGAGCTAAGAGCTCTTTTAGATATAAATCTTATTTCGTTTTCAGGGATCTTCTTGAATACTTGTAATAAGAATGCTTCGAAAACATTCTTGTGGCTGTTCCAACTAAATTTTTAAAACGAAGTTATAACACCGACACAGAATTCACACACAGATAGGTACTTCTTCCATAGGAAAAAGAAATTTCCAAATTTTTTGGTTATATTTTTTTGTTAATATTTCTTCTTGATCATTTAGTAAATGGCAGGTTAGTTATTTACTAACACACAAGGCATTTAAAACAGATCATCATGTGTGATCAACTTTTTATTAATGATTCTTTAAACATTTATAATTCAATTAAAGGAATAAATGATAATATTAAACATCACACAAAAAGAGAATCTTATCTTGGAATCCGAGATGAAAGTAAAATGTTTTTTGAAAATAATATTTCAAGTTTAATGAGCTTCGAAAAATAAAAGTCAGCTCGGCACATGCACAAGAAAATACAGATTATTTTCTGATTCACATTTTCCAGAACGTGGCTATTCAAAGAAAACCAAAGCTCCATACGTCCATATAAAAGGAATAAATACGACAAAGCGTTGATGCATGAATCCCGGACATCAATAACAAGCTCTAACAAATCTGTAATGAATTTAATCCCGTATTAATATAAGAAATAGACACAGTTGCTTCATTTCTTATGATTACTTATGCAACATTTAATTTTATGGTGTAAAACAGGCTGGAAATATTGCAAGCAATAAGCAGAGCGTAATATTAGCTGTGCACTGTGCACTTTAAATACCATGGAGATTTTCATTTCTACGAAGAAGAAGGATGAAGCAAAATATTCAAAACAATCATCGTATTGAAACACTAATCCAAGTGGCGGCGCGCAGCAAATAGGGAAAGAAACAAATTATCTCTATCGGGCTAATTGTCGACGGATCAAAGCGAGAGAGCGGAGAAAATCCCGTCTGTTGTATTTTCATGTATATTTTTTTTTATTTTCCAGCAAGAGTAGGCGGGCCGCGCAGCCGCGGGCGCTGTTCGCAATTATTGTTATTACAAAGAGATTGCCGCTGAGCTGGCTCGGGAATTTTTCACTGAATTTATTTCGACAGCACATAATTGTACTGCTTATATTCCGCCACTGGAACTAAAGCGGAATGACAGCCCTTATGAAAAGAAAGCTTACGAGAACAATTATTTGATTTCAAAAATTGTCACTCAAATTTTTTTATTTGCAGTCTGCGTTTTCTTGAATTTTGTAATTTTATTACTGTTTGTGTTATTTGTCCTGTAAAATTTAGTTACGGTAGGAAATATAAAACACTTAAAAACTTACCTATGAAAACAAAGATTTGATGATGAGCATAACGTAACAACATGGATATTGACACCGTCTGAAACAAAATAGATTATTTAAAAAACAAACCATAATAACCATCGGTTCATTAAATTACATTGACGCTACTAAATATCATACTTCTTCTGACATGTACATACAAATATGTACCGCATAAAGGATAAAGAGTGAAAAAATCAAACACTCTTGATTACACACAAATATTTATTACGGTTGGATTGCGAGCGAGAAGTATTTAAAATTGAAAACGCCTCGTTTCCACTTGGAATCACCGCATGAAGGTACAATGTACATTTAGGGCAGGTCTGTTACTTAAATGGTTTCAATCTACACTAAGCGTTTTGTTAATGAAATTCAATCGCGGGCGGCGCGCGGGGAGCAAATGATGTGGCGAAAAGATTGATAGCGGACTGCAGGGAACGGCCCCACGCGTGCGGCACAATGTTAGAATTGAACACTTCGGTGACAGGGTACTTTATGAAATAGAGAGCTATGAAAACGTTGACAGAGTTCGAAGCTTGCCAAGATCTAGAATAACTAAAATCTCTACTGATTTCCCCAAAAATTATAATCTTGTGTTCATATCATAAGCTAAAAATCTGACTCTTCCCCAATTTGCAATCGAGATGAAACCAATGACGAAAAGCGATGAGTGAGATGGTTTACGAAAAACAGTTGTAAACTTAGTCAATAATTTGATAGAGAATGACATTCGGTCATACATGTTTGCGTGACAAATAGAAAATAGCAATTTAAACGAACTAATAGTACCTACTTTTTTGGTCAAGCTAGACAAGAGGGTGGAGAGGATATCATGGCTGAGCGAAGCGTGCGTTCCGTTCTACGCGCAATGGGCCGCACTTAATCCGGCGAGCTGTTAGTTTTTACGGTGGCCGTAAACTAACCAGCCGGCTATCGATCCGGCGTTAATATTAAAAAGCAAGGTTAGTGCCGGTTTTAGGACGTGAGAAATTGATGTCGCGGAAGGCAAGATTTTTACGAGGCGCCGGGTATAAACACTGATGGCTATAGCTGAATGGGATATAAACAGTGACGGCGTTAGTGAGATTTTTAATCCATCGCATATTTAAGCAATGAATGAATGCAAAATGTTTTTTCTAAAAGTGATTGTAAAATCTAATTATTCAGAAAGTTTTATTTGGTACGAGCTGCTACTGTCGGCGATCACTATTTACCATAGCCGTAGTGTCTATTTTTTGTGAAATTTAAGGTTACAGAAAAAGCTCTTCGCTTGTTACTCATGCGCTACTAAGTAAAACTTAGTGTGAGTTTAAAATCCAATTTATGAACGTCTGAAATCAGTTTGAAAATTCAAAGGCACAAACATTTCGACACACCGATAACCGAATTAAAACGCACTGTCTACTTTAAACCCTATCGACGCTCGTGATCCGCATGAAACCGTACCCCGATCCCGGAGATATATTAGGCAATACCGCGCCGTGTGACAATTGATTAATGCTATTTCTCTGGCCGCTGACGGCGCGCCACGGGATTAGTCTAGTGACATATACCGAAGCATATCATGTCGGGATCAATATTGATATCCGCGCTGCAACGTATCCGCTGTAATGGGATTGTTCCCTGTCAACGATATCCGAGCCTTCCCAGTATACGTTGTGAATATTTCGCACTAAATTAAATTGCACATTTTTTTTTATTTGCTATTTATGTCACTGTTCCATTGGATCCCAAATATCCTTTGAAATCACGTTTACTTAATAGACCTGATTTTGTTTAGCGAAAAACACACTCAGTACGTTTTCAACATTTAACGAGTTAATCACCCTATACGGACTCCAAGATCCATGTTAATCAAATCTAATTATGGTCTTTATCTTTCTTTTTGCTATTCTCTTACAGTCTATTAGAATGTAAAAAGTAGCTGTGGATGCATGCGCTATACGTCTCCTCGTAGCCTAGGCGCCTTTCACATCTCTCCCGAATGCACGGTCTGAAGTTATTCACAGTACAACGACTTTGAATTCATTAGAATCCTTTTAATTTCAACTGTACCTACTCATAATTACAGTTATTCAAGCCCATCATTATTATTAGTAATTAAAACAATTTTACATATTAGAAGCGCTGAAAAATTACGTCGAACACTTTATTAAAGACGATTTGAGCAAATAAAAATAACAGTTCGTTGTTCTCGAGCGTTCCAGTGACAGAATTCATCTTCGAACGATTCCTCGACTGCTATTACTTTTCTGTCTACGATTTTTTTAATAAAATAATATATAAAATTAATAATATATTTTTAACTACGTTTTAAACAAGAAAAAAGCAAACGGTGTTATTAATTGCAATACTAAATAATCTTTAAAAATAAATAATCAAATTTTTTCTTTTCGGAGAATTTTCTATTTAATTAGCGGACCGCAGCCCCAAATTATTGCGTTGGAAAATTAGAGTTTTACTATTTTTAAAAGGGAATAAAAAGATTGAAGAAGAGCTTATCATAATAAACCCTAAAACTTTAGTCTGCCAGAATTATGAACCATGGTAGAACTATAACCGAAAAGATATTGTTTTGCGATTATAATTTTCACAGAAAATACAACCTTGAGAAATAAAGTGAGGGAAAATTAGGACGTTTGTAAATACTCTTTTGAATTAATGTAAGCTTCGTACACCAATAACTCTCAACACATATTTGATATTTCCAAACTTAAATAAGTACAGTAAAGAAAGAGGTAGTCTCTGCCTACCCCTCCGGGAAAGAGGCGTGATTTTATGTATATATGTTAAGTAAGTACATGGTAATTCATTTAATTCATTTTAATAATCAAAGAGTCGGGATTACATTCTTGTCATACGTCCAAACCAATTTGTATTTGCCGGAAGAGTTTTTGTAAAACAAACACAAGGCTGTGTACAGTCACCGCCAGAGGTGGAATTCGGTGCCGTAATAAAGTTTGAAAGGGCTGTAAAAGAGCAATAACTGTAACTCGGGGTCCTGATTTTAGTGGCGCGGCGGAGAGGGACCGCGCCTCGCGATACCCATTAATTGATCTGTATACAGTCGCCCCGTAGAGGTAGTGTGGATGTCTTTTGTTTTTAGCAATGATGAGAAATGTTATACATAACATACCTACATAACTGATTTTAAACGTTCGCGTTTCATTATACTACTCGTATTTATAAATAAAACAGGTATTAAAGACGCTCGGTGACTACGGATGTCATTGTAACATTATTCGAAACATAGCAGATAATATAAAGCTACGTTACACACGCTTTTAATACCTGTATTATTTCTGAATAATACCTACATAGGGACAAAATCAGAGAGGTAATTTTTAGATTACATATTAACACTTGCCACGATTGAAAAAGTACTTATTTAATCTTCTTGCACGCTTGTCGGTTTAACATAGGTACTCTTGACCTGACCTTTACTAGGACCTCCCCAATTTGATACAATAATTGAATGAAAAAAATAAAGTTTAATAAGAACATCGACAATATTCAAGCGGGTAGTTTATCTTGAAATCTTTCTTTGAAGTGATGGGCTAGCAACGGACACTATCTCTGAATCTCAATTTTATCGTTAAGCCATCCTGCTCGACGTGGCTTTCGAGTCTATTGGCTTTATTAACTCTGAAAGGGATTAAAACGTCGTCGGGAGAACCAAGACTGATGATTGAAGATGTTTTTACTTATATCCTGGTATAAATGTTACAAAGTCACGGAGGTCAGATAGCAGTCTGAAATTCCTGACCCCCTTATACTTGAATACGGGCTCTCTAAGTTCTCCTACCTAGGAAGAACACAGCGAGGATTTGAACCACGCAAATATCAAATGAATTCATAGAAATATTATCATTATAACATTAAAAACATAATTATTCCACACGCCATCATACAATTTTTGCAAACACTACCTACACTCTCTTTCACAAATTCTGCTTTTTCTTAATACCAAGATTGGCTACTGCCCGCTAGATGGCGACATTCTAATTTATAGTTTTCATTAAATATAAAACCAACGCCATCTAGCGGTCAGTAGCCAAACTTGGTATTATGAAAAAAGCAGAATTTGTGAAAGAGAACTTTCTACGGATGAAATGGAAACCACGTCCTCGTCACAGATAGCACTTATGTGGATTCATGCCCTACATAATAGAATAGCTTTAGCTTTCCGAGGCTGGGCGCGCCGTAGTCTTATTTCCTCTTATCACAAAGGAAACTAGACCAACGTAAGTTCGATTACCAATTTATTTATTTAAGATAATTTTGGAATGAACTTACCAACTTGACATGAAACTCTTAATAAGGATGTATAAAGATTCTTTTATAGCTGGCAATCCTAATTACTAAATTTTCTATAAGATATCCATAGGCTACGATAACCGCTTACCATCAGGTGGCAAGATGGTATTAAAGCCAAATTAAAGTAATTAAAAAAAAGATTACTTACAAAGACAAGCATGATGAAGAAGGCGGCTATGTAGGAACTGCGTGCAGTCAGCATCGACACGAACCGATAGTGTTCGCCGGTGATCACGTTCCTTTAACAAAACATACTTATTTGAAACTCATTTTAAGATGTTTTTTTTTAAGCGTTATGCACAGCCTAGAATCCTAACGGCAAGGCAACAGGATGTGTTGCCATGATCCAATATGAATATTCCAGTGCAAAGGTTGCGGAGATCACAGGCGACACATCGTGTAATAAAATCTAAATTAATGCAGATTTGTGGCCGCAGCGGGTCCTCAGACTTCTCTTCAGAAAGGTCGTACACACAACCGGGCCTAAATGTCAGTTGGATGATACTAAATAAAAAACTCTCAGTCAAACAGTCGATAAAAAATCTCAATAAATTTATACATACATATGGTCACGTCAATATGTGGGGTAGACTTGAAAAGACTGATAGCTTAATCATAGAATTGAGATTCAAATTGAGTTATGAATGTGTAATGTTATGAAAAGATGTGGTCTGCCTACCCCTCCGGGAAAGAGGCGTGATTTATTTGCCAGCCCATCGCCTAAAAAAGAATCTAAAGTTTGTAAGTTTATCCCTTAGTCGCCTTATACGACATCCATGATAAAGAGATTAAGTGGTCCTATTCTTTTTGTATTGGTACCGGGAACCACATGGCAATAAGTTAATATTATGTGAAATATTTTATTGGGATTTTTAACTTCACTACATTTAAATTTAGGAAGTGACATAACATATTTCCTACCTCAAATAACCCTTATTATCTTCTTGCTCGGCGAGTGTTTTAATAGAAGCCATGAGCAGGTCATCATAGCCGAGGAATTCGTCAAGGACGAACCGGGAGAAGGTGTCTCCGAAGCATGCGTCTTTCTGAGGGTCCAGCGTTATTATCTTAACAGGAATCTTGAGGCGGAGACGGGCGCTCGGCGACAAGCGGAGGAACCCGTACTCGAGGGAATATTCTAAAATGTAATCTTCATCTGGAATTGAAATAAAAATAATAATTGAAATTGTCAGGTTTGAGGGTATAATCAGATTTGATGATTTTCATTTGTCTTATCTAAATTAATGTAAATAACGGATTTATTCACTCCTTCGTTTATGACATAACCCCGCTGATTCACGACATATTCCTCAGGTAATCAAATGGCCAGTAACTTGATGGTTTTTTTTTTATTCAATATTATGGTTTAAACATTAAGATTATCTACCTGCATTTCATACTGCTTTTTACAAACACAGGTTTTTAATTTAATAAAATACCTTTGTGGATGGAGATCTGAGAATTGTAAGAGAAACGGGGGTCCCCAAAAGTTAAAGTTTATAACGCCGTCAGGAAATAAAAAACAATAATGACCTTTTTAGATATAAATTAGGTAATATTTAACCTTAATTATCTTGTACGTGCTTTAACAGGCATGTATAAAAGCATTATCATTATGATTACGTAAAGAAACAAATTCTTTATCAATGAAACACATACCATCTGTTTTTGTAAACACAATGTGTGTATAAAGTACAACATGCAATGTTAATCTAAATGAGTTACCAAAATCTAGTCATTTTTGTTATCTACTTTGTACTGTAATGGTGACTCTTTATATTACTTTGAATCCAAACCAAAGTTCTTACAGTGAGGTGAAACATAAGTATACAATTGCCTAAATGTATTACTTTGATTTAATTTTGATTATATTTTTTGACAAATACCGAGACAATGGTGAAGGGAGTTCCATAGCAAAATATGAAGATTAGGGAAGTTATTATGTATATAATGAAATTTTACTTAAATTACCTTTAGACGAATTGTTGGACGCCGCTTCGTCCAGAGATTCCTGAAAACGAATAAAATATAGCGTATGTAATTTAATATGGAAAGTAACAAAGTATAGTGTCCAAAAAATAGACAGAGCTACATAAAAGGTAATGTTTACCACTACTTATGGCGTCTGTAAAAATTTTGACACTTACACTACACTTCTTACACTAACATTACTAAGGCTTCACAAACTTTGGCATTACCCTAATAGGACTTAATAAAAAAGTAGAGGTATGAACATGCAAGAAGTGAATCTGCAAAGATCGTGGTAAATTGAAGTCTATGCCTACCCCTCCTTTAAAAAGGCTTGAATTAATATTTGTTTATGCCTATATAATGGTAAATCTGACGACAGAATTGATGACTGTGCATCATAAAGTTTTCCTATGGCATTTCAAGTCTGAAATGTGACAGCTTTACTACTGCACAGAAAATCACGTGCGATGCATGACAACGACATATATTTCCTGTAGTTCAAAGTACAATATGGCATTTCTATTTTCTTATTCTGATTTCTATGGGCACAGTATATATTTATTTTGAATTTAACTATAATAAAATAAGATCAGTAACACACTTATACTTACATCAACCAACTTAGAATCTCTATCTAAATCTTCGACAAGCCCTAATATTCCTTCCCATATTGACGAAGAAGGTTCCACTTCTTCTCCGGAGACAATTGTCGCATTTAGGTCAGTCTCTCCATCACTTGGGGTCAATTCAGGGCCTGTATTCACATATGAGGTCTCAATGACTTGATTTGTATCAGATTCCTCTTGGTTCTCATCATGAACCCTTGTTATGTTTCCATAATCAGTACCATCTCTTATGTACTCGTCTTCTTCACCATCTTCACTGGATGATGATTCTATATTGATAAAGCTGAAACCATATTTTTATTGATAAATTAATAAAACAAGTATAAAAAATACATTACTTATAAATACTTATCATGACAATTTTTTTTTGTAGAAAATTTACGTCTTTGTAGGAGGATTACTATTAGTGTAGTTGAAGCCGGATAAACTGACCAAGCTCTATTGTTGGTTTATAAGGACCGAGGGACAGGTTCACCCTAACTGTTGGCCCATTGTGTTTGGTGAAAAAGATGTATGCAAATTTTACTTTACTTAGGTAAATGGTACTAAGATTGTTACATTGCATTTTTACAAAGTAACAATGTAATAAGACATGTCATAACTAACTATGAATACAATATTTTAATTATATTCATGACTATAAATAATTTTCATCACAAGAAGGCTAAAAATAAATGTTGGATTTGCACTAATGTAACTTTCTAACCAAGAATATTGAAATGACCTCTACCTTGCCATTACCATTCAAATGCATACATAATAAAACTCATTTACAGTGCTAATTATTACATGATTTTATATCATATTGATATGCACTAATTAACAGTGTGTAAGGCATAAAAATGTTTTCAAGGACTTTTTAGTATTTAAAACAACTGACCAAAATTAAAAAGGATGTGATACAAGGGAAGAATCCTTCATGATGGCAAACAAAGGACAACATTGTAGGAAAATATTTTTTAAAGAAATTGTATTAAATTCTTGACCCAATTTAATATGCTCTCAGAAAAATGAATGAATGCATTATATATATATTTACCAGGATCTTGAAAATGAGCTTACCCTTCAGTAGCTAAAATTCCCAACATGGAATTAAGTTCCTCTTTATCCTTCTTGAGCCTCCGTTCCTTAGCATAACTTTGTTCTATAGTATAATCTTGAGCTGGATTTCTCAAAATTTCAACCCTCAAAATACCATCCCTTGGCCAGGAGTCCTTAATATGATTTAAGCAAGTAGTTGGTGTTCTTGAAAAAGCTATATGTATATATGCAAGCACAAAGAAAGCTATGAGAGCTTTCAATAGCACCAAGAATTCAAAAAACCTCCTCACTGGTCTTGGAAATGTCCGAGCATATGCCACGGCAAACTTGAAAAACAGTGCATGAAATAATCTTTCTCTAACATTCAGAAGAGGATTCTGATTGTTATTCCTATTTCTGTTTACTGTTGGGTTTATCATTGGTCCTCCAGGCAACATGTTATTCTCAGGGTTGACACCTGGAGGCAAATTGTTTACCTGTGCACCTCCTGCACTCATTTTTCTAGATTTTATATGTGATGTAGCTCACTTAATTCAACAACAAACTCATCTGCCTTGTCTGAAAGAGAAAGTCCAAAGTTAATGAAAACTTGTAAGTTTGCCTGTAATAAATGTCAAAGTTAAAGAACAACATTTATAAATTAACCATGTAATAATAATTGATACGGGTCAGTAATGATTAAAAATAGACATAGAATGTAACGAAACCTTCAAAATTGGCGATTGGGCCAAAAGATTTTACATAGGACGCCGTTTAAGAAATGTTGTGGCGACGAGAAGTCATCGATAGTTCATTTTGTTACGGTATTTAATTACCATAAAAACCCATTTCGTTGGATAGTCATTATAGTAATATCACAGGTCAACAAGTAAAAGTGACTATCGCTACAATCGACTTACCTAACGTCAAATATCTAGGAGCATGGAAAATATTACTTGTTGGTTTAACTTGAGCTTGATTATTATTTACTTACACTTGTTTACAATTAACAGGAACAATTTTAGGTGATAAAACAAGATCACGGTTCACTTTTCTAAAAAAAAACTAGTTCGAACCACAACACAAGCTGTCAAATTCCATGTCATGTCACTCTTATCAAATCAATTGACATTATGCCACAAACGTCATAATGACATTAAAAAATAAAACTGATGAACTGAAAAGATATAGAAATATTAAACAAAATCCTTTTTCCGATATTCACAGTCGTTTGTCCATTCTAGGCTCAAGTTAGTTATGAACTGGATCCGAGTTAAAATCCTAGGAGAGTAACAAAAGTACTACGGCCTCTGTGGCTCAGCGGTAGTACGCTTGTCTGTGACACCGGAGGTCCCGGGTTCGAATCCCGGTCAAGGCATGATGAGAAAAGAACTTTTTCTGATTGTCCTGGGTCTTGGATGTTTATCTATATAAGTATTTATTATAAAATATAGTATCGTTGAGTTAGTATCTCGTAACACAAGTTTCGAACTTACTTCGAGGCTAACTCAATCAGTGTAATTTGTCCCATATATATTTATTTATATATTTATTTATTTATTTACTAGTAACCCTGTGAGACCTGTAAATAAAATAGAATGAATTAGTATCGCCATCTAGAGACAAACTGTAAAAGTACCAAAACACCTTCCCTCTGCTGTAGTAGGTGTTAAAGCAAAGCATAATATTAAATACTTTTTAACTTGATCACAAGATGGAGCTTTTTTTGTTTTTGGCAATTTTCATAAAAGATAAGTCGTAATGTAATTATTGAAATAAAAATATTCTTATTATTACTTATTTGCTTTCAAGTAAATTCAAAAAAGGTCCTTCCATGTTGCATAATTGGTTAAAAAAACTAGATATGTACTTGAAAATTGTTGGCTCTGTCTTCACCTTATGAGATAAAGACGTGATTATAAACATAAATGTATTCCGTATATTACTTATTCTAAACTAAAAAGTTACCATTAATATAAAACAGAAGCTGAACAATAATTTTACGGCGCATTCAGAATAAAGAACCTTTTAAAAGCAAAAACCTCTCAGGCCATTAGGAAGAGATCATGCACAAGAAAAAAGGCCCTATACAGCCTGAGCTTCTATACAATGTGTGATTGACATCTAAATCGTACACTACACGAGTCTTTTCAAAAGGATTTTTTTTCCTAAAATGTCATCTGTTCAATAAGAAAAGAATCAAAGTGTGAAAAAAAATCGACCGATTTCGTTACCTGGTTCTTATTACGTGTCGTGTGAAATAAGACATACTTATCTGTATTAGGATTAAACAAGAAACATTTCTAAATCATAAAATAAAAGTGGTAATGCTGAATAAAGTTAGGTAGGGTAAGGTTGCTTAAGTCGTACCCCCTAAGGAAATGTTACTCTAATAATTACTACAATTGAAATTAAACACAACTTCTTACATCTGTCGAATCTTTATTTAGTTGCCTTTCCATCAACGTTTATAGACACTAACAAATCTTTCATCAAAATAGTTAAATTAACAATTATAACAAACCTGCTTTCGGTACGACTAAGGCGCCTCAGTTCCTAACTCGTACCACCTATAGCCTAAGTCGTACTTAGAAAATAGACTTCAATGAAGTCATAATAAACTATAGGTATAGAAATAATACTGAATAACAAGAGATCACTTGAAACATGTTTTGGTTATCAAGAAGTTATAATATCGAATCTACTTACTAACACAGATATCACAATTATATTTTTTAATGGTAGGTACTACTTTCTACACCAGCGCATAGGTCATGTATCCAGACTTTACATTTTATGCACTGGATCATGTTTTCTTCGCGATCTTCTTTACAAAGTTGGCATAACCATGATGCTTTAGCTTTTATTTTTTTGTTTTTCTTTATTTCTTCTTTTAATACTTTTATTAATTCCTTTTTCAATTTTGATTTTTTTCATATCTAGTACAGGCTTCTTCTTCTTCTTTATATTTTCCTTGGCTTCTATTATAGAGCCTGGTCCATATCCTCTTGCTTCCAAGTATTGTATTTTATCTTTTTCATGCTATGTAGTATTTATAACCTGATAAAAAAATAAATTAATTGTTAAATAATTTTCTTTATACCTAAGTCGTACCGGTACGACTAAGGAATTTAGCACAGGTACGACTTAAGCAGAGGGGACTTCTGAATTTCAAATTAAAACAACTAACATAACCTATGAATATCTCATGTTTGAGTATGCTTAAACTATTGCTAGATACGCACTCTAAATAGACATTGTCAAAGAAATAAATTAACTATCGCTATCCTGCCATAAATAGCTTATAAATGTGCCAAAAATTGTAATGCAATACGTATAAAATACTTACTTTTTAAATATCTTCGTTTCACGAAGCCGAGCAGCGTTCCACTTGTTTGAATTTGTTTGCCTGACTAAATAGTTCAGATAAATGCCATCAGATGGTGCATTTTTTGTGTATCAAGTGAGAAATTACCGGGGTACGACTTAGGCGGTGGTACGATTTAAGCAACCTTACCCTAACTTATTTTTATACAGCTAACGTGTAATAATAATGCCTAACGTGACGTTCAATCTCTCTAGGGATCTAGCGACGATAATATGAACTTTAAGACGATATTTTCTTTCTTTACTAACTTTTTATTGATGTATATTTACAAATATAAAGTACAAATACATGAAAGAGTAGCTTTTACTTACTATTTTCAAATAAGAATCCTAAAGGCTTTATCGAGTGGTCATTATTTTTATTCGTAAAGCATGTCGGAATTCGTTACTAGAAACGTAAGGGATAAGCTCTGAGATAAAGAAATAAAAATTACTGTCTGGTCACGTTATAAATATTCAAAAAGGCCGGCGAGGCTGCGTGTGAGTGGAAAAAATTGACATCTCAATTATCGACTCTGCGGTGGGAGACAAGGTGGGGAGGGGGGTCTTAATTTATATCATTCTCACGTTTTTTATTTCCTGGTCGATTGGGAGATGTAGCTTTGGGAAACAGGCTTGCGTGAAACAAGTTGGTCATTACTAGATATATATATATAGACATAAATGTCGTAATTACATTAGTTTCTGTTACTTACTAACAAGAAACAAGGTATCGCCCGCGACTTCGTTCGCCGTAAAAGTTCCCTGAAAAAATAATCCTCTGTATTAATCCTTACAGTATGGACCAGTCCTAACATTCATATCTAAGAAAATCGCATTCAAATCGGAACAAAAGTTTTTGCATAATGCGAGTAGAAACAGACAGAAATCCTATAAATCTCATTTTTGTTGGACGTCTATAAATCCCCCATATCGATTTTTGCCAATATTTTTTAAGTACAGGACATCGGGCCGTTAATACTTATTGAATTACATATATGTATTAGATGTTCATATTCTTTATCTTTTACCGTGGACGTAGGTATAAGATCACTCATCTTTAAAAAAAATCTATCGTCTTGACCAACGACCACTTAATAACATTTTAATTAAAATAAAAAGAAGCGAGTAGGCATCTTAGTTTGTTTGTAAAGCCACAAAAAAAACTTCGAGAAGTTTCTTGTAATATGGTCACGCCACAAATTATGGAGGTGTTCCATCGACACCTTAGCATCAGATCCATTCCACGAAATTCAAGGAACTGTCATCGTATACAATAAACTATACGTTTTAGTACTACAAATCGGACTGCAGACATTTTGACAGGCCGTTAATAATACTTTATAGGTATACTATTTGGATTAGCTTTATTTGTTCCGAGAATAAAAACTCATGCTAATTTTTTAAATAATATTCTTAAGTATAAGCAGGTATTAATTTAGGATGATGTAGGTATCAAGTTATTTCCCGCTTGTCATGATTTAATCTATTCTTTATGAGGAAGTTAAGATTTGTCTGGGTTTTTTTTCAATAATAATTTATGTTTGATTTTTAATATTACAACTTAATCCTTGCATATTAAGATAGTCAAAAGCGCGGCAAAAAATTTAAGCGTCCAAACGTGATAGAAAATTTTATTGGAGCGACGAATTATAAATTCGTAATTACGAACGACTATACTATACGAATATACTAGACTATACTAATTACTGACGAATTATAATTATCGGCCGCTGTTACGAAACCTATTTCTAAATTCTTATATAATAAGAATATACCTATTTTTCAGCAACAAGTCAAGAACCCTTAATTAAGTTATTTTGTAAGACTATAAACTTTAATTGAGTTATTCTAAGACTACTTATAACAATCGTCGAACTTCCCGCCCACTCGAAGACCTACGCGGCACGCCCGAACGAAATAGGAAAAAAAAGAAAAAAAAAAAAAAACAAAACAAAACAGGCACAAGCACTCGTGTTCGCTTCCCCGATACCCGTCGATGATAAGGCCGGTCGATGATTAATCGACCAGAATACTTTGTCAAGTACGAACCAATTTGTACCGTGATTTCGTAATAAACCGTCATGGTTTTTTATTAGATAAAAATATTTTGTTTCTCCACAGTAATAGAGTTTGGGCTTTAATAACAAAATTAATTGGAGTACTATGAAGGTTAATTATTTTTTATGTATAAAGTAATTTTTAGATCAATTATTCGTTATTTTCTAATATTCGTACTTGTACTTTTGGTTATAATGAATAAAAATAATTACAAAGTATGACAGGAAATTAAGTACTTTTTTAATTACCAATATTTTTCAAAGAAGTAATGAATAGTCCCCATTAGTTTGTAAAAGAAAACAAGGGTTTGCTTATAAACTCTGGATTCTTCTAGGTAATTAGCTAGAATCCTGTCACTATCTCATCATGCATTTTTAGAAGAAGTAGAAAAGCATATCGATTGGACAAAAATTCGTTTAAAATGGAAAAGTTCTATTCCATAACTATATCACGATGTATCGATTGAGACTAGTATGGTAACAGTTATCGATCATTCTCAAACTACTTACAACGATTGATCGGTTCAAGTCATCGTAGTTTCGTGACGATAAATCTTCTATGTTTCATCAAGGCTGTATTAATGGATGTCTCAATTCGAAATACTTATCAAAACTGTAATAGGTACACATACTACTCGTATGTATCGCGGCCCCAACTTTCGTTAGTAAGGTATAGGGTTCCGTTACTGTTGGAAAAGATAGGTAGATGGATATTATCCCAGGGACTTTGTGAAGGAAGGCCACGAGAAATAGCTGCTTTTAAGTAATCATCGAAAGCTTGCTGAAATAATAAATGAATATTAGGCTACCTAGGGGTAGTTATATTTTTCCAGCTTTATGGCTGACAACTTGAACTCTTAAAGGAAACGAAGTTTCAATTTTGTATATGAATTATTAATGCTCGTCTGTTGGTGATTTTCTTTCGATATTTCCAATCATGGGTCTATTGTATGGGATAAAAAAATAAACCGCCTTGTGTATAACGTAAATTTCTCGTTTCCGCGATAATTTCAATTGCTCTTCGATATTTATACCTCTGCATAAAAACATAATTTAAGGAATAATTTATTTTGGTAAGTATACATTCATTAGTCAAATCTAAACCATTCGGTTGATAAACTAAAAAAGTAAAAGAAAAATTGACGTGATTTATGTTCACCAGAGTTCGCGAATGCCAATCAAAAACGTAAATAATCTATACTAATATTATAAAGCTGAAGAGTTTGTTTTGTTTGTTTGTTTGTTTAAACGCGCTAATCTCAGAAACTACTGAACCGATTTGAATAATTCTTTCACTGTTAGATATTCTATTTATCGAGGAAGGCTATAGGCTACATTTTATCCCAGATTTCCTACGGGAAACGTCAACAATGCAGGTGAAAGTTGAATGAGTCGGCCATCTGCGAGCTTTCCACGCGAACGCTGCGCAAACCAACAAAGATATAGTAAAACAATGTACTAAAGATGTGAAGTACTCATTTTTTGCCACAAAAAAAAGTCCGCGAGAGCATATATCTATCTCTTAAGGTTTACTTACAATAACCACTTTTATGTTCATTTTTTACTACGCTTTTATTAGCTTGGGTTGTATGTATGTATGTATGTATGTATGTATGTAACGGAATCTTTGAGCTTAATTTTCACTGATTTCTAAACGTCTGATCAACTTGAAACTTTGCACACGTATCAAGGACCGATGACAATGCAATATTTTGATAAGAGTTTCTCATTATCCTTATTAAAACTGCCATGATTAATAAATTCATTTTTAGATCCTTCGTATGAGAGTAAGAGAGACAGAGATAGCACCAGTGCCAGTAATCTCCATACAAGAAACCAAGAAGTTCTGACGTATAAGGAGTCCAAAAAGAGATGTAATATATTTCCATATAATGTTACTATTAACCTGAGGCTTTTTTATTTCATCGCATCGCTCCATTTAGAATTACCATTAGAAACAATAGTAGAATTAGTAGAATATTTTAAAACAATAAAAAATATATAAGTAATAAAACAAAAGTAATAAATGAAAATTGAACAACTAAATTTACAACAATACAAGAATAAAGTTACTACCTACAGAACTTTGCGATATTTAATACGTATTTAACATATTAATGCGATTCTTGAATTAACATTATGTAACTTTTGCATATTTATAATAGCAACACTGTAATACTCGCTTGGAAAATGAGTGACAGTTTGTTTATTTATGTAAAATAAGTTTTGCAGTAAGTTTTGAATTCGATTCTAACACCTGTAAACTTTCTTTCTGTTTTTTTACCGGTGCCTGTGTATTTACCTATTTGCACTTTGTTTTGTGCTGATAACTTGTCGTTATTTGGAGTTTGGAATCTTCCGTTGAGTCGAGCTTTGTTCTTCCGGATATTCGTGTGATTTTATCATCTGAGATTGGACTCTGACTGTGTTCACTGTGTTGTGCAGATATTTTGAGATAGGACTCCTGTAAAAAGTACCTGATTATTTGAGATAGGAGTCCCAAGTTTGTGTTTGTTTTTGTGAAAGACAGATTTTACTACAAAAGTGCCACGATGTCTTCAGATAAACATTGTTGCGTTCCTGGTTGTAAAGGCAGTGGAGGTATGTTTGAAATATTTTTGTTCCTGTATCAATCTGCCTCTTAATCTTGTGGTTTGATTCCTGGCAAGGCCACAATCGAAAATTGTTATGTTTGCTGGATAGTCAAAAATATTATTAACAGTGATTTATCACTATAAAATTCTTTTCAACTGGGTTTAACAATCATCATACATACATGCATACATATAATCACGTCTATATCCCTTGCGGGGTAGACAGAGCCAACAGTCTTGTAAAGACTGATAGGCCACCTTCAGCTATTGGGCTTTAAGATAGAATTGAGATTCAAATAGTGACAGGTTGCTAGCCCATCGCCTAAAAAAGAATCATGATGATGAGAATATTATGAGATTTAATCCAATCAGGCCACATATAACTTTAATAAAGTTAGTTGTGAAAACCTCCGGCGATGGGCGCATGGTTGCGAAAGTAATTTCTAGTAAGATAGTTATACAGCGTAGTAGAAGTAGTAGGAAGTTAACACTTCTACCAAAAAATAATTGTATAAAAAAACTAAAAAACTAGGCGTTTTATTGCTAATCAAACTAAAAAATAGAAAATAAATAATAGTTTAAAAAAAACTAAAAAACTACGCTTTATTGCTAATCAAACTAAAAAATAGAAAATAAAATTTAAAGACAAAGGAATTATAAAACAGTAGTAGCAAGTCGAACAATCGGTTATAGTCAATTACCTCCGATTAAAATTATAACAAAATTAAATTTATAAACAAAACAATTTAAATCAGAGTAAAAAGCGTGGGGTGCATTTTACTTCATTTTCATAACTCTCTTGTCATAAATATATGCTAATAGAATGATTTTAATATTTACTACATCAGGCACCCCACGCTTTTTACTCAGATTTCAATTGTTTTGTTTATAAATTTAATTTTGTTATAATTTTAATCGGAGGTAATTGACTATAACCGATTGTTCGACTTGCTACTACTGTTTTATAATTCCTTTGTCTTTAAATTTTATTTTCTATTTTTTAGTTTGATTAGCAATAAAGCGTAGTTTTTTAGTTTTTTTTAAACTATTATTTAGATTATTTTTTCATTATAAACATAAGTTATTTTGAAACCAATTTTCTTTAATTCAGTATAAATCCTTATCCAAATAAATATGTTTGTTACTTTCGGCTTTTCATGTAGACTAAAATTGCCATTTACAGTATATAAATCAGACGAATAGGTTTTGAGATATAGTCGTTATAAGCAATTTGCACCGAAACATTTAATACGGCGAACCAGCGTTCTTTCTAACGTGACCGCCTGACCGCATAATGATGCCCAAAATAACTATTCCACGCGGACGAAGTCGCGGGCACAGCTAGTATGAAATATCAGTATGAAAAATTTAACAAAGGGCAACATTACATGATTCTCCTGGCATTAGGATGAGTCAGTGGTTTATATGAGCACAGTGGGATTCAAACCCGGAACCTTGTTGTAGTACAGCAATAAGGTTTACTGTATTTGAACAGGAACTTGACATAATCATGAAATGCAAGAGATTTGTTTAAGAAATCTAGAGTTTGTGTTTCCGGAGCATTACGGTTCGTGAATAAGATAATCTGCCAGGGAAGACACACTTTACTTCAAACATTTACTTTACTATTCAAACCAAACGTACAATGATATATTTGCAGGCCAAACATTAAGTTAACATGGTGATTTGGATTTTAACAATCAGGAATAAGGTTGATAATGTTATGGACGTTTGTTGTTTAGTTTGATCCACCTGCGCTAGTTGACAGCTACCGTTTTTTGGTTTCTCTTTGTTTTTCTCAGTGATACGCTAATCTTCGTGTGTTTGGGCATTAAAGTTCTAGGTATCTACTGGTTAAAATATTAATATTTGGAAATATTTTAACCGACCTCAAAAAAGGAGAAGTTCCTCGATCGGAAAAGGTTATTCAGAAAGTAGACGATAAAATTAAGACGTTATTCAGAATAACAGACTAAAAGAAGTTGATGTTAATATTTCTTATTTTTAATATACTTATATAAAATATATTTTACATACATATATATTTAATACCTTCCTATATACAAACATATATATATATATATTGATACCTATCTATTCTATTATATTAGTTGTCTAAATCTTTGAAACTAATTTTAGTGATGCAGGAAGCAGTGAATATTTATATTATTTTACAAGATATTTGTTTCATTTTAGCAACAAACATTAATTTCACTGCATGTGTACTTATTAAAATTATTTACAAACTTTACACGATACATTTATTATTATAAGGTTATATGTACTGTATTCGAAGCTAGTACCTGAGTGTAGCTGTGTATCCACGCTGTTGTTGCGTTTTCGCTGATCGTCAACATTTTACGTGTTGGACAATCAGAAGGAATTAAGTATAATAAAAAAATTACGTGTGTGGCGATCCGGTGAGCTCAGTCAAGTTTCTAATGAACGCGAATACTTTTATCCAAAGCCTAAAATTAAAATGTTATTGTTCAATAAGGAATCATCCATTTCATTCAATTTTATCTCCGTTTTCATCACGACATCTTCTCAGTTGCATTCTTCACTGTTGTGTCTTCAGGATAACAGATGTTGTCCACTCGGCGATGATATGGTTACGCGAGGCGTAACGTGTAACGTCAGAACCGCAGCCCTGTATACAGATGATCCTAACTTAACTCAAATCTTATACCTACTCTTTTAGTGGCCGTTGTACATAAAATGTGAATGTAAAAAATATAGTAAAGAAATCTCCAAATGTTCAACTTACCTGACCAAGTCTCTCGGGTCCAGCTGCGATATCTTCATTTGGCGGCCGGCAGGTGTCACGTGGTTCCATATCTTACCTCTCACTTCCACCCACACTGAAATTAATACTTTCTCTTTCCCTTTTGTGCTCCAGCCCTGTTGGAGAGCTTAGTGAGGTTTGTACGTGTGCTTTTATTTCTATTTTTATGTGAAGGCTTTATTTATTTCTGTCTGCTGCCTGTAGTGTACAAATAAATATGTTTGTATGTTTTCTTGAAAGTTCAACCTTGTGTAGGTGTTTATGGCCATATGCGACAATGTCTCCAGTAAAATGAAGTTATATTTTTAAAAGTCGTTGGATTGTTTCCCATAAAAATAATAATATTTGAGAGAAATACGAGTACTTTACTAAATTTAATACAATATCAGCTTGCTATTTTTGAAGCTATAATCCGTGAATTCTGTTTCTGACTGGTAGAGAATGTTAAATGAAAATTAGCATTAGATTAACTATTTCCACTTTGAGTTTCAATTAAGTTTTATATCATTAAATAAATAGTAAACCAAAAATAAGTTTTAAGTCAAACGTTTTTCTGGCGGTAGGTATTACTTGTAAGTAATAAGATTATATATACTCCCACATTTTGTTAAAATACTTCTTGGTCGTCGCATAATTTATCCTTCTAATAACTGTATTTCCAAAAGTATTTGTAAATTTATTTAATTTAATTAGATATTTTCGTTATGATTTCATGTCATAGCGATACGAAAAAGTCATCGTTATACCATCTTACTATGCAAGACATTTCAGAGAATCAAATTAAATATTGAAACGTTTCAAGCGGCGTTTGAATTTAAATCAGATACAAACAGACAGTCATCTCGTCTAATCGGATGGGACTGGAATAGAGCCTTCAACATGTCATTGCCACCTGCCCCGTTCCTGACCGGCCGATTGGTGGCAAAATAAAGAATGCAGAGAAGAAGACGAACGTTTTCAACACATCATGTAGGTACCTTCCCGGATCACTTAACTTTTCTATTAACATACATATATAACACTTAGTTTCTGGAGGGAAAAGCAGAGACTTTAATTTTAACACATCACTTTGCTTCTTTAACTTTCATGCATGCTGGTATAAAGTACTCTTGATCTGAACGGTCATTTGACGTCCCCGATTTGATTGAAGTCCTTCATTCCTATCCATCTTTGTCCCTATAGTAATATAATCAGTTATATAATCGATCATCTTTGTGCCTAGCAAATGGCTTAGATTTTTTCCAACCGTACTGCAGAATTATGTCTCTTAATTTATTTCTTAATAATTAAACAAAATATTTAACTTGTTAGAGGAAAAAACCAAAAACTCAGCCCTATACCTTTTCTATTTTGTGATTGAAGTAACAAAAACATTTGGCCTATTAATTATACAAACTGTGTTTCGTAATCGCTGTAGGCATTATTCTTAAAATTATATATGTTGTATTGTTAAGAAATAAATTACTCTAGACATTTGTTATAAAGTTTTTTAGATACTGTGTTTAAGATACTCTTACGATAAGGGAAATAATCGTGAGGAAACCTGCACATTTAGGCAACTGGATGAGTAACTATAATCCAATATGAGTTAGGTTCCCCTGCAAAGTCTCTTCGTGTGAAAACGGACCCAATCTAGGATCATGGTCGTAAAGACACACCGCAGGCTTCTCTCCAGAAAAGTTAGGATGTAACTGGGTTTAACGCCAGGAGGAGAAGATTGTATTTAAGTTACTGTATATTTTTTATATAATTGGATTATTATTCTATATTATATCGCGAGCCTTTCTACTTAGACCTTACAACGAGGCGCGTTGATGTCTTTTATATCGTGTGAAAAATCGATCTGTTATTTTATGGTTGTTAATTATTTACAACATATTTATCCTCTACCACTATGCAATTGAACGTTTCAGAGAGTTTATTTTAAGCTAGAATATTGCTGGATACAACCTAATTACAAAATCTCAGCTTCAACAGTAATAAGTAAATTTGGAGTCTACATTTTTTCATGTAGGTAATTGATGCACATCTCAGTTCAATCATAAAGCCATTTAGCTGAACGTGGCTTATACGACTTTTCAAGACTCTGTCTACCCTGAAGACGTTATTTGAGTAACATCAGGCCATATTTCTACCTCTACATCCGTATGCACGGACAGTCGGACACATCAATCCTCGTTAATATATGAGATGAGAGAACAGCCTCCATCAATCTGCGCCAACTCTCGAAGCATCCATCAAATTACTTACCATACCTCTCTATGGCACAGTTACCAGATCCATCGTAAGGATGTTTTGAGTTCAATTTCCTGTATATTTTATGACTTTTTGTCATTTTGATCTACTCAGGCTAAGATAATTAAATTATTTTATGATATTTGGTAAATCATAATATCAGTAAATCAGTTTATACATTTACATACTTACATAGATATATCACGCGTTCTTTCCTAAAAAATTATTTCTACTTACCATGATCTCTGCGTACTCTTATATCTATCTTAGCTTTTCCCTTCCAACAATAATACTCTCTGAATATTATGAAATAAATAAGTCAATTAATACAATAACTAAATATAAACTAAGATACTCAAACAAACCTACAAAGGAGCAAAATCAAAGAAATAAGTGGTATTAATCGCATACCGTGAATACTCGTACATCCAAAAAAAAATCCCGCAACTCACAGATACCTACATGAAACATTTTCATAAAATTATAATAACTGCATACATACATACATATGGTCACGTCTATATCTCTTACGGGGAAGACAGAGCCAACAGGCTTGAAAAAACTGAATGGCCACGTTCAGCTATTTGGCTTAATGATAGAATTGAGATTCTAATAGTGATAGGTTGCTAGCCCATCGCCTAAAAAAGAATCCCAAGTTTGTAAGCTTATCCCTTAGTCGCCTTTTACGACATCCATGGGAAAGAGATGGAGTGGTCCTATTATTTTTTCTATTGGTGCCGGGAACCACACGGTACAATAACTGTTTTGTATATAAAAAACAAGCTTTATTTTTATTCATATCGATTGTTGGAGAATGTGGTCAGTGAAAAAGTTTGACTCTCGAAGTGAAAACATAAAACGTTTACGCCCGAAAGAGGTATAACCGAGCCGAGGTATAAAGAGAAACACATTTTTATATCGATTTTTTGTTAAATTCCTTATATAACTAATTGGTAAAATCTTTTGACTTATCAAAATTTTTTTAATACATTCATATACTATACATATATGGTTAGTCACGTTCGCCTGTTACATATAGACACTGACCCGTGACTTCACACGATTTTATCACAAACCGACTACTACAATAATGCTTTCAGGGTTAAACGGTTTTCTGCTGCGTATTGTTAACTTCAAGAATATTTATTGGAACAAACAAAGAATATTGTTCAATCAATATTCTTTGTTCTAGTTGCATCGTCTCTGGAGATAGACCCAGAGTCTGCTTCACGAAGTTAAAAACGAATTTTCCACCTTAAGGGCGGGTCTAACTTCAAAGTTTCAAAGGGAAAGGAGCGTGGATTTCAAAGTGTGATAACGGCGGTGTCGCTGGACTGGTTTCCTGGCTCGTTAGCTGGAATGAAGTTGTTATATAGCAGTTCCCTTCTTGGTGAAATCAAGCAATTCCCCCTCTTATTCCTTAAGCTCTAAAGCTTCAAATTAAATAGCAAAAGCATTATAAATGGCGTAGCTGATCGCACCTCAGTTAACTACATCGCTAATTACCTATTTATATATTAACGCGTGAAGTATAGAACATTGCCTTTTAATAAAGTATTTTGCTCGCGTTAAGTTAATTAAACACAATCTTAATCACTTTTTCCGAAAAAACAATGACGGGGCTATCAATAATTTATTAATTAATTAAATATTTTAATAATTAATGAAGTATTTCAATCACGTGATTTTTTTTTCAAAACTCATGTGTGTGATTAGGTACTTGTTGCTATCATTATTAAATTTAATGTGTAAAGTATTGATCAAACTGTTATTTTATGCGGCGTTGGTTTAGGACTTGATGGAAAAGATCTAGTGTCACTAACTGATTATAAATTCAAATTAGGAACTCTATTAAGACCTCTTTTAAACGTTACTTAAATTAAACTTTTAAAAAAGTTAATTAAGTGAAACGTTAATTGGCTGGATGTTCTGATTAGGATTACTTTATTGAGGGCCGCACTCGTAAAATTGGTTCGTTCGACAGCTTCCTCCCACCTGCCTGCGCCTGCGCCGGACATGTCAGACAAAGTTACTATGGCTTAAAACGATACAAGCCGAAAATTTTAAAGTAACTAATGAAAATATAGATTTTGGAATACTCGTAATTAAATAATATATCGGCATAGCCGGGGAAGTTGCAAATGGAAACACGAAAAGATTAGAGAGAGTGAGAGAAGAAACAAAAGAGCCTTTAATCCCTTCTAATGTGTTATTAATGCGAGAGTGTGTATTAGACGGACTTAAAAAGTAACAGAACTCACTACCTAATTTTAAAAAATTAAACGCGAATTTAATTTAAGCAGCACAGACGTGCGTGTTAGCCCTTATTTCGTCTTTCATCAGTCTGTCTGTTCATTCGAAACGAAACAACAAAACCGTGACTTCCGCGAACCACAAAGCTCACGAAACTATGAATATTAACATTTTAGTTCGTCTCGACTTCGGTTGACGGTTCTAAGAATATTACATTTGTAAATAATAATATGATACAAAGATAAGAATTTGAAAAAATGTCGTCTTCATGTAATATTCGTTGATTTCTGGAATATCTTATGTACTTACTTACTTACATTATCGCCCAGCTAAAAACAAGATATTTATATGTATTCCAAGCGTACAATGAAGCCGGCGATAGCTAGTTTATTAATAAAACAGTAGCACTTACATGTAGGCGTCAACTAGATTTAATAACTAATTCGCCACTTTTATTATCGTTGCAAGAGATCAAATGATACAAACGCGTTACAAACATATTATAACATATACACATACAAAAACATACATATACAAAAAAAAATATTTTCTCCTGTAGTAGATTGGTAGAACTCACTCGGTCAATTAAAAATGGTGTTTTGAGGAAAGCTTCGCTCGCTAAGTCCATGAGTCGAACAATTTGAGGGAATGGGAAGGTCACAATATAACTAATGTATAGTATAACTTGAACAATGTAACTCCTAAATTTAAATCCCATCCGGCCACGTGTGCCGCCAGGCCGTGTCGCGTAGGTTGCACCTCTCTGGGCTCTCTCCCACACATTTCTACTTCGACATGATAATTTTAAATACTTAATGTGTAGAAGGATAACAAAAGTAAGCTTCCCTTGTTAATCTAGTGAAATACTATTAGGTACTCCCGCTAACTTGATTACTGTCGCCAACTTGATTCTATGAAATGTATTTCACGTTACGCTTCATACTTTATTTATATAATCATAAAGATACCTATAAATAATATTTGTCCGATTTTTGTAGTAAGGTATACCTAATAATAATTTTCTGAGCTACATACTAATAGAATCATTCGAAAGGACTCGAATTCGAAATTGTAAAGCTTGTATAAATAAAATATAAGGGACTACGTGTTACATGGCAAATGTGTCTGCTCTACGCTCACTTTATTTTACTGTTGTATGATCAACGCGACGGAATGAGCCGAGAGTATCAACAATTGTATTTTAATTACCAGACTAAGAGAATGGATATTTGTCGCATCATTTCCTGTCGTCTAGGAATATTCATTATTTGTAAATGACAAGAGAAATGCAGGAAATACACCGACCTTTTTATGATTGAAGAGAAGACGGTTATGTTAACTGTCACTCACTTTACCTTAGTATGTTCCTGGTTGCAACTCATACCACTATTTATGGCTTGGGAGCCTAGAATCATTTATCTAATATATATTATATCTCTAATTATAGATACATTTAAGATTACAAGTAGAATAGAAAATTATCTTTTATTTTAATAATATATGAAAAGAACTATGAATACAAGAGACTAATGTATTAAGTTAGCGTACTGATTTCAAACACAAGATTTTATTAAGGTCTATCAGCCATTAACAAGCTCTGAAGAAATCCAAGAATTATATGTAACATAACTGTACCATAGCGGAAATGCTATAACAAAATCCGATACAAACTAACTTTTACCAAGAATCAATAAGTCATTAAACAGGTACTACCTACAAGAATTTCTCTGAACCGATCCATCGAGTAAGTCAGAGAAAAACATCAAAATGCCTACCGTAAAGCAAAAGTGTTCATAATTTCGAGAGTCTTTGATTCCCCGATAAAAGCGAGGTGCATATATTATTGAGCAATAAACATAAAAAGTCGGCATTTCGTTCTGGTAGCCCCCGCTCAGGACATGCAAAGGAAATGTAAAAAGCGGCCGGTAAGAAAATGATATATATTACGGTCCGGTACAACGCGCCTTATCCCCGCGGGCCCCGCTCCTCGACGAGTTAATCAGCCAGGGCAAGGCACAGTTTCTCAAACTCAAACGAAGGCAGACTGAGTTATTTAAACATATTTACTACGGAAGAACTGGACTAATAACTAGTGCATCAAATGTTTTCAATATTATACCCAGATTTTTACAGACAAACGACTCTGCCAAAATTGAAAAAACCTAGCCAAATATTTTCAACGTGCAAGAGGGAAATAAAAAAGCAAAATGTATCAAATTTCACTTATCTTAGAAAAATTTTTTTAGCTACGCAATAAAAGATACCTATAATAACAAACAAAATCATATTCATTTATCAGTTATCCCATCATCACCCAACTACGAATAAATCTGTTTCTTCTATTGATACGTTTGAATAAATATTGAAAAAGAAATATTTCCAATCGCCTAACGTACAGTTTGAGCATCCCTGACCAATAATGGAACATAATGACTCTATCGGCGGCGGCGAGGCGGCAACTTCGCGTGGAGATCCGGAGACCGGGATCAGCTTTTTCTACAAAACGAGTTCTCCGAACTAATATCGCGGTTTGTTTATCCATAAACACTGCATATTTTGCATGTTTATGTATGACTACATACTAGCGAAAGTCTTTAAAGAAGCTTAACAGAGCGCAGAGGAGATTTTACCTACACGATTACAACTTACAAGTTTAAATGACCATAAGATTATTTGTCAGTTTGTAGAACCCTTGTATTACGTTATTTTTTTAAATGAATATTAAAGAAATGTGCTTAAATAAATAAAAATTTGATGTCATCACTTTTTCATCAACAGGTTTTTGATGATGAAGATTTGTGGAAATTTGTCCCTGCTGTTACACCACCTTTATAAAGTAAAGTCGATTAGCAAAACGAAAATTCGATGTTAGTATTCGATTTCTCGGCAATCGCCCTTACTCTGTTTTAGACAATTATCTGAGCAATCTCCGATCGATCATTCGATGATAGATCAAAGCTTTTAATGAAGACTTCATGGCTTCGGCGGCTTCACAAAGCTCCCTTTGTAGTGCCGCCGCGACAGCGTGGAGGCGATGATGCTTTTATAAAAACCCAATGATTTATTCCATACCCATTCTGACCGAGCAGTTGACGAGTCTATCTCTTTCTGTAGGGCTGTCATTGTTTTGTTCTAGATCGTAAACTCAATAACATTTCCATACAAATCAGAATTAGGACTACTTATTTCAAAGGACGAAGTATCTAATAAAACCTTTGGGTTAAGACACGTTAACTTACTGACTAGTTGAAGACTTATCCTATCGCTTGAAATATTCCAGTATAAAAAAATTTAAACTAAAATTGCCATAATGCACGGAGTGCACCAAATATATTTGCTACAGTTTTACAGCCCTATACTGAAATAAAACGATTAAAGTCATATTTTCCTTAAACTATAAATTATACAAAGAAGGGCACCTTATGGCCCGCAGTGGGATTTATGACGCGAGTCCTTCGAAACGCAGAAAAAAGCCATTGTTCCCGCAAATGGCCGCGTTAAAGATCACGCTTTATAGTTTTAGTACTTAACGGCGTCATTTTCAAGGCAGTTATTCAAAAAGTCCAGTTTAATAATAATGCTATACGTATAGCATGAAATACTATACTATACGTGTACCTATGCATTTCGCGAATACTTACAAATATCGCGTGTTTATCTCTTACAATTAGACGTGAAAGAATACAGTCAGCTGCATGGTTCATTATTGGAATTGAGATTTATTCCACAATTATTCTACTTTTACTTCGTTGGACTTCTTCTAAAAGTCTAGAAACTTTCTTAAAGCATCGTTCTCCTAGCATTTGTCCCGGTTGCGTTCTCACCTCTCTGAAGAAGAGTGAAGAGAAAGATTTTCTAATACATATGTTTAATTTCGTTTATCCTAGATATACGATATACTATTAATAAACGAGCAATATTTGCAAATAGCCACCGAGCACCGCTTGGTTGACCAGGTACTTGTCCTATCTCTATCAACTCAAGGAAATTGGGTTCCAAGAAAAGTTGACAACAGGTTTTCGTAATCCGATAATGCGGCCACCGGTGTTACTTGTATTGTCCAAGCCCTATTTACTATTGTTCGATTTCCCGCTCCGTCGATTTTGAGAGCTCACAGATCTTGACGCATCGTTGCTAATCCTGGCATTAATAAATTATATTTGAAAGTTAGGTATGTGATAAATTCACTTTTATCACACCAATGGCACTATGGGTTGTTTCGATCCGTTGAATTTTATCTTTTATTAATATTTATAATTTTAGAAGAAATACTTGTACTTACTTCTAGGCAAGTACTCATTAAAAGATCAAACGTTACAAATGCAAAAAGTCTTTACTTTGTTATGTCTGGTAGGTTTCCTCTTTATTGCCACTTAAATAATAAAAATAAACAAAAAGCAAAATTAAAATAAATTTAAAAAAAAACAGAATAAAAAGATTATAAAACAAAATAACCGAGCCCCGAGAACAGTTGCTAGAAACTGTGCTTTGTTACAGAATTATTATTAGTACTTACAATTGACAATAACAATAATATTTTACTACCTACCTGCAACTTAACGGGCTCACAGACACTAAGGGTGCCTTTAGTTTTTTTTTTAATTTATCTTCAAATACTCTTTTTCAATATTTTCTTTGTAATATAACCGGCTACCGGTGTTGTTACATTTATTGTCCAAATACCTGTTGATTCCCATCTTTAAAACCGTAAGATGGTATAAGCCGCATTACCATTGTATTTAATTTCCTGCTTCAACAGTCGGTGTCTTTTGAAGTTACCGTAGTCCTTATTCCGTACTTAAGTTAAATAGTTTAAGTTACTCCTGCTTTTACTTCTAGAAATTGTAAATACTGAAAAACAAACAATAAAAATACTGGGGTGATTTTAAAGTGCGTTCTCGTAGGGTTCTGGTTTATGCGCAACTTCTAAAGGATTTGGATCGAATCGATCGATAGAATCTGTGAGAGTCATCTACAATTTTGTGTCAAATTTATTTTATACAAGCTTTAACTCGCAGCTTCGGCCGCGCGAATTTAGCTGCACTTAAAAAGAAAACAGGGTTTTCATAAATCCCTTGGGCACAATAGTTTTTCCAGGATGAAAGGTACCCTTTGTCATTCTCCCTACTCGTATTATATAAACGCCAAATTTCCAAAAGATTGGTTCAGTAGACAACGTAAGAGGTGACAAACAAACAAACTGACTTTCGCATTTATAATATTAGTTGGGACTAGCTGTTCACCTTTCCCTTGCCTTGTTTAATACAATAATAATGACTACATTTTTACTTAATTAAATGGGGAGCACTGCCGTTATAATCATGTTAAATTTTAAAAAATTGTAGTCAATTTAATAGTACCTAATTCATAGATATATAAAACATTAATTTAGAACTTCCACAGAAATATTTCTTTTTAATTTACGCAAGAACTAAGCCCCAAGGAAAAACGAAAACTTATGAGCAGAGATAAAAAGAAATTACTTTTAATTATAGAGACTGTAGACGTGATTGTTTGTACAGAAGTGATTTCTGATATTCCCCAGAACAGAACTACCTTCATGTTTCGTTATTACAAAACAAAAGGAGGAAAGCCCAAAAAGCTGTACAAATCTAATACAGAAATAATTCGTGTTTCATGTTAGATGAGCGATTGCGCGGAGGCGCTGGCCGTGGGTGGTCTGGTCACCATAATGATCGCTGATGATGGTGTAATTATGGCCCAAAACGAATAGTTTCCTCGTGGCCCCACGATTTGATACACTGTGTGTGGCGCGTGCCCAAAATGGCGTTTACACTCGATGAACGTGACATGACAACACGTGCCATTGTTGGTGCTATCCTTGTCCTATCATAAATCCATTCTGTGTTTACAAGCTGTGTAAAAGTTTAAAGTTGCTGATATATCGACCAACGCGTATAGGAACCACTAAACGGTCGTAAGATGCAACAACTACTTACAGATTATTAACACGGATTCATGATAGCTAGGTATACATACATGAATAGATAAACATACATGTAAGTACAAAAAGGGGAGTAAGGGGGAACGGAACTAACAACTTATCCGACCCAATAGTCAACCTCACCTGCTCGCGTCTGGTGGTTCGTATGAATAACTGGGCGGCGGCCCTCATCCGAGTGTCGCGGTGCTCCCTGCTAGACAACAGACGAGGCTCTGGCGACCGAGTTAATGGCGGTATAACCATTCACCCAGTCGGCTAGCCGACTGGAAGAGGGCACAGCGACCTAGACGTATTAAATAACGTCTAAAATGCCTGGTGCAGAAGGCAACGGGAAACCACTGCACTATTTTCCCAAGAAAGTCGTTATGAAGGGTAAAATAATGAAAGTAACGTGGCCTGACGACCCGCTTAGCAACCGGCGCCGACCTGCGTCCGGGGCAGACGGTGAGAAATTGGCTACCGGCCGTGCTGATGTGGTGAACCAGGCATCACATGGAAAATATGCGACTGGTAAACCCATAAAAATGGCGCATATCCAAAAGATTGGTACGTGGAATGTGCGAGGTTTGCTCCAACCCGGGAAACTAAAAATTGTAGAGGAAGAAATTAAAAGGTGTTCTCTTAACATCTGCGACCTTAGCGAAACCCATTGGAAGGGTAACGGTCACTTTCTCACAGAGAGTCATGCAGTCTACTTCTCAGGAAATGAAACCAGCAGTAGAAATGGCGTAGCGTGTCTCATTCCAAAAAACCTAAGTAATACTGTGATAGGATACGAGGCTGTCAGCGATCGAGTTTTAAGTATTAAGCTCAGATCAACGCCAGTGAACCTAAATATCATCCAAACTTATGCCCCAACCAGTACCTCTAGCGACGCGGATATAGAAAGCTTCTACAAGGAACTAGAGACATTAATGTCCAAAATCCCTAACAGAGAGTTGCTGTTGATTCTTGGCGATTTTAACGCAAAAATTGGTGCGAATGCCCATCAGCTTAGTGATTGTGTCGGGAAATTTGGACTTGGACAGCGCAACGAGAGAGGAGAGCGCTTGATACAGTTTGCGGCGGAAAATAACATGGTAATATCGAACAGCTTCTTTCAGAACCATCGCCGAAGGCTATACACCTGGACCTCGCCTGATGGTAATTACCGAAACCAAATTGACTACATCATGGTGAAAGCGCGATGGAAAACGATGGTACGATCAACACATACCCTTCCCGGGGCCGACTGCGGTTCTGATCACCAACTGCTTATTGCTAAAATTCGGCTGAAACTAAGAGCGGCCAGGAAATTGGAACGCAAAAGAAGACTGGAAACAACGGACCCTTCGAGGGTTTTGGCTGCATTGGAGCAAAACTGGATGCAATGGGCAAATGTAGACGCTGGCATAGAAACCCCGGATCAGCTATGGGAACGATCACGTGAGCTGATAGAAACATCAGTTAAAACATCCGAAACTGATGCTCAGACAACTCGCAAACGCCAACATTGGATGAGCGGTAATACATTGGCACTTGTGGAGGAGAGACGAAAACTAAAATCCTTGGGAGTGGACGTAAGGACACTAAACGTAAAATCGGCCCAAATTCAAGCAGCCTGCCGCCGAGATATGAATCGTCACCTCAAAAGTGTTTGCGAGGAAGTGGAAGCTCATGCAGACAAGCATGAAGCTAGAGATCTGTATCAGAAAATTAAAGCGATCACGAAATCATTTACCTCTAAAACCTGGGCAATCGAGAATTCTCGTGGAGGGGTTGATACGGAAATTGATGCGATAACCGAAACTTGGAAGGAGTACTGTCAATCCTTATATCTAGATCCGCAGTCGCACTGTTTTGAGAATACAGAACCTATGGAAACTGAACTAGAACCAAGTATTCTAAAAGACGAAGTCAGGTCTGCAATCAAACACCTCAAGAATAGAAAGGCGACGGGAAGAGACCTTCTACCAATCGAAATAATTAAAGCTACTGGTGAATATGGCGTTCAGATCTTCCATGTACTGTGCAACAAAGTATGGCAAACGGGAATGTGGCCTAAAGAATGGTGTCACACTGTTTTTATTCCGCTTCACAAGAAGGGGTCTACAAAGAGATGTAGTAATTACCGACTCATTGCACTCGTTTCGCATGCAAGTAAAATCCTGTTGCATATATTGAATGAGCGTCTCAAAGCGTACCTATCTAGTGAAATTGCTCCCGAACAGGCTGGTTTTGTCAAAGGTAAGGGCACTCGGGAACAGATCTTGATAGTACGCCAAATCGTAGAAAAGGCCCGAGAATTCAATAAACCGGTTTACGTATGTTTTGTTGACTTTTCAAAGGCGTTTGATTCTGTGAAATGGCCGAAACTTTGGGAGACTCTTTTAAAGATGGGCACCTCAAAACATCTTGTACATCTCTTGAGGCGCCTTTATGAAGATGGGACAGCCTCCGTTAGAACCGATGAAGTGATGTCTAGCAGCTTCCATCCTGCTGCGGGAGTGCGATAAGGGTGTATTATCTCTCCGCTTCTGTTCAACATCTACACGGAATTAATAATGAGAATCACCCTGGAAGACTGGAAGGACGGTGTTTCGATTGGAGGCCGGCAAATATCGAATTTGCGGTATGCGGACGACACCACCTTGTTTGCTACTAGTGCCGGACATATGGAAACATTCCTGCATAAAATGGAGTCGGTTAGTAAGGAGTTTGGGCTAAAGATCAACCGGTCGAAGACTAAGGTGATGATTGTGGACCGTGTCAATAACAACCAGCCAGAAGTCACTAGTATTGCGGGTTGTGAGGTTGTTCATTCATACATATATCTGGGAGCGTTGATCACCAACAATGGAGGATGCGACGAGGAGATAAAGAGACGCATGGCCATGTCAAGATCTGCCATGGATAGGATGAGGAAGATCTGGAAGAGCCGGAAAATCACAAAAGCGACCAAAGTACGGCTTGTACGTGCATTGATCTTCCCAATTTTCCTTTACGCAGCGGAAACGTGGACCCTACGAGACACTGAGAGAAAACGCATAGATGCCCTGGAGATGTGGTGCTGGAGAAGAATGCTTGGAGTAGTATGGACAGACTTTCGCACCAACCAGTCCATTCTCCAGGAACTCAGAATCAAGCGTCCCTTATCTTCCTTAGTGCAGGCTCGAATTCTCACTTTCTTCGGGCACGTGTCGCGTCGTAACGAGGCTTCCATTGAACGACTGGTGGTGCAGGGGCGAGTTGAGGGTACTCGACCTCGAGGCAGGTCCCCCATGAGGTGGACAGATCAAATAAAATCAGCACTAGGTGACCCTCTCTGTGAATGCTCCAGAAAGGCAGCGATGCGCGACGAGTGGCGAAGGATTGTAAAGCGAGCCACTAACCCTTCTGTACGACCACGACCACTCTGACAAGAGTGTAACGCATAAGAAGAAGTACAAAAAAGGCATACTTCAGATTGTCCCGAGAAGACTTTACATAGGTCACATAAAGCTGAAAAGAAGTACAATTAACTTACATAGAATAACGATGACAGCTGCAGAAGTTATTTAACTGTGTCGCAGTTGTCAACGCCCACCTCCAGAAAACATCTATGAAATGTGTTTTCTTAATCTTAACACCAAATTAAATTAATTAAAATAAAAAAAGTTAAAAAAAATATTATTAAATAAAAAAATATATCTAAAATTTTGAAATCACGTGTAGGTACTTAGGCAATCTTATATACCTACTTATCTTAGTATTATACTGAAAACTGAAGGACAGCCACCGTTAAACTTTAAATTAAATTCTTACAATATGTAGCAGACCCTTAGTTTTGAAGCATACTATTTAAGAGACAAGATAGTATTTGTCTCCAAGTAGACACAAGTTAACTTTTTTTTATTTTTTGTTTTGAAATATACTTAGCTAGAGTATTTTATAACGTAAATCTTAAACTTAATTTATTACTTTGAACGGTTTCCTAATCCACTATTCTTGTCAGTAGGTACACTCTGCAACTAAAGTAGCCACAATAATTTAAAATAGGTCGTAAAACTTGTCACATAAATTAGTTTCAGTAATAAAAACCCTTTTAGGATTAGCGTAAATACGGCTTCTAGAAAATGTTACAGTAAAAACGTTAATAAAAGTTATATTACGTCAATGTAAGTAAGGACAACTACCCAAACATACCTACTTACCAATAAAGAATGCTCAACTACTTCAAACTCAACTAGCAAAAAATCAATCGCACACACCTTTTCTACAGGATCAAGCCATGTAGTTGGCTGGTGGTCAATTATTATATCTAATATATGTATATAGTTAAACGATATAGTTAACATAGTTAAACCATGGTCTTCGGCGAGAAATTGCGGTTATAACCAACTTCATGATAATAACCGCTCACCAACAAAATTAAAAATACGTGTATCAATAAAACCTTAGTGTTGAAATTACATGTAAATGCTTTATAATTACTCAATACCGACTCAAATGACCGCCACGGAGATGATGAAATTACAGTAAAATACATATGTTTGCGGGTTAGTAAGCTATCCTCAGATTGAAAGCAGCGAAATAATGTTGAATTTCAACTCGGTTTACAAATTGTGATTAAAGGGAAAGGCTAATAAACTTTACCAGTTATCACTACTTAACTGAGAATCAGTTTCCAAATTCCAAAAATACACTTACGTATTTTTGGAATTTGGAATATAATATAAAGCTGTAGGTATAAGGCTACTACATAAGGCTGTATATACTATACAGCAATACTATTCTATAAAGCAATTATCTATTCTGATTGAAAGAATTTCCATCATTCCAACTGAAGATTAACTTCAGTCTTTTTAATACTGATCTGTGTACCCCGTAAGGGATAAAGACGTAATATATCTGTAAGCTGTCCTTAATTTGAGGGATGCGAAATAATGTACAATTGCAACTCGCTGGCAGATGTTTTCGGCGAGTGTAGTCGGGTCGTGCTGAGCATGCTAGAGGCGTGGAGCTTCGTGACGTTACATCCATTAGGGTTGCCAGTCTAAGGGAATTATTAAATAAGAACTTCTTGCATCTTCTCATGTTCGTTTTCAATAAGCTAGCAACAGGTCACTATTTGAATCTCAATTACATCATTAAGGTTATACAGCTGAATGTGTTGAGCAGTTCTTTCGAGACTGTTCGGTCTGTCCCATAAGAGATCAGAACTTCCTTCAACGTCTTTCTAATGTAATATTTATATTTCATACAGCTTGTCTACATACATACATACATAAAATCACGCCTCTTTCCCGGAGGGGTAGGCAGAGACTACCTCTTTCCACTTGCCACGATCTCTGCATACTTCTTTCGCTTCGTCCACATTCATAACTCTCTTCATACAAGCTCGGCGGTTTCGGGTACTTCTTTCTGCTTTCCACGGGCTTTGCCACTGTACTTACCTTCTTGTTCGTCCACATTCATCAATCTTTTCATGCAATCTCGTCGGTTTAAGGTACTATTACGCTGATTTTAACCAGAACGTCTTCGATATGATCTAACCGTCTAAGCATTTATTTTTCTATTACAACCACTTTATTAAAAAAAAATGTTTTTCTACCCCGCGTCGCATCCTTAGCCTTCCTCCGAGCGCGGTGGTCTGAGATGACTTCATTTGGCCTCACAGTACACGGGTACTTGCACTGTTTACGTCCGCGAAATAAACACTACATACATAATTGCTTGGGCATTATCTTTTCTGCAATAATGTCGATAGGCTTCTGTAAACTTTTATGTTATGGAAAAATTGATTGCGATGAAACGCCAACGGAATTTTTATTTTCCGAAAATTCTCACGAGAAAAAAATTCAAATTTTTGTTTTGAGCGGGTGGAACTACAGGCAAAAGCTTGTTTCAGCTTACTTACTTCCTCCGCTTACTTCCTATGGCGCTGTGGCTTGTCCTCCTCCACGGTCCGCTTTTATTTCGTTCTATCTCTGGCCTGATTATTTTACGTTTAGTTCTCTAAATAAAATAAATAGCCTGAAGATCACATACATTTATTATGTATTTTACTTCAGTAAAAGGCACATAGTCAGCCGAAGAGGAATTTCTCGTATAAATTTTTAAATAAAAAAACTACAAATAATGAGATGAGAACACCATGACTACAAATTAGACAACGGTCCAATTAAAAGAATTCCACGCACATAACTTGGCTATCTCATCATTATTTCTTAGTTGATCATGCGTTCAAGTTACGTGGGGTTTTTGTCTAGCCCCAAGCTCAGGCGGCTAATGGTCATCTTTACTTGAAGTGGTAATAATTGAGGTTACGTAAGACATACGTGGAAATATGGCTGTTGTAATTGGGACCACCCAGGGACGGGCACATGCTCACGTGCGGAGATATGCGAATTCAATGGTCTGATTAGAGGAATTGTGTTTAAATCACGCTTCTTTCCCGGAAGGGTAGGCAGAGAATACATCTTTCCAGTTGCCACATCCTTGCTTACTTCTTTCGCTTCATCCACATTAACAACTCTCTTCATGCACTCCTTAAAATTGGTAATACTTTCACACGGTTCTTTTACATCTGCGCCGGATAATCCCTCTTGGCAAAGTTATACTTAACATGAAGGGCTAATCTCCTATAATATCGAGGACCCTCGACGGTCCTCGTGTGAGTTAAGAGGCTGGGCTTATGGGCTGTACGTGATAATTTTGGCAAAACTAGATCTGAGTTCATGTGAACGGATGTGCTAACTTACGCAACACCGCCGGGGGTATCGGGCGCAAAAAATATTTTATGTGACCAGTTTTTGTATGTCCATTACATAATGAATAAGTTACATTAGATAAAGTCAAGAATGGTAGGAACGAACCGTGTCAACTGACAAAGATGTAACAGAAAAAAAATGAGTAAATTGTTATTGATTAAATTTTTTGAAGTTATAAGTAAGAACTTCATTAAGTTAACTTTAATTAATAAGTATTCTGTAAACAAACAAAAATACGAATATGCCTTCATAGGTCTTAATAATTAGATATGAAATAGGTTCGGAAAAATAATAAACCTTTAGTGCATTTACCAGCAACTGTTGTTAGTGTATTGTAATGTATCCTTTCTTTTATTTACTTATTTTATTTATTTATTTAAAAGAAACATATAGATTGACAGTTTTGTACCAAAACATCAGCATGCAAAAATGTTGCAACGTAAATGAGTTGAGTGTTATGTTTGCAATTCCATTGATAATGTTCAGTCACCTTTTCCTTTTTTTACACATCCTTCTGGCCTTAGTCCCAGGTACATTCTTATTATTCTCACCACTTTGGTGAAAAGCCCGGTATATACCTTTGACCATGGACCCTGGGTTGGGTAAATCAGGTTTTTACACGAAGCGTCTCCCATCTGACCACCTTTTACTTTTACAATAAGAAAATAAAATTATATGTTATCTCCCTTGAACGTGACTACCTTGTGCTAAAATTATAAGTGCATTAGCAACCTATTTTAGTTTTACTTACTTCCTTCTTATCACTTTATAATCACTTGCCTTTATTGCGGTATTTAGAAACTACACCCTCTCATTTTCGCGAGTTCCCAGTTGCTCCCAAAGCTGATAAACATCGAACTTGCTGACATTTCAGTTCTGTCTTTACTTTATTGCCAAAGAGTACTTTTAAAAAAATTATGATATTTTCTTAAAAAGTGTTTTTAATGGAAAGGTGTATATTGAATTTCGGGGTAATCATGCCGTAGGCGTTATGCAATTATGCGAACTTGTGGAGCTTGTAAACCTAAAAAATTACGAATAATTAAAACAAATACTATATAGAAAACAGTTATTTATTGCAATTTTGTAAAATAAATACAACCTAGAATCCTTAAAATAATTTTACAAAAACGAAACAAATGCAACAATTTTTTACAATATCGATAGAAGCTAGTTCAATAAATTATTATTACCTATAATGCTAAAAATACTTTGTACGATTTTCCTTATAGTAAAACTTAGCTACATGCAACTGATCATTATTTACAGTTTTATAATAAATCTAATAATCTCACTTTGGTAAACTGTGGTTAATATGTTGTCAAAACCTGTTACTTAGATATATATAAACTAACCTAAAAAGAAAGTTATAATTGGTCTTAAAAAATGGACTGTTATAATTAAAACATACGAATTTAATTTGTGTAATTCAATAAGGATTTCATTATATTTCTAATTTGCTATTAACACACTCAAACCAACTGAAGCATACACACACAATCTTTTTTATCGATATAAAAAAGTCTGAAAAATCCATTTCCTACTTAATATTGTTAGTACTCTTTACTAAGTACTTTAATAAAATAAAAAGAAGACCAGAACTAAGAAAATACTGGTTTGTTTAGATGTATTAATAAGAGTTTAGTAACAATAATATTTTTAAGCCTCGTCAGGCGAACAATATTTTTTTACACATGTAAAGTAATTTGTACTGTAAGAAAGGATATGCACCAATGCACAGATTTAAACAATCATTTCATTAACATACATAAATCATTAAATGATTCTAATAATAAAAGCCTACGTATAATTTTAAATTTATATGAGAACTTAAAATTATAAATTATGTAGTAATGTAGGTAGTCTATTTAAAAAATGGTACAAAATCTTTCTGTTGTTGCTAAAATTGGATATTTAACAGATTTCTTGTCCGTAAAAATAACGAATGTTATAAGAATTATTTTATTGAAAGCAATCTAAAATATTTTCATTTACATGTATTTTAGTTTCTGTATATATATATAATCATGGGACAGGAAATCTGTTAAATATACATTTTTGATTAAACGTGCAAGGTGTTCCACAGATTCTTGAAGCAAATGAAAGGTCATTTTGGGATTTAATTTGACGAATTGATATATCTCGCCTATCCGACAGAGAAGCTCTTTGAAGAATTCCACAAAATTACCAATAATCCACTAATATCCATGCCTGTTCTACACTAAAACTTATTGTAACTAAAAAGAAATGTAATTTGACTTTCGTAACGTGTACCTTTAAATTTATCAATAGAAAAATAATCCTAAACATAAGCTTTTTTAAATTGCAAATGCATTATGTGTTTTATAGGGCTATAAAATCCACATTACGAGAGGTTCATTCATATTCTGAGCATTGTATGCATCCACATTATGCATGCGTACAAAGTGCGATGGAACATTGGTAAGAATTGTTGAAAGATGAATTGCTAATTACATTTTGATTAGTCCTTCAGATCAATTTATGATATAAAAGAGACAAGAAATCATATTTCTGTAGTATTTTATTGTAAAAATATTAAAATGTTAACAGACTTAAGTTTATTACTGTAATAAGACAAACTCGATTTAAGTCATAAACTAAGTCTCTTAATAATTATTTTTTAGCTTCAACCCAGAACATGAACGACGGTGTTACTCATACACAAGTGAACGTTAAAAAAACAGTTTCGCCGATTCCAACCACTCCAGAAACACTCAATTTGATACGAAATAGCTACGTTGTGCTCTTGTTTATTTTGATAACATTTGCACGCCCACATCGACTCAAAAGAACCGGTTCATAGCACTGGCCGTCAAGAATAAATTGTTCTTTCTGTATATTTTTCCTAATAATCAGAACAAACCTAGTTACCCGATATATCAGAAAAAATAATGCCTGGATACTGGCTACAAATTAAAAGAAGTAATCACAAAATGTTTCTAGTATAGTTCGGAATTTCACGGGATTATTGATGTTCTATGTTCAAACGGATGCTAACAAAACGACGATGTTCGACGTGACGGTAGCATACGCGCCTGTGGACCTAAATCACCGGCGACGATTAGTGTCTCAGACACCGGAATTGGATACGACTGTGTCATTAGAACATCCACTTCCCTAGCCCTGGCCCGTCATAATTTAAATTAAGAACACAAAAGTATTGCCTCTTTATAAAGCTAATTTTGTACTTTTTAAAATAATAATTAATATGTAGATAATATTATAGCTTAGCACTTTACGAAATGCGATCTATAATGTATATGATGAAACTCTACCTCGATAAAAGTTACAATGTAAAAATTCCTATGAAGACTCATCATTTAGGTGGGTACTTAAATTTGCATTGGGCAGTGGTTTATATCACAATTTCTATTCACACGAAAAGTTGTTAAGATTTCATTGAACTTAATTGAAAGACTTTAGATTGAATGAATTTCTAATGAGTCTGCCAATATAAATCAGCGAGCAAACTAAATAAAACTTTAAATTCCACATCGAGCATAATCTGTCAATTTGTGGCAGTCGTTAGATCAATCGGCGCAACGCTGCACCGGGGACAGCCAGCATTTGTCACGGGACCACCACCGACGGCCATATTTATAGCACGGCGACAGCGGCCGTGGGCGGCGCACGAACCACACTCTACACACGCACAAAAACTTCTGCAATACTCCCAAACCCTTGCGTTCCCTCGTACAACTACAATATTCACATATTTACACAAAGTATTGTACTTCGATGCTATAAATTAATACACCTTCACGCCAAGCCCGACTCGTATTTCGAAATAGGATAAAGGCTTGACAATAAAAGTATTTACTTTACGAGGTAGACCTATAACTATAATAATGTGTAAGTCCAGTAACTCAGCACGACTAATACCCAGGACACGGATAAAGAAGAAGCGGAACCCATAACCACTTCGGGGGTATGTTCCTCTTTCACTTTGTTCTTCCCTTTGTAATTGGTGTGCTTGAAGCATAGCCTTGCAAAGTTGCTCTGCATCTTGGGACAGTCGTAGTCTTCGTTACCGTCGCACTTGCAAGATGATAAAGCTGCAGCTTTCTCTTGCTTTCTCAGTATGCCGATGGAATTTCGGCATCTTCGCGAACATTTCTTCCCTTCGTACATAGACCAGCAAAGTCTATGATAATAGTCTAACGCAGCTGCACATTGGGAGTCCGCGAGGCAGATCAGTTGAGAGAGGCGACAAGACGAGGTAGCGTTAGCGGCACCCTTCAAAACTTGGCTTCGACAAATTTCAATCCTATGCTTTGTCGCCTTGCAATACTCATTCTCGCACTGGCACTGTAACAAAAGAAAACAATATATTAATGTTGGTCCACCACACCAAATTCTTATCTGAATTCTAATTTTACTGTTAACAATAAATATTCCGAAAGTCGTAAATTCCGATAGTATACAACGCGTATAATAATTTTTCATGGTTATAAAACTTTTTACGATTATCAGAAATATTTTGGTCACTATGTATATTTACGAAATCATTGTATTATAAATGCGGTAACGCAATCGATACTCATCTAAGTTGGATTAAGCAAAGTAGTCACGAACATAAAATTTTACATTTATGAATGAGAATTATTTTGAATTTGCATAATCTGCGGCAAATGGTCGCGTATTAATATTTAAATTGGATTTCTCAAACTGTTTTTTTTACTCACACCCAAGACATATCACATTTGAAATACAGTTATTTACGTATTAAGTTGCACAGCTATATTGACAATTTAGCTGAAGACATACATACTATAGGTATATATATATATATATATATATATATCACGTCTTTATAGAGCCAGCAATCTCGAGAAGACTACATTAAGTTAAATGGCTTAGTGACAGGTCTCTAGCTCATCGCCTAAAAGATAAATAAGATGATTGTAGAATCCGGGAAGATTGGATCTGTTGTATCTGTCGACCGTACTTCTTTGGCGCAAAATTACCAGGATTAGAGATTAAGCTTGTAGCTGTAACTAACGTGCTAATTCGTTACAGCGACGGTTTTTAAGGTCAATTTGGATATCTAGGTTCGCAGCGGAGATACGGGGCCGCCGACTTACGCTTGTTTTTTGTGGCGGGCAACACCTGCGCGGGCGCCGCTGCGGTAGGTCCCGAGACTCGATCAAGACGTCAAACCTCAAGGCTGTATGCGGCCGCTCCTCCAACGTCTAATAGGGTTACCAAAATGTCCATATGGACCTATATTTACACTTTATGAAGGGAGATTTGCAAAATCGTATCAAAACAAATCTTTATCCCCCTCTGTGAAGGGCCGAGCCCGACCTTTAAACACAATCCAGAAATTAGGAGTGAGTGTCAGGGAATAACATGAAACGACACTCATCTGACTTCCATGACACTGGGGAATAAGGAAACCTTGACCAGTCTTAGAGACTAGAGATTATTGCAGAATTGTAAAGGTTCACGTAGGAATGTTTTCTTTTCAAATTATGATGCTTAAATAAATAAATTAATCTGGTCATTAAAAGTTTCAGCTTTTAACCGATTGTTTTATGCATTAGTCGTCAACTATGAAGAGATAGGCATCACCGTTGTACTTTAAAATACACATCTCATGTCTAACAATTATTAGTAGCTTTAGACCAGGTTTTCGCTGACAAAAAAAATGAAAAATCATCTAATGATATTCTTGAATGTCATTTCTATCGCTGTAGGTACCAAATTTATCTAAATATACCTACTGAATTTATTCATTACAAGGGACGCTAAGAACTTCCCTAGGGTTAAAGGCTAGATGTGTGGGTTATTTTTTGTTCTAGTAATAATAAGTATGGGTAAGTAGATTGTATTTGGTGACCCTAGTTGTACGTTTCTCAACCCACTGTAGTACAATAATCACGCCGCTTCGAGACGACATAATTAAGGGCTGGACTCGACCAGTTTTCGAATAACCTTATCTATACCGCTCAAAAGCAGTCATTGCTTACTATGTATATGGTTATTCAGGCTACATGCCTGCATTTGGAATTGCATAAATTCAAAAGCTAAATGTTCATAGTTTATCCGCCTGCATCTTATTATGAAGTACAAAAAAACGAACTTTTTTAACCGCCAACAATAGTAGGAGTGTTTTCAATTTTTCGACATTGTACCTACTAAATCATGTGTTTTCATAGTCGAAATTATTTTGTCTATATTTGAAAGATACCTGTTCTATAAAATCAAGATATTGAGCTGACATAATAACATGGTTCAAACATAGTTTGGTTCAAAATTTTAACAAAAAGTAACCACAGCCTCCGAAAATTTAATTCTTATGGCTTTCTCGATAAATATATATATAATATATACATCATGATAGCTTTTTAATGTTATCCTTATTATAAAAACAAAAGGTCTACGAGATTTCATTAATGATTCAGGACGACACACGTAATACAGGATGTACTTATTAGCTTATACTATTAAATCGTACTCACGCATTTTCGAAATTTGAAATATAAGTGTGCACGAAGGCAAAATATTCTAATAGTTGGGTCATTTAAAACAGTTATCAAAAATACTCACGTTACACAGATATTGAAATTACAATAAATGCAATGATAAGCTGTGTGAGCCTGTGTGTACTTGCACACCTGCAACCACCGGGAGGTCCATTACAGATATGGACTAAAAGGCTTTTTATTGAGTTGAACTTTGCAATTGTTTTATGTGGTTAATTCAGCTGCTGATGCCTAGGTTATGTTGTCACGAATATAGTGGCCACAACCAAAATGACCAAAGTTTAATAATTCTGTATTATAATGTAATTTTTGATGTAGACAATGTGCATACATCCACGATGTAGATTTCAGAGATCTATATTTGTAAATTGACGTCCGATGAAAATACTGCAGTGTAGTTTGTTTTGCCGCTTCTTCTACACATGCGCTTTGCAAGCGGTAGTAGTTATAATTAGATTTAAGTTATGTGACGTCAATAAGTGATACCATGTATCCAATTTTGTAGATAAATCTATTCTATTCTAATGCCGTTCAAAAGATACATAACATACAAGGTACAATGTTATACTCAGTCTGATTCTTACTTTCTCGTTACTTATGGTATTAAAATTTAGTCTCGTGTAAGAAAAAAATGCTAATAAGTGGACAAGGCGTTCGTCTCAACCAACTTCGACTTCTTTGCATTACGAATCAATGAAATGTTACGATTAACATCTTCTCATACCTAAATACGTATCGAAACATGAAGATTCCATGGCGTTGGTTACCATTTGACGGCCTCTGTGGTGCAGCGGTAGTGCGCTTGTCTGTGTCACCGGAGGTCCCGGGTTCGAATCCCGGCCAGGGCATGATGAGAAACGAACTTTCTCTGATTGGCCTGGGTCTTGGATGTTTATCTATATACGTATTTATTATAAAATATAGGTAGTATCGTTGAGTTAGTATCTCGTAACACAAGTTTCGAACTTACTTCGAGGCTAACTCAATCTGTGTAATTTGTCCCGTATATATTATTTGTCCCGTATATATATATTTATTTGTTCTCGTGTAAGAACAAAACCACCAGCGGGGTCGTCAACCGAGCCGGCCGGTGCGGTGCCGTCGCCGACAAATCTGCCGTCGACGTCTAAATTAGATTTTATTGCGCCGTCTGTTTACATGCATCGTACTTAGGGTTGCTACGGAAAAGCTAACTTTAATAACATACATACATACATAAAATCACGCCTCTTTCCCGGAGGGGTAGGCAGAGACTACCTCTTTCTACTTGCCACGATCTCTGCATATTTCCTTCGCTTCATCCACATTCATAACTCTCTTCATGCAAGCTAGACTTAACTTTAATAACGATTACCTTTATAGGCCTAAGGTATATTTTATGCAACTGAGCCGTAAAGGCTAACCTAAATTGAACGCAACTAAGGCAAATCACGTTATAAGTAGAGTTTATTTTCCTAGCGGTAAAGTCAATAAGTAGAATGAACGTTGGTTTGACACCCAGCCACGTAAAGCTTGACTTGACCGAGTTATCTGGATACATCAGTGGGCCCAAAAGGATATGGATAAAAACCGAGAAGGAAGGAATTTAAAAACATTATTCAAAAGAGTCTATAAAAAGTTCCTTTAAAGTTTAAGGAAATTTGATTTCGAACTAAAATACTATATTATCTATGAAACTTTAATTTTAACTTACAAAGTCTGACAAAAACTGCCATTAATCTTTGACTTCTGAGACATTAAACGAATTAAGCTCTTAAGTTCTACTATGTAATCTTGTTAAGTTACCGTCGACAGCCCTAATTAAGCATGACATCGGCACTCGTACGCAATCTCCGGGGCGTGTTCAAAATATTAAAATAATGCACTACACGACCGCCCGATTTATTAGCCCCTCAATTGAGATACAACTTGTTGAAAACGTTAACTAGTTGAAATTGTGTTTGGCGTCTGTTTCAATGAGATGCAATTTAACTTAACGGTCGACTGTCTCATTTCAAGTTGTAACTGTCAATTATATTACAGTTAGATTGTTGTAGAAATTTCAAAATAATAAGCGATGTGAATATGTAATCAATCAGATAAATTATTTGTTGAGAAATTATTGTTTACAAATGTGCCTGTGTTTGTTTTACAGGTGTCAGTGGCAGGTTGCTAGTCCATCGCCTAAAAGGGGAATCCCAAGTTTATAAGCCTATCCCTTAGTCGCCTTTTACGACATCCATGGGAAAAAGATGGAGTGGTTCTATTCTTTCTTTTCTAATGGTGCCGGAAACCACACGGCACATAATACTTAATGACAAACAAATTACTAACAAACTTACATTCATCAAGTCCTTCCCTTCAACGGTGGATGTCAATGCAATCAGAGCATGTTCGCACTCCTCCGGACATTTATTCATAGGGCGATTGAGAACGTCACTGCAGTACATCATGTAGTTGTTGAGGGCCGCGCCGCAGCCCGAGCGGTAGGCGCACCGCAGACGGGCGTCATCGCAGAACAGGGCTTGGGCGACGGCTGGTACAGCCAACACCACTGCCACCAACAGCCACATCACCTGTAACAATACATTAAAATTTAAATGCGGTGAAGAAACCGTTCTTTTTTGAAATTCTTTTTTTTTTAATAATTGTGTTTTAATTGGAGGATAATTTCCTATTACATACATATATTGACGAAGCATGTTAAGGACAAATATTAATGTTATGGTGGTGTAGATATTTTCATATATGGTTATAAATTATTAATAATATTAATATTCAAATCGAAAATTACGTTTTGTTACAAATATATTAATTGACTTAGCCCTAAAATAAATGTATGTAAGTTTTGTATGGGTTGAAGTTTAATATACATATATGTATATAGAATTCTGTCCTAGCAGAAAGAAATTACTATTTAAATTAATTGTAACCCTATTTTATAAACTCTTGTCTGAATAAATATTGCAATAATAACACAACAGTATCATTAATAAACAAAAAAGAGGTTATCTTTGAACAAGTACAAACAAAACTAAAAAAATGTTTAAATATTAAAGTAGAGAAAAAAATGGTATCTGTACAGGAAAATTATTTGTCAGTGATAATTATATATACACCCACTCAGATTTCTTGCGGTCACTTCTAGAAAGTGGTTTTTCTGATTGCAATATAAGAAAAAAATATATACTGAAATCTTAAATAGCTGATGCAAATGTTTACATAAGACTTTTCTCATACTTTTCGTAAGTACGCAGGTAAACAACGTACTTGAATTTTTATTAAAATTACTACAAGTCATCACTTCCTGATCTAATCTTCTCATACAAGCCTGTCCAAACCATGTTTATAATGTACTCGAGGCAAAGCTGTAACAATAGATTTGTCCGTAACAAGGACTGTGTATGTGTTCTTGGAACCTGCGCCTGCGCCGGCCCGCGCTCAAAACAAACATACTCGCTCACGTCCACTTGTCACTCGCTACTAACTTACACTTTTACCGTAACGTATAACAGGGCTGGCGATCTGTGGTCTGTAGAATAAATATATTTTTTTCTTTTTTAATTTTGCATTAAACTAGAAAGAAATCCTTTTTAAGAATGTCGTGCCACACTCAGCATCTTTTTTTTTTTATAAATCCTCCTTTAATATCCAAATCTTATCTCTTATAGATGTGTAGATATAAATATCTCATTGTTTTATTATACACCTAGAATGTCTCATTTGAATCAGACAAAGCGCTTCTACATTTTTGTTGCGTGGTAACAAATGAGTAAGGATCACCCCATATTCTGAAGCATTTGCGGATTTTAAGTATAATTTAATAAACAGAAATTTACATCAATTCGAATTGGCTCAACGCCAGAAATTATATTTCGAATAGTCAGACAAGTCAAATATAGAATCATAGAATTTTCCAAATCATTGGAAATATTTATGAGTTTTCAAACTACGCGGAAATTATAGTAAAACATTTATCAAGTCATCATATGACACTTCTAATAGCCATATCTTTAGTTAGGTAAGAACCTACTGAATTAAGGTGAAAATCTTGAATCGTGTTTTCTTTGAAAAAAAAAATTCTAAAATAAAGTATAGTTAATATCGAAAGTGACAATATGACATCCGTTATTTCATTTTACTATTTTCTCTTCAGCTAAAAATTATTTAACAACAAACATTTTGTTTTTATTTATATTGTTTACCTTAAAGACATAAAGAAATGGACTTTAAAGTCGTTAACGCCGTTTGAGTTGAGAAAAATATTACAACTTTACAAAAAAAATATTTAAGAAAATGCGTGTTACGTTACAAAGTAGTATCCGGAAGTTTTTTCACAACAATTTACTTGATATTTGTTTATAACCATATGACCTAACTCGAAACCTGAAACATTGACATCGTAACCATCTGGTAAACATGATCCAATCGAGTTATACTATAATGATATGGTGTCATTCTTTAAATACTAGCTAACTACTAGCAGCACTGATAAATTGTTTGTTTGCAACGAAAGATACCATTACCTTTTGTCTTTACAGTAGAACAACAAAGTTGAAGATAGGAGATATGAGAATTAGAGTTACCTAAACTCTTCATGGAAATTAGTTATAAATCTGTCTTTAAATTAAACAAGGAGCCTCGACCGGAAAAACAAATTAGGACTAATAAATTGTTTTTATTCACAACGGAATATGGAGAAAATGCGCTAAAAGCAACTAAGGTTTATGTAGCTCTCTTATTTATTCAGAATCTTTTTATTTTTAAATCATTATATTATGACTACGACAATTTTTTTTTGTTCTTTTTGACAACCCTTCCACACTGCACGGGTCGATAGCCGATGTAGATGCAAAAAAAAACAACAAGAAAGATGAACCCACAAAAGCAGTGCTGAGTAACGCTTATTATAATAACAATTACTTTTCTGAAAAAACTTTTAGGCACTATAACTACATTGAACTGTATAGTTATGGACCTATTTTTCTTCTCTCTGTACCTAAATGATGTAGGATGGGCATGATACCCCATGGCCTCAATCTTTTAATAATATCACACCAACTACTTTATCGTCCTTAGACATAACATTCACTTCAAATTCTCCATAACTTAGCTGGATAAAATTATAAATATTTATAAGAACATCAAATTCAAAAAGGGCAACACAAAATCATGACGCTAATGGAACATAGATAGCGTCGCTCAATTTCAGAGAATTTCGAAACGTGACCCACGACTATCTCCCAGTACGTTCGCCCTACTTACACCAGAACACGAAGCCGACAGATCAAAACCACGAAGATCCAAGAATCCCATCAGCGCGACATATTTACAGGTTACGGCGGGCTGTTAGCGGGCCGGTGTGAAAAGGCCCTGTAATTGTTCACACTGCACACACGGACAGCCCGTGCGTTTCGTAAGATAGTAAACAATATCATTATCTACCTACGTTACTTTGGAATACAACATGTCATTTTACTTTTCTTAAACTTTTCGAGCTTTCATTAAATAATATAATATTTAAAAAATACTAGCATAGACGATAACGATAGCTATTTTCATTTCGTTAACATATTAAAAGCGTACAAAACGTAACTTAAAACTGGTTCGTATAAGGCCGTTATTATTAATTTCAGTTTAAATTTTTGTATGGTTTAAAGCTCATAATGCTTATATAACGCAATATTTATAGTAATAAAAGTAATATTGAATAAATCGTTATTATTTTGTTTTCATTGGTCATTGTAGTACCTACCTACGATCGATTTCTTTCAATAAAAATAAAAAAATTAAACTTATTTTAATTATTATTTTGTTTTTATTGCTCTTTATAGTACGACTCCTTTTTATTAAAAAATAAAATAAAAATCTAAATAATTCTCATGCACAGAATTTTTACGCGAAAAACGTGACTTCACTCTTTTCAAATAAATTCTCTCCAACCCGATGCAATTCAGTAAATAAACACCATCATCTGCCTACTGCAACCTCTAACTAGAAAAGCAAACACGAGCGAGATCTTGCCCCTCATAATTGCGTGTCGTTAGGCGCCAACCACTAGACAAACACAACCAAAATGTATAAAATTAAACAGAATTTTTAAAATCGTTTTGAAACTTGAGTTTTCAGAACTTTTATTTAGATTTAGGCTGGAACTTATAACATTAAAAAATAAATCAATGAACTGTAAAATGTATTTTTATTGAATTATAACAACGTCTATAAAATATAAATTAAAAACTTACTCATTTATCCAACACCGCGTGATGAAATAAGTTCAATTGCGTTTCCTACATTTCGGATCCATTTTATATGGAGATGTTGAACTCGTAAATTAACTCCGACTATAACAATAATGTTAACAAGTGCTAATTATCAGAACAATTTCAAAACATTGCAAAACATTCAAATAAACGGTTGTTTAATCACTTCTCGGCTTAATTACAAGACTGATAACGTTATCACTCCTTCTGATAGCTTTTATCTACGTTGCGTTATATCCATTTTAGCAAGACCTATTAATTATAGGCTTCACCTCGTTGACGACAGGTCACAGAATGTCGGTTTTATACGGCGTTCTTTAATGTGTAAATTGGCAAAAGTGTGTAGTTGACTGTAACTGGGTTATCGCGATTGTTTGTCTTGCTTTATTGGTGCTCGTGAGAAACCTTGGCCAGGGCTGTCACTCGATGTGCTACACTATCGTTAATTTTCTAACCAAAAGCGTCTGTCAATTGAACTAAGTATATTCGCGACGAGTATTGTAATGGAAAATCTACTGGTCCTCCCCCATCTTTCTTGTTGCAGTTAGATTTTTTCTTAAGTTTAGAAAAATCATTGCCATAGTTATGTTTTCTATACTATAGTGGTCATCAATTAAAAAAATAATATAAAGGCGAATGTCCTACACTTTTTGCCTAATTGTAAAAACCATTAGATTTGCGTTTTATTAAAAATACTTATTTAAAGGCAACTCACTACTAAATGATTGTGTATTTGAAAGTGTGCATATTATGCAACCCTATATGCGAAAATTTGCCGTAGAAGGCTTATATAACATGTACGAGTTCTGACTCCTATGAGTTCTTGGTACTAGATCGAGATAAAACCCCACCATACTTGAACGCTTCTGCTGAAACAGAGCCTCTAAGAAGTGCAGGACCACCCGACACTTACTACTGCAGTTGCAATTAAATGCCCTTGAAATATTAGGTACCTAACAGTACATGTGACCGTTACGTAACTGTCATAAGTTGTATAAAATTCCCTGATAAGCTTATTCTAACTTAAACCTGTCATACAAAAACTATGGTGTAGAGGTCAGGATAGAATAATAGGTACTAATAAATTTATTAAATGTAATAACAATAATATCAATTGTAATCTTTGTTTTCACGTCATTAACCTTATTAAGAAAAGAGGCTTAAATCTGAATGATATAAAATCATGAGAATGATTTAAATATGATACAGGGAGAGACCACAATAGAAGATTGCTTCGCCACTTATAAAAATACTTTATAATTTAAACAAAATTATGATAACTTTATCGTAGTTTATAATACGCTAAAATATAACTTGCATTCTTGCATAATACAGCTGCAAACTGATTATTGATCTGAAAAAATATGGTTCTTTTCTAACTTAGCTATAAAATATTGTACAGTTGCTTTTTTACGGAGAAACTTTTTTATAATAGTACCTACTTACTTATGTAGTAAGTACTATTATAAACAGAAGGATAACCAGACACCTTTTCCGACTACCGCTGTGTGTGTATGTAATTACATTTGACCTTTGTAGGACAGACTTGTACTTAGTTTCATGAAGTAAGTACATACTTACAATCTGATCACAATAATATACACTGATTCGCCATAACTGCAATGAATAAAGTTAAAGCACACTACAATCATCCATCTAGCGTTATTTATTTTGTCGTGATTTTTATTTTTATGAAAAATTATCATATCTCAAATTTAGGGTATGTGGTCTCTATAAAATATAATGCTGGTCTTAATTGAAGTCATAATTTATGTAAAAATTAACAAAATGACAATGAAATATCATCACAATCCGTACCTAGTTTTCATGGAGTAAACAGGCAAAAGGTTTTATCAGAGATCCTAAGATTTAAATATTTGATCTAAAGCATATAGAATTAACAGATGAAATACAATTTATAAAAAATATTGTTTGTAAAAAAATATTTCTTAATATAGTAAAGGGCAAGTAAAGTACAACATTCAGCTCCTTATACGTTGTTCAGCATTCTATGCGGGCTTATTATAATTTAACCCTTTCTCACGATACTCGTGTGGCACAGTATAATATTAACAAAGTTTCACATTCGCATCTAAGATTTATCTTATTCTATAAAATTTGGCTGATAAAATGAAATCTGATCTAAACCAAAACTGTTCTTATTCAACTGTGAGCGTTAAAGAGGCTTTAAAGGGACTTAAGCAGCTTAGTATTTAAAAAATGAGAACAGTTTAAAAGACTTTTTATTGTAGAGACAGTAGCATTTTCAAATAGACTGGAGATGCGCAAAAAAACAAACGGCCAGGTAGCCGTCCTGACACTCAATTCTTGTAAATGTCAGTTCAAGCGATCAATATTTTTTGTCACCTTTATTTGTACTTTTTTTTGTTGCAACTTGTGTGCATACACGAAGTCATTAATTAATACATGTTATTCAATTACTTGTACTTTGCCTTAATTTTATAACAATAAATTATTCAAGTAGACACGATAATTCATTTGTGAGACTTTTCGAATTCGTCGCTCTTCAAAAAGTCCATGCTCAACTCATCCGCCGCTTTTGGGATGAAATCATAAATTACGAAAAAGGTTAGTTTGGGACAAATTGAGACATGTGGCAGGCAGATGCCAGGGTCCGTGTTGCAGCAGACAATTTATTATTTGACAGCATTTTTTACTATGACTTCTGCGTTATTAAGATTTCCTCTTGTGATTCTGAGAATTTAACCTCGGACCCCAATCCGACGACGGCAGCGCGTGACCGAACTCAAAGCAACGTAGCCAAATTTATCGCAAAATTATTTGGGAACACATTTAGAATGTCGGTCAAGCTTTCTATATCAGTAGTGTTTCTAAAAGTAAAATTTCTAAATATCACCTGAACTTGTTAAAAGAGCTACTCATACCTAGTTTCCCAAAAATAAAAGACTTACCTAGCTAATTTACGTTCAAGAAACAAAAGAAGAATCAATCACGAGATTACTTTAAAAAGTCTGTCGTTTATAAAATAATTAATCTTTAAAAAAATGTTGCGATAAATAACAAATGGAACCTTTGGTTATATTAACATTTAAAGAAATATTAACATTTAAGTCTCAGCGAATCCATTTCATCATGACATTCTAAAATGAAATAATTAATATCACATAGAATACTATTTCACATAAATATTATTTCGGAGTTGTAAAAACGTCGTGAGAAAAAAAAAGGAAAACACGGATCAAATAACTGAAGTAGTGGGATTATAAACGAATCTCCCATGATGTTATGACACTATCAAATCAAAGGCTAAACAAACACGTGGAAGAGTACTGTAATCCTGCAGATAATGCACGTCGTGTAATGTGATACCCTTGAACACGAGTCGTCCACATAATTAGAGCAAACATAGATTACAGACATCGGATGCAGCTGAACTTATCCAATTTCATGTGGCTTAGAACAAACAAAGATGTTTTATGAACTGCTTTAGTTATAGTTATATTATGACCACGTTATAAAATTTTAAACCTGCATTTTCAGTTAACTATTTCGCAAGAAGTCATCATTACATCTTTATAACCTCTGACGTAAAAAAATTACGATGTTATAAGTTTGACGGGTTTACTGTTATAGTTTTCTTCATTCTGCTAAAAAACATCACTAACATCCTTTCTTTCATTTTCTTTTAGATACAGATACAAAGTAGTCCTTTTATCCATTTTGAAAACTACATGTTTAGAGTCACTGGACTTTCTTTTGACGTATTTTTAGCATCTTTTGTTGGACCTGTCTACACTCAGATTAGCATAATTTTCCGCTCAACAGTTGTTCAGCGAAACTAGGAATAAGTATGTTACGGTAGTTAAACAAAATAGCCTTTTAAAGTCAAGAACGGTTGACTGTGTATTGTATTGTATTGTTAATGTTCTGTCATCATGTTACGATACTTTAAACAAAAACTATTGCTCATCAGCATCGATTTCTAGACTGTCTCTCGTTTATGTTGAAAGATTTTGAAATATTCTCTTGAGAAAATTAGCTTTAACTTTTCGACAAGTTTATATAATGAAATTGATGAGTCTCATTAATTCTAAGCGGAACATAAGATACATGTCGGAATGAAAGAGCTACAAACAGAACCAAAAGTAGATAGACACCATGCAACATTATCATGGGTAACGTGGTGCCGTAAATCACTTGGCGCCAATGGGTACCCCGTACGCATAACTAAGTCTAAAGACTTGGAAACAATTGCTGTGTAATAATACAATAAAAAACGTCAACTGTGCACTCAATAGAGTTAAAGATAGCCTTGGAAGTATTTAAGAATTGCAATTCTTTAATATTCTCAGAGACACCATAGGTAGTTCTTTTTTTACGTTTTGACCAATTAAAGTGTTTCTCTAACGGGTGTTCCTGGTTTTTTAATAATTGTGACATTGTCTGAAATTAACTTTGAGAATTCGAATCGTCTCAAAACAAGTTAATCAAGATCATGAACTTCTGCCTATTTTAAAATATCTCAGTGTAATTTATTTGTGTTTAAAGGTAGTTTGTTTACAAGTTTATACTTGCCCAGACGTTGACAACACATATATTATGATGACAATACAATCCTTACACTTAAAATAACTTGTCAGGATATCATTGTTAGGTGATTTATTTACGTCAAGCAGTTAATAGCATATCTCATTAGTGCTGGGCACGTCTCCGAGACTGCTAAGGACGAACCTGGGTTGAAGGCATCAGAACCAATCAATTGATCGTTTCTATGCTTCATCACGACTATGCTAATTCGCTATAGAATGCTTTAACATGGGCCATGCCAGTTATTGGCACCGCATTTAGCATTCATTGTCGCTGTAAGTACCACCACATGAGTTATTGTGATAGGTCTGTCTTATGTTTGGACTTACAAACCTATTGGGCTGAGATTATGTAGAATTATTAATTTTTTTGTGTTAAAACTTTGTCGATAACTTATTATGTATGTTCATTGCCTCTTTCTTATCAAAATACCGATTGATTTCTCGACTATCGGGATTCAAAGCCTTCCAAAAACAGTAAACAAATTACACCTTTGGTGTTGCTGTGAAAAGGTTTAGTAAAGATTAGTTAATTTCGCAACTTTTCCCGCCTACCTTGGACCAGTCCTTCTTGGGAGCTTTTTCCTTTAGTTATCTCCAACGCCATAAATGTAAAAAGTTAAAACGATTCTGACAATTTCTGCCTTTCTTAAAAAAACTTATAACAATAAAGTTTTTTTATTATATAAAATAACATCCTGTACATACGAATTCACACGTGCAAAGTAATAGGTAGTAGTTAATACTAAGAACTAATTCTGCAGTCAAAGATTCAGACTTCAGACAGTCTACTAAAATGTATGTAGGTAAGAAGCTATTAATAATTTTATTAAGGGGCTATGAAATTTTTTTTAATCTGTTCAGTGCATTAATGCCGAATGCAATCGCCCGCACCCGCAATAAGTCTAATATTAGAAACTTTACAATAAAGCTAAAATAAGATAAATGTACGTACAAATCTTACTCGCCCGCTCACTATAGTCACATGGCTTGCTCTCGTTGGAAAGTTTAGAACTCCAGTTTTTGTTAAACTTTACACGGTCATCCACAAATGTATCACTTATAAACAATGTCACGAGAGAACATCACTGTATTTTAGGATTCGGTGAACAGTTTATGTTATCAACCCGGTTTGTGATCCGATATTTTCGTCTTATAAATGTTTGAAGTCGTGGTGCGTAAAGGACGTAGTGCAAGGGCGCGCGCGCGACTTCGATTGAGTCAAGAACTCTGCGGGTACACGATGGAAGTGAATTAAGTTGTGCTGTATAATCTGAGCGCCCGCCGCCCGCACCTCAACTCGAGATGACAGCTTCATCTTCGCTTCCTATCCCTTCTTTTGTTGCTTTTACTTTCTCGGGACTCGGGATAAACGTAGCTGAACGAAATAGTCTCGTTGCAGTTTTATTTCATTATATTACCGACCGGTCCGAGTCAGTCTTTGGGTGCTATTTGTATGAAGATTTATGAAATAACTTAATCTTGTAAGTTGGAACTACTTTTAAGGTTACGAAAGTGACAGCGTAATTAAGCTATTGCAAAAATGTCGCCATTGACTTTTAAGGTATAAATAAAGTTCAAAATACCATGTTGGGTATAAAACGGGCCCTACGCCCTTCACGTTCGTATGTAACGAGTTCTCGAGAAAGTCATTATCGGGACCGGGACCTTCGACGGAGCGTGTTTTTTGTTCGGAGCCGACGTTTGTGTGTTGAACAAAAAAGGTTTATTTTAAAATTGCGCTGATTGAGTTGTTACGACGGAAGCTCACATTTGGGAGTGATTTCATGCTCCGGATCATTTCCTACACAGTGCAGTGACTAAAGGGAGCTGTAAATTAATAAATTACTGATTCATTACAAGACTGAGGAATATCGAATGTTATCTTTTACTTACTGCTTGCCAACTTATAAATCATTTACCTTCCTAGAAATTGGCATATTGAGAACTTGACAATGCATAGCCGAAATCTCTGAACTGATAAAATGACAAATAAAGAAAAACCTAGGGAAGCGAAGCTAGGTAAAAGCTGGTTCATGCTGATGTTTTCTCAGTCTAGACAATAGATATAACATAACACATAATCACGTCTATGTAGTCACGGTTGACAGAGCCATTAGTCATCAAAAGTCTGAAAGGCCACTTTTAACTGTTTGGCTTAATAATAGAATTGAGATTCAATTTCAAGACAATAGACTCTTATCATTTTCAACCCTGATAGTAATAGGAACTGTAAAAAAATGTCGTGTCATGATGTATATAGTAAATAATATTTATGGCCGCAATCCGAAACAGGTTTTAATTAAATTTCACATCAAAGGTGACAGCAATTTTTTTTAAAGCACAGCCTCTTTATCTGTCTAATTAATTATATTTGTTTGATTAGCTATTGAAACATGCTTAGCTTTTGAACGGGAAGCTATTAAATATGAATATAATTTCCTGTCGGCACGAAGTTATACCTGCTCCTATAGCTTGGTTCAGCAACTTGTAGCGGGAGCGATGATTCGGCTCGACCGCCACCAAAGGGAAGATCTTCCACCAGGCTAGGTGTGATGCCTGGAGAACCGCGGCTCCAACAATGTTGTGTCGGAGGTTGTATTTATGCTCCAATAAAAAATTTTTTCGCGATGATTGACATTAGTTGTTTGATTGGATGTTGTGACGAGTGGCGTAGAGATGTCGCCACAAACTTGAGATGCTGTCTACCAAAGTTATAAGGAAAAGACGTGAAAATAGGCTATTTGACTGTATTAAAAATATACATTTCTTTTATGTCATCAGTCTTAATATTATTTTTTTGGAGCGATTTGTAATAACGCGAGATAAAAATATTGCATTATTTAAACAAAATCCGTCTCAGAAAATTTGGTTTTTATATGCAGCTGTCTCGTGACTAAAAACGAACGTGATTGGCTATTTCTATTATGACGTCAATTATCCATAAACAGACTGTGGATCGTACCGTTCCTTAGTGTTCGCTATTATTTTTCAAGATTTTATAAGTGTTTGATCGCTCAGGATTACTAATGGAACATTATAATAATGGAAACCAATTCCGCGAAAGCTGACAGTCGAAACCTACAAAAAGTGGACGCAATAATGGTAGGAAGAAGAAATCTGGATTGTCTTCATCAAAGACAATCCAGATTTCTATGCTGCCGAACTGAGGAATGTGAAAACATCAAATCAATGTTAGTATATCTCGGTAACCACTGATCTTAGATCATGATCTGAAACCACTTCTTGCGAATATTCAAATCCATCGGCATAGAAAAAAACAGTTTCGTAGGAGATTTTATTGTTGTATTAGTGCTTTGAGGCACTGCACAACATTTATAGGAACTCATTTTAATAATTTTCACACATATGACGTGGCACAAGACCCTGCAGTGGTCGCGCGGACTACATATGTAGTCCACTGATACAAAATCAGTTTTATTTCTTAAACGCTACACGTTAGGTTCTTGTGCCGCTAGGTACTTTCAAATGACTAATCGCGGAACGTTCACAGTGCAGCACGAGCGCCGGTCACACGCGGATGTAGCAATACTAGCTCCGCAAAGTTCCTGGACTACACATGTAGTCCGTGCGACCAATTACGTAAGTATTTTTTCAGTTCATATTTTTTTTGTTTTAATTTATTTTATGTATAAATTGATGTAAATATGTAATATAAATATTTTTGATTTATATTATTTTACTATAAATTAATTTAACATTATATTTTTAGGATAAAAATGGATTATCGACAAGCTGCACAAATAGAGGCGTGGTTGAGAGAAGTTGATGCCGACATCGACAATTATCAAGCTGAGTCTAGCTCGGACGAGGAAGTAGATCAGAGCAGGAACAAGATATTAGAGGAGAAGGGTCGGGTGAAAGCTCTGAAGATGAGGAACCACCTCAGCAAAGACGATGGCGTAATGAATATAACACAGGAGTTGATAACACAGTGTGGTCTAAAACGCTTCCTCAAAACAGAGGAAGAACCCGGAGGCAACATAGTGTTTTTTGTTGATAAAATGTTCTTTGTATGACGTTTCGAGAAACTCTAGAAGATGGCCTCTAACGGTGTTCTTCAATTTACTAAACTTGAGTGCACCAAATGCATTATGTATTTACACAGCAAATAAAAATTATGAAAATATATGCCGTCGGGACTTCCTGATCGACTTATCTTTGGGTTGGATGAAACCATTGGCTCAAAAAAGAATAGACTCAAAATCGTTGCCGAGGTCTTTGACAATAAAAATTAAAGGTTTTCTAGTTATTACGGACCAAAAAAGACAAGTACCAGCTTCAGAGGCGACGTCGAGCAATGTAGGCGCCGTTGCCACGACTATAGAAGAGCTCGCAATAAAAATACTTGAAAGTCGTGCACTGCCTGCAAGAAGTTTATTTGTGGAGATCATTCCAAGATTATGTGTCTTTCCTGTGTAGAAAATGCTATGAATGATTAATTTTTATTATTATATTTAAATGTGATCTCAATCAATCAAAGCTGTGATTATTGTGCCAATTTAGAGAAGTATTTTTGTTTTTGTTTAATTAATATAAAAAAGAGTTGACATCTAAGTTTTTATTTTATTTTATATAGTTAAGTAAACTATACTGATTATAATTCCATAAGTAAAATAAATAAATTATATAAAAAAACAAAAGTTATTTCATTTTGAATATGGACTACGTATGTAGTCCGCGCGACCACTCTTGTCTCGATTAGGTGCGCGACCACTGCAGGGTTAAATAAAACAAGAGAAAATCAAAACTTTTCGAAACACCAACAAGCTTTGTATGATATTTACACGAAATTTACGTCACTGCATGCCATGGCCGCCATATTGCTAAAAGTCGCGTTTTGGCGGCATATTTGAATATTTCATTTTCTTTTTCGATTTTTTAATAAAATAGCTGTAATAAAGGCAGAAAAGTATTTTTGTAGGGCTCCTTATAAACAAATAAATACCCTAAGATAGTTTTTAGAACTTTGTCAAATAGCCTATTTTGTAAAACAACTCCAACCACTCCACACCAAAAGTATAATTATTCAAATGAATGCGGATGAAGCGAAAGAAGATCGTGGCAACTGAAAAGATGTCGTCTCTGCCATGGCAGTAACAACAGGCACCTTCATAAAAAGAATGAAATTACTTAGTTGTCACTAATAATTTTCATGTCATGACACAGAATTGAAATATTCATAATGCCGTGTGGTTCCCGGCACCAATACAAAAAAGAATAGGACAATACAAAAAAGATATCGTAAAAGGCGACTAAGGGATAGGCTTACAAACTTGGGATTCTTTTTTAGGCGATGGGCTAGCAACCTGTCACAATTTGAATCTCAATTCTATCATTAAGCCAAATAGCTGAACGTGGCCATTCAGTCCTTTCAAGACTGTTGGCTCTGTCTACCCCGCAAGGGATATAGACGTAAACATATGTAGATGTGTAATGTTTTAAAATCTGTAATAAATGTATAAAAAACACATGAATAAAAAACAATATAAAGGAAAAAGAGTAGAAAATATGATGGAATCAAAATTTGAATTTATAGGAACCGGAACGACGTCAAAAGAAGAAAATTCGGGGTGCGCCATCTTTCGTCATAAGAGAGTAGGTAGGTACTTGGACTTTTTCAACTTGACAGTGAGTGTTCTGATGCCGGATGATAAATAATCACATTCAAATCTTGAGTTGACATTGACATTCTGAGCAGAAGACGTCAATGTGACATTGATATGTCACTGACGTATTCTGCTCAGAACAGAATTCGAAAAGTCGAAGTTTTGTCAGTTTGCTTGTTTACAATACTTCGATTTTCTAATGTAGGTACAATTTGATAATTGGTTTGATTTTGTTCAGTCCTGCGTTTAAATAATTATTAACTTTGGTCCTACGTGTCCTGCCAAATTCTTACTTCTGCAGTTCCTTGAACAAGAAATTAAAATTTTAGTTCTTTTTTTTTGCTATTTCTTAATTTGATTTGCTATTTCTGAAACAGAAAAATCTGAGGTTACCATGAACATCTACCAATCTTTAAAGTTGTATACTTAAAATAAAGCTATCTTGAATGGTTCTGCAAAAAAAATTAGTATTCTTTTTTTTGTGCTTATTATAATTACTGATATTTACAATTACCATAACAGAATAATACACTCTTTGGCTTCAAACAAGTTGTTAGATAATTGGGAAAAGAAATGTCTGTTTGTCCTAGAAAGTATTTAATCAAAGACCTCATAAATAAACCTGCACCCATAGATGTCTGGTTGCAAGGAACTATTGAACAAACAGTAGGAACAGATATTTTAATAATATCAGACTCATCAGGACGAGCAAAAATAACGAAATGTGATACTGCCGATGGAATAATTGATAAAAATTCTCTGAAGAAAGGTTGGTAGTATGTAATTATTAAAAATACAATTTAACCTGTAAGTAATCTATGTAGGCTCTTTGTTGGTTGAACTAAGCAAATAAATAAGTTTACATGTTACAAAACTCCACAGAGGTTTAGCATATTTAAAAGGGTATGCAGATTATGATTCCCCTGCACATCCATTTCAATAGGCCATGCCAGTTTATATTGTATATGATTTCCATTTTGCTCTTGTTTCAGGAACATACTGCTGCATTCTAGGAATAGCAATCAAAACCAAAGGACTTCCAGAAATACATGCTACAAAATTCATAGATTTAACTTTACAGACTCATGTGAAGTCATCTTGGGAGGACGAAGTCAAAGAATGTAATTTATTTCTACAAGGGAAAATAATACCAAGTGTCTAATAAAAAAAAGAGTTTGTATAAAACTTGTATATTCCTTCACCTATGTAAAAATATACATTTACTTAAAACTAATGGAATTAACAGTTCAATATAATTCTTATAAAATAAAAATAATAATAACACATTGCCCCAATAAGTATTCGCAAACACCCTCATAATATTTTAGGACATACACTTATCCATTGCACCATAATAAAGACATTTATACCCATTAAAAGTATCAGTTCTTTATAGTTTAGCCTCAGACTTGAGTAGGGGTCCGAGTTTCTGTGCCAGCATGATGTTTCCAGAGATCTTCAGTTTGCCTTTCATGAAGGCCACCTGTGGGTTGGTTGTGCCTGCTGCTATGTCAATCAAGTCTGCATCTGACACGGTCATTGTGGTATCAGCTTTGCCACTCTTTGGTTCACCCTCATAGACATCGCCACTTTTGAGGTCCAAAGCTGAAAAAGTTTGATTTTAGTTTACCTCACTTTAACAATATGTTGCCTTTGTAATTTACTTCAACTGAATAACACATTTTTGAATACATATAAATAATTGATGGAACAAAAGGCCACCGCAAAGCAAAGGAATGAAAAGCAATGGTATTTGAAACATTTGCAGGAATTTTAGTATTGGTCTTTGAATTCTACATTACTTTTTATCATGCTCTAACAAAAAGGACCTTAAAACCTATAGCAAAAACAAAAATCTGCTTACTCCATTTCTTGACAGTCTTTCCATTCTCCGTGATATTGTATAAGAACACTCCGTTCACACTCTTTGCCTTAGCCGGGTTCTTCGACACTTCCTCTATGATCTTCGCGAAGAGAGCGTCACTCTTTAGCGACGACGACGCAAGCGCAGGAGTCGCGCCAGTCCCGCCAACATTGTTCTTGAAATCCATGTATGCGCCTATTAACAAAATATTATATGTACATTACTGCAGTGGCCTGTAAAAATCTGACACAGTGTTTAAAATTCTACATACATACATACATACATAAAATCACGCCTCTTTCCCGGAGGGGTAGGCAGAGACTACCTCTTTCCACTTGCCACGATCTCTGCATACTTCTTTCGCTTCGTCCACATTCATAACTCTCTTCATACAAGCTCGGCGGTTTCGGGTACTTTTGACCTGACCCTTTACCAGGACGTCCTTAATTTGATCAAGATACGTTCGTCTAGGTCTTCCCACTCCGACCTTTCCCTCCACACTCTCCTTGTATATCTGCTTAGTCAACCTGCTTTCATTCATCCTCTCCACATGACCGAACCATCTTAACATACCCTTTAAAATTCTAGTCAAGTTATATTAAAAAAAAATATTGTCCAACTACTTTACAGTCTAAATTATTACAAATTTATAACTATCTATATAATTTATTTACTGCTATATGAATGTATTACTTGGTCGTATCGCGAGTAGGGTGCGAGTGATACTGATTACTTTATAAGGTTGGTATCAGTTCAGTTTTATCACGAAATATGGAATGCTTTATCTGTACTGCGTACTTCGTACATTCGGCTTACGATAACACTTCTAAGGTCTTTAGGGATAACATTAGCATAACATGTTTTAATAAAACAAAAGACATTAATGAAAAATCTGCTGTTGTAGTACTTATTACATTCATAATGATTCCATAAAAAATATGCCATGAACCTTGAACTGACTTCTTAATTATTTCCACTTAAGTAATTCAGAGTTTCAGTATTCACCAAAAATTTATTCCTATTTAAGTTATTAAACTTTAACATATTACGCGGTTAGAGTACAGGAGCTCTCATGTTTGATGAACGAGTGTTGCCAGCAGATCTTTATTTACACTATTTCTTTTGAATCTTTTGGTTCCAGAGTCTATTGTATACCAAAACTGTTTGCAGCCAAAGCAAAATGTTACCTGCAATAACAACTGTGCCATTCTCCTTGACCTTCGTCTGGAAGTGGACACGTTTGCCGTCAGCCCACATTTCTGTGACCAGGGTCTGACCTGGCAGCACTGGCTTCGCGAAGCGAGCCTTAAGCGCTTTCACGTTCAGGGGGTCGTTGTTGCCGAATCTAGGAATAAAAAGTATAGTAAATAAAACAATATTATCGTCCTCAATCAAAAAGTATAAAATAATTGATCGACTAAAAGAACAACAACACAGTTACTTAGGTCCTTAGGCAGCATAGAAAACTACTAAGAGAAGAATTGGAAATTTCAACCCGAAACAAAACAAACATATAACTTCAATTATTGTGAGTTGGAGAGTGAGAAGGAATTGTATATTTCTTTGTTGAAAATAAACTACTGGACTGACTTTAATAAAATTTAGCATTACTTTTACTAACACTTACAAGAGAAACATAGGCTTTCTTTATTAATAGAAATTCCCATTGGAGCGAAACCCGATGGGCAATGTCATGTTAACAGTATAATAAATATGATACAGGTACTTACTTAGCTAACACATGTCGCGCCGCAAACCCTAGTGAAGACAGTCCGTGTAAGATGGGTCGCTCGTAGCCGCTGATCTTAGCCACGTTCGGGTCGATGTGTAGTGGGTTCAAATCTCCGGACAACCTACATGTACAAAAAGTTTCATCAACTATCGACGGAACATCGCTAAAGTCTACAGTACAAGATTTTTTTAAGCCTAACTATAATTATTGAGATGTTAAGCCAGATATGTAAATAATATTTCTAATATGATTTATCGAATAATGTTCATAGAAATCTAATTGTAAATTTGTATCATTTGGCAATGAATGCGAAAGTAGATTGTCATGAAAACTAAAGAGTCTTAACTAACAAATCTTTCGAAACTGTTTGCAAATGATTAAACGGAATAAAACATTATTAAAATCTTTGACCGTGTTACTTACCTGTATAAAGCCGCCTGATCTTGGGAAGTTTTTTGCTCCACGGTAGCATCAGGCGCCCTCTTTGGAACAGGCTGGACATCCACCGCTTTCTTGGAGACACGGGGGCCGCCGAACCCACCCTGGCCCACGACGAAAATGTGCTGTTGTGTCTTGTATATCAGTGTCTTGTCCTGGTAGATTTCGCCTGGGAAATAAATATTACATAAAGGGTGATTAAGAAAATCTGACCTTATCCAGTTCAGGATCATGGTCCAATGCTCAAGTGAGGGGAGGATGTAACCGGGATTATCACCAGGGAGAATAAGAATGTGATTAATGCGGATGGTTAATGTATCCAACACCAGTTCGAATGATAATGCCCTAACGTTGAAGGAAAAAATCGTGGGGAAACTTGCACAGTTCAGGAAACTGAATGCATATCCACGATATTCTCTCATATAAAAACAATTCTTATTGAAGAAAAAACCATATTAAAGTTCGGTCAATGCATTTTTTACTAATTATTTATTATCATATTGTATTACCAAAACAAGTTATTATATGATATGATGTTCATGTTATGATAATTGATAATACACATATGTTTGAAACATAATTACGAACAATATCTTTTTCTAAACATAAAAATATATCTTGGTTGAGTTTCTACACAGGAATAACAAACATAAAAACACGCCTCTTTTAATTTAATTATTTAAACTATTTTTCATTTATTTTAATTGATATATATTTGTCTGTCTTTAATATTTTTAAGCGTTTCGCAAAAAATACTAAATAAAAAAGATGTAGGTTTCATAGTCTGAGGGCCGTCTACAAAACAAATTTTTAAACAAATTGGTCAATAAAATATTCATAAAAATAAATTGTACGCGTACAAAATTAACGGGCAAAGCTTAGTATTTCATTTGTTTCCTATCATACAGTACGATACAATAAATCTTTATCAACAGATAAACCCTGTAAGTATCAAGTCCGTGTTTGGCCTCAAAGTTATTTTATAATCGTAGATTATATTTTTGTGTTAGGTATTAACGATTCGCATTTTTGGATATTACATAATCTTGTGTCAATATCAATTTTATGATTTTACTAAGGATCAAAGTGGAGAAAGCACTATAATATTATATCATAATAGGTATAATACCTAGGTAAAAAAATTAGTTCTACCGTGCCTTTTCCAGTCAAAACCAGGTGGTTTTGACTTACATATACGATTACAGAATCTACGTCCTAACGATAATTACAAACATTCATACATATAATCACGTCTATATCCCTTGCGGGGTAGACAGAGCCAACAATCTTAAAAAGACTGGTGCCGGGAACCACACGGCACTGCATGGCGCGATAACGATAGTTGCCAATGGTATAGCTAACTAAACTTCACTATTTAAAGAGGAAGTGTTTTTGTCTTTGGAGTGTTTATCTTACACTAGCGTCCCGCCCCGGCTTCGCACGGGTAGCATTTATATATATAAACCTTTCTCGGAAAACCCTATTTCAGACAAAGAAAATAGGGAACTTTGTAATACTCAAGATTTTCCTAAAATTCTATCACTAGCATGTAGAATGGAATATCGTGGTGGACATAGGCTATATGCATAATATCGTATACAAGATTTTTGTATGTAAAGAACTCACTATTAACGATGGCCACTGCGCTGGACCCTTTATCTAAAATGTCCACGACGTAAGTGCGGGTCTCGAAGGCACCTTCAGTTCCGGGGAACCCTTCCACGAACTCTATGTACTGCTCTCCGTGGAGAATCTGTATCAAAAACATTATACGTTTCATGAATGTTTTTAAATCAGGGCTTTTGTAGTTATAACTAGACAAAAGTTAAGTCAAGGAAGTGGTGAAGTCATGGCTATTTATCTATTAGCTTTGACATAGAATTCTGAACACTAAATACAATAGAAATGACATTTTGTACTTGAAGCTAAAGTGATCATCATACATCGCATTTCTTCATATATGTAGTTGAAAAACAGTCAAATTAGTAACAGATTATGCCTACCAATTAATAATTTATTTCTTTCTTTCAATATGAAGCTGAAGTCACAACATCAGTTTTCACATTCACCAGTTGACAACTTCAATGGACTATATATTATTAAGATAAACATCAACTCACATTAGTAAAATCTGCATGTTTTCCCGGCGGCATGGCTTTAGGTACGACTGGGGCCTCCATGCACATTCCCGCGAGAATGAAGAAGGTAGGCAGAGCCACAAACTGTTCGTCACTCTCGTAGAGGAACTTAAGGTCACTGGGGTTCACTACTGATGCGCCCACTACAAAAAAAATATTTTTTATGTGATATATACAATACATCAATATCTCGCACTGCATTCAAGGCAGTGTGAGACGTCGTCTGTCTTTTGTATTTTCTTTTGTAAATCAGTCTGGTTATCATTATTAAATAATTTTCTCAGTCTAAGGAGATAATTTTATAATAGGTATCTATGACTTTAATATGTTTCATAACAAGATTTGTTTTTGAGACATTAAGAACTGAATGATTTCTCTTAAATAATTATACCAATACCGATTGATGCGGAACGAGATTAAGTATTAACTTGTGACTGGGACTTCCATCGTGATTAAATATACAACAAGTTTACGACGGTCAAGAACATGGTTAGAGATTATTCATTACACAGAAATACGCAATAACTGATGAACGAGATGTATAGGTCCAAAACTTACCTCCCAAAGCGTATAGAGCAAGATCCTTTGCGTTGTAACTGTACTTGCTCCAGTACGACTCACGACCATTGGCGTCCAGCTTGCTGCGCTCTTCAAACTCCTACATAAAATAAAAATACATTCTTGTTAACTCTTAAAGCACTATTTCTAAATTAGTTGTTTATTTTTTAAGAAATTGTCATAACAATAGGAAGTTGCATTTACCTATTGTTGTAATTTCTTTAAAATAATCAATACTAGGCTTGTGGTATCCAATACTAGGGTGGTATTTTATGTGGCCCACTATACAAACTACTTCATCTTTAATAATTTATGCGTTCTTCTTGGCAAAAATTGATTGATTATTTTGAAGTGTGAAGTCATCGATCAATTGAGCTGGTTCAGTATTTTTTTTATTGCATTATGGCGATATTGGGCCAGTTCGTGAGTAATGCTCTTAATAGGGGTAGGCAGAGACCAAACAATTTGCACTTGTAAATAATCTATACTCTATTCTTTTACTTCCTCCACACTCATTACTTTAATGTTTTGCTGTAATAAATTTAAATACTAAAATAAACTATATAAATACCTGTAGCTTTTCAACCAAATCGACGGTGACCTCCGCTATTCTGTCAATGTGTCTGCCTTCCTTCATGTCTACCACTTTAGGCCAAAACTCGCGAACGGATTCTATCGTCACCGGGTCCGATGGCTTCTGTCTGGTGATTAATCAATCAATGAATAAGTATTGAAGACATCTGCGTAAAGACAACTTAGTTTCTTACTCGGTGGCGGTAAAAATAATCGCGAGGTCTACTTAGTGGCAAATTACTAGTTATCTAAATTTAACAACAAAAAAGATGTCCAAGGCTTAGGCTAGATTAACCCATGACGTCGCCAAACCACTTAGGAACCCCGAGCTTTGAGCTATAGATTCAACCGGAAGCACACTATCAAGATATAGCTACAATAATATTATCACCAAATGACTTAATACTTACAATTCATATAAAAATAAGGCTGGATTGCACGAAAAAAAGTAAAGCTTACTTGAGTGGAGTCCCATTAGAACGGATGAAGTGTGTCTTGGTTGCATATCCAAGAGTTGAATCGATCACCTCACCTGACGCTTCAAAAGATTCGTGGACCATGTATGCCTGCAAAGTAAAAGTGTTGTATAGATTTTTGATCAGTCATTACTTCGCCTATAATAAAGCAAGACTCAATTTCGCTAACATACATACATAATTGCATATAATCACGTCTATATCCCTTGCGGGGTAAACAGAGCCAACAGTCTTTAAAAAGACTGACAGGCCACGTTCAGCTTTTATATCCTATCGTCAAGCCAATTTCGCTAAACCGTTCAATATCAGTTTCCTTAATGTATGCAATAGGGAATTCATACTTGCGAATTCATACCGTTTGCATAGGTAAATATCGTGCAACGCGAAAGTATAAAAGAATTAAACAGTCTTCTTCTTTCTAGCATAAGTGCTGGCTACAGTCCCGGGGTGCGCCTGGATTTGGTGAGGTATTGTGCGCCGCTTCAAGCCGGACAAGAAGCAATCTTTGGGGGAGGGTTAGGAAATTCCAAGGAGAAGATTTCAAGGGAAGGAAACCAAGCCCTGGTTAAACCTAGTACGATATACTTACAACAACAGGAGCAATAAGCTCCGGCTTCATAGCTTCAAACATGTCCGGGGGCAGGATGTCCTCAGTGAGGCGGGACGCAGCCGTCGGCACGATCGTGTTCACCTTGATGTTGTATTTAGCGCCCTCTATCGAGAGAGTGTTCGCCAAACCGACCAAACCCAGTTTGGCAGCACTGTTGAAACAAGTTAAATTATTATTAAGGGCTGATGTTTCTGCATTTTTTTGTAACTATTGCTAAGCTGACACCACAGGGTGCACATGGTCAGACTAAAATCGAGTTTTTTTTGGAGTTTTTAGTTACCGTCAAGCGTTAGAATGCTAAACATTCATGACATTAAGTATTTTATGTAAGGATGGTGAAAAGATGTGATCTCTGCGTAGGTACCTCTCCGGGAAAGAGGCGTGATTTATGTAGGTATGTTATTTAATGGACGACCCATTATTTCAAGCACCGTGATAACAGAATCACCCTTCTAACAACAGATAACAAAAATAAAAGCGATCACTATTAGGCATAAGCAACCTTCAACTGTAACGTAAGGTCATTGAACTGATATTTGGCATTGTCCCAAATAACATCTTGTCTTCTTGTCAATATAATGGTATTTAAATAAATACAGTTAAGCAAAACTACTGTATATTGCTTAACACATACATAATTGTCATAGTCACATCTTCAACCATTACGGGGAAGACAGAGCCCGCGAATAGCGAAATTAACTCCATATTCCAACATTTTGTTATTGTTTTTCGTACCAATTTAAACACCCGAAATTGAGAATTAAAGAGAATTTAACTTACCTGTAATTAGCTTGACCAAAGTTGCCGAAAATGCCGGCATTACTGGAAGTCATGATGACGCGACCGAAATTCTGTTTTTTGAAGGATTCCCATGCCGCCTGGGTCGTTTTGAAGGCGCCTTTAAGATGAACTGCTTGGATAAGGTCCCAATCCTGACCGCAAAAATATTACATTAAACCTATACTTAAACAGTCAAAATATAACATCTTCTGTGGTAAAAAGCATTCCTTTCTAACATATGTATATTGAAAAGAAACTGGCTGACAAATCAACATAGCCCTTCGTCTAGGGATGCACTAAGGAAGGTTTACTTTATTCCAATGTCTAAGCTATTTAGTAGTTAGTAATCATACGCGCAATTTCGCTCTGCAGTATAATATGATAACAGCAATGTTAAAAGCAAATGTAATTTAGTAAACAACAATGCTTTATCATCTCTATCTACTGACAAACAAGTGGTATAATTATTCAAAGATTACTGTTAGAATCAGTATAAATACTGAATAATTAAAATATCATAACATCCTTTTTTGGGAGTTTGTCCTCTTTTCTCTAAAGTGAATCGTCTTTGATCGCATGCATGCATGCATTTATAATATTAATATGAATTAACGACCCCAGTCATAACACTAAAAAATAAACTTTACCAGATTGCAATGTATAAATAAGTATAAAGATTGAAGTGTACATAGGTACCTGATCAGACATTTTTTGGAAGCTCTTGTCACGAAGAATGCCAGCATTGTTGATGAGAATGTCGATGCGGCCATAATTATCGAGAGCTGTTTTGATAATCTTCTCGCCTTCTACCACGGAGTTGTAGTCGGCAACAGCCTCGCCACCTAGCAAAAAATTATGCTTTTACTAATAAACTTAAAATATAGGTAGGTACTTTAAATTTTGTTTATCATAGATTCCATGCTGGACTGGCCTTTGTTAGCGAAGATAAAACATAGTGTGTTCCAGCTGCTTTGCTGCCCATGCAGATTGTAAAATCGATAATGAGAAAGGCTATGAAACTTGGTATTCTTCTTACAGGCGATGAGCTAACTAACAAATCACTTTTTCAATCTCAATTTAATCATTAAGCCATATTGCTGAAAGTAGCATTCAAGTCATTTCAAGCCTATTGGCTCTAAGACTGATCCCTCCTCCAGCTCCTCACCACTCACCAGCCGGATTAGGAGCCTGGGGTATGCTTTTGACCATGGAATCTGGATTGGGTGAGTCAGGTTTTTACACGATGTGACACCCATCTGCCCTCTACAACCTGCAGGAGAACCTAACCAATATTGAATCGATCATGGTAACACATCCATTTGCCTGAATGTGTAGGTGTCCTCACAATGTTCTCTCACCCTAAAAGTATCGGTCAGTATTCAAACTAACATACATAACTTTGAAAATAGCAATTGTTACATGACTGTGCCTTTCTATGCATCATGCATTTTAACCAGGCACTTTACTGATTCGATATATACATACATACATACATATAATCACGTCTATATCCCTTGCGGGGTAGACAGAGCCAACAGTCTTGTAAAGACTGATAGGCCATGTTCAGCTATTTGGCTTTAGGATAGAATTGAGATTCAAATAGTGACAAGTTGCTAGCCCATCGCCTAAAAAAGAATCTCAAGTATGTAAGCCTATCCCTTAGTCGCCTTTTACGACATCCATGGGAAAGAGATGGAGTGGTCCCATTCTTTTTTGTATTGGTGCCGGGAACCACACGGCACTTTCGATATATATAAATATGATTATGTGTAAGTGGCCCAAGTTCCTTATGCAATTGTGGAACCCAACATGTGGGCAATTACCTACAAATTCCAAGTAAAGCAAGTTGCTAGTCTACAATTTGTTTTGTGTTATGAAGATATATTCATTGAATGATGAATCAATCTGAATAATTATGATAATTTTATCATATTGTTACAATAAGGTCAGATCTAAAGTCATAAAACATGATTGATTGTATCAATAAATAAATGAACTGTGAACTAATTTATTGTAATAGTCATATCAATGTTCTCATAAACCTACATAGGTATTCAGTGTATGAATACCTATGTAGATTTATGAGAACATTGAAAAAAAAAATAAGATTGCCAGATGTTAAAGTCATACCCATAGAACAATTAATGTGAATGAGTAGGCATGGTACCTATATTAAGCAAATTAAAAAAATGTGCAAGTGATTATGTTGTTACAGGAACTCAATAAAATATGCAACAACAAATACTAATGTCAATGTAAATTGTCTCACTATTCTATTCTTGTGAAACTCTTCTCAAACTGAACATCTAAATAATTTTCTTGTTATTTTTACAATAGTGTAGTTTTTTTTTTAATGTGTATTATTATTAGAGACATAAATATCAATACCTAAGTAAATTTTAAATTTTCATCAATAAAAGAATATTTTTTATATTAATAATAGAATATTATGTAAATTTTATGTGAATATTTTTGGACTCATTGAAATCTCTACCACATTTATTAAATTCCTGGAAAAAATAATGGTTACAACTTTTCCCAATATATACTTCTAACCTCAGCTCTTCTTAAAAAGTAGACAAATAAACTTAAAAGAATGTGTAATACAGATTTAAGAAAGAAATAGGTAGCCCATTAAATTAGTTATAAATTCCAGAAAGTCTAAAAATACTATTGTTTCTCATACTTAGTATAATAATATTTAAATTACTAAAGCACAATGGCAATGGCAGGGTCTAAGGTCAATGTAGTTACTTGGAAACATGTTAATATAATGTAAGTAACATTTTAATAGATACAGTTATTTTTATGAAACAGTTAAAATATTCTATAAGAGTTCATGTTTTTTATGAACAGGAGAAACTTAATTGTTGGTAAAACTGGATGAACTCTGATATCACTATCACTAAACATTTCTTCAACACTAAGAACATGTGAATAAATTATAAATCCCCATGGGAGAAGGAAGGCGTAACTGGTTATGTTTTACTTGCCTTTGTCTTTAATTTCTTTGACAACAGCATCAGCGAAGTTTGATTTGCCAGCACCGTCTCTTGCACTGCCCAAATCGTTGACAACTACTTTAGCGCCTCTTGACCCCAGCAAGAGAGCATAGGCTTTGCCTAATCCTCCGCCAGCCCCAGTTACCACCGCTACGCGACCATCAAAACGCAGCTGATCCATTCTAGACGACAGATAACACAAGAATGAGATACTAACTTACACAGTACACTTAAACGCATAAACACGCAAATACCTACTTAAACGAGACAAAGTCCAATGGAGAAAGGGATAAATAACAAATACAATGACCGGACAAATAACAATCTGATAAGATAGCACTATCGTAATGATAAATTTTAAAAAGTAATATAGACACACCTGTAAGCTACAGAGAAATTATGATATTAATTTAATCAAATAGAATACAGAAACGAACTTAATGAATTTCGTGAAAAATTATAATTTTGTCAAACTTTGTTCAAAGGGATTGGGGAAATGTCAAACTGAACTGGCTGATGGTGATGTTGATTTGGCTTTTCTGACACTGACACAATGTCAGTATTAGAAATTAATTCAATACAGCTTTCTTGTACAGCCAAGGGGACAAAACTTAAATAATTATTGTTCGTAGTTGAGGAATTTTACTTTATTTAAATTAGGTCCATAATTTGATTTTAATATCAATTAAAACTTTGTGTGTGACAACTGACGACCTATTTCTTCTTTCTCACAAATATTAAGTCTATAAATTCTTTCTGTCCAAAGAGCTTAAAAATCACTAAGTTCATTTCATTCATTCATCATTCATTCGATAACCGCCATCCTTGTTTTGTTTTGATTGTGTCGTTACTCGTTATTTTGTAAAACTTAAATTAGGTAATTTAACTGTTTATTTAATGTGTTATCCTTGAGAATGGCTAATTTAGGAGTGACTATGTGGTCACGTGAAGTGAATGTTAACAGAAATGTTACAGGAGATCCCCTTGCAAGTAAGGTTTGATTCGAGGAACAATAAACATCAAAAAGTCTATAAACTATTCGTTATTTATTTATAATAATGCTATTTCTTTTCAGTTATTTACAATGAAAATCAATGGAAACTGAATAAAGTATCACCTTTGTACAACTTACAATATACGGCATTGAAACTTAAACAGTATGGAACAAAAATTCGTCAATCCCTTGTCGGCGCTATTACGTCCAATTCCTCAATCAAATATGTTGTTCAGATTGAAGAGCAGCCCTTATTAAAATATTCTGCTGAAGACTCGAATGGTTTGATGGTTAGTCGCCTTGTATAATGTATTATTTCTTTTTCATAGCAGATATACAAAATCTGGACATAAGTTTACCATTGATATAGTCTATAAATATCCCTTGCGGGGTAGACATAGCCAGGCTATGTCTACCATGGCTTTATGATGGGATTGTAATTCAAATAGTGAAAGGTTGCTAGCCAAACACCTACAAAAGGAATACCAAGTTTAAAAGCCTATCCCTTAGTCGCCTTAGTAGATCTATTCAAAAGTGCCAGAAACCACACAGCATAAGTCTCAAATCAACAAAAATAAAGTTTGTGGCCAATTCATTCACATTTCTTTTTCTTTCTAGATTACAGTATCATCAGGAACAGAAAATAGTACTAAGCCTAAAATTGCATACATTGCTATTTTACTATCTTGGGGTGTGAGTATTTCTCTGAATGGAGCTATGCATCTGCCTTATATGCTAGAAAAAGGAGAACAACGAGTGGGTGCAGCAGTCAAATCTACCTTACAAGCTATCTTTGACTGTAACATTCAGCCCTTCAATTTTACCCAGGTAATATTTTTATTATACATTAACAGTATGTTTTAAAAAGTCATTTTAGTTCTGCTTTCCAAGTAAATAGCTATTTAGGATGAAGAATTAGGATTATGGTGAAGGATTTATATTGTGTACAGTACATACATTTCTTTGAGGTTTGTTTGATTGGATAATTGTTGCTGGATGCAGTCATTTCTTAGACATCTAGATAGAATTTAAATTTTGGCAGAATGTTTTAGATCAAACATAAAACTTAACTAAAAGGATGGACCATTGACAGGAAGACCAATGATAGGACAAATTCTGAAATAATAAAAACTATCTTTTTAAGCATTATTTTAACCCAATAATACATTGTGATTTCAAATTATGTACTTTCTTTTATTTCAGCATCAACTACTGCAGTTTGGTTTTAATTTCGTGGAGAATGATACATCTCGAAGCTCCGACCCATTCATCCTCAGCTATAAGACACCACAAGTTGAACAAAAGGATAAATTGAACTTGACATTTGATGTGGGAGATGTTCATATTATATGGAATGGGTATGTAAGAGCAATACTTTTTCTTTGAAATTACTTAAAATCAGATCAAACTGCTACCCCAATTTTGCAATCAAAAGTGGATTCAACTAATTATTATTTCTGATAATAAGGTTCTCTCTCTCACTTTTGGTGAAGTTCTCACAGTACGTTGTTTCTAACATTTCTTTCTAGTTTTCTATATAACAAAATATTGCCTCAATCATCATCTTAAAACAGTTTATTTGTTTACTATGTTTTGCGCTGCCTGCTTCCTTTAATAATACTAAGTTACAATCAATCAATCAAGATATTACCTTAATTTTCCTTGATTATGAAGAAGTTTATAATCATAGAACACTAACCTACATGTATTTCTATTCATTGTTTTAAGAATAAGAGAAGAATCAGCCAAGAGATCAGAGCTAGTGAACCTAGCATACCAGATTCTCCAAAACCAAATTTTCCACATGATTATGCTGGATGTGACAGTTTTTGACCTTTCTGGTATTACATTGCCGAAGGCAGAAGTAAAGAGCACTGGCATTGTGAAGATGAAGACTCCAGAAGTAGTGAATAGTGTATTCATGGTTTTAAATGAAATCAGTAATGTTATGGACTTTGATAAAGAAGAAAGCAATGTTTCAACTTAGATATTACAAAGTTTCAATATTTTTATTGTTTTCATCACAATTTCGTGTTAAAATTATTGTTTACATACATAAAATATCATCTTTATTCCTTATAAAGTAGACAGAGACTGTTCATCTGTATGCTGCTGCTGACGGAATTGAGATTCAAATAGTGACAGTTTGTTAGCACTGCCTGTAAATTATTCTTTACTGCAATTGATTTTAAGGGTTGCAATAAGCTTAAAACTTTAACTACATATATAAATCTTACACCTGACTGATAAAAAAAATAAGGAGAAAATTGTTCATAAATCCATCCAATAGTGACATGATTAACATTTTATAAACAAAATAAAAAAAAATTTCATTGGTTTTAACATTTAATGAATTACACCTTACAAATGTGTTTGCATATTGTAACCTTACAAAATATTTTATCATATTACAATGTGCTAAACTTAAAAATAACCTATTTGTAATCATGTCTTTCATTACCTTGCAAGCATTCCCTTTAGATTACAATTCCAATCTGAAAGACCTGGGTAAGTTCAATCCATGTTTTTCTTGTGCAAATAAATTTAAATAGGCCATCACCTAAAGCATAAACTGCATTATTATAAAGATTTGTATTAAGTGAAAGGATAATCTTACAATGCAAGGTATAAAAGGTCCGAGGTAACAAAATAATCACATTTTCAGAAGTTAAAATAATAAAATATATTTTATATACTTTGTTAACATAAATTTTCCATTTTTACAGAGATCTCAATTAAAAAACTTTAAAACGGTAAAATATTTTCTTTAAATACTTGATTTATTGATGTATACAAGCAAAATGTATCAATGCTCAACCATTCTCTTCCCTCTGTTTCCATATAGATCGACAAAAATAAAATTAGAATTAAACAACATCAATATTTTATGTACTATGTGATTGATACAGACATGCATGTACATCGAAATAAATGCCCAATGAGAAAAACTGCGAAACAATTTGACACTAATTTACATACACACAAAATACAAGAGCTTCATTTGTGAAGGATCTATCATATACATAACATACTGCTATGTCACCCACGTAAGTAAAGATACCATGAAAGAACCATTTAATCATGGATAATCAAGTTTATACTGCAAACAGCTTTTGTCCTCCATGGTACCCTACCTTGGTCAAAAGTAACCTTAATTTATACTAATTAGGGTCATGCTGTATGAGTATGAACCGGTGTTCTAACGCGTAAGGATGTTATCTAATTATTAAAGTTTTAATGCCACTATATATGTAATGGGATTAAAATTATGAAAATGATGCCCAAGTGATGACTATCAAAATGCAGACTCGAAGCAAAGTTTTAGCACCTCCCAAACATCAGTATAAAGATCTGGCATCTTATAAGAAGACAAGATTCTCCACGTTAAATGGATTAAGACTGAATTACTATGATAACGCCCGAGTGGCATAGTATAATATACGAGTTCAGATACAAGCTATACTGCAGCATACAAAATAATCTAATAATCCGGCGTTTTCGTACCATTGTTCGTTGCACACAGCTGCACCCCTCCTGCAAGATACAAAAACATGAAGGAAACCATACTTTGAATGAGAATTATTAGTCTGTATGACTGAAAAACAATGCATGATTGATTTATATAAGAAACATTTATTTTAATTCAATTGAGTTTGTCACCATTTACAAAGATATTTTTTAGTGTTCCTTTCTATTTTACTCACTCCGTATTTTTGGGTCTTTTTAGCTGATAATACACAATTTTGTTTACTAACCGACGCTCTTACGATGAGGGAAAATATCGTGAGGAAACCTGCACATTCAGGCAACTGGATGTGTAATAAAATAATGTAAGGTTGCGCAGGTCACATGAGAGTCGCTTCCTGTAAAAACTTGACTCACCCAATCCAAGATCTATGGTCAAAAGCATACCGTTGTGAGGATGTAACTGAGATTAAAGCCAACAGCAAGATGAAGCTTATAATACACAATTGTAGTGTATGAGTTCGAAGGAGAAACTATACCGACCTCCCCAGCCGATCCCCCTCAGTGTGTGCAGGTCAGCACCTAACAGCAGCCGCCGCCCGCCGCGCCGCCCGCCGCCGCGCCCCCCGCCGCCGCGCCGCCGCCAGACGAGTGCTGCGGCCCAATCTTGATGCCGTTCGCCTGGAACACTTATTCTATTAATATTTGTTTCTGCAAATACTATACAGTGGTTCCAGACGCTTGAGAGTTGTTCCGTACATACATACATATTGTCATGTATATATCCCTTCCAGGGTAGACAGAGCCAACGGTATCGAGAATTCTGAAAGGCCACATTCTGCTGTATGGCTTCATGATAGAATTGAGATTCACATAGTGATAGGTTGCTAGCCCATAGCCTATAAGACGAATCCCAAGTTTCAAAATCCCAAGCCCCTCTCTTAGTCGCTTTTTCGACATCCCCATGGATCTCGAAAAGAATGTCGAAAGATATGGAATGGCCCTATTCAAAAGTGAAGTAGGTAGGAGGTACCCTGTCTCACAGAGTTGCGGTCACTCAAACTGGAATATAGGATATGCTTCGTGTTTCTTTATTTAATCCACACTCTCAAAGCCTCAGGGATATAAGCATCTAGTTTTTATATTCAAATTACAAATGCACATTACTCATAGGTAGGTAGTTTTCATGAGGAGTGGAAATAAAGGTTTTTTTTACACGTAGGTACGGGTCCCAAGAAGAACGCAACTAGGAAAAACTTCAGAACAATGATCAGTCATTAATAATTTTATAAGAGCTGCTCTTTCTAATTAACCACCGGAAAAGCAAGTGTTTCAACACTCGTCCGCAATATGGGAAAATTAGAAAATCGAATAAGATAATATCAACGAATATCTTTCAATATCATATATGTATATGATATTGAAAGGAGAGTGAACGCGGGGATCATGGTGAATGGAGCTTTGCATGCCTTTATGAGCAGTCAGAAACTATCCAAAAAGGCTCGACTGGCTGTGCACAGGGGCGTGTTGGTCCCGACATTAATGTATGGGAGTGAAAGTTGGGTATGGCAAAAGAAGCATGAAAGCAGAATAAATGCAGTGGAAATGAGAGCGTTAAGGAGTATGATGGGTGTGAAATTGAGTGACAGGATAAGGAACAGCGTGATAAGGGAATGTTGTGATGTGAAAGAAGATGTAGTTACAGGAATAGAAAAGGGTATGTTAAGATGGTTCGGTCATGTGGAGAGGATGAATGAAAGCAGGTTGACTAAGCAGATATACAAGGAGAGTGTGGAGGGAAAGGTCGGAGTGGGAAGACCTAGACGAACGTATCTTGATCAAATTAAGGACGTCCTGGTAAAGGGTCAGGTCAAAAGTACCCGAAACCGCCGAGCTTGTATGAAGAGAGTTATGAATGTGGACGAAGCGAAAGAAGTATGCAGAGATCGTGGCAAGTGGAAAGAGGTAGTCTCTGCCTACCCCTCCGGGAAAGAGGCGTGATTTTATGTATGTATGTATGTATGTAATATCAACCTTATGGTGTGTGTTTATAATCAGAGCGCGACGAACACATCGCGTATGCAACGCCTCGGTTTATGAAGGCATCAAAATTGATATGCTTAGAAATATGTTTTTGGTGGAAATTACTTATCCCTAGCATAGAAAAGTATACATTTTTTACAATTTCCAGAGGAATCGTTATCTAAGTCTTCTTTTAAATGCAATCATGGTGTTTTCTGGGGAAAGCTCGGGGAATTCAAGAGTAGGTTTCACTTTATTCCACTAATCTTCTAAATCGGTTTTGATATTATTGATTGACCTACATATATGTATGTTCATAGAATTTGTTGATATGTAAGCACATGATAAATTCTGATAACATAGGCAATTAGAACTAATGAGACAGGTTCGTAGTAACAAGGTGATAAATTGGTTTATCAAGATATTGACACAGCATTTAAATAGGATGTTGCCAAAGAATTAATAATGGTATCAATTCAGAAAAGATATTGAGTATTTAGCTGTTGACATTAATCTGTCTTGGGAATGGCATTTATTGATGGAATTGAAACAATGCTTCGAAGATTTGGGACAATTCCATAAATTTCCAATTGATGTTGTAAAAGGCGATTCTTCTTGGGCTAGCAACATATCACCAGAGCCAATGTGTTTCTGTTTAATAATGACATGAGTAATTGAAGTCTGTTGTATTCAAGTTTACCTCATTGTTGATATCAAAGACTCCCTCCTGTATTTTCTCATAGATCTCCTTGGCGGTGTTGATAAAGGCTTCCTCCACATTGGCCGCAGTCTTGGCCGAGGTCTCCATGAACACCAGGCCATGCTCCCGCGCGAACGCCTCGCCCTCCTCCTTCTTCACCTCACGGCGTGATTCCAAATCACTGAAAAAATATTATTGCTTATGATATCCACAGTGGTGGACTGCTTCCATAACCTGATGAATTATGGAAGGAAAAACCAGGATTGTAAAGGATTAGAACAACATTTTCAGTACCAGATCACAGATTTTCTTATAAACAGATGTCAAACAACGATAGACAAAACATGAACAGATATTTCTTTCTCAATATACATACTGTTTGCTTAACATATCAATATTATTTCCAAAAGTTATGCAATGGACAGAGAATTAGGTCCACCTATTTGTACATTATGTTTAAACAATAGTTTAAATAAATAAATAGTTACCAAATTCTGTAGTTACAAGTTACATTATTTTTTATATTTTTAAGAAAATCACCAAAATCAAAGAAAGACAAAATTAGGAAGTTCTTTTTTGATAATGTTAGATTTACTATTTAATAAACACACCATTTGATCCCAGTCAGAAATCAAGGCACTTGTGTGATCACTGTATGTGCACAATAGATATTTCTATAGCATACTATATTTTTTTTAAACTATCTTAGAATTAGTGCATATAAACACAACTTCTGAAAAGCATTACAATGTATGACTGACCTCTTATTGCCAATGAGCATGATGACCATATTGGAGTTGGAGTGCTGGCGTGCATCCTCAAGCCAGGTCGTGAGGTGGTTGAATGTTTCCCGCCGTGTGATGTCATACACTAGGAGAGCACCCGCCGCGCCCCGGTAGTAGGACCTTGTGATTGATCTGGAAATGGATTAGATTTTTATTTGGAGGAGTATTGTTGCCAAATGGGAATCAGATTAAAAATACATACAAGACACTTGTTCTGTTGATCTGAATAATGGCAAAAAGACATCATGTAAGGATAAAATTAATTGCAAATTTATGATTTCCCACTGCCTTGCCATAACATTAAAATTTGGAGTTTAATTTCTTTTTTCATTGTGTAGAAGCAGTTCATATTTTGTGTTTAACAATAATATCTTATTATAGATAAGGGTATAAGAGAAATGATAAAGATATAATATGCTATTCATAACATGATTTGTTGTTGATGTTTACTTACAAACTTTGTTAAATGTTTATTATTTTATTAAAGTTATTTTATATTCCTAATACAGAAGCAAAAGGTCACATTTAAACTTTTAACAATCAACCAAGAACAAAGAGAATTGATAAATTTGTTTACACAATTTTAAAGAGGTCAACAAACTATTGTCTTTTGTCTAGCAAGATTAGAATGTCAAATACCTGAATGCCTCTTGACCAGCTGTGTCCCATATCTGAAGTTTGATCTGCTTTCCATCAATAGTGATCATACGGGCTCCAAATTCTACTCCTATTGTAAGGTCGTGAACAGGTTGGAATCTTTTGTCCGTGAATTGCAACAACAGACATGATTTTCCAACACCTAATAAATGAAAATTATGTTTAAGTACTATATAGAAATTTTATTGCAGTTAATTCATACGTTATGAAATTTGGTCTTGATTATATAATTATATAAAGTGTATTGTCTTTTATACAAACAAACAAAGAAGTCCTTGAACAAATTCAATAAAACTGTATTAAACTAATGATACAATTTCAGATGTTTACAACACAATTTATGCAAGACGCGCATTATCTTTGATATTATATGCGCGTTAGTATAATTATTTGACGCAGGACTGAAAAGCGTAGGTGGAAAACAAACCTTACAAGCAAAAAATCATTATCTTTGTTGGACGCAAAGAATAAACTTCCGACATAAAAAATGCAAGGTCCTTATAAAACTCAATACACCATTGAAAAACATATAATTTCCTAAATATCCTTGACTATAAACACAAAACAAAGCAATGAGACATTATCTTGAACGAAACAAAATCAATACCTGTGTCGCCAATAATGATATATTTGAAAAGGTAGGCGTACGCCATTTTCACCACTAGTTTTTGTAACTATATGAATTTTCAACGAAATGTAACTACAAATGAAAGTTTAGGACAGGAATAAATTACAAATAAGACGCAATTTTTTAGAAATCACACAGCTGGTTGACTCAATTTGTCATTTTGTGAAATTCGCGAAATTTGTCAAGTTTGACAGATCATTCATAGACAATTTGTCTTGTCTATGATTTTTTTTCTATCTTTTAAAGCGAGTCAAATCATTCAAATTCTAACAGCCTTAAGATTTTGTAAGAATATATAGATAGATAATGGGGAATAAATTATATAAAATTCACTTATTTCTTTTATTTTAACCTTACATTGCATTGCACGTCTAAACTATGGGTAGCGTGAATTTAGCGCCATTTACAAAGTGCGTCGAATTTAACGCCATCTATAAATATCTTTTGTAAAAAGAGAACCGCCCCCAATTGATATCCTTCTTTTCTAAAGTCGGTTAAATTTTTTAAACCATTTCCTAAGTGTAACAAGCACTTTTCTAAAAACCATATCGAAATCGGTTCAGCGAACCGCGAAATAATCGAACAAAGACAAACATACCTACATACAATAAAAATAAACATGAGAACCACCTTTATTTTGCAGGTGGTTAAAAAGTGACCAAGTTAAACCACCTATAGTATTAACCAGAATGAGGTATGTCCTTTTACATACATACGTGATATTTCAAGAAGATATAGGTATATAACCCGTGAAGTGGGAACACAAACTAAAAGGTAAACTTACTTACTTTCGCATTTATAATAGGATAATATTACCATATTTTATATTAGGTAACACATCTAGATATAGATATATTTAAATTATTATGCTAAAGCCCAAACCTGAAGGAACCCTTATAGTTTTTCTGTAAAATGTACTTACCACAAAAACGTACTGGTAGCGGGATAATGTAAGTATAAATTCAAAAGTAACTCGTATCTGTCTCTTACGCTTTCACGCCTTATAGTGAACCTATTTGGCTGAAATTTAATATGGAGTAGGTATTATGAGACTTTGAGACATAGGCTCTACTTTCTACCGCCGGAAAACAACGCATTCCAATGGAAAAAAAATACCTACCGTTCAGGTGGTCGATTGTATTACCTTGAGCTTTATCTTTCTATAAACGACGATTAAAATAAAACTACTTACTTACTGCTCAACAAACTATCTAATGCGGACGAAGTCGCGGACAAAAGCTTGTATTATACTCAAATTTTTAGAATAGAACATACCATTTGTTGTTATGTAAACGAAGAGTTCTAAGATTGTATCAATTCTAAAGCCAGCATAAATAGATTTACATTTTTAACAGTTTATTGATATGCTAAAGCAGCTGCTCTGAATAATACAATAAAGGAAAATAAAAACCTAGTTGTGTTTCTTCTTATTTTAGTCTTTCTAGTATTTGACCGTTAAAAGGAAGTTTCATATTGGTCTGTAGAAATAAATAACTTTATTTTTTGTAACGTGTAGTATTTACTAAGTAAGTAATGAAGCACGTTAGTAAATTATTTTTAGTTTCTATGAGAAGTTATAGCAGTGAAATGTAAGTAACACATTGATTTTATTGAGACAGTCGAACTATTACTCACATGCTTTACAAACTATTTTACGATTTTTTATATTTTTCATAGTTGCCTCTATTGTTGTAGCCGCCTAAGTACCTACGTTTTGCATAGCGGGAAACAGAAGTTTGAAAACTGATTTTAGAATTAACAAAAACTAGGTATCGCAATTAAATAAAGAACTTTTGAATTTAATGTTTACTTTACCCCTCGGTTACCTCTCGACACGTTAAGTCATACCTAACGTGCCGAAAGTATTAAAGGTATAGGTACTTTTATTCACTTTCAGGTTAAATCGTCAAGTAAAAGTTACTAAGTTAATTCCTGAGGAAATTTTTACATATTTCCATGTATGTTTGCCAAACATACTGAATAATGTTATTGCGAAGAGAGATTATATACAATCTTCTGGAATAGCAGATCACATTCAAAAGGTGAGATGCGAAGCCTCCTTTTTTGAAGTCGGTTAAAAACAGGTCCGGCCTTAGGATTATATGGGGCACATTGGGCTCTTGTAATGTTATGTATGGGACTTGCAACGTAACTTACGTATGTAACGTAAGTAACAAGTAATACATTTTGTGTACAGTTTAAGATATGAAATAAATATGCAGCATTCAAAATAATTTTCTTAATAGGAGTGTCGAAAGAATGCGATTTGCTATAACTTTATATTAAATGTTGATTGATTAATGTTTTTATTCTTTTTTAGATAACACAATATAATGTTACCGGTGGGAAGCACCTTAGAAGTTCCCTGACTTTGCATTCATTTTTAACTCTAGCAGCTGCTAACGCAAAAGAAGAAGCTTTATATAAAGCTTGTGTATTAGCTTGGGCTACTGACATGGTAAACTCAATCATTTATTTAGTTATGTATTTAGTAACCGAACTGCTAGTTGTAACTGTGGAAAAATATTTAAATTTTATAAAAAGTCTAAATTTTACTTGTAGTAAAATATATGTATTCCCAAACTAATCTAACTTTAATTCAGGTACACGCTTGTTTCACAATATCAGACGACATAGAAGATGAAGCGAGTATGCGACGAGGTAAACCGTGCTGGCATTTGGTACCAAAAGTGGGAATGCGAGCCATCAATGATATATCGCTGATCCGAGGTTTAATCTATGACGTACTTAATGTTACCTTCGAAGATCAGGCTATAGTCAATGATGTTAGGAAAATGTTTGATAAGGTATAAACGGATGAAATACTTACTTCACAACCACTGTAATGCGCTTTGCAGTTGGATTCGATATTGAAATACGTATTTTTTCTAATTATGAAACGTTACATTTATTTTACAGGCATTTTTCTTGACAGCAATTGGACAGCATTTAGATAATGAGGCATCGCAAATTACTGATCGTAACTATTCGCATTTTACTCAACAAACATATGATAGAATAATAAAATATAAAACGTCTTTTTATAGTATTCAATTGCCAATCTTATTAGGAATATATTTGGCAAATAAAACAACGGCTAATACCCAGCAATACGTGGAAAGTATGTGTATGGATATTGCTCGACTTTATCAAATGCAGGTAATTTTTGGATTATACCTTAATATGAAATGTTAGGTAATAATAATGATTCTTATTTCATAATAATGATTTATCACTGCAGGACGATTACTTCGATTGTTTCGGAAGTAAAGATGTTGGAAAATCATGCACAGATATTCAAAATTCTAAATGTTCGTGGCTAGCAGTTAAAGCGCTTCAACGTTGCAGCCAACCTCAAAAAATTGTGTTTAAATCATGTTATGGAAGTGAAGAATTTGCACACATTGAACGCATTCAGCAGCTTTATAAAATATTGCAGTTACCCGAAATGTATAAAGACGAAGAGAAAGCGCTTTATGACGATATCTCGCACCGAGCAAACGCCTCAAAAGATATACTACCACCTGCATTATTTTTGGATTATTTGAACGTTATTTATAACAGAATGTTGTAATCTTTACTTGCATAAATATCAAAGAAAGAAATATAAAATAATATAACAATAAAATTGTCATTAATTACATGCAATTTCAATACAACATAGATATCATTTGTTTTTAGGTATATGTGTAATTGTCATGGTAATTAATTATTTCAATTCCTAGTGTCGTAAGAGGCGACTAAAGGATGGGCTTATAAACTTAGGATTCTCGTTTTAGGCGAAAGCAACCTGTCACTGTTTGAATCTCAATTTTATCATAAAGCCAAACAGCTGAACGTAGCCTACCAGTCTCTTCAAGACTTTCGGCTCTGTCTACCCCGCAAGGGATATAGACGTGACTATATGAATGAAAATGAACCTAGTAAACTTATAAGAACAATGGCTCAATAAAACTCTAGATTTCTGCTACGATAGTATATTCCAAAAATATAATGTTATACATAACATTGCTCCTATATCGAGTTAGGTAAGGGCTGAAGTAATACCACCCTTACACAATAGTACTTAATGATAAATATCCTATGACTGACATTAATATAGGAAGGTACACAAGATAGAACCAAGTGAGATGATTTTGGTAAATATATGGTGAACCCCTCAAACAAAATAATGTCACATTATTTTTTGAACCTTGAAGTTTAAACGGGTAATGAGCAAATGTATTTCCAAAAAAAAACATAGCTATTCACCCTAAACGGAACTTAATAATGTGATCTTTAAGGGCTTTGCGAGAAACGGATGTATTATCTATACCAGCCATGGGGCTTTACAATAATTGAGTACATGAAACATCTCACTGGTTGATTAAATACTAAGAAATTGATCAATAGCACAAAGACGCATTAGTTCTGCCTTTGTTTTACTTCAGGATCCTGAGAATTTTTATGGTGAGTTCCATTCTCTGTATATAAATAATCGACTTCCGCGTAACGAGTTCGAAAAATGTACTCTTATTGTACCTACCTCACTCTGTCCCCAAAGTGAATACTTGGAGACGTCCCTGTATCACGTTCATCATACCTTACAGTATTAAGTGCAAATTACATTGACATAAAAGTAAATACGTGTGTTGCAACGATTACAGATTACATGTGCTAATATAATTTTGACTAGTAAGCACCAATTGACTAAATATAATAACATACTTCTTAAATAATTTATGTACAACTTAAGTTTTTATGTGGCTAATAAAATTTAGCCAATGCTACACAGCTTCCGTTTGATAAAAACATTGAATTATTATAAGATAAACTATTTGGTACGAACATATCTCAAAATAATGTATACATTTTGATTAATTTTAAACCTTCATTCGATGGTAACAATATTTAAAATTATATCAATTGTATTTTTATTTTCAGACCTGACAGTACATAATAAAGTAACAAATATTTGAGCGATATGAAGACTTAAAAATAAATTATAACAGTATTTGAACAATTATTTAGGTATTTCTAATGGAATTAAGGTAAGTAATATAAAGAACATAATTATAAATTGCCAAGTATTCATGCATTTGTTAAGCTCATATTGACGATATAGAAATGTTTCGTGCAGCGCAATGATTTTATTTAGTACTAGATCAATCACAAAGTATTCAAAGAATTTGAAGATATCAGAATGGATTGGTGAATATTTTCAGTTATATGCCACTACAATACAATAAATCCTATTTCATATTAATAGTTCAAAATGTTTAATTGGATTACATATTGGTATGTCTTTTATAAAGCTACTAAGTTATATAATAATTTAATAGGTATAATCGCGACATGTTTATGGTTCAATTTTATCAGACCGTATTTAATTAGAGTACATACTTATGACTTCAAAGTCTCGGATAATTATATGATGAGTAATGCTAAATATTCGTCAATTAATTTATAATTTAACACCAATATGATACTTACCTATTTTCTATAGTAAAGTCTATCGTAATGTCTTTTGTTGAACAATATGATTGGCAACACCGATATCGTACGTTTGGAAAAGATTTTCTAAAAGTTATTCAAATCACTTAGTCATGAAACTACCACCTCGTGACGTTGACAATCGATTACAATTGTACAGTTCGATACATAAAACATTTCAGTTGAAGATCTATGATACTTCAAAGGATAGATATATAAATATAGCGATTACAGTAAACAGTAAAATTCGGACATTTATTCCTATAGGCTGAGCCAGCATCCACATCAAGTATTACGTACGAGTATACAAGATCATGTTTCGAGTGATGTTTGTGTGACATCGCATATCAAAAACTATCACTTGGAATTCACTTACCAAGTGACTTGTTACTATTTCATGCTGGATCTGTTTGTGGGTTGACTATAGGTAGTTGTGGTACATGCATGAGCCTTCTGTGAGCTTCGGTGCCTGTCAGTGCGGCTACGGTAATGCCAGCTTGATAAGCGGCCGGTATCTTGATGTAATGGGTTCGTGAACCAGGTTCTACCCAACCGTTAGCCCGCCATTCTCTTATAGCATTCGCTACTTGACCTGAAATAAATTATAAGTAATGTTATAATTCATATATTTATATAAATTGACATTTTATGCCACCAATCGACACTGCAATGAAAACTTAAAAAGAAACTCAGTCTTAAACTCAGAAAAGGGCTTCGAAGCCCGTGGTCTAAAGGGATACATAAAGTGTAACAAATTATGTAGGAAGCAATCCATGAATATAACATGTGGCGTTATAGTAAAACGTCTCAGGTTAATAAGAGATGATTAAAAAATGTCTAGAATAAAGACAAACTTTATTTGGACTAGATTTACAAGATCCAGACACGAGATCCAGCAAGTAGTCGCTAGAGGATGGCGAGCTACTTAACTTGGTGAATGCTGGTAGTCCAAAAGATCCGGAGCGCTCTTATAGGCCTACCGGGCTGTAAAGAGGGGCGCCAGGGAGACCGAAGCGGCACGACGTTACAAATATAAACAATTTAATGGGTAGGCACAAAATAAAAAAACTCACCAAGTACATTGAATGTATGGAAGCGTTTCTCAGGTACAAACATCAACGGCGTCAAGTCAGTCTCCGGATTGTATCTGGCCAGTACGTCTCTAGTTCTGAGAAGCAGTACTGAAGGAGACGTCAAACGAGGCCACAGGGTAGACTCCCGAATGCACTCTACCGGGTTGCAAAGATAAATGCCGCGAGGCGACACGCCGAAAACCATTTGGTGGTGCCACGCGTCGGGGATATCGCCTTCGCAGCCCACTTGGAGGTTCAAAGTTAAGATTGGAACAGCTCCTTAAATATTTATAAAAAAAATTAAATGAATGTATGTACTACATTATAAATGAACGATCTATCTACTTTAATGCATAAAAATAAAAATTCTTAGAAACGATATTTTCGATATGATATTTGAGTTAAAGATGAGAGAGACAATAAGTATTTGAACTTAGAAGATCAGAGCCCATTTACCTAAATCCGGTCCTGGCTTGAACATTAAGCGCTTAAATTACATACATATATTATAATCATGTCTTTAGACCTTACAGGGTAGTCAGAGCCTACAGTCTCAAAAGACTAATAGGCCAATGGCAAAATTTTTTGATGAAGCTAGTCAAAAATATATGTATTACCTAAGGTTATCCAGTCAGCCAACCAATGGCTCAGCGAGACCGCCCGTTCAGGATGCGTCGGGAAGAATCTAGCAGTGACCAGGCCTTCGGAGGCCTTCTGGATGCCTGACACGAGGTCCGCCGCCGTGCAGCCGGCCACGGCTCGGGATAGCACGTACCTGGAAAATATCAATTGATTATAGACTTTCGTCAAGTCCATAAGTTCTCTGTAATCAGCCTGTAAGGCTTTTACGGCATACCGACAGAACGATATGAATAAATACTCGAAGACAAGTTAATTAAGGTACTTATATGTTTAAATAATCAGTGGCAAAGTACGAACCCTGAAAGTAATAATGAAATACAGCAAGTACATTTTCTTACCTCGGTAAAGGTGCATTATTAGCCCTCTGCCTAGTGCCAACCGCCAAATTTATTTGATCCAAATTTATTGGCACACCCAATGCATTCTGAAAACAAAACAGATGTTGTTAAACTTAGTGCCTACATACTTACAAAACTTATGTGACCCTGCTTTTAAGCTAGCTTGGATCATGGTTTTGGCGCAAGACAAGACGCCTTTAAGTCACTTCTACGATGTCACGGATAGCAGTCGATACGATCTTATCCTAAAGTACCGGTTACCACGTGACACATTGAAGATGTCTGACTAAGATTCAGAAATCTCTGCTTTCCCATAAACTAAGGGATTTTTGAAATTAATTAGGGTTTCCTTCACTCCTTCCAGATTAAAGTCAATCAAATACACTTAAATTTTTAAATACCAAAAAAAAAAACTCACAAACACATTCACAACCGCCGTAGCGCCACAAGCAGAGGTCCCAATCTGTGTGACCTGGCGCTCACAGGCCTCGTGTTCCGACCATATCATGCATCGCGGTGGTTCCACACACCTCGCGTTTGTGGCGCTAGAGCCGGGTGCTTCGTGGTGAGGCTCAGGAGCCTGGGACAAATACAAAAATATTTTTTTTTAAACTAGCTTTAACTTCAGTTTCTGTCCATTGTTGCCATGTAATGTGTCATTCATGAGTGTTCTTTGAAAACGGTATTAACTGTTTTTGTGGTGTTGGAGTTAATTTTCAGTGGATCTTATCTGAAAACTTGTAAAGAATATGTGAATTGCACATAATTTCCACTCTGTGAGAATGGCTCAATTACACAAAAATCTGATTACTACAATGTCATATTTTAAAACAGCCAGTTCTCACTCACCTTTTTAGCATCTTTATCCTTATCGGAGCCAAATTTTTCCTTTTCTTCTATTAGTTTCTTGGCCATATTCTGATGGTAGACTGTGGATGACATTGTAACAGTTCCCAAAGCTGGCTTCTGTCCTTGGTTTATTTGAGATGCTAAAGGACCCTCGGATTGTTCTCCCTCAACTAAAACAATATTTATATTGATTTTTTACTTTTAAAATATTGCAAAGTAAAATTTAATATTAGTTTAATTATTATATATTATTCTAGCCTTGCCTGCGACTTCGTCCGCGTGGAATAGTTATTTTGGGAATCATTGAAGCCCTCAAAGATGGATAACTTTCCCCATTTTTTTCACATTTTTCATTATTTCTTATAATTGCAGCGTGATGTTTAATAGCCTAAAGCCCTAAGTTCCTGAGATTAGCGCATTCAAACAAACAAACTCTTTTTAATATTAGTATAGATGACGAAATACTAAATTTCGATCATTAAAAAAACCCCATTTCCTTCTCGGTCCAGTGATTATACTGTGAAGATGTGAAACATAAACTTGTTTATAATATTACTATAGATTGAATACCCAACAGCATTAGTATAGTTTGTTACAAAATAAAGATGATATAATTATAATACAAAGTTATATCCACTAACAGTTATAATTTAATTTTTTTTTCATACAGGCTACACCTGTTACTGACAAAGGCAAGGCAAAGATACATTGCTTATAGCACTAAAGAAATTATGATTTTAACTTCAAATTTGTGGACTTTGTTGACTATGTATGTACGTTTCATAAGTCCACAATCTGTAACTGAAATTGCAAATCAAGCAAACCCTAGTAAAAATACTAGGGTTTGCTTGATTTGGCAAGAGCCTCAATTACAAGAATGTCCTACGGCCTAAAAGGCTTTCTACTATTACAAAAACTTTATTCAACCAGAATTTTTCTAATTAGTTTCTGAAGAGAAAAAGAGAACACACATTAAAAAAATAAATATCTTCCTGTCAGTAACTCTTTATACCCAAAGTGTACCAGCAGTAGAGGAAATAAATGAATTGAAGACTGATTACTAAATAGAAAATCAATATACTTGAATGAATTTGTTTTAAAATTTAATAAATAAAACTTACAGTTTGGTATATCCTCTGGAGATACCAGATTGCCACTGGTGATATGTAGATTCACAGGAGCAGAAGCTGGCCAGTGTGACATGGTCCTGCGAACCACCAGTCTCTCCCCACGGGCGTTCACATGAGCTATAAAAGGCCCAAAATTAGTTGGCCTGGAGTTAGAATCATCCTTAACATCACCCTGACCAGAAATGAATCCATGGCTTGTTGATGGCACATTGTACAAGTCGGCATCATGAGATCCAGAAGCTATTGGGTCATCCTGCGGATTGATGCTAGACCCTGGCAAATACTCCGGTCCCTCTCTTATTCCAGGGTCATTCTTTTGCGGTTCATTATTTTCTGCCCCTAAATCAGCATCAGGAGTGGCTTCATCGCCAGTGTCAGCTTCACAAGATGGGCCAGGATCAAAATCCATCTCCAAAAACTCCATATCAGGGCTTGATGCTCGTGATCCTTCCCTGGCAGCCGCGGCAGGAGCTTGGTAATTGGGAGCAGTTGGCAATTGCTTGTCTGAAGGTAGACCCATATCTAAACTAAAGAATGAACTTGGCAAATCAGCTAAATGCTGTCCACCTCTATAAGTGTAAATGCAACCATCATCTGATCCTAAAGAGTAATCATCATTGCCAGTATCACTTGAGCTATCATCTGCATCTGGATCAGCTCGATTCAACTTGAGAGTTGAAGGCCTCTTCCTGTTCTCCTTGCTTTTGGCATTTTCTTTGTCTCTGCTGTGGCCACTTGTTGATGGTGCAATGCAGGCCTTTCCAGCTTTATCTGAACATGATCTGTGCCGTTGAGGAGCCGGAACGACACAGTCAGTAACAATCGGATTTGGTTTGCTCCCACTTGCGGCCTCCGATTCATCGGCATGCGAATTGTTCCCATTTGAACCGTTCTTATTAGCACTTTTGTTTTTATTGCGCTCTAAATTCTCACTTGACTTTGGACACGGCGCAGGTTCGTTACAGGAAGAGCCACAGGGTGTTGACAAAGGTCCATTTTGTGTCGTCGAAATGGAATCTGTTGCGTGCGTCGCAGATGTAAACACATTTCCAGCAATAATGTCAGTTCCTCTTTGCTTTGTAGCTCCCTTGCAATTATTAGTCTTTTCAGCGTCGCCATCGAGTCGAAGGGTGTTCTTTATCGGTAAATCATTAGGTGAATCCATACTTCCGAAAATATATTTTACCTCAAAAAGCGACGGCCTTAGGCCATATTATTTAAGGTTACCCAAGCGACGCCAGTGCCAGATATTAACACTTTACGATTGTTTAACACACATTTATCAAATACCTATGATTTGGTTAAAAATTTAATTTAATTGTTCGCAAAATTCCGATTTGGATAAACAAAAACTAGGTAGGCTCAATCCCGATTTTCAGCCATTTGACAAATTAATTCGTTTGTTGACAGTGACAGCGGCAATAGCGGACATAGCGGTTGACAACTATTTTTATATAATGAAAACAAATACATATTGTGTTGCCAGAGTAACAATATTGTAAAAAACAAAAAACCCGACTTTGGCCGACTTACAGATTTAAAAACATTAGATTGGGCCGACTGCATAAAAACTAAGTTGATACCTGAAAGAAAAAATAAAGACCAACAACATAGTTTGGTATGCTTAAGTCAAGGAAGTACTTAGGTATTTATTACTGGAATAATTTTGAAATTATTTTATAGGCTATGCCTTATTTATACGTATTATCAACAATCGCGACTATTTTATAATTGCGTCGATACTCTAAAATCGGAAGATTTGGAAGTCGAGACCTTTGGTTGACCCATTCAAATTATACAGAGCTTCGGATTAGTCAAATTTAAATGGTATGGGTTCCATTTCACACAACCTGTTGATTCGATTCAGTCGATTTAGTTGGTCAGAGTGGAAAGACTGCTTTCGACAGAACTCATCTTCATGGAAGTTTTTATACTTTTAGTGTGGGGTATGAGAAATAGAATATAACGAAAAGAAACAAAGAATTGAAAATTTTTGTAACATATAACTCAAAAACGAATGGGCTGATTTTGACTAAATTTGGCACAGATATACTAGTAGAATTGTCCTTCGAAAGTAACATGGGCTAAAAGCAGATGCAAAAGCTAGCAGGTAGTTAAATCATAAAAGTACCTAAGGATGGGATACCATATCTCTGATGATTATAATAATAAAATAGTAGTGTAGATGATATGTACTCAATAATGATGTGATGATGGTGTTTTACTGTCTGGGATGGCGAAGAATTAAACCAAATTTAAATATGTTAGTACGTAATATATTGCCGTTAAACAGAATAGTGGAACTTATACTTCCAGTACAAATTGTATAATTTATTGATTAAAAACCTTTATACGAGACTAATTGAATATTAGAAAATTTACACATGAATTAAAATAACCTTTCACCAGAAGTATTACTAAAAATATGTCCTTTTTTCAATCTTACTTATTATACACTGTCACCAATTAAATATTTTTAATATCCAATATTACGTTAAAAGTAAACAAACAATATAATTTCAACAAAACAAATACTTTTAATGTCCAGGCATTTGTGCCCAATTTTTATAAATGCACCTGGTTTTCCCTATAATCTAGCAGCCATTGACCAATTTACGCCAAGAGTAAGCTACACTTTTTATGACTATTAATCGTGTAGTAGAAATAGGAAATTGTCGTTGATTAAACACTAATGTAGTTCAAATTGGCGACTAAAATAATTAAATTAAACACCACCGGAGGGCTCCAAACTTACTAATGACCTAAATTACCCTTGCTAGTGATAGTCATAAAAAGTGCAGCTATCTCACTCTATAAATTTTTATAAATTACATAAATTTTACAAGCCATCTATAAGTAAAATCGCAAACTTTGTATATTGCTTAACACATAAGCAGTTTAAGAAAATTAAATTATAATAGGGTCGGCATTGGTTTAGTGAAAATTACAGTGTCTACAACAAATCCATAACGGAAATATACGTTTTTTTAAAGAAACTAAGTTTGTAATTTAATTACACACCTTAAGTACAACAGCCATTTACAAACTGACATTCTGATCTTATACAATTAATTATATCGGACACGTTTTCCTTTTAGATAAGCTCGACTACTAATTGGTTGTAACTCGTCTACGCCAGAGTAGAAGATATCTATTTGGTTGGTAGAAGATATCTAGGTTGCGAGGACGATGCGGCGGACGGCGAACAGAACGCTAGCAAGACGTGGCCAGAATATACGAGCGTCATATAAGTATATAATAATTCCTTGTAGGCATAACGCAAAATAAAACAAAGATTGAAATCCAAAAATAGCCGTATCATTTCCAATATATGGTGTCAGGACACTAACCTGCAATCTTCGGAAGCGCGGCGGAACCCTGCGCGTTCCTTGCTCCGCCCCGCGCGTTTCACCTTCCCCCGCATCTTCCTCCCAAACATAGATAACTTGTACTCTGGCGCAGACATCCAGTCTGGCTCAGCCGGACTTATGTTTACAAAGCCTCATCTTATATAGGTACCTTTGATTACCCTTAGATGTGGAGAGGTAAGGAAGATGAGACATAAAATATGTCTTATAATGTATATCAGAACTTTATCGCATTATATTATATATTATTCGAGCGACATAATTGTTTTAATTTTTTGATGCATGTAAATCTTGACGACACATCATATTAAATCTACACTAATAAAAATGATAACAAAATTTACTTTAATATTTGAGTTCAACTGCAATTTTTTTGAAATAAGTTTCTTTATACGATTTTTGTGGCAGATACACTGATAATCTAGAACCTCATATAAACCAACACCACAGAGAGGTCAGATTTATCTGGCCTACACTACTTATTTACACTCGTTAATGTTAATGATTGTTATTTCATCAAGCAATCACACAAAGTAATCATACATACTTACTTATTGTTGTAAAGAAACTCTGACTAAATATTTTCTATCGCTCATTTGCGTGCTATCAATTGCACTTTCATTTGTTTTGCTCCAGATCACTAAGCAAAAATAGATTCAAATTGGTAAGATTAAAATATTTTTAACGGAATATAAGTTTGGACAAAAGTAAGATACCTACAAAGTTGATAAAAAAAGTCCACCATATGTATCAACAATAATAAATAGTAATTTAATTAAAATCTTATAATAATATTTTTTAAATACACAAGAAGTTATACTATCATGAAATCATTTGACTTGAATAAGGAAGACTGAAATTTAATATAAATTCTCTCTCATGTATAAATCAAATTCGTATTATTTTTGTTATATTGTATGTATAAAATTCTTTAAATAATTACCCTGCGTAAATAACAGCACTACTGTTTTCTTTTATATATCATGTCAAGTTGTCTTTCTATTAATTTAGGGAAGTTCGAACCAAAAGTGTCTGGTAATGATTTAGCTTTTTGAACGATCCTATCGTATGTAGTTTGTTCGAGTTCCCTGTATATCTGTGGTAACTGTAATTCCTCATAAAGCTGCTTTATTCGCTGCACATGCTGTGGCTCTTTGCTGCCGTAGAATTCTTCAAACACCGCTCGTTGCTCCGTATTGCAGCGCTGTAGCGCTGTAACTGCTAACCAAGAGCATTTGCCTTCTTGTATATCGGTACCCGCTTTCCCGCTTACTGTTTCGTCGGAGAAACAGTCGATATAGTCATCCTGAAAGTCGTATAACAATGTTGGGATAAGTGTATTAAAAAAAGTGCCTGCAAATTTATAATCATAGGCTCATAATTTTTAGGTTTAAATTTTAACACCTATTTATTTTGTTAATGATGTTGGATATACATCGTTTGTCTCCATTGAACTCATGACAACTGACCTGAACTTGAAAATATTTCCCGATTTCCAGCAACACACTTTCGGCTGCTTCCTGAGCTTTCTTATCAGTCTTATTCGTCATATACAAAGCTAAAAAGCAGGGCAGTTTGTACGAGTAGTATGCTGTCTTGTACTTGACGATAGCATAGTAGCGGTCTATCGTAAACAGACTGTAGTCGTTTTTGCTGCGGTGGGCTATCGTGTAGTCTAGGTGTTGCCCTATTGACGTGAAGAGTAGTGTCTGAAAGAGAAGATATAAGTGTTAATCTCCTACAGTATTAGTTTGAACCCTAATAATGACATTATAATATAATTTATCCATAATAAGGTGAGAAAATATCAGTCCAATAAGATTTTCAATTTCATGAAAGCATAAATTTTCTTTTTACCGTAGTCGGCTCAGATAAAGTGGGAAAGGTAGTGCCCTATTCTGCTGTGCTGCTAAGTGCTGGAAACTATACGTCACAGACTATAGCTTATAGTAATTGGTAATAAAAAGTTGGCTTAGAACCTACACTGACTACTTCCTCTCACATGGCGTGGTTAAGTAAAGATATTGGCATTTGACCAATATTGGTGGTATCCGCCGACAAGCAGATGAAAACTAATATTTACTTTAGATCATATTTGGTTATATTCCATTTTAGATATGACGGTTTATACATATTTCAGTCACGCGATAGCACAACATAACTCCCCTTGTACACTCAAGATTTCATATAACCCATGTCTAAAATGGAAAATGTCGCAAGATAAGTTAATAAAGGCTTTTCACAGTATTTTGTCATTATATGGCGCAAGTAAATCTGTAACAACATTAATTAAACAGCTATTAAAAACACTAAATACCTCATTAAACAGTTCCACAATGTTGGTGTAATTGGGTTTATCACCAAGGTAAGTCTTCAAAGTGTCGAATATGGACGTGTAAATTAGGATAGAGTCGTTGATGGCCCCCAAACCCACGTCTGGTATCCGGTACCAGCAGGGGACGCCGCGGCGGGTCGACGAACCGTCCATTACATCATCCAGGACTAGTAAATATGCCTGTAACTGTTTGAAATTGTCTGTTAGTATTTAATAGCTAAATTGACTCGTGAGTGGATAAATATATTGTCCATCTTTTTGCCGTGTGGTTCCCGGCACCAATACAAAAAAGAATAGGACCACTCCATCTCTTTCCCATGGATGTCGTAAAAGGCGACTAAGGAATAGGCTTATAAACTTGGGATTCTTCTTTTAGGCGATGGGCTAGCAACCTGTCACTATTTGAATCTCAATTCTATCATTAAGCCAAATAGCTGAATGTGGCCATTTAGTCTTCAAGACTGTTGGCTCTGTCTACCCCGCATGGGATATAGACGTGACGATATGTATGTATGTATGTATCTTTTTGAAACGATTGTGTGATAGAAGTACTATTTCTAAAACTTAGGCACAAATGGTCTGATTTGCGATTGGTTAAATTTTAAAAAAGCATGTTTTTAGGCAGATTTTAATATTATTTGGACAGCACCAGAAGCTTCTACCTACTTACTCTTTTTTGCTTTGCTCACCCCTACTAATAAATTCAATTCTTTGATCATATCTTATAACTTTACAGAATTACATAGAAAAGTGAAAAATTAATAGCTGTTGTGTGGACAACGGCTATTATGTAATTATGATAGTATAGCTGTGGAGCTATGGTATACTATAGAAGTAGTAATTTATTGCAAATCTCACGGGAATAGTCCTTTTAACAGTAACAAATTTCCCAACTTAAGGTTCCAGATGAACAAAGATCCTTTTTAAGACTAAAATTTGAGAATAAATTTTGAGAAGATTGGTTAAGTAGATAGATTACTTTAAAATTTCGTTTCAGATAAGTTAGGATTGTATGTCTCTTACCATTTCAACACACCATCCCACGACTCGTGCTATCCTTAATGCCTCTTCAGTTATTTTCTCTGGTTCCTCAAGCATTTCATAAGCTAATACTGTTGTCAATCCACGGGTCTTCTTACCACCAGCCAAATTGTATTCCAAAACCTATAATGTTTTTAAGGTAGTTAGGCAATTTTCAGAAAAGTTTAGTCCCCTCTAACAGGTTTAATAAGGAGAAAGAGGGTATTAATATTAAAGTGAGCAATATTTACCACAAATTACAAACAAAAATGTACATTGAAAGTTTTACAATTTTATGTCAGTGGGAATTAGATTGATATATTTTGTTACAGTAAGTGTACCTGCAATGTATTAGTTCTACACACGCAAATAGTACAATTGCTGCTTTAAGTTAAGCAATGGCTATATGTTACTTATGTTACTAAAAAAATACTTGTCATTTTCACTGTTAATATCATAGTTATATACTTTGCAAAACAATAAATAGTAAATACAAACCCTCCTAATCCACTTTGCCACATCAGGCACCTCGGCGAAGTATGGTTTCTCCAGCAAAGTGTCCATAATACAAGGCAAGACATCTTGAAATGTTTCTCTTTCCTTCTTGGACTGGTACATGGACAGATTAGCTGATGTTCTTATTGTGCCTACTGTTTGTATTGATCTGCAAAGAAAGGTATATTTTGAATGAAAGATTTTAATAATACAGCTTTCATGCTGGTCTGGTTGCAAAGAACAAAACATAGAGTTTGCCAGCTGTTTATTTTCCCATACAGATAGTAAAAGGCAATCAAGGGAAAGGCTATAACTTGGGATTCTTCTTTTAGTTGATGGGCAAGTAACCTGTCACTATTTGAATCTTAATGGCCATGGCCTGTCTATTTGAGATTGTAGGCTCTGTCTATCCTGTATGGGTTAAATATTTAAGTATACATACATATACATATATTCCTTGCAGGGTAGACAGTGCCAATAGTCTAGAAAAGACTAAAAGTGATTATATTACCATGCATGTATGCAAAAGTATTTTCTGTTGGAAGCATACTTTAGAGATGTATAATGTCATACATCAATCACATCTATTTTCCTTGCAGGGTAGACAGAGCCAAACTCAGTAAAAGTAATTTAAAATTAAGATTTACAATAATCTTTGTAGACATTTTTTTTATTTAGGTAGTTTTACATCTTCTTGGTTGACTGGTAGAAATCCTATGCCTTATGTGTGCCATTTATATGTTTTTGTTATGAAGTTAAAATAATAATTGATAAACAATGCTAACGAATGGTATAGATATCTTTCTCCCATTTTCCATATCTAAAGCCTTACTGTTCCCTGAAGGTAAGGCTATAAAGAAAAGTAAAAAACAAACCTGTTCATTGGACAGATTCATTGTGCAAAATTTTAGTAAGATAATACATATTTAAATATTTAATTTTAATCATTTATAGAAGCTTATTATCCACATAATAGACTAAGACAAAATTTTAAAGGGCAGAGGGTGCAACTGGAAACATGCAAAGCAAAGATGAAAGAGAAAGGCTACAGTTCCACATATTTCTTTTGAAGACATTTGAAACATGAAATTCAATGGCTTATCACACACTGCTTTATGATGCTAATAAGCTGTTCCCAATGCTATCAAGATGTCATCAACTGTTTAACATGGTAATGTTGTTTGAATGTGTATATTTATAGAAACTTTTTCTAAGTACATGAAGAATTTTAGGCTCTTAGATATGCAGGGCAGACAGAACCAACAGAGCTTGAAAAAGCTTAAAAGCTGCATTCAGCTTAATGATGAAGTTAAGATTTAAATAGTGGTAGGTTGAAAGTCTAACGCCTATAAGAAGAATCCCAATTTTATTAGCTATTTAGGGTCTTATTGAAATAAATAACTTAAATAATGCTACAGATATATTTCTGTAAAAGTTGGTCAGGTAACAGATTATTTTTATAAGTTTTTGGGAAAATGTAGCAGTTGATAATAGAAGAGATCAGTAACGTCAACTCAGTATCTAGTCCAGAATAAAATCGCATTTTATGTTATTATGAGAAAACAACATTGTGTTTATTTATTTATTGTACACGCATAATGCGTGTATATAATTTATAGCCCCGGTACACTTCTAACATTAATATAATTAATTATGTACAAATCGAAGAGTACAAATCATAAAAGCTACAAAATTAACATGTACGTAGGTTTATGAATATAGATGAGATACAAAATAAATTCCTTACCTCGTAAATTTCCCATTGTTATTGATTAATTTGCTGGTTCTACTAATAAGTCTCAAAAATGAGGTGGTATTCATTCTTATTACGGTAATGTACACTAAACTTAAACTTTCACTTGAAGAATTTGGTTTGAATAAAATATTAAACCAAATGTACTTCTGTCTCTTACATTCCAATCTCAACAAATGATGATTATTTTCACTTTTTGACTGCAGTAATCAAAATGGATTAGAGACTTTGCTGGCATTGACATACTTTAGACAATGACAGCTCTTTTTTTCTTTTTATTTTTCGTTTTGGCAATGAAACTTAAAAATGAGCTGTTATTTTTAAGAATGTCGAGATTTTGTTACTCCTTTATTAAGTGTATAGTATATAGAAGTACTATTTCATACATTAGTTTGATTGTTGACCAATGCTCTTAGTTACGATGAGAGAAAACATCGTGAGGAAACCTGCACATTTAGACATTACTGGATGACATGTGAATGGGTTTGGTTCTCCTGCAATAGTTGCGGAGATCAGACAGGACTAACTAACAGCCAACCCAGGATCGTGGTCAATCGGGACTCTCGACTGGATTAACTCCTTATGTTAATAAACGAAGAAAAGTACATAGATAGACAAATCATTTATTTTTTATAGGTTTAAAGTAATAACTAAGTAATGTACAAGTATTTTCTTACATACTTACATAAAATCAGTCCTCTTAAGTTCTTAGTAAGGTACTTCTCGTTATTTTTTTATAAAATTTAAAAAAATTAAAATTATAAGAAAAATGACATGAATTAGGTAACTGCGTTGATTCTCCGCGCATTTTTCAAATAAATTTATTCACCATTTGCCTTCCGTTAGTCCCGTCCCGGTTGCTTCTTCGTCTCTTTATAGTCAGCCTGTGATTATGGGATTAAGTAAGAATGCATACATACATCCATACATAAAATCAGGAGGGGAAAAATAGAGGTTTGGTTATATTGTAACAAATTTATTTTTCAAATATTTTTGTACACTAATGACACTCGTTTTAAATATTATAAATGCGAGGAATTGTGTTAAAAATCTGAGCCTTAGAATCATACTTCCCGAAGTTTAGAACCTAAGTAGGTAGTTTATTACCTTAGTATTAATTGTAAATAATTATGAAGGTTTCTATAATATTTTTAATGTCATGCATAATTCCAAATTATGAGACAAAAATAACAAAAATATTCACACATCTTTTTATCTACTACCAGTGACAAAAATGCATAACTTTTACAAATGACCACAATTTCATAATTTGTGCAATTAAAATTAATTTATGATGCAATGTAGGTACCTACCGTTTAAATTAAGTATATAATGATAGTTTATGAGATGACCCCTGGGTCCGGGATCCAATGGGGCTGAAGTTGCAACTAGGACCACTAACAAAGGAATTTCTTTTAGACATCAAGTACCTAATTAATGTCACAAGTATTTACATTGCATCACAAAGACGTCATCACATTTTTATACTTACAAATCTACAATTTTATTCAATAAAAAAGATATCCTAACTTAAATAAATTATTTGAAGAAAATGCCTAAGTACTTAATTAATACTTCGCCTAAAGATGTTGTCTAAGATTTTGAAAAACAAGTCATGAGGCAAGCCTCTTGTGACTTGCTGTATTTGTGTCCTAAGGAGATCGTAAGTAGCCTCTTCGTATACAGAATATGTGTGTGGTAGTTGCAATTCCTCATAAAGATCTTTGATTCTGGCAACATCTTCAGGTTTGGAACTGCCGTAGTATTCTTCCATAAGTTGCTTCTGAGCGGGTGTGGCCCTTTGTAGGGCAACCACTGCTAACCAGGTACATTTACCGTCTTGAATGTCCGTGCCAGGCTTTCCCATTACTGACGGATCTCCAAAGCAGTCGAGGAAGTCATCCTGAAAACGGAATAGGACTTTAGATTGGACTTATGTCAGGTTATGGAAATGCAACCAGGAACAGTAAATTGAGAGAGATTTTTATTAGTAGTTACTGTATTAAAAGAAATGCAACAATTAGTGTGTAGTGTTTCTCCACACTAGAGATGCCACGAATATTCGGCAATTATTCGGTATTCGGCCTATTCGGCCACTTTTTATGCTATTCGGTATTCGGCCGAATAATAGGTACTATTCGGCCGAATACCGAATACCAAATCATGTAAAAAAGACACGTATATTACTCAAAACTATGTATCTATTTCCAAATTAAAATACTTTAGTAATTAAAATTGACCAGTGGTAAGTTATCTATACATATAATAATCTGTAGAAGGGTCAATTCTGTGCATTGAAAATATTCAAAAAATAAATAGCAGAGGATGTTACTGGATCGATACCAAACCCAAATAAGTGATTTAAAAAAAATTTGTCTATCTATCTGTCTGTATGTTCAGGCATCACGTAAAAACTAACAGTTCGATTTCGATGAAACTTGGTATAATTATACCTTATTATCCTGGGCATAAAATGGGATACATTTTATCCTTGATAAATACGTATAACCTTTCACTATACACGCTACTTCCAGGTGAAGAAAGATAAACTTTAGCAAACTTCGAAAGGTTTGGGAATTGTTTTTCGTTTGCGAACCACCACTTGTAAGGGTCGGCCTACCGATCTAAGCGAACTGTTTTCAAATAAAAATCCAACTGGTTTGCCACAGCACTCTTCTCCACGTTCACCTCATCATTAGCATTTCGCATATTATCTGTTGCGACTTCCTCAAAGCAGTTCCAGAAACTGTTATGTATTTCAATAGTCCGATCATTTTCTATCGTATCTTTTTTTTTAAAAAGTTTGTTGTGCATAAACTGGCTGTGCATAAGGGCGTGTTGGTCCCGACATTAATGTATGGGAGTGAAATTTGGGTATGGCAAAAGAAGCACGAAAGCAGAATAAATGCAGTGGAAAGATTTTAGGGATGTATTTCGTGCCGAATATTCGTCGGCCAAATATTCGGCGCTTCGGCCGACCGCGTTGCCGAATATTCGGTATTCGGCCAATTCACTATTCGTGGCAACTCTACTCCACACATATTAATGACTGTGTTAATCGCTAATCCCATTTTCTTCAGGAGATATCGAAAATTAGAGAAATACTTGTTTAAAATACCAAAAGTATAGGTACATTTGAGTTATTAACCCTAGAAAGATAATCTGCGTCAAATTGACGCATGTGTTTTCGAATTATTGCTGTCTCTTCCTAAATAGCCCGAATCTGTCGCTGTGCCTTCGGGACATTTCATTCGTCACTAGGAGCTACCGGGAGGCGTACGTATCGCTAAGGTAAGTGTCACCGATTTTGAAATATAACGTTTGAGTGAGTCAAAATGACGCATGATTATCTTTTGCGTGACTTTTAAGACTTTAATTCAAGTGATCCTTTTTGTGTTTTATTGTTTTTTATTTATTATTTCGCACGTTGTATTATTGTTTTCTTTTTTATAGATATTGATACCTATATTTACTATTATGGGGAGAAGAAATTTGGACGAAGACAATATCCTGGCCGCTCTTTTGCAGGGTAAAGATGAGGTTCCTTGTGAGGATACTGATGGTGAAATCTCGGACCACGAAAGCAAAGACGATGTGCAGAGTGACTTGGAGGAAGGTTTTGGACAGAACAGCTATGAGAAAAGATAATCATATGTCCACAGATGAGCTCTTTGATCACTAGACCAAATGTGTTCTTTGATGTCCTGTAGCAGGAAGACGAACAGATGGCAAATGGCATTATTGTACGGAATGATAAATATTGCGTGCATAAATGCTTATATTATTTATTACCATAATGTTTGCGATAAAGGTGAAAACCCCTTAAGTCGTAAGTTTATGAAAAATCTTAGCAGGGGACTGTCTTCAGCGTTTAGGACTAAGCGCTTAGAAGATCCTACTTTGAAGAGATATTTGCGCGATCATATATCTAATACGTTACCTAAAGAAGTACCATGTTCATCAGAAGACATCCCCAAAGAGCCACCCTTTAAAAAATGCACTTACTGTGCTTGCTGTCCCTCTAAAATAAGATGAAAGGCTAGTGCGTCGTGCAAAAAATGCAAGAAAGTTAATTGCCGAGAGCACAATATTAATGTGTGCCAAAGCTGTGCTTTTGTGTATTATTTTATGTTTCTATTATATGTCAGATGTTCTTTAATCATTTTGTGATAAAAAAAGTCTAATTATTATATAAAGAAAGTACTTTTATGATGGTAATACCATTTTTCAAAATTTTTTGTTGGTTTAGATATAGAAGAGGTTTAAGTTAATTTTTTTTCTTAAAAATAAATAAATATAATTTAAATATTTGATTTTTTTCTTATTTGTATATGTGTAATTATGTATATTAAACAATATTTCATTCAAAATAATAAATACAATTCGACTTATAGTCCGGAGAAAATATGCGTAAATTTGACGCATGATTATCTTTTACGCGCATCAAAATAAGATTATCTTTCTAGGGTTAAAAACCTAGGATTTAATACAGTCAATGTCAAGTTGTGAACTTACCTGAATTTGGAAGAATTCACCCATTTCCAAAAGAATGGTTTTCGCTTGTCTATGTGTCTCGGGGTCGTCGACCCCCGCCATCAGCAGAGCCAGGGTGACTGGCATTTGGAAGGTGTAGTAGGCAGTCTTGTACTTGGTGATGGCTTCGTATTTGCCCATGGTGAACTGGGAAAGATCTGGCTTGTCGGTCTTCATTAAAGATTTGTCTAGGTACTGTCCGATGGAGCACTTGAGAAGCATCTGTAAAGATAGAAATACATGATGTTAGATAGATATTTCTGGAGGATAGCATCACTAGTTACAATGTAGGTATGGTTAGTCAACTTTACGAACGGAATTCTATTATCAGGGGCACTTTAAAAATGCTTCGATTACTAATACCGGATCATAACTCGGTTCGGTAGTAGTTGTCAAAACAAGTGACGAAAACACCAACAATCGCCTTCCTATTAGAATTTGGCAAGCTACAATTTTACTTTTAAACCTTTGACACCAAAGTATGCTAAATTGTAGAATTAGTTTACGATGCAACCTTATGGATATTATGATAAGTGGTGAAGCTAAGTAGAATCTAAAAGTACTTAAGCACTTAGAACTAATTCATGAAGATCTCATAATAACCTATTAAGTTTTCTATCCCCAATCGTATTAACATTAGGTGACACCCTAAAAATCGGTAAAAGAATATAAAAATTTCTGCAATCTTACCTCATTGAAAGTCTCCAAGACGTTCTTATAATAGGGCTTATTTCCGAAGTGTCGTTTGAGGGTGGAGAACATGGCGGACTGGACCAGCAGGGCGTCGTTGATGCCTCCGAGGCCGACGTCCGCGCGCCTGTACCAGCAGGGCGCGCCTCGGCGCATGTCCGTGCCTTCGATGATGTCGTTCATAAGCAACTGTTGTGTGTGGAACTGCAACAGAAGAAATTAATTGTTTAATTATACCTACATAAACATATAATAACGTCTATATCCCTTGCCGGGTAGACAGGAGCCAAGTCTTGATAAGACTGAAAAAATAATGAAATTGAAATTTAAATAGTGACAGGTTTTAGTCCATCGTCTTTCACGACATCCTTGCGAAAGAAATGGCTACTCTATTTCTTCAAATCCTATATTATATTATTAAATGCCGGGAACTACACGGCTCTAAAAAGATATCTCCGAAAAACTTCAATAATAAAACTTGACATCAAAAAATTCCACTTTGATTAAAGTCATGGTCAAAAAGCAGGTTTTCAGTGAAAAACGGGATATTAAAATGTCAGATGGCTCATAAGTTACATAAGAATAATTTTCTGCTAGACATGCCTACCTACTCGTACATTAAGAGATAAATTTTAAAATGATGTTCTTTGAGATGATGACGGTGGAGTAGAGACGATTCTGTTTTTTGACCAAAAAGCCTGAGTATATATCTAGTCGAGGACCGATGACGGCTATGAGTTAGGTATGATAAGGGAACATGAAATTCTACAATAAGGACGAAAAAAAATTCCGAAAGATTGTCTCGTATTTAGAGCCCAAAACGCATTGTAATAAACTATAATCATAAAAACCGTAGTCTAACTAACTAGAAACTATTGGTTAAATAAAGTGAAATGTAGTCAAACAGCGAAATCTGTGTTGCGAAATATTTAAAGAAATCTATGCATATAGCAGTGATTTATTATAGACACTAGCTGTGCCCGCGACTTCGTCCGCGTGGAATAGTTATTTTGGGCATCATATTTATTCAGGGCGGTCAGGCGGTCACGCGTATTAGAAAGAACGCTGGTTCGCCGTATTAAATGTTTCGCTGCAAATTGCTTATAACGACTATATCTCAAAACCTATTCGTCTGATTTATATACTGTAAATGGCAATTTTAGTCTACATGAAAAGCCGAAAGTAATAAACATATTTATTTGGATAAGGATTAATACTGATTTAAAGAAAATTGGTTTCAAAATAATTTATGTTTATAATGAAAAAATAATCTTAAAAAATGAACATAAAAGTGGTTATTGTAAGTAAATCTTAAGAGATAGATATATGCTCTCGCGGACTTTTTTGTGGCAAAAAATGAGTACTTCACATCTTTAGTACATTGTTTTACTATATCTTTGTTGGTTTGCGCAGCGTTCGCGTGGAAAGCTCGCAGATGGCCGACTCATTCAACTTTCACCTGCATTGTTGACGTTTCCCGTAGGAAATCCGGGATAAAATGTAGCCTATAGTCCTCCTCGATAAATAGACTATCTAACAGTGAAAAAATTATTCAAATCGGTTCAGTAGTTTCTGAGATTAGCGCGTTTAAACAAACAAACAAACAAACAAAACAAACTCTTCAGCTTTATAATATTAGTATCCTATTTTTAGAAAAAACACTTTAACTAATCTTTAAAAAAATAAATAAATGGTAAAAACTTTTACGTCAAATGGCTTATAATAATATGAGATTCATATTTTATAATGAACTGCCTGTTCTTAATGCTGATAACGACTGCTTATTATTCCTAACATGTGAATGTAAAATTTAAAAATTCATGAAGTTAGGACTCTTCGTCATTTTTATTGCACGTGATGTGATATAGAAATAAATTATTGCTTTAGACGCGTGTCTCGCTTGTCATCCACGTGCTTTAGATTTAGATAATATTGCTTAGCTTGGCATTATGATAACAAGGATTCCACTTTGTTCAACTCGATAATATCACCCGAGTGAATAAAAGGGAATTTTTTTTACCCTCTACACCATTACACATCAAGGAAGACTTTTACCCAGGTGAAAAAATTCGCCGTGAAAAGTCGCTTTTACCGTTTACAAAAGCGAATTTCTTCAACATGAAGTGCAACACGAAGAAGGAGGATGTTTAGTGATAATAATGTTAAAAATTAAGAAAATTATTTTTGGAAATGCTAAAAATGTTAGTAAAGATAAGCAAAAATCGTTAAATGAATAAAGAATTTTATCGTCCATTCGTAACACCAAGGCCACAGTGCTAAACTGAAACCTGATAATCTAATCAGTTTTTGGTTATTTTGTCGATGTGTTGTTTTGTTCCTTTATAAGGTACAGTGGTTTGTGACACTTTGGTTTTGGTCAACAAAAGTTGTTACTTATTAGTATTTAATAATACCTACTTAAATAAGCTCAAATAAAGATATACCTGCTTGTTTTACTTATAAAATATAATTTGTAAATATATGAACTTGGTAATGCACGTCTTATAATAGGTATTAAGTTTAAAATGAGTAAACAATTAGTAACTAGTTACTTATGTGTAACATTTAGGTAAATTTTAAATGGAAGGAAACAACCAACTATTTATAAGTAATTCAGTTTACGTAAGCTGATAAAATATTACATAAAATTAAATGTTTACTGAAATTGATATCTCTACAAATGTATCTCATAGATAATATTTTCCGTTTGTAGATAGGTACAGTATGAGTAGGTACTTATGTACCTACCTAAATTGTAGTATGTTCCGAATATGGGTAATGTAAATCTTGCTCTGTTTCAAGGTTGCTGAACCATATAGGTAGGTAGGTATGTGGACTTAGATAAATTTAGAATATCAATAAGATCTGTCGTCAGTAATTAAATAAAAAACTACCTGGTTAGTTATACGTATATATAGTGTCCAACATATTATTTAACTTTACTCAATCACCATTTTTGTCAGTTCGAAGTAATAAATCAGTAAAATAAATCATAAACTTACCATTTCTGTACACCAGCCCATTATGTTCGCCAAATGAACATTCTCTGGTGTAAGATTTTCACTTTTTTCAAGCATCTTATATGCAAGTACGGTAGCCAGACCTCGATTCTTTTTGCCGTTAGGAACATTGTACTGTAAAAGCTGTAACAAAAATATATCATTTACAAATAATGTTTCCACTTTATTGTTTTTGATAATGGAAATGAGACATTGTTTAAAAAGATGTGTGTTCGATTTATGAATCAATATTTTGATGATTAATCTGTATTGAACGGTGGTGATATCATATCATGCACAGGTCGTGAATAAAGATTTGAGAAAACAGGTCGATTTGAATAATTCCTACGTATGTGTTTCCTATCTCATATGGTAACAAGATTAATCGCTTTATTGGTATAACAACAACAATATAAGAAAAACGAACATGGTTGTAATAATCATATTAAGAATGCATTAGATAACAAAAGGACGTCAATTGGTGTTAATAGACCATAAGTGTTTTCCATCAAAATGGCGCAAAGTAGAAATAAAACTTTCATCACGAAACGATCTATTAATAAACTCATTATTATTTTGTTTCAATAAGGTTACTTAGCATAACTAAAATATTAAAGTAAATAGCTGCGTAGAGCATGCTTGAAGATTTTCTTATTAGATACTTACTTCAGCATTTGATAAAAATATGATCAAAAATTTTTGAACTTCTTTTCGCCTAAATATTCGAAATTTATTCAAGTGGCTACAGATTCATAATATTAGCATTCATTAAATACCTACATTTAAACAACACAATGAATTTACACAAGTAGGTACCTATATTAACACTTTGAGAACAAGTTTTAGCACAACTCAAAGTCCACAATGAGCATAATAAAATAAGACTGACATAACAATAGACGTACCTTAGCCAACCACTTGCTGGCTTCTGGCACATCATCATGCTTGCCAGTCTCAGTGAGGTCCCTGATGATGTCCGGGAAACACGCCATGAACTCCCGAGACTGGTCCTTGGAAACGGCCAGTCCTCGGGTCGCCATGGGCATTTCCTGGGAAGTCAGGGTCGACAGGAATCTAGGGATTAGAAAAGCCGGGGTAATGATTGCTGCAGCGTTAAGAAAGAATATAGGTAGGTAGGTACCTACTAACGTCTGCTATGTTAAAAGAACTACGGATGTCGTTATTCATCACAATATACTTACAGCAGCAAATTTGTTGTTTCCAAGGTTAATAGTTTTTTCGTGTTGTAGATATGTAGGTATTTATATTATTTTAAAAGGATTAGTTAGATTTATGCAGAATTTTATAAAGTGAAAATTTTATAACCAGAACTTTTAATACCTATGTAAGTACATATTTCAAGAAATTATATCTACATCTCCATATTTTCAGGATGAATTACCTAACTATATGCTGAACAATTGGTTTTTTCTTTCTGAAAAATTTAAAATATTAATTTTAAGACTAAGTTTTGTTAGATAAAAACAAACCATATTCTTTTAATTATTTTAGACACCTTCATAAATATTTTTTATTATTATTGTCTGTTTAGATAGGTATTAGATTTCTAACTACACATAAGTCGCTCAATTTAATTACGTCTTTGAAAATAATATGTATCAGCAAAAACTTGAAAGACTGGATTTGTCCGAGGCCAAGCATCTTAACAAAAAGTTCACTCACGTCGCTAATAAAGACTCCGATTCTAAAAATAATTCTAACTTTAGTCTGACTACGTGACAACTTTAGTAATTTAATGCAGCTAATATGGGCATTCACGATGTAAAGAAATTAACTCTAATTAACGAACTCAACGAGGCGTTTCCCATTAAACATTCTGCGCAGAAAATTTATAAAAGTCTACTATATATAAAAAAATAATAATTGTACCTCTATAGTTAACCACTGCATATTTAACGATTTAGCATGACCCTTGTGCATGATACGGCTTCTGCGTTACGCAAACTTTATGTCGCTCCGGTTACAAAGTTCACTGACCTGTGATATTTCTGCAACTTCAGCAACCTCTTCGGAATACCATCCTCGTGGGGCTGCGGCTTCAGTACAGTCTGGTCCAGCCTGGGAGCCATGGCATCGGAGTTCGTTACACTGGTCGTCTTGCTGATTTGCCGGCTGATCTCCTTTTTGTAGATCTGCAGAATCTTCTCCAAACTCTTTTTCGTTGAAAACATTTTGATCTCCTTCCTTTATTATCTCAAAATTAAATGCTTCAGTATCGCCGTGTTCTAAAGTTCTGATAAGATAGTTATTAACTCTGTAATTATATGCAAGCGCAATGTCTGATCTGTACGAGAACGTATGACCGACTGATTCTTTGTTATGTTTGCCTTCTTGTACCACGACTACGATTCAAAATAAGCACAGTGTCGGCTGCACTGTTTACATTTGTTTCATCGATATCGACGTTCTTATCACCACCTTCTTTATTTGTACTGGCTAGCGTGGTTGAAATATGGACGGCTACTAATTTGTTGGATGTTATGTTTTAAATGGTGGAAAATTTTAGCAATTAACAAGTAACGATTTCATTAAGACATTAACAATGTATAATGATTCTTTTCAATGTTAAATCTACTGATAATTACCTAATAATACCTATAACGTCACCGAGGTTGAGTAAACCAATAATCCCTTCTGGAATATATATAAAATTATCAAGAACTCGTTTAGTAGATTCATCGAAAGCGTTGTTAAAACCAAAATTAAACTAAATATCTAATTGTCGATAAAACATAAAACATCCTTATTATCAATGCGCACGCAGCAAAACAAACCGGCTGCCTGCCCCCACTCCGGGAGCCGAGCCACGCGGGCGACGTCACGTAGGCACCACAAGCCGGCCGGAGACACCCGAGCGTGCGCCCGGCGCTTCGCCCCTCTCCCTTCTGTGACCTGTTTACAGCTTTCCAATCAGATGATATTTGCCAGGGGCAATCGAGAAGTTCATGGTGATATTTTGATGAATTTACAGGGACATACTAAGTATTAGTCGGTATAAGACCTACAGACAGAGCAACTGAACCGATTGTTTCACTTTCAGTAAATATAACATTGACATACCGTGTAGAAGAACATCATTTAGTTGAGATGATAAGGCTTGAAGTAAGAATAATCTCAATAATACAGTGATTACGCTAATAGAGTAAGATCCCAGAGCCGTAAGACACAACTTATTTTCTAAAGAATGGATCTTTCGATTCTCAGTAGTCTTTCATGTACTTTTAATACCTGCATGTTTGTGAGACTTGCCCGGTGACACCTGCGCAGGTACCAGGCGAGAAAGGTAACTAAAAATCACAGTTACTTAACTTAAATTTTTATGACTGATTTTTATATATATTTTATAGACTATTACTCTGAAGTCATATCAGAGAAGTCAGACGCTTTCCATGCGCCAGAACTTTTGTCAGACGCTTTAAAGCTCTATCAAAAAAAAATTAACTTAATTTATTTTTAAATGTCTGACTTTTATATATGTTATTCAGATAACTATTACAAAGTTGTATTAAATCAGTCAGACAGTTTGTAATGACCAAACATCCCTCAAACACAAGAATTACTCAGCCTCGAGTATGAGCGCGATAGCAATGCGCATGCGCGTCAGAGTAAAATATCTAATTTTTGAAAAGTACTTACTGTTTTCAATTTCATATTTTTGCATATCTATTCAAATACGATGAAATTTATAATTAAAATAATAATTAATCATTTTTAAAATAATATAATATATTGCATATAAATAGGGGAATATGATTTTTTTTTGTAGCAATAGCCTTTCAAAAAAATTTATTTTTATTTTATTTAAAAAAATATATCTATTATAATAATTTCAATAAAAAAATAATTAATTATGATTAATCAATTGAATAATTATTTTATTGTCTCTTTATCATCTTCATCATCAAAATAATTTTCATCATTTATTAAATCTCTATACTGTCCATTCAAGTCATCGTCCTCATCATCAGTTAGATTGTCGTTGCTGGCAGAATTTTCCGTAAAAATAAAATCATAAACAATTAAAAAATTGTATAGTAATAGTAAACCTATAACATATAAATATAAGTGAAAGGCGACTAAGGGATAGGCTTACAAACTTGGGATTCTTTTTTAGGCGATGGGCGAGCAACCTATCACTATTTGAATCTCAATTCTATCATTAAGCCAAATAGCTGAACGTGGCCATTTAGTCTTTTCAAGACTGTTGGCTCTGTCTACCCCGCAAGGGATATAGACGTGACCATATGTATGTAGTCTACTTTAATTCGACACCACCGCAACGGCTTCGATGGTCCAGTGGTTAGCGCCTGAGACTGTGAAGTTGGCGGTCCGAGTTCGAGTCCCAACAATAACAAGATACATATATATTAATTTTTATTAAAAATATTTTTTTTTGTGTTGTTTGAGTATTTATTAAAAAAACTGAAAATCTAAATACTACATATAATCATACGGTAAAAATATTTTGTCTGTACATTTAATATTTTGACTGAAACAAATAGAGAATTTTTTTTTACATTTTTTGTCTGTTTGTCTGTATCAGACTGTATGATTAAGATTCAACTCGAACTTTACGCGGACGACGTTGCGGGCAACAGCTAGTATGCAATATATTATATTATTTTAAAAATGATTAATTATTATTTTAATTATAAATTTCATCGTATTTGAATAGATATGCAAAAATATGAAATTGAAAACAGTAAGTACTTTTCAAAAATTAGATATTTTACTCTGACGCGCATGCGCATTGCTATCGCGCTCATACTCGAGGCTGAGTAATTCTTGTGTTTGAGGGATGTTTGGTCATTACAAACTGTCTGACTGATTTAATACAACTTTGTAATAGTTATCTGAATAACATATATAAAAGTCAGACATTTAAAAATAAATTAAGTTAATTTTTTTTTGATAGAGCTTTAAAGCGTCTGACAAAAGTTCTGGCGCATGGAAAGCGTCTGACTTCTCTGATATGACTTCAGAGTAATAGTCTATAAAATATATATAAAAATCAGTCATAAAAATTTAAGTTAAGTAACTGTGATTTTTAGTTACCTTTCTCGCCTGGTACCTGCGCAGGTGTCACCGGGCAAGTCTCACAAACATGCAGGTATTAAAAGTACATGAAAGACTACTGAGAATCGAAAGATCCATTCTTTAGAAAATAAGTTGTGTCTTACGGCTCTGGGATCTTGGACTATAAGGTTCCATCCAATATTAATAAATGTAATCTTACAGGTAAAAGGATCTTATAAGTACGTACGCAAGGATCCTATACTTGGTATAGTTGGTAGACTTGAATTAAATGAAATAAACGGAGATATCTCGTAAAAACATAAGGTAGATGCGCAATGTCTAGCGATGAATATTAAGCACCTGATTTCCATTGAATGTAAACAAGGCAGTAATGGCTACCGGCCGGTGTTTACGAGTAAGACAAGTACTTCGCAACAGACAGACATATAATATTGACATAAGTAACGATTACAAATGACCTTTGGGAGTAGTATCATAACATGATGCGATAACTGTGGTAAATATGGCTTGCTAAGATGCTATAATTACTGTATTTTTGTGAACTAAGTTGTTAATTGAAATCATCATCCTTCTGGTGTTTGTCTGGTTTCACCTATGAAAAATTATCAAGGAGTGGGAAGTCAGGTAAGGACTCACTCAGGTAAGGAGTCTGAAACGACTCACGTAAGGTCTTAGTGGAACTTTCAATTAAGGAACCAAGCATCCTACATATTTAAATCTGAATACCTACGTAGGTCTCATGATGAGCATCGGTTAGCATTCAAAATGTAAAAGGAGGTAAATAAACAGAAAATAGTCATCGAATCAGGGCCGCTATGGGTACTCGTACTAACCTTTACTAGAAATGGGTAGGTAAGTTCTTGAGACAGAGACCCTAACAACAATACCTTTAACTTAGTGTCCCATTACTTGATTGGTTTTGTTTGTGATGCGGTTTATAAATAAAATAATATGATTCATGCCATCACCACGTGCATTGCCGGCGATAACAAAACATACGTTCATGCTAGCGTCGTGTTTACTTAAATTGAATGGACTATAATGAAAATCTTCAGATAAGATTATTTTTCTAGAGCATGTCCATCAATCATTTATTGACCTAAATTTAGTTATGTATTTTAGGAATATCAATACAACATTTAGTAAAGGAAAATTATAATCGTAACTGACCTAAGCGTAATTAAACTACGTACATTGCTTTGTATGATTTCATCTGAAATTTATTTTCTTTGGTATTTTTTCGTAATAAGTGGCCTGATTTACGAAACTCTCGTTAGAAAACTGTACAGTTTGTTAGAAGTAATACTGGTTGAGAAATACTTATTGGGAAGTTTTGTAACAGTTTTGCAACTGCACTAACTAAGCAATTGATTTCGGTCGGTGAAACCTTGCGGAGAAAATTCAAGGAAACCCCTTCTGGAATACTTATAAATTAATGTAAGGACATAAGAATACTTTTTTTATTGCATTTTTATAAATGCTATTAAGCTGTGGATAATATTGCTAAGTAAGTATTTACTATTTCGAACCCAAAATTATAACTGATAAGTATTTAATAACGATACAGAAAATTAATTTTGAAATGTAAATAAAGTACTTAAAGGCATTCGCCAAAAAAAATGAACGAACTTTTTTGAACTTTAGATGTTCTCATGGAAGCGAAGCCCGGGGCAGAAGCTACTATTGATATGAGAGATAAAATGAAAGAACCGGCTACTATCAACAGCAACTTCAATTTCTATTTTTAACGTCATTAAAACCCTAAAGGATGATTCTCATTAGAGCAGGTTGTGTTCTAGGCCGTCTATAAGAACGGGCAATCCATAAGAACGGGGCTGAGGCCATGCATGATGCATACGATAGCTATGGGTATTAGGTAAGTTACACAAGTAAAACTAAAATTTATATTCATTACTATAAGGCATTTTCTTTCATTATTATGAGGTTTCATAACATTGATTGACGTCGAAGAAATGACTTTAAGCCAATTTAAAGCCTTTAAAGTCCAATCCATACTAATATTATAAATTTCTGTTTGTAACGCTTTTGTGGCCAAACTGCTAGACTGTTTTTTTGATGAAATTTTGTTGGACATTTTCAATTATCTGAAAACAACAAAGATCTACCTTTTATTGGAAATTCCAGCACACGGACTCAGACAGAAGCTAGTGTAATATTAGATGCTTCATTCATATTTGTAACGTTTCAAATCCGTGTCACATCCCACTTCATAAACGGCCCGCTCTAATGAGAATCATGCCTTATTTAAGTGTATCATGTTACCGCAGCGTGGGTCGTGTCGTGGTATGCAACGCAAATTCTTAATTGCCGAGGACATGAGTGCATAGACTATTAGGAAGTAACTACCCATTATATTTAGATTACTAACGGCTTTTGTTCATTTACATGAGCTTAGTATAACTTATTTTTAATTAAGTTTCTTGATTAATCATTAGGTAAGTGTATAACTAAATAGGGCAGAACATAAGAATTAAGACAACCTAGACTACCTACGGATAAAGTAAAAAGCTACGAAGTTATGAATTTCACAGTTCTAACGTGAAAAGTGGTTACGTTTTGAAGGTCAAATAAATATAGAAATTTGTACATATTTATGAAGTAAACAAGATTAAATAAATTAAATTAAAGACACAAAGTATATACAAATAGTCATATGATATTGATTGTAGTTAGATATATGAGATAAAAGCCTGCGTACAGTGTACACCACTGTTAAATAATTATGTAACTATGTGTATTTGGTAGGTATTAGACTTATCAATTTCTACCTACATACATGTATGTATGTGTAGACTGTTGTTACGGAAACTCATTATTAAAAGATTTTGGTAGAGAGAGGTTACTTATTTAGTTACTAACTTTTCAGTAATTTGAAATTAAACTGAAAATTATTTTTTTTATATAAAATATCATTAAATGTTGTTTTATGTTGCTATGGGTCCTATTGTTATGACATGAAATTTATTTAATGAAAAAAACAAAGAAAATCACAATATCTGATATTGGTTCAGAGGTTACTTAGTTACTTTTTGCATGATGTTAAGTCCGTGAAAATTTTTGTAATTGTATATATCAGAAAAGAAATATATAGTTACGAATAGTATACACATGTACCTGTGTCATTAGAGAATTTGCGATCTCAAAACGGAATACATAAACGACGGTGAAAAATCCTCCAGGGTTCCAAAATTCATCTCTCTTCTCATGGGTCTACTGGAAGAGATTTCTATTGAAATAAGTAGCACCTTTTTACTGGAATTACTGTATTAAATGCTCCTGTATATAATTTTGTATATTTAAATAGATACCTAGTGAAGAAAATAAAAAAGTCTTTACTTATTTTATCTATTATTAGGCATGAACGTTGATTAAAAGTAATTAAACAAATGATTGTGTTGCAGAACATAGTCGTAAAATGTCAACATTAACAGTACAATGAATCTCTCATTGTTATTCCATTGTCTCAGTTTGTTTTGAAAACAATCTGCGTTAAGACACTCTGTTTGACTGAGAGTCTGCTTAATTTATTGTTTAGCTTAACTAAGTAGAATTCTCGAACATGTTTAGTGATAAAAATAAAACTAAAATAGTAAAACATTAAGAAAAAATTGTAAATAAAAAAAATATCTTTAAGATCGAAAATATTATAAGTATGGAGGCATCGTGACAACTGAAATATAAATATTAACGTGTACCTACTTGACTTTAATTATTATAGCCTAATATCTTTCTATTTGTTTGTTATATGTACTTAGCAGCGATGATGTTGTGTAGGTTCGATAAATCAAACATAAAATAAGTGTTACAGTGGATTCTACTTTGTCATGGTCATCAATCCATTACTCGAAATGGTAAAAAAAATAATGTATTTATATTTCCTGATGAATAAAACTAAGCATTTAAAGAAATTATAGATGAAAACCAGGCCGCGTCAATAGTACACTTAAAAACAATATATACATTTGTGCAAACTTATACTAAAAATAGAACAATATCAACGTTGTATCTATCAAACAACATACAAATATTTATATATTACTGTGTACATAAAGTGTAAACAGGTTACATAACCGGCTATTTATGTACATACCAGTTTTCCAAGAGGCTGCATACTGTGTAGATTATGATTGCAGTAAGACCTAAGTAATTAAGTTAATGATAAATGCATAGCTACTTCAATGTCAGGTGAAGGCCAATAGCATACGCAAAATAATTTATCGAGATCACGTGTTTAAAACAATCTTGCTTATGGTATGTGATCGATTCTGCATGCACTGGTGGGTTATATATTATGTTATGATATATAACCGACATTAAAAAAGGAGACGGTAGGTAAGAGTTCTCAAATCAATTTGAAACGGTTTAAATCATGATGTAAAATGAAGTGCGTTGTGGTTCCCGGCATTAAAGAATTCTACTCTAATTCTACTTCTACTCTAAAAAGGACCATTCTATTCTTTGCCCATGGATGTCGTAAAAGGCGACTAAGGTATAGGCTAAAAACTTGGGATTCGTCTTCTTTTAGGCGACGGGATAGCGACCTGTTATTATTTGAATCTCTATTCGTTTCTTTTAACCATACGGCTGAACGTGGCATATCAGTCTTTATGAGGCTGTTGGCTCTGTCTAAGACTCTAAAGTCAAGTTAGCTATTATACTTCTGCCGTGGTATAACTAAAATGCCGTTGTCTGACATCAGGATTTACACCTATTTTACCAGTAAAATAAGAAAAAAAAAATCTCTTTCGATCTGTATATACGACTTTTTGGTATCTTTAAGTCATAAATAGGCGTTCTCATTGATGAATGGCATCAGTTTAAATTTTTACCGCATTTTTTGACGTTTTACTTAAAACAAGGATTTGGCAGATAACGGCATTTTAGTTATACTCGTACCAGGGCAGACTTTTAGACGCCAACGTCTTAGGGTTATAAATCGCCTATCAGAAAAGAACAATTGAGTTTTTTTCTACTAAGTAAACCAGAATTTTGAAGAAGTTTGAATTTCACTAGTTCTAGTGGCTGGGAATTTTTTTATGCTGATCGGAATCAGGTGAAAATGTATGAAATGTGAGGTTAAACAATTTTTTAACGACTGTAAGCTACGATGAAGGACATTATTTTAGCAAGAAGTGCTGGCAATGGTCCTGGAATTGAAAAAGTTTAATATCAGCTTAAAAGAAGGTGGCATCATATGTAAGTATGTAATCGCTCCGATGATGGTCGGAAATGTAAATATTATCGCAAAAAATGTAAATTTGCTTTATTATACATACTCAGTTTGTTGGGGTTAAACGATTCCGTTTCAAGCAATGAACACAACGTCTGCGCCATTTCTTTTTCACGTGATATGTATGTAGTTTGGTGACAGAAAGAGATAAGCAGAAAAAATTGCTCGATTTCGGATACGAGTACTTAATGCCTGCCTGACTAGTTGAGTCCTGATTTTTACATCAACGATGATGCATAATGTTGTCCTTGTACACTTATAAATATGGCTATAAAACATCTGAAAATCTGGCTCTGTCTGCCCCGTAAAGGATATAGACGTGATTATATGAATAATAAAATATCTCGATATTTATAATACCTATTTCCTAATAATACCCTAGTGTACATTAGTACATTAAGTGTGGGCATAAAAGCTACATAATTCTTACAACTTTTTAGTGCGATATTTATTTACATATTTATATAAAAGTTTACTGCACAAAAAATGAACAAACGGCGGACTTAATGTTTGGCAATCATTACTAGTCTACCAGCTGAACAAACGAAAAACTTTGTGATTAAGTGTAGGTATATTCATACTGCAAAACTGTTGCTTGTTTGTAATGTATGTGTTAAAACAAAATTTATATGAACCTACAAGATACATAAAATACATACAAAATACCCCTTCACAGCATGTTTGAGCGATACCTACCAAAAATCCAAACATATTTTACACAACTAATTATGGCTGGATCATTAGAATTTTAAATTTCAAAGGTCATGAGAAAACAGGAATACAATCGGATATCCTGATTGAATATCGCGACGGAAGGCCCAGCTCTTGTGTGGACTCATTTAGCGAAACTCCTGAACCGCCATGTCGACCGGCAATCGAGATTTGGCATCAGAGATTATGAGTGATGACCGTAGAGGTAACCTCGCCAAGGTCATGCTGTGAAACAAATGCGAATTCTATAATTAATTAATTTGGAGCGCACGTTTTAGATTTTTATGAACGTTGTATGGAGATTGGAAAGGTATTCCGGCGCTGTATCAGGAAAGCCGATTCCGCATGTCGTGCCTTGTGATTTTCGGCTCTTTAGAATAGAAACTTTTCCCATGTATTTCATAAAAGGCGACTAAGGGATAGGTTTATAAACTTGGGATTTATTTTGTTGGCGAGGGGCTAGCAACCTGTCACTATTTGAATGCCAATGAAAGTAGAATAGAACACCGTACAATAAGCCGTACAGCAGCGTGGCCTTTCAGTCTTTTCAAGAATGTTGGCTCTGCCTACCTCGCAAGGGATATACACGTGGTTATATGCATTCAAAGACGATGGGCACTCACGCTATGTAACATTTCCTTTACTTTTACTGTCATGCGGATGATTAGCTCAAACGACGTTAAATAGTCACCGCATTAATGAAAGACAAATAAAAGCAAACAACAATCACAATATTTTTACTACCAGTAAACTAGTAGGTACTATTCATCTTCACGCTGGCGTTTGTCGTGTTCTTCATATATCTCGAAAGTCCTTACCTCTAACCATAATTCTGGAGTAAGTAAGTCAAGTTCTTGTACTGTTGCTGACTTGAATCTCTAATCAGTGAATCGTTACATATTTATTACCTACCTGTACTGCTTTCTACATGGTATTTTCTTTCACAGTAAGAGCAATGGTTATAGTAATTAAACAAATATACATATAACAGAATTCTTAGTACGAGGCGCGAGCGAAGCTATATCTATAAAATTAGTCGCAAACCAATCGCAAATGTGTGCGGCCTGCGCCAAACTGACTGTGTACCCAGTACTACGAGTATGTAGCTTCGGTAAATAGCTGAACGTTTGCGAGTGTGTGCTGTCATTGTGAATGTTTCCGGAAAAGTCGACAAGGGTCAATGAATAGACTCTATGCTATGTCTAGGATAATTTAGTCTATTTCTTATTTTCTTAGTTAATTATTCACAGGTGTTTTATTTCTTTATAGGGACACAAAATCGTGTGTCACAAAACAGGAGCAGGCCACGTGAGACTGGATAGCTTAAGTGATGGTACTGAGATGTAGATACCGTGATAGTTGACTAGCACATCTCCTTTAAGGTGACTTGATTGACTTCTACAATCTGCGCGGGAAGAGAAGCAGCTGGCACAGACAATGTTTATTTTTTCGCTTAAAGACCAGCATGCAAGCTTGCACTTGATAAATGTACATATTTGTTTATCGCCTTTAATGACAACCACGAGAATGAAATCGTGTCCTATGCTATTCTAAAGAGCCAGAAAATATAGAACACTGTCATAAAAACGCATACCTACTTACTTTCTTTTTCTTCAGCTCTGCTTCACTGTCCGGTATTTTATCGGCGCAGCGCATTGCTGGTTTCCCATAAATTAATTACCTAACTAAACTAAGCAGTAGAAACTTGTAAGGATGGTCGCTGACCATAATTTGAAAGTAAATAAACTTCCAGGTTTTGGTGACATGGCCTTGCATCAATGGGTTTCTGAGTTAAGTACATTTGTCGATTGCTTGTTGATAAGTGTATGCCAGCGATAACGGAAAACATTACGAGGAAATCAGGTAAGTGAACATAACCAGGATCTGGCCGGAAGTGGGGCCCCGGGGAGAAGCTAGTAAATTACGAAAATATTTAATTGGATAATTGACATCATGTTTTGACCTCATCATGACGTAGAGCAAACAAATCGAAACTCCTCCACCCGCCCTCGTCCTTTAAAAACTAAAACAAACTGGTGCAATAATTTTAATGACGCATCAGGTCGCTCGCACTGATTTTCCAACAATACATACATGAAGTATAATGATTTTCGTTGGGTCACCGACGTCCATGGAGAATTAGCGAGGCGTGTCGATGGTGTGATTCGTCCACATCGGTGCTCCCTATTGTGGTCCCCCTCTTTATGTGATTTAACTGAATTATGGAGTAGAAATGTCCACATTTGGTTTTGGCCGTTCAGTAGTGCGCTCGTGTGGTCGCGGGCTTGTTTTAGACGTGTGTGTGTGATTAACTTTAAGTGCCGCGTGCTACGGAGTGCGAGCTACGGGCGTCTACGAAGTTCGTAGCAGCCGTCTTAGGGAAGTTCAAGTAAGTGCTACGCCGCCTTCGAAGTTGTGGGCGGAATAAGTTTTCTTTAATATTTTTGTTTAAGCTTAACTTAAAGTATTTATTTCAACTTTATTGCACCTAAATGTATTTTTAACTTTTCGTAAAATATAAGTTTATTAACTAACTCATAGATAAATTTAAAATACTTGTTATTTTTTTGTTAAACGAAAATATAGTTAAACGAAAACTAATTTCAGTTCAGTTCATTTCATAAAGAATTACATAGTTAAGTCTTGTACAGTCAGACACATAAATAAGTGTACAGAGCTCTAAATTCAACAATATTTAAATCAGAAACTACGTACATAATAATAATAATTAAAGGGTATTTTTTAACATTAGCTTTTTATGTAACTAAAAAAAGAGAAGAAGGAAAGTTGACACCGAGCCCTGAAGCATTGGCGGAGGGTGTAACTGGGAACACACGAGGATAAAAGAGATTAGATACTTTTGGTTTGTTGAAAAAATAATTACGTTTTTAACTTTGCTATTACATATTCTATGACAAAGTATAAAATAGTTAAATGCTTTCTAGCCGTGTAGCGTATCTATCCGACGAGCTAGGGCGGTGGCTGCGCGCGCGCAGTGTTGTGTGACGTGATGCAACAGTAGCCGACCACGTGCGGTACCTGTCAACTTAACTACCATAAATTAACAACAATTACAACTACTTATTTAGTGAAATTTTTCTATATTCTTATCGTTGGCCAACTAGAAGAAATTTATTAACAACTACGTTTATCCCAACTTTTTGTTTGTGCACATTGTAATGAATATGATACTTTTTCTGATATAAAAAGTACTCGCTGTAGAATATGATGATAAAATGTAACGGTTCTAAGATGCATTGTTATCATATCGGGACTTTCTGCTTGATGCCTGAAAATACAGACAGGTAGTTTATTTTTTATCACATTGTGGAAGTGGTACTATTATATTGATACAAAATTCATAAATTTTGTATCGATATAATACTTATTACCACTTCCATTTCCAAAAATGTTTTAAATTCTACATTTAAGTGTTGCCAATTCCTTCGAAATATAAATTTAAAAAGTTTAAAACTCAGATATATTACAGTTTTTTGTGTAAACTACATGACGAAGGCTCCTTTTAAATACTTCTTACAGGATGCTCCACTCTTTCTTAGTAAGATGCAAACCGTTTTTATCGTCCCTGTGCCAATTAGTTTTTAAGTTTTTTTCGTTAGATCTTTCTTCTTTAAATTATTAGTGTGAAGTATAAATAAGTAGCATTATTTAACAGAAGTACCTACTCGTATTTATAGTCCAATAACCAACCTGTCACAGAATTCATAATTTCACTAACGTATAAGATGAGGGTTCTTACAATATTTCCCGTCACAATTCGTAATTTGACTTCCAAGATCGAGTTTTGAGGCAAATTTCTAAAACTTAACAAAGTTCTAAATCTTCCAGCCTTAATTATCAGAAGCAAGAAGGAATCATAGGGAGCTAGATCAGGATTAACAGTAGGTACTTAGATAAAAGTATGAAATCAGCACCGTATTCCAAAAAAATCTCCTTTGTACTGAATGAATTTTGAGTTAACAGATTTTCCGACATTATTATGGTTGCATGCCCGCTGCGAGAAAAATAACAAGCATTTGTTTTTTAACTGATTCGAAAATTATAGTTAAATACCTGAAACATCCTAGCAAATTGGTGTATTTAATTACGAGTATATTCTCTTACAGTATGTCAAAACATACTTATCGAGTGACGTACAAGTCCTGATTTCGAAGCGCATAGCATACAAAAGTGGAGGGTCAGGTGGTCAGGTCCTGGGAATGACTGTTGTCGAACCTTCAATAACCATTTACTAATAACCAGAGGAAAGCCTCCGCAACCTTGCAAGAAAACCTAACGCGACTGGGATCATTATTACACGTTCAATTGCTTGAATGTGCAGGTTGCAGCACGCATCGATTAGCATTCAGAGTGTATTTGTACATAAAAATATTGTTAAGACAATTATTTACCTTATACTAAGTTCCATAATTGCTATTCAGAAATTTTCGGAGAATACGGACACATAACTACTTTTAACGTAAATAATTTTCGACACCAAGAACAGAACACAAATAGATTACCACAAATCCAAATTGTATTGAAGTACCAAACAAATGAAAGATTGCGTAATAGGTTTGCTTTGGTTTCGACATTGAGCAACGTGGTAACCAAAACCCACGGGATAAATGCTATGGGTTTTTCCCACGGGCACGCCCAAGCCTGCCCATCCTTTATTCCTTCAATGGAAGATAAACAGTTTTCACGCCATTTCGCCATGGCTCAGTGGATGCCATGAAAAGTCCTGTTACTATGGGAGCTATGGAATGTTTCCGCATTCAGCTCTTTCAATTTAAGGGAACGCTCATAGATTCATTGTGGAACTTTCACTTGTGAATTGATAATATTGGACTTATGACAATAAAACTTTACAATACTTAGTAATAACATTAACATAAATGGCCCGATATATTGTCAGTTAGTTTTACAATTATTAAAAACTTCCACTGACTACTGATTTGACTTTTAGGTAAAGGTGAAGAAAAATCTACTACGAAAATGACTTTGTTTGGCACACAAGCGCGAGGTGCAGGGGAAATATTTGATGGAATGAATCGGAGCTTCCACCAAATAGCAAGAACGACATTGGATTAAAACGGATTGTAGCAAAATATCTTAAGAGTTTCCACTTAATTACAAAACAAAGTTTAAAATTTAAAATTGTCATTTCAATGTCAATTTTCTCATTTTCTATTGCACTTACAGCAATAAAGGCATCATTGTACGCTATGTATGATGTCTGATGAACGCCATTTTAAAATACCTATAATTATATGTTTTTAAATAGGTGCTCTGCGGCAGAGCACGACATTATTGGATGACTAAGCTACCATCTGGGGAATTTTGATCAGATTTTATTGTCTTTGCTTAAACTTAGCACCGAATTGGATTTAGTGGCAGAAAAGAGGTGATCATATCCTCGCTTCGCGATTCAACAAATTCTCTATATGTGTATCGCTCCTTGTGGCCCTGTATCTCGATACTAGATAAGCAACATACAGAATTGAAGCCAAGAGTGATTTGTTATTATTTGAGTTTAGGAAATTATGGGATAATATGCCAAAAGGCGTGCTCTGCTTTTGGCGTATTCTGGTGATATCGTCTATCATACCAGTTTTATAAAACTGCTTGGTTATTACCTAATATACATCAAAAGTGTATTTTTTTTTCGTTACTAGATACCTGCACACACTACAAAATATTGCATTCAAAATATTCGCGAATCAGACGGCGATTTCCCGCCAAAGATAACTGTACCAAAATTTGTTTCTACGTCATTGTAGAGTCGAGGACATTGCTCGTTCACAATGCACAGGAAGCCGACATCCGCTTTCCATCGGCACAATTTTTGGAAGCGCCAAAATTTTCATAGATCAAACCTTCGGCTGCTTTGTCATGTAGATTTTATGTTATTAACTTTTTAGGACCAGCGATATACATTTTGCGTAGTACAATCGCAACGATTAGTACGAAGTGTAATTTGAAGCGCCAAGTAGTAGGTAACATGACTATGAGTATTAAATACGAGTAGTTTCCACCTAATTACTTTAAATGGGTTTAATGTATATTTCATAGAACTTATTTTACTTTATAAGTAAACTATGCAAATTATTTAGACAGTTTTAAGGGGATACAAGATAATTTAATACTATAATGAAAAATTACAAACATGAAATACATACGTTTCACGTCTTTGTCCCTTACGAGATAGAAAAACCAAATCCAGCAGACCGCATTAAGCTGACCACGTTTCTGGTAGAATTCATTAAGAGATAGTGAGTTGCTAGCCCATCATGATTCTTTTTCGGCAATAGACCAGCGTAAAAACTGCAAAATGGAAGTGATTTCTTCGAATCACAAGTGTGCTAGTGAAAAGTCTTAATTTTGATGTATTTATAATATGTTCTATATAGAATTCGAAATCACCTAGTAGTTGACTCCTCTTCAGCCACGCCAGTTACTAATTCGTATCCTAAGAATCACCGGCACCACCTCTCCGGTGATACACACTAGCGTACTGGTTAAACAGGAGTACACACTAGCATACTCGTTAAAGACAAGAGAGTACAACACACATGCATGTATTAGTAGTAGGGAATATCTCTTCGTGGTCATGACAGCCTGGTACATTTAAGCGAAATACACGTGAGTCGGTCGGTGCACTAACCCCATTTACCCCACCCCCAGTAAGGCGGGCGGGATATGGGCGGGAACATCAGTTTGATCTTTATTATTTGTCTTGGTCATCAGTAGATAACTAAAACTTAATACTGATTGCGTCTCTTTCTCTCTTTGGCAATACAGGGGGATCAGCTATTTTGTATTGAGATTGTCCGTACGAGAAGTCGTAGGCAACAGCTAGTAATAATAATAGTTGTTAACTCACAATTCTCTAATGAAAAACAGAATGGAAAATTTGCAGAGAAAAATAATATTAATAATAATACAAAATTACCACATGAAATATGGATGGATTATAATGTGCAAACATAGATAACAGGTCGTCTCTTATCGATGTTTATAAGCTTTATGTTAATCCCAACATGACTACCGACCTAAACCTACTCAAGTGCTCTTACTCATGACGCACTTAGAGATTTAATCTTGCTTATAAAAAGGCCATTTTTACCGCTTTCGGGCTTTCGACGCAGGATCGCGCGATGGACATTTATTCCTAACACCCTGTTAGGAATAGATGTATAGATGGACCGAGTAAATACTATTTTACAAATGGCTTACAGATTAATATATACAGCAAGCTTAATAGCTTAATTAACAATGGGCGTTTTGTGCGGAGCTTCGCACCCGTGGGAATAACCAGACAGGGACAGAATTAGCATTTGTTACTCCTGAAGAATTGGGAGGTCATTGTCGTTATTAAAAATTGGATCACTTTAAGCTCTGTTTTCTGTAAAATTTAATCCTGCTTTTGTTCTGGTGAAAGATCAGGCCAAGAGTACCCCAAACCAATGAGATTGCATGAAATTTAAAGTAGATAAAGCTCATGAAGTTTGCAGAGATAGTGGCAAGTGGAAATATGTAAGTAGTCTTTGCTTATACTTTCGAGCAAGTAGCGTGATCTTAACATGTACATATATGTATGTTTAATCCATGATCTTCAGATCCCTACGCCAATAGTTTCCTAACGTTGGAATTTATACAACGTTATTGTACAGTGTTATAGAACTTAAAACTGTTATAGAACCTATTCAGTGTTACAGATAGAACTAATTGAGATCATTTCACGGGTCTACGCCAAGTAACGGTATCATTTGATACATTTCAATATGTCCGCGGTATCAATGGCCCTGTACTGTTATACTGTAGTTAGACTGCCCTATGGAACACCATTTGTATTAAATATCTATAGTTTGTGCTCGGCTTTATTGAAAGCAATCAACTAATCAGTATCATCAGAGCAATCAGTACATGATTCGCTCTCATGTGGTACCTACATGGCCATATAGACTTTTATTACACCCAGTCGGAATACTGTCAAGTTTACTATTACGTAGGAAGAGGTGGTTTTCCCTTTACTTTTCAAGGAATCCTGGATTCAAATATATCCGGGATAAAATATGAAACAATATGTTGATAGAAAATGTATACCAAATATGAAATATCATACGTACATACATACATATCATCTGTCTCCCATTGGGGTAGGCAGAGACTATGGTTTTCCAACTATAATTAAAGTGTAAATATAAAGGAGAATTCTCTAAATATTATCTCATACACTCACATTATCACGTCTTTATCCCTTACCGGGTAGAAATAGTCGATATACTGCAAGTCCAGACAGATGTCTTGATGATAGAACTAAGATTCAGATACTGACAGTTTTAAGCTCATCAATTTCTCGGCGCTCAGTGTGAAAATTATAACTAAGAGAACCATGACCCTTGTTCATCACAAACGAAACAAACTTACAAATCATTGCAATATTAGAATGGTAAATGTAGTTCTATTTGGGCTCGTAAAATTCCGCATGACCTTTTTAAACAGGTACACTATAATTTTAGGTCTGAAGGTCGGTACATGAAGTGGTGCTTTATAAAGTGCTGTATAATATTTGTGACAAGCAACCTTGCACTCATTGACAGCTTCTATTCAGCAGGTGCAACCAACCATTTTGAAAAACGCATGCGATGATCAACTCTAAGCAAGCGTCACGTTTGAAATACTTGGTTTGATATAACAATGAATGTTTGTTATCAAAGAAGCGAATATAAAGACTCAAAAATTTTTACGGCTTTTCAGGAATGGGGTTTTAATGAGCAGTCATGATCCGGGTGGGATTAAAAATTCTACGGTTTAAGTTATCTCCAATATCTTTTTGACAATTTTCTAAAATCGTTTCTAATAAAAGGCCGATATGGAACATTTTTATAAAAAATACATCACAAAATATAATACAATCAAAAAATTGATCAGACTAGCGCTGGGTAGATACTACAGATCTACTTACTACCAACTACCTACTTCTCGCTATGTTCAAGATGGTCCTCTGAGACCTCCCATACCCTGATTATGTTCCCAGCCTTCCAGAAATAGTCCATAAAAATACAGCATGACTTATGCTATCAATCTATTTTATCAGGTGACCACATGACAGGTCGGTGACGTGCCAGCACCCACAGCTCGGAAGATGAAGCCGCGGGGGGCGAGCGTCATGCACGCCTTCACTGCGCTTACTATGTTGACAATGGCCAACGGTAAGTGCTAAGTACTGACACTATGTCATAGATGCCCTTTGAAAATTAAAGTAAAACCGAAGTCGTTTTAAATGATTACTTGATTTACGCATGTAAAGGATTGATGGACAAAGAATATGTAAGAAGGAATGGTCCAAGATTACTAGAACTATTTAACCCTTCACAATATTTCAAATTCATTAAAAAAGTATGTGACTGTCAACATTGGCCTGTTTCAGTCCAAAACTCTTCCTTAAATTTCCTTAAATTCCTATAGAAAAGGAAAAATAGAACGGGATTATGCGCATATCAAGTTAGCTTGGACTAGTTTATATAAACTTTGACATACTTTCCCTCTATTATATGGTAAAGCATATCGAAATGTCACAGTAATTTCGGTGATCCGGTTTGGTAGTGCTCGATAGCTGCAACTGTAAACATTTTAACGAATTCATGGCACCGTATCAATAGAGCCAATGTCCTGATTTTATTATTCAATGGATGACGATCGCTCTTTATTAATAGTTTCATTTTGCAATTAGATCATTAAAGTTTATCTTAACATCTTTGAGAATTTCAGTGCATTAATCTTGATGTCAATTAATCATTTAGTAGAAAATTGTTTGGTTTGAAAACCTTAAAATAATATACATTTAATAACATAATTGAACTAAAAATTTTGGCTATGGTTTTGGTTAGTCAATTGATTAAAATGATTTCCGATACAATTTAAAAGCAGACATTAAACATTCACGTTCTTTTTCAGCCCAAACAACGTGTAACCAAGGCATGGGGCGCGTGATGTATGAAAGATTACCGAATCAACAACTACACGGATTTGACGACGATGTCGTGAGTAATACCTATCACAACAATGAATAACAATTAACAGTATGACGTAAGACAAAGGTCATATAACAAAAGCGGTAGGTTTTTAATGAGTTAACATGTAAAGTATCTGAACTTTAACTAAACTAAATATCATCAAAAAATTGTGGTAATGTAGATATCTATAACATAAAAATTATTAAAGATCTAAGTGATACATAAAAAAATATTGCAGGTACGCGAAACAGCACCACCGTTTCGGGTTCTTGAAAAGTGCCAAGACTTGTGTTTGCGAGACCGTTCAGTGAACAGCTTAGTCAGGACTTGCAACTCTATTGACTTTCAACCTGGAGCCCGCATTGCCGCATTCAGCCCTGAACCTGAATACGAAGAATCTACTTGCTTCCTGACTAGAGAACAGGCTATGCCAGAGGGTATAGGCTCTCTCATGATTGTACCCAACAGCGTGCATTTTAATGAGATTTGTCTCACATGTGGGTATAAAATTTATTGGAAAGTACCATTTACTGCAGTAATTGTGCATTATATATATAGTCCATCTATATCCCTTGCGGGGTAGACAAAGCCAACAAGTTATGTTTTGATTCAAATATAAATAAAATAAATTGTGCGTTAAAATATAAATATCTGACTTTTTTAGCAAATCGTCCAGAACGAGAATGTCCATCCCGTAGATATGTCTTCGAGCGTCATGCGCGTAAACGTCTAAAGTTACCGCCATCAGATCTCAAAGAAATTATGGTGGCTAACCGTACAGAGTGTGAAGACAAGTGCTTGCAAGAATTCAGTTTTGTGTGTCGATCAGCTACCTATGACTCTGCTCTCAGAACTTGTTCTCTCAGTAGATTTACAAGAAGAACTCATCCAGAATTGCTAGAAGATGATCATAATGCTGATTATTTAGAAAACACCTGTTTAAATGGTATGGTATTTCTGTTTGGTGAAACTTTGAACAATTAAGTAGTCTTCTTTCAGAGATTGGCAAATGTTCTTTGTTGTTTTATAGCTGAACGAAGATGTGACGGATTAGCAGTTTTCATTAAAGAAGAAAACAAACGCCTTGGGGGACCTTTCGAAGCTGATGTATTTTCCAACATGACTCTCGAAGAATGTCAGTCTATGTGTGTCCGTGCTGAAAAGTAAGTTTTTGTTCACATTAAGTGGCATCCCACTATGATCATGTCCCAAGAACATTATCTCAAATGATGATTTAATACTGTTAGTTTTCAAGAAAACTTAATTATGTAGATATAATAACGTTTACTTTTATTTTCACGATAAGTAGTAAAATATGATCCTGTTACATCATATGATGAATTCCCAAATGTGAATAAATACTGTAATATTTTAGGTATTTTTGCCGATCTATCGAACACGACACGATGACAAAACAGTGTGTTCTCTCAGAAGAAGATTCTGTGTCACAAAAAGACGATGTGACTGTAAGCGCGTCACCCACGCATCACTTCTACGACCTTGTTTGTTTGGACAATCGTTAGTATTATCTTCTGTTTGTCATTTAACTTAAGCATTAATTCGCTTTCCTTTTTAAACATAAATAACATTGAGTCTAACAGTAGCTATAAATCAGATAAAATTGTTTTTATTTGCAATTAAGTCTCTATTGAGAATTATACATATTGAATTTCTTTTTGTTTATTCAAATATCCCGACTAACATGTACTGACAATGCATGAAGCCTCAATAAGGTTTTTTTCATAATTATGATCAGTCTCTCATCGGGCAGCTCGTGGCACGGAGTACCCGGATAATAGCGTGACGTCACATCTGTTCTCTCCCGGGAGAAGACCAGATACGGCCTTCCAGAGGTACAGGAACAGCAGGATTACTGGAGAGTTCCATTCAGAAATCACGGGCCGCTCCCTTAGCGAGTGTTTGGATGAATGCTTGAGACAGACCAGTTTTCAGTGCAGGTAAATGCAACAGAAATATATGTTTAACTCAGTTTAGGCTTCTTTTTATTTTTGTGTTATGCGATGTGACCTGAGAGTACAAAGTATAAGAATGAACAAAATCGCTGTAGGGAAAGAAAACCAACAACAAATTTATCTATACTAATATTATAAAGCTGAAGAGTTTGTTTTGTTTGTTTGTTTGTTTGTTTAAACGCGCTAATCTCAGAAACTACTGAACCGATTTGAATAATTCTTTCACTGTTAGATAGTCTATTTATCGAGGAAGGCTATAGGCTACATTTTATCCCGGATTTCCTACGGGAAACGTCAACAATGCAGGTGAAAGTTGAATGAGTCGGCCATCTGCGAGCTTTCCACGCGAACGCTGCGCAAACCAACAAAGATATAGTAAAACAATGTACTAAAGATGTGAAGTACTCATTTTTTGCCACAAAAAAGTCCGCGAGAGCATATATCTATCTCTTAAGGTTTACTTACAATAACCACTTTTATGTTCATTTTTTAAGATTATTTTTTCATTATAAACATAAGTTAATTTGAAATCAATTTTCTTTAATTCAGTATTAATCCTTATCCAAATAAATATGTTTATTACTTTCGGCTTTTCATGTGGACTAAAATTGCCATTTACAGTATATAAATCAGACGAATAGGTTTTGAGATATGGTCGTTATAAGCAATTTGCAGCGAAACATTAAATACGGCGAACCAGCGTTCTTTCTAATACGCGTGACGCTATAAAGCCGAGGAGGATGTTTGCAAAAATAAATATGATGCCCAAATAACTATTCCACGCGGACGAAGTCGCGGGCACAGCTAGTTATAGATATGAGCAAAGAACCTAAGCGTGAAGTTCAGTTAATAAGACGCAATAATGTGCATCAGTTATGGTCACCGAAGATAAGATATTACAAAAAATACTTTATTCTTAACATTGTTATTTTTCACAACGACCAAACTGGTAAACAAGATAAACGATAAAATAGCATGGCTATCATAACACACATGCCAAACATCAATTTAATCTGTATTTGTATGTTAAATGTTCATGTTCATAGAAATATAAGTCCTGTTGATGCCATTACGGTATTTGAATTGCACGATATTGGAAACCTGTAAAAAAATATATGAGGTTGGATCTGGCCTTCCAGTTGGGCAATTAAAGGTGCAAAAATAAGAAAGAGACAGAGTAAAGAAGAAAATCTTATCCCCAGGGGCCACTTCACTTATTCCAGGCGCTGTAAACGGGATGTTAATAAACTGAATGCGTAGAAAGTCCTGGTAACAATGTACCAGGTAACTCTTCAACATCTGTATTTAGACTATCGTGAAAATTCTGTTAATGATTGATATATTTTAGGTCAGCCGTATATAGTGACCGTGCCAGGACCTGCAGGCTCAGTAGGTACAACCAGAAAGATGGGATGAGACTGTTGTATGACCCAGACTTCGATTACTATGAAAATTTAATGCGTAAGTATTGTTTACTTTTACCGATATTGGCTTCGAATTTATGTTTGCTGTCGTCGTTTCAAATTCTAAACTAAGAGGATAAGAATATTGTTGTATATGATCAGACCTCTGCAAAGAATTTAATTTTTCGAACAGTTGGTAAGCATGTTTAGTAACTTATTCTAAACGATGATATTGTTTGACTTGAAAAGCAAAATTTATATAGGTTGCGTGAAATAGAAATCATAAATTACATGACATAGAATCGGAATTACGGAACACAGGAAGAGTTCAATCATTTATGATTTGCTAAGTACATTCAAAATTGACTCTTCAATTGGTTGAATCTGATAGATAATAGATGTACAGCAAATATTTAAATAATGAATGTTTATCTAAAATAAAAGCAACTACTGGTGTTTTGGATCACAAATATAAAACGGAAATTAAAATATTCAACTGTTTAAGTAGAATCACAAATTGGATAAAAAATTCAATCAGGAGAGGAGACTTAAGACCATTCATTAAAACAGTAAGCAAGTGGAGTATTTATATACCTATGATTCGTATGAATGATACATATGAATCGAAATAATACCATTTCTACAAGCCTTGTAGTCCATCAATTGTATGATTGCAACCAATTGAAGTGTGTAGAGTCGACATTGAACCCAACGCTCCAAAAATAGACCACTACGATAATTTCAATTACACTGGAGTACAAAATTGTGCCTACGCTTGTACCTATGTAAACAACACAGGAATCTAAATTTGTTTTTCATATTTCTGTGGTTTAGGTATTCTTAGTAATAACTCACAAGTTACCAAATTGTAGTCAATTTTTTTTACGTTAAAGTGAATAGAATACACTTATTTAGTTTATAATCTGTTATTAAGAGTCGTTGACCGCATCGTCATTATCATAGTCAGGCAATCAGTAAATGTTTACAGAAATTCATATACATATATAAAACAGGTCGCAAAGACAACTATCTTTTACAATCGAATTTGATAATATTATTTCATTAGGTACTATAGAGTGAAAAGAAAGCAAACCCAAACATAACTAACAAGTGAGACTTTCCCATATCCCCTTAATTTACAAATATGTCTTTTATTGAATTTTTAGCTGTTAAACTTTCTTTAGACTGTCAGGTAATATTAAAATCATAATATTAAACATCAATATAAAGCGTAATTAGTAATACTGCTTATAAACCAAATTTGAGTTTGACTCTTCAAAATTGATCATGGTTATTCAAAATTTGGGGATCTCTAGATCAGCTTGTGAGTGGCGAAGGCGAGGCGGGAGCGGGGAGTGGATCACAGGATCGCCCTTGGGGACGCCCCACTACCTCAGGTTCGGTGCATGGTGGGAACGGGCTATTTTTTATACAAACCCCTTTTTGCGTAGCTGTTTTGTGTCACTTTTTGTCCAATGTATATTACGCTTTAATGTTTTTAATTTATATTTGTATTTATGGGGTTCCGATATTGAGATTATATCTATGTTATTCAACTATAGTAAAAACTTAAGAAATAAAAAATTAAAAAAAAGTATATATGTCAAACGTTTAACTGCTATAGATATAGGTAATTGATACGACAAGAGATTTCTCAGGTTTTTTTTTGTTTATTTTATGAAATTTGACAAATAACGGATGAAAAGTGATGCAAATTTATAGTTTTATAAAGACCACAGGCATAATTATAAACAACAATAAACATTAATGAAGAAAAGCTTTTTATTGTAAAAAATTGGAATGTAAAAATTAGATAGTAAGGATGGTGTTTTGTAGTATTTTATTTGTTATTTACGTATAATTGAATTAATATAAGTAGGTAGAAGGATAAGTAGTTAATTAGTGAGTAGATTATAATAATAGCTGTTAAATACTTATTAGTTGTGTTTATTTTCAATCAAGGTAAGTAAAAGGAGTTATTGCATGACGTAGAAGTAGTGAAAACAATGAAGTAGTATATAAAAGTAGGTATATACCGTAGAAATCCGAAATCCGAATAATGAGTCGTATTATTTCTGTGGTATATATTTATATTAGCAGTTTGTTAATATGCTTTGTAGTATGAGTAGTTAGTTGGTTGAGAAAAGCATGATAGTTGCATGGATTTAGTTGTTAAAATTAAATTATTTGTATTTTAATTTAACCATTAATTTGATTTCATATATGCAAAAAAGTTCAACAGACGTAGGTAGGTACCGCACTGTTAGTGAGATATACTTTGATAACTGTAATAAAATATCAAATATGTATATATCTAAACAAAAGACTAAGCGAAAATAATATAGTTTTTAAATTTTAACAGATGATGAAATTAATCAATGGTTAACAAGCATCGATTAACATAACCATAAATCTAACCCTCAAGGTGGTAACGGAGATCGCGACCGAGACCGCGACCGTGACCGAGACCGGTACCCGCCAGGCGCTGACCGCGACCGGTACCCAGATGACGACCGGTACCCCGACGACGACCGGTACCCCGCACGGCCCGACCGATTCCCCGACGATCGGTACCCAGCTCCCGATCCATACGACCGGTACCCAGACGATCGATACCCAGCAGGCGTCGGACCAGATCGTTACCCAGCCTTACCTCCAGCCGATAGATATCCCCCAGGAATAGATAGATATCCCCCACCTTTGGACAGATACCCGCCTGCCGTTCCATATCCACCAAGCAACAGATTCCCTGGCGATAGAGATCGCTATCCTTTAGACAGCGGACGTTATCCAATATATGACTACCCTTCAAACGATATCGGAAGATATCCGGCAGCTGACCGCTATCCAGTCAGTAGATATCCTATAGACGTTTACCCCGACAGGTACCCAGAAAGGTTCCCTATCCGCGGTGGTGGGAGATACCCATCAGCTAGACCTTACTTCCCCAGCCGTTATCCTGACAGATACGATCAAGACCGCTACCCTGGGTCAGGGGACTGGGGCCGGTACCCATTCAGTCGGTACCCAGTAGGGGTGAACAGGGACCCAGTGCCTCTCGGAGGGGATCGGTATCCTGATTTGTATGACAAATATCCACCGACTGGATCTTCATTCCCTGGTAAGCACTTCACTACTAACTATTTACAATCCTATCAATATATATTTAAATAACATAAATTAGCACATTTGACGCCTTTCACAAGAAAGAAACTACCGTACTAAACAATAATTAATTTTCTTAAATTGTCGTTCAAAAACATTTTTTCACCAGGTTATGGAAGAGGAGGATACTATGGCTCTGATTATCCGCCATCAGATCGTTATCCTATTCCAGACAGAGGGATTCGTCCCACTCCTGATAGGTAAGATGAAAAATAACTTTTAATGTGTAAAATTTAGGATTAAAGTTTGGAAGAAAGAGCTGCATGAGTAATGTATGATCAAAGTTAATTTAAATACTGTGTCTTTTCCATATAGGTTCCCAGCGGAACCACGGCCAAGCTTTGGTATACGAAGGCCAATTGAGAGACCAGGTGGCTATCGAGGGAGTTATCCACCAGCCGGAGGGTTAGGTAAGAATTTGTTCTTTAGATTGAACTTTATATAATACATTTTGGAATCATGCTAATCAATTCTTCATTAAAGGCGGAGGTGGATACGGCGGATATGATCAAGATGGTCCGATTGGTCCAGGCGCTCCAGTTGGTGGTCCCATTGGTCCTGTAGGCGGTCCCATAGGCCCCTTAGGGGCGCCGATTGGAGGACCATTAGGAGGGCCTTTGGGCGGACCAGTTGGCAGACCCCCCGTGGGACATAGACCATGGCAAGGATCACGATGCGAAGAAGATAGTTTCCGTCAAGTGGGAAGACAACGCATGCAAAGGCGTTTTGTTCGAAGATTTACAACAGCACTATCTTTAGCTCATTGTCAACGGGAATGCATTGAAGCACGTGACTTCATTTGCAGATCATTTAACTTCAGGTGGGTTTAAGAATATTATAACTATAGATATACTAAAGATAATAATAACTATTAACGTTTCTTAGTTGCTTTATCAGAATAATTAATTGTAAAGGCAATCAAATCGCCTTATCATAATGGTAAATTAATGCCATCTCTTTAATGGTAAGAACTTATCTTATATTAAGTATTCTGAAGTCTATGGTAGTTTGAATTCTATGGTAGTGATTAAATGCATTTTTTTATGACAGGGAGTCTCCTTATGGAGGAGAACCAAGAGACAATTGCGAGCTCAGTGACCGAGATACAAGGGAGCTGGATGCGGCTAATCCTGCGCATTTTGATAACACAGCCAACGATTATGATTTCTACGAACGAGCTCTTGGTCGCATTGCAGATGATTGTTTGGATGGTACATTTTGCTTCTTATTAAATACATTAAAATAGAATCAACACCACAAATATTCTCATCATGAAAGTGCCGTTTGATTCAGAAACTGTAGGGGTTTCATAGAGAAGTGCATTCTCCGTTCAAAACTCGAAATAATATCAAAAACTATTACAATCTTCTATTAATAAAACCACTTATATTCTTTTTCTATTAGTTTCCCAGGTTTGCAATGAAGATGGAATGGAGTTCACCCTTCGATTACCAGAAGGATTTTATGGTCGGATGTACACCTATGGCTTCTACGACCGCTGCTTCTTCCGTGGTAACGGAGGAGTGAATAATGTGTTGCGTATCACTGGAGCTCATGGCTATCCGGAATGTGGAACACAACGGGTTGGTTTGCTGTAATATTCATTAGCGCAGGCAAATTATACATTAGACGGAACGATATTATCACTAAAAACTATTTATGAGTTTTGTACATTTGTTTAATTCCAACTGGATGAGTAAATGTGATAAGGCAAAGTAAGAAAAGAAAGTGGCTAATGCCCAGCTGACTTTGTACCTATGGCAGTATTTTTGATTGTGTACTGTCTGAATCAGTTCCTAGATAGCTTTTTAAATCAACTTTTTTTTAAACAACAACAATGTTGTGTAGAAATTTGGTGGATCAATAATTCACCTATATTTCCAACACAGTACGGAGACACAATGACGAACATCGTAGTTGTCCAGTTCAGCGATAACGTGCAGACCTCCAGAGACAAGAGGTTCAACCTGACCTGTTTGTTCCGAGGTCCGGCAGAGGCAGTGGTAACATCTAACTACATTGGGGCAGGGTGAGTTCGACCGGCATTTGGTTTGCTCGGTGGAAAATATTGTCATGTTTGTGTCACAACTTCTGACGTTTAGCGCTTTAATATTTTTGGAAATCTAGTAAAATAAATGAATACTTATCATACTGACAACTATATAGATTGAGCTAGTACTAAAGTAGTTAAGAGACCTATTCATTTTTTAAATTTGAATGAGAAACCATGGTTTAAACAAATGAAGTAAAAATTATGAGTGGGTGAGTGGTACAGGTGCTAATGAATATTTTCTAAATACTGCAAAATAAAAATAAGAATTAGATCTCACACCTTGGTCTTGTTATTCACAATCAAGATTTATTTATTATTTTCTGTAGACCCGACAGTATTTTCCACCATGATAAAGTACTTATTAATAGTTAACGCGCGTGATTTTAAAATTTGTGCTTTTTGCAACATAGATACATATATTGTGTTGTATATTTTCAAAATACTCATTTTATTGGGATAATTAATAATTTTTATGCATAACGCTCTCATAGTTTGGGATTATCTGGGTTTGTGTGAAATTTCGTGTGATTTTTCTTTGTTATGTTTTAATTTATATGTGTGTTAAACTGTTTATGAAATTGTAAATACCGTTTAGGTATGTAACTTGCTGTTTTGCGTGTATGCGCTATATTATTAATACTTATTTAATTCTATCGTTTTCTTTATGTATGGTTTTGAGTGCTGTTATCTCACTAACAGCTACTAACTGATGATTTTGAAAGAATTCCTCGCAAAAAGTTTTATTTATTTGAAATGAAATCTATTAAACTTCTGTTTGGCTCTTCTCGGTATTCAAGACCATATGCTTGATTCATTGGTCATATAAAGTAGCTATTTCTTTTATATTAGATGTTTTTATAATATTATACTTATAGTTTTTGCTATTGAAATAAATTAATGGATTGATATGACTATCTGAATTCTTTCAAAGTCTAAACAATTTCAATGTAAAGAATTGACTTCAAGTCTAAAATAGGTTGGCTTTTGATCCAATCGACAGGTCAGGCAGCCCTATCCCTATCGAGTACCTTCCTGAGGAGAGTTCACTGAACTCGAAGGTTCGTCTGATGATACTGTACCAAGGCAGACCGACTACCACGATAGCAGTCGGAGATCCTCTGACATTCAGACTAGAAGCCCAAGATGGATATAACTATGCCACGGACATTTTTGCAACGAATGTCATAGCAAGAGATCCGTATTCAGGAAGATCAGTGCAACTGATTGATCGCGTAGGGTGAGTATTGAAGACAAGACACTACAAATATATAAATAATTTTCCATTCAAAGAAGACCGTACTACAGAAATTCGAGGCCCCATTAATTCTGTTGCTGTTACTGCACAATGTAAAAATTCCGAGTTATGTGCCTACTTACTTCAAATAAAAGAGAAAGATCTTAAATATTATAGTTTTCCCTCGCGATTAAAACAATGGTGTTCAAAATAGTTACTTTTGTGATATATAAAAGACATCAACGAACCATTATCAAAATTGCAAAATTGTGCATCGAAAAATACAGAGTTTATTAACTATTAACTAAAATTATAGGCCGAACTTAAGCATAAATTAAATATAATATGTATATATTAATAATAAAAAAAAAACAAATATTATTTAAATTTTGACCCCTAGAAAAGGTTTCCATCAAGGGTTCACAAATACAGTGTGATGTACACCTTCATTTTTAATATTATGTTTGTTATTAGAGTACATTACATACATACTAACATACCTCGATCTTATCCCGATTGTATACGAGATCAGGAAAAATGTTGGACTTTGTACAAAGTTATTCTTACCATTTTGCTTACACCTTGAGAAATCTTATAACAAAGGAAGTGTCTATAATTGTTCCTTTATGTCGCAAAGATAGTTAAGAATAAGAAGTCATTATCAATTTGAATAAATTAAGTTAATTTGCTTATGAACCGCGTGGTGCGTCCACGAGAAAAACACCGAAGTATTTATATTATAAAAGATTTATATCAAAACCTGAGCGGAATATTTTGTTCTTATTTTGATATGAAAAATCAAACAACAGTTATTACCTATACCTCCCTGTTTAGACCTCATATTCAGTAGTGAATATTATAAATGTGTTACGGTGTTAACGATTGAACAGTAGAACCTGATTTGATGATTATTTTATAAAAATAATTTAATCCGACGTCAAAGCTTTTTTCCAAAAAGTCTCACGGGAACTGGAACAGAATCATAACACATAATTTTATGCCGTGTGGTTCCCGGCACCAATAAAAAAAAGAATAGGACCACTCCATCTCGTTCCCATGGATGTCGTAAAAGGCGACTAAGGGAAAGGCTTATAAACTTGGGATTCTTCTTTTAGGCAATGGGCTAGCACCCCGTTACTATTTGAATCTCAATTCCATTATTAAGCCAAACAGCTGAACGTGGCGTATCAGTCTTTTCAAGACTGTTGGCTCTGTCTACCCCGTAAGGGATAAAGACGTGATCATATGTATGTATGTAATTTTATTCGAAGACTCGAACGATACATGGCTGTTACAAACTCCCTAAATTATCCTATAACCACAAACTCTTTCAACAGGTGTCCGGTAGACCCGGACGTGTTCCCGGAGCTGGACAAGGGGCGCAACGGAGATTCCCTGGAAGCAAGGTTCAACGCGTTCAAGATACCGGAGTCCAACTTCCTTGTGTTTGAAGCTACCGTGCGGACATGTCGCGATGGGTGTCAGCCGGTATGTAAATCACGTCTTTATTACATTCGGGTAGACAGAGCGAACGGTCTCGAAATGACTGAAAAGTCACGTATTTAAAACATTTAAATAATCATAAGTCATACAAAGTTCACACACAGGTAAATCATTTTGGTGATTTAGGAAGTGGATTGGTCAGCTTGAACAATTAATTATTAAATTGATATTACATTGGTTATTCGGACCCTAGTCAAAGGTACCCTGGGCTCCTTAGGTAGGTCGCAACTGGATAAATGGCATTTAATAATGCATAAATAAATCATACTCGACCGTTACTGAGTGATGTTGATTAACTGATATCTGATATAGCAATGTGAATAAACAGAGATAATAAAGTAAGAAAAATCATATGAGCCACCAGTCTTTTCAAGACTGGTGGCTCTGTCTACCCCGCAAGGGATATAGACGTGACCATATGTATGTATGTAATAAAGTAAGAGTATTAAGTACCTACTCCCTACTCAGCACCTAATTAGTGGTGTAGAAAGCCGCGGAAATTTGATATTTTTTTCTAATTCTTGGATAGTGTAACGTACTCCCTCAATAATCTTTATATTAAAAGAATTTCTTAATATTAGGACGGAATGTTGCGCGTACGCGGGAAAAACTGTAAATAATTATAACTACATACATGCCGGTACCTATGTACCATTTCTATAATTAACTTTATTAACACATCCGATAAAATGTATCTATTTGTGTAACTTAAATGGCAATTATGAGAGAAAATAAGGAATTACGTCAATGAGCGAAAACAAAACAATTTATAATAATATTGAGGTCACAGGGTTATCCGCGGTCACGCGATTCAGTCCACTACCTACCTAATGCATTACAATATCATTTATTGATAAAATGATACGATAAGGATATGTAAAATAAGTAGATGTCTATCTCTGCCATAAGTGGATATTTAGCTAACGTCCCTTTTGTCTGCTATTTCTAAAAAAGTAGTGCCTTTGTACAAGTAGGAATAAAGTATATTATAGATACTACATAAATGAAATTTAAAAAAAACTTAATCATTCAAATGCATGTGATTTTAATATAAGTGTATGCTGAGTATTCTCTGACGTAAGGATTTGATATTCACATTTAAGTTTTTGTATGTAGGTCACAGTGCTGGTGGGAATCAGTTGTAGTAAAATCTTAGCTTATTGCGATTGAGGTTTTACCTATGGTTTGAAATTAGTCTTCTAAATTTGAAAGTCCAGGCGTTTTGGTATAAAGGCGTTAAGATCATATACTTTATACTTGTAGTACCTACTTACCTATGGCGTTTTACTATAACGACGATTGAGCCGATTTAGTTTAGTTTTATTATACCTAACGACGATTAGGTACCTTGCAAGAGATTCTACATTAACCATTGATACGCTTTCATTCTCAATTCTCAGGCATATTGTCCAAGCCACACAGGCCGGTCCGAACCTTCCTTCGGCCGGCGCAGACGAGATGTCAACTCAACTGCGGCTGAAACCAACGATACAGTGGTAGTACATCCTGATGATAACAACGATACTAAAGTGGATGACAAGAATGATGGAACAATCTACAAGGTGTCCTATGAAGAGGCCGGCGTTGATAAGTATCTGAAAGAAGAGGTGGAGACGCCGAGCCATGTCCGAAAGATGATTGAGGTAAATATACAAACACCTTAATTAATTAGAAGCGGGAAAGAGGGAAACATAAATTTAGATGGTCAATCAAGAAAATGACAATTTATATTTTTATAATTAGCTGTAAATAACTCTTGTGCGTTTTAGATAAATTCAAATGAACAATTATTTTGTTCTTCAGAACACTATTTCTTTTAAGAAATAATCTAAGAACCCATTAGGATGTTTAAAAAAAAACGCCCGTTCACTGAATTCACCACGGCGGCCGACAGAGAATTTATTAACTTCTTCATTATTAATTATAATCACATTGTCAGGTATTCGACAACCGCAACGAGCTTCTAGAAGAGAACGGTCCAGCAGACTCCTCTCCCGTGGTAGCGGCCGCAGGTGTTTGCGTGTCTCCGTACCACTATAGAGCATTGCTGGTTGCACTGTGTGTTCTACTGTCGCTGTTATTGGCTATGTTGACTGCTGCGCTGTATATTTATAAGTAAGTTTTTTAGGCGCTGCCAGCAACTAAGCATGAGCACCAGAGGCCGAGTCCCTTTTTCGGTATTTCGGTGTAGGAAAGGATTCAGGGATAGGCATCGGACTATTATAGATAGGATTTAAAGGTAGAGCGATAATAGTCTGGATGTTTTATATCAAGTTTGCTTTCCGGAAGTACCTACTAATCTATGAGGTGAACATTGATATGATAAGTAGTTCCGTATACGGGGTAAAGTCTGATTGCATCTCATAATTATCAACGTTTGACGGCCTCTAACGAGAGTAATATAGACACTTTATTTATTGTTTACCTCAAAGATTTGATCCTTGTAATTTTTTCTTCTGCTCATCCTAGGTATCTGCATTCATCAGAAATGGTAATCAGTTATTTACATACAATCTTTCATGTAGTAGTGTAAGAAGTTAAGAACTAAGAGAACTAGGAATCAAAATTATAGTATAGGCTATTCAAAAACCTTGATAAGACATAAAATAGTTTTGTCAGGGTTATCTGCAATCTTCAAACTAAACAATTCGTGAAAACTCTTACAGGTGTAGGTATATATCACACGAATTCTTTGCAACATCTCCTAGTCCCCTCCATATACCTAGTGGTACAGCTAAGCTATTCACGTTACAGACGCTACTGGCGGGTTCTACGTAAAAATATCCACGCGTCTAGTCCGCCGCCGGCGCTGCGCCCCGTCACGCCGGGCCCAAGACCGACTAGACCTTCGCTCTTCTCTGCCTCACATCTGCACAAACCTTTCTCACTGAGGTAAGTGTAAATTGAGAGGTAGCTTGTAGAGTGCAGGTTTAGACAAGTCATGTAAGAAAATAAGACTAATTACCAAGGTACCTAGTTAGGTATTTATTGCTGAAAACACAATTATACAGGTTTTTCAATCAGGGACAAATAAGAGGATTTTTGAGAATACCAAAGTACCTACTGTTCGCTTCAGGTGTGTTATTTTAAAACATTTAGGTGGTGTACCTATGTTGGCGTATAATTAAAGGCGAATTACTTGGAACATTGTTATGGTTCTTTTTGCTAAAGAACGTAAACTGTAATATCGACTGATAACGCGGTAGATATAAGGAACATTGTATGTTTATAACCAAATAATTGTCAATAGCAAAATCATGCGCTATTCGCAATGATTTCTGATGAAAGTAATGATAATATAAAAATATTATCTTATCATCAAACGTGTTAATGTCTATTTAGGCGCACTATAAACATGGGTGTATAGGCATTGTCTAAATGTTAATGTGTTTACAGTAGATAGCGCATGTGTAAATGTAGATTTTGGTTGGTAGGTATACGAGTACAGGTTTTATTTTTGATATACAAAAAAAATATTTATTTTCATTACAGTGGCTTAGGTCGGACGTTCGCCGAAGTAGGAGAGGAGGCAGGATCAGCTGGGCGTCTGGCGAGCGCATTCGACGACGGAAGCGAGCCAATTTACACTGACCCATCTCTCTTCGAGCGCTCTAGGTCCCTACGGTCCTTGCATTCACTTGACATGAAACCCGAAAGACGCGACCACCGCTCATAGACTATTATTTTTTTTAACTCAAGCAAAAATACAAACGTCTCGCAAATAATGTATTAACTGCCATAATCTTGCTCAGTAAATCCGTCCAAGTTTTCAATACTTATTTCTATTTCAGATTGTACTTATTTTTAAAAATATGTTGTAAGTCAATACTAATAAATATTTACAGTGATTCTTACATGTGTTTTTATTTTAACAACTTCTAATGGGTAAATTTGTTTTGGGTCTACTATTACTAAGTATTAAAACAGGACATTGAAAGAATATATCATAATTTTAATTTCATTTTTAGTCTAAATACAAAATAATACTTAACCAATTTACATGTGATAAGGTGCTGGAGTGGGTACACTCATGAGGGGAGAATCCAAATACTCCATTTCACTAGTGCTAGGCACTGGCTCAACTTGAGTTGTCATCTTTTGTGACAAGGCTTCATGCAACTTGTGAACAGACTCATTATGCTGGGTTCCCGGTTGCAAAGCCTTCATTACTGTCTGCACTCTTGTTTCTGGCAATTTTGGATGAATGTACCAAAGCAGTTTCAAAAGATGTCTTGTTACATTATCTTTGGACAGCCCAGCAAAGAAAAACTCATCAAATAGTACAGTACTGAAGTCTTCGCCTTGAAACTCATCAGGAAGTTGAATGAGTAATGCTACTAAAGCATGTAAGAATGGGTCTTCGTAAGCTCGGCCATCTTTACAGCTGCCGAGTATACTTAAAATACGAAGCAAGGCCCCACGGTCTCGTAGTTTGGCTGCGTGAAGTGTGTAGTACATGGCAAGGACTCCACAAACTGAACTTTCTCTCATGTAAGCCTCACAAGCATCAGGGGGTGGCCCTGAATGTTCAATAGTTGTAATCGCAGACTCTCTTTCATCAGGTGGCAATTTGTTGTGTAGTGCTCTGACTTGATCATCAACCATCAAAGACATTAATGCTGGTAAATATTTGGTGACAACTTGACTGTCAAGTTTAGGTTCCTTGAATTCTTGTGAATCAATCATGACCCAAGCACTTAAGCCTAGTGCTAACATTCTCAATAACAGAATTAATATTGTATTGTCTCTTGGAAGCCCTTCTGTGTTGATTAAATGTTGAAGTATTTTAATGGCAGATGTTGCTAAGAAGTTGATGGCATACGGGTCACATAAAGTCATGGATAAGTCACCAAGCACTTGTTCCTGACCTCTTTTGATACTGTCAAGGAAGCCTTGAAGTTCTCTTGATCTTTTGATATCAACATTTCTTTCTCGAATACAAGCATCCAAGCACCATGTAAACTTGTGGCAGGGATCAACAGATATAATATCCTGAATTTCTAAATCATGTAGTGCCATAAGCAATTCAGCTCTAAGAGTGCAATAGTGTACATTTCTAGTTCTTAAAAATAAAGTTCTGAGAAATTGTAATACCATGTCATACAATTTCACACTGTTGCCAATCATATGTGCTAATTTCTGAACAACTGCTCCCTGCCTTCTCACTTTTGGCGAAGGGGAAAAGAACAAGTTTGTGAGATTCTCATGATCAAATAAAACATTCTCTTTTTCCCTAATATATTGACTTAATAAAGGAGAAACTTCGTCTCCAAATAATGATTGGTTGTCTTGCCATATCTGTCTCTTCACCTCTGTGTCTGTATCATTGTAAAGTTCGCGATCTCGTACCAATACCTTTAGATATTTATCGTCAATGTGTGGTGTATTTTTCAGGATACTCATTATTACAGGTCTCAAGGCTTTGACTCTTACAACTGGAAAGCTTTTTGATAACAGTTCCTTGAGCTTCTTGTCATGTTCTTTGCCATCTTTTGAGCCAAGTTCGTTGATGTGGGCTATCAGTTTGTCCCGCAGTTCTTCTAGTACAGATGTATGAAAATCAAGACGTCGAACACCATGAAGATCAAGCAGCGGCAGCATAGGTCTCAGAGACGGAAGGAGAATTCCATTTTCTAGTTGAAATTCCTCTATTGCTTTTAAGGGGTCAGTACAACTTGTGAGAGCGTCTCGTAAAAATGATTGACCTGGAACTCCTACTTCTTCTAAGCCTGTACCAGGTAATTTACTTGACGATGCCATAATTATTAACTGTTAATTCCTATAATCATTGGAGAAAACACAGATACACCGATAGAAAACAAACAAGCTTGTTTTGACGTAAACATAACCTCATAAATTTTGTGTTTCATCTATGGGAGGTAGTTTTTTGTATACTTTACTGCAAGGCCCGAGATTCAAGGATTTTGGCACTTAATATTGCTGGGGTATAAAGGGAAAACTTACAGCGTAACTTTTATTGCGTTTGCCTTTGCCAATACTTCAATATTTTCACTTTTTGGCAGTGACACTAGTGACAGAGTCTAAGTTATTATAATTTTTAGGTTACATTATTTTGTTTACATTATTTGGATTACCATTCAAATAAATATTGTTTCAACGATCCGGGTTCTTTACAGTATTTCTTAGCGATAAAAGTAATAAATAAAGCTCTTTATTACTTGTCGATTCAAACAAAATGTCCGAAAAACAGAAAACGTAAGTAAACGTAATGTAATTTTTTATTTGATAAAATAATGCTGATATTCTTACCTACATGTAATTTAATGTTGGGTGACCGTTTAATAGTAATAAATCATTATATATTACAGCCTGATATGCGGTGACGTAAATGGTAATTTCAATATCTTGTTTTCGCGGGTGGAATCCATTGTGAAGAAGTCTGGCGCCTTTGATGTGTTGTTGTGTGTCGGAAACTTTTTCGGGGATGATAATTCCCAGCTTGATGCTTACAGAATGCGAACAAGAACAGGTGATTTAATTGCTTATTGTTTTCCCGCTACTTCCTTCTCTTGGAACTGTATTCTTAGTAGGTACTTTCGATATTGTTAGTTAGTTATAAATGTTTAGAAATAATTACAAAAGGAAGTTCTGGTGAAAGGTCAAGTCAGACAGGTTTGGTAAACCAACAAACTTGCATGAAGAGAGTGATGAGTATAGATGAAGCAATGAAGTATACATCAGGGATTGTGGAAAGATGTAGCCTGCCTTAGTCTTAAGGGAAGTCTTGTATATTATTTATGGAAAGAAAGAGTTACATATTCTAGCTATAATCCTTATCAAGATGATCTTGTGGTAGTTTATGCTTTGTGTCATGATTTGTTTTATTAATTCAAAATTATCTCTTTCAGTGCCTGTAACAACTTATGTCTTTGGCCCCTCTAACAGTGACCATGTGAATTTCTATTGTGAAGAGGGATCTGAAATTGCGCCCAATATCATTTATATGGGTAAGTTAAATAAGCGGTTTCAATAAAACATGAAATGCCTACTTAGATTATAATCTACAGATATAATGTATAATACTAATTAATATACCACTTGGTTAACTGCTAGTAGAAGTTTTATCCAATATGTATTATTTTATCACTTTCTGTTCTATTTTTTCTATTCCAATGAAACATTTATTGGAATAGAAATTGGTAGAAATAAAATAGAAACATTTATTTGTTAGAATTATTCAATAATTTGGTTGATTGGAGACAGTTGATAAACAAGAATATTTTCACAAATCCTGAGCGATGAAAACTACATATGTGAATAGTATAAAGGATACTTGTAGAAATTATCTTCATTTTTGCAGGCAAAAGAGGCATATTCACAACTAGTGCCGATGTAAAAATAGCTTACCTGACTGGTCTGTCAAGACGAGAGCTAGGCAAAGACATCCCGATGTGTACTTTTGAGCCAAGTGACTGCAGTGCGGTACGAGATGCCTGTTTCAGAGGGCAGAGTGAGTATAGAGGTGTGGATGTGCTAATCACTACGCTGTGGCCGGCTGGAATACAGCAAGATGAGACTCAAAAGGTATATATTGGTTTTATAGTTCTATTTATAAAATATTTCAAAAACATGTTACACTAAAGAATTCCACTCCATGCTTTTACACAGTGGTCACCTATTTTTTTTTTATTTTACCATGTTTTGTTTTAATTGTTCTATTTTTATATAGTTATATAGAAAATTCTAGAAAATAAAGAAAATATGAAATAAAATGTTTAAGAAGTTAATATTTATTTTTTCTTTTCAGATAGATGTGGAACAAGATTGTCTGTCAGATCTGATAGCGTGGCTAGCGATACATGTGAAGCCAAGATATCACTTTGTTCCATCAAAAGAGAAGTTTTATGAAAGGCAGCCGTACAGGTAAATAGTTGTACAACTTTAAGTTTTATTTTATACTGTCAGTTGGTCCCTAGCTTTGCCCTATGGTCCCTGCCACTTTAGAATATGACCACTCCAACTACATACTTTCCTTCCCATTGATATACACAACTATGAAAATGGGCACAATCATCTAGTTCAATCTTGCATGCTTGTCTGGTAGTGAATAAAGTCATGGAATAAGATAATGTATTTTATATATCTTGAGTATATTTATGCATTTTTTGTAATGTATGTATTTTGCAGTATGCATGTGAACACCAACTTAAAGTTTTTCTGTTTGGTCAGCTGGTTGACTGGTAAAGAATGCCAGACGGCATTAAGTCCGCCTTTTGTACATTTTTTTTGTGCAATAAAGTTTTAATTAAATATTAAGAAGCCGCTGGCACATACTATATATGTGCCAATCAAGCCAATCATGGGGAAGGCTAATAAATTTGAGACTTTTTTTACCTACTTACCTGTTTTGTGTATAATTACTTGTCATATCAATTCTTTCCAGTAATGGGCAAAAGGTGATATAAGTATGTACATTTTCTTTCAGAAATCAAAGCATTCACCAGGACTACAGAGAGGGCGCTACACGGTTCATAGGTTTGGCTCCTGTAGGTAACAAATCCAAGGAGAAGTGGATCTATGCGTGTTCACTACAACCCGTCACTAAGATGAGGATGACGGATCTACTGCAAGCGACCACGGACGAGACTCCGTGTCCGTATGATGCGGAAATGTTGAAGCAACATCAACCGGGGAAAGTTGTGAAGGTTAGTGATAATATTTAATTTTTAAATACTTGTGTAATGAAAAATATGGCATTTTGATACATAAGTGTAGTACTAAGTAGTGTCTTTTAGAGTAGGACTTTTCTTTAATTCAATAAGGGAATCGTTAATTTGCCAAAATTAATAGTCTTGTTTTGTAAGTCTTCATGACCTAAGTTATAATTTTTTAATAAAGATATGTCCGAGTTAAAATAAAAGCACATGCTAATTTAATACCTGCATTATTGACCAAAGTTTTACTAATAAATCAACTTTTATTTACAATATTATCATTAGATATATAAACAATCATTTTAAAGCTCTAGTCATACCAAAAGTTATTTACGGAATCATTAACACACTGTATAAAATTATCAGATTTTAAGTCAATACAGATTGATACTTAACAACAAAAAGCGGGCGGATTTTTAATAAAAAGTGATTTTATTAAGTTCACAGGCAATGGACAGTTTTTCTTCAATATGGACGCACAAGATGACGACAGCGGCAAAAGAAAACGAAAGTCCGGTGACAATCCAGAGAGGAAACGGAAAGAGATTGACCAAGGTAATTATTATAATAATTAATTTTATTTTTATGATTTTTCAGTCAAGAATCCAATTTCCATGTTAGGGATGATGAGTCACAGAAGAATATATTGTACATATGTTGTTCTCTTTTTGTAATGTTATGTACCTATGTCTATTTTATTTCAGACAGCTGCTGGTTCTGCCTAGCCTCCCCTTCGGTGGAGAAGCACCTAGTGATATGTGTGGGCACTCACTGCTACCTCGCCCTGGCTAAAGGTCCGCTCGTGCCCTACCACGTCTTGATACTACCGATTGCGCATCACCAGTCCGTTACAAAGGTTAATTCGCCATCCTCCATATTTTTCCTACATGCATACATACATACATATGGTCACGTGTATATCCTCTGCGGGGTAGACAGAGCCAACAGTCTTGAAAAGACTGAATGGCCACATTCAGCTATTTGGCTTAATGATAGAATTGAGATTCAAATAGTGACAGGTTGCTAGCCCATCGCCTAGAAAAAAATCCCAAGTTTGTAAGCCTATCCCTTAGTCGCCTTTTACGACATCCATAGGAAAGAGATGTGACGTGGTCCTATTCTTTTTGTATTGGTGCCGGGAACCACACGGCACTATATATATATATATTTTTTTATATTTCGAGAACTATTCATAAGAGCTGTCTGTAATCTTCGGAAATACCGATAATATCATTAATTTTCATTCTTGATTATATCAATAAATATATAATTACAGGCCCCAGATGAGGTGATAGCGGAAATAAAACAGTTCAAGTCTGCTCTGAAGCAGTTCTACTCATCGCTGGACAAACTGGTGGTTTTCTTCGAGAGGAACTTCAAAACGACACACATGCAGATACAGTGTGTGCCGGTGCCCAGGGCCAGTTCATTGCAATTGCTGGAAGTTTTCCAGGTAAATTATTACAGTGGAATCCGGTTATAACGACGGTCAAGGGACCAGTGATATTACGTCGTAATAACCGGAAGTCGTACTAAACAAACATTTTTTTTTTAATAATCATATACAAAATTTATGTACATACGTATTAATACGTATTAAGGTGACTAACAGACAAAAAAAAAACATTGAATTAAAAATATTTATTTATTTCACATATAATAATATGCATACATATACGGTACAGAAGTGTACTAAGAAGGAAAAGAAATGAGATTAATCAATAAGTAATTTAAAACAACGCAACACCTACTGCAAAAAGTCGGTAATTTTTGATTGTTTTTGTTTTTTATTTTTATAGTAAGAAGTACGGACTGCATTATGCAATTGTAAAAACGTTGTAAAATAAAACTTTTTTCTTCAATAGAGAAACTTTTTCGCTTAGCCATTTTAGTACGCGCACTCACTTGTCACCCGCAAATTAGGAAATGTAACATAAACAAAACAGACAGTCCGCGATGCATGGGCTAGGTAGGTGCGCGGGGCGGGGATAGCTTCTATTATGTACCTATAACTTAGATTTGTTTGTAAACACGTCGACGCACGTCGTTATAACCGGACAATGTGCGTTGAATTCCGTCGTTAAAAGCGGTCGGTCGTTATAAGCGGAGTCGTAATAAACGAATGTACTTTCATAGTGGCTCGATACGAAACCAAACATATGTCTATAGTTGCGTCGCTAAAAACGGTTGGTTGTTATATGCGAAGTCGTACTAAACGGATTCTACTGTACTTCATGTCTTCAAAGTCAGTTGTCGAGTGGTAAAGGTATTCAAGCAGCCCTGCTTAAGGTATACAGTTCTGAATCATTCAATGACGACTCATTTCTGCTTCAAAACAATGCACATGGATGAAGAATTAATATCATTCAGATTCAAATATCATTGTTCATCTTTCTGAAAGATGAACAATGTTTGAACTGGACCAACACCACACTGGAGAAGAGAGCTCGGTGTGCGGCCTTTGCCCATGGATTGGTCTGCTTGATTAAGTCAGGCTTTTTCAATGAGGCGGCTCTTATCTGACGAATATGTTGGGTTCAGATACGGAAGAGTATTGACTGGTATTTGTTTCATATTTTGACGTGGTTTTAAATATTTAACATAATTTCCTATATTTCAATATTTTGTATTATTCTAGGACGAAGCTGGCATAAACAGCATACAGATGGAAGTGTTACCTCCATACGCAGATATGAAGCAGGTGACGTTGCCCGGAGCACCGTACTTCCATGCGGAATTACCTTCCGGAGAACAGATCTATGCGAAGACTCCCAAACACTTTCCATTGCAGTTTGGAAGGTGACTATTATATTGATTATTCAGGTTCTGTTATGAAATAGCAGATGGAAGTGCTACATCTGATTAGATGTATAACAATAATCCAATATAGGTTAGGTCTCCTTGGTAAGTTTATGGAGGCCAGTCGACTTCACTTCATGTATATTTAAACCTCTTTCCCCAATCCAGGATCGTGGTCATAGACGCACCTCGGACTCCTCTCCAGAGAAATGAAGAACCAGGATGGTTATAATATCTATCTTCGTTCCAAAAACGAAAGTAAATGAATTAAAACATGTATCAAAACTTTTCAGGAAAGAGTTTTTTTTTGGGTGTCGTATCAAAACTAAAATTTGATAGTAAATATTTTTTTAGGGACGTGTTATCAAGCGGGCCTATTCTCAATTGTGAAGACAAATCAGATTGGCGGCAGTGCTTACTCAGCAAAGACGAAGAGGATTCGTACGTAGCTAGTTTCAGGGAGAAATTCAAGCCTTTTGACTTTACCGTTGATGCGGATAGTGACAGTGATTGAGTGTGCTAAGTTTTAATGACGAAGTGGTGTTAATATAAGTAAATAGTGATTGTTAAAGAAATGTTTTTTGTTTCATTATGTGAATGTATGTCGTCAACTATTTAGTCAATCTTGAGAAAGGTTTTGGCCAAGTCTTTATATCGCATGGTAATACCGTGCAGTACATAAAAAAGTTGTAATTGATTGGAATTTCTACCTTCTTTTTTACTGATAGACCAAACACAACTTTTACTTTGAAGATATGGGCCTGTGAACACATCTGCTAAGATTTAACTATCGCCTACTTGGCTAACTTCAACTCTCCTCGGAATGTTTTGGTACACAATTAAAAATCCGTTTATACAGTACAACATACTGTGTGGAAGAGAGAGACACTTAAATAAAAAGGCTAAAAAAAGCTTTTTTCGAAGATTAAATGTAGGAATCTACATCAGTCCCTTCACTGGGAATTAAAGTTCGCTTTTATCATAGATGGAAAAAGTCAAATCTCAAGGATACATTAATAAACACAACATGTAAATGATTTTTTATTATTTTCGTTCACATCATACTGTCCTAATAACTCGTTTGCTTTATAAAAACATATTATAACAACATGATAACTAACTTTTACAATATTCATGTTATAATGTATATTAACATAATTTCCAAAATGATATGGTATGTAGACTAGATTCGAAATGACTAGAATTAAATGATAATTGTCAAAATTCGTAGTCGTTTAAAATATTGCAAATGCAATAAGAGTAACTTAAACTAAAGTTACGATAATGTTCAAATAATTGTCTGTGAGGATTTACATGAAGAGATAACTTTGCACTTATGTATGTAAACAACAGGAAAATTTTAGCGATTTTTAAACCCAATGAACCAAAAATATAACAGTTGCATTCTATGTAGAATGAATTCATTTAGGTAGAATACGATTTAAATTTTTATTTTGGGTATTAGGTCTCAGATATTGTATTCTTTAAAATTTCAGACGTACTTCATGGATAGAAATTTAAGTAGAATCATCAATATCATATTATATTTTATCCAAACAAGAAACAACGAAACAAATAGCTCCTGTTGGTATCTTTCTTTGCAGGCTTTGAATCCACTACAAAACAAAGAAGGCAATTTGCAGCATGATTCATAAGTGCAAATATCATATTTTCCTTTTTTATACAGATTGTCACATTGTAATGGCTAAACTAGTATTTGATCTCCGATTGACTAGCATTAGGTATTTGTGTCTAGTATATATAAAATAGATCTCAATTAAATATAGGGCAGTCTTCGTTGGAATTACTAAAGAGAGTCAACGTAAACAATTGTAAATCATTAAAAATTCACACAACTTATTCAAAATGTGTCATTGAATATAAAACTTGTTGGCTTGGTCAGCGTGGTTAAAGGCCGCGAGCATCACACTTACTTTACCGTTTTTTCACACGATAAATGGTGTTTGCATACGCCGCGAGTTAAACAGTAAACAACATTGAGAGGTTTTAGTGTCTGTTTTTGTTAGTTAGTGCTTCGAACTTTAACCTTCATATATTTTGTTTCCAAGTAATTAATTTCCTTATATTTAATGGTTACTGATGTAACAGTTGAGGTTGCAATGGGAATACTCAAAGATGAGAGAGATTACGACGTATTTATTGTGATACATTGCTCGCTTCCCCTTAACCAAGGCCAAGTATAACGTTCAACACTCATAGACTATGCTACAGTTACAGACCAGTACATACAAAGTTAACTTTCTGCCATATTCACCAAACTATATATAAGTGTATTGTCTTGTGTTACTGTTTACTGAGGATCATATATGCTATATTTGTTTATTTTACATCGATTGATTCACGTAAAGCGCGATACGGTGTCTAAATAGACGTTAAGCCTGTCTACTACTGTAAGTATAAAGTAGTTACTGTGATAAAATGTGTTATATTTCTTTTGGGGCCAAACACCTTTATATAACATCGAAATAATTTCTATGTTAAACAACATTTCGAGTACGAAACAGTGGTGGACAGGCCTTGCTTGTAGAATAAAAACACATCATAACACATTGAAGTTGTCAAATAAAAACAGTCAAAGAAAACATTTATCTCCCTAATGTTGATAACCACATTCAAATTTGCCTAATTTGTGTAGAATTATTTACATAATGTCACTAAAGTTGTAACATATGAATATGCTTTATTAAATAAAAAAAAATGAACAATTGGATAGAGTAGGTACAATAAAATTTTGACGTGCTTTTTTATGTAAGCGTCTTTTCAAACGCTTTCATATAAAGTTTGACTATAGTTTGAATATGACATAAAACAGGAAATGAAATGTCTTATTACATTATAGCTCGGAAATTTACTGTTATGACAAGTTTTAAATCGATGAAAACATATAGTTTTCATAAACTTTACAACAATCAAACAATTCGTATTAAACAGTGGATATAATGTCTCAAAATTACATCCGTAACTAGTTTTAAGACTTTGGTCAATAAGGCATTAAGTTTAAAATATATATTTTTTATATTTTAATTATTGTTCTCCTTATTTATATTCGATAGTCGAAAGTACATGTAATTACATAGTATTTACATAACATTGAGTACATACGAGAGATCCAAACAAAATTCTTATGTTAGTATGAAAACAACTTTTTATTAAATTTTATATCTCGATCATCATCATCATTGTTAACCTCCTCCTTTTTTTGAAGTTAAAATTATTTTTATGTCGCGATGTTGGTTTTCCTAATTTTCCTTCATAGATTTTGTTGCTATTTTTTCATGATTTCGGTTAAGGCTACATGAACGAAAAGAATTAACTGGTTTGGTTCAGTCATAATATACTCATAGAGCATTCAACGTGTAATATTTTAAGATTAATAAAATACTCAAATTTGGAGTACAAAAATGATTATTGTATGGCACTAAGAGTTATCATAATTATTTTGGCTATACCTACCTATCTATCTACATCTATATGTACAGTACGAAAGTTTGTTAGAATTTGGCAACAGTTATAGAAAATCTATTTCTTAAAAGCGTTACAAAGTGCTTTATTCAACTATTTGATATACAACTGTATCATAGTCAGTTGAGTAATTTCTTAAAAGTAATGTATTCGTTATCCAATCGTTATTCATTCGTCATCAAAGGAAGAGCGTATGTTTTAAATAATGTGTACGTATATATTTAATTTGTAGATTTTTTTTTATCGAAAGAATGCCATGGGTTCAATATTTTGAATCTTTTAAGCTATTTATTTATTGGCACTTTTATAATATTCCTTAACCGAGATGCATTTAGCTATAATAGCCCACCAAATCAAAATGATGTGCGTGGTTTTTGTAGGTCTTTTCACTAAACCGTGTCTATAAACTCAGTGAAACAATTTCGTTAATCTAATTTTCTTTAAGGTTCACTAATTAACTGGGCCTTTCATTGGTTTACATTCCTTTTCTACTAGTGATTTAATCTTAATTCATATTTATGTTTTCACAAAGCTTGAAACATCTCATCTACTTCGAAGTTATCAAAGCTTCGAAATTCAAATTTTTAACCGTAATTTGAAGTTCGATTTTCATACATTGATCTGGAACGCCTCTCTAGTGATTTTGCCGTCTGGGTGGGGATGCGGCCCGCGCTTGCGCCGGTGATGTCCCTCGCATTCTGTGTCGTCGGAGAATCGCGATGGAGGATGGATGTGTTCGTTGAATGACGGGTAGTTTGATATACTGAAATTAAGTTTTCATTGTAGTTAGCATAGTGCTGTTTATTCAATTAATTTATTAGTTTTAGACAGAACTTTGCTGTTATATTAAATCACTGGCAAATATGCCGATGTAATTTTGGTTTGAAGTACAAAAATAAGACTAAGGATTTTTGTAATGCTGTATATTTTTAATCATAAAATAAATAAGATGCACCGTGGTTCATACTACATAACTTGTGGTTTTCTATAAAGAACTTTCAGGTTAGTTAAACATAAAATAATATGGAAGAGGGAGACATATCGATAAAGTAATAGGTACCTAATAGTCGTTTCGATGTAGCTGCGTTACTCGTTCTAGATAGGCTCGCGCCGCTTGCCCAGACCGCCGTCCTTCCATTTCACGACTTAAAAAAATATATTTGAAACATTCTGTATAGTGTTCATCACAAATTTACTTCGGAAATTGAAAACAATATCATACAGAATGTTTCGAGCGAATGAAACATCCTGTACAATAACTTTTATACAGGAATTCCGGAAATAATATGAGAAGAAACACCTCGAATAATAAGTACTTATACAGGTGTTGGTAAAAATTGTGATATTATTAATTCAATACTGGCATTTAAAAAAATAATGATAAAAACCTGTATAAAAGTATTATACAAGTTGTTTATGATTTCTGAAATAGTCTGTCTTGGTTTGCTATACAGACGATTCCATAATCTTTTAACTAAGAAGCGAAAGAAGTTAGGGTCTATGCTACACATAGAAATACCACCAATTCGGCTTTTGCTTTACTTTGCAATTGTTTTTGGCTGAAGTAATTTGTCTATTTATAGAAGTTATATGATGATCTAGCTTAGGTTAGGGTTCACAGAGGCCTCACAGAAAACGAAAAACGCTACTAAAAACTAGTTAAATCTTTTGCCCTATTTCTGTAAATATTAAAATTGTTACGACTTTCGGCTAAGAGGCTTCAAGTTTTCAGAAAATCTATTAGCTCATGCGTTTTTCTCTTTGAAATCCTTCTGGCTTAAAAGGCTTCGTTACCGCATCTGTGTGACCTCAGTTTAAGAAGGGCGATTGACTGCGTACCTAAAAGTGGTTTCATCGTTGTGGCTGCTATACCCGCTTGAAGAGCGGACGTGTCTCTTGCCAAGCGCGCCGGCCTTGCCCTTTCGAGATGGGAAGGCCTTACGCACGACGCCTCCAATAGAGTTCTCCGATGAAGACGATGATTCTTCACGCTCCACTGATGGGTCTGATGAGTTTTCAAGTTGTTATATTAAACATAAAGATTTTAATAAAATTTTAGTTGTCTCGCAACAAAATACACCCAGACAAATTAACCCTTGAAATTTTTCCTTATTTGATGATCCTTGGTCAATCACTTTACGGGGTTTTGAGTTTGCTAATGACTTTATAAGTTCGCTAACTTAGGTTTTGATTTGTGCAAAAATTTTAACAAAAGGTAATAATAACACAATTCATTTCTCCAAAACTATTAGCAAAATTTTTTCAGAAGGATCCGGTAGCATGTTTCGAATTATATATAACGGAATTAACATGATAAAAGCTAGGTTCAGTCAGTTCCCTTGCAGGATCGATTGTTTAGATGGGCCTACAAGTTTACTAACAAGTGGTAGGATGCGCGGGCCGCAATCTCGCGGCTGGCTCGCTGTCGGAATGCGGCGCGCTGGCGTCGTCGCTGGCGTCGTCCTCGTACTCTGTAATGGGCAGGTGCAGCGTTAGTATCTTCTTCACCTCCGAGTCCGTTGAGCCCAAGTTGTCCGACTCTGTAATATAAGTGTTATGTTACTTGGCGGAAACGATGTTCGTGGTGTGATGAAGCTGCGGATTTACCGTGGAAACAAGTAAGTTACTGATGATATTTGTGATAAATCAATTAGTGCTGTGATCTTCGCGATCTTACTCAAATATAACATTCTGAAAGGTTTTATTTCATTATAAAACCTATCTGATCACCTCAATGAATATCATATGATTTGCTTGAGTTTTGTGAAAAATATTTTGGAATTTTCATAAATTTCCTAACGGTTTATCAAGAAAACAAAACGGGCGCAAAAGAAATAAGACAATATACTGTAAACTAATAAACAAACTACTTAATTCACTTCTACTTTGTTTGGTTATAAAGTCTACTAAATAATATTTGTTTCCATGGTAGAATCTTCGCAGCGAAGAAGCAAGTGAAATATGAATGTTTATGGAGTGTCGCGTCAAAACTATAAAATGACACGTTAATAAATACGTGAGCTGAAGCAACGGATCGAATAAGCTCTGGGACTACATGCCAATGGTCAAGCGAAAATAACTAACATTCAGGTATGTGATAATACATACGGTGTGCATGCTTACCTTTACAAATTACATTTACGCTTCCATCAGGTTGCATAAAAGGCGATATATCGTCAAATTTGATCAGTAATGGGATAAAAGTAAAGTCAATTCAATAGAGGTGCAAACTACTATAACAAAACTAATGTAGCTAACTACGTTAGACAAGCGCTGCAAGATTAAATACTAGTAGAAAAAAGATTTGATCTTACCTTGACTTTCTGAATGTGGATCTCTGAGTCTGTTTCCTTTTCTTCGTACTTTTGTGTATTCTGGCTCTTTGCCCTGAAATAATAATAATTATTTTTAATAATGTAGCATGTTTTGTAGGAAAATTTTAATTTTTTTTTCGACTATGTTACATTATTATGCGATTATATCAACAAATTATATCAAAATTATAATCATTGAAATATACCGAATATTTACCTTATATTTATCATTCTGCTTAAGGTCGTGGTATACAAAAGAACCACGCACGGAGTGATAAGGTCCGCTGTATACGTTGCCACTATAACTGCTTTCGCTATACGCTGTGGGTTTTGTCAGTTGGAAAGTCGCGTAAGGGCAGATGTCTTCGATATATTCTGTGGGAAATATAATGACGGAATGTATATTATTAGTTTTATATATATTCAAATGTGTAAAACTTAAAACATTAATGTCATTTTTAACTAATATGATATATAATTAATTTGAATATATTGATATGTTGATGACTTTATGTTGGTTGCAGGCAATGTGTTAACGGAGGCACTTTATGGGATTCATGGTTTGCGGAGTCAACGCCATACAAATTGTGTAATACAGAATGAATAATCATGTTTTACCATTAGATGCATGTTTGTAATGATGTTGCGGCGGGGGATGCTGCGCCCTGGCGGCCAGGTATTGTTGGTCGCGGTTCACTTTGTTTTGCAGTTGCGCGACAGAAGGCGACTCGCCGACCCCACTCTCGGTGGCAACGGTTTCTGTGCCACCGGCTTCTGAAACAAGTGTTACATAATTATGTTATCAGTTTTTATAATAAGAATATGCAACCTATAATTCTACGGTAAGTGTTAAATATATATACTTAAATATGCTTGTCTCACTTAAGATAATATTAAAAAATATCTGCTGACTCAATTTAAAAGTTGTTTTTACTAAAGATGATGTGTTATGATAGGTAGTATATTTAGAAAAGTGAAATACTCACTATTTCTTCTCACTAATAGTACAATAGCTATCAGAGCACCGAGAACTAGTAAAGATAACGCTGCTGGTAGAATGACACGCGCGCCGCCTAAAGATCTGGAACCAGCAGCTGGGACTGGAGGGGAAAGTTCACCATCTAACACTGAAAAAATGCAAAGATTTTAACTACGTAGTTTACTTAAGTTTTCCGAAGAAATTGAGTATACAAATGAAGAAAAGATAGAGAAATGCTGATAGAGTCAAGTGTAAGGTTCGGTTATGAAGAAGTACTTATAGATCTAGATGATTTCGACATTTATTTTCTGACAAACAAATAAGGAAACTCAACAATAAAGATGAACAAAATATGACATGGTCACACTTACTGCCAGACAAAGAATGTGTGGTAAAATTGTACAAGGCGACAGCGTGGCCTGCATTGTTGTGCGCTGTTATTCTCAACTGGTACTGAGTGGCCGGAGTCAGTCCTGTCACGCTGAATACCCTTTCTGTCGCTTGTACGCTGTTTGAGACTAGGCGCCACTGAAAAGGATAATGCAAGAATATAGAAATATAATTGTAATGAAATTGTCATCTTAGCCTGCCAAAACTAAACCATTGCGAAGAACAATAAGTCAATACAATATTCTGCTTTAATACCTGAGATTGGCTTATCTCTCTGTACTCGATGACGAAGTAAAGAATGCCGCAGCCGCCATCACCCCACGAGTCCAGCCACACCGTCACTGTAGTCGTATTTAGCGTTATCATCTGCGAGTGCTTTGGTTTCACGGGCACTGCAAGAAATAGACTGGGTTATTAAGGGGTAAAAGGGGATTAGACAACATTTGAGTGAAACTGAGCAAACATATCGTATATAAATAATAAAATAATAAATATATACGGGACAAATTACACAGATTGAGTTAGCCTCGAAGTAAGTTCGAGACTTGTGTTACGAGATACTAACTCAACGATACTATCTATATATATAAAACTCTTCCGTTACTGAGTGACTGACTGACAGACAACGCACAGTCGAAACTACTGGTCGTAGACAGCTGAAATTTGGAATGTAGGTTCCTTGGGAAATGTAGGGGAGCACTAAGAAAGGATTTTTGGAAATTCAACCCCCAAGGGGGGGAAAAGGGGTAAAAACGTTTCTATGAAAAATCTTATTCCTTGGGTTTATAAACTTGAAACTTGGCATGAACACGTACATAGGCAAGTAAATATGTTTGACATTATAAGTTTTTTCAAACTACCCTCCAATCGTGATTAAGGGGGTGCGATTGGGTGACTGATTTATTAACGCACAGCCGAAACCGCTCGGTATAGGAGTCTGAGATTTTGAACAGAGGTTCCTTTAGTAACATAAGTGAGCACTAAGAAGGGATTTTTGAAATGTCAACCCCCAAGGGGGGGAAACGGGATAAACTGAGCCGGGGCTGCGGGAAAGTTCTAACGAGATACCGTGGCCCCGGAACGCAAAGGGCAACTGAAGGAACGAGGTGGGTTTTAGTCAGTAAAAGTCTGACACTCCCTTCCGTTCCACCCAGAGCGGGAGAGGTCATTTGATGATTTCCCATCCTTAAAAAAAAGACTTTGTATGACAACTTTCAGTCGTCTCTTTAACATACATTATAACATACATAATTATGTACATACATGCATAACATTAATAACATCACGCCTTTAAATCCTTATTTTGTGTTAACACTACCCATACAAACAGCTAAAAGGAAACAAGTGAAGAGACGAAATTTGTCCGCATCCATTTTCACCTAAATTCTTAACGTTAATGAGATTTACTTTTTATTATCAGGTCAACCTAATAGCCTCACATGTACGTATAACTTCGTAAGAATTTTCTTTCAACTCCTAACCGTTGAGGAGTTGTACCTTCCATCATCAGCTCATTCACATGGGATGATGACTATCAGACGCAAATACTTAAACAGATCTATGAAATTGTCAAAAACGTAATTGCCTGTAAATTTGAGGTTTGCCCTTGATTTCCCTGGAATACCATCATCAGATCCTGACTAGGTAACAACGGGACCAACTTGAAAGTATACTCTACCGAACAAAAAAAGAATCACGTAAATATATATATAACCGAATTACACGTGGGCGAAGCCGCGGGCGGAAAGCTAGTATTTTATAATAATAATAAATACTTATATAGATAAACATCCAAGACCCAGGCCAATCAGAAAAAGTTCTTTTCTCATCATGCCCTGGCCGGGATTCGAACCCGGGACCCCCGGTGTCACAGACAAGCGTATTACCGCTGCGCCACAGAGGCCGTCAAAAACTTAAAAATATAACTTAATATTTCAAGAATTTAAATCTAGGCTTATCTCTTTAATATTTAAAAAAATACAAAGACACCTATGGGGTTGAAAATTGAGTAAGTTAAAACATACCAGTCCCTTTGGTATAGGCATGAACAATATCGCATGGCAATCCGGTCCCGATGCGATTGAACGCCGTGATGTACAGCTGGTACCGCGTGCCGCACCACAGATTCGGCAGCACGTGCTCCGATGTCCCCAACTCCACTTGCAGCTCCTCCCAGTCGCCGTGCTCGCGCTTATAGTTTATCACGTAGCCTGAAAAGTTATAAAACATTGAGAGGCAGCCTGTTCCGATCCGTAAATGTGATTTTTACTTGATAACCTGAAAACTAGGAGTTTAAGAAGTTTGCGCTTCAGATTGGATTGTTTTGACAAAACTAATTTAGAGATACGTCATCTACTTGTAAAGGGAGTGGGTTTAGCTGCTCATTGACAGGTAGACATAATTAGTACAGAGTGTAGAGACACCAGCTACATCAAAATGTTGCACTTTATGACTTACCAAGAATAGGGCTGCCTCCATCGCCCTGGTCGCTCCACTGGAGATGCAAGGAGTCTGCGTAAGAGTCGACGACGGCCAGCACCGGCGGTTGGGGCGGAACCTTCACTTCCACGCTGTACGTGACCTCGTCGTGACCGTGAGCGTTCTCCACAGAACATGTGTAGTTACCGCTGTCTGCGTATTGGGTCATGCTGAAAAATTACAAGTTGTCAGAGAAACCATAGAAAATTAAGCAAGAACTAATCTAAAAATAGTATCGGTCTACCAATGCCAGATTCAATGCAAGATCCTGAGTTTGAGAGACATGATGAATCATAATCATCATTGTGAGATTTCTTTGTTAGCTGTTAATGTAGTCACAATATGAATGTATTATGCCATCCTTTTTCAAGTACAATTTGTTAAAGCGAAGTTGTTGTATTTTGTTCTGACTGATTGCCGATTAGTTTTCGATTTTTTTTATTTTTTGATACAGCTGACTGTGATAAAGCTGCTTACCTAATGATAAGAGTGCCATCAGAAGTAACATTCTTCCGCAAGGTAGACTCTAAAGTGGCACCGTTCATGCTCCACGTGGTAGTGGGCGTGGGGAACCCCACTTTGTTGCACGATAACGAAATGTTCTCCTTCCACGGGGTCACTATGCTGCGGCTGAATGATGTTATTCTTGCGGGAACTGTAAGGAATTAATGATGTAATATACGTAAAAAATAATTTAAGGAAAAACTCCATCGTGGGTGACAACAAACAACAGGTTTTATAGTTATCAAAACAATGTTCTTATTTATTTGCTTTGATTAAAATGAGACGAGACTTTATGGATTTGCAACAAAATGACATCGCCATTACAAAGAAATTAAAATTTCCAACTACACGTAGATGAATTTTTTGGAAAGTGCGATGGCATTATCGATGGATTATACTCAAAAATGAAACAAGTGAAGTAATGGATTATGGATTACCAGAATCAGAAGGCAAAACGGTGACCACACGAGTAGCTTCTCCTTCACCAAGTCTAGTGCTAGCTGATACCCAGAACTGATGTGTGGCTCGCGGTGGAGATCTCGCTGTCTCGTGAGACAGGGTGCTCGGAGACAACATTCGTTTGTGAGTACCTTCCTAAGGGAATAAAAAAGATTTATTTAAAGTTGAGACTGAGGTTAAACGTGTGTGTGAGGAAAAAATAGCAGCAGCCTTTTTTTATCAGCCTCCAAAATAAAAATAGACAAAATGTCACGATAGGCGTAGAAGGTGATAGAAAGAAAGTTGGTTTCAATTATCTGTAGTCGTAGTTTTATACAATGATGAAATGATGGGATGGCTACAAAACTACGGCTGTAGCACTGTAACTATGGAAAAATTTATCTATCCTAAAATTTGTAGCATAAATTATTGCAATTCGGAATCAGAACTATCGAGTATTCGCTAATTTACGTTTACACACTTATTGCTTTATCGTTATTCCTTAAAATTAAGCGCAAGAGACGTATTTACTTACTTCTCGACCATCTTCAATGACACTCATATACAGGGTGTATCCAACGAGGACTCCATTCGGAGCCGCGGGCGGTAGCCATGACACGAGTATCTTGTTTCGCGATGACACTACCGCCTTTATGTCAGCTGGTGCCGATGGAACTGAAACATGAAATGAATCCACTTTTTTCTCTGCTCTTGTGACTCTATCCGACAGCGATTGTTATTACTTAACCTCTTTTTAAAGTAATAACAATCGCTGTCGGATGGCGCACAATCCCATGCTATCACGAAATTAGCTTTACTTATTAACATTAAATAGCATATTTTACAAAGGGTAAAGGTAATGACACCATGGGGAATAACGAAAGGCAAATGATGAAGACAATATTTTTTTTTAGAAAAGTCATCAAAATAGTAATTCATGATGCTTAATTTCATAAATAACCTACCGTCTTCTTCGGTATGGCAATAAACTGGTGCGGCTCTAACGCCATCCCCAGCCGCGGTAAACGCGCAGACTGTCACAGAGTAGTTGGTGTACCGTCGCAGTCCAGATAATGTCGTGTGCAGACCTGATATCTGCTTGGTTACTGCCTCTTCATTGCCTGAAATAAATAGCGGTAATCTTTTATTTCAATACAATGTAATCCAAAGCCCTCCTTTTCACGTTGAACGCTACCATATGACAATAGAAGTGGTCAGAGCTGGCGAAACACCCTCTCCATCATACATATGGGCATAATTCATATACGAAGTACCCGAACATAAAAAAGTAGTTGAAAAAAATTAAATTACTTATGTTCTTTTCTGCAAAGCCCGGATCAGGCCTTGATTCATCATCGAGCAAACGTCCTCTGTCTTACGCCAAATGTCTCCAGCCTTTTACTCCAAATAGACTAAGTACATACCTATTTTTTTTAATAGTCTATTTTGTGTCCCACTGCTATGTAATGTAAAGGCTTCCCTTTTTCCATCCGACTTACTTTTTATGCAGTAGTATGAAACCATAGTAATGAGTGTATACGTACCATACCAATCAGTAACGGGAGCATACGTAACTCGGTAACCCTGGACCACGCCATTCCGGCCTCGCATCGGGGGCTGCTCCCACGATACCCGAACAGATTGCGAGCTCAGTGCTGTGCATTGAAGGGCTCCGGGTGGAAGACTTGGTACTGTAATTATAGAGTAAAGGTTTAAAGGCATATTTACATGGTTCGCTTGCAGGAGATAGTTTTACGATTTGGAAGATGATTTGTTTTCCAACGTGGTGACGATGCAGTAGTGGACGAATTTCATTCTCTAGCAAATGTTGTTCATACAAACTTTTTGCAGATTATTGCTCTAAAGAATTAGCTTACCATCTTCCATAGTAGTAGCTGTAGTAGGAGGCGACGCGGGTCCAGCTCCTCTACTATTATACGCTTGCACGACGACAGCATATGCGGCATGTTTCTGAAGCCCCGAGAGCGTGGTCCGGGCCCTGGCTGTACCCGCGCCTTCGACAGTGCGAACTGTGTATGATGCACCACCTGGACCGCTGGCACTTAGTATGGTGCTGTTGCTGTTGAGCTAAAAATTTTATTTTATATTAAGGAGAATATTAAATATAATTAAATCATTCATCTTAAAATCGATCGAACGGCTTTATGTAGTGACAATAAATAAACCGCAAGGGAACTGGGTACGTATTTTTAAAATTCCAAAATAAGATGAGATGACAATAAGCTTCTAACATTTCGATGTTTAACTCATATAGAATTTTTTGGCTTTGTGGCATTATAGAATGTGTGAGAGAAATCAAATTTGACATGGAAACCCTTTGCAGATAATGGTGTACAGTTCAGACAAAGTATTTTTGGATTGTTTTGATTTATAAATCAAAAAAGTGAATTTATTTACCTCAATACAAATAATGTAACTATGAAGTATAAACTTACCTCTTGAAAACCAACATAATATCCGAGAATATTTCCATTCCATAGATCTCGCTGTGGCGGTTCCCAACTCACTATCAACTCTGTTGAGCTTTTTGCTTCTACTCTTACATCTAAAGGTGGCCCGCTTGGCACTAAAATAAAGAACAATAATAATTGAAAAATAAAGTGATTTTAAGAACTTATGTAATATTCAAACTGATTCTCCTAAAAATAGCACATTCCAAAAAGAAGTCTTTGAGGGGGCTAATTCACGAATTTTAACAAGGCTTGTGTCTCATCTCGTTCTTTTTTAAACTATTTGGTTCGTTATAGTTAGAAATAAGGCCAAAAATTAAACATATTATGCCTTGTCAAAAATCATGATATTCATTTCAACAGTTGGTTGTTGGTTTGACATTTCAACAGCTACACTAATTAAATGACGCTCAATTTGTGCTGCTAATGATATAACAAATTCCCACTAGAACTTTTTGTCAAAACTGCAATACCTTCTTCAGTTGTGGTGACCTGCACCAGTTGGCTCGGCTCGCTTTGCCCTAGTCTGTTCTCAGCAATGATTCGTAGGTGATACGATGTGGCCGGCTGCAGATTTTGTACGCTTGCTGACGTCACACTCCCGGGAACTATGACCTTTTGAGGAGTTGTTGGCCAAGGCTCTGACGATAAAAATATGAATGTCTTTTTAATGACATGTTTAAAATTGTAGACGGGATAGTAATAAAATTTAATTATATTAAACTATAATTTTTAAACCATAACAAACACTAAAAATCTTTGAGCCATAAGAATAAACATTGATCATAGCGCGTACTAATTGTTGTGCAAAAATAACAAAAGACAATCATAATTTTTACTCTCTTAAATAATTACTTTTTTTTGTATACGGCCAGTAAGCTTTTGAATTTGAAACATAATTGTGTTGTCATTTAGATAATATGTAGGTATGTGCATAGAATATACTTATATCGAATATCTGTATAATTTTCGAGCGACTTTTGCACAGAGAGTTCATGAAATTTAGTTTTAGAAAGCCTTACCTGGAGCCTCTTTGTACTGGACAATGTAGTTGATGATGGGGCTGTTTCCCGCATATGGTTGGGTCCAAGATATTTGAATGGACCTTGACTGTTGATCTATTATCCTAATATTTTTCGGCATCTCTGGTACCTAAACATGAACAATTTTTTATTAGATTATAAGCTGTTAAACAACATCTGAGTTTTAAAATTGATAAAATTGTATTTACAATTTGGGAATTTGTTTCGTTCACGTGTTATATATATATATATACGAATGAATAAAAGGCGACGTCTATTAGGTGTAAGAGTGTAAGCTTTGTAATAAAAAAACTAAGTCTAATTTTGGCCATTAGGTCAGGATAGGTTAAAACTTAGCATTCCAAAGAAATTCTTAATATTTCAACAGCGGCAGAAGCAGAGATATCGAGCTATTTCAAATTAACCACTCGTAACGCTCCGTTTTATACAAGTTACCCCCTGATTGGCGGCAGAAACTCACTCTTTAAAAGTATCAATGAAATTCCACTGATCGGTACCTACGCAATGGAATCTAGTACTAACCTCTTGCACAACTAAATGAATGAGCATCTCGTCTTGTCCATAGGCATTGGACGCTCTACACGTGAGAGCGCCGGTGTCCTGTCTGTATGTTTGTAATATGCTGAGCTCGGAAACTAAACCATCGTCCAGCACTTGTTCTCGTATAGTATACCTGTAAAAATATTATTTTCAGATATTTCGCAGTAGCATATTAAATTTAAATGGTCGATTTTCCATTGAATTGAATTTGAATAAAGAGAATTTTCACAAAGGAAATAATGTAAAATATCAATACATTTTCAATAATATGGACTATTTATGATACGCAGACTCTGTCGTGTGGCGGTCCACGTAAAAAAGGTCTGGTAACAATAAAATATACTTAAAAAACTAGGTACCTTTTTACGCTTCAACAGTAACTCAATTTTTCAAAACACGTTTGTTAAATGTTCTACAAATCAATGTAGTTTAATATAGTAAGAACTGTCGGAAAGTAGGAGCGAAGGATGTGACTGGGAACCTTTGATCCAAATGATGAGCTATAGTGTGATGATGTGGACTCCTCCAGCTGACTTCAAGAGGAGCGTCCCCTGAAGCGGCACATTGCAGGTGAGCGGCCTCCCCTGCCGTCACTTGGACAGTTTTACTCTTCATCGGGAAACGGGCAGGCGCTGAAGACGGAAAATGTCAAGTAAAGATACAAACATAGGATTAAAAAATCATAATATATGCTGTAATAGTATGTATTACTATTACGTATTATTTGTATTTTACGACGGTGGCAATTAGGTTTTTATTGCATTTTGAGATGTGCGCAAGTTTATTTACAAGTTAATATGCTAAGCTGTAAGTACATTAATTATTAAGGCGTACCTATTTGGCAATTGATAAATCGATGTAATGATTCTTCTAATAATTTGTCAAAAATGTTATAAAGATTTTACTCCTTAAATATTCTACTTTATTACACCCACAAAATATTAATATCAAATAAATATGTTATGCGAATGCTTTAGATAAATAGAATTCTTGGATTTGATAAACCACATTGTTTAGCGAAAATCGGATACGAGTCGCAGAAAGATTTACTTGAAATTCCCAAAAAATATAAAGGACACAGAACGATTTTCTGTCAGAGAAATCATATTTTCTTCATTTTTATTTTGACAGCAAGTATTTATAAGCTAAGTTTTATGTAAATATTAAATCTGTTAATTATTTTCTAGATAGCCCACATAATTTACTATTTAGAGTTCCCAGGCCGCACACTTAAATTATAAAATTGGATTTCTAGGATGCCATCAATTTATTACGTAAAGCAATTTAGTGTCATTTCTAGACACTTTTCATTTACTTGGTGCGGCGGATGGCGGTCTCGGCACATTATTTATTATCCCTGTTTACGATACCCGCCATCTTTTTATGATTTACTGCCATTGATAAAGTCGCCCGTTAAAGTTCTACCAAGGAACGTACCAAGGACTTTTTCGTTTCATTAATATGATTATTTATAGATTTTGGTAATTATTTTGACGTCACCTATGTCCTTTTATATTTCCCTAGTATTACCATAGAATATATCAGTCTAAGTACGCAGATTTCCCCTTTTATTATTTCTGTCCTAACTAAAAAAAGTATAGTGTTTTTAATATTTCTCCATCGTTTTCATTCAATTCATCAGTACTCGTATTGAAAAGTTATGTAACACTCTTAATACCTTTATTTTCAACTGTAATTAGGTTTCAACTGTGGCCTAATCTATCAAATTCCAATCCAAGAAAACTTTAAACAGTATAAGAATATTGAGAAATCCAAGTAAATGGACTTCATAGACTTGAAGTAACCCCGTGTCAAACCGAAACAAACAGTCGGTAAATACGATTACGCCGGCGGAACTGTTTACCGAGCGTACGACGCGCGTGCTTGCCCCTGTATCGAGTGGAATATATCTTACCGACGTTTGCCTCCTCAATTAAGCCACATTTCAGTAGCTATTTAGACACTTCACTTAACATTCAGAGTGAATATATGTATGTTAAGTTATTGTTAACAACACATTCCTTAGTTTTGATCTCGTTACAGGTTTTGTATTGTTCTGTGACTTTTTTATTTTCTTCCCTCAACTTGTTGCCGATATATAAGTATCATGCCGCAGTATCTACTTAATAAAATAATTTTTACCCAAAAATATGTATGTTTTCTCTATTCGTATTCAATCATGAAACAATTTTTATTTATTATCAAAAAGCAAAATACATGAATTACAAAAGAGAATACAAAACACAAACCCAAAAATGTGTAAAGCTAAGATATTTTACGATATTTGCTCCCCAACAAAAGTCAATATCGGGAACACAAACACGTACACAGGAACTTATTCCAATGGCAGGCGACTGAAGCCAACTGTCTCGTTTTCCAATAAAAGAGACGTATTGCGACGGACGGCGGCCAAAAATAGTATGAGTACAGAAATTGTACCAATTTTTTCTAAATTTTCTTTTAACTGCTTGTGTTTGAAGTTCGAGTCGAATGTTACAATTTAGGTGAAAATTTAAAAATTAGTCTTTAACCGATTATACTGAAGTTCTGCATGAACGCGTTCTAGATACACATAATTATTAATAGAGCTGCCTATGTTGAAAGCTTAATTTGTACCTAGTAATGTCAATCATTTCTATTAAAGAGGTTTCGTATTTTAAACAAAAGAAGTATTTCGGAGCCTATGCGAATCTCTAATGTGTCATATTCGTATTTAAGTATAAATATTAGTATGCTGAAAATGTGGAAAGATGTAGTCTCTGCCTACCCCTCCGGGAAAAAGGCGTGATTTTATGTTATGTATGTATGCTGATAATAACTTTGTTTATTTGTAAGATCTGTATTGTACAGAAATTTACACAGTTTTAAAAAATAGTAGTTTGTACTATTTATAATAGTCGGTATTCACTTTTAGTATTATATAGTCGCTGTCTATCTCTTATCTCATTATTTTTACCAAATGGTCATTGAGTTTTCTGCTTAGACGCGCATCACATTGTCAATGGAATCACTCGCACACAGATATCACAGGAATTCCAATCCAACCACAAATTGGCGGTTGGCTATCATTAATTACATATATTGGTTAAATAAAATTAATAGTTGGTTTTCGTTCTGGACATAATGACATGAAATAAAATTAAAATTTCTTTGTTAAAATTATGAACCTTAAAGAGAAATAAAGTACCTACCATACGTCACGCCTGAAGGTTTTGTGTGTCTCTACGCCATATATCATCAAAACGGATGTTTAAGAATGAAGTGATAAGAGCAGTGGAAATAAGTTACGCAAGCTAGAGATGCTATTTAACACTTTTTATCGAGGTAGACGCAGCCTTAACTGAGAATGGTGATAAAATGGACTTCCTTTTATTACGATATAATGGAAGTTATTTAAGCAATTTGAGTGAATTATGGCGGAGATAAATTCTACGGAATTCAATACATTGTAACATGTTTTTCTACTTTCTTTCTTCACATTTCACAAAAGGTCGCATGATTATTTTGTGGAATATAGTACCTATTTATTTCTAGTGATGTTATTACATTGGGTGACATTACATGAGAGAAACATAGCCCACTCTTCATACAAACCTAAACCATAGGACGGTCAAGCCTCTTTGAAGGAGATCGCATAAAGGTTTATAAGTAAATAACTTTTCTGTTCTTGCATCTTGCATCTTCTTCTTTAGGCGTTAGTCCCAGTTACCTTTCTGCAGAGGAGCTTAGGGTTTATGAGCATGATCCTGGATTGGATAAATTTCTTTATGTTATCATGCATATATATCTGATTTCCATAGGGGTGACCAGAGACTATGGATTTCTCACTCTTACAATAACACTCTTTCTGCCTCAACTTTCATCACTCTTCGTACATTTTCTGTCGTTAGCGGCAAATGTTAGTAGTTCAACTTTGACTGCGAAGATTTCGGTTAATACGCCTCTATTATTTATATAATAGCGACGAAATGGAGTTGTCCATAAGTTTGTGTTCATCAAGTTTGAGATTCCTAGCGGGCAGCGGCGAGTGGGGGCCCTTGGGACATTCTTGCGGTATTAATCGGGCTTGTTGTGGGTTAGGAACTTGAGAGTATATCCTTGAATAAATAAAGACGTAGTAGTCGCTGCTACCAAGTTTCCAAGATAAACTATGTATCGATAGAGATTTGTTTTAACAATATTTGTGTTAATGTGTTTCATATCAATCAATTTTTACTATGACAAAATGGCCTGACAACAACACTTTAAAATTTCAAAACAAATTCATTAAAAATTACTCCGAGAAACCCCACAAAACGAGAAAAATTAAATGCATGTACCCAGTAGTATTATTCTCGCATTTGTGGGTGGACCGCGGGTAATGCATTTAGAAAATTAAGCATTATAGGTACATATAATTATATAATTTTAAGTTTATCAATGGAAGAGAAATATAACCCCTGGTATATCCAGTTACGTTGAGGTGAACTATAGGAAGAAAAACTCCATTGGTACACCCATCAGGGTGAACTACGAGTATGGTCTGGTCAAAATGTTTTAGTATTTCTATTATAATAACAAAGATATTAAGGAAATGACAAACATACAAACTAATATTCTTTTGCCAATTAACAAAAGCAATAAAGTCTTTCTATATGCGTGACCAAATAAATAGTCTTATAAGGTCACAACGTATCCAATTGGAGACACATGGAGCTATCCTGCCTAATACACTTGGAGTCAGTCCAATCCAATAAAAATACGCCCTGATGGCAGAATCAACACACAATAAGCGAAGAGCTAACAGACTTTTATGGGCTGTATTGTGGATACACGAGAACGTTTGTTATTTATTAGTATTTAAGGATAAACAAGCGGCGATTAAGCCTAACTTGGGCACTATTAGCAACGGTTATCACAGTTAATAAATTAATGAACAGGTTTTGATTATACGCTTACTTATTTAGTATTTGAATCTAAACTATTACGTATTTTAATTTTCTGTATTATATTCTTGGGTATATGAAAAGGTATATAATATATGTATGTGTGTATATAAATAATTAATAATGCTTCTTTTCTTTTTTAACAGAATAATCCATACATAAGGTAAAAGCTCCTAATACGGCGGTAGTCAAAATCGCTTCCAATTACGGTGGTATTTATATTTCTTAGTTTTATTCCTGTTCTATTCAGTGTAAGTACATCATAACGCAAATGTCTTATTCTAAATTTATTACGTCACGACTTAACCGACATTTGCAACTACAACACATTGGCAACATAACAAAATCAATCAGTTTGTGTCACGGCATCGACGGAACAGGTGTTTTCATACAAACGCGGAACAACAAAAGTAAGCACACTAATATTTACAAAGGCTATTTTTCGTATTAATAGGCCGTTCAAGTTTGTTTATGAATAACTTATAGCATTTCCCTACTTTTAAATTTTTAAATTAAATAGCTTGTTTCACGTTTGTAACTCAGTTTTTACCCAAAAAATAAGAAATAAAATACCGCCGTAATAGGATACGAATTTTATAGACTAATCCTAACTCGGTGGTATAACTCCGTAATAGGAAAAATACTGATAAAATTTAATTGTTTATAACTTTCAAATTATTAAGTTTTTGAATTAGTTAAAAGTTCAATTGAAATAATTATTAATCTCATAAATTAATAACCATATTCTGAGGTATGTGTTCTCAATTAGAAATCTAGTTAAATAATAAAACTGTTGAGTACAAAATGTTCGTTTCTTAGGAGGGGTAAAAATTGAGAGGTGTGTTTTAATTTATCACAAATAATATCCTGTGTATAACTGTTACTTCAGTTTTACACATCTTAGCCACAAAATAGTTGTAGTTTGATTAAAAATTTACACTCTTTTGTTAATCGGAATTTTGATGGGTCAGAATTAGGATTATTAAAAACACGAGTAGTTTTCCTAATACGGTGGTAGTTATTTCCAGGTAACTCTGTATTAGGTAATATGGTTTCCTATTATGGCTTTATTAATTAAACAGAAAATCACAAGATTTTAGGGTTTCGTAAATAAATAAAAAAATCGTCTTTTTTCTGATTCTTATTTTTTATAAATGTTTTTTTTTTTTTTGTAAAATCAAAAACATTGAAATAATTAAATATTTTAATATCAATTAATGCAATCTACGTAATTGTTCTTTTTATTTTTTCATAGCTCAATTCAGGCAGCAGTGGCAGCGGGCAGCATTGACGCAAGTTTTAAAAGAGTTTTAAACTTTATTTTCATTATTTTATAGACCAGTAATCGCTCGAAAAAATAAAACTGTTGGTGGCTGATGCGGCGTCGGTTGCTGACGACAGCCAGCAGTTTTGAAGCGAAGCTAGTCTAGTAGCGAACGTTTAAAATTCTTCCGAAGCTGTAAATGCTCTTCGGGCTGCTGTCGACCACTGTAACTGCAGCCTGAATTGACCCTAAACTTTACTTAGGTATGTTATATTAAGTTCACTTCCCATTACTAAAGTGATTATTTTTTAATATGTAAAACTTTTAGTTACAGTTTACTATCCTCTGCGGAGTGTTAGTTTTTGAAAGACTGATGTTATAAATATTTCATTATTGTTACTTTTTGTTCCTCTACGAAGTGTTGATTTTTGAAAGATTTTAGATGATTGTTATTGTTCGTCATTATTTCTTAGCCAAAGTAACTAATTGTAATAAAAAATAAAACTTAATTCCTAAATGAACCTGCATTTTTTTATATTGTTAAATCCGTGAAAGCTGTACACACGCGTGTAGAAAACACTAAATAATAATATATACATATAATATATACTTTAAATAAATAATATACTTTAAATTCAAAGTCGTCTTTAATTTCATTAAAGTGAAATAATGTAATTAAATAGTCAATGAACGAAAAACTTACAATAAAGGTAGGTACTTACACATTTCTATTATTGTTATACATATTATTTGTACGGAACCTAAATTAATGTACTTCCTGACCCTCCGTATTAGGAGCCGTCTACCGCAGTAATAGGCTCTGACCAAAATCATACCTCCGTATTAGGGAAAATCGACCTGCCTTTTTAAATATTTTTTTTAAATAAGAAATCGCATGAAAGGATACTTAGACTCAACAGCAATACAAAATTTAAATTCCATTTTAGATAATAATTTTGTTTGGAACCTTTAAAAATACTTACTTATGCTTATTTTTGCTTCTTACTTTCAAATGTTGCGAAATACCTCCGTAATAGGTGCTTTTACCTTAATACTTTATAATAAAATTGTAACTGACTAACTGAAGCCAAAAATGTTATTTTTGGAATTTATATCTGTCTGTAGATATGTTTGTTCTCACATCGTGTGAAAACTTTTAGAATGCGGTTTTCTAAGATGTGTGTAGCTTAGTTGAATTAAAAACCTATACAAATTATCTTGTCCTAGTTAATAATATATTTTATTAAGTTTAATACCAATATAATGTAAACTTGTGGATGAAGCGAAGGAAGTATGCAGAGATCGTGGCAAGTGGAAAGAGGTAGTCTCTGCCTACCCCTCCGGGAAAGAGGCGTGATTTTATGTATGTGTAATGTAAACAAGGCATTAATAGTTAATGTGATACATACATACATACATATGATCACGTCTATATCCCTTGCGGGGTAGACAGAGCCAACAGTCTTGAAAAGACTGAATGGCCACGTTCAGCTATTTGGCTTAATGATAGAACCGGGATTCAAATAGTGACAGGTTGCTAGCCCATCGCCTAAAAGAGGAATCCTAAGTTTATAAGCCTATCCCTTAGTCGCCTTTTACGACATCCATGGGAAAGAGATGGAGTGGTCCTATTCTTTTTTGTAATAGTGCCGGGAACCACACGGCACTAGAGCATATTGTTAAGTAGCACTATGTGATACTTAACAATATCCCCTCAAGACACGACCCAAAGTACGATATCCATTGTTTACAACGTAAACATTCAGCCTACGTGACTGAATTCAGCATTTTGGTCAGTGAGCCTTTTTAATCTATTCGTACCTCCATATTAGGTCTGGTGTATTGGTTGGGTTGAGAAAAAAACAGTATCAAAATTCAGTGGCTTTGACGTGAAAGACAGGCAAAAAACATACACATTTATAATATTATTATACTTGTAGGTATTTAATTATAAGTACGGTGCCCTAATGCTAGTCACCACCGGGGAACTAAATGCTAAAAGCATTCTATTTTACCTTTTAACCTTTCGAAAATATAGCAAGTGTCAGTTTGAGATCGATTCGAAAACCTTCTAGGAATTTCATTAAGTGCTCTTTACTCTAAAAAAAGGTTTCTATCACGCCTGTAATGTGTAAAAGTATTTGGTCACCACTTCAAAGGGATTTGTTGTCAGCAAAAGCTAATAAGATATGAGTTTTATTTGTTCTGTCTTACCGAGTAAACACGAAACTACTTGACTTTTATTGGGATAAAGAGACCTTGAAGAAGGTTATAATCTTTTTATTATTCAAGAATCTGCACAAATATAAATCTAGTAAAAGAATAAATCGCATCTGGTAATTGGAATTTTCGAAAAAGGTGAAAACAAAAATTTGCATCGCACTACGCAAAATATTTTTTATTATTTTTCCTAACGGTAAAGTAGCTAAATAGTAATTATAATTAAAACTGCTACATAAGTTGCTACCTTACCTCGTAGTTACTGCTACGACGATTGCTACGAGAATTCGTAGCTCACTGTTGTCGTCGTTGAAAATATTACATCACTTCACGATATTAGTAAAAATTACTTCCAAAACGAAATCACGCCTCTTTCCCAGAGGGGTAGGCAGAGTGTACCAAATAAATCAAGTACTTACCATTAACTTTCAAAAATATCAGTTTGCTTAGCCCAGCACCTATGTCATTCCTGGCTTCACATAGGTAATGTCCTTCGCTGTCTTTGGCTACTCTCTCGAAGACCAGGGACCCGTTCTCCAAAACCCTCGAGCTGCCTTCAAACATGAAGTCTTTGTACTCCCCTGGAGTATTGCCTGGACGACAAAAGTTTATTATTCATATAAATATATTAATAAAATCAAGAACATATTTAAAACATGTACTAGTTAATTTGTTTTGATTGTCTAAGGAAGTTTTTAGTTATACCTAATTGTAGAAATTTGTTTTCGTTCTTGTTTACAATTAGTTACTGGTTAGTAATTTTGCAGTACAACACATAACCCAGTTATTTTTAATCTTAACGTAATTTGAACTCTCTCAAATTCACAAATTTTGACAGATAATTTACTAGTAACTTTAACATACCGACAGCCTTCTTCCACGTAATGGCAGGTTTGGGGTAGCCTTCTGCCTGGCACTGCAGAGTGACGTCCTGGCCCGCCGCCACCGCCACGTCGTTGGGCTCCAACCGCCATCGAGGCGGAACTAAGTAGGTGCAAAAATATTGAAAATCTCAAAAATATATTTTATAGAATATACTAATAAAGAAAAAAGTTGATTGATAATCAATAAACTCACAATATAAACTATTAAATGTATGTTCCTGAATTTGGTATAAGTATCGATCAAAAATAATTACACATCGATTAAGGGATTATTCAAAAAAGCTTTTTTTTTTACAAAACGGTAACTACCACCTTCATTACCACGGTTATTATGAAAAGTCATTGTTCATTGAAATTGGTCTCAATCGAAGGATGGGTTCTTCGATAATTGAAGTCTTTGTAAACTAAAGATTTCGGTGAAGTTTTAAACACAAGCGTAATTATAAGTTCAGCTTACCGTTAACTGTGAGCGGCACTGTAAATCTTTCCGAACCAGCCACATTTGACGCTATGCACGTGTAATTCCCGCTATGAAGCGAAGTTATATGTTCTATGACCAGTGATGCACTATACTCGTCCATTCTCCTAGTAATTATTCCGCTGGGCGCATACGGCGATGACGTCACGGGCTGCCCGTTCTTCTCCCATCGAAACGCGATAGGCAAGTCACCTTCGAGAATTTGGCAAGATATAGCGGCCCTCATTCCTTCCCGCAGTAGGTTCGTGAGCGGCTGAATTGGCAAGATTTTCGGTTGGACTGGAATTAATAAGACGAATTAATATCTGTTAATAATTTATTTCAATTTTAAAGATGTAAGTAAAATATTTAAAATTGAAATATTTTGAGAAACATTTCAGTAAAGTAATGATGGAATAACAATCTATTGGATTATGAATTTAATTTTATTTGATTTAAGTAGGTATCTACTTTGTGTTTCTTTTTGTCTTTTTTATAGCAAGTGTGTCGCATTATATATTTTGAACAAAACGAGCTTTAACTTGATTCCTTATGTCACGATATAAGTACTTGGATGATACATGCATACATACACATAACATGTCTTTATCTTTTACTGGATGGATAGAACTAATAATCATAAGACTCAAAAGGTTTTAGATAGGTGACTTGTCTGCCTTAGATTATTTACGTTATTATTCCTATTTTTATATTGCTGGTCTATCGCCAAACTTAACAAAACTCATGAAAGGTTTTCAGAACCAATAGCATTTCACGTTTAATTTTAAGTAGTCACCTTAAACTTTACTGTTAATTAATGTTAAATCTTTAAATTCCGTTTACGGCTCGATCTGGAGTACCTTTCGGAGTTTCCCTTTTGCAGTTTTCTTTTTTAATGTATTTTTTTCTTTTATTAGCCTATTAACTGTGGAAAGCTAGAATTTTAACGCTCGGGAGATGGCCCGGAGAAGCGTACGCGCTAACTTTAATGAATTACGGATGAGTGAGTCCGCCCCTCTTGAATTTGTGATTTTATGGAGCTTTAAATCCTACTACCTACACAAAATGAGAAAGTTTATATATAAACCATTGTAATGAGAGTGATATACGTACGCAACTTTACTAGTTAAGTAAAGTTAGGCTTACGAATTGTTTCCACAAGCGGAAGTTTACCTTTAGTTAGCTACGTGGAATTTGACCATTTGTCAGCAAGCACTACCCTGTAAGGGGATCATTATATCTTTTAGCATTATTGTATTTTTTTAGTATTTCCTCACTCAATCACACTATATCATATAGCATGGCAGAGAACTAAAGTAATTTTACATCATATTATTATTAGCTCACATCATTGTATGAACATGAACATAAAACAAAATAACTGGGCTTAAAACCCCAAAGGTTAAAATAAATATTGTATTCAGTTCATTTAAATCCTCAAACAAATTCGCGGGTAGGTATTATTCCATAAATTGGGCAACACAGTCGAGGTATTTACTGGTAATCAGTAACAGATATTGCTGGAATTGGCAATCCGATGAAGATAAAAGTGGCATTAACATTTGGCTCGTTAAATGGAAACGTTTGAACAAACTAGGATTAACGGAACGTGTGAAATTGGCCAGACTATTTCTATTACTTTTTTATAAGTGTTGGTTGACGCTTACCAACGTATAAATGTTTTAGGAATTAACTGTGGTGTATCTTTGTACCATGAGGTACATTCGAAAAGAGAGAAAGTTTTTACGCGGTCTGACACCTAATTGACCTCTACAATCTTTAGGAGTTGCGTAAATATGCAAGTTTCCAAATGATGTGTTCGTATTTGTAATAAGCCTGATTTGCTCTTTTTATTTTTGCAATGATACAGAAGTCATTCTGATCCAAACGTTTTTTCGATTCTTCTAGTGCTGCGTTGCTAGTAAAGCTAATAGATAATTTACTAACCTAATATCTGCACTTCGACGTCCCTGCGGGCGGCGTGTCGCTGCCTGTTGGCCGCTTGGCACGTATACGTGCCGGCGTCTTCGCCTCGCTGAGTTTGCTCCACGATGAGAGTCCCATTGGGAAATACCTTCTGACGCCGGTTCAGCGGTAGTGTTTGCCCGTCTGTCAAATTAATTTATTATTTGGATTATGTATTCTAAATTTCAAAACTTTAAAAAGCCATTTATTTTGTTATTTTTATAAAAAGAATGTAAATACGTATAAAAGAGGTCCCGCAGCCCAAACCGCTGGGCCAAGAAATTAAAAATTTTACTTGTAGGTTTGACGGTATTTATTACACGGGCGCAATATAGTAAACAAATGAGACCGCCGAAAATTGTTCCAGACTCAAAATAAACGTCTATTTCCTGATTATTCGAAAGAAATAATTTACACATTACCTACGTATCTTACTGTTCATTTATCCGTTGCATATATTTAAAAGAACAAGTAAGTAAACCGTAAATTGCATTGTAAATATGCTATTTATTTATTGTTATAATTAAATTTAATATTTGTAAAAGCAAGTAATTGATAAATCTACGTGATTGCTAAGAAATATATTCCACAGTTTGACTATAAAACCCAAATTTACTTTTGTGGTTTGACTGTTCCATTTGGATAACATTAAACAATCAAATTCAATCCAAACTTTCATTTAGATCCATTGATGAACTTCTAATAAAGATAGTTTCCAAAAACACCAGATACTGTGATAAATCCCTTTGATTTCACTTTGGTCCCAAGCAATTATCTCGGATGCAGGATAAAAGGACTTTTGACACCATTAAAACGGTCTCCAGAGCAAAGAAACAAACGGGACAAAGGAATTACTATGGTTTCTCGAAACATACTTTGTCAGGCATTTACCAATACTTTCGTTATGTGTGATGCCATATTGCATTGCAATTTAGCCAAAGTTTCCTGATTTCTAAATCAAAAAACAGAAAAATCTCACAAAAATATGAGAAAGATCAAGAAAGAAGCTCAGAACTAATGAATTAATTATGACTGAATTGGCTTGGGAAAATAAAAAATGTTTTTAATTTTAAAATCTTTATAAGATTTTATATGTTTGTATGTTAAAACACCAAAAAATAACTGTAAGTAGGCAGGTAAGTACATTATGTTTGTTGCCTTCTTTAAACGTCGATTGTACCTGCTCTTGGAGTATCAAAATAGCGCACTTACGTCGTCTATATTAGAAGTAGACTATTCTATATCAACACGAAATTTTCTTCTCGTTCCTATTTGAAATTAACCAGACATTTTCCTACGATCCAATTAAGGACGCCCTAACTTATTCTGGCCTTGTTTAAGCAGCCAAGAATCCCACAAACAAAGTAGTAAAACAAAAGCCGAAGAAAATTGAATAGAGCTCAGTTATAAGGCTAACCGCGTTCTTGGATTCTCAGCGTAGATATTTTTATCACATCTTTAAGATTCACAAGAAGATAGCGTTACTAGAAAATAAAATAGGAAAAAAGACTTGTATGATTTCACGTAAACATAAACATAGTTAACATTTACGTTCATGAGAATAAAATGAAAATTCAATATTTTGGTAATTTTACACAGCAGCAGTTAAAAAAGTAATTAAAATAATTATCCTAATTATCTCATATTTATAACTATAAAGATAAACATTTCCAATGAAGACTGTATGTTTAATAGTACCGGAAGATCCGGGTAAGATCAAATTAAGGAGAGCCACTCCTTCGCAATTTTCTTTGGAGAGGGACCCTCGTCAACAGCGGACTTTATCTTTTTCACAGTACTCTCATTAAGCTGACCTCACCATTCTGATACCTGCATTGATAAAAAGGTCGGCCTTACAAATCAGACATTAAAATCAAGTATATTCTGTGAACCGGCCACAATCCCTTGACAGGTTGGGTTTTGTACTATGCTCAGAGAGAACGCAGTATTTTAATCGAAATTCAGATTTTGCTGTTAGACAACGTTGAATGTACTTAATTACTACGCTTTTATTTTAACTAAATATTTATAAAATAAAGTTACCTCCCATCGCGGCCTTTCATATTTCTCATAAACTTGCCATAAAAAAAATGTTTGGCATCTAAATAAATTGGAGGAAGAAAGCAGTAAGTATTCAAAACTTTACCACTTTAATAGTTGGTACCTATTACTAGTATCTACAACTTTCAGAAAATCGAGAGCAATTTTCTCAACAGCTCACTAATTAATTCAACGTGCATACTTCACACTTAGCACTCAAAACAGCAGCGTCAAAGTTCACTGACCCAATTTGATATGCGCCATACTTATTTAATTTGAAAATTGGGTGTTTGAAAGGCACGGCACATTTTGGCCAAACTTCGTCGGCGGTTAGCGAAATTTTATTTTGCACCGCTCCAAACTCGAGCGTCTGTGTGGAACAATTTCAAATTAGAAATTATTTTGTTTGGTTTTGAAGCTTAAAGTTTCCAAGTGAGTAGGTACGAGTATGGAGCAATTTCTGCTGGCAATAAAGTTGTCGATTGGTTTAGATTTATAGCCATTTGAAGGTTCGGTATGACATTGGAAATTGAAATTAAATTTGTAGACGGTATCACAAACCTGTAGGTACCTAACTTTACTGCAATCGATCGTGATATCATCAGCCCATCATTTAGAGCAACTGATCTGTTTTTTTCCTGTATATATATATAATACATTTTACAAATGTTGGTTACAAAGGTATATTTGACTTTCACTTACATTTTACTTACATTTTAAAACTTAGTATAAGTGAAAGTTTTGGCTAAAGTTTACGTATATTATTACAGCTATTTCTTTAACATACATACAAATGGTCACGTATATATCCCTTGTGGGGAAGATAGGCCACGTTCAGCTTTTTGACTTAATGATAGAATTGAGATTCAAATAGTGACAGGTTGCTAGGCCATCGCCTAAAAAAGAATCCCAAGTTTGTTTTGGTCCTATTCTTTTCGTGGCACTGTCGCGAACCACACGGCACAACAATTTCCTTAACAATTTCATATAAATTATCCTTTAACTTCATAATAGAACCACTCTACGACTACGGCAACTAATGGATAGGCTTATAAACTTGAATTTTCTTTTGTAGCCGATGGGCTACCAACCTATCACTATTTAAATCTAAATTCATCATAAAGCCATACAGCTGAACGTGGCCTTTCAGTCTTTTCAAGACTGTTGGCTCTGTCTACCTCGCAAGGGATATAGACAAGACTATATGTATGTACGTTATCATTTAACAATCAACGTATGTAACTAAATATCTCTCTATAGTGAAATACATAGTTCTACATCGAAATGTTTATAGGCAACGAATCGAGCAGTACAGCCCACAGCTACACCACAGACCGCACAGTTCACTTGTTTGCGGATTTTACAGCTAGCAATAGCTTACTGTATTTGTTGCAAATAACAGACGGTTCGGGTAAACATTGTTTAATATTTTATATTGGAAAAATATTATTCCGATCTAAGCATCAACTAAATGTTATATTGGGATAAAGATTTATTCGTATTTCTTTTAAATCAATTAATTAGAAATTAATTAAAACAGATTTCAAACAATTCTTCAGTGGAGTGTCCCTGAACAAAATCTTAGTTATGATTAGAGTAACGATATTTTGTTGGGCGATGGACATCGTTATGTTATTTTCTCATAACTATAAACAGTCCATTAAAATTCTAAATTATTATTGTTTCAAAATTTCATGTATTTAATATCATCGACAGTACCGTATTTTCTTTTCCCATAATAATCCCTCTGGAAATTACCTGTAAATTTATTTCTGAACTTTGCGGCTCCGCGTAAACGACGTTTTGTATGAATAAAACATGGCGTTTGAGAATAGCTTGTCACTCAACTTGTGGAATATGTAGCAGCTTGAAATTATGTTAGACTAACTGTTCAGTCACCTGCCTGTATGTATCAGTAGATATATCCATGAGTGGTGAAATGTAGATGAAGATTTCAACAAATATTAAACATATATTATTAAAATAAATAAATACATATGGGATAAATTACACAGATTGATTTAGCCTCGAAATAAGTTGGAGACTTGAGTTACGAGATACCTACTTACTCAACCGTAATAAATACTTATATAGATAGACATCCACGGCCCGGGTCAACCAGAAAAAGTTCATTTCTCATCATGCCCTGGCCTAGATTAGAACCCAGGACCAACTGTGACACAGACAAGCTCACTACCGCTGCGCCACAGAGGCAGTTTAGATAATAGTTAAAATTAGTTCGTAATGGATATATTATTTTGAATAATAATGAATTATTTTATGTACATTGGAAGAGATAGTGATATATTTTAAATAATTATAACTACAAATTGGAACAGGAAAACGAAAAATAATGAATGTTAAAATGACGAATTCTAATTAAAAATCGATTGATTAAGTAAAAGGACACAGAAAAATATATAATTACAACAAATACCTGCCTTGTGGGATTGTAACGTTAGGTTGTCTACTAGGTATATTTTGGATTATAACAGAAAACAAGTATCACTGAAGTAACAAATATTTTCTTCATGCCTCCATTTCCAGCATAAGTCTTAGGAATACGAAAGAAATAAATGACACATTTCTTATAGAAAATCAACTTGAGAAAGGTGAAAATATAATTTCCGACCTAGAAGCTCACGGCAGCAATTCAATTTCAGGACGTAATGTAGGGGCGAAAATTATGGCAATTTTTTATCATTAACATGGCAACCTGAGGAAACTTCTGGCAATAACTTTTATATTTACCAATGAAAAAGTCACAGATCATACGTACAGACACAGTTTTAGATTTGCCATCATTAAATTTAAATAAGTGTTGGAACTGAAAATAAATCAATTCATATTTTTAACTTGAACTCTTAATTATGTTTTACTTAAATATTAGTCGTTTTACTTCAGTATCATCATAAAGCGGACCACAGGCTCTGTTCGGAGAGGATATTGCTGGACTATCGGGTCTAATACTTTGTATGGAAAGGACGATGGAGTCTCAAAATAAGATAAACAATGCTCACCGTGCCATAAGAACGAGAGAGATATATAAAATAGCGTATGCATCCGATACCAATAAGAAGTACTTAATAGCGACCATAAACATAGCTTTGAAGACATGTAAGATTACAAAGTGGGGTTAATAGTACTATCGGAGTAGAACTCAGTTTTAACGCCCGATAAAAAGTTAGCTAGTTAAATTGAATTTTAGTTCGCAGCGGACTGGACTTTTGAAGAATTGACGTCGCTAAATTTGCTAGCATGGAGTTATAAAAACTTTTTTATATTTCTATGGTTTATTGCTTGAATACTGTGTTTGTGTGAGAAATGAACACTTTTTTCAACACAAATTATTTGTAAACACATTTATTGTACCTTGAAATATTTAACATAAACCGGCTTTAAAATAACTGGTCAAATTGAAATAAGTAAATAAAAAATGAAAAGAATAAAAGGTCATTTAATTATTTTTCTAGAAATTATTAACATTAAAAGATTTTTCAACCATAAAAACGGATAGAGAAGAAGAAATAGTCACTGGTACGTGGCCGAGGAAGGATTTGAACGGTGCCCCCACACGCATTATTTTGTTTTTTACATGAATAACCTCAAAATAAACTTCATGCTCTTTATATTTAAACATACAATGAAAGACATTAAACAAGTCTTTTGAAATATTCCCGTAGAAGGCTGATTTGTTCTACACTAAAGTTCATAGCACGTGCATGTTAGTAGTTTGGCCGGGAAGACTGGGAACCGTGCCAGGGCGTCCAGTAAATATCGACACGGATATTTGGCAAAGAATCGGTGGGCGGCCAATGTATGCGGAAATTAGCAAATGAAGCATCTTCTGTGATTAATCCTGTAGCGATTAGGATGTCGAGTCAATGAACTTGCAGTGTGCTTAGTAGGGATTATTTAATGACTAGTTATATAGTTTACTTAAAATTTCCTGTACACATATCAACCCTGGACATATATTTTTATTTTTTGCAGACTTTTCTTGATTGCAGACTTTTACCTAATACTTACAGTCGTCAGCACTACTTACCTTATTTAATTTTGGTACCCAGTTGGATACTAGATACCCTAATTAGAGTATCATTTCAAGTAAGAACAATGAGCTAGAGTAAAAGTACTTAGGTTTAAGCTTGCAGAGAGCCGGCAGCTTAAATAGTTAAGTCTTTTGCCGGACCGCACCTTTGTTCAGACTTTATTAACTTACCGCAGGCAAATACACGTGTCTACATTAAATTGTAACAAAAATTAAACTTCTTGGCGCCCAACAACTTTTGTTCGAAGGAAAAAATATATTACTCGTATCCATCGTTAAGGTGTTTAAATACACGAGTCATTAAAATAAGTTCGCGGCTAATAGAAGACTAACTCATTTATACATTTCTTCTTGCATATTAAAAAGGATGAAAATTCAAGGCCTATTTCAAAAATAAGAAATAATTGCTTTTCATTATGACCTGACCGGAAATCGTGAATCAGCGATAGACAAAGTACCTGACTGACTGCACCAGGCTGTGAAACAAAACTCAGAATAGTTTTTAAACTCACCTCGCTCCCATGTTATAGACTCTATAGGGTAACCCGCTACTGGGCATTTGATGTTCAAATCGCTTCCAGCAACAGCCGTGACTTTGGGCATTTCTCTGATGTAAGGCAGTCCATACACGTTCACTCTTGCCGCATGTATCGCCTTCCCAGCTGTGTTTGACGCTACACAGGCGTATTCGCCGCCATCTTGTTCGGTTACTCTGCTGATGTTAAGATGGCTGACGACGTCGTCTTGTAGAGTGACGTGTTGGCCAACCACAAACCTGTTGGTTTTTATATACAGATGAAAAGTAAGTTAAGTTTTAATAGGATACCGAAAAATCGCAATCATACAAGCACCATTAGGTGCGCAACCTTTTTCGTAATGGAAATCGTTTAATCGAATCCTCAGATATTGATTTGAAGAAAAACATACAAATTAACCACAAGTATATATTACTTGCTTATATTCCGGTATTTACCTTGGATTTGTTGGTATAGGAAATCCATCCAGTAGCCACGTAAACTGTGGTGGTGGATGACCCATGGCCACACATTTGAGAGATACGCTGGGTCCAGGCTGAAGAGTTTGCTCGGAGAACCAGTACACTAACTCTGGTTTAGATTCTGAAGATAAAAAAGTAGAATTTATTTCTTAATATCATAAATTTCAGATTTTAGTGTTAATTGTCATGCTTTAAAAAACAATTTTTAACAATTTTGTGGAGATCAATAGCATCTGCACATCCCTTCAGAAATCAGGCGTCATAAATATTTTAATGTTGAAAACTATTTTAATGTTTGCTGATGTTATAATTCGAAAAGACTGAAATGGTAACTTAAAAAGAAAAAAAACTGAAACCGATTTTATCTATCCCAACTAACCACCCTTTATGAAACCATTTTATTATAAACGAAAGGGAGATATCCCGAGCAGGATCCGTTTAATTTGCGTATCGGCTAAGCTGTATAACCAGCGAAGTGGATGGACCAACTATAGAAACAGCGGACGTAAATCCGACAGAAGCGGCAGTAGGCACGACTTCATTCTGACCATGGTTTTTAAATGTTAGATGTATAAAAAACTAATTTTAAATATCCAAAAGTTTATTAATTAAATTTAAATCTGATTAAAAGTTGCAATATGTAATTTAAGAAACGATGTATGTCATTCGTAAAAGTACAATAAGTATTGTTGATATTTTTCAGTCTGTGTTTTCAGTTGACGTCGCAGCAATTAATCTTCTTTTTAAACAAGTGTTTAGTAAAATTTTGGTTTGATATCATATACTAAATGGTTTTCATTTTATGTACATAGTAGCTATCTAGTTTTCTTGCGAAACCTTATTTTATCGTTGTAAAAAATTTTCATCGACTAAAGCATGAAGAAAAAGTGAGTTACTTTCTTTTTACATTTAAGCACATCTGATAAGTGTATACAGTTTTATATCCTGGGTAGTAGTAACTGCGACAACTTCGCCTTAAACAAATGGCTAAACGGACACTTCTCAAAGTTTGTATTTGTTACTGTCTAGTCTAACACAATGACTCAAAACTATATTAATGTAGGGATTAGTAACAAAGCCCTGTTACTCCCTTGCGTGCGACCTTTTTTCATGAAAGGATGAAGGGATTAGACGCTTCTGCTCGCCTTTAATAACAAAGGAACAGTCAAGGAATTACCCAACACGTGCTTAGAAATGTAGAACAAAGCCACATCAACTATATTACGAGCAAACATGTTTACCTATAAATATTTTATGTACAGTCGCCTTCAGAGAAACTAGACCACGTTATGGTTTTGGCATGTATGATTTCTACCCAAAATTATTCCATATAAGTTGGGTAGGACTCGGCCCGCGTGCGTCCAGATACCTACTGAGAATTAAATTCCTAACTTACTAACGGACAGAATGACAGACATCGCAGAATAATAACTACTTCTTGCTCCGCTGCAGTTCATTTTTGTTCTTTGTGCATTACTAAGAAAGGATTTCTCCGATGTTCTTATAAATTGGAGAGATGTTTCTTAACATAATATGGAAGTGACTTATAGTACGTAATAAAAGTGGTTTCTACTATAAATGATACCAGTGGGAAAATATATCTACTTTGTTACGTTTAATAGAATATCTGACACGTATTTTTATATAACACGGTTTTTATCTTTTTCTTTTTTCTCTTTATGAGTTATAATACTACCAGTTGTACCTTCAGCTTCAGCTCACGTCATAGGTATATTAAAAGTTGCATTGCAGTCGGTATTTTATCTGTAGGTATAGAAGTCTTTATAAATGACGCAATAAAGTGAAAATTAAATTATTATCTAGTTTCCCCGTGGGCCAGATACATCCGTGCTCGAGAAAATGTAATAATGGAAGACCTTCATTAGGAATGTTGAATTGCTATACTTTGCTAAATGTAGGATAGCTACCATTTTGTAGTAGTAACATTTGAAGTATTTTACATACAATTATATAGGTTTTTGAAAAAGATGTGTGTGATTGTGATAGTGTAAGAGAACAAGAAGAAAAAATATAATAATTATTTAACTGCTTGATTTATATTGTTGTTGAACAAGATGATAGACCGGTCATTGATCAGGCGAAATTTATGGTCGGGTCGCATATTAAATTAAAAGGCACTCGCTTTTGGCACCCCATTTTTATAAGGTTTTTCGGAATGACCCGCAGAATTGTTAATAATGGGATTCCCATAATCCTTTATGTACGAAGTCTAGCTGGCATGAACATTTTACTATTCAAATATTACTAGATATATATGTCGTATGTTGCTTAATTGTATTTTGACTTTTATAAGTTCATTTTATTTCCAATTTCTTTTTATAATAGGATAAGTTAATAATTGTGAAATACTTCATAAAACTTGTTAAATAAAAAAAATGTGTTATGTAAACAGTCTTTAAACAATGTCGTGGTACAATTTGAAAACTTCACAATAAGTGTTGAAATGAACAATCATAACAACTTGTTTCAGAGCGTTTGTTCACTACTTCCAACTACTACTGGGATTGTGTTAAACATTTACTATGCAATTCAGTTTTTGCATAAAATATGAGTTTTTGCAAATTGTTTCTGAATTTTATTGCCATCTTAAGGCGAAGTGCTTCAAGTTGTTTACTTTATAAGCACTCTGTTAGCTTGGAAGTCAAAACTTAGGTACCTTCTTTTATTCCAGTTTTAAAAATACAAGTCATTATGTGTAAGGTAAAGCAAAAATATTAACATTACTTATATTTAAAAACTGCGGCTTTCGAGTCTTTAAAATATTATGAGAAAGTTAATAATATATTGTAATATAGAGAATTAACAGAACATGAAAAAGTACTCGTACAACACAAATGACATTTGAATGACCGCCAAAAAGTCTCCTCCTGTACTTTAAAGAAATAAATGCCAGTTTTCATTTTAAAGCCGAGCCCATAAATAATTCATTGATCTTATTTACAAGGTAGTCAACACATAGATTTATTGGTAGTCGTACTGCCAATCCACTTACCGTAATCGGCCAGTTTCCATTATTCTCTGAACACGCCCATCTCTTGTTTCACGGTAATGAATATCTCTGGATATTTATCTATCTACAGACTTCACTTCACAGATTTTCAAATCGTGTTCCTTTGTTAGTAGCCTGTTATTTTATACGTGATTCAATTTTATTACAGATTTTTATGTGTGTCTACTTAGCCTATGTTTTTGTATATTTATTGGCCAAAATTCTTGGATGACTAATTTAATTATTTTACATTTAGTTAGGTATTTTTACATGGTTTTATATACGAGTACGTGCTAGATGTATTCGCTATTTGTAGTAATATCTTGTAGCAAATAACTAAAGCAAATAGTTTTACGTTGTAAACTACTCGTAAATAGGTATAAATAGATACGAGAAGTTTATCTATAGTAATTTTTTTTTATTGTTACTATTATAGTATTTCACAAGAGATTGTGAATGGGAAATAATATCTTATACCTTAAATATCAACTTTGTGAATTGTTTAGCACCCCAAGTACAACACATAATAACATCCTATTTTATAATAATGTCGCGGGCAAAGCATAAATCCTTTACTATTTTCGTACTTCTCAGTGAAAATATTACATTCTCTCCCGTAATATCATAACCATTCCCTGTGGAAAAACGGAATTTCATCTGACTAATAACATTATTCGGGTTGAATTTAGCATTTTAAGGGCGAAGCTCCAATGAGGTCCCTTGCAAGAATTTATCTATTACCCTCAATGAGAGTTGAAAGTAATTTGCTGAAATTGGCGTCTGGTTCAATTTTGTTTGCAAGTATTCCTTCGATTCATGGAATATTTGGCGATCAGAAAATAGAAACTTTATATCATTTAAGATCAATTTCAATTTGAAACATTTTTGGTAAGTTTTGCAACAATTCTTTATCTGGCTAGTGAGATATCTTTGGTCGGAACTGTATATTGAATTTAATATAACTTTCTAAAAAAATAACTTCTGAATATGATCATCACATTGTCATGTGTTTTAGATAGAACATTGCAGAAGTATTCAGGATGAATGTACATACGTTACTGATGGTAGAAATGAATTTTGTTTTAGGTTTTGCTTGTGTTTTTGTTGAAAGCCTCGGTTCAGTAACGAAATGAAATAAGGCAAAGGAAGAGGTATTTATGACCCAAAAACCATGACTTTAAAAAAAAAACACTTGTCTTTATTTAATATTTTTAAATGAATTCATTAGAAAAATCGTATCAATCATATCTAGTTTCCTTGTCCATTTGATGTTAGTCCCAATTGTTTCCTCCTCTTGTAGCTCGGGGACCACCTAAAACCCCGAGCGAGTGGATAAATCGGAATGTCTTTTTAATATTAACCTAAGTACCTTCGAGTGTAAATATTTCGATGCTGACTAAGAACGTAAGTAGGTACTTTGTTTCGTTGCTCAACACGAAGCTGTAGCAAAATAGCTTTTCCTATAATAAAAATAAATGCAAATTGTGTTTGTGTTTCTGTACCGTCGGTTGAGTACACCGGAGATAGTTCGGCTTGTTGCACGGAATCTATGCGAAGGAAGCTGTATTGATTATTTCACGGCAGTCTGCGTTTGTTCCGGACTGTTTGAGAGGTAATATACACACAAAGTAAATGGGTGTGCTTTGATACCTATGTCTTGCTTTGGTGAATAGCGCAAAATACCGTTTTCAATCTAGTAGGTAGGTACCTATTCTATATTTATATTTCAAGAGCAGAGTTCCCCAAACTTTTTTACGTCTACGTCGTAGACCCTTGCTATTTTTTCCGTGTTGGGTAGACCCCCTTACCTAATATTGATTTCCTGTATCCTACAACTTACGATTGATTTACCGATTTTGATGAAATTTGGTATGTATGTAGTTTAAGACCCGCGTTCAAACATAGGCTACGTTTTTTTTTCAAAAATCGACCCCCAAAATAGTCAAATGGGGGGTTGAAAGTTTGTATGAAAATCATCGTTCCGCTTTCACGCCTGACCCGCTGAACCGATTTTAATGAAATTTGAAATGCATATAGATTAAGATACGCGTTCAAACATAGGCTATTTTTTTTTTAAAAAACAACCTCCAAAACAGTTAAAGGGGGGGTGAATCATCGTTCTGCTTTTACGGCCTAACCGCTAGACCGATTACCGATACAGTCTTAGTATTTTTACTAGCTGCGCCCCGGGGCTTCGCTCCCATGAGAATTTCGGGATAAAAACGACTCTATGTGTTATTCTAGGCTATATTCTACCCATGTACTAAATTTCATCTTAATCTGTCCAGTAGTTTTTGCGTGAAAGAGGAACAAACTCCGCAAGTACGCTGACGAAGTCGCGGGTACACAGCTAGTATATAATATTTTTTTTACTTTATAGATACTTTTAGAAATAATGTTTATGTTTTGTATTATAAGCTAGTGAAAGATGAAAGTGAATGTAATGTTTAGATGAAATGAGCGATATTGAAGATGGATGGAAGGAACTTAAAGAAAGAATTGTGAAAGTAGCTGTTGAAGTGTGTGGTGTAAGTAGAAGAAGGAAAGGAAAAAATCACAAAAATGCGTGGATGAGTAAAGATGTGCAAGAACTTGTGCGATTAAAGAAGAAAGCATGGCTGGATTTGTTAGCAGCAAAAGCTAACTTAAGAATGCAAGAGGTTATAGATGAAGATGTGAATGAAGCACTTAAGGAATATAAGAAAATGAAAGATTTGGTTAAGAAAGCTGTGATTAGAAAGAAAGAAGAGTATAAAGAGGATTTTGATAAAAGGCTATCAGAAGACTTTCAGTCAAATCTGAAAGTATTCTGGAAATCCGTAAGGTCAGCCCGAGGAAATACTATAACCAGAGAGCTGACTAGGATCAGATGCCAGGATGGTAGCGTTGTGAAAGGAGAAGAATGTGTACTAAAGATATGGAAGGACTATTTTGAAAGTTTATTTGAAAAAAAGGAAGGAAATAAGAAAGATTTCTGCTATAGCGAAGAAAAAGAGAATGAGATGGAAGGCGAAATTGAAATGTTCGAAATTGTGGAAGCACTTAAGAGTATGAAAGCGGGAAAGGCTGCTGGGTGTGATAGAGTGTCGGTCGAGATGCTTAAAGCAGGAAAAGGCGTAGTAGCTAGTCAGTTGTACTGCCTTTTCAATTTGTGTTGGAGAAGCGGCCGAGTACCAAAAGATTGGTGTAAGGCTGTTATCGTGCCACTTTACAAAGGAAAAGGGTCACAGCTGGACTGCAAAAATTATCGTGGTATAAGCCTGCTTAGCGTCGTCGGCAAATTGTATGCTAAGGTATTGATTAATAGAGTCAGGAATGAAACTGATGACAAAATATGGGATGCTCAAGCGGGATTTCGAAAGGGAATGGGATGTACTGATCAGGTCTTTTCCTTGCGGTGCATAGCCGAAAAGTTTTTGGCCAAGAGTCAAAAAGTCTATTGCACATTCGTAGATCTGGAAAAGGCCTATGACAGAGTTGAGAGGAATGAATTGTGGTCAGCACTTTCTATGCATGGGGTGAGCAGTCTCTTAATACGAGCACTGAAATCCTTATATGAGGATTCGAGTGCTTGTGTCAGGATAAACGGAGCGCACACTGAGTGGTTTAAGATTGAGAAAGGCGTTAGGCAAGGATGTGTTGCGTCACCGTGGCTGTTCAACCTATTTATGGATAGCTGTTTGACAGATTTGAAAGAGTCTAAAAGTGGATTAAGGATGAATGAGTTACTCGTCAAATGTCTGCTCTATGCCGACGATCAGGTTATACTGGCGTTATCAGCGGAGGAGTTACAGGAGATGGTAAACTGTATGCATGAAGCTTTAAAAGAGAAAGGAATGAAAGTGAACGTAAGTAAAACTAAAACACTGGTTTTTGAAATGGAGAAAGAAATGACAGCATGTAATATTTTGATTGGAGGAGAAAAAGTGGAGCAAGTGAAAGAGTTTGTATATCTAGGATCAAAGTTTACATCAGATGGCAAGTATGATAGTGATATTGAAAGGAGAGTGAACGCGGGGAACATGGTGAATGGAGCTTTGCATGCCTTTATGAGCAGTCAGAAACTATCCAAAAAGGCTCGACTGGCTGTGCACAGGGGCGTGTTGGTCCCGACATTAATGTATGGGAGTGAAAGTTGGGTATGGCAAAAGAAGCATGAAAGCAGAATAAATGCAGTGGAAATGAGAGCGTTAAGGAGTATGATGGGTGTGAAATTGAGTGACAGGATAAGGAACAGCGTGATAAGGGAATGTTGTGATGTGAAAGAAGATGTAGTTACAGGAATAGAAAAGGGTATGTTAAGATGGTTCGGTCATGTGGAGAGGATGAATGAAAGCAGGTTGACTAAGCAGATATACAAGGAGAGTGTGGAGGGAAAGGTCGGAGTGGGAAGACCTAGACGAACGTATCTTGATCAAATTAAGGACGTCCTGGTAAAGGGTCAGGTCAAAAGTACCCGAAACCGCCGAGCTTGTATGAAGAGAGTTATGAATGTGGACGAAGCGAAAGAAGTATGCAGAGATCGTGGCAAGTGGAAAGAGGTAGTCTCTGCCTACCCCTCCGGGAAAGAGGCGTGATTTTATGTATGTATGTATGTATGTATTATAAGCTAGTATGATAGTAGGTACTATAGATGTATGTGTTGAGATCCACTATCGTGGTCGCTCATTTACAGTTCATGGACCCCATATTTTTTTCGCTGACGTAGACTCCTTGCAGGTTGTCATAGACCCCTAGGGGTCGATATAGACCACTTTGGGAATCACTGTTCTAGAGCTTAAAAGTCTTATAAAGTGATATTCTTTTTTAATAATAAATAAGATTTTTATTATGGAAGTATTTCTTTTTAAAAGAAAGCGGCAACAAAAATATTTTCCCCCATTTCAGCCCGCCCTCAAAACAAATGAAGCTTGTTAAAAGGAGGTCAGCCACTTGTATAATTTATTGAGTCAGCCCAAGACCATTCTTCTTTCATCAAGTTCTTTTAATAATAAGAAATTGAATGCTAAAAACAACGAATAATTAACTTTAAAGCTTACTTTTGCAATCGAAATTATTTCCAGAATGAAAGTTTAAAAACATATATAGGAAAAATTAGTCCAAAACATCAATGAGGTAGTCAAACTTGTCCGATCGAAACATACTCCCTCACAATTTGGGCGTAGTAATAAGTGGTTGTATGCCACCAGCCTTACTTACTGAACCCCTGAAGAGCGGCGACACCAAATAGCGGGGAACGAATTAATAATAAAACAAAGCGGCTTATATTCCCCTGTAGAAGGACGCAAAAGCAGTCTTACGCGCATAAAGATAGGATCTTAATTGGGAAAATCACGCGTTGGTTTTTAACGGCGGTTGATGCGCCCGTGGCAGCCGTGCCTCCGTCACTGAAACTCTTTGTTTGAAGTGAAGAGCTGACTCTAATAGCTTGCAGCAGATCCGAGCTTAAAAATGGACTTTTAAATATTTTATGAAGATGCAGGGGATGGATAAAATGGTAAATATTTAAAACATGCACGCCGAGTCACCTAAAGTTGTAATATTTTGTGCAGGCAGATATAATACGACCTTAATAAAAAAAACTTAAGGTTTTGTGAAATGCTTTTTTAACTCAGAGTCAATATTATTCCAAAAGAAAATCATGTTTTTATTCTTTTATTGCAATGAACGGGTAAAAGCAAAATATTGAAATTGATTTGTAAAGCGAATTTTTTGCTTTTAGTTTGGGTAACATTTATTTTCCGAAAAACATCATGTGAAGCGAATTCAACGTTTACACTACATTTCAAATTCGAAAAGCAGAAAATAAATCACGCACTTTTCATTTATACAAAGTTGTGAGCACGTCTGTTGTCTCTGTATATACATATCTAGTTACCGATAAGAAACCAATAACCAACCACGTGTATAAACGAGTACGACGGGTTCGCAAGTTTTCCACTTACAGTTCACGTCACCAGCACATAAACAGAGGTAACTGAGTTTCGACGTTGAGCTACGACTTTTGTTTCCTAGATATATTTTATTTGCAAACAGGAGTTGATCGTTTATACCGAAAACATGTCTTTTTGAGAGGTGACGGTGCTATAAGAGGCTATTTCCTTGTGACTCGGAGAGTACCATGTTTCTAAGTTAATACTAAAATAATTTCAGATCTCACATCTTTGACTGGCAACTTATATAAAACTGCTTTTCACGATCAATTTTGACCGTTCGGCTGTGGAAAAAGCGGTAGTCCCCAAAATACATAACTCCCTACTTTTACGACTAAGACAGAAAAAAAAACATATGTTTGTGTATAAAATTTTATCTTTGGTTTATTCGCTTTGTTATAAATGTATTTCTCTGCTATAACTATTCGAGTTTTATTTAACCGTAGTGAAAGCACCTTCAACTGAAGAGTAGGATTGTCGACCTACTGAGAGCTCTTAGAAAAGGAGTATGTTAAGCCGTATTTACATGTCACGTTACGTCTAATAATACAACTTAAAACACACCGTAATTTGAACCTTATTCAATGTTATCAAAGGACTAAAATGAATGTGCAGAAAATTAAGGCGGTACGGCTCTGAAAGTTGTATGCTGTTAAGTAAGTCGTAAGTATCACAAATAAGTAGAGGATCAGGGAATAAGTTCCGACGTTGCGAGTCTACAAATGTAGGGTATGTTTCGCCCAAATATTTAAATTACCTAACATTTGTAAGCATTTTACCCTTTGAGGATGTTTGTTATATTATGTAATTAATTTGGACGGCTACTAAAACTTTAATCGATGCTAATAGTAGACCTATATACGCTACGTTTTAATAAGTATACATTTTTGTTTGCAGAGCGATGTACTTTATCTTCCCAGAAATCTTTTGCTTACAAAGGTAGGTACCTCAATTTAAAATACGAATTCACAGGCATGCCTAGCAATATCCCCGTTCGTACATACATGGGAATGCATCTACATACCTCTAGTTCCAGTGAAATTCCAGTCGGTGTCGTGTGTATGTGAGCTTCGGGCGAAAGGGGCACGCCTGGAGCGATTCGCCACAGTCCGCGGCCGGCCTTCGGTCACTGCAAATATAAACCCTTTAGAATTCTTCGTCTTGAATAACCCCGCAAAAGAAATACACTCGGAACGTCTGAGAGGGCCTTTATGGAAATGCTCGCTACTCCGCATTGTCGAGACTTTCTCGGATATGAACAGAGGAGGTGGAAAAAGACAGGGTTTTGTTACACTATTTCTGTAGTGGAATAACGGACTAACACAAAAAATCATATCCACCAATTTTTTTTAAATTTCATTGCATTAATCAATGGTGGCAATATGCCTTTACTATAGCTTATAGCTTTACGTCCGGTAACAACATTTTGTAACAAAATTTAATTTGAAATACTTGTACATTTTAAATTTTTAAACTTTTATGAGAGTATACTGTATTATTGTACGTCGTCTATGATATTCTAACAATATTGAACCCTAAGAAAGAAGATTGTCTGCAATAATAGTCTTCTATAATATGAACAGTTTTAAATACATTATTTACCATTTATAACATATTCTCCAATACCATACGCTTGATCCTTGGTATTGCTTCCAAAACACTGATAAAATCCCTCATCTTCTCTTTGCGTGTTCTTGATATGTAGTCTTAATCCCTCTTCCGTGATTTTTACCCTATCATTAGTTTTCAAAACTCTTGCGTCGTGTACCCAGTAGACCAATTCAATAGGATGTCCAGAAATTTTGCACTCAAATGTGATGTCCGAATTTATTTTTGTTCGTAGCAGCTCGGGCTTCACACGGACGGAGATCGTTTCTGAAATAAATTCCACCTCAGAAATTGCCTGCCAAGTGAATAAAAGTTGAACAAATACATTGGACGCTTTGCTTTCTTGGTTCGTTGATTTATATTGATGCTCCCGATACTCAACGTTATTTCCGTCAATATAAGAGTACTTTGTCCACGTCTATTGAAAAAGGCTAACTAGTCAAAGTCGCAAGTAACAGAATACTAATGTATTTTTTATACCTTTTTCATAGTCATTTAATTTCATTCAATGTAGCATTAATTCATTATTATTTATTATTAACTTAGAGCAGGGTTAGTTGTTCAATATGCGAAATAAAATTTAATCTTGCCATATTGCATTGTTTATATATTGAGATCAAATTGCTTGAGTTATTTATTGGAATATATATATATAAGTAAGACTGAAAAACTGTCTGAAAAAAGGTAATTGTTAGCTATATTATAATAGCTAACAATTACCAAACTGTCTTATTATATATTTCTAGCCCTACTATCCCATTAGGGCTAGAAATATATATCACATAATAGAAAGTATTCTATAAAGCGAGTGTAACATCCATATTTTGTTTTACAAATCCGAAGTAGATTTCGCAAGGAAAGCAAAACAGATTGTTCTGTCGACCTTATTACGAGAACGTGACGTTATTTTACTACTACGTGATCCTGACGTGAATTTTTTACTACGAGATCTCTCATTCATACAATTTGTAAAAACTTAGTTTCAATGCAGGTATTCTATTAAGAATTTAATATAAGTCGGTATTATAAAACATGCTGGTGATTAAAAAGAACTGAAAATACTTTTTTTTTTTGTAAAAATATAAAATTTCCTACGAAAATATGTGTAGTGTAAGTTTAAATGTAAGTAAGAAATGTTTCCCAAACCACAGTACTTGAATGATTTTTTGAAATTGTTGCTATATTACTTCTATTTCTTCTCACCTATGACAATGAGTGTGAAGTGGACTGACTCCACTCCTACTGTGTTATTGAGCCAGCACACGAATCTCCCGGAGTCTTCTCTTCTCACACTCTGGATACTGAGTAGACCGCCGCCGAGTAGACTAGCCCGCTGCCACAGAGGGGTTTTCTCTATGGGTATTAGCTGCTCGTGGTGATCCCGAAACCACCTATAAAGAAGGTTCATTTACACACATTATATAACATTTTGTTTAGGCGATGTGTCAACAATGAACACTAAAGTGACTTCTGAGTATTTCATAGTAAAGACGTACTTCTTGTAAGGGAAAAGATTGCAATTATAACCATAGAAATCGGAATAATATAGGACTCAAAGAAAAGTCGGGTTTTACCAATAATAATAAGGTACTCTTGTAACTTTTGGAAAGAACGCCAAGATTTAGAAAAATCCCAAGATTCTTTCGACATGCCGTTCTCTTGATTGATTGACTACCACTTTTTGATAAAAAAGGGTTATTTTGGCTGACCGAGTAAGGTCACTTTTGTAAGATAACCTTTTATCTGCATCCTCTTACACTAAACTAATGTGTAACAAGAAAGAACTGACAAAAGGAAATGCGTGAAGTTCATTCTTCGAGTTAGAAAGAAAAAGTGACCGCAATTAATTATTTTCGAGGAAATTTTGTGAGGTATATATACAAGTAAGGCTGACAAACTGTCTGAAAAAAGGTAATTGTTAGCTATATTATAATAGCTAACAAATACCAAACTGTCTTATTATATATTTCTAGCCCTACTATCCCATTAGGGCTAGAAATATATATCACATAATAGAAAGTATTCTATAAAGCGAGTGTAACATCCATATTTTGTTTTACAAATCCGAAGTAGATTTCGCAAGGAAAGCAAAACAGATTGTTCTGTCGACCTTATTACGAGAACGTGACGTTATTTTACTACTACGTGATCCTGACGTGAATTTTTTACTACGAGATCTCTCATTCATACAATTTGTAAAAACTTAGTTTCAATGTAGGTATTCTATTAAGAATTGAATATAAGTCGGTATTAAAAACATGCTGGTGATTAAAAAGAACTGAAATTACTTTTTTTTTTGTAAACATATAAAATTCCCTACGAAAATATGTGTAGTGTAAGTTTAAATGTAAGTAAGAAATGTTTCCCAAACCACAGTACTTGAATGATTTTTTGAAATTGTTGCTATATTACTTCTATTTCTTACGCGTTACTAAAGTGACTTCTGAGTATTTCATAGTAAAGACGTACTTCTTGTAAGGGAAAAGATTGCAATTATAACCATAGAAATCGGAATAATATAGGACTCAAAGAAAAGTCGGGTTTTACCAATAATAATAAGGTACTCTTGTAACTTTTGGAAAGAACGCCAAGATTTAGAAAAATCCCAAGATTCTTTCGACATGCCGTTCTCTTGATTGATTGACTACCACTTTTTGATAAAAAAGGGTTATTTTGGCTGACCGAGTAAGGTCACTTTTGTAAGATAACCTTTTATCTGCATCCTCTTACACTAAACTAATGTGTAACAAGAAAGAACTGACAAAAGGAAATGCGTGAAGTTCATTCTTCGAGTTAGAAAGAAAAAGTGCCCGCAATTAATTATTTTCGAGGAAATTTTGTGAGTTGACGGCGTTCTGAAATTAAGTTAAAAACGTTAGTAGCTCTAAATGAACTTTAAATTAGTTTCCATTGGAAGTCAGCTCAGGAAATCCGTAATAAAGTCTGAGAAGAACTAAATTAGTTGACTTAGTTCTTTGTTAGGTTAAGAATATTTTAAGATATAGTCTTTTGTATTTTTCTGCGCCTACATAGTAGGAATCCACACTCTTGTCCACACTCTGGTCTTCTCCATATTTAGCTACGGCGCCGAGACATGGGTCCTGAAAAAGGCTGATAGAGACCGCATAGATGCCTTCGAAATGTGGTGCTGGAGGAAGATGCTACAGATACCCTGGACTGCCTTCCGTACCAATGCATCTATCCTGCGTGAACTCCAAATCAAAACGAGACTGTCCACCACCTGTCTCCGCAGGATACTGGAATTTTTCGGCCACATTGCACGGAAAGACGACGTCACGAACCTCAGCAATGAGGTATACGACGCGAGGAGGACATAGTAGGAGACCTGCACTGGAAGAGTTTCTTCAGCTGATGCATCTTCTGTTGCCAGTGGTATATTTGTTTGGATCCGATATCAGCACCCTTTTAGGGAGGGTGTCCGTTTTGAGGAGCGGTTCGTTCTGTTCTTTAAAGGGATTTTGTGTCCGTTCTGAAGAGCGTTATATAACCAAACCATCTTAGCAGTTCCTTTTCAATATAGCCATCCATTTAAAAAATAATAATATCTTTTCATGTTTATGACACGAAGACTATAAAGTGTTTGTTCCTCCTGTCACATCCTCACCTCTCCAGAGAGGAACTTGGATTTGATAAGTCAAGTTTTTAAATAAAGCGACTCCCGTCTGACTTCCACAACCACTGCAGGGTTACCTAATCCATATTGTATTATGGTAAAAGCTAGAGATGAGCCTGTTCCCTTAGTCACTTTTGCGACATTCTTGGGAAAAAGAGGGAGTGGTCCCCTAATCCAAATTACCAGAACCACATGGTACAGTCTTTGTTTTAATTATGGAATAATAATCTTAATTCGATACAGACTGACAATCTCAGTATTCAATGCGCAAAAGCAATCCCGGTAATGGGATACACATTACCGTCATCATTAGTCCGGGAGGCAGGCACGGAGAATACACATTTGGTTCAAATGCTAATGCAATTACGCGTAAATAAGCATGGGTTCTTTTTTTAAGGTGAATTTTGTTTATAGGAGAAAATTTTTATGTTTTTTTCCCGTTCCGTTCCCATTCCGTGTGGTTCTCGGCACTTTAGAATACGACCACTCCATCGCGACTAAGGGAATAGGCGCATTCATTGTGCAGGTTGCAGCTCCAAGATCGATGTGAGTCGGGTTTCCATGCAACGGTTGCGGAGGTCAGAAGGGAGTGTCTACTGATTTACCCAATCCAGGAATGATGCTTGATTGAGTGAGTCAGGTGTTTCAATTGGATTCAATTTCAAATTCAGATTCAAAACTTCTATTCACAATAATGGGTCACTTCAATATCACTTAATAATTATTGTCATATGGAGATTGATTTTGGTTCTAACATGAGGCCAAAGGTGCAGCTGGGGATTCTTTACAGAGAGACGAGGATGTAACTAAGACTTATGCCTGAACAAAAAGAATCTTAATTGGGTAAACCATTTCAGTATTCAATGCACACAAGAAGAAATCCTAATGGGATACACATTTCCGCCATCATTAGTCCGGGAGATAGCACGAAGAATACTCATTTGGTCAGATACTAATGCAATTACACACGTCAATAAGCATGGGTATCTATTGTAAGCTAAATTTCGTTAGTATTAAGTATTCACAACATATTGATGAAATAGTATACATTTTTTTTTCAAAAAACTAAAGTCAAGTTTCAGAATTTGAACTTCTTTCAAAAAGCAGCGTAGAAAATTCCTCCTGACGTCTGACGATTATAACCATGATTCTGGATTGGGTCAGTTAGGTTTTTACACAAAGCGACTTCCATCTGAACTCCGCAACTTTCGCAGGGAACCTAACCCATTAGATCACAACAAAAGCTTCACTAGACGAATGTATAATGTATAATTAACATTTCAATACAACCAATACATATTGCTCCAGACTGAACAAGGTAGCATTTAGAATTTTTAATAAATTATGCAATAGGCTACGTCTATCTGTATACTGTCAGATTAAACTCAATAAACTAGATTGTATTGGCTTCTTGTCTTAATTAAAGCATCCAGCAGTTTGGTTTCATTTCATATTAGGATTAAAGTTTTGGTCACAATTAGCAAGAGTTGGATGTTTCGAGGTAATCCAGGTGTTCGCCAAAAAGGTTTCCGTAATTCAATAATTATTTATTGTGTATTTCCTTAAAGTACATAACTATACTCTTACTAAAGTTGCGGTCCTAAAAACACTTACTGTAATTTTCTAGAAAGATTTAGAGAATGGGGAGGATCAAAGAGTACATAGTATATACTCTTTGTATATAGTATAGTAGTATATAGTAAAGAGTGAGTAGGTACTTAAAAGAGGTCATTGTTTTTTTTTCGTCATCAACCAATCGGGTTGGGTTCTCCGGCATTTAGCTCTTTTCACTTATTTTCTTTAGGATGATAGAAAAAGATAAGAAAATAAGGGACATAATGTTAAAAAATAATCATCTCAGTTTAATCTCAAGTTTAGTCACTTGATAGATTTTCTACTTTCAGAGAATAGCTTCCGTTGTTATTCTATAGAAGCAATCTAGTCTCTAATACACTTCGTAGATTCCTAGAAATGAAAGGGTTGTGCGCTGCAAAATCCCCAATGTTCCTAAAGTTAGGAACCTCTTAGAAATAGTTCTGAAAGGAGCTGAAATGCAATGGGACATTTGCATTCTAAAAGGTTTCCTCTGACTATGACGATATGAAACTTTACGCCGTATTCAACTCAGTTCGTAATTCCTTTTACAAAACATGAATCTCGTTGAGTTTATAAGGAAAAATGTAATTTTAAGGTCCCTTTCAGCGCCATTTGTTTGCTGATAAGGAGAAATCGTTTTATATTTCTACCTTATGTTTGAATTAGTAAAATGACAATGGAACTGTATTACTTGTATGTTTTCTATGAATTTTGTTGTTTTTCTATTGTCTTGTATGTTTTCGTTGAATTTCGTATCTTGGAAAAAATTTAGGGCATGCTTAACAGTTTAAGAAGTATTAATACGCGATACAAATGTAGTTTATGCAGTATAAGTGCAATCAATATATTTACATTATTTATTTAGAGCTTTAAAATTTTTAACATGTCTGTTTTGCTAACTTTTAAATTTCGTAAATACATATCTTCCTCTCAGTTGCATGCTTCTATTTAAATTTATACAGTATTCGGGCATTAAAAATTCTCATAAGAAACTGTAGTCATACGTATAATTATTTTGATCATCGCGATCACCAAAAAATACACAAAATCAGGGAAAACCTAATTGACATGAAGTAGCACTTATTGACACCTTAAGGCGGAAGATTCTGTTGGAGGGAAAATGGATTGTTTTTAGAAGTTGGAAAAACAATCCATTATCTAACCGTATGTTTAGCTTTGTGGCTGAATGATACCGAAACGTATTACGTAAATGTTATTCTATGATTTTGTAAATATGTAACTTTTACCGGTCGCTAAGTCTCCTTCTCCCTCTTGACATTAATTCCGTTTACATCCTTATCTTTCTGAAGAGAAGCCCAGGGTAAGCTTTTTGACCATGATCTCTGATTGGGAAGGCACATCAGGTTTTGACACTAAGCGACTCTTTATTGGACCCGCAACCTTTGCAGGGGAATCTAAACCATATGGGATCATGGTCGCATATACACTTGTTTTAATGTGAAGGTTTCTCGACGATGTTTTGTATCTTCGGTTAGCACTTAAACTAATTTACATGAATCAGAAAAGATTCATTGGTACAAGACGGAAGAAATAATTTGCTCGTTATGCTTTTTACTACGCTTTTATTAGCTTGGGTTGTATGTATGTATGTATGTATGTAGGTATGTATGTATGTATGTATGTATGTATGTAACGGAATCTTTGACCTTAATTTTCACTGGTTTCTAAACGTCTGATCAACATGGAACTTTGCACACGTATTAAGGACCGATGACAATGCAATATTTTGATAAGAGTTTCTCATTATCCTTATTAAAACTGCCAGGATTAATAAATTCATTTTTAGATCCTTCGTATGAGAGTAAGAGAGACAGAGATAGCACCATTGCCAGTAATCTCTATACAAGAAACCAAGAAGTTCTGACGTATAAGGAGTCCAAAAAGAGATGTAATATATTTCCATATAATGTTACTATTAACCTGAGGCTTTTTTATTTCATCGCATCGCTCCATTTAGAATTACCATTAGAAACAATAGTAGAATTAGTAGAATATTTTAAAACAATAAAAAATATATAAGTAATAAAACAAAAGTAATAAATGAAAATTGAACAACTAAATTTACAACAATACAAGAATAAAGTTACTACCTACAGAACTTTGTGATATTTAATACGTATTTAACATATTAATGCAATTCTTGAATTAACATTAGGTATCTTTTGCCTATTTATAATAGCAACACTGTAATACTCGTTTAAGAAATGAGTGACATTTATTTATGTCAAATAAGTTTTGCAGTAAGTTTCGAATTCGATTAGAAAACCTGTAAACTTTCTTTCTGTTTTTTAATACCGGTGCCTGTGTATTTACCTATTTGCACTTTGTTTTGTGCTGATAACTTGTCGTTATTTGTAGTTTGGAATCTTCCGTTGAGTCGAGCTTTGTTCTTCCGGATATTCGTGTGATTTTATCATCTGAGATTGGACTCTGACTGTGTTCACTGTGTTATTTGAGATAGGAGTCCCAAGTTTGTGTTTGTTTTTGTGAAAGACAGTTTTACAACGAAAGTGCCACGATGTCTTCCGATAAACATTGTTGCGTTCCTGGTTGTAAAGGCAGTGGAGGTATGTTTGAAATATTTTTGTTCCTGTATCAATCTGCCTCTTAATCTTGTGGTTTGATTCCTGGCAAGGCCACAATCGAAAATTATTATGTTTGCTGGATAGTCAAAAATATTATTAACAGTGATTTATCACTATAGAATTCTTTTCAACTGGGTTTAACAATCATCATACATACATATAATCACGTCTATATCCCTTGCGGGGTAGACAGAGCCAACAGTCTTGTAAAGACTGATAGGCCACGTTCAGCTATTTGGCTTTAAGATAGAATTGAGATTCAAATAGTGACAGGTTGCAAGCCCATCGCCTAAAAAAGAATCATCATTATGAGAATATTATGAGATTTAATCCAATCAGGCCACATATAACTTTAAGAAAGTTAGTTGTGAAAACCTCCGGTGATGGGCGCATGGTTGCGAAAGTTTTTTCTAGTAAGATAGTTATACTAGAAGTGTTAACTTCCAAAAAATAATTAATAAAGCAATAAAGCGTAGTTTTTTAGTTTTTTTTTAAACTATTATTACTTAAAGTTTTATTCAAAGACCGACACTGTTATTTACGCTTAGGTACAATACATGATTTTCGATCAGACCTGCGAATTTGTCGAACTGTGTGTTAACCAGGCCAGAAGACAAACATCAAACAAAGTTGGCGAGCACAGTCTATGTTCAGTTTGTGTTGGCTACGTGACCAACTTTGGGGATTTCCAGTTTGGTAGTTATAAATAATTGATTCATGCCACACTTCCGATCGGCATTTTTATTATTTGGTAAATAAATCATTAAGATTAGTCGTAGTTAGATGCAATTGTTTTGTGGTTTTGAAGTCACTATGGATATGGTCCGCAGTAACTGAAATAAAAATGAAAATCTATCTATAAAAGAGGAGATGACTGTTAAATCAACCCAAACCCTTAAGTATAGAGATTATTCCATAAAGAGAGAAATAAGCTCAAAATTCGTTATGCGCGGGAGAAGCCGGCTCTTAACTAAGCTAACTTTAAAATAACCAGTGGAAAGCTATAAGACAGTGCTACCTAATTGTAACACTATTGTGATTAAATAATTCATATATTTTATTTAAAAGTTACGTTTTGCTTTCCTGGAACTCGGATATGTCCTAAATGAGGATAACTTTTACGGTAAAATTATTCTGAACGACTTATAGTGATTTTCACCAATATTTCAGGCTTCACATAATATAAATGTATGTCACCTGAAATTTGAATAGTATAGGACGACTCGCTTTGACATATTTCAGAAAAGGCTTATAAAGGCGTAAACATATCTGAGTAAAAAATAGAATTTTTTTTAAACCAGTATAAAAGAAATTCATATTAGGTAGCTGATATAGATGAAATTTATTGCACATAAAAAATACACCTACATCTAAGACTAAAATTGAATTGGATAAGGAACTGTTCATTACATTTTAAGTTAAATATTAGAACAAAAATATTTTTGTAATCAGTCTAAAATTTTGACAGAAATATTTTTTAAACATATCCATGTGACATCTTAGAGTATTTACATTATGGTGGTGAAATACATACATATGTACTCATATTACTTTTATCTCTTTTGGGGTAGAAAAGAGCCAACAGTCTCGAAAAGACTGATAGCTCTAACACGTTCGGTATTAGATTTTTAAAAATGTTAAATACATATTCTTTTGCATCATAATCCAATTAAACAGGTTTTGCCAGCTAAATTGCTTCTTGGCAGTTAAAACGAATCACGTCGCCGGATTATAAAATCGTGGGGAAATCTCGACGAGAGATCAAAACGGTTTCGCGACAAAATAAAACGCCCAATTTGACCGTCACGTATACGGACGGATTAAATTTAAATCGAGATTTTTAGCACCCAGTAGGGAGAGAATTAAGGGAAGTAAAGTAGAATTAAACTCCGCATTGGGAGTCTGATATGAATCGATAAGCTCGGAAATATGCAGTGTTGAATGATGTATGCAATCGTAGAAAGCACGAGAAGGAAATTACTTTCGTCTTATCTCAAGGGGAACTAGATCTACAGAAATGTAAAAATAAAGTCCAGCGAAAATTGGATAAATAATTGAAATGGCTAGATGTGATCATTATCAGACCGTCGCAGTGATCATGAACTACACCAATAATCTAATAAAAGATTGTAATTAAAAAAACATTGTACGAAGCGATTTCAAATATAAGATCAGACTAGAATTAAGATTATTTTAATTCTTTCACCAAGTAATTCTAAGTAAATTATTCGAAGTTCTCACTCTGATCACTAACCAACAAGTTTCTGTGCTTTTATAGATTACCTAGTTATCAGAATAATATGTCTGTAAATATACAAACTCACAAACATATGATTAGGCATTTTACTCGTACCTGGACCTTTTTCATTGACTAACTTTCGATTTACCACGTCACCATACTGATTTTTCTACCAATGGTCAAACATTTATTTTTTATATATTTCTAGCAGTTTTGATCCATTTGAATTGCCGTATGCAGCCCACCTTCCAACGTACATGCAGATTAGAAAGCAACATAAACAAATTGGATTGGTACTGTTGCATACAGATCAATACATATCGCCGGTGTCGGGCGATATTGCGGTCGGCTTCAATATGATTGACGCGGGATGATGGTATTAACTTATCATAGGACAGTGGACTGTACGTAAAGTACCACAATCAACTGTATCGTGCTGTTTTATATAGGTAAAGAATTTTGGAGGTAAAACATCGTGAGGAAACCTGCATTTTCAGGCAACTGGATGTGTTCTCCCGTAAAGAGTGCGGACGAATGGGCTACTTGACTCATAATTCATTTCTTATATTAAATTAATACTTCCTATTGCATTAAACTTGGGAAATCAAAATATATCAAATTTCATAATTAAAAGCATTAAATTAAATGTGTTTTTAATTTAAAACATCAAAAACGTCACTCTAAATGTAAACTGAACAAATTTTAGGTAAACAAAACAAGTGCCAACATACCAAGTCAAATGTTTGTGTTATAATACAATGACATCAGACAACAAATAATAAATAGACAAACATGGCGGATAGCGTCTCCGCTCGTTTTTGAAAAATATGATTTTATATTAAATTTAGGAACTTTACAGATATTTGAAAAAAGTTATTATATATATTTTTCTGGCAAAATAACAAATATGAACTATTCATGAATAACTTGAAAAAACAGTTATCTGGCCTATTTGTACAGATAAATGTACAGGAAGTACAAATTTTATCGGTTTCGCATTGTTATTAGTACACATAGGTACGTAAGGGAGAGAAGCACTGGGATAATGGTATTACTCGCTATGAGTTAAGTTGATACAGCGCAATGACTTGGTAGCTTTTTGGACACTATCCAACTTAATGAGTACCTAAACTTAATTCACAAATCAGATAGAGTTTTCATTCAGATTAGTAAAAGCTGTTTAGCTTTTATAAATTATTTTTATCTCGTTTAAAATCACAGATTTTTCAAAAAATTTGATAATTTTCTAACATTACGTGTTAGAAAATTATCTAACTTTTTGAAAAATCTCGAGGAACATCCAAGATAAGTATGGCACTTACTTGGCGAATAGGTATATTAAAAATCCGAACTTCAAACTTCGTTTACTTAATTTATTATGTACCTACTTGCTTACTATAGACTTTAGCATTATGGTTTTCAAAGGAGAAAAATAGATATCTGTGTATATTTTGATAAGTACTGAAAGAACAAAATGATAAACAACTTATGCATTAAAACAATTCCAAAGCATAAAAAAATATTGCTAAAAGGAAAGTATCATATTTTTAATGGCATGATACTTTTATAAGTACCAAAAGCTTTTCCAAAAGCTAAGAATGTGGAATATGTTAAGAACATAGCTATTATGAAAGGGAGATAAGTTACTTAAGTATGAAGGCGATGCAATGACTATGTAACATGCTCATTATATCTCCATAAAAATTACATACATCTTTCCACTTCCATTAAACGTAGCTCTGGCAAAAAAAAATCGCAAGTATCAAAAAATAAATAAGTACTAAGCAAATGATGTTTGAAACAGGATTTCATAACTCAGTAAGATTAATTTTCTTGGTGGCATCGTTATTTTATATACAATTTAATTCTAAGCAAACCGCGTTAGTTCAGTTCCCTCATTCATTAGCACTAGTTGTTTGAATAAATATTTCAGTAGTAGTTGGAATTAATATTTCTTCAGGCTAGGTTAACCTCTTTTGGGAATAGAAATAATTGCATAGAACTTTATTAATAATTTATACTTAAACAAGCATAGGTACCTTAATTATTATTACTTGAGCATTTTAAATCGAGTAGATTTATAAAGGATTTTTTTTAAAATAGTAAATATAAATAGTAAGTTTTATAACCGGTTTTCAGTAATCATATTTAGAAAGACTAGACCATAGTTACGAGTAATTGAAATAAAAGGTGAAAGAAAGTATAATTGGGGCTCATTATTAGAAAGTGCATCACATGCTTCAGAAATAACTAGAGTACGCCCACAGCTATGCCCGCGTGAAACAAAAAATCTCTTTTATTTTAGTTTTCGTGGAAATTTCGAAAAAGGGGTCCCCTAATTCCATAACTCAGTTATTATTTAACTGATAAAATTTCTTCTGCATTCCGAAATTTCTAGGTACTTTGCAAAGTTCTGCACAACAGCTAGTACCTATTAATATCCGGGTTAAGTCGTTATCGTGGGCACACAATAGGCTATGTCTGGGGATAAATAAATTGCCGTCTATTCAGTCTCGCACATGACATTATCTGGACTGGAGAGTAGCCAGCACTGCACATGGCTTGCTCACTGATCAGATTTATACCTACGTAGGTACTTATTACATCTTATGTATTTATACCTACCAACTTACCTATTTACAAGTTCTTAGATAGAAAATGTACATATATGAATAATTAAATATAACGTTAGGTTAGAGATATTATTAGTGTCTATGGGGTTTGGTTGAAATAATAGTTTCTTGTATTTATAAAATCCATTTCGTTTGCAAGATAGACGATATCTATAATGTAAGTAAGTATTCAACGTTAACCAAATTTTTTAAATAAAAAGTTCATTTGGTTTTAGTAAATTATGTGTCCCGTCCTCGGTCAGTCAATCATAAGTCAATCAACACAAGAATTTATTTTGCTCCTGAATTCACCATTTATTGGCCCAAAACTAAGATAACCATGATTACATACTTGTACATACGTAAATTCACGCCTATTTTTGAAACGACAGGTAGACTATCTTACCCCTTACCACGATCCCTTCATACTTTCTCTCTTGTTTTACCATGACAACCTTACCTATAACTGGGCACCGGCCAAGCGTGAGCCGCGCACGGCAGCCGGACGTCCTGTCCGGCTTGCACCCGACGGGACCGCGCCTCCACTGCTACCCGCGGCCTCACGCCGCCTTTTGGTTCCGTCACGATTACGTGACCTGAGGAAGGAGATTTTTTTTATTATTAAGTAAGTTTTTCTTAGGTAAAACATCGTCAGGAAACTGCACATTCAGGCAACTGGATCAACCATGATCGAAAATGGGTTTAGGTTCACCTGCAAAGGTTGTAGACGTAAGATAAATGAACATTTGTACGCTATGTTCATTTGTCATGTTTTGGTAACCCACTGGTGGGTAATGGGTTACTGTCTTCTCTCCTTATTGTAAGAGGCAAAAATCTATTATACATACAAAAAATACTGGATAAAATAAAGAGTTGAAAAACTCTAGTGTTTAAAGTTAAATTTTAAAGTCTGTTTTATTTGTATGTAATGTAAAAATATCTAAGTTGAATAATAAATAAAATAAATACAGTTAAGTATTCAAATAATAGTTTAAAAAAAAACTACGCTTTTATTGCTAATCGAACTAATAAATAGAAAATAAAAATTAATGACAAAGGAATTATAAAACAGTAGTAGCAAGTCGAACAATCAGTTATAGTCAATTACCTCCGATTCAAATTATAACAAAATTAAATTTATAAACAAAACAATTTAAATCGGAGTAAAAAGCGTGGGGTGCATTTTACTTCATTTTCATAACTCTCTTGTCATAAATATATGCTAATAGAATGATTTTAATATTTACTACATCAAGCACCCCACGCTTTTTACTCCGATTTAAATTGTTTTGTTTATAAATTTAATTTTGTTATAATTATAACTGATTGTTCGACTTGCTACTATTGTTTTATAATTCCTTTGTCATTAATTTTTATTTTCAATTTTTTAGTTCGATTAGCAATAAAAGCGTAGTTTTTTTAGTTTTTTTTTTAACTATTATTTATTTTGTATTTTTTAGTTCGATTAGAAATAAAAGAGTAGTTTTTTAGTTTTTTTATACGATTATTTTTTGGAAGTTAACACTTCTAGTATAACTATCTTACTAGAAAAGACCTTCGCAACCATCTAAGACAAAGAGATAACAACATAATATACTGACATAATTAACATGCAACAGACTTTTTCCAATATAGATCATTGTATGAAGGTCGAGCCTTGTTTTTCTGAATGAAAATTATTTTCGTTTTAGCCAGCGATTTATGGTTCGATATATTTGTATTATATTTAATTCCTTCTTTATCGACTGTAAGTCCAAAGCTAGGCCAGGAGTGACCTTGACACAAAATCAATCAGAATAGATATAACGGGCAGAGAGAAAAGAAACCGAGGGATATATTAACACAATCAAAACGAGATGCAAAGTTCCAGTTTGGTTTTTTCAATTCATTTTTGTTAATTATAATCTACTCGATAATTGATGATTAAAATTATTTTGATCACGATAAATTCTCTCTTTACTTCCGAAAGTTTTGTTTCGTAAAATAATTTCAAAGTTTATGTTCTGATTAATTTATTGTAATTATAATCTATGAATAATTCTAAATACTAATAATTCTAATCTATTGTCGTGTGGTTCCCGGCACCATTACAAAAGAATAGGACCACTCCATCTCTTTCCCACGGATGTCGTAAGAGCCGACTAAGGGATAGACTTGGGATTCCTCTTTAATGTAAATCCCTGCCAATCTAAGGTCTGCCGCGCCGATGGATGCATGGCTAGGGGCGAGCCTAGTCTCGAGCGTGCCACTTCCGCCATGGGGTTGGGCGACCCCCAGGTAATGGCTAGCATTACCCTGGCATGCGGGGCTCTGCTGGGGCGGACAAAATTTTTCCCTAGCGTCTCGTGGGAATCGCATGGATGCAAATTTTTTGAAAGAGCACCTAGATGGCGGCGATGGTGTCCGCACCCCATCACGTCTCGTTCCCGGCGGGAGCGGTATGCGGTCTGCTGAAAGCCGCTTTGCGACGATGAATGTAAGAGGAGGAATGAAGGATAAGATTGAGGAAGTATGCCAGATGATGGATGAAAGACGTTTGGATGTGTTGTGCGTGAATGAAACGAAGCGGAAAGGATGCGACGCGACGCAGCACGGCCCTTACACGGCGTATTGGTCTGGAATTTCCAGTACCAGCCGAGGCTGTCAAGGGGTCGGTCTAATTCTTTCTGCACGAATGGCTGAGTGCGTGAATGAGTATGAGTGTGTCAGCCCTCGTCTTCTATGGATTAGGCTGAAAGTTGGAATCACTCGGATCTTCGTTCTAGGTGTTTATGCACCTTGGGATGTGGGTTCGAGGGGTACAACATCAGCAAAAAGCGAAAACGAGGAGTTCTGGAATAGTGTAAGAGAAGTATTGAAAGTTACCAAGCCAAATGAGAAGATTATTATGTTAGGTGATTTTAATGGATGGGTGGGTGTAAAGCGTGATGGATATGAAAAGGTGCTTGGTGCGTTTGGTGACGAAAAGGTGAATGATAATGGAAGAAGTGTATTAGAAATTTGTCTAGAGTGGGATCTTTTTGTGTCGAACTCAATGTTTCAACATAAAGAGATCCACACCTACACAAGAGTGGAAGGTATTTTAAAAAGTATGATAGACTTTGTGATTGTAGATGAAAGATTGAAGAACAAAGTGCTGGATACCCGTGCATATCGCGGTGCTGGCATTGACTCGGACCATTTACTGGTGATATCCCGGATAAGGGGTATCTTCAATCGCTGGCGGCACAGGGTAAGGGAGCAAACCAGCGCTTTGGAAAGAGTAAAAGTAGAAAATTTGCAAGATATGGATGTAGGTAAGAAGTATATTAATAGACTGAAGGATGAATTTGAAGATTTAGAGGAAATGAGCGATATTGAAGATGGATGGAAGGAATTTAAAGAAAGAATTGTGAAAGTAGCTGTTGAAGTGTGTGGTGTAAGTAGAAGAAGGAAAGGAAAAAATCACAAAAATGCGTGGATGAGTAAAGATGTGCAAGAACTTGTGCGATTAAAGAAGAAAGCATGGCTGGATTTGTTAGCAGCAAAAGCTAACTTAAGAATGCAAGAGGTTATAGATGAAGATGTGAATGAAGCACGTAAGGAATATAAGAAAATGAAAGATTTGGTTAAGAAAGCTGTGATTAGAAAGAAAGAAGAGTATAAAGAGGATTTTGATAAAAGGCTATCAGAAGACTTTCAGTCAAATCTGAAAGTATTCTGGAAATCCGTAAGGTCAGCCCGAGGAAATACTATAACCAGAGAGCTGACTAGGATCAGATGCCAGGATGGTAGCGTTGTGAAAGGAGAAGAATGTGTACTAAAGATATGGAAGGACTATTTTGAAAGTTTATTTGAAAAAAAGGAAGGAAATAAGAAAGATTTCTGCTATAGCGAAGAAAAAGAGAATGAGATGGAAGGCGAAATTGAAATGTTCGAAATTGTGGAAGCACTTAAGAGTATGAAAGCGGGAAAGGCTGCTGGGTGTGATAGAGTGTCGGTCGAGATGCTTAAAGCAGGAAAAGGCGTAGTAGCTAGTCAGTTGTACTGCCTTTTCAATTTGTGTTGGAGAAGCGGCCGAGTACCAAAAGATTGGTGTAAGGCTGTTATCGTGCCACTTTACAAAGGAAAAGGGTCACAGCTGGACTGCAAAAATTATCGTGGTATAAGCCTGCTTAGCGTCGTCGGCAAATTGTATGCTAAGGTATTGATTAATAGAGTCAGGAATGAAACTGATGACAAAATATGGGATGCTCAAGCGGGATTTCGAAAGGGAATGGGATGTACTGATCAGGTCTTTTCCTTGCGGTGCATAGCCGAAAAGTTTTTGGCCAAGAGTCAAAAAGTCTATTGCACATTCGTAGATCTGGAAAAGGCCTATGACAGAGTTGAGAGGAATGAATTGTGGTCAGCACTTTCTATGCATGGGGTGAGCAGTCTCTTAATACGAGCACTGAAATCCTTATATGAGGATTCGAGTGCTTGTGTCAGGATAAACGGAGCGCACACTGAGTGGTTTAAGATTGAGAAAGGCGTTAGGCAAGGATGTGTTGCGTCACCGTGGCTGTTCAACCTATTTATGGATAGCTGTTTGACAGATTTGAAAGAGTCTAAAAGTGGATTAAGGATGAATGAGTTACTCGTCAAATGTCTGCTCTATGCCGACGATCAGGTTATACTGGCGTCATCAGCGGAGGAGTTACAGGAGATGGTAAACTGTATGCATGAAGCTTTAAAAGAGAAAGGAATGAAAGTGAACGTAAGTAAAACTAAAACACTGGTTTTTGAAATGGAGAAAGAAATGACAGCATGTAATATTTTGATTGGAGGAGAAAAAGTGGAGCAAGTGAAAGAGTTTGTATATCTAGGATCAAAGTTTACATCAGATGGCAAGTATGATAGTGATATTGAAAGGAGAGTGAACGCGGGGAACATGGTGAATGGAGCTTTGCATGCCTTTATGAGCAGTCAGAAACTATCCAAAAAGGCTCGACTGGCTGTGCACAGGGGCGTGTTGGTCCCGACATTAATGTATGGGAGTGAAAGTTGGGTATGGCAAAAGAAGCATGAAAGCAGAATAAATGCAGTGGAAATGAGAGCGTTAAGGAGTATGATGGGTGTGAAATTGAGTGACAGGATAAGGAACAGCGTGATAAGGGAATGTTGTGATGTGAAAGAAGATGTAGTTACAGGAATAGAAAAGGGTATGTTAAGATGGTTCGGTCATGTGGAGAGGATGAATGAAAGCAGGTTGACTAAGCAGATATACAAGGAGAGTGTGGAGGGAAAGGTCGGAGTGGGAAGACCTAGACGAACGTATCTTGATCAAATTAAGGACGTCCTGGTAAAGGGTCAGGTCAAAAGTACCCGAAACCGCCGAGCTTGTATGAAGAGAGTTATGAATGTGGACGAAGCGAAAGAAGTATGCAGAGATCGTGGCAAGTGGAAAGAGGTAGTCTCTGCCTACCCCTCCGGGAAAGAGGCGTGATTTTATGTATGTATGTATGTATGTATAATCTATGAAAAGCGTTAATAAATCGAGGTTGTGATCAAACATCTTATATAAATGTCAAATAGAGTAAATCTACGTGTATGAGGCTTATTAGTATTCACGCAAGTTCGAAAGAGTAAGTCGTAAACTCCAGAAATCGCTAGCGTGCTAGCCTACGAAGGCGTAGGAGAGTAAGAGAGACAGAGCTATCTAAAAATGAATTTATTAATCCTGGCAGTTTTAATAAAGATAATGAGAAACTCTTATCAAAATATTGCATTGTCATCGGTTCTTGATACGTGTGCAAAGTTCCAAGTTGATCAGACGTTTAGAAACCAGTGAAAATTAAGCTCAAAGATTTCGTTACATACATAGATACAACCCAAGCTAATAAAAGCGTAGTAAAAAAGATTCTGGATCTCATGTATTTATTACATTAGTGATGTAAGTAAAATACAAACAAAAAATTCGATAGACTGGCAATACCTGTTTTGTACCCGTTACGAGAAATTTGTGAAACTCGGATGCACGCAAAAACTTATCAAGTACATTAGCACTAGGTAAGTTCGTATGACCATAAATCTGCCTGCTCTGATGAGCAGGTAATATGTAAAGTGTACAAACTTCGAGAACTGCCTGGATAAGGGAAGTTTGTTTAGAATTTTTCTGTAGCTATAGATATTGTTTAGTTCTTAGTTCGATGGAATGATGCGTCATCATCATACAGAACCTTCTTTGACGAGCTAGGCGTAGACTCGCTGCAATCTTTTGGACAGATAAAAGTTCAGTTATCCCCTGGATCTAAACTAAATTACGAAAGTAAATTATTACGCCTCATTTGTGGTTGTGGTCTTCCAACATGTCTTTTTCGGTCTTGAAACCAAATGGCAACTATTCCCTCGGTTGTCTTTTAAAATATTGATTGAAAATAGATGGAGTAGTCCTATTCTTAAGTTCCGGGAACCACACGGGAAGGTACTGATTTGTTATAAGATCAATAAATGTGACAATCGAGGAAAACACATTGCTCGGAAATATAAGCCAAAATGGTTTATACATTAATATTCAGTAATGTTTCAGGAGTTGAAAAGTCGGCGTTATATTTTGCGGTTCGAAGTTACAAATGGTTCATGGACATATGAAAGTGGCAGGTCAAATAAATCGAGTTTGTTGGCAGTTAAAATGCTGGTTTATTAGCATTTTAATCTGAGAATATTTACGTCTTTATTTGTAACGGTGTTGATAGACGCATTAGACAATTGAGCTTAATATTGCAATGGTGATATAGAGAAAGTGATCGCTGGACAATTGTCTAAAAGGGAAATTCCAAATTAATCCTTTACCTTTGACGTTTGTAATCTCATCATCATTATATGATGAATGATTTCCACCTCGCTCTGTTGAAGGCAACCGTCATTCAAAGTTTCCCCTCGAACTTCACCAGATCATTGGCCCATCCCAAAGGAAGCTGTCTCCCTGCGCTTTTAGTAATAACGTGATCTTCACTCAAGAGCTTTTTGGTCCTAACGGCTATCAGCTTAGAGAAATGTGTCCTACCCAAAATATTCTTCCTATATTTAAGAGCCAACTCTTGTCGGTGGAGTAAAGTGGAGCGTCGTTAGCATAAAATTTGAAATACATCAAATAAAGCAAAAAGAAAACGGAACAACAAACCAATAATTAAAAAAATACAGAAAAAAAGAGATGAATGGAAGACGCCCTCAATATAATATGCGCAAATAGAAAGCATCTGCTACTGGATGCAGAGACTGCCTGACTGACTATAGTTAGAAAGAATCATTGTATTTGATTGTGGTTTAAAACTTAAGGAAGGTAAACAAATCAAAGGGAAAAAAGGTATGTGTAGGTACTGTAATATCAAAGCGCACCTTTCATTATCGGATATCAGGAATGCATCTCCTTAATAAAGTAAGTAAAAAACTAAAAGAAAATTACAATGCTCGTATGTAGACTTACCGAAGTACTGACTAGAGTACAAATTTCTGGTAATCCGGTCCCGTACCCGACACCGGAACGTGTTGTACCGGTCGTCCGGGCTCACCTCGCTGATGTACAGCGAGCCATCGTCCAGGAGCTGGTATTTTGTACCTGATGATAAAACAATAGTATCTGTCTAGTTTATTGATTTCCACCGACAAAAGCTAGTTCTTAAATATTACACAAAAGATTTAATGGTTAAGGTCACTCGTCATTTTCCTAGCGTTAGGCAAGGTGGCGACCTATCCTCTGGATGCCTGGAGCCCAGGGTATGCCTATGAATATTCAATCCCTTTGCTGTCATGTTTCAACAAATTTTTTTTAAATTACGCTTATTCATTTGAATGAACGGAGCTCATAAGGCAAGGGAATAGCGCATAAGGAAACCTGAACATTTAGTCACCTATATAACCTTCCAAGCGAGGTTAGGTTCCCATGCTGCCGAGAATAGACAGAGAGGCGTTGCTTTGTGTAAAAACCTGACTTATCCACTCTAGAATCATAATCATAAGCAGAACTCGGTCTCATCAGTCGGTTAAAAATAGGGTATAATATTAACAGGTATTTTAATGTCACTTTCATAAAAAAATACACAATAAGCAAATCACGCTTCAAAAAGGCTATTCAAGATTCGTTTAACGCCTCGGATTTTCCTCAGGCGAAATGAGATTTGCGATGAAAATGTAATTGCGTGTGTCGCAGCCTTCTTGACAAGTGTTTTGATGAGTTTCGTGAGAAATATTTTACATATACGCCCCTACGCGCTTATTAGAATATTTTAATGACACGTATACGATATGGCGGTTTGACTCTTTGAGAAGATTTTGATATCTTAGCCTGAGTAAGCAATGTAATGGAATATCAAAATATCTATTTCTGAAAAAGAAAAAGTGGTTTTTTATTTCAATTGTCCTCATTGCTTTACTCATTACTCTTCGTAGACTCTGCTTATTAAATATTTTTACCATGTACATGATCACAGAAGCCAAACGTGACCGCTGTTTTCTTTTTCCCTCATCTTTGCCTGTTCCTAGTTGTACCCTCTGCCACTAATCTTCTTACCGTAATATTTGAGCAGGCTGATCTCATCATAAGTGAACCAGTCCACATCATCCACCCTGTCTGCAGTGGGCTGGCACCACACAGTGTAGAACAGCTGAATTGCCAGTCATCAGTGTTTATTAGAGTATACTCCTCACCTAAATATCTAAGGACGCTGATCTCGTCATCAGTAAACCATTCCACATCATCCACTCTGTCTGCGCAGTGGGCTGGCACGACACAGTGTAGAACAGCTGAGTTGCCAGCTATCACATACTCGTCGGGCACGTGGACTTCCCAAGGGATGTTGATAACTGTAAGAAAAGAACCTCTTTTGTAAACCATGCAGTCGGCAGAGGGTTAATGTGACTTCTATAAAAATTTACATTGTAGGAGGGTTATACCTGACTGTATTACTACAGTTAGAGATAGCTGGAACTGACCCTTCTATAAAACTTAATATACAGTTGAAGAGTTACGAAGTAGTCTTGTCTGTGTATGCACTCCTTTATTTAATTAAACTATGCCTCAAGTCTTTGGGATATGCTATGAGCTATATCAACCAGTCATTATTTAGTATTTAAAGTAATTGTGGTTTTTATGTTTATATATATTTTGTTTTACATTATATGTAATACTTGCCCTGTCTTTAGAATTTAAGGATAAAATATGTAATACGAAAAGTAAGTTACTTAATTCAATAGTACTTAAGAGTGCACGACATGGTTGGACTTGTAACCTGGAAAGTTTATCCATAAAGTTTGCGAACGTTACTTTTATAAGGGCTGTCACCTGCTGTTCCTCCAAATTTCCTTCTTAATTTGACTTTAAGGCAGTTACAAAAGTAAACGGCGGACGTTTTCGCTTTAACGTCTATTTTCATCCAGAACTTTTATTAATAATTCATTAAAGCGTTTAAATTATAATTCAATGATGAATTGACCCTAATTAGATTTTGTTTCTTTGAAATTGTACCGACTCCTTTTTGTCTGAGGTTTTATGTCAGGGAATAAATTATGTGAAATGCGAATTGAATATTTAAGTACTTCAGCGAAATTACCTATAAAGACATATAACCAACCGTAACGTATATGCAACACTGTCATCTTATACAGAGTAGTTACATTTGAGAGGGATTTCTGTGACAGTGTGTGGGACATCGGTTTACAGCACAAGTTTGGGAACACAACTTGTTCAAACTTTGGTAATGTCAGATATTTGAATGATATACCCGAATAGAGGATCAACAGCAATAAAGTTAAATGAATCGGAATGATAAATGGCGAACGTAAATTAAATGGCCGTAATTAAATTCTTGGATCAGATGTATTTTAGAAGCTATTTCAATATTGATATAAGTGATTAATTAACTTTTATGACAGTAGGGATATCAGATTATATTTGGATAATTATATATAACTTTAATGCAACGCCCCATGTAAAATTTTGTACGAGTATATCACTCAAAAATGTTTTACTTATTTGTTCTGATCTTGAAATAAAAGAGGAAAATAACTAATTGACTGACTAATCGATTATCAACAAATAGCCCAAACCTCTAGGTCTAGATATTTGACATTTGATATGTCTCCGTTACGAGTATATAGTCGAGTCGAAGTGGGTGCTAAGAGAGTACTATACCCGAAATTTCCACAGGAATGAAACGTTTTTTTTTTAGTAAACCAGGTTACACAAACAAAACAACAAAAACATTATCTTTGTAATATCAGTATAGATAAGTATAGATAAGATAAGTAACAAGACTCGAATGTTAAATATACTTTAATAATATTTACCAGCATGAACATGCACATTCCTGGACAACAGCGCAAACCCGCCGCTGAATCTGATCCTACACCTGTACGTGGTTGCGTGGATATCCCGCCGATACCGGTCAGCAGGGAACGGGGCCAACTCCAGGGAACCGTTCAACAGGACCCTCCGAAGACCGGGCAGTGACGTCACGGGAGAATTGTCCAGGAGAAGCCAGTCCAGCTGAAACAAAAGTTTTGGATTCGATCATTTTATTAACTTGTTAATGAATGAATTTATGGTTAATAGCGTTCATGTCTCCTGTAAATGAATGGATAACACCGCTAGTCGAAGTGTTCTATGTATATGATGGCTAGATTTGGTATTTATATACTTAAAAGAAGTTAACCGACCACAAGGTACTGATTCCGTCTTATCTATCAAAAACGAGTATTATTCTTTCCATGACTTAATCCATTTCTTTCATTCTTAAAAATAAACAACCTCGTGAAATAGGAAAACTTTGTTTTAATATCAAAACAAAATAAGAAAAACCAATGAACCAATAAAACTGCAACAAAACGTCACAGCAACCTTATTAGTGGAAAGGGTGCCAAGAAAAACAGGAAAAAAAAATACATAACAGTCTGCTACAGTTTATAAAGAGAGGAACTACTCCCAAGACAATATGGTTCGTAAAATGCAGCGCGAATTTTAACTTCTTGTAATATGCCGCGGAAAAAGTTGCGTCGTGAGTTTTTCTGACAGTTAAATACGTTATAGCTATATTTATAACGCTTGTGGGAATTCCCCGGAACGTTATAAGCCCGAATTTTTGTCCCCTGTGTGTCTTTCGCATGCCAACGTTTCGTACTTTTGTTTAGAAGTAAATATTTGTCCTTTCCGCGGCACTTATGTGTCCCTTTCTGTTCTAGAGAAATTATTTTCTGTAATAATATTGTTATGTGGTCTACATATGCATTTTATGAACTTGTTTTTCTTAATATCTGTCTCTATTCCACTTAATCTGTCAAGTGAAAATCTTATAAATCTTAGATTCTTCTAGAGGCTAGCAACCTGTTCCTATTTTGGAATCTTCATTCCATTTCTACCATCAAGCAAAATGGAAATAGGACACTTATATTGGTACACACACACACACATAAAAGTGTCAAAAGTCCTTATCAGACTTCATTATGTCAGCCTTCTTCTCCTTCAGCCCGTTTACATCCAATGTTGAATGAAGGCCTGTAATGCCTGCCCGATCTATACCTACTTTTCGGTTTTGCGCTTTAAAAATCCATTTATTTTCAGCAGTGTTGACCAGATCGCCTGTCCATCTAGTAAACAGTTTATCTTTACTTCTGCGGCTAGATTTCGGTTTACACCTCAGTGCTAACTTTTCCCAGAGTTCATCTGTAATGCGTTCATGTCAGTCTACCTTGTAAGAACGGATATCTATAGAGAAAAAATAACCACTTGTGGAGTTTTAAATCGAGCGAAACGCTTATCAGCGAGTTTGTCCCCCAGTCTCCATAAACTAAATCTAGGCAGGCGATAGTTTGCGGAGCGAATGTGCAAATTTGCATTTTTCTGCACCATTTGCCTGCTCCCCACCTTTCTGGTTGTATTGCACAGCGGAGCGAGACATTCACTTTATATTTTCGAGCAATTTACTGTTTTTTGAGATTCTGTATTTATTTATGAATTTATATTAAATTTATTATTATATTTACAAATATAGAAGGTAAAGAAGTTCATGAGCTAAATTATATGTAGGGTTGTTTCCCAGAAGACTGGCGAGATTGTAATGTTACCATAAATACAAATTATCTTTATTGTCCATAAAAAAATACATATGCAGTATGCCGTAAGACAATTGAATTTATATTTTTTCAGAAGTATTACTTATTTTTTATAATTCCAATTATTAGTGTACAACTTATCACAATAAGGTTTAAAAAAAAGAATGTATAAAACTAAAGTTACAAACACTGCAGAAAATTTACTCAAATAATACAATGTTACTGCAAAGTAAAGAATTTTATAATAAACTGATATCCCAATAAAAACACGATGTTTGAACGTTGAATGAGTGAACATTTATATTTAAATAAGCTTTTCTCGGAGATTTAATTTGATTAAATTCAAAGCGAAGTTTGTTTCGTAAAGTTAAGGACAAATTCTTTCTAATTAATTAAATAATTTCACAGCAAAGCTTATTTTTACCGCCCTAATGATGTTTTGTTTGCATCTCTCCCTTTACCCCCACGACACCCGACACCAAAAATAAAAAGAGGGTAGAATAAACAAAATTCTAAATTTCACGTGAAGGTTTTTTTTATTGTCTAGAAGTGCCCTAATGGGGCGGCGCCCGGGCCCCGAAACACTTCTGTGGAGGGTGCAACCGGGAACACGCAGAAATGAGAGATAGTGCACTAAGAGATGATTTCTAGAAATTCTTGCTGAAACGAAAATCATCGCGAATTTTCATTTTACGCCGGTTTATTGTGATTGTGGTGGTTCATCTCGTTTTATTAATTTTATAAATTTTCTACAAAAAAATATAAAAATAGTACCTATTGAACTACCATATTGTGTTAAAAAGTAACTACCAAGAATGCTATACTAAACGACTGTAATAAACCCCTGTAAAACTGAGGTATAAATACGAAATAACCTTCAGTATATTCATTATTTTGTGGCCAACACCCAACGCCCTACTAGGTATTCTCTTGAATATTTTAAACATCCCTTAGAAGCTGACGTGTAAAATCTAGAGCTCAATAAATTTTTCCGTCCTTATTTTATTTTTAGTTTAATAATTTAAAATATTGGTAAAGAAGATTTTTAAACAAGACTTCTACCAATGTTATAAAAAGAACGTATCATTATCATTTTTATATATTCCATTCATATTTTGGATTGAGCACAACTGGGTTAAACGACAGGAGATTGAGAAATCCAGTACTTGAAGCAGTAAAAACACAGTAAAAATTTCTGGGAAAAAGTTCCCATCCCACCTATTGCATTCCAAAATAATCGTAATTTAATTTTTTTTGTAACCTCTTTGAATAAATACATACAGTATGTATTACATTTACAAAACGCTACATACATATACTTATTTACAAAATAACAATTTTTTTTTAATAAATATGAATTTCAGTCCACAATTTCTATCATTAATACAGATTTCTGTGGTCTGTTATTATATCTTAGCGTAGCCATTTTATGTTTACTGATATTTTAGTTACTTGTCGTTACATGCTTAACTCTGAAAATAGAAAATACCTTAAACAATGAATGATGATTGAAAGAATCTTTTAATTTTTGTCATGTTAATTCCTGTCATCATAGCTGTAAGATGAAAATAAATAAATAAAAGTAAAACATGAAAAGAAGTATACATATTTAATTGAAAATGCAAATGTCTACATTACACATTAAATTTAAATTCACATTACACTTTAAATGGAAAATAGGAAGTAAATAAAGGAAATTTATAAAAGTAATTGAAATTTGACATTTCAGAATGTTTAACAATTTTTTGCACTATGTACTTGCTATCTTACGTACCTACTGTTTTTTTTCTAACAATGTCAAGATATTAAACAAAAAATAATAACAGACCTTTCAATTTAACAACACAATTCATCATAGAAGAACAAAAAGGGAAAGTAAAAGGATCATCCCTTTGAAACTTACAACTTTTTATATTTGTTTTTGGCTTTGATGGAACTTGGGCGTTGTTTGCTGGCTTTGGCCGAAGTAACTTCCTTGTGGGACCACGAGCTCACACGAATGATCTATTTCTTCTGAATATCAATAGATATCGGAGTGTGCTAATAGATAATCAATCAATAATAATGATGAATAGTTCAATGCTAAAGGAATTATCTTAAAATAAACGATACATCATTCTTCGTCATAGATTTTTGGCAAGTTATTTTAACTCAAAAAAAAATCTTTAAATCTGCTTATATGATGTAATTGAGGTATTTTTTTTTAGTAAAGCAAAGGTAATCAAGAGAAAGGAACACTTAAGTTATTTGATTTTAAACGTAGACGTAACGTAGCCGATTTTTGCTTCTTGTTTGTTCATCTGATATCTAATATCATTTGTGTTATGAGGTGGGTTATATTTAATGGTTAATGAGATACCCAATTGACAAATAAAAATCTGCAATCCTCTACTTTAATTCTGTTTGCGTTAAACATCGCTATATTTGACTATCGTCAAGCATATTTCATTAGACGAAACCAATTAACGTTCATAAATTCTCTATTTAAGCACGGTATATTTATTCATTAGACAAATATGGCTCCATTTTAACTCCAATCGTTACAGTTTAAATTGTTCGTCGACCAATAAGGAGCTTCGCAACCAGCTAATACAACCATCTGTTGAAAACTTTCGTAATTATATTTTCATTTCAATCTATTGCTTTTGTTCTACAATTGAAAATTTGTATGAGATGAGACAAAGGAAATTGATTAATATTTGTTCGGCTATGTTTGAAACTAAGTAGAGCTAGTAATTGTTTGATGGACCTTTTTGTGCACCTAATATTGTGATTCAATTTTATAGGATAAAAGAGTTGTTAATTAAATCCATGACCTTTGTAGTGTACTTACTTTGTTCCGCCACATAGCGCAATATTCAATTTCTCCGGTTTTCTTTGCTTTCTAGACTTAAAAAAATTAAGAAATAATCCGAAATACTGAATATCTCGTATATTGCTTCTTGACTATATTAACTTAGGATTTATTTTGAATATTATATTATTTACGGAATACGATCTCAATAAGTTGAGCTTCAAAGAGTGAATAAGCTCGGTTTGATAAGTAAAGCTGAATTGCTTAATAATTCTAATACGTATTGGGAATAAAAATACTTGGTTTGCTTGAACAATTGGTTTATGAATCAAATTATTTTTCTGGATAACAACATGTTTCGTGCATTAATTTAATTTGAAGGTGAGTTCAAACCAACTTCTATGTATTGTGATACAATTTTTGTTCTAGTAATAGACAACACTCTCTGAAGATAAGCTTGGTATGCTTTTCACTAAGATTCTGAGTGGGGTGAGTCGGGTTTTTACGCGATCGACGTGTGACCGCCACAACTTTTGCAAGAAACCAATTTATATTGGATTAGTTAAAAATGCACTGGAACTCAATAAAATTCCCTTTACATAAAAAAAGAAACATTACAAACAGTCTATTTTAGGTGATTTTTTCCAGGCAGCAGTTTGGAGATTATCATAGTGACGATTACGATAAATATCCAGTTGTGCCGTCTATAATATATCCATAATTACCATCAAACAATTGTAAAATAATATTTATTTTAAGGAGTGGGAAGACCTAGACGAACATATCTTGATCAAATTAAGGACGTCCTGGTAAAGGGTCAGGTCAAAAGTACCCGAAACCGCCGAGCTTGCATGAAGAGAGTTATGAATGTGGATGAAGCAAAGGAAGTATGCACGGATCGTGGCAAGTGGAAAGAGGTAGTCTCTGCCTACCCCTCCGGGAAAGAGGCGTGATTTTATGTATGTATGTATTTATTTTTTAAAAAATCAAGTAAATCCGAGAAAGAAAGCGAGGAAATAAAGTATCTAATAATTCCCGCAAAGATATACATAAGTTTTAACATATACTAGTCAACAATGCATGCGACTTTCATATAAAATGTTTGCATTAAAATATTTTAGAAAGAATTTAGACATGCTGTCAAGGGAAAAGCTTAGAAAGATTAAAATGTTCGAGTTTTAGTTTGTAGCAAGAATGCATGAATATAACAAAAAAGTTAAAGAATTTTCATGAAAACAAAATAAATATAATGTTTCTAAATTATAAATAACAGTTGTACAAAAAGAAAAACAAAAATTGCTGTTTGAACTTGTATTTTAAGACAAACATTTTATCAAGTTACAGCTTGACCAGTCAATAAATAATTCAAACCAAAAAAGCTTATATCATATTCACGTCCATCGATCAGGCAAATCAGTATCAATAAATTCTCAAGGATCACTCGTAATGCCAATAAAATTGAATCAATGCCTAGCACAATCACTCGGAAAGATGAATCGAATTCGCGTCACGTTGGTAATCCTCAATTTCTTAAAAGCCAGCACTTCATTAGTTTTTCCTCTGTCATCCGCGACCCGCATCCCAGCATTGTTTGTACTGTCTCACCCCCACCTCGCCTTTCACCCTTTTCATTAATAGAGCAGAATATTCAGATTTTACGTTCTTTTTATGTACAAATTTTATTTTCCATTTGTTTTATGGGTTGTTTACGTTTTCTTTAAGAATATGACTTTACTCAGTCATTAGATTAACGAGAAAATGGAATAAATCTCGTATAACAAGATCTCTTATAACCTACCACTAACATTGCTTCCATATAAATTCTTATCGTCTTGCTACTGAGTATACTAAACGGAACAGAACAGATAAAAATAAATTTTATATTAGAAGCAGAAATAAAATGGGCTTGGATATATATATTCTCATCTATATATTAAATACACCTCTACCTCGAAAGAGTATTGGCAAGGACGTGCTACTTTTGCTTTATCCATAATCATATCCAATTTTGATCTAACCTTCCACCAACACTCTCAATACTGAAAGAAATCCCAGCCCAGAAATCTCTTTTAAGTGTAAAATGCTACGTATATCTATTGAAAGCATCATAAATTTTATGCGGTAGTAAAATTTATGTAAAAAGTATTGATATCACTTGAGAACCATTTCAATTTATCACTCCACCCCAAATATTACCTACTTTTTAAGTAACAATTTTAAAACAAATGCATTTTAGTTCTGTTATGATATCTTGGGATGAGCATGAGACAAAATTGCAATTCAGATATTGTGCATAACATTCCACTGTTAGGATGATTAACACGAGTCCAAGAATAGTTCGTAGATATTAGATAATAATATGAAATACAGTAATATCATATCAAATATAAATCACTGTTAAATTGTAATATTACATTATTGCTCTTATGAACGTGGTTATTGTGTTTATTTGGTAATATTGTTAGACACTATTTAGATTCGGTCCAAGAAGATAATAAGTAGACTATGTGATGCGTATTTGACAGTTTACGAAATTATAAAATTATCCACGGATAATGGCATATCTTGCTTCCAGGGAATTCCCATCAGAATTATTCAGGACTCGAAATATTGTAAGTCTGAAATGAAGGCGAAACTTTCCGGATTTACAATAGCAGTTGAAAGCACACTGAAATACGCTTTTTATGGAAATGGGGTTCTCAAAGGTACTATGTTTATTGAGTGTCTTACAAATATAATGACAGACTAAGTAGATAATGATTCTAGCATTAAGTCCACCAATTGTGCTATACATTTGTATTTTGTACAATAAAGTTCAAAAAAATAAATAATGTGGAGTAATAATTGTAGACGAAATGGACGAGTGGCATCATAAAATCTTTGCCTATACAGGCATGATGCGAGATCATTTTAAGTGTTTTGTTTATTATTGTAATATAAGGCAATTTTCTTTCAAAAGTCACTGATATAAGTGTGCGAATAGCGCGTCTGAAGTGGCAATGGGCGGGACATATCTGCCGCAGAGAAGATGACAGATGGAGTAAAAAGATTCTATTCTGGCGACCCCGTCCAGGAAAACGAAGTGTGGGTAAACCAGCTGCCAGATGGTCGGACGATATCAAAAAGACGGCAGGGCCGACCTGGACCAGGATCGCCGCATTAAGATCAAAGTGGAAATCCATTGAAGAGGCATACGTTCAGCAGTGGACAAAAATATGCTGAGAAGAAGGCAATTTTCTAATTAGCAACAGCAAAAGTGGTAATTTCCATCAGACATCAAGGGTTCTAAAATTATCCTGCTGTGCCTTCCTGCGGTCAAACGGAGGTAAAGGCGGTTTGCGGTTAAAAGGCTGTCAGATTCCCAGACTACCAATCAATAACTATAAAGTATATACCTATTCAAAGCTTATTTTACTTGATTTGTTCCTTTTTTCACGGTTTGAGTCGTATTTTCTTCAAGTTTTTGAATAGTTTTTCATTACCTACTCTTTCCCATAAACTATCCCAATGCTGGATGTTAAAATTGTTATAGTTAATGTTAGAATCATAATCTTTAAATATACCTATCTATGTATAGTATGTAAGAATACATTTTTTTGTACCTTTTGTCAAATTACCACGAGAGTCCACTCTACCTTATTATATTTTATAGTTAAAGCAATTTTTCATGTATGTTAGATAATCGAAAATTTCACCATCAACTATGATTTTGACAATGTCAGTTGCAATTCTCCTAATTTACTTGTGAAAAGTGCATCTAATGCAAATGCTAGTGCAAAAAATCCGTTGCACCTCATCAGTATACAGCATGTCATGTTAATGAGAGATATGAGTTAGGCAGACAACACTTCTCCATATTTATGAAACTCCGCCCGTTGGGCGCGCATATCTTTATTTCCCAGGGTCTGGGGACATAAAGTTTCATCCAAACTCCGTCGAATGGAAAAACTTTATTTATATTTGAGTTGGGAGAGCTGGTTTGTGAATATTAAATCAGATCGGCGTGAAAGACGTGGCAGTACAATATTTCATATCTCAAGCATACGCTCCCTATGCACGAGTAAATAATGCATAAGTTATAAAGGGAAGAATTCCTTAAAGTTAAAAATGTTTGGTGATTCAAATGTGTGTCTTATCTTAGTATACGCTCCTGTTATATTTGAGTATGCGCTCCATATGCTGTTAATAGCTCGTAAGTTAATTAAAGGACGAGTTTCCTAAAATATCTGTATGAATCTATAGTGATTCGATTCCAATATAAAGCATATTTCATATTATTACTGGATATTCTGAAAAATAGTGGGTTCAGGCCGGGGTAGGTTTGAACCAGTGTCTCCCCGCGCATCACGCGTTTATTTGTCCCCCACAGCATACCGGACAAATTATTCACATTACGGTTTGCAAGTTAGCAAATTATTTAAATTCTTGATCCGTCTGCTGAATATGCAAATGATATTTTCTCTAAGGAAACCCCAATGTGTATCCCGAACAAATAGGATAACGTGGTTTTACATTTATAATTCACGACTAACCACAAATATAATAAGTGTTTCAAAAAATGGACCATTTATAGGGATGTCTGGAAAAGTGAGGCTTTTGCTAAGCGTAAATACTTAACAAAAGTATAATATTGGAATGTAATATTTTTTTTGTGTTATAAACTTATGTATTGTTAAAAAAATATTATTTCTTAAAATAAGCCAAACACGAAACAGGTTATCTGGTAAATCGTGTTTCAGATATAAGGACATGAACACGCTTAATTTTTTCTAATTTTTGGAACGAGAATCAGTTAATAAATGCCCCTTTACAATATGCATCGAGCTGTATGATACTGAGCAAAAAGACTTTTACCTCTACTTCCATTAATCTTACCGTTGAAAAAATACTTCCTTCCTAAAGTAATTCCTTCGTAATTTCTTACCCTTGAAAAAATACCCTCTTCCTAAAGAATAGTTCTTAAAAATATCCGTTATAGCGAAATCAGAACTTGACCAAACGAAACTAATGTAGCGAGACGCAATAACAAATTGGACACAAATGGAGGATAAACAGTGTATACCCCAATTTGTTTCCGCTTCTGTAATTCTTTCGCGGAAGAATACACAAATCCATCTTAGACCCTGTCTTCACTGGGAGATCACGCTGTCATTGTACGACAGATACTGAGCCTGGATTAGTTTTTTAATTCAATCAATACCGTATATGAAATCTTCATTCAGTCATAACAAAACTAAGATTCGTTAAGAGTTCGGTTTCCCTGCATTGCGAAGGTCAGACGGCAGTCACTTTGTGTACAAAACTTACCCAATTCATCATCATGGTCTAAAGGCGCAACCATAAAAAGGGAGTAAAAAGGATTACTCTCCAGATAATTTAAAATGTAAACTAGATGAACGACTGTACCTCATAGTCCCCCCTGGTGCCGCAACTGAGCATGGCGCCTGTGTCATTGGAGAACTCCACGTGGTGCTGCGGCTCCTGGATGTTTGGCAGGCGACGGGGCTCTGGTGACACGCGTACTGCTGTGGGCAAGATTAGAGGTAAGATGACGTCAGACTATACCAAAGCATGCTATTGCTAAACGTTTTGAACCCGATAAGTAAAACTGACAAACGTGCCAACTGCGCCGCGACCTAAAAAAAAATTCCTTATATATTGCCTACACATACGGAATTTTAATATTAGGGTCGGGACAATCACTTTTGTTATGTTTTTTTTTCGCTTGAGAGTGATATAGCGCAGAGCGAATATTTGTTTTGATTGTATACTATATATTGTTTATATGTATATGGACTTAGTAAATACAGCTTTATTATAATTTTCTTACATTCAAAGTTAATTAAATAAAGCACCAACGATTTGGTGGAGATATTCTAATGAAGTAGATTCCGCGTAGTTAAGTAGTAGTGCTTTATTATTTATGCAAACTTGAACAATTTCTGCGATGCGGCTTAGGGGGAATTTCCGTCTGATATCACAATCAGGTAGCCCACACCCGATGCCCACTTCAGACTGGAATTACTGTTATAATAGTTGGTTCGATCGAACGCAAATATGTATCAACTATAGCGAACACTTTGAAATACAATTAACATAAAATAATGTATTAGGTACCTTTGTACTTATTTCTATTTCTGATCTCTACGGTGTGGCCCTTGTATTTAGCGGAGCTGGCTTAGAGTTCAGGTAAACTAAGAGGAAGAATTAAATATCATTCAAAATCAAGTTATATTTTCAATCGCTTCGTCTTTCATCGGTCGCTTCTATAAAATAAAGACGCAATAAAGGCAACCCATATCGTAGCTCATGTCGAATGTCATATTTTGTTTTCGAATTAACAAGTTTACATCAAAGGGAATAAAAATAAAACAAAAAAGTTTCCTGTCACACTTTCCTATCGTGGGCCTGCTGGAAGAAATTTCTCTAGAAATAAGTAGTGCCCTGGTACTGAATTTCTCTTTATTTTAAGTTTTTTTTTTGCTTATTTTTCTTGTTTTACATAAATATATAAATAAATAAAAAAGCTCTGGTAAGGTAAAAAGACGTGATTAAAAATATATGTACGTATTAGAAATTGCGCATTTTCAGAACATATACTAGTCGTTCATATAGTTGAAATGATATGATAACGTTGATTTCAGGGGGGTTAGCGTACCTATGTACGAGTATGTACATATATACCCACGTCAGTGAGGCAGCCACAAGCCGCAGTGTTCGATTTCCGTTTAATTTCGCAGCAACCAACATCGCACGATGTCATCGCTCTGATCTCGCACCCAATCGTCTTCCATTGATTCCATTTCTGATTAATGTCTATTAGATTTCTAGTATTCATTGTATTCTAGTATAATTAACTAATGGAAGTACATGAGATATTGAATTAAATTATTTAATTTCTATAACAACAGATGTTATTATTGGGTTGATTGTCTCCGTAATTCAATTACAAATTTTCTAAGACATAAATTCATGTAACGGTAGGTACCTATATGGAACAAAGTTTGGTTGAATATCAAAACTCCTAATAAAAATGTATAGACATATAATGTTTATACTTTTTATGGTGATAAATGATTGCAAGTTCTTCCTTATTAGCTAATTTCAAGCAACAAGGCATCCGTGGCTTTTGTACTTTCTTAAAGTTAGACTTATATTGATTGATTAAGTAAGATTTACTTCAAGTCTGGTTTACACCAGTTACGACATCTGCCTTATCGATAACGTCGTATGTAGCATATAAACCCTAGTGTATATAATTGCTACCTAATGATTAAACAGTTGAACGCAGATGCCGCATGAATTAATCGCGAAGTAAACAACAACTGTCGCTGGCGAAAGTTTATGTGACTAGTTCCTAGTCTTTTAAGAACGGGGATGTAAGTGAATTTTAGTTTGTACTATAACTCAGTAATAGAAAAGCTGATATAATTAGAATGTAACGTCCTAAATAAGATACTTTTTCGCAATTTCATTTCGCAGCACATAAATTTGACAAGAAAATGTTTGTTGTCCAATGATTTTAGTAAGTGGAATTATGTTTTTTTAAACAATATTACATATTTCGAATTTTAAGGTAATTTCAGTAAAAAAATAATTAGAATCGCATAAATCAAGACATTGGTGTTATTACTACGTTCACACATGATTATTACATATTTTAAGGTAAATATTTATTAAGTACTCAGGTAATCTGCTTTTTGTTTTTAAAATCGAAAGGAAAACAAAAAAGAATTTCTGAACAATTTGTTTCCAGCTGTTTCGCAAACAGCGGAAGTGCCCCAGACCCGTCAATATCCAATTTATACAACCGACCGGTAAATAAAGTGAAAAGTCAACTTGCCTCTTGTATTTTCTCTTGCTAGTCTTGAAAATATAATAAATAGTATATAATAAATTCGAGTCTACTTTATTAACATTCTATTTATACTATAAAAATTATATTATCTGTATTGTCTTTCTACAACTTATCAAGCAAATGGTTATCAAATTGTACCGTTAACAACAGCTAGGAAACGTAAGACGAAGATAATGTTAATTTTTGGATCATTCATAGATTTTTATAATTTCAGGCGCAAGAAGTCTACAAAGAGGCTAACTCAATGTGTGTTAAAAAAAAAACAAAAAAAAGATCAACACCTGAACAGTAAATGGTTTCTCGCATTTACATTTAGGAAAAAGCTTTATTTATTAAAGTAATAATATACGCATTTGAAAAGCATTAAATAGCTTGACAAATAGTGACAATAGAAATGTGTTTATTGAACTCATAATGGTTTCATGAAATGTGAGCAAAGAGAGTCGTGAAGAAAACTACAGAACAAGAAATTGCAGTGTAATATCGCAACATTTTTATGTATATTTTACACTTTTACAATATGCACTGATATACTTTAAATAATTAAAATCAATAATTCGGACCAAACAATAAACTCAAATACGGTTTGGCGCTAATATTATTCCTTTTTTTAAATTTTATCTTTGTTTTCGCATCAGTACTACTTACTAACCAATGAGGTTGTGTCTCATTTCAACCTGTTTGACCAGAAATGCTTAAAATTTTTACTTTTTAAGTGCAAAAAACTTACAAAGAGACAACAACTTTTATTAATCTCCCTTTGTTCATTTCAGTCGAATAAAGTTGAGAAAGTCGATTTAACTTTTGAAAAAGGGTTTTTATTTCCGCTGAACACCATTTATATCGCGTTGAAATCCAGCGAGTTATAACATAATTCATTACGGATCGTATAGATTAGAATCAAAAGACTTCATGAACGCATTTGTATGTTAGAGATTACCTTTATATTCATGTTAATATATTATAAGACCGTGTAGATTTATATCAGATATGGTATTTCCTTTGTTGGATAATATGAACATGAAATATTTAAATTGTAAGTTATTATTTCGAAAAAATTATAATCAGGTAATCCTTTGATTTAGCCACCCTAATAAATTGCGTATGAAATCTGGAGAATAATATTTTATCAATGTCAAACAAACTGAATTTACCGTGTAATGTCAAACAACGTAAATTAGAACTATTATATAGTATGTTGATATTATAAAATTCGAATTAAGAGTACATAAAAAAATCTGATGACAAAGAGTTGATTTGAGGTCATATCGGGAATGCGTTGCTATGAAAAAATATGTACAAATCAAAATAATTCTAATAAGAATAGAGTAGTTAGCTAAATGATGCGGCAGTTAATTAAGTCCCAATAGAGGAGACTTTTCAATAGAATTAGTTAAATTTCATGGGAAAGAGATAGCCAGTTGTATCCAATCCATCAGAATCACAATAACCCTTTCAGCGAAATGCGTATTCCTTACAAAATCGCTATTGTCAAAAAGCAAGGATTACTAGCTCTCAGTACAGCGCCGAGGGGTTGAATGGAGGCAATCAGCATTTGCGATTGGAGCGAGTACAAGACGCCTCTACACGGCTGCATTTTGTCGCAATCTCGCAAAAATTGCAAGTTTTGCATTTTCCTCTGCATAACATTATTGATGGTTGTTGTGCCGTATGGTTCTCCCCACTTTGGAATAGGACCATTCCATCTTATTCCCAATGATGTCGTTAAATGCGACTTAGGGAATAGGCACATTCATGAAGTGCAGTTTATTTTACTATTCCACATGGGTTATAGAATGTAATCTCTTTGTTCCATGGGTAAGCTACCTTGCAAAGATCACGGGAGTCAGACGAAAGTCTCATCGTGTATAAAACCTGGCGCATCCCGGGCCTTTCTTCTTCATCAGAGAGGTAAGAATGTAACCAGGGCTAACGCCAGGATGAAGAAATATTGACAGTTTTTGATTATATTTAATCATATATATCAAAATCAGTTTTTTAACCTAAGCCACTATTTAAACACATGTTATGTAAATTGCAAAGAATCTATACTAATATTATAAAGCGGAAGTGTTTGTTTGTTTGAACGCGCTTATCTCAGGAACTACTGATTCGAATTGAAAAATTCTTTTTGCGTCGAATAGACCATTTATCGAGGAAGGCTTTAGGCTATATAACATCACGCTGCAACTTTGAGGGGCAAAGAAATAATGAAAAATGTGAAAAAAAGAACGGGAAAAATTATTCATCCTTGAGGGCTTCAATGATGCCCAAAATAACTATTCCACGCGGACGAAGTCGCAAGCACAGCTAGTCTTTCATATTTCTTCAACCATACCCTAAAATGACAGCCAAAGTCTTATTACTTAAAACCTTCATGTTATAATAATCGTTGTAAAATTACCGAAATTCTCTTTAGTTTTGTGGTAAAACATTTATCTATTAGATTACTTCGGATCACTGAACACGCAGTAACTTTGTCGGTTCAGATTATCATTTTCGCTTATTCGCCGATTCCCTAACACAATTCCGCATTAGCATACCTAATGCCGAATTCCGTCTGTTTGTGTGTTTATTTATTTACTGAGAATGCCGATTTAGCAATATTTCTTCTGATAATATGCTGATGCTATAATAATTTAACTTAATATTAGAAATGCAAACATACGTCAATATATTTATTTTACTACTTACACTCAACCACTAAAATCATCCCGTTTTTTTACAAATATGGATTTATAAATAGTGGTTTTGAGCAGGACGTAATTAGTGTTGTTCATCCAAAAAATTTTGATCTCAATTCCCATAATAAAAAATTTGAATCTCAATTCCAACGGTAGGCCTTCCTGGATATAGCCTTTCAGTCTTTTCAAAAATGTTGACTGACCCCGCAAGGGTTATAGACGTGATTATATGAATTAATGATGAATGAATAATCATTATATACGACGTTATGAGGTAGGTATACGACGCGAAGACAGAGATGTAAATGAATGAATGAACTGACAATTTCATGATATTTATATCACATTGCGAACATAAAGATATTCTAAAATTGATCCTTATCAATACCGTAATCAGTACCTTTCTCTAAAAATAACAACCGAAATAGGTCTTTCATAATTGCAGACGATTCAGAATCGCATTGTCTTGTTCAATCAATACCTAGGTGTTATCAAAGCGTGTTAAACCTTCCAATTGTCTGGAGTTAGTAGTTCTCTGCATCACTTCTGCAATTGATTTGCTAATGACCAGAGTTTTGAAGCGTATCTGAGTTCTGCCAAGCCAATTGCCAGCTCAAGAGTATCCAATAGCTTTTGTTGTTTAAACGAGATAATTTCACAAGTTTTAGTATACGTACTGGTTAACAAGGACTGGATAATTATAACTACTTATGTTAGGCAAAACATACAGTAAAACTTTGACTGGAATTTATCTGTTAATAGAAGATACAAAATTTTAATGAGGCCCCGATTAAAACAAACAGAATATCATTCTTATTTCTCAATTATCATGAAAACACAACAGCCTAATAATTTTATTGCCCTGGACAAATGCCAATGGAAAAAGTAGTTTCAAAAAACCGTTAGTAGTCACGTCTTGAACCATAGTAACGGCAATTTTCAACCGCTATTTACGGCTCCTTCAAAGAAAATTCTATAGAACACTTGGGGAAACATCTTTTCAGGATTCACTATTTAGTCCATTGAGGGCAGAGTTGCGTGAAGTCAGCCACGATTGCTCATTAGTGCCACAATGGATGCGATACAATGCCAGCTCGATATAGCTACAGAGAATACGCCATTATACACACCCGGCAATGGAGAATTGTGTGGGCTATTTTGTATACCAAAATTCATACCGACTGGACAAACGATCAAAGTGAGAAATGAACAAACAAATGATCGTGATATTGGGTTTTATTATAATGATTGCTTAGATATACCAAAATGTACATACACAGCCATGTTATGGATTCTATACCGAAGAATTTTATAACTTACAATGTGAAGAAATAAAATTATAATGATGCACATTATAACCATACAAAACAAACTACAATATTAACATAATTATGTTTATTAACTTACAATAATTGTTTCGGACGTAACATTACAATATGTTATCTGTTTCGAGAACGACATATGTAAATACGCTTAAAAACAAAATCTTAATTTTTCGCATACTATAAAGGAACAAATTGAGAGACCACTTATCTTTAATATCAATCCGCTTCATCTATCTTCATTTGTATCGAAAATAGTTTCTACTGGACTATTCAGTTGGGAAAATTAGTCATAAATTTGTCCTTGGCAGCTAAACGTTAATAAACATTAATGAAGCAATACTGCAAACACTAGAAAATTCGTAGAACTCACTTCAGAACTAAGGGTATAAATTTACAAAAGTCTGATCTTTTATAACAGATAGATTTTCAAGCTTATGGTTCTTGGCATTCTATTTATCGCAAAAAATCTAATTTCGTTGTTTAAGCGAGATTTTTCCTAAAACTAAAAAAATGTATATGAATAATTATAAATGAAATTTTTATTAAAACAATAAAATTATGGTTATGCCTAAAACTTGCATACCTACTTATTTTATATAAACTTATTTCTATAAACCTTATTATTATTATACAAGTTTTTAACTACAATTAACTCAGATATTTTTGTGAGTCCTTTTTTTCATCATTTAAGAATTTGTAGTCAACTAGAAACTTATTGATCCATAGAATTTGCATACCGCACATCATCATTACGAGGTATACCTATGTATGTAGATGAGCGGCTTAATACAAGCAATATGCGATACCTTGTAACTGAATATTACAGGCATATTAGTTTTCTTACAACGAATTGACATCAGATTAATTAAGACAAGGAATATTTTCATCAGAATATAAGAATAAGTACATGAGTACCGCATTTTTAAAATCAAAATTATTTTTAGAAACTGTACATTCAAACTCTGCTTACCTCTTTCATTTGGACAAGTTTGTTTTAATTTGTAAAACACTTTTATCTTGAACAAAAATGTCTAGATTTGCAAAGACTGAGGTAAAAAAAATATGTGTAATTGTAATGATATTTACATTTTATCTTCAAATTTCAAGAATAATGTAAGAGACATGGACGTCAGGATTCGTTCAAGCAAAATAAACCCAATTTTCAGGTTACATTAAACAAAATAAATATAGGTAGAAACTTTGTTATTTAAAGCTTTACTTTTTTGCGTCCCTTGAGTAATGGAAAAGAATGAGAGCATGATATTATTCAAATGTAAACTGTACGGGAATATACATAAAGTTATCTATTTTAAGCGAATAAATTCAGTGAAAATGCCAAGGGGCATTCTAACTGAAATTTCATATGGGAAATTTATGAAAAAACACTAGTGGACCTGAACAACTTAGGTATAGACTGAGAGTTTTGACACATATTATAATGTGTAGTTGATAAAGCATACTAGCTTTTACTAATATCTCATTGTATTTGACTAAAATTTCCATTTTCCCGCGAGACTTTCAAGAAAAAAGGGGTGTCAAACCTAGGATAATTTATTATAAATAAATCATCAAAAGTCTGACAGTTTAGCCGTGATAGCGTAACAGACTTACACATTTATTTTATAAAAAAAAATCAGTATTACTTTTTACTATTACAATATATAAGTAAGTACCTATGAATTAAATTATGGATATATTTATATCTCTATGTACTTTAATTTACGTAAATTGAATTTTAATAATAAAAGTACTAGGCCAGCATAAACAACAGCACGTTGGTAGGTAACTCAGGAACGCCATAATCGCGGATATTGCTCTGCAGCCACATTCCAGCGCTCACATTTTTCCGATATCCACTACTATTTAATATCCCAATAGCAGTGATAATGATATTAAGTACAGCTTCATCTATTCATGGGCACACATTGCACACACATTTTTATTGGAATCGTTATCGTTACGTACAATTTAGAACTAAAATTTTAAAGGAAATAAGTACATGGCGGAAGTCCATCAGGTGATCGTGGTATGTGCTTGCAGTCACTTGCAATCTCGCAAAGGTGACCCAAATATTTGGATGAGTAATTTGCTTACCCACCCGTTTGGTTAATGTGAAATCTCTCGTAAATATCAAATTTTTGATTTGTCGTTGTCGCTCAAAAGCTATACCCAATAAAAACGCAATTAAAAGATCTTAACGCCAAGAAAAACGTCCAGTAATTAAGATTAATCGTTTCATGACGGAATTAACGTTTTTTTCTGAGAGAAGATGGGGAAACAAAGTAGATATATAAAACAGCCTACTTTGCTTTTATTCGGGCAATTACCGTCCTGCCAAGTAAATATAATTCATTATTAGGTACTGTGAAATTGGGTCTTGGGAAAACATAATTTTAGGAAAACAATTTAATTTTCGATAAATAACCAATGTTACGCCGTGGCGGCTCTGTTTTTAATAAACAGCTAGTATTATTGTTTATATTTTCTCAATTTCTCTCATTTTTTCTCATTTTTTTGCTATATTTCATTCTGGCCGCCTGTTTTTAAAGGTCTTGGTCCTCTAAGGATTTGAAAAATAATTGAGCTTCCGAGATATAGAATATTAGGTTTATTGTAAGAGTCTGTTTATCCATCATTCTCATCTCATCCAAGTAATGTAAACAGCGTGGATTGCTTAAATTAGCAGGCTGACCTAAGATGTTTTCCTTTTAATATAAAGAGAAATAAAAGATATCGATTAGGCTAGTGTGATTTGATTTGTGCCTAATCTATACATATAATAAAATAGTAAAAATATTTTGTCTGTACATTTAGTATTTTTGACTGAAATGGATAGAGGGACACTTAAAATGAATAATAGAAAGCAAAAAATTTTTTTTTTAATTTCTTGTCTGTCTGTATGTATGATCACGATTATCTCCGAAAGTACTGAACCGATTTACTTCAAACTTTCACCAATTGCTTTGTTTTAACTCAGAAGAACATTTAAAGTTTGTTTCATCAAAATCGGTTCACTAAAAAAAAAGTTATCAACATTTTAATGAACTCAAGGCATGAGTTTGCCTGCAAATAAGTTACGAAATTTAAAATTCAACGTCATTTATCATTATACGACAGCATTACACCTATAACATAATAAATATAAGTGAAAGGCGACTAAGGGATATGCTTACAAACTTGGGATTCGTTTTTAAGCGATGGGCGAGCAACCTATCACTATTTGTATCTCAATTCTATCATTAAGCAAAATAGCTGAACGTGGCAGTCTTTTCAAGCCTGTTGGCTCTGTCTACCCGCAAGGGATATAGACGTGACCATATGTATGTAGTCTACTGTAATTTCGACACCACCGCAACGGCTTCGATGGTCCAGTGGTTAACGCGTGAGACTGTGAAGTTGACGGTCCAAGTTCGAGTCCCAACAAAAACAAGATATGAATTAATATTTATTTAAAAAATTTTTTTTTTGTGTTGTTTGAGTATTTTATTAAAAAATACTTAAAATCAAAATACTACATATAATAAAACGGTAAAAATATTTTGTCTGTTTATTTAATACTAGCTGTGCCCGCGACTTCGTCCGCGTGGTCAGGCGGCCACGCGTATTAGAAAGAACGCTGGTTCGCCGTATTAAATGTTTCGCTGCAAATTGCTTAAAACGACTATATCTCAAAACCTATTCGTCTGATTTATATACTGTAAATGGCAATTTTAGTCTACATGAAAAGCCGAAAGTAATAAACATATTTATTTGGATAAGGATTAATACTGAATTAAAGAAAATTGGTTTCAAAATAACTTATGTTTATAATGAAAAATAATCTTAAAAAATGAACATAAAAGTGGTTATTGTAAGTAAACCATAAGAGATAGATATATGCTCTCGCGGACTTTTTTGTGGCAAAAAATGAGTACTTCACATCTTAAGTACATTGTTTTACTATATCTTTGTTGGTTTGCACAGCGTTCGCGTGGAAAGCTCGCAGATGGCCGACTCATTCAACTTTCACCTGCATTGTTGACGTTTCCCGTAGGAAATCCGGAATAATATGTAGCCTATAGCCTTTCTCGATAAATAGACTATCTAACAGTGAACGAATTATTCAAATCGGTTCAGTAGTTTCTGAGATTAGCGCGTTTAAACAAACAAACAAAACAAACTCTTCAGCTTTATAATATTAGTATAGATTTTGACTGAAACGAATAGAGATTTTTTTTACATTTTTTGTCTGTCTGTATCTGACTGTATGATTAAGATTCAACTCGAACTTTACGCGGACGAAGTCGCGGGCAACAGCTAGTCGATATATATATTACTTTCTCTAAACGAAACGTGTAACAAAAGTTAAATTAATATTGTGGCGACATCTCTACGCCACTCGTCAACAACATCAAATCTCACAACAACTGTCAATCATCGCGAAGAAATCGACGCGCTTAGCAAATAGCAGCAAAGAACCCAAATCGCGATTTCAGAGATTTCACGGATTGGAGCTATATATACAACCTCCGACACAACATCGTTCGAGCCGCGGTTCCCCAGGCATAACACCTAGCCTGGCGGAAGATCTTCCCTTTGGTGGCGGTCGAGCCGAATCACCGCTCCCGCTACAATATCAATACATTCAATAGCGATATGTTCAATTACTTGCAATATATATTATTTTTTCAATATCTCCAGCGTTAGGTGCAAATCGACAATTATTGTGGTACGCACCGCGCGTCGCGCGTCGCTGGCGGCTGCGGTCAGCCGGAAAGCTTTCACTCGGCAAATTACAAATGCTGGCCTTTTAACCGGGGAAGTGAAAAGAGGGTTATTTGGGTGAGTCTTTTTTAGTTTTAAGCTCGCTTTTTATTTATTGATTTTTAAAATTTTATTCAGCCTTCACGAATATTCATGAAAAGAGTAATAAGTGTGGAAGAAACAGGAGAGGTGGTGTGTAAGGATTGTAGCAAGTAGTAATTGCAAATCCATAGTCTCTGCTTACCCCAATGAGAAACAGGTATGTATGTAAGTTTATTGAGCCTTATGAGTACAATAGGTGAACTTAATGCATTCTCTGCCAGTCAAACGTTAGAAAATATAGCAAACCCATAATATAATCAGGTGTCAATTTGATCGATGTATGTACAAATATTTCATTATAGAACATAAGCTGAACTTAAATACAGGGAGTATATTTGACAACTAGGAACAAAAAAAGTTTAAAAGGATGATTGCTTGTTAATAATATATACGTTTAGCAGTTTTACCCTTTATTTGCAAAATTACGGAACAATTTAGCAATTTCATCATGAATACGTATTTGGTATGCAGCATTTGACCCACGTTAGGTGTCAAGTGTAAATTTAACAAATAAGTAAGTCTACTACTTACTAAAGTTATAAGTATGCATCCATCCTTAAATACAAGTAATACCTAATACTTTTGTGGGTTAATTTGTAATGTACTTCTTTAGTGAACAATAAAGCATTAACTTACTTATTTATTTTTAATTATATATTCATCTATCTCATTATTAAAAAATACTCCACATATTCTGGTCCTAATTTCATCAGTCTTTAGGGATATGTCTGTCAAATCAAGTACGGTCACAGGCTCCCACTTCATTTAATTTCCCTTAGGTTTGGAATTTATGTTTCTGGGAAAAATTATCTTCAGACAATTTTAAATGAAATGAATATAGAAATGGTACATTGCTTTCATGTTATTTTGGTAGTGAAGAAAAAACAAAGTGTGTGCGAGTTGCTTCTTCTCCCTTGCATGCTTGGTACATTGTCAGTATTTTTTAGACAAGGGCTAGCCAATTTTCACAATATCCATATGCCATAATTAAATCTATCAGGTAAATGTCATGTGGCCCCTTTATCTGTCTCATTAAGGATAAAGGCGACAAGTCCTGTGTGAGTGTGTGTGTGAACATCAAAATAGAAGTATATTTCCATATTTCAGCCGACAAAATAGGTATTTTATATACTTACTAAATTTATTTCATTAATCTAACAACGTAGGCGGTTGCGAAACGGAAAATTTCCGATTTTTCTTTAGGAGAATGAATTGATCAAAGGAGTTTAATGTGGAACTCTGTCTGAGGTTGGTACTATTTCGAGACAAATATCTCAAACAAAATCTAATTCATTTTATTTTGGTTATTATTTTTAGTTTGCCTTATTCAGTCAAATCATTTCATGATCTTAACGCTTAATTCTGAGCTCTTGTAAAGTTATTTTCTAGTTTAAATTTTTGTTATGTTATGTTAGGTTTATGTTTAAACTTTTAAATATATCTAAAGTTATTATAATAAAAATAAAATAAATGACTAAGTTCGTTCCGTATAATTAAATGATCATGGAAAGTTTCATCAGTAACTGGCTTCCATTTTCACCAACATTTAACTATATCGATTCCCAGACTACTAATTGAATCCTCGCCCAATTTAAATGAAAGCACGTGTAATTTTGTTTATTTGTAAGCTTTGTAGCCGATTCGTACAAAACAGTTTAACCATGCCAAAGAACTCTGTGAATTAGCAATCAATTGCCTAGATAATACATGTAGATTACTGGGATGTTCCCCTAATATTCAAATCAAAACTTGTCGGTAGTTTGACATACCACTGAATAACTTTAATCTCCGCCCGTAACCCCCAGCAGGCTCGCTGTCTGACACCCGTCGCTATTCACGATTGTGTACCTAAGTACTTCTGAACGGCTCCAATTGCTGCTTATAATTCGATATCTCACGTCTCGTCTTAATATCAACAACGTTCCTGAGCCCCAAATTAATCTCATATATAAATGAGATTATTGCGCTTCAAGGGTTTTACAGCAATGATCTAAAGCTTAACTTACGTACATGTGTCACATATTTTTTCCTATTACAGGGTAGACAGTGCCAAAAGTTTCGAGTTGAAATTCAGATACTGATAGGTTGTTAGTCACAAGCGTATGAGCGTTATTATAAACATACGTTTTAATTACGTACTTTTTTATCTCGTGCGAAATTTATCATGATCTCAACATTGTCAAAGAGCCAAAATATAAATTGCATTAATTTGTTTCTCGGCTTACTTCGCCATCCGTAGCGAACGAGGGCTAATGTAACACTGTCTCGATGAATTACTTTGTGTTGCTCTTACATAAATGAACTCAGACTTATGCTGAATATACAGAACACGTCTCCACTCCTTATTACATAAAACGAATTGATTTATTTACGTAGGTAAGGTGAGAGGCGTAGAAATTCGATGCCTATTTTTAGAGAAAGGTTCTGTTTTCCTTCGAAATTACCTATTACCTTAAAATGTGGCGAGTACAAATGGTACAGACACGTCTTAACTCCAGTTTTTTCCTGCTGTCTATTATAAATACTCCCAGAATCATATTGTCTTTATTTTTAATACTTGTAATACTTGTATCTTAGCTCATTTAAATTTATTTTTAAAAAGAAAGATTGTAGAGAGAATGAATGAAGTTTTATTTTATTTTTTATGTATTTTATTTTATTACTTACTATTAATGTCCTGTACCTCAGAGGTATGATTTTGACGCATGCCTATAGTGGTCAGTTGAACGGCTAAAACATTCGTTATTCAAATAGTGGGTTTGGGGTGTAATATTTTGTCGATGTGGATGCTCGTCGAATTTGCTGAGGTTCAGTCGTAGAAAGATTTCCAGGTGGTTTAAAGGAGCATGTGTTAGGCCGATTATATACGGTACATATATACCCAATAATTCTGAAATCTTTTATTTAAAGCTGCTATTGTACACAGTCCGTGGCAATATTTATTGTTTATTTATTTGTTCTGAAGACAGTTGATGGTATCGTTCACCCAACTCGGCGTATGTTCCGTGCCCAAGCCATAAATACTGTTCCAATATGACTTGCCTTATAAACTCGTATGATTATTTTCAAAATTTCCAACTCGATTGTTACATTCGTAGTAGATCTCATTAAAACTTTGAAAGTTCTCTTTCGCCCCTTCAAACTATGTATTTTGAAGAGTTAGGTGGAATAACGAATGTAAACTCTGCAATTTTTACAAGCTTCAAATAAATGCGTAGGCAACATTTGGAATTTGTAAGTTGCGTTGCTTTGTAAGCAACAAAGATCTAATTAATTAAGTTTAGTAGTGTTTCAATTAAGACGGAATATAAGGCGGAATTTTCAAATTTATTTTAATTATATGTACATACATATAATCATGGCTAAATCTCTTTCAGGGTTGACAGAGCCAACAGGTTTGAAAATACTGAAAGGCTTCGTTCAGCTGTATGGCTTAATAATGAAATTGAGATAAAAATAGTGACATTTGTTAATTTTTCAAAATATTAGTATGAAAATAAATATCCCATACACACCAGGTAGGTACTTTTAAAAAATATTAATATTAACCTTTAACCTCACTTAGTATGAAGACAGTTATGAATGTGAATTAAGCGAAAGAAGTGTGCAGGGATCGTGGCAAGTGGAAAGATGTGGTCTCTGCCTACCCCTCCGGGAAAGAGGCATGATTTATATATGTATGTATGTAACCTCACTTAGTTATATTTAATAGCAACGTGTTGATCTCTCGTGGTGTAGCCAGAACGCTACCCGCATTATCCCTTTTATAGTCCCCGTGACTTTGCACCTCCCCTCTAATACCACTTGCTTAAGACCTACAAGCCTATTGTTGTGTATGTTCTATAAGATTACGAACTTTATGTAGGAATTAAGATATACTTTAAATATTTAATTTGGTAATTACTCTCGAGTAGTTAGTTTCATAAAGTAAGTTATAAGTTGTCAAGCCAAGCGATAAAAATATTGTCAAAAAGAAGGGAAGAATAAATAACAATAAAACACACTTCATCACTCTAAAACGTTAACTATGGTATTTTTAAAAGAATATATAAATTGGTATAGTAAACGTTTCCCTATACTATTGCACTGTAAACATTTTATTTATTTTAAGTCTAAAATACGTCGCCACGACCCTACCAGGGGTCCAGCGGCTCTCACCCGGCGACCTACTTTATTTGGACATTTTGTCAGTATTGATTATATACGGTCAGGTAATAAGGTCTACTTTAATACCTTCAATTTCGAAACAACGGTTTACCCAAAATTCCTGAATGCCTGAATTTTGGGCAGTATTTTTTAAAACATGACAACATTAAAAAATTACGTAACTGTGTGAAAATTAATGTTACAGATTTTAATAGATTACTATTAAAATCTGTTTTTATTATTATTTATAATTTCTATCAATGTTAATAGATATGTACGAATTTAGTTTTTTTTTTGTAATTATATATTTAACGATACAATCGACATCGCGTTGTGACTTCATTTTATTTCAAGCTTAAAAGTAAATATAGTTAAAGTACTGTCTCTTTAAAACATTATAACACTGGTCTCTAACACGTGAATCTTCTACTTATTAGTTTCTTCATTTTATGTACATAACTATTCCTCTTCTACATATGAACAGCAAACAGAGTTGGAAGTGTTATATTACCTCGAGATGTCAAAACTTTTCTCCAGTTGTAATAAATAGGAAAAGTTAAACTATAATTAACCTTTCCCGAAATACCTGAATACTGTGTCTGGTTTTCATAATAATTTTAATATGCTTATTAGTTTATACATTTGAATTTCATTTGTCCGCGACTTTAAACTTACAAAATTCCGTTTTAATTTTGGAATTTTGAAAGATCTATTTCTTTTGGATTTGTGTAAGGAATAATATTGTTGTCTGTGTGCTATTAGATTCAGAAAGGGCAGAATTAACTATACAGAGTTGTATTACTTATAACAAATATACCAGCTCTGAAAGCTTTCACTATTATAATCCTTGTTAAAACGTGGATGTTCTATATTCAGCACGTAAGAATACGTAAAAATAACTACGAATCAACGTGTTGTTTCCCAGTACTCGTCATTATCCAACTGCCGGTCCCGCTCATACCCAATTATCTTTATACTATAAATATAAGCAATATGTATGGACAATAAATGGTAAAGTCCTATCCAATCGTACTCGTATTTGGGACTTGGGACTATCAAAATCGTAATATCCAGCCGTTATTATGAAAACCGTTTTGACCATAAGTTGTTTTGGTTATTTTAAAAGCTTTAGAATAATATAAGGTTATATTTATCGTCTTTGTATATTTGCCATGGGCAGATCGTGAAACCGAGCCTTATTTGCCTGTTAAGCATCATCATGACAAATAAAGACTAAACCCCGTATAGTCGTTATTTGTCTAGAGCTGATCATTCAAAGCTTAAAGTTGTGAGTATATGATACCAGTCAATAAAAAAGGTTTACAAAGAACTACCAATATTTTATACTTGACGTTGTTAAGTAAGTAAGAACAACTGGCCAGCAAAATTTACTAGAAAAAATAAATTTGTACTGCGGTTACCATAAATATATATCTGCATATAGAAGACAGATAGACTTTTGAACCCACTCCTCGACTCACTAAGACAACGGTTTAAGATTGGAAGTCTTCCAGCTGATAACTCAAATGAGGTCAAACTCCGAAGTTTCATGCTGCCATTTAATTTGTCTCTAAAGAATTTTTAAGGAATTAAGATTTATGTCATTAGTTGGTAAGAATTTTTAAGAAAATATCAGAGGTCGCTGAATTCGAAATTGAAAAAGTACGAGGATGATTTACATAACGTCAGATAAGAATTAAATTCCATAATTTATGATCTGTTCCTGCATTTTGACTATCTCGGGGCATTTTGCATACGACTTCATTTCATTTGAAATTCTCTATTTTGGTATACGGTGTACGAGATAGATACAAAAACTCTCTTACATAATTATTTATATTCAAATAAAATGGCGCCGTTTTGGAAATATTTTACTTTAAAAAAAATTCAAACAATTTATTATTACTTATTTATCGAGAGAAAAAAGTAAGCATAAAGTTAATGATATGCGCTATTTCAAATTAAAATACTAATATCATAAAGATAAGAGATTTGTCTTTTTCCGTAACGAATATGCTCAAAAACTACTGAATCTATTTTAATGATATTTGGCAAATTGACGGACGAAATCTTCAGACGTAACAAGGCTACATTTTCTCAAAATTCTGACGGGAGCGATGCCCGCACAAAAGCTTATAGCAGTGTTGAATTTACAATAGCCACAGGCAATTTAATAATGTCCACATACATACATATGTTTCCAAGCGGCGTCACGTCACCGCTAATTTGTCATACAAATGGCTATGCTTTGTCAACTAACCACATTTACCCGAAAAAAAATTGCTGAACGAAGCGTAATAAGCTTTTGCATGCAGCTCTGTCCGTGTAAAATTTAAGATAAGTAGGTACTTTCAGTTTCCCTGAGATTTTTGGAATATCCTTTCAATTATTTATGTAATAGGTACTATTCAAAGTACATGCTTGCCAAATTCAATTGTATCTTAGTAATCATAAATCGCAAATCCTTTATTGACATCGGAAACCATTTAATTTCTTTAATAATTCAAGCACTGACTGACATAATCTTTTAGAAGAAGCTGTCGGAAAAAACACTGATCGTCAGAAATTCTCGCCTAAAATAATATTTTATTTACATAACGAAAAAGATGAACACAATAAATAAAATGATTTCATTGATATTACTATCGTATTGTTAGTTCTTTTGAATAAAACCGGGAAATATGGAAATGTCCGCGGTGATAGGGGATTTTATTGAGGAAATACATGTAGATAGATTCCTAAGAGATCGGAAAATGCCCCCAGACATTGTAATGTATGTGTTTAAAATATATCGTAGAATATTATAGGTGCCATGTGGTTCCTGGCAGTTTAGAAAAGGACCACTCCATTTAAATTTCATCATTAAGCCACATAACCAAACGTGGCCTTTCAGTCTTAGCCAGACTGTTGGCTTTGTCTACCCCGTAAGGGATAAATACGTGGTTATATGTAACTATGTATTAATGGAATTCATTTATACAACGTGTCCCACAGAGATGTTTTCGTTAAACTTGCTTGTAACCATATGATAGTCACATGAATTGTACCGATAAACAACACCGAAGAACATCAACAGACTGTGCAGTTTAGAGTTAGCTTCTAAAGTGATGACTTTTAACGTGTTTTTTTTTTGTAATATACGTTGCCGCTAGAAATATGAATAATCATTTATTAATTTATCAAATCACATGCTAAATTTAAATTCTCAAGACCCAGTGGTTAGAACTGTACGTTGATATGACCATCAGTCAGTTTCTGTTTTATACGAGTATGAGTAGTATTTAATGATGACTCAATTTTATAATCGTTTAATGGAAGAACTCGAATCACGAATCAAACGTTAGTTTGGGAAGAAACCAATATAATTTAATGTAATCAGCAGTTCCTTCCGTTTATGACGGTAATTAATGTGTTTAGTTAAGCATACTTTGGAGCAAGTTTCGGAGCAATTATTCAAAAGAAGATAACTTGTACCGAAGCTAATGGGTAAAAGCTTCCCCGATTAGCCAAAACTTCGTTTTGCAGAGAAAAGTGGTAACTATATCTTATCAGACCAGTAACTCTCAGTGGAATAATTGCTTAGCCAGCTATTAATATTTTTGTTAGTCTTAATGATATTCGTATTACGTTCTCAGAGAAAATTATTCAAGTTTTCAAAAGAACGCATATTCATAGAAATAGATAATAGAAAGATAGTTAGTACACACGGCTCCCATACATTCATCATAATCTATTTTCCTATTTTACATACACACATACATAAATCACGCCTTTTTCCCGGTGGTGTAGACAGAGACCACATCTTTCTCCTTGTTATGATCTCTGCATACTTCGTCCGCTTCATCAACATTCATAACTCTCTTCATGCAAGCTCGTCGGTTTCGGGTACTCTTGACCTGACGTTATGCTAGAACGTCTTCTATTTGATCAAGGTACGTTCGTAGGCTAGGCCTTCGCACTCCAACATTCCCAAACTTTCTTCACACTAAGACTTTGTATATTTGCTAAGTCAACCTGCTTTCCTTCATCCTCTCGACATTTAATATATTATATTGAATTTAATCAAAACATTATTTTCAAATTGCTTTATTCTGTCAATAAACTTTCTGGCTAACTTCGTGTGTCTATAAAAATATATGACCACTTTTGCATTTACAGAATTTCCTGTAAGATCGCTCTTTTCTATAAAACGATGTGAAACCATTTTCAACATTAACTCGTCCTATCCTTTTACTGAAACATTTCGTCCCATCCCAGAAATCTGGCGTCGCTCGTAAGATTACAGCATCTTTGACGAGTCGACTCGATGCGAGATGTCGGCTGAGATTGCCTCGTGGATGGTAAGTATTAAGCCCCCATTCGCGCCATATTGTGAACATAGAGATATGCTGTGATCATTTTCCTGGGGCGTAGTGTGAGCTGATACACGCACGCATAATGACATTTTATCCTTATCTGGTAGACAGAGCTAAAGATGCAACACACGAAGGCCATACTTAGCTAAAATAATCATTGTCACTTTACACTTGGCTATTTTTTAAGTATGTTTAAAAGTATTTTTAGTCTTATCTGGTTCAATTTCAAAACATATTAGCTTAATATACATGTTTTTTTAATTAGATACATAAGTAAGTAACGGCAAAGCCACAGAGAAACAACAATATCACTTTCTTGCCTAAAAGGTTAAAATGGTACATCTGAGGCATGCTCATAGGACACGCCCTATAGGAATTTGGGCCCTTCTCAAAACTCGTTGCTAAGGGATCGGATAGCTAACCATTTTTCAACCTCTGATGTGAACTCCCGATATGGTTTTGACAGCTCACCGTTTATTAGACGTGGGTTTTCCCAGAGGTATGGTAATTATCGCAGCTTACCGATTCAGATATAGTGATCTATTGTCAATACTGCATTCTTACTCATTCTTCCTCTGATAACGTAATTAAATTATTTAACTAGTTTTTACAATCATTGGTACCTAAATAGCATATAAAATTTGAGATATATATGCGTATATACGCAAAAATCAAAACGAAAAGCACACTCGGCAAATATTAAACGTCCACCAACATACAATTTCCACGAACATGTACTAAAGTATCGTAGTTTTATTGAAACAACGGCTAACGCAAATTGCAACCTATATTTTGTGTAGGAATGTACTGAAGAGGGCTATAACGAGGGACTTGCATTAAAATTCACAAGTTGCCGCCACTGCGAGACGGCTGGTAACAAATTCTGAACAGGTAAACAAGATAAATTAATTTCCGCGGCCGCTCGTGCCACTGCTACCGTTTTGGACAGTTCGAATCCTTCTGCTTGAATAAATTGACTGGGTACTACTGATCGGTGGTTAGAATATTATATTTTCAGCTGGTACATTGAAATAGAAAAGACGTAGTTTCTTTTCATTGCAAGAAATCTTATTGATATTATCGATACTGTTTAGGGGTTTAAACATTCTTTTCTGTTTGTACTTTCATTGCAAGAATTAAATTGCATGTGTTTGCGTAAATTTCTACATTGACATGAAAAATCCGTAATCAAAAACGTCCGCTATTTTCTGTTAGAAATGCTCCAGACTAGACTTTGATGCTTGTTATAGCGCATTCTCTAACCCCATTGCAATATAGCTTCAAATCTAGAGGTCTGCTTTAGATGGCATTAATAGTTTAAATAAGTACTTAAGTATCTTTACTTGCTGTGAAAAAATTTGGTCTCTTTTCATCCATTTTTCCTCCTAGCTTTAATCCCGGCTACCCGGGGTGCGCGTAATTTGACAATGACTAGCCTTTACTCTCCTTAAGTGGATTTTTTTATCATATTAACGCTTAATTATGCGATGAAAAATGCAATGTTTATAAATTTAAGGTTTTAATTCGATCTTGAATGTTTTCTCTAACAAACGCGTAGCCGAGAGAACCGCCTATCAGTTTTACAGGCTAACTTCTATAAACTTTTCGATTCCAGTCACCGGCAAACGTTTCCTCCTCTAAATGAATTTAACAACTCGCTAAGAAGATAAAATTAAATTACTTAGGTATATCTTCAGGTTCTTTGATATTTGTATAGTAGTAAACTTGTAATGTTTAGATTTTATGTTTATAAATATGTAATAAAAATTTAACAATGACAACGCAACAATAAAATTTGTTTTTGTATGATCTATTGGTATACGATTGAAATTGATATAATTAATGCCCTAACCATTTGTTACTAACTCACTCTTAAAAAGACGAATAGAAAAACAAACACAACGGCAAATTTATTTGCTTCAATTTGGTTTTATTGGCTAATTCATTGGCAGCGGATCGCAAGCAGACTCTCTTGGGCTCTAACTGGTATATTTGGCAAATCCCTGACGTACAGCCCCTGCCTATAACTCTCACTTTGCCGTTCCAAATTACTTTTTATTACGCTCCATTTTACATACAAATAGATCTCAGAGTATTACTGCTATGTACTTTGTAAAACTTTAAGAAGTTTAATTATTAGTAGAGTAGAGCGTTCTGAATCGTTTGATATTCTACAAAGGAGTTCATGTTAGCTTGAGGTTTACTTGTGAAGTATTCTGTTCATCAACCTTCAAGTTTCAGAACACCTTAGACATTTTATCGCAGTTAAGTGTATATAATATCACGGTATTTATCTTTAAAACCTCTTACAGAAATGCACCTCAAAGTTTGTAGACAAAAGGGGATGAAGGCGTAAAGTATGTCCACGTAGAAGCAAGAACAATGGTTGGCCGTATTATGACAGAACAAAGGATAGCAAATAAAAATCCCAGACCTCCGCATCGGAATGCTATTACCCGGATAATATGAAAAATATTCCTGTCATTCCACAACGGTTAGACGGGATGACATCTGCATTTTTTCATATTTCAAAGTCAATTTTTCTCTAGTAATGGCCTTGGAGTGGATGAATATTACGTTTATCTTATAAAAAAGCAGATAACTTTATTTGTGTGGGAAAATTTAAATGAATAATATATGTTTAGGCGTATATATTTTGAGTAGAGAAGTAAAATATATTAAAAATAAATTCTTATTTAAAATTAATAACTTCGTAATTTTAATGTTACAACAAAACCTCTACCAGTAGTAAGTTTTCAATTAATATCAGGTTCGTAAAGTTTATAAGGAGCGAGCTTGTTAAGTTTTAAACAAACAGGAATTATCTGATGTTTAGAAACCAATCCTTCGGTTGACAACCCACAGTCCTTGTTCAATATACTACATATATACTATATGTTCATGTACTTGTGTTTTACTTTGCTTAACTTTGAACAATCGCTTACAAATTTTATTAAGAATTTTGATCTCAAATAGTATATTCTTCTTCTTATGATGCCGTTTTCTTACAAAAGTTGGTAATAAGTAAGGCTATGTCTGTACTCTTGAGATCATTCAGAACAGAAAATGGTGCTGAGGCGGAACCATTAAGGAAGATCGGCTAGGCAGGATTTTCTTCTGTGGCCTGGGTTTTCCTTTTATCAATATTCCCTTGGATCATGATTTGAACGGGCCTGTACTCGTGGTACCTGTACTCGTTAAATGTCATTAATATTGTAGCTTTTTTATTTTGGCATTACCAAAAAAGACAATTGACGGGTATACCCTAATATTCTATTTTTTGGTAACCAAATCCCGGGTATACTTATCCAAGATCGATAAACGTAATTAAAAATTTTGGAAAAATAAGCTTTTGATGAATCATGAATATCTTTAAAAAAATCCTCCATTTACGTTTGGGTAAAAACAAAATACATCCACCTTATATACTTTTATTTAATTATTTTTTTAACAGTACCTATAATAATATGAGTAATAAGAAGTGAGTTGGCGTGTATGCCTTCATAATTCATAGCAAATAACAGTACACCACAGCCTGCCAGTGTTTACCGAACCAGTTTAATAGGACCTCCGACAATCCCTTGCAGTTGTATTATAAGGCTTAGAATATACAGTACAATGTAACAGAAAAAAACGATCAGAAAAAAGGACTTTTTTTGTCATAATTAAGACATTTGTTTGCAGTCTGATTACTGACGTGAACATATTTTGATCGTGGATTTCGTTAAAGGCGACTAAGGGAATAAGTAAAATCATACAAGTGCATGATTCCATGCTGGTCTAGGTCAAAAAAACATATTCTGAGTCAACTACTTCTCTCTGAGGCAAGGACTATAAACATGGAATTCTTCTTTAGACGATGGGATAGCATATTGTTAAAGTTTTAAATGTCACGGTCCATGGTTAGGCCATCCAGCCACATGTGGCATTTGAGACTTCTGACTGCTCTGCTAACCCTGTAACGGATAAAGAAAATGATACGTTTTCTGTGTATGCAATGTTCAAATCAAGAAAATATATTTTCGTTCCCATACATTAACTTCAAAATACTAACTCGTCGTCAGATCTGTTTTCCTCGTCCCTACTGTAAGTTCTATTAAAATCTTTGTATCATGCATTCTAAGCCTTAGGTAACAAAGGCGCGCCAATATTAAATCTAATAGGTCTGCGTATATTGGATTTCATAGGTGAGAGTGAGAAATTATTAACGGGGGTTCAGCAGCCTTATTACTAACATTCCGACCAATAAACCTTTGTTTAAGAAATGGCGTCACGTGGCAATAATGCCATAGAATAGAATAGAATAGAATAGAATAGAATAGAATAGATTTATTTTCAAAATTGGATACAAGGTACCACTTATTGACGTCACATAACTTAAATCTAATTATAACTACTACCGCTTCCAAAGCGCATGTGTAGAAGAAGCGGCGGAACAAACTACACTGCAGCTGCATATAACATTAAAATCATATTTCATTATCATTTTTGAAAAATATTGTAATATTTATATTATACATACATATGACATCGTGTTAGAGTCGAACGGTTAAGGTTTTCGAAAAAAAAAGTGTGACTCAATCTAATCTAATAAACTAAAATTTCTCAAACAGTTTATTTTTCCTCAAATAATTAATTTGATGAATAAGTAATCTCTTCGTTGCTTTAGACGCATTATTTATTTTTTTATTATTGAATGTGAACAAATGCAATATTTTTTAAATAAAACATTCATGACAGAACTTCTCTTTTTTATAAATTTAATAGTTTTGATTGTAATCTCAATAGTTATTTAATATTTTCAGTAGCTTTCTAGAGAAATGCCTTTTATTAGCTTAATTAATTTTAAAACGCGGTCCAATCAATCTAAATATATTAATGAATAATTAAGCACATTAAAGTGTTTTTATTGTACTTATATTGATCTGCGTTGGTGATAAAAGCAGTCGGCCATTTTTAATTAAGGCCCGACGCCATTGTCGCGGTCCTCGACGTATCCTCGATGGGGCCCGATCAACCCCCGCCACATTGCCAATAGGCACGTAGCCGCGTCGGCAGAATACTGGGGTACATAGCTACATCTAGGGGGTAAAAATGAACTAGTGGTATATTTTAAAACTTTTTATATGATTTGTATCTTAGCGAGGCTGCTGGTTCTGTGTAGGTAAAAAATTGCGATTTTAATACAAAGAATGTAAATTTTAAAGCAGATGTAACATTTTAAGATACATATCACATACACTGTTTTTAATTTTGATAAATTGATCATTTTGACAATAAGTATGTTTGGTTAGTATTAAACTGTATAGTTTTTAAACATAGCCTCTGATTAAAATTACTATATGTTTGAAGAGAATTCTTATATCAAATTACCAGCAATTATTAGCAAACCGAAATTACCTATCTACCGCCAAAATATTCAAATGCACTTTGAAGTGTCCAAAGTTGTGCTGAATATACCCTTTCGTCCGACGTCAAGAGGTCAGGAGAGGCTCGCCGTGCCGTATCATGTCCGATCTACGCCCGTTCAGTCTCGCCTCGACCTATCGGGTCTATCGACCCTCATAATGACTATGTACAAATTTTCAACTATGAGAACCAGTGAGACGGAAACCGATACTTACGGTGTGTACGAGTACATACTTGGGGTCAAGTTTGGATACTTTAAGGCAAGTTTATGATAGAAAATTGTTATTTAGTACGTACCTCAAATTTACGGTTTTTGTAAATCTTTCATCATGTTATAGTTAATGATATGTTAAACTACCAACGCCCTGATGAAAAAAGTAAAACATAGTTTCCTTTATTTGAAGCACAAAAATTATCGTAAGTTATCAACCTTGAACTAATTTAGGTTTAATAAGGCGTTACTAAGGTGTTTATGACCGACCCCATATAAACCACAACGTAGTATTGAACGGGTACCGCTATAAAATTAAATTATTAAAGGTTGTGGCTTGTGTCATCATTCCAATCATTTATTAACGAGTGTATGGTACATTTTTAATACGATTTTAAGGGATATACATAAATCTACGTAAGGCTCAGTAACTTAACTTGAACCACTTTCAGTTTAAGATGAAACTTTTTAACGACTACAAAAATACGATTTCCAATTCGAACTTTCATATGCAGTTATTAGTATAAAATCATAATAATTATGTTTGTTCCTAATTATTGCTCACTTTGACTCAACTAACATATAAGTAACTAAAAAATATACAGCGTAGTCGCAATATATCACAACTTAAGGCTTTTACGCACACAATGGCAGGTTAACCTTTAGCTGAAACAAAAGTTTGGCTGACCTGAAAGCCCATATTCCTCATAATCGGAGTTTATAACTATCAAACATGATATAAACGTGCCTGGTGAGCCGTCATCCTCTCAGGACGTGATTTGACTTTCCGCTGGTGATAATTAACCGTCGAGACTGTAGGTATTAGAAGAAACCGCGGTGTGCAGCAAATGTAGCAATTATTCATATGTACATAAGGAGTATTAAGAGAGGCAGATTATACATAGTTTAATTCACGTGAAGAGATCGTAGCAAGTGAATAAACGTAGTCTCGGTCTTCCACTCCGGGAAAAGGCGTGATAATCTGTATATATGTACAAAACGTCTTATAAGTGGAAATGGACTTATGCATAAATATACAATTTATTAATCAAAAGGACAAGAAAGAATGCATAAAATACAATAAGGAAGCCCGGCAAAAATATTGCGACCAGGCTATGGAAATTGTTCATTAATATTTATGAATTTCTGATACACATTCCTTGTTTATCCAAGTGTGTGAAAGCGTAACAAAAATAAATATTGTTGTAAAAATACAATTTTCAACATATAGCTGAAATCAACCTTCTAAATTAAGGGTTGTGATCCTAAACTAACAGAAAAGGGTTTTCTTCTGTTACTTGTATATTCAAGAAGCTGGATAGGTATAGAATCTACTTATTAGTGAAAGTATAAATTTACAGTCATTTCTATACTTGTGATAGAAAATGGTCTGAGAAAAAACATGATCTTTGCCAGCTGCACTCGCAGATTATAAAAATGCTTAATAAATAAAAAAATCTCTCTTGGCGAAGGGCTAGCAACGTTCAAAATCGTTAAAATTCAGTGGCTTCCAAGTATGCGTGAAAAGAAAACAAGAAAATAATAAAAAATTGGCTACTTTTGTCTGCTTAAGTATTTCATCTGTTCATTGATTATACGTAATGAGTATATCATATAATGTATTACTAACGTTTTTCTTTTTTATACACAGGGTAAGCGAATTGCTTTTGCCACATTATGTAGCGTGCAAAATGTCTTGTAATTTAATCGGCATTCCAGATAAAGAGACAGCTGTACCAGGATAACTCAACATCTCAATTATTGAATTTCCTGGCGTTTCCAGAGCATTTCGTGCCTGGAATTTGTAAAAGTTTCTACGAAAGAAAATTAAATTTAGCAAAAGTTAAAAAATTTTTTTGTTATTCAGTCATATAAGCCTAGCGATCTATAGAGCCATAGAAAAAAAAAATAATAAAAAAGAAAAACAAATTTTGTTATCTAAATATTTGTTTTCGTAAACTTTTTCTAAACAATGGAAATGGAATCGAAACTGTAAACTGACTTAAACTTTGTCGTGGTTCATCAAAATCAGTGAATAGAGAAACAAACTTTTAACATAAAATACCAAAACATTTAAATTAGTTAAGTTTACAGTCAATAATATTTTTGGCCAGAATAAGAACTTGACAATTGCTAGTTATTGTTTCATTTACTTGTTATTGTTTATAATAATTATATAAACACGTCGGTTTTATTTCGATATATTTTTCTTAGTACAACAGAATCCAGTCAATAATTTTCGCTATATTAGTTATCACAATTTTTTTTTTGTTAAAAACCTTACCGATGAAGCCGAGCTCTGGCAAATAATATACTTTTTTTAAATATTAAACATATCCCCGCCAGGAAAATCAGGTTTGTAACGCTTGTTCAATACCTACTGACCTATTTTCTGAAACATAAAATCACGAAACCATAACGTAAAGTAAGCGATTGTAGAAGTTAAAAAGCAATATATTATAAGAGTTTTTGGCCGTAAATAATCCGTAAAACATTTTTAGAGGTCGAGATTGGGCGTCGGCCTTAACTCGCTTAGGAATAGTCCGGCCTCGTAAAGGTAAGTAACGACCGGGGCGAAGCCTCCTTAAATTATCCCGGGGTACGTTTTGATTGCATTTATATTACGCGAAAACTCAGTGACGCGTTTTAGTTTACGCTCTGTGGATATAAGCGGTTTGATCATTATTTAATGCTATTACATTCTTTTAACTCTTAACTATACTTATGCATGGTACTGCAAGGCATGTCTCATATCATGAATGTAATAATAACAATAAGTTTTGATGAAATAAATAAATAAATAAATAAAGTCGTGTTTAACGACATTAACTTTTGCCCTGAAAATATATTGTTGAAGCAATAATTTAATCGAACTCAAAATAGGCGATGGAGTAGCAACCTGTCACTATTTGAATCTCGATTCCATGAGAAAAATTTACTTACTTAAAAATCGAACTTACATGTAATAACCGCTGTAAATTTACCTACATAAAAAATCAAACGTGCTTAGTAGAATTTATGTACTTGGCTCGCGCATTTTGTCTTTTTCAAGTCCCAAAGAAAATTTACTTTTTTCGGGTTTAATGTAACGCTAGGACTTACTAAGTACATTTTACTTTACGTGTTTGATTTTATATAGATTTATTAAGTAGATGAAGAAGTACAGTGTTGGAATGACAAACAAACCCACTTTCCCATCCTTAATATTAATAAAGTATGGATTCATCGGTTTGCTTGTACTGACCATCATCAAATTTACTTTCGATGTGTACACGGCACGACCGTACGTGGAAATCCCCTTACCTGTGATAAAAGGATAAATGTATAACCCTAAATAACATGTTAGCTATAACACGTGTCTAAAGGGGTCATGCTGGTGGTACATGCCTCTTGATGCCTATAAATATTAACAAATTATTTAGCTATACATACGTTTAAAAAAAGGCCTCGTTCAGCTACAGCCGATTTTTACAATCTGTAACTGGTAACAGAAGCAGCAGAAACATACTATGTTTTTACTCAGCTAACAATCATGAAAGCTTCCATTATTAAAAATGTTATGTTTAAACATAGTTCAATCATAAGTCTACCACTCAAGCATATTTTTCTATCAATCTTAACACAATTTAGCTTAGTTTAATATACAACCTTTTTCTGAAAATAATAGCAGTTCAATGGGGCCAATAAGGAATGAACTATCGTATTTCAATATAAGGGCGGACGTGACGCAAACACATTACGAGCGGTCATCGACCTGTCACTTCTCACTGATCTGAAAAATAATATACATATTTTTTTAGTTTCGTTTTCTCACTATTTATTGAAGACCACATTCCGCTTGCGTCTGCGCCTGCGTAAAACGAAAAATATTATTTAAGCAACAATAATCACTACATATTTAGTATAAAGCACAGTCGTTTCCCGCCTATGTAGACAACGGATTTTGATGCAGTCTTTTTTAATCGATAGAGCGATTCAAGAGGAAGGTTTATTTGTATAAATGCTACTCGTACGTAGCCGGGGTGGGTCGCTAGTTTCTCTTATAAAAAATGTGTGAATGCCTTAACCTCATTCTTCATAAAGAGTAACTGTTCTACTGGTATGCTTTCCTCTTCGTACGCTTTTCGGCGTTCTTTATTTTTAGACCAACCAATCGTCCCTGAGTTCAATTCCCCTGCAAGATTCCGGAGGTCAGACGGAAGTAGTTTGGAGCAAAATACTTGACTTATCCACTTCAGGACTTTCCTAGAGCCCAAGACGTCTCCACGCAACCGGGACTAATACTGAGGATGGTGAATCATCTCTGGCGAGTTCTATTCTGTATTATTTTAGTACTAGCTGTTGTTCGCGATTTCGTCCACCTAAAATTTTTACTTTTTATGTTGTTCCAATGTCTAAGCTATATTACTGAAAAGTTTTATAAAAAATCCGTTTAGTACATGTTGTACGAAAGAGTTACAAACACACATCCACACGTCATCACAAAGTTTCGGATACATAATATTTAGTAGGAAGAAGGATCTCCGTCCAGGTGAAGGCGACACTTGTTCCCAAGATTTCCACAAAACGCGTCGGTTTATTTTATATGTATTATCTGATACAAAAACACTTGCGAACATCAAAGGTAACCTTAGAAACACGCCCAATTCTTCCTTTTCTCGCAAAAAATACCTCAGTTTATGTTATCACATTGATTCACCTGAATGTGTTTACTTTTGGAATATGATTCCTTTTTATAAAATTGGAGAGTGATTTCTTTCAAAAGAAAGCTTTGCTTTTTATTGTAACTTTAGAATATTATGTTTTCTTTCCTTAATATATTACCTTATTTACAATTGAAATGTAGAATACAATATTATTTTTACAACGTCAGCCGTCACCGGATTTTACTCTGTGTAAACTCAGCATAATGTTTAAGCAGTTTTGAGTAGTGGTAGTAAATAAAAGAGGGTATTTTGTCACACGTAGTCTAATTGGCATTGGGGACGTGACATTTGCAAGTGCCCAATGTGTAACAAAGATTTTTTTAAATATTTTTCTCGACTAGAGGCAAGATGCTAATCCTAGAAATATTTTTTTTTTCTTTTTTTCGTAAATAAAATACGTTGATTAATATCACAAAAACTGTTATTAGAGACACACATATTTTTCAAATTTTAGTACAATCCCTACATACAAAAAATCTGAAACAAAAATTGTGATATGCCATGAAATTTTAAAATAAATTATTACCGAAAGTGCATGTACAAAAAGCGTGACTTTATTTTGAAAAATTGTATAAGATATTTTGATAAATATCCAATATCCAAAACTGTTTAAATAAACAGCGAGTCTTTTGGTCTTTACTATTTTGCAAGAAAACATATCACTTTGTTCAAACATGCGTACGAGCTAAAAATTACATTGAAACTTTTTATCCAATTTCGGCTGTAGTTCTGATGTGAAATGTGCAATGGATGCATAGCCCGGAAACTCCGTCTGCACATACAACTGGGTTAATGAAACGTCTGTCAAACCAGCTGAGGGCAAATTTTAATTGAAAATGACCTCTGAACCCTTCGAATCTAGCATTGGACTCCAACTAGCAACTCTCGATATTTCTAAAGCATCACACTTATTTGGTTCGTGCAATGAGTTGTTACTCCTAAATTGCAACGAAATAAGATGAAGATAAATAATGAATAGATACAGGCAGATAACACAGTTTGAAGTAAGTTCGAGACTTGGTTTACAAGAAACTACCTCAACGATACTCTATTTTATAATAAATATTTATATATGAACATCGAAGACCCAGGACAATCAGAAAAAATTTGGTTATCATCATTCCGTTGCCGGTATTCAAGCCCGGGACCTCCGGTGTCACAGACAAGTCCACTTCCGCTGCGGCCGTCATTAAGAGAAATATGGTGTAGAATTTTGGCTTATGAGCGCTGATGACTTTAAGTCAATTTGAGATTTCAATTCATTTTGAGATGGCCCATATTTTATAAGTTGAAATGATGAAGGAACTAACTATGACGCGCTTCTAAGAAAAAAATATCACTTTAAGTAAATATAATTTTGAGGAAAACGTAAAATTACCTGGCCCTACTTTTCTGCGAGGACATTTATCACATAATAGTGAAAAAGTATCAAAGATGTTTTAAATGAAATGAAATAAGACGATATTTTAATGTCAAATATTTTTTCTGACGACTCTTAAAGAGCAACTTGGAGAAGAGGAAACGCTAGGAATTCATGTAATGAAATTACCAAGTCTTCAATGATTTCAAAAGGAAAAGAAAAGTAACAAGAAATCGATTGAATTCATAGGAAGTCAATTTATAACCGCATTTCCAGTGATGGAATTTTAAATAAGTTTTAAAGGGTATTTAAATAATTGTTTTCGTCACGTATATAAGAAACTATAGAGTAAAAATCTGACTTACCCAATTAAGGATATTACGGGCTCCTCTCCGGAGAGGTGAGTATGTAACCTGGATTAAAGCCAAGAGAATGATGATGTAGGAGGCTAAAGAAAAAGTTCACTAACTGATAGGATGTATAATGTTGTTTTTTATTTTCCACCGTACATGGGACAGATTAATGTTAGCCATACGGCTTTTTTTATTTTGTATTTGGACTGTCTGTGTCCATGCGTAATGTCTGCGATCTGCGATGCCACATGAGGTTCACACACTGAGAATCAGTGCTCATGTTCAGCGTAACACTGAGCCAGGACCCGGTATGTGTTGTTATCATGTTGTAATGCCATAATAATTTTAATTCCATTCAATAATGTTTTCCAATAGTTGAAAAACAAAAGCGCGATATAAACCTTGGTATTTTGGTGCTGACAGCTAGATTATTCTCAAATTGAGTTGTCGAACTTGAGTGTAGCTACATGGAGAGTAATTACATGTTTAACCCGACCATGATGAAGTTGAGCGGGTTTTCTATGCGGTATATTGTGGTCGATGTAGGTCACAGATCGAGTGTTATGTGGATTTTGTAATGAATGTAATTTTACGCGTTACGTACTAGGTTCTCGACACCTCTTATGTGTTTTATTTTTATTATTCAATATTATAAATACGAGTAGCATTTTTATTGCATTTTACCTGCAGGTAAGTGACGATGAAGACGAATGAATGAAGTGTGGGGAAAATCTTTCATATGTTCGATAGCGCTTTCTATCGGAACTGTGAACTTGTCATGGTAAATATTTTTTTTTCATTCCCATGTATTTAGTTTCTAAAAAAAACAACAATTTTATAAATGAGAAAGTAATTCTGTTTGTTTGTCACTTCTGATCCCACGCGTTATCTTTTAAACCAACTGCATAAAATTTAGCGTGTGTATAATGGGAGAAGGACGTTGTGTACCTATTATCCTGGTTAAAGGGTATACGAATAGCCTGTATTCTTTTGTAAGTGGCGCTAAATTCACGCGGGCGAATCTGCGGGTACAAGCTAGTTTCTAAAAAGTATAAAACTAAGCAAGAAATAGATAGTGAAGGAAAACTAAAATACTTATTTTATGATTTACCAAAGTTCCCACAGACACAGAAAACACGAAATAAAAATCTAAGGAAACGCCTAATTCCAATAATTCACGTTTCTAGTTTAATGATTACCTAGTGCGTGTTTTGAATTCTAATATCTCGCTTACAATAGACGCTTCCGATGAACCCTTGCGAAGGCTGTTTCGTGCCAAGGGACACTAATTACAGCCCTTCGTTTTCAGATTACAGCTGCGATTGCGAAATATTCCCCTTTCTGAGATAAAATGCCTCCAAACGGTAATTAGTAATGATAAATGTGTAAATTACCCGTGAATGTTTCGGGAATATTTTCGCTTCAAGTAGCTTATTTACGTTCTCGGGACACTTAATTAATACCCAAGTAATTTTATTTCGTTTACGCATTAAATTTATTTTAAGTAGTTGAACATAATGTACGAGTACAAGCTCATTTTTATATTGTAGCATAGTGCCGACTATTGATTGATTAGTGGTTCCCACCGAGACAGCATAAGCATGTACCTAATGATAATTTCCTTGCATTGATAAAATCTGGGTTAATATTGAACTGTCTGCCTCAACCAACTCACCTTAATTTTTTTTTGATAAATAATAAATAAATAAATATATACGAGACGAATTACACAGATTGAGTTAGCCTCGAAGTAGTTAGTTAGTTCGAGACTTGTGTTACTAGATACTAACTCAACGATATAATTTAACGATTGATGTTGGTTTCAAGAATTTATTCTCATAAAAGATTACATTAAATCCACTTACATGAGAACAGAATTAACAAATATAGTTAAACTAAACTAGGATGCAGTCACCGTACACTTTAGACAAGGGGAAACAAAAGGCACTGAAAATCTTATTATCCCTTTTTATAAATTTTGTCAATATAGTTTTATTATTAAACAAGTATTCACCAAAGCTTTATTTAATTTAAGCAAGGAGAAATAACAGCAGTTATATTTCGATGGTATAATCGTGTAGTGTATGGATTTTATTTAATTTTTGCCCCTTAATCTTCTGTTTAAACAACCATGCCAAGAGACTTGTTGCAGTCTACATTGTCAACATTATTTTGTAACTAATTCTCCAAACAAATTCTTATGACATTAAAAAATATATTACCCGTGAAAACGTACAATAACCACGACCGCGTGAATGATTATATCCACGAATACATTTTTATTTATTAAATTCGTAAAAGTAATGGCGGCGGGTGGCAGACAGATGATGAATGGGCTCATCAGCCGCAGTAAGGAATCCCTTTCCATTGCGTACTAAAACCGTATCAATCATTTTCACGCATCGCTTCCTATGTAAATATGCTGTTTATGTGACAACATGGTACCTCTCCGTGACACTTAACGGAGAGGATAAGTAACCCCTACGGCCTTGTCGCAAAATGGATTTAGTATTAAATCAATCAATAAATATAGGTATAAAACTCTTGCTTTGACTGACAAGGTACAGTAGTTTACTACTGGGCGTAAACAAGAATAAGAAGATGTAATTGGGCATATACGTACATACATATAGGCACATCTATATCCCTTGTGGGGTAGACAGAGCCAACAGTCTTGAAAAACTGAAAGGTCACTGAACGCGCCGCTTTATTTTACTGTTCCTATCCCTTTTCATTCCGCACAATACGATAGTGACAGCATATGTGGTTTCTTCGGAGCTCGACAACACTCGACGGCTTACGAATGGAGCCATAGAACATGGTAAAGAGAATATTGTGAAAGGAAGAAGCGGGAAGCGGGAGTGCACAACACGTACCTTAATTTCTCGTATATTGGCTTCTTGGGCCCTGGCCAGGGTTCTTCTTGTTTCAAAGATGCGCACTTTTTCTATTTTTATTATATGAGCGGAGCGGTCAATTTGCGGCCATATTTTTTCTTCAATCACTATTTTCAAATTTGAATTGAAATGTTCTATGGCTCCATTCGTAAGCCGTCGAGTGTTGTCGAGCTCCGAAGAAACCACATATGCTGTCACTATCGTATTGTGCGGAATGAAAAGGGATAGGAACAGTAAAATAAAGCGGCATAAATCATAACCGCATTGCGCCGACATTCGGCCGGCTTCTGTGTAGAATCTACCTACACAATTAAATAAAAACGTCCGCTCACAGTACTCTCACACCGCTCACCGCTTATTTTGAATAAGATTTTGGTATTAAGTGTTTTATTTCGTAAAATACCTCTATCCGCCATCTTTTACCATGGAATCTAAACTCAAGTTGTTACAAGAGAAAAATAAGGTTCGCTTTGAACGTCTTACTAAATTATACGAGGTAGGCAAACATTTGTCGCCATCTACTACCGAATTGCGCTCGATTGAGACTTTTATGTCCGATAGTCAAACTGTAGACATATTGCGTAATGATTTCATGCAAACTTTGGATGAAATTAACCTATTACACATGGAATTAGATCCCAAATTCCAACCAAATTATAAGTCACTTTCATCATTTGAAGATATTTATGCTCGTGTTGTAAGGTTCCGTGTAAATCTAAAAGGTAAATCCGTTTCTTCGAGTGCAGTTCCGCAAACAACGAATAAGGCTCCCTTCAAACTAGCTCCGCTTAATATTCCTAGCTTTGACGGAAAAATTGAAAATTGGCCCGTTTTCTATGAATCTTTTAAAGCTAATATACATTGTAATCCAGATTTAACAGATTCTCATAGAATTCAATATTTAGTTGGAAGGCTCACCGGAAATGCATTAAAAATTATAGCAGGCGTGATTCCTTCTGGCGAAAACTATAAGTCCATTTGGGACAGTTTGACAAAGAAATATCAGGATAAGAGAGCCCTAGGTTCGTACTATGTTTCCACGTTGCTTAATATTAAAGCCGCTTCAAATAACTCTGTCGCATTAAATAATTTCATAGATACATTTGACGCTGCCGCCGCTGCACTAAATCAATTAAAAATTGTAGATACTTATGATTTTATTTTATTTAATTTAGCATTCCGCAAATTAGATTCAAGTACCGCTCAGGCGTTTGAAATGACTGCTAGAGATAAAATGATTCCGAGTTATTCAGATTTAGTTGAATTCATTAAAAGTCAAGTAAAAATATTAGATCGTACTACTAATAATAATTCATTCAACCGCATTAATCAAAATAACAATGCTATTATTAATAATTCCAACCGCTCCCGCCATACAGTCCATTCGTTCGTAACCCGTAATAATAATAATATCGATAACCGCTCTGTATGTTCAATGTGTAATACGTCTGAACACTTTCAGCTTTATACTTGCCCCGCATTTAAATCTTTGTCACCGAAAAATCGCCTTGAATTTATTAAATCGAAAGTAGGGTGTGTAAACTGCCTTAGCTTGACACATTCCGTGTCAAAATGTAATTCGAAGTATAAATGTAGACAATGTGGAAAAAGTCATCATTCTTTGTTGCATTTAGATTCATCCTCAAATAAAAACTCACCTTCTGCGTCATTTCGAGATTCGTTCACTAGGACAACCATACAAGACAGCGCTGCTTCGGCTGAAACTGGTACAGAGAATTGCGCCTCTACCTCCGCGGCATCAATGCCCGTTATTAGCAAAGATCGCGAGCACGTATCGCTTTGCGCTCGCTCACCTGACCTAACGAATGTTCTTCCCTGTACCACGTTAACTTGTCATAACCGATCTGAAGTGCTTCTTTCTACCGCCAGTATTTACGCGTATAATAATGATAAGAATATAAAAGAAACTGTTCGATGTCTTATTGATAATGCTTCACAGAACAATTTGATTACTCTAAACTGTTGCAAAAAACTTAATTTGAAAATTATTCCGCTGTCAAATTCGACTTTAAAGGGTGTTGGTTTGACTTCCCGGCCTGTTATAGGGTATGCTAATTTTACGATTTCTGCGAAAAATAATAAACAAACTTTTAACTTAACCGCATTAGTCATAGATTGTATTACCGATCGTCTTCCTATAGATTATATTGACACATCTATTGTTAGGCATCTGGTAAACATACCGCTTGCAGATCCATTCTGGCATATTCCTGGTGAAATCGAAATTGTCCTAGGAGCAAAGTTATTCCCATTCTTACTTCTTAGTGGAAAAGTCATTGCACCGCCAGCTCCGCCCGCTATTGAAACTGTTTTTGGATTTGTTTTCATGGGTGACGCCGCTGCTAATACCGCTTCGTCAGTCATTGGCGATATAACCGCAATTCCATCTTCATCTTCCGCTTCATTTCTTACTTCTTTTGAAAAAGGTATAGATGCCTCTCTTTCTAAATTCTGGGAATTAGAGGAAGTTCCTGTGAATAAATTTCTTAGTCGTACTGATGAAGAATGTGAACAAATTTACGCTTCTACTGTCTCTCGCGACTCAACTGGTCGCTATTGCACCGTGTTACCATTTGCTAAGGATCCCAGTAGCTTAGGGAACTCGTACACTGTTGCTCATCGCCGTTTGTTGGCACTGGAACGCAGACTAAGCGACACAGATTTACGTGTGAGCTATAACGCCGCTATCATGGATTACATAAATAACAAATACTTAGATCCAGTGTTACCATCGGACGAGTCTGATGGAGGGTATATAATTCCTCACCACCCAGTTGTCAGATTGGACAAACAGACTACTAAAGTCAGGGTTGTTTTGGACGCGAGTGCTCAATGTCATAATGGTGTAGCTCTCAATGATATTTTACACACTGGACCTAATCTTCTTGCTAATTTAAAAATTCCGCGCCATCTGGCTGTAGCTCAGGGTTCTAGGGTTAATATAGTTGCTTTCGCTGACGCTAGTATGAAAGCGTATGGCTGTGTTGTTTTCTTACATGTTACCGATCCTACTGGTAACATATGTGTCCGCTTGGTTTGTGCAAAGTCAAAGGTTGCGCCAGTCAAAGTAGTTTCACTTGCCCGCTTGGAGCTCTGTGCTGCCGTCATAATGTCCAAGCTAACCAAATTAGTCTACGATACTTATTCAGCGCGCACGCCTATAGATAATGTTTATGCTTTTTCAGACTCAAAAATAGCTCTTTCGTGGATTCATTCATCTCCACATCGGTGGAATATTTTTGTCAGCAATCGTGTTGCCAAATGTCACGAGAATCTAGAACCTAAAAAATTCTTCCACGTCGCCGGAGTTCAGAATCCCGCAGACTGTCTGTCGAGAGGTTTATTACCTGAACAATTACTCACGCACAAATTATGGTGGAACGGTCCTGAATGGTTAATTACGCCTGTACCTCAGTGGCCAATAGAATCTTTTCAGCCTGAAAAATGTGAAGACTTGCCAGAATTTAACAGTAAAACGCTTGTCGCAACCGCTTCTCGTGGTATAGAATTGTCTCCTCTTTGTTCTTTATCGTGCAAAGTTTCTTCATGGAATAAACTATTAAGAATAATTGTATATATTTTACGCTTTGTAAGATTATTGCCCCGCTCTAAAAGGTTAGAGACCTCTCATATAATTACCGCTGAAAACTATTTGCTTCGATCAGTTCAAATCGCTCATTTTACACATGTCATAAAAGATTTAAAAAAGGGTAATATACCTTCCGCCCCGCTTAATAAATTAGACTTATTTATATCGGAAGATAAATTAATCAGAATAGGAGGTCGATTAGCTAATTCAAACTTACCATTCGAAGCGAAACATCCTATTTTACTTCCGAAACATGATAATGTTACTTACTTGATTATAGACTATTTTCACCGCGTACATTGTCATACTGGTGCCGCTCTTCTTAGCTCTTTGATTCGCCAAAAATATTGGATAATATCATCTCGATCTGTTATACGGCAACGAGTACATAATTGTAATTTTTGTTTTAAAAATTCTCCTTCGCATCCAACTCCTAAGATGGCGAATTTACCCGCATTTCGTGTTCAAGAGACAAAAGCTTTCGTTCATACTGGCGTGGATTACGCTGGGCCTATTAACATCACTATTTGTAGACGTCGTGGTCAGCGAAGTCAAAAGGCATATATTTGCCTATTTATTTGTTTAGTGACGAAAGCAGTTCATATTGAACTTGCCTCAGATTTATCTTCTATTACATTTCTTTCTGCGTTTAAGAGATTTATATCCCGTAGGGGTCCAGTTTCTCATTTATATTCCGATAATGGAACTAATTTCGTTGGCGCTAAGTCTCATTTGAATGAGCTTTATAATTTTTTACTTTCTTCAGATTATAATGATTTACTCTCAAGCGAGCTTGTAAATCGCCGCATAGAATGGCATATGTCTCCTCCCCGCGCTCCGCATTTTGGAGGAATTTGGGAGTCAAATATAAAAAGTCTGAAGACTCATTTGTACCGCATTATTGGCAATCAACTACTTACATATGAAGAGCTTTTAACAGTATTAACACAGATTGAAACAATAATGAATTCACGACCACTCTGCGTATTACAGGAAGAACCGCATCTTGAGTCTTTAACTCCCGCGCACTTTATTATGGCTTCTCCACTACAGTACTTGCCACTCGCACCTGTTTCTTCTACGCCACTAGTTACACGTAAATCGCTTCTCGATCAAATGATTCGCTCATATTGGAAAAGATGGCATTTAGAGTACTTGAATAATTTACAGGTTCGTCAGAAATGGTTGAAAGATGTAACGAATGTCAAAATTGGCACTGTAGTGTTAATACATGAAGATAATGTTCCCCCATTACGATGGCCAATGGGAATCATTGAAAAGACTTATCCAGGTGCAGACGGTACTGTGAGAGTAGCTTTAGTTAAAACTCAAAATGGTTTTCTTAAAAGACCAATAATTAAATTAAGTCCATTGCCGTCGCAATAACAATACCGCATTTTCTTAATAATTTCTTATTTTATGAATGTTATTATATTATTTTTTCCGCTTTAGTTAATATTAAAATCCACTACTATTTACGCTACTCTATGAGTGATTTCCTTTTATTTTTCTTTTGAGAAAGCGATGTTTCTCAAGGCGCCGGAGGATGAACGCGCCGCTTTATTTTACTGTTCCTATCCCTTTTCATTCCGCACAATACGATAGTGACAGCATATGTGGTTTCTTCGGAGCTCGACAACACTCGACGGCTTACGAATGGAGCCATAGAACATTTCAATTCAAATTTGAAAATAGTGATTGAAGAAAAAATATGGCCGCAAATTGACCGCTCCGCTCATATAATAAAAATAGAAAAAGTGCGCATCTTTGAAACAAGAAGAACCCTGGCCAGGGCCCAAGAAGCCAATATACGAGAAATTAAGGTACGTGTTGTGCACTCCCGCTTCCCGCTTCTTCCTTTCACAATATTCTCTTTACCAAAAATCCAGCGACCTACATAATTGTTTTTCCGCTATCCCAGTCACGTTCAGCTGTTAGGCTTAATGATAGAATTACACTATTAATAATAATAATACAAAGCGTAATACAAATTAGAGGTGTACAAAATCTTTCTTTATACTCCTATAGAGTACGAGTTTAATTTCTTTTCTTTTTTCAAATGTTTTCAATAGAACAGGGGCAGATGGCTCGTAAACTTGAACACATAATTTAAGCATTACGACCATTTATTTAAATTAATTTGACACTTGTAAATGGAAGTTGGACAACAAATCTAGCTATCGCGAAACTGAAATAATTTGATAAATATTGCCAAATTACACATTTGACAATAAAAAATTGCTGGGTTCTAAAATTTATATTTTTTTGTTTGCAATAAATTTAATAAATGTATAATTCCAAAATATAAAGCATTATTTACCTGCGTTATCATTGGTTTACGTCTTATCTGTCAAAATGATGATTTTCTAAAATTATTGTGCAGTTCACGATTTTTATGTCACACGTATACACAACCAACAAGTTTACACCAACAAACTACGCCTTATCGTTTATTTGTAAAGTCTTACTGAATACAAAAGATACAGTTTGCGATGGAGTTTTGAGAGCAAAGGCTTCACATTTAACGGAAATTCAAAACAAACTCGCGTAACCGAGTGAAACTCCACCACAAGGGTAACTAGCATAACTTGACACTTAGCCCAAATTAATCCTACAGGAATATGTGAGCGGCGCGAAAGTGTCGAGAAAGTTGTGGGTCGTGATAAACTGGTTACCACACACGTGTGTTGTTACCAAATTACCCGACAAAACGTTGCATGTAACTCTATATTTAAGTGTTTGTTATAAACGCGTACCTATTAAATTTGGGTAAATAATTATACCTTATTTATAAACAGTCAATGTCTTTGAAATATGATGTAAATTTTTCTGCTATAATTCCCCTTTTACCAAATACTGGTATACTTATTTAAAAATATGGCATTTTTTACTAAGTAACCAATTAATTATGCCATTTAATGTTTATCTACCTTAAAGAATTTAGGAAGCGATAACTAATTCACTCACACTCAAAAGAACACTGGCAGAATGAACAAATACTTGACTTCAAACATATGTTTGTAGCTGCGTTCCGAATTTTTGCACTTAGTGTCAAAATTACACAATTTCTATTCTTTACTTTTATTCTTCACACACACCGTTTCGCAAAATAGCTTCAGGAGAACAATTGTAATAGACAACTGCATCAATAAACAACCTTTTACCTTCGCGATAGCCATAAAATATGGCAATAAAACGCGATTGCTTAGACAATAACCAATATCTTTATCTCCCCATAAGTTGCTAGGGTTTGGCCTGATATTAAATTGTGTTGGATAAACTTGTGATATTAATATACTCTATTGTTACTTGGCTAATAAATATTTGTATATACCTACTTGAGTATAAAAAAAATAGTACGTCATTTATGAACTCCAAAATTACTTAACTGATTAATCTAAATTACTAGGTATATATGATGCTGCATTCTAACTTACAGAATAGGACAATTTATTATGTGACCATAGCTATTATTAATTTCGATCGTTGAATAACGCTATTATGTCTAATTATTGAGCAACAGTAACCTGTGGCTGGTTCAGTTCAATTGAAACCATTTTCTTGAGAAGGTAAAAAGGTTTTTTTACTTAAGCACTCGTACGAACGAAGTTATTCCGTGAAGTATTCGAAAAAGATCAATCCTCTACAATTTTTCGGTGGCTTTTTTGGTGCAGTAGTAGTGTGGTATGATCTACATTCATCAATATTTTAATTCAAAGCAAGTTCTTTCTTTTATCTATACATATACCTAATAAAACAGTAAAAATATTTTGGCTGTACATTAAGCATTTTTGACTGAAATGGATAGAGGGTCACTTAAAATGAATAATAGAATGTATGATTTGATTTGATGAGATTCTGTATGATCACGCTTATTTCCAAAAGTACTAAATCGATTTAATTTGGTCAAAAATAATTTACTCGGTGAGGTCACATATTTAAGTTAATATTTCATATGATTAGTACGAGTATATTGATTTATTTCACATTATTATAGATTCAACACGAAATTTACGCGGACGAAGCCGCGGGCAACAGCTAGTATACAATATATTTCATGTCTGTATTAAAATATTTTTCATGTTGACCACGAATGTTGATGACTATCACGTACACTTTATCTTAAGACGTAACTGAATATTTGCTCGGGTCCAGTTGTATCCCTTTTATTATAAGATGATACGTGACCCTTTTTAGTTATATTTGTTATAATATCTAAATGTAGCCGTGAAAACTAAACTCTTTCTTTTTCCTGGCGTATAACCAGGTTGTGTCCTCGCTGCTCTAACTCTCTCTCTTTGAAATGAAATATTTTGAAATGAAATGAAATGAAATATTTTTTGAAATGAAATGAAATGAAATGAAATATATTTTGAAATGAAATATTCTTTATTTACTGGAAACATGGTACAAATTGGTGTTAGAAAAATATGTGATCTTACATGTTCCGCCAGAAGTATGGCATGTAAATATTGTTTTGTAATAAATTAATTTCAAAATTAATAATTTAAAAATTAGTAATTATACAATTTAAAATTTAAAATTAAAATAATCATCAATGGAATAAAAACAATGAAAAATTAAAAATTCATGCAGTCTATTCTTAAATTTATTAATTGGCAAAGACTTGTATGAGTCCGGTAGTTTATTATATATTTTAATGCACATGCAATATGAACTCCTACTTCTAAATCGTAAATTGGTACTGGGAACCACTAAATTAAATTTGCGCCTGTTCGATCGTTGTATCTGATCATCACGTTTATCAAATAAGTTATGATATTTTTTTACAAAAAATGCAGATTCAAATATATATAGTGAAGGGACAGTTAGAATTCGAAGTTCTTTGAACAATGGTACACATGTGTCACGATATCCCAGGCCACAGATTGCACGAATACATTTTTTTTGTGCTATGAAAGCTCTATCGGAATCGACAGAGTTTCCCCATAAAGTAATGCCGTATCTCAGTATTGAATGTACATAGCCATAGTATGCTAAAAGTGCAGCTTTTTGAGATACGGTTTTTTTTAGCCTCCAAAGTGCATAGACAAATTTGCTAATTTTTTTTATAAGGATCGAAATGTGTTCTTTCCAGTTACAATGCGAATCCAAAGCGATACCCAAGAATTTAGTTGTCGTTACTTCTTGGATTGTTGTGTTATTATTGTTTACATATAATTTAAGTGGTGTTGCTTGATGAGGTTGGAATTGCATAAATTGTGTTTTGGATAAATTAATTTTTAAGTTATTATTAGTCAACCAAATTATTATATCATTAAGGGCGCTATTAATGTCATATTCAAAATTATCATTTTTATTGTTTTTAATTATTATTGTTGTGTCGTCAGCGAATAGTATACATTGATGTTTAGTTGCATTAGGAAGGTCATTTATATATACCAAAAATAACAATGGTCCCAGTATACTGCCTTGGGGAACACCAAATAAATTTTTTTGGTATGATGATTGATATTTAATTTGATACAATCCATCTTGCCCTGTAGTTTGAACGCACTGTAGGCGTGCTTTGAGGTAACTTGTAAACCATGTTAGAACTACACCTCTTACACCACTAGCATCCAATTTTTTTAAAAGTATGTTATGGTCTACCGTGTCAAAAGCTTTACTCATATCCAGAAATAGGACGCCTACCTGAGTCCGGTTGTCAACGTGCTTTGTTATGGCATCGATAAGTTTAAAGCATGCTAAGGTTGTAGATTGTTTTTTTCTAAATCCGTGTTGTTCTGATTTGAAAAATGCTGATCTTGACAAGAATTCTTCCAGACGAATGTACATAGCTTTTTCGTAAATTTTAGATAATACTGATATGAGAGTAATTGGTCGGTAGTTTTCCAGTTCACATCTTTTACCTTTTTTGAAAAGTGGTTTTACTATCGACTTTTTTAAATTTTCAGGATATATACCTTGTTCAAATGACAAATTGATTAAGTAAGACAAAGGAAAGCAGATAATATTAGCAATTTCTTTGAGCAGCACTGTGGGAATTTCATCATAACCGGTCGTTTTAGTATTTTTTAGTGATTTTATTATATTATAAATTTCATCTGGTGTAGTAGGAGTTACAAACATGCTTTCTCTATTTGATTCTGTTTTAGTATATTTTAAATTATTATAATCTTTTGGAGATTCGTTACTTATGTGATTTTTGATAAAATAACTGTTAAATTCATTTGCAATTTGAATTGGATTATTTATTGTTTCTTTATCTGGGGTTAGAATAGATGTAATGTCCTTACTATATACTGAATTGAAATTCTTTTTAATTATTTGCCAACTTGCTTTACATTTGTTAGTTGCTTTTAATAGAAACTGTAGATTTTGAAGTTTTTGAGCCTGGTACATACATTTCTTTAAGATTTTGTTGTATTGTAAGTATTTATTTTTATTTTCTTCCTTATTCGGTGAGGTCTTAAAACGTTTAAAGTATAATGCTCTTTTAGTTTTACAGCATTTTTTAATGTTTTTTGAAATCCAGGTTGTTTTTTTGGCAATTGAGTGAATTTTAACGTTAATTACCGGAAAACACAGATTGTGAAACAGGCATACGAGATCATGGAATGCTGTGAAGCCTTTGTTAGCACATTCATTGGTATAGATTTCAGTAAAGGTAAGTTGACTTAAACAATATTTAAATTTTTCCATGTTTTCTCTGCTATAGTCTCTCCTTTTTACGAAATAATAATGAGGAGTTTTTTTAATGTTTAGATCTACTTCGATCACTTGACCTGTGTTATGGTCGGAGAGACCCAATTGATGAGTTTCTCCTCGTACATTGTCAATATTGCTAACAATATGATCTATGCATCCATGTTTACGTGTTGGAGTGTTTATATGGTGTTGCATATTAAAGCTATCTAATAAGAAATTGTATTCCTGTGTAATTTTATTGGATTCCAAAATATTTATGTTAAAGTCTCCTGCTAAGATAATACGTTTTGTTTTTTTCAATGAAAGAATTTTCAATAAAGCATGCAATTTTTCGAATAAAACATTTACGTCTGAGTTAGGTATCCTATATATGCACACTATAATAACATTTGTATTTAAAATCTCTATTGCACAGCATTCAAATTCTTTTGCTATTGCCATATCTTTCACGAAGGATAATTCGTTATATTCTAGGTTTCGTCTTGTTAGAATAGCCACTCCACCTCTTTGTTTATCAGTTCTTGAGAAAAAAGATGCTAATTCGTAATTATTCAAGTGTAAATTATTTTCAGTTTCTGAAAGTAGAAATGTTTCAGTGAAGCAAAGGATATCAAATATTTTATTACTGTCTTCAAATATCTGTAAGACTATTTCCAGTTCTTCACGTTTTGATAAGACTCCGGCTATATTTTGATGAAACACCGTAAGTTTATTGCAAGTTTTAGGGACGAAAGGAATTATGAAACGATTCAACGTAAAGTTCGTCTTTTTCAATATGTTTGTTAGCAGTTTCAGACTTACTGTTAATATTTGCTGGATTGTTTGATTTGGGAATTTTTTTAAAATAGTACAATATTGAGTTTTTACATGGCTTATTATTTTTGCAACGAGATACTGCTTGAGCAATGAAATGAAACCTAACGTTACACAATAAATTAGAGTAATTAGAATAAATATAAACGGGAAAAATTACACAGATTGAGCTAGCTCCAAAGTAAGTTTGACACTTGTGTATTATGATACTTTGTTTATAATAAATATTTAATTAATATAAAAACCAAGCCGATCATAGTCACAAAATTGAATTAATAAAATTTTAGAACAAAATAAGTAAAATTATATAACGAATACAGTATGCCCAATAGTTGCTATAATTATTTCGGCATTGTCCGCAACAAGACAACTTACCTTAGGTATCACTTTTATTTTTAACTTTAGTACTTTTATAAACAACATTATACAACATACAATCAAATCACGTCTATATTCAAAAGACTGAAAGGCCACGTTCGGCTGTTTTATAGAATGGAGATTCAAAAGTGACAGGTTGCTAGCCCATCGCCTAAAAGAGGAATACCAATAGTATATAAGCTTAATCCTTAGTCGCCTTTTACGACATCCATTGGAAAGAGATAAAGTGAGTTTTTTTTAATATTATTATATAATTATTTTGGTGCCGTGTGGTAATAAAAATATTGTGTAGCTATATCAGCAATACACCCACAAACACGATACTTAAGATTCGCTTTCCTTCAAATGGTCACGAAGTTAAAATAAAAACTTTACGGAAAATTGGTTCTCGGCAAAACGATAGAAGAGAAGCAAGAAGTTTTCCTACTTTAAAAATTAGTTAGTACGCGTGTTCATTTTACAACTTTGTATAACAGCTTCCTTTTAGCGTTAAAATTGAATTATGAAATGCTAGAGTACTAATAGGACTATAAGTAAAAAAAACACATTGCCATGTTCTAATTGTGCGGAAACTTCGGAAAATCCTCTGTACGTTCCCACGGGAATTTCGTGTTATCGATAGTAAGAGATCTAAGCTATATTATGATCTATGTTTCATCTCATCATTAAGCCATACAGCTGAATATGGCCTTTCAGACTTTTCAATACTGTTGGCTCTGTCTTCTCTGCCATGGATATAAGCGTGAATATGTATGTATATTTCAGTATTTAGTCAAACAAACAAAAAAAAATTACCCTTTTAAATATTTATAAACTTTTGATTACTAGTAAGTAGTTACGAGTATCACATCCAATTTATTTTGCGTAGTTTGAATTATCCAAGGTTATGACACTAATCATTGGTAGTGAAATCACAAGAGTATATTATTTGCCGCGTCTTGCTTTGTCTCTTCTGCTCATTTCACAATTTATTTGGCTGTGGTCTCCCAATGTTCGAAACTTTCTGTCCATGGGGTCCGAGCTCTTAAAAGCTCTTTAAACAAGTAGCTACACGTCTTGTCGACGTCACCGGTGTCAAGAAAGCTGGCTCTTATCTCGCGCAAAGGATTATCATTTCATTGAACAGGTCGGCTGTTCAATGACTCTGTCTATCCCATAACGGACAAAAAGCTGTGATTAAAGGTATGTTTGTAAAATTATTATAATTTAATAAAGCAATGTACTGCGCAGGTCCCTTGTGTTTATGGAAAACGTTGAAAATTGGCAATAAATTATTATTATGTTCACATAAGCTCCTCGACCGTAGCATGAGTAATGTTCGTATAAATTGCCATTTTCTATTATATTACATGCGTCGGTCAAGTTGCGATAAATGCCGGTTATGCTTAAATATTGTGCATGTACTTTTTCAGTTTACATTAAGGCCAGTGCCATTAAGAAAATTAAAAATAATATAAGACTCTTTTTTTGATTTTCTTTGACAATCACACTACATACATACACTTTGTTTTTTGTTCACACAGACCAGAATGTAAACTGAAAAACTTGAGATTTTTCATAAACATTTTTAAACAATTCATGTACATATCTTATAAAATAAGCTTACAGTCTATTCTCAACATCTATAGACATGATATCGCGTCATTTTGCGACGAACGCGGTAATGGCGGCTGTATGAAGAAGGCGTCGCATCGTGCGCGTTTATGATTATCACTATTTCAGAATAATGACAGCCCCGGTTCGAATTTTTGAAGATAAAAGTATCATAAATGTTTATATCTTATTAAGCCATATAAATATACCTTCTCTTTTCCAGAGGAGTAGGCAGAAACTACGTCTTCTCATGCAGGCATCTTATATATGTAGGTATATTAAACTCCTCCGTTCCTGAGTGAGTGAATGGCAGATAGGCAAAGCACAAACCGCGGTGTCAAGAGATTCGAAATTTGGCATGTTGGTTTCTTATGTCGTCTAGGGGTCTTACTGCAGTAAGAGAAAATTGACGAGGAACGGAAATTAACTTGAATTATTTTTGGACATACAAGTGGACCCTGATCTCTTCCGATTCATCTTGAAAATTCATCTTGACTTATGAGAAGAAGCCTAAGATATTATGAAAGAAAACCTTTATGTTGAGTATAATTTAGAAAAATGACAAAAGCAGCCCAAAATAAACAGATAAAGCCATCTCAAAATAAAAATCACGTCAGACAAACAAAAAAATATCACCCGCCATCAATATTTATTTACCATAGAAGTCGTTATAACTGGACGCAAGATGAATACTAAAAGAGAGATCAAGTAGGCGTGCGCTTGCTGACATTAACTGAAATATATGAGGTGAGGAACGACCCTTAAATTGGTGGATGGCATAAAATACGTAGATATAAAGACTTTTTCATAGTAGGACGCACTCCGATGCATGGTTACATACATAAAATCATAGCTTTTTACCCCAGGGATAGAAAAAGAATAAATTTTTCTATTTCCCACGATCTCAGCATACTTCATCTTTTTGCTTCATCCACAATTATAACTCTCTTCATGCTAGCTCGTCGGCAAAAGGTATTGTTGACCTGATCATTGGCCAAGACGTCATGGATTATATTGTATGTATGTAACCATGTTATATATGTAACCATCATTGGACTGTGTTCTAAAAAAATAATTTAATAGTATGCAATAGAACATGGGGATAATAATTATATTATTGGAATTTTCTAATTCTATGAATAAGACACTCTAAGGAATCTCTATGACTGACGATGTGGTCAACTAGGGAAACTGCGGAAGTTTCTTCTTAATGAAGATGGGTGGTCATTGGGCGACAGACACAAACTTTGTGAACAAAAGAACAACGTTTGTGTGGGGAAAGGTGTTGAAAATAAGTTTAGCATTTAATGCAATAATAAAGTAAATATATTTGTCTTTTGAATTTATTGCCAGTAAGTATTTTTGTTTACAAATGATGATAATGGGAATAAATTTTCTGTGTTTCTTTTGGAAATTACGTTTATTTTATCACATTTGTTTGATAGCTTACTGATGCTCTCACAATAAGAAAAAAATTGTGAGGAACCCTACACGTTCGGACAACTGGATGTGTAATGTTACCCTGTAAAGATGCTGAGGTCAGAAAGTCGCTTCGTGTAAAGATCTCACATCACCACTTTAGGACCGTGCTCACAGGGGAACCCCAGGCTCCTCCGCTCTGAAAGGTTACCGAAAGACTTTACCGTTACTTGATACTAAACACAATATTACTTTTGCTAGTGAGCCAGGTTATTAGTTTGCATAGCAACCAAGGTACAAACTCGAAAACTTGTGATTAATTTCATACAGCGTGTCGATGTAGATTTAATTGAATATTGGCTTAGTGAGGTTTCCAACGCTAAGTTCTACTTCCCCTGAATAGTCGGGCTTCTGCGAAAAGCTAAGAAAATAACATTGCTTCCATTTTGCTCCGAATTCAAAGCTACCGCCTATTTTAAGTGAATTTCTGTGGCTGCTCGTAAAATGAACAATTAATTCTTGGCCTTTGCACTGTATTCCCAGTAAATATTTCCTTATATACACAAGAATTTCAAGATACAAATCTTCGTGGTAAAAGGAAAATACATATTCTGGATTAAATTTGAAACGCTTAATAACTTTTTTGACATTATGTTTGTGCATGTATCATTAACTGTGCTCTTAAGCTTTGGGTATTGTGTTATTTTATTTTATATCCTTCATTAAATTAATTTATAGGAAAATGTGTTGAATTTCCAGGGCCAAGTACTGTTGTTAATGTAAAAATAATATTAAGGAAAAGAGATTGTAGACTTTTCCTGAATAGATATTGTTTGCTTTTTAATATAGATTATTAAATATGACAGCCAAATGGATGGGAAATAGACTTACTTATCAGCTATTAATTCGACTACTAAGTAAGTGTCCTTTTCTATTCCGACTGTAGGTATACCTATTATTCATCTTAATGGTAATATAAATATATATTGAATCCTATAAACAGACCCGTCTGACAGACTGCTCCATTACTATGAGCACGAACCGGTAACCGGCGCAAACCTGCAGAGGTATCAACTTGTATAGAAACATTTCGGGTACAAAATCTTCTATTTCATTAGAATTTTGTATTCCTTTTCGAACCAAGTTAGATAGATATGTATGCAAATGAGATTATGATCCTACTGTACTTTTTATAAAAAGCAATAAAGTGTTTATACTATATAAAAGTACTAAAACATATTTCTAATTATGTTTTTTAAAATTCAAATACAGTATTTTGTAGTGAATACCAAAATTCCATCAAAATTACATATGTTATGTACTTAATATTGTATCTTAATGTATTCCACTTCAGTGATTCCGGTAAGTAAAGTTCCAAATCACGTCTTGCTGAGAAGACAGAGCCAACAGTCTTGAAAACACTGATAGGCCACGCTCAGCTGTTTCTCTTAATCATAGAATTGAGATTCAAATAGTGACTAGTTGCTAGCCCATCATCCGTCCACCCATAGCCTAAAAGAATAATCCTAAGTTTATATCCCTTTGTTGATTTCTTCCCTTTTAATTTCTTTCTATAGCTAACACGCTTTAGAGAATTTTGATTGGTTCTTTCTTTCTTTACTTGTTTCTGTGGTTTAATTTATCATCGCTATATGCAATAGTATGTACATAATCTTATTTTTCAATCCCTCCTCATCTCGCCAGTATTTAAGCTACGAGTACATGCACACATTCCATCCACATTTTCTTTACCCTCTCTCGTTACCTGCGTTCTTTATTTTTCCTATTAGGGTAAATACTTCTTTTACCCCTTGTATATTCATTAGCTAGCATTCATGTATTTCAGTTACAAGTAAGTCCATAACAAGTTTAGTACTATTGGTGCCTGCTTCTGTTAAATTTGTCTGTTAATATCTCATAATACAAGGCTTGAACTTCTTTGCAGTCAGTTTAATTTGTCCTGTATACATATATCTGAATCTCACTTTCATTATAAGACTATTCTGCTAAAAGTGGTTTTGTCTCTGTCTTTTCCGTAAGAGTTCAAGACGTGATATATGTGCAATGTCACCTTTAACTCATAATGTGGTAGTAATCCTTTTAGTAGACCGTAATGAAATACAAAAACCATTGTTAGTGGAACTTCGCGTCCTCGTTCATCTAAACGCATTATTCACAACACATTACTTGAGAAGTGAACTTATGAATGACAAGGGACGTATCTTACGCAAGTCCAATCCCCAGTCCCGACCTACATTCGTTGTTCTTATTAGTATTCTGAACACGCCCGCATAGTTGTGGCAACTCGTACGTAAACCTCTCCGGTATGTCATTTTTATTAAACATCCCTTTGAATTTGGTAGCCATATTGGCACGAGAAAATTTGGGATATTTGTTGTGAGTGTTGTATCTTTATCTCTTTCCGCCCTCCTCTTTGAAGCCCTCTCTTTACTTCATGATAGTGTTGAGATTTCCATGGCTATACTTACTAGTCCGCTCAACTGTTATACTCTCTTATACAACGTGACAGGATTATCCCAAGATTTTACAGAAGCCTGCCCGTCTCACCCCAAACAGTAATGTGAATTTTTGTAGAATTTGTAATGGATGTACGAATGAAATTAAGAAATAAATGAATGATTAATTTTATTTGGAGCGTAACATTCAGGTGCAGTTGGCATGCAAGAAAAAATACTGTTAATGATATCATTTAACGAATTATTGGAATAAAAAAATAAATCAACAAGGTAATACTCAATGAAAACTCAAGGTATTATTTTATACTCACATGGATTCGGCAATAAGAAATAAGTATGTGAGCGTATTAAGAGTTTTTGGTTACCCTATAAAACCTTTTGAATTTCTGGACCAGATGCTCTGTTCCGTTTTTAGTGCTTTTCACTCATGCCTGACCTCTGAACTATGTTCCCAGTGGAATATTTCCTCCATACATTTATCAAAAGTAAAGCAAGAATGTTTTCGCGTGATAAATCAAACTTAACGTAATTTTTCGTACAAAAATTCAACTTAAAGCTAGCCAAAATTTTCTTATTTAAAAATTAAAACATTGCATTTAATTATTCATTAATACAAGTATACTGAATAAATACTTTACTCGCATGTAAAAGTAAATAACAAAATTATGAACGAAAAGGAAAACCGGGTCGTGACGAGAATACAGGGAGCGACGAAACAAATTAACTTGCCGACCTTTTTTATTATTTTAATTACTTTTATGTGTACTTCGTTACGTGAGCTAAGTGCTAAGTAAAGATTTTAAGCTGCCGAAAATATGAGCTTGCTGTTCATATTCGCACCCTATTTGCATTGTTCCATTCTAAATTCGAATTAACTTTTTGTTGTCAGTAAAATCACAGATTGGGACACTGATTTCACACAGACCCAATTTTATGAAGGATGATAACCTTTACAATGAGATTAGAACCTTTTTCCATAAAATAATTATATTTTTATTTAGGTAGACGTTAATATCTTTTGATTAACTTTTTGTTTGTTTGTTAACAATTAACCCCAAAAATTAACATAGGTACATAAATATAATAATATCCCGTGCGAGGTAGACCACCAACTAAAAGGTCACTCCTAGCTGAATTGCTCAATCATAAAATTGAGATTGAAATAGTGACAGATTGCAAGCTGAATTTGGACATACATTTACAAAAGCATTTAGCTATACATCTGAATGTAGCTTTTTTGTCTTTTCAAGACTGTTGGTTCGGTCTACCTCGCAAGGGATATAGACTTGACGAACGAATATCGGTGATGGCTCTCTGAAACAACATAAGCAAGCAACTATACCGAAAACTTCCACTATAAATTGTTAACAAGACGACCCCATTTGAAATGAGAGCCGCTATGACAACTATCTAGCGGCAATTTCCGGCATTCAGTCACGCATTCAGATGGTTTTATTGTATTCAGCTGTTGCCTTTGATGTAAACACCTGCCTTTGTTGTTCCACCTTTGTGAAACTGAAATATGGCATATTGGTATCTGCACCGACGCACAAATTAAACCAATTGGGAAGTTTTGGATAATCGGATTTAAGCGTTAGGTATATGTAATAGTTATAATCTAAAGCGATTTTTACAGTGAATTAGCTACTAGGTACAATTATGTTTATTACATAATCAACTAAACGAATTTGGATAAAAATTTACTATAAAACATACATACAATCATCTCTTTATCTGATTCGGGGTAAACAGAGTCAACAGTCTTGAAAAAGCTGTCAGCTCACTTTCACCTTAATGATTAACAGTATTGACAGTGTTGTGTTGATTGCATAATGACAGGTTGCCCGCCCATCGCCTAAGGCGGTCAATATTACACGTAATAAATACATACATACATAAAATCACGCCTTTTCCCGGAGGGGTAGGAAGAGACTAGATCTTTCCACGATCTCTGCATACTTCCTTCGCTTCATCCACATTCATAACTCTCTTCATGCAAGCTCGGCGGTTTCGGGTACTCTTGACGTGACCCTTGGCCAGGACGTCCTTAATTTGATCAAGATACGCGTAATATTTACCTTAATATTCATAATTTCATTTATGTAAAAAAACCGTACGTGCCGTGTGGTTCCCGGCACCAATACAAAAAAGAATAGGACCACTCCATCTCGTTCCCATGGATGTCGTAAAAGGCGACTAAAGGATAGGCTTATAAACTTGGGATTTTTCTTTTAGGCGATGGGCTAGCAACCCGTCACTATTTGAATCTCAATTCTATCATTAAGCCAAATAGCTGAACGTGGCCTATCAGTCTTTTCAAGACTGTTGGCTCTGTCTACCCCGTAAGGGATAAAGACGTGATCATATGTATGTATGTATGTAAAAAAACAAATGACTATGCATTTCGCCTTTGATATATTAACATCTGCTTTTGTTGTTTAACATATGTTTAACTGAAATATGGCTGATTGGTATCTGCACCAGAGCTTAAAGGCTTACTACGTGTAGGTTATAATCTTAAGCGATTTGTGTAGTGAATCAATTTAAAGTTATTAGTTTCCAATATAATATACTACGAGTACTCACTAGTACTTGGTGATTACTTTCATGCTGGCCTAGAAGCAAAAAAAATTTTAGGCTAAAAACTTGTAACCTTTTAGGCGAAGCAACCTGTCACCTGTCATTATTTAAATCTCAGTCCTATTATTAAACCATTTTTACGTCTACCCCGTAAGGAATAAAGTGTATATGTATGTATAAATTTATAAAACCTTTTTTTTTTCTATTTAGCCATTTATTTTCTAAACAAATTGCGTTCTCTTTAACAAAAAGTACAAGGAAACGTTTTCTAATCCTTATTTCTAGTTGCTCCTGTTTCAGTCAGTTTATGGAGAAAATGATTGCCTGTTTTGTTTTCTGGAGAGAAAAGAGGCATGTTATCTTGACTGAAGAGGAATTTTTGAACAGTTAATTCTGACCGTTGCATCCCCACTATCCAACAAGTTGTTGCTGGCTAAATATCTCAAGCCCGACGACACAGTCCACCGGATACCAAATTGGCTTAAAATTTAAGGCTCTCGGCGAAAAGTTCCGAGTTTACTGAAGCAACTCACCTCGTATCGAATCTCGGAGGATGCCAGAAGTTTATCTAAGGTTGGGAGAGGGAGGTCTCGGAAATTAGTTGGCTTTTATGTTTAAAGTAACTTCTTAATAATCAAGGTCTCTAAATTTGGTAGCAATATTTTGTTTTCGTAAAAGAGTTATTTGAGATAAAATTGTTCTTATTTTGAAGTCCGATCAGTGGTTTTAACTGTGTGGTGAACATGCCAGTCTCCTTTCAATATATGCACATTATTGTACGTGTTATAGTAATTTGCCAACCTTTAAAATTATCCTTATTGTATCCCTGGTTTCAGTGTTAGCCATAATATGTCTTCAATTGATTATAAGTTACTAGTCATAATAATTTTAGTTCCACTTTTAAACGTAAGTTTGGTGCAGTTATGAGAGTTACGTACAAATATGAATTTTCCAGCGCATTCCGAGATCATAAGTTTAATTTCTCGTTCCAGTTACTGCTAAAGTGCATCGGAACTGCACTGCGTTTGAAGCTGAAATACGACTTAAAGATGTGCATGTGCATACCCCGCCTAACTTTATACGAGTCATTAAAGCTTGAATGCAACAGGGTGCATGGTGTTCACGGCATATTAATATTGCAGTATATAGAAGTGAGATGAAGGTCTTGAATGCTGAAACTAACCAAAAGGTTTATGAATAGCTAGCAATTCCCGGAGCGGAAGGCAACTTTGAACTGTCACTTGCAAGTGTAACATTGTTGGCTGGTGTTGGAAAACTTGGTATGTAAATTATGTAATGGAAATTACAAATGTCAAAAATAATAAGTACTTGAGGTTTTTGTACGGATATGTATAAATATTGTTTTCGCTGCTTCTCCATCATCTAATAAGTTTATTAGGTCATTGGAAGTATCAAAAATACAAATGATAAAAATACAAAAATATGACCTGATTCTTTGTTTTCGATGATTATGATTGATTCGGAAAGAATTGGTTAATAGAAATTAAATTATCCAGAAATTCCCTTAGGCACAAAGTCCTTATAGTCCAAATATCTACCTATTATAACGTGTTAAAAATTCGTGTTAAAAATTCGCGGCAAGTAGTTTATCCTTATCTAATATTCTCTTTTTTCGAGAGGCTGAGAGGCAAAAGACGTTAAAAATGTAGATGAACAACTTCTTGTTAGCGTTGTCACGTAGCTTAAAGGAAGATTAAGTAGATCATGTTTCGAAATTCATTCTAGTACAAATTGTATAAAGGCGTACGGCACACTTCGTAACTCGCAGCTCACAAAATTTGCTTTACCATAAATTTTACGAAGCATCTTAACTCCAAACTGTATGCCTTTAATAAATTTGCAACTTTAGTACACCGAAAATGAGCACTTTGTTTTTGAAAAACAGGCTATACTATATAAGTCTATTTACATAGGTACTTACTGCTTATGTTTTCAATTTTCTATTTAAAATTATTTGCATATCCATACTTTCATACTAGAATAGAATAGATTTATTTTCAAAATTGGATACAAGGTATCACTTATTGACGTCACATAACTAATATTATGAATGCAAAATTTTATCTACCGCTTACGCTTTCACGTCCCATTTTTGGAACCCTTTCTAGAACCAGCGAACAATTGATCGTCAAATAACTTTATGTATCGGTTGAGTTTAATACTTATTGTTCTACATAGTTTAAATTCTAGAATAGAAGCCTAACAGTGATGAAATATAATTACAACCTTAACTATATGATTTACCTCAGCTGAGTCCCGAGTAGTAGTCGTGTCCCGAAGGCATAAACAGAACTAACTGGCAAAGTTCTGACTTGTTGTGTAACTGTTTCATCTGACTGCAGTTGTTTACGCCGGAACTGATGCATATGTGATTAGACGTAAAAGTTATTGTATAAGTAGCTCAGCACACGGAGGGAATCCTAGTGGAAAATACAGGTTTAATTTCAAATGCAGAAATTTTGGCGAGTTTAGCTGGATGTTTGCACAAATGCATTTAATTTGTTGTTGAATGTGATAAAATGAGATCAGAAATTGTGAAATGACGATAAGTTTTGAAATTTGGAATATAACTTTAATGTCATTTAAAGTTTGTACGTTTATTTAAAAGAGGATCTATATTAAAACCAACATTTCAGAAAACCCTTTCGGGATCATGGTCAAAGGCGCACGCAAATATTATTATTTTTTTTTTTTTTTTGTTTCTTTTTCTTTTCACATGAATGTAGTCGTAACCGAGTAACTCATAATTAATTTTTTTTAAATTGTGTTCACCTTTAATTGGGTTCCATGCTTGAATTTAATTTTGTGAGTGGATTTTTTAGAATGTAATCATGTAAGCTGTGGGTTTCAATAAATAAAATACAAACATGAAGTACTTCTAGCACTCATTGACGCATTTTTTTTCAGTTATCGAACTTATATAAATACTACCTAGCGAAATATAGTATGAACATCGTAACTGCTCAGATGCATTGGCGATCCCTATCTTTATTCGTGAATGGAGCCGACTGCTAACTTTCCTAACTCAGCGTCTACCAAGTTGCCATTTCACGACAGTTAGTGAATTTCACGCCTCGTGGAGTTAATAGAGTGCGACAAAACGAAGGATGGACAGTAAACATGGACAGACTTGAATGGTATAATATAGTGCATATTCTGGTATAAGAATAAGAAACTTCGTAATATTAAAATTTAGGACAAAATTTTCAGAACATATTCATATTGATGTCATAGTGAATTCAATAAGGCGATTGTTCAGGCTGTAAGGCTCTGGAATGGTCTTCCTGAAATTATTAGGAGAGCTCAGGGGGAATTTAGTCCGCCTTTTGTGCAATAAAGTTTTAAATAAAAAAATAAATTGTTCTGTTATACTGGCCATACCTTAAAATTTCTTAAAAAAAGCGTAATAAATGTAAACATTTTTATTTACATGAAAAAAAGTACAGACTGCGCCCCGTGGAAATTTCGGGATACAAGTACTTACTTATCATGGATATTTCAGGTTATATTTTACCCATTCACCAAATATCATCAAAATCAGTCCAGTAGATTTTACGTGACAGAGTGACAAACATAATAATAAAAATAGATATATCCGACACATTACACAGATTGAGTTAGCCTCGAAGTAAGTACTCGTACGAGACTTGTGTTACGAGATACTAACTCAACGATACTAAATTTTATAATAAATACTTATAAAGATAAACATCCAAGACCCAGGCCAATCAGAAAAAGTTCTTTTCTCATCATGCCCTGGACCGAGTCCCGGGATTCGAACCCGGGACCTCTGGTCCACACACAGACAAGCCTACTACCGCTGCGCCACAGAGGCCGTAACATAGAACATACATCCACGCATATTTAGAACTTTTGCATTTATATTATTAGTAAGAATAACAACGCATAATTGTATTATCAGTTGTTACATGACTTAATTTTCCTGAAGAAATGCCTGTAACTTTTCACTTTAGACAATCTTAATTAAATGATAATTTTCTGAGCCTTTACAAACAAGATAAGACAAGGCTGTTAAAAGTTAGACTGTGTCTGATTGCCCATTTGATAAGGAATATCCGACAACCCAAAAGTATTAGCTCCTTAATATTCTAAAAATTATTTTATAGAAAATGTTTCAAATTAATGGACGCAATACACAATGCCACATTATAAGGTGAAGGCATCCATGCTTTCTTTTTTTATTAGGATCGCAACTTTGATTACATGAAACACAAATTGAGTAGAAGCTACTTTAAAACAAAACTTATAGAGTTAAATCTATGAAACAAGAATCTTTTATTGGCATTAAGTTTAAATGTTATTGATTGTAATGATTAATTTAATATTTTTGAATCCTTAGTACAAGTAATTCCGTAAAGAAAAGTAATAAAAAATAAATAAATAAAACTTACCCAAGAGAGTCAAAATACGCTGGAAACAAATTCATTGAATAAAACATTTACTAAAAACTAAAGTTGTAGAAAGAACAGCGTTTACAGAGCCGGTGATCCTAGAGTGTAATTAAATAAATGTCAGCACAATCTAGCACTTACCCAAGATGGTGAGCAGCAAATACGAACTGAACTTCATCTTGCACTTTCCTGCAAAGAAAAATAAACTGTAATTGCATTTTCTTAAGTTCTGAAAACAACAAATTTGAATTAAGCAAACCGCTTAGCGCTGCAGTAAGGTGGAGTATAAAGGTTCGGTGAAAATTAAGTTTGTTCAGTCAGCGCTGTCTGATATCTTAATTGCAGAAGAAAGCTGCTTCCCCTGTATGTACCTTTATGAAGAAAGGGTGGCTGGCAAACTTACGAATATACCAAAAGCACTTAACGGAATAATTAAGTATATGAAATTTAAATAAAATAACTTAGGAGTCCGCTCTCGAAGTTACGTATTTAGGACCTCTTGTTTCACACAATTTATAAGGATACGAGTAGTATAATGTTTTCAAATAAAAAAGAACAAATAAATATACTACTCTGTCAAGAAAGTAGCGGGAAAAGATCAATAATACACAAACTGTTTGTTATTCATCCAAATTTATTTTATCACCTTCAAAATATGCTCCTTTAGAAACGATACACTTACGCCAACGAATAATCCAATCATCAAAACATTTTTTAAACGCTGTTTTCGGAATTGAGGTCAGTTCTCGCCGCGAATTCTCTTTTATGTCTTCTACCGATTGAAAACGGGTGCCACGAAGTGGTAATTTGAGTTTAGGAAAAAGAAAAAAGTCGGCTGGAGCCATATCTGGTGAATATGGTGGTTGCTCGATGGTATTTGTTGAGTGTTTGGTTAAAAATTCGTTCACAATGATGGCCTTGTGCGAAGGTGCATTATCATGGTGCAAAATCCAAGAATTTTCTTTCCACAAATCTGGCCTTTTTCGTCGGATTTGCTCTCTTAAACGCCGCATAACACTCAAATAATATTCCTTATTTACCGTTTGACCTTCCGGCAAGAATTCCGAGTGCACAACACCGCGATAGTCAAAGAAAACAGTCAACATGACTTTGACTTTTGAACGACTTTGGCGTGGTTTTTTCGGTTTCGGTTCAGTTGGAAGGCGCCACTCCGAAGCTTGTTGACTAGTTTGCATGTCAAACTCGTAAACCCACGTCTCGTCACCAGTAACAATGCGTTTCATGAATGTTGGGTCGGAATTGACTCGTTCTAGCATGTCCTCAGCGACTCTCATGCGATTGAGTTTTTGAAAAAAATTCAGGTCTTTTGGGACTAGCCGAGCGGCAACATGTTTCATACCCAAATTATTAGTTAAAATGGTACGGATCGACTCGTGAGATACAGAAAGTTCGGTGGCTATCTCTCTCAAAATTGAATGAGGATTTTCAGTCACTATTTCCTTCACTTTTGCGATGTTAACTTCAGTTGCAGACGTTGATGGCCTACCAGAGCGAGGCAAATCTTCCATCACATCTCGACCGCTTTTGAACGCTTTGTACCACTCATAAGCACGAGTTTTTGATAAAGTCGATTCACCGTAAGCCTTCTGTAACATTTTCAGTGACTCCGAACACGATATTCCATTGGCAATGCAAAATTTAAGACAAACTCTTTGTTCGATGTTTTTATCCATTATGAAATTAGCAATACACACTAAATATGATATAACTAAAAATAGCACTGTATTTAATGTAAACAACAGATGCAACTCAAACTCCGCGCCAAAATGGAAAACAGTTGTGCCAATCTAACAACAACAAAAAAAACAAAAATTTGAATTTGGAACCATAAATAAATAATCCATTCCCGATACTTTTCTGACTGAATGTATAAATAATATATCTCGAAAAATTTCAGCTTTCAAGCTATCGCGGTTAATGTGGTACATATAGCCTGGTGATCTACGGACAGACGGACAAAGAAGACTTAGTAATAGGGTCTCGTTATTACCTTTTAGTACCGTACCGTACTTTTAGGTACGGAACCCAAAAATAAGAAGGTTGTTAAATATATCAGAGACCAGGAACTAACAAGGCGTATCTAAATTTAATGTAAATTTTTCGTCAACATTAAAACTGTGTGTGCCAGTTGCAAATCAACTTAGACTATCCTATTGCGAGTTCAATACGAGAAGCATTCATTACCATTAATGTTAATTTGAACAGTTCGCCAAGAACGCCAGTCTTCTCCACGACAAGGCTATGGAAATGAGGGTCGTTCGAATTATGGAATTCAAATAAAAACTCCGTTTACGGTATGAAAGTTATTTAAATGAGCGGTTTCTTTAATTTTCATAATAATAATACTTGATGGGCTTTGTTGGTCCACAACTTTTCTATTGAATGCTTTATCTAATTAATCTACTCTAAGACATACCAAGTCTATATATGCCGTTCTTTCTTTTTTAAGTTGGGTGAACATAATTACATATAGTCATGTCCATATCGCTTGCGGGATAGACAGACCCAACTGTCTTGAAAAGACTAAAAGGCCACGTTCAGCCGTATGACTGAATGATGGATTCAAATAGTGACAGATTGCTAGCCCATCGCCTACAAGAATCTCAACTTTTTTAGCCTTTCCCTAAATCACCTTTTACGATATCCTTGGGAAAGATATGGGGTGGTTCTATTAAAAAGTTCCAGGATCACGGCAGTTTAGTTGGATGCACCATTTAAATTTGATAGAACATGAGTTTTTCTTTCAAGGAGTTTTTGCCAGACTACAAAAAGAAGACTACGTAATTCAGACATCTTTATAAATCTATATCAAGATCGCTTTATGCAAACACAGGCCGTTGTAAGTACGAAGCAGGTGCGCCTAAGGAACTAACTTTTATGAGATTTCAAAGGAAACGATTTCATGACTCGTTACGCAAGGCAGATATTTCTTACCTACCTACGAACTTATCTAATTTTTCACTATTTTCAATCACCTCGGCTCAATTTTGAAATTTGTCTCATATAAATCAAATCTTATCACAAAATTGCCTTCAATTTTAATCACTTCCAAATCAAATTGGTCATTTAAAAATTGTGTTAAAACTACGAAATACATTGTAGCTACGTGCTTAAATCCACTTGGAACAAGGACTATTGGATTAATAGCGTTTCATTTCTCACTTCAGTAGCACGTGATACGAGGCAAGGAAACACAGAGAACGGAGCGGATATCAGACTCTTTTGTATTCATAGCTCACGCTGTAAATGATTTTTCAATATAAATTGTGTCTAGAATAATATGAAACAGGAGGAGATAACGTTCATGTATTCAATCAAAAAATGATATATATTGATTAAAATGACTGAAAGTTAGTTTGATGTCTTTGTATGAATTATTTTAAATAGTTAATATGTATGACAATTGAAGAGTACCTATATGAGAAGCAATTGCCCATTAAGATTAGTAATAATTAGCATGAAAATATTCAATCATTTAGAGAAAAGTAGCTTTTGTAAATATTTTGTAATTTTTTTTATCTGGGTTAAGCGTTCATATTTTCATTATAATTAAATATTTCAATCACAAGCAAATTAACTAAAAATCTACATCAAAATCGAAAAACACTACAGGCATAAATAACATAAGAAAAGTATCCGTAAGTAAACGGGCGAGTAATAAAAAGAGAAAGTTGCCTGAACGCTATTGGTTAGAGAATTATTTTAGCAAGATGAATGGTGACAGATCGGACTAATCTCGCGCCAGCAGGAAGGTAATTCGCAGAAAAACTACGTTCCCAAAACCGAAACAAATTATGATTAAGGTGCGCGCCATCCACACCTGCAAGTATTGGAAAATTATCCCAATATATATTTAAGCATAATAAATAATTTATTACTTATCTTTAAATAATCCGAACGTACGTAACGGTACGTTTTTGTGTAATTTTCCTAGAGGATTTTTTTATTCAATTTGATTTAAGAGTTGTGATAACGTACTGAAAATGCTTATATTAAGAAAAATTAAAGTATGTACAATTTTCCAAATCATATCACAGTTGTTTAGAAAATCTTGTAATTACAGCTTCGTAGGCGTTGATAGACAAAGTCAAAACACTTCACAATCTTAATTAACAATAAGTGCTTATACTTAGTATGAAACCTAAAATAACAACATCACTAAAAATACTGTTGAATTGAGAACCTTTATTAAATCGGTTATAAAAGAAAAATATCTCGCATCATTGACCTATTTTACATTGTTGAAAACTCAAAAGGAAAACTTATAATTTTCAGGGGGTTTTTTTTTTCACAATAAACGAATGTCTAACAATTCTACCCACGTACGGCGTTTGCAGTCCTATTCTTTTATTTCAAAAGGCTTTAACTACGCGGCGGGATCTCAACTCCCGACAGGCGTAGTCCCGGGATTATTACTTACATTTCTCACCGGCCATCGAACGATGCACTCACATTAATCTTTGTTATTAGGATTTACAGTTCAGCACCTAGCTTTTATTTCGAGCGAAATTGCACGGTGTAGCGATGAATTATACCGTCAAATTGCAATTTCACTTGTTTTGATGGTCTTTTTGATTTATCGCTTTTCTAGAAAGAATTAAGTGGCATTATTTTCTCATTTTTACAGAATTATTTTCTTATTCGAAATTGGTTAGTCAATTTCCTTGACATCACTAAACATCGGTACCTATTTTATTAACCGTGTGTTGCACATTTATTGCTATATTCATGACACAATTGATTTAATTAATTAGTCTCATAATTAAATTAAGTTGCTTTTATATTACTTCATTAGATGATGAACTAACTTACTCTGCGACCTTGTCTGCCATTATTTTTCCTAAAAGTAACAAACAAACATAACAAACTTTCGCATTAGCAGTAACACTGGAATGCTTTCATTATCTAAGAATGATCTAAATAACATATCTCTAGGGTATGAAGAGCTTCTGTCACAGAAATTACACGTTTATGTACAAACTTTACAAGTAACTTGTAGAAGAAGACGTGCGGAACAGTTTCAAAATCATATAGAGTGCAGAAAATGTATGCAAACTAATGCTAGAATTTAAACTACAAATATTACCCAAACGAATATATTGATACATTACGCATTTATGCCTTAAGGGGTAGACAGAACCAATAGTCTCAAGATTAGAAGTATGATGATTGAAGGCGGTTTGGTATGGAAGGATTGAGATTTCCATGGAATTGAGGTAAAGAAAGTGACAGGTTGATAGATCGTGGCGTCAAAAAAAGCTTCAAGTTAAAATTTCTTACAATTCCAATAAAGGCCATAAAAATATTAGAAGCATCGACAGCACGCTTTTTCAAATTTTTAATCAATAAATGAATTGTATGAATGAATGTTTATTTATACTTAGTAATAATCTTAGTCTCCGTAGCTCTATAGTAAATAACAGGTACCAGGTTTATATGTAATAAAACCTTCCACCGAAATTATCGATATTTGTTTTCTATTCTCTAGATATTTTTATTATACTTCTGCTCACAGCCTCGCGTTGCATGTAAGTTACATGACATGTTGTAAGTAACATTAAGTTGCAGACTGGAAACTGAATATTTGTATGAGAAATATGTTTATGTAGGGGTTCCCTTAAAATGGGGGTAAAATGATAGAGTATAATATGTTTTTACAAGCTACACTATGATTATGAATAAAGGTTTATACAAGAACACGAATGCTCATTAAAGCAATCCAAAATGGAAGAGATACTGCTATAACGTAGGAACTTAGGAAAATATGAGTTAATGAAAACACCTACTATACCCTTTATTGCACATAGCTGTAACCTTCTCCAGATGCCTTTATTATTTATACCCAGAGGAAGTCTATTGTAATAAACCTATAAAGTAAACTAGCACTAACCCTACAAAGACGTAACTCCATATAAAAGCAAAGCGTTGAAATTTTGTGATAAATATTTGTATCCGAATATAAAATGGCCAAATTAACTAAAACACTATAGCTTAAAAGGTATTTAAACTACAATTTATATATTTGTACAGATATTTCTGGAACATGCCATGAACAGTTATTTAATTTGCATTGATTGAGTCGTGTGAAAATTGAATTTCCTTTAGGTTACGAGGTCAAAGGCGACCTCAAAGGGACTGACAGGTTGGCATGGACGCAGCCAGTACACCAGCCGTTCGCTTTAATCATATTACAGAAACGCTTCCGATATTGACAAAATTTATTAAGATTGACCTACTCATACTAGTATCTAGCCAATAACATTTATACACTACTCGTGATTTTCGTCAATTTTCGTTTTTTGACGGTCTTTGACCTATTTTTTAATTATATACATCAAAGAAAAAGTAAGGATAGAACTTAGACTTAGTACACCTACCTATCTACCTATTTAAGGTATGATGACATTATAATTCCTTGGAATCCTGCACATTCAGGTAACGTAACCATCACTATCCAGCATGGATTAAGTTTCCCTGTAAAGGGTCCCGGAAGTCAGATGGGCGTCGTGTAAAAACCTGACTCACCCAATCTGGGATTTCATTAGTAAACAGCAATCAGCTATTAACTAATGAAATGGTTTTTAAAGTGTTAGTATTTCATTATTACGTTAAAAAAAGATAGATAAAACTCTTTATAGTTTTTACTATCACCATAAGAGTAAAACATACAAAACAGCACAAAACAGACAGAGATGGTACAAAGGCGAAAGTATCACTAATGTAATCTCAAAATCAAAATCAAGAGCCCTCTACATTTTTCTCATCGAGAATTAAGTATCCGAATAGGTACTTATTGATATAGTGATTTTATACCCTGCGTGCGTGTAATAGGTTATCCCGTAACGGCCATCATGAAGCCACGTCCCTAAAATAGCCGTAAACTTTCCTCCCTGGCCGCAAATATTTATCCCGTTTACACTCCCCATTGACATATCTACAAAAAGTGATAATAGCTGTTATTTGTAAAAATACATAGAATGAGGAAAATACTAACCAGGACTTTGTGGTCGGAGTTTTGGAACTATTGATTTAGGTCTTGATTCCATCATGAATCCATACAGCTAATCGTGGTATTCAAGTGTTGTCTCTTTTGACTATTAGCTTTACCCCGCAAGTAATAAAGATGTGATATGTGTATTTAATTTAAGTAGCGATGCAGTAAAATCGCCAGAGGCTTACAGGAAATCAGTGAAAATCCATTCTAAGAGGTCTCTGCAATCTGTAAAGTACTCACTCGTTTCACTTGTCATATCAATGTGCTTAATAGATTAAGCTAGGCTTGGTATAGTGTTTTTCTTTGCCATATCAACTCTTTTTCTGAGTAAGAATAAGCTTCATAGTTTTTTTTTCAAAAACTGTGTCGAGTTTTTATTGTTTTTCTTCTGAGAGTTAATTTAATGTAAAATTCCATATACACATACATATAATAACGTCTATATCCCTTGCGGGGTATACAGAGCCAAGAGTCTGAGTCAAGAAAATACTCCTCATTGACAATTTATTTAAATGAATAACAAGATAAAAACTTTTACAGGATTAAAACTGTTCCATAAAGTCGTTCATTCATTCGTTCGTTCGTCAAAACCTCAAACCCTTGTAATATACGAAGGGCCTCATAAAAATAGATTCGAATACAGAGGATATTTGTGCTCTTAACGGATCACCGATTTCCCTAATGCGATCGGGTTACGTCGGTCCGAGCGCCGATTGGCTCATTAATATCCTGCTATATGTGTACACATGGAAGCCATATTGGCACCAGTCACACCCGCGATCATTACTTGCCGGTATATGTATGAACTTTCCGAAAATAACGCATACACAGAGGTATTTTTATTCGAATAAAGATAACCTTGAAATGACGGGCTAGAGCTATGGTGGTCGAATCGGTTAAGTGCCTTAAAATACGTGACGCGCAGAAAGGCACAGGTTCGAATCCCACTTGGGATATGTTGATAATGACTATTTTCGAATTTTATGTACGCAAGTTTTAATACCAATCGATACTCTTACGGTGAGGAAAAACATCGTGAGGCAACCTGCACATTCAGGAAACTGGATGGTTAACAATGATCGATCCAATACAAGTTAGGTTTACCTGAAAAGGTTGCGGAGGTCAGATGGGCTTCGCTTCGTGTAAAAACCTGACTCACCCAATCTAGGGCCATAACAAAATGAAAAGTCAAATCATGGTCAAGACAAAGAGCGTACCTCCTCATAGTGGCAACCGGGACTAAAAGCCAGGAGGAAAAATAACTTGAAAACCTTAAACTTCATATTTGATCCTACATATGGGAAAAATACCCTTAAAAAAGTGTCTGATTTGAGCTCTCCATAATTTTTGCTTTCACCCTTTCATGGCATTTGAAAATCAATTAATAAGGCTAACAGGGTCGCGTTAATAGGTTTAAAAATAATTGTTTTACGGACGATTTGGTTCGGAATTCTAATTGGAATGAAGAAGGCGAAAACTATATACCTACATACCTCCTGTATATCCTAATAATTTCGAACTATTTAGGTATCATAAATATTATTAAAATAGCGTTTGTGAACTTAAATCATATCGCTCACTGTTTAAGAACCTTAATGCTTTAAAAATAATGTAGAATGCCACATTACCATAAAAAATTAAATAGTAATGCGATAAAGCTTTTTATTTGCTCAATATAGCATTAGGTATTTAGAAATGGGAAGGTATTTAGAAATGGGAAGGTATTTACAAGTAGGAAGGCTTGCGGCTAGCTTATCTCCCTAGATTTTTTCTTAACCCACAAACATTAAAGACCAAAGAAAGCATTTTGAAAAGAAAATGCTCTTAAACACTTGCAATAAAATTCATTTCTGTTTCAGAAATATCCTCGTTATAATTCTCGCGGTCGGAATTCGTTACATTTCCGTGAAATATGTTTGGAATGCGGTGGTCGTACGAAATGCAGCCATTTCTCAGTGCACGGGAATGCATTGCGGTTTTCGTTGGTACTTACACATGTGCTACGGTTAACTAATAAATTATAAAGTACATTTTTATTGATATTTATCTTAAAATAAATTGATGATATGAAGTTAGCAAACGGCAAAGGCAATCTTACTTAAATTTATAAGTTTTAAAAACTTCTTTTACTCCAATTAATAGTTTCTTTATTTTAGGTAGTCTCTGCCTACCCCTCCGGGAAAGAGGCGTGATTTTATGAATGTATGTAATAGTTTCTGATTTGCACCCTCAGTCGCTGTGTGTGCACGCTCAGTCGCAAAATAAATGTTTATTTTACCGTTTTGCAAGGGCTGCTGCGTTTTCAGTTTTAAGACCATTTTAGTTAGAAATTATTTTAGTTGACATTGTCGTAGATCAATTAAATTGTAAACAAATGAGATTTGAGCCTGATAGTTCCAAAAGAAACTCCAGTCAAATTTTACGTCAAATAACGTCTAAATTCCCTTTAAATCAGGAAACCCTCTCTAAGTGCATCCCTTGATTACAAACATGTCTTATTTTTGAATCTCTAGGCCAAGCTGTGCGTTCAAATGTCAGTCTCTTTGATATATTTAGAAGATAAACAAATACAGAAATGTTGGTGCATTTCTGTAAAGTAAATATATAGCAACTATAAAATGACATTTAACAATTCGGGGCGACGTATTGCGGGCGTCGGACTCGCAGCCGAGGGGCCTTATTAAACAAATTTATCACGGAGAAATTGTTAGCATGCCGCTTTTCTGATAAAATGGACCACATTTTTAACAGTTATTTTATAGAAATTCTACTATGAGTAATATTATAAATGCAAACGTTTGTAAGGATTTGTGCATGTCACTCTTTCACACTAAATCTATAGAACGGATTTTCAATTCACTCTGAAGTAATGTAGCATTAGAATAACATAATTGGTCAAATTTTATAGTAATTTAAGGCAGACGAAGTTAAGATGAAGAAAGCTAGTTATTATAAAGTTTTGAAATATAAGTTACAGAATGATACAAAGATAAAGTTTTCATTTTAGTGATAGTAATACTCCATATTAATAATCTCAACTCTACCTATCTATCTCATACATACACATATATATAATCACGTCATTACCGTTTACGGGATAGATAGAGCCAAAATCCCCCAAAGACTGAAAAGCCACGTTCAGCTGTATGGCTTAATGTTGGAACTGAGAGTAAAATAATGATAGTTTACTCGCCTTTTACGGTTTCCATGGGAAAGAGTGGGAGTGGTCCTATTTTAATGTGCCAGAAACAGTGACGTATAAAAATAAAAGCAAATAAAATACGGCAAAATGCGGCAAACATCGGTGACAGGTAGCACAGAGAGAGTAGGAATGGTAAAAGCGAAGAAATCTGCCAAGATCCAGTTTTTAAAGTAGTGCAGCCGCATTCGCATGTCATTGTGTTCGGGAAATGTATTAAACGTATAAGATTTCCTAGGTGAGGCCGACATCTGATGCGCTTATGTGAGTTATTATGCTTTTTATTTATTGTTACTATTTATTTATTTATTTAAACTTTATGCACGTAAAATGTATGTACAACAGGTGGAATTAAAGCCACGAGAAAGTGTTTGGTTAAAATAGAAGACCCACGACTAATTTTCTTTCTTTATCGGGTAATCTATTATTGAGTAGGTACGTAAAATTATTACATTTGAAACATTGATATTTTTATACACTTGGTACTCACACTTTCATTTACCTATTGTAGATAAGAAAAAACTTAGTAATTATCACTAATTAAAGCTGCTATAGACTAAAAAACAATATTGCATAAGACATCGCGGATGCTCGTCTGAAAAATGCAAGTAATAAGAGTGGTTGATTCGCGGGCACGTACCTTGTTACTGCTTGCTACAGCAGGAACTGGCTATGTATAATATTATATTATATTATATTATCTTAGCTACGTTTGCTACTACAGATATATCGAGTTCTGTATACATTGGCGACAAAAAGGCTGATGTGAAAGTAAATTGCTTCTCGATTTTTAGGAAATGTGTAGGTAATTGGTAAAAGGTTGATTTCATTACCTACCTATTTTTTGGCAAGTTTTGCTATTGTAAATATAAGTAAACTTAATCTGGTGTTTATAGATATATACGAGTATATATATCATATCCTTTCGCGGTAGGTTAAATTTACTTACTTAATTTTACATATATGCGACATAAGATAATAAGACTACGGTGTCTATTAGTATAACAGTATCAGTAAAGTGGAGCAACATAACACAAGAAATCAAATACACAAATAACTTCAAAATTATTATTATTTACCAGGAAATCGAACTCAGTACGAGACAATACAATACTACACATAAAACTGAATACTATTCGCATGCCACAGATATCAGATAATAAAATAAGACTGTAGAGGAGAAGGTAGAAGTGTAACTAATGAATGTGAGGTCACTATACCTACCGCTTTAATTTGGCATTCTTTTACGAAGACACATACGAGTATTATAACATTTTTTTCTAGTTATTTATTTATTATTTCTCTCTCTTTCTCTTTCTATTTCTCTCATCTTGACGTGTTCCCATTACCACCCTCCGCCAGATGATACGGGCACTGGGGTCCGCTTACTCAATAAAGTACTTCTATTGCCTTATATTATTCCAATTTCTATGGTGAAACATTACAGGGAGACGACATTGTTCACAGGACTTTATCGTATCGAAATACAGGCTCTATTCAAAGAAATTAAATGTTTGAATTGTCGCGCTAGTGTGCTGCCCCCGACGTCTGTCGGCTGTCGTTGAGAGCATTCATTATTGACAATTTGAATAGGAGAAAAATGTCAAACCCGTGTTGTACGCGAAGTAAATATTTGATGAGAATAGAGGCTAAACCCTTTTGCGGCGCAGGTGAAAAACCTTTGGTAGGTTAAATTCGCTATGTGAGATTTTTGCATGACAAAATGAAACATAAAATAATTGGATTAGGAGTTTTTATATCTCCTTATCCAATTATTTTATGCTCACGGAATCCAAAACCAAAATTATAGTTACTGCTGGTTTCCATGGTAATTTACTTACATGTTATTAAAATGATAGCGCAACTGACTGAAATTTGATCGCGTTTGACCTCAATCTGCCCTTTAGGCAAAATGAGGTCTTGACGCTCGCAATTTGAAATAATTTAATTGACAAGTGCACATTAATGCTAATACAGTGTTCACCTTTTGCCTATAGCGCTCACTAAATAGATATGTAAAGCCTTGAAAATCCTTAATGTAGGCATCGGGGAACTCCTACGCAGTTCTACCGTCTAAATAATATTGAATCAATTACATTTTCCCAGGTGTACCCGGTCTGCATTAGCAAACATAGCTTCCCTTCTAAACACGGAGCAACTTGTCACACCCGTTGTACTCCACTTGACAAGGGTCATGCGAGCCAGACGCGGATTATTACTCAGCCAGCTAAGGGATACCTACAAAAGTTTGTCCGCCTGTTATTTATAGGCACTATATCTATTAGTCGTATAATAAAAGAGTCATGGTTTCCACATTTCATTGAGAATTCGTAATAACACATTTAAACACCTACTTATGTGCATAGTTTTACGATGCGTACTCAAAATTTATTTGTTTATGTAGATACAAAGGACAGGAATATTAACAGTCACATAAAGTCAAATAAAAATGAAGGAAACTACTTATATTATTCTACATGACTTGTAGAAGACATGACAATTTTTTTATTGCACCATAAGAAAAAGAAAAAAGAAAAAAACACAGGTAATGAGGAATACTTATTTCAATAAAAAAATTGTTATTCGATTTTGAAATTGCTGTACACAGTTTCACTAGACTTATTTTTCGATAAAAAACATCAATTCTCAAAAAGATACTCGTATCAATTCGGCAATGCATTTCGTGGAACATAAATCAACTCAATTTTCCAATCCCAAATATTCATTTAGATCTGTGACAGCGTAAACACCGCGTTTGATATCCGAATACCTATTTGAGTGTAATATCAATAATCTTCAAGTATCAGCACAAACATTCCATTTGAGAATGAATTCCTCCATTTTACTAAGACCTCTCGCCCGTCTCGGTGTTCATTTAAATTTTTGGTTTGGGAGAATCTGGAAGTAATGTTGGAGGTCTTATATTCTGGTTGGTGGATTCTCTAGCCCTGAAATGGGTTAATCGCCGGAGTTGTCGGAGGCATCTGCACCTGACGGCCTGAATTACAGTATTACGCTATAATAGTTGCAATAAAAAGCGGTGATAATTTGTGAAGCTCCAGCGAAAATAGTGACCACTGTAGAATGTTTTGTTGAAGGCTATCCAACTAACGAAAACTATGTTAGCTACCAGATAAGCTAACGATAGTCTATTTTCCTAGCTTTTTCACTTTTTCAACCCCGATTGAATTCTCAGTACTTACTTTTTAAGTTTTAGTTATTAAAAAGCTTACCAATAACCCTAACGCTATGTTGTTACATAGGTTCATTAGTTACCTACTAAACAAGCTGTGAAATGATGAAATAGGTAGTGTTCGCAATTTGTCTTTGTCTTCATTTAATTTTTTTTATTATATAAAAAAAATCATATTTAATTAATACAATATGTCGATCTTAAACACGTTACAAATATAAACTGTTGGTTTATTAGTTTCGGTGTCAACAGTTCCAACTACAGTATAACTATTATAACGCCGATCTTTTGCTTAAACTCAGCCAAGAAGTCGTTTATATTATTTCACAAAAGCTAAAGTACAGTACAACTCAGCGTGTTTATGATATTTTTCCGACGTGGGCACAATTTATTTCGCTAGTTCTTTTAGGTAAGTACATAGAGGAGATAAAACAGTCCTTTGAGCATTGTACTTTAAGAGTGACACAGGAAGGTTCGTATAAACCATTATATGTTTAGGTGAAGTTCGTTGACTTGCCACTCAGGCTTATGCCTTAGTGGCTGTAAATCAACACCATAAGACAAAGCCAATCATCACAAGAGAAGAAGGCACGGTTCGCTTTAAGATTCATTTATAAGGCACAGGTGGCTACTCCATCACCTTTATAAGAAACCCAACTTCAGTTGATTGACAAAAGACGCTACTGGGCAAACTAGTCCATACTTTTTTTTTCATACCAGGCTGGCATGGAACTTAAATGCGGTGATAATTATGTTACGGACAATACACAAATACTAATACCTGCGGCTCCGCTGGCGTACAGCGAAAATTTCCGTTAATTCCCATTCACACTGAAATTTTGGGAAATCCTCTCTTAGTGCATATCTAGACCCAGCGGTTTGGGCTGTGCGTTGATATGAGTCAGTCATTAAATAACGGAAGAGTTTAATATAAAGATTGTTACTGACCCTCTCTTGGATTATGGTCTCAGATGGTTCTCGGGGGACAAATGCCAGGAGGAATACATACCTAATAGGTAGATTAAGATTTTAATATAGCAATTAAGTTTGGTAAAACTGATGAACAAAATAATGAAGGTCGAGTTCAAAGCCGCTTTTAACGTTAAAATTTATAATTACCTTTGTAAGTCTTCAAGTTGTTTCATCCTACCTAATAATTTGTAATAGCAAATTTCAATGGATTCGGCATCAGTTTGCTATCTTTCTAAAATAGAATGTTACTTACATTCTATTAATTTTACTACTACTCATCCTAACTTGGTTTTACACAAAAAAAACACCTTAAAGCAGAATATTTTTGATACGATGCGATGCGTTCAGGTATGTGAAGTAGGAAGTTAAAATGAAACTTATTACATTTTTGTTACAAAAAAGATAAGTTTCACAAAATCACGCCTTCTTCCTAGAAAAAGAGACTTCACTTATCACAATGCCTGTCTGTTCTTTATTTTTATCTACATAAGAATATAAGTTTACACCTCAAAAAAACTTCAAACAGGCATGTAACAAAACCGCCGAGAAGTTTGTTTACGGTGAGACCGACAAAACATCAATTAACGTGTACAATAGAGGTAAGATAAGAGCATAGCCGTAGGATATTGTTCACATTTCACGTGTAACGCGCCTTATTACAAGGGCATGTACACATGTTACCTCTGTTATGGGCTGTTCCGATCTTTACTAACCACTAGATAGACCCCGAGGGACTTACTGTTTATACACACAAAGTCATTTATCACTTACGAGGTTATCTCTTAAACAATACCTTACTAGAATACGCCCGCAGCTCCCGTTAATATTGCCGTTCCCAAAATAAAACCACATAGGTAAGGAAGTTTCTACATCTAGCGGTTTGGGATGTAGTCACTCCGTCACTCGGTAACGAAAGAGTTTTGTATGTATGCTAATTAATATTATTAATGGGAAAGTAAGTTTGGTTGTTTGTTTTTGTCTTCATGCATTATATAATGAAGCAATCTTCTTGAAATTTCGCACAAAGATAAGAATGATTAAGAGTCTGGAGAAGGACAAAAGGTACCTTTCATCCCGGTAAATAATAAATATTTTGTAATTCCTTATGTAATCAGAAACATATAAAAAAATTGAGGCTCATTTTAAATCCATGTCGTCGCTAATTAAGTTTACTGCGCTAAAGATTATTACAGCTTTAAATGTGATTTTATTATTTTAGAGGCAATACATTTCTTTTTAAATTAGTAATCTCTAAAAATTAAAACCTAGTGGTAGAAATCTAATTGAAGTTTCTCTGCAAACAAAATTACCAACAAAAATATTATCTTTTCATAATATTAATGTAAGGAGATTATCCAAGTTATTCTCTTGTATCGTAACGAGACCAACTTACTAAAACGTGACTAGAATACTTAAATTCTAGCTTCATTTGTTAGTGATAATAAGTAGTAGCTTACGCAGTTATTAACAACTCCAATGGAAAACATAAATTTAGTGTTGGAATTATCATCGTTCTAAGGCACAAGTTGGTAATATATGATCTCAGTATATCAAGAAGTAAAATAAACTATTTAATTATAAAGCAAACTGCTAATATCATAAAGGATTAGTATAGAATTGATAAACATTATATGAGCTCCGCTTTTTTCCCGGATGAGTAGGCAGACTCTGAATATTTCCACTGATGGAATGGAATTAACTTTGTAAATATTCAAATGGAAAAAAAATCCATATTGTTATCAATGCCTTATTGTAGTTACTGCTAGTTTTTAGTGTACATATTATTATCACTGCCTTTCCTTTGTAAGCAATATTATTTTAAACAAGCTAACTCAAAATGACACAAGATTATCAACACCAGAATGTCCTCGGTTTGATCAAAGTACATACGTTTTTGGAGTTCTCTTGAACTTTTTTATTTACACTCGCCTTATTTATTTGCTTTTTCGCCCTCAAAGAAAGTTAAATATTATTAATACTTATTCATAAATAGTCAGATCCAGTTTTTACAGCATTTCCCTTTCTTCACAACGGAACAAACTTCTGAAACCTCTCACATAAGACGACTCCAGTCGGTCTCGTCACGAACTAAGTCTTCAAGTGTAAACACACCCTATTAAGTAAATACTGAAATGTGTGCTCACAACAAGTGCCCCGGCGCCGGCAGCCAGCTGAGATTTTGTGCACGACAAATTATATTGCAAATAGAACTGCGTACATGACGTTTCAAAATAAGAACACATTTTATTTTAAAACTTCACTGGCTGGTTTATATTTAAATAAAAAATAGAGAAATGAAGCCGTCCTGTCGTTGGTGTAGTTTCAGATATAATACAGTGCTCTATGGTTAGGACCACGCACAAGTACTTAAGGTGTATCTAACTTAAAAAGACTATGAAATGTTATGACAATAAAAATACAATAAGCAAATATGAAATACATATAAAACTAATTTACATGCCTGGTAATGGAAGGATTTTTTTTCTATTCCAATGAAATAGCTAGAATAAATAAATAATACCACACGCTACAATAATATATCAGTAAATCAACACAAGCTACGTTCGTAACAGTTTCAAATGTTTGTTCAAAACTGAATGCAAAATCTTCTTACCATATTTAATTCAAAGTATATTCAACAATGCTGAACATGACGTTTTGAAATGTTTGGGTGTTCAAACCTGCTGAAAGCTACAGCTAGCTGAATGCAGAGTTTTGGGATATAGAGCTCGTTGTACTATACGGATACTTTACGTACCGGCAATATACTCGCCAGGGTCTATAGCTCAATTATCCGAAATATAATATAGATTGGGAAAGAAAATCGTCAATTACTAAATTATTATATCAGGCTTTTAGCTGTGCTTTTGTAGCTCCACTTTTTAAGCTTATGGTCGTGTACAAACATTTCATGGAGTTCTTAATCAATGGAATCTCTCTTAACTATGTTTTGATGGTTTAAATTAATTACTAAATTTTTCAAGATACTCGTAGATTCACTTGATCGTACCATTAAAACTGATTCACTGTACTAAATGAAAATAAATAAATAAAAATTAACTTAAAAATATGGAATGTACTTACTTTTATTATTTTGGGACAAACGAATCCAATTACTTCATACCTATCAATGTTTTATGTTATAGCTTTAAAAACTTGAGAATAAAAGAGTTTCTCCTCCAAGCTTTGCAAAAAATTGATATTCGAATAATATTTCTTTGATACCAATTTCTGAAAATGAAAATTATGAAAAGGATCCCTTATAAATACCATTTACAATTTTATCTTCAATGGTCTTATAAGAAATTTGAAAGGGACCAATTGGAATCATATCACGAGTCAAAAGCACCTATTTAGATTTTAAACGTACCTCCTGTCACGTTTCGCGCCTAAAGTGGCAGCCATCTTGCGACCGCCATCTTGAAACGTGACACTTGACGAGTGACGGGTTGGTACCTCTTCCCTATTTAAATTCGCCCTCTTTTATACGCGAGCTATTTCAATTTAACAAACAGGATCTAATTTATTGGAGAGCCTATTGTTGGAGCATTGTAATGAAAGAAAGCGTCTGTTTTTATAAACTTAATGAGGGAACCGACTGGAGGTTTAAAAGTTCAGTTTTGACTTAATATTCTCACGGATACCTACAAAAGCGGAACTTTGTACAATTATATTTGTTTAAAAATATAGTGACATCGAACCTACCAAACTATTTAAACTTGACATCTATAGGTAAAAGCATGAAATATGACCAGCATATAAGTAAATATTAAACATTATGTCTCACCATACCAGTACAATTACTATTGGCTCTGTCTTCCCCGTAAGGGATAACACGTGATAGATTTATGTGTCATTGGACCCGAAAGTTCATAAAGATCAAGTAACCCTCACAAAATGTTATATTTCTTTATCAGGAAAACGAGATACGTACAATGGAACTCACACATCAGTGGCACTCATGGCGCCTGTCACTGAAAAAGGCGAAAGGATAATAAATTCTCGCTCAGGACGTTGAGCTATATTATAAGATCGTAAGGTAAGATTATTTACTTTGGCTCGACCTTTTTATGTTAATAGTCTTTTGCAAAGAATTTCCTCTAACACTTTTTTTTCAAGGTTTTTGACTCAATGCCAACCTTGTTTGTGTTGTTTGTTATGATCACTTAAATTAATAAAAATTATTAATAATAATTATTATTAATTTAAGTGATCATAACAACATAAAATAATCACTGTTTGGTTAACTAAACTTTATGACATTTAATTTTGATAGCAAATAAAGTGAACAAGTGAAGAAGGCGGATAAAAAAGCGGACACCAAGCACTGAAAAATTACGACTTATGTGCAACTAGAAACGCGTAAACCTGTTCTAGTGCATGACCATACAAGACACCTTCAACCTACATGTCAAATTTCAAGTTTCGAGACCCAGCGGTTTGAGCTATGCGTTATCAATCAATCTCTCAGTGTATATATTTAGATAAATTCATAATATCTTTACTTTTAAAAGTACCGTCCAAGAACTCTAAGAAACCTTTATTAAATTCCGTATGTGAGGAAAGCAAAGTTGAAATCCTGGAGGCGGCACTTCAAAGAGGTAACTTGTAAAGTAGGTGACCTCACCGAATTGGCAACTTACAAGACTTCAGAAGTGGAATAGTATGACGTCACTTCTTGCAGTTTGAGAGGTAATTCTGTGTTTGAAACCTGAGGGTTACGCAAATAAATTAACAATATTTTTAGTGAAAGTGTTAGTCACACACCAATGAAATTACTATACTCGTACTTCAGTATCGTGCACTTGGTATCTCATAACACAAGTCGAGTTAGCCTCAAAGTAAGTTCGACTTTGAGGCTAACTCGACTGCGACTGCAACATTTGTCCCGGAGAGATAAAATATATTATTATTATATAATACGATATAATTTACATAATATTTTTATGAAATATAAGATTAAAGCTACTTTATTAAATTTTGAATCTCTAATTGTATTTTGACTGACTATTAATATTCTAATGATGAGTAATTCATACTGACTTTTAATCCGATACATACTCAAATTGATTAACGATGACTTATTGTTTAAATTCCCAATGAATTATGCGTACAAGTCAAATTACATCCAATAATGAATGTAATCACTAAGAAGTACTTCCTCCCTTAAACTTTAGAGACCCTCATCAATTTTCTTGTATCCAAATCTGACAAAGGAATTTGAACTGTTATATACTTATACAAGTATCAATGTGACAACTTTAAACCAAATGACTATGAAAAAGAATGATTTTGTTGTTTAAATTTTAAACGAATTTCGTTTAAAATTTAAACAACAAAATCATTCTTTACAGTAGTAATTTTTAAAATAATAACTTATTTTATAAACTTTTCATCATCAGATTTGGTACAAATTCCCATTAACGTATATTTATCGTATCCAATACCGTAATATTTATCCCTCCTTAGCACCAGTTATACTACGCCTCTTCACACAACAGTTAGATTTCTTCTTTTGAAAATTTTATTTCCCATTATTTATTCAGCCATAAGAAAATATTTAGAAATTCTCACCTGACCAAACGGTCGGCTACAGCATATAATTAATTTATTTCCTAATAAGCACTCAATTTGTACTCATGCCAATTACGCACATTGGTCTTAGGGTATTATCATCAGATAGTTCGGAGGGTAAAAGGATAATTGGTAGGCATTAACTCTCCTCTGGCTCGGACGTTGACTTATGGAGGCAAGTTCGGATTAGCACCGATCCGCTGAGTCATCAGAACGCCTTTTTGCGAATTGTTTTTGGGAACATTTCACAGACACCTTTATCCAATAGATATGTAGTGAACTGCTTAATATAATATTAGATTTTTCTTTAAGATGATGAATTAACAATCCTATTCTTTTCCTAAATCTCAGTTTCATCATGAAGGTGAACGTGTCTTTCGAGTCTACCACATAGATAGTTCTGGCATAAGTGATAACGATTTTATATATACCTATCTAAATAATTCTGAAAGAACGTATACTGTAGGTAAACGTTCAATGACGTCCTAAACTAGAATAAAATGTGTGATAGAAGTTCAAGCAAGATAAGTTCTTTGAATAGCTCCGCCACAACTCGAACACTTTATTTTCTCAACGAACAAACTTACAGCGACGAAAGTAAAGCTAACAGAGTGACACCAAACGTACGTGCTTATCCCAAAGCCTGAACTTGAACCGTAAGAAAACTCGTAAAAAGTACTATAGTGTTTATTTCTTTGATGATACCCACGTGGAAATCAAGACGCGCGCTGTAATTCTGCCGTTTGGTTTTATGACCCGTATTTCCTGGAACCTCTACCTTTTCTGAATATATCACCGCTTTTGTTGTCATATTTTGATAATTTACTCATTTCTTGGTATGAAAATAAAGAACGCATCAATTTGAAAGAAAACCAAAAAATTTCTTACGAGCGATATATAAATATAAAATGCCCATATAAAGATTTTTTATTACAAACATCTATCTCCAAGTAAATAATGGGAACCTTTTAGCTCACGAAACTTTCCACATTGTTATAGTAAAAATAAACTGCTATTCATAATAAAAAGTTTTCTCAATATGATGGACCTTGGGTTTCTACCATAACGATGGCCACAAAATGGCTAAATGCCCGTACTTGTGATAAAGGCCGACATACATTATACTGTTATGATTTGTGTGCTGAGTTTGGGGTAGAACAGCGATCCCTTTTTGTGCAGAAGTTGCTCATTACTGACGACAGTGTCTGTTTCTTACGTGGGCGGAGATACTGCCTTTGTAACAAACTTATGCAATATTAAGGACGGTTAATTGAAATTGTTATAGGTTTAGCAACAATATCATGTTACAAACTATTGCTCGCGAGAACGTCCGCATTTTATGTAATAATCCCGTTAGCTTTAATTTCCATGTAATTTTGGAAATCTACGACTATCTTTGTAAGTATAAAATTACGGGTATGTTTATAGTTATTTTAATTGCTTGTTCTTCTTTACTTAGTGTAATGAAACATGTTACAAACTTTAAAAGCTCCACTGGTATAAATAAAGGCCTATTTTTACGTAGATTTGTTCACTCTCCAACTGTCCTTAAGAATTTGCATTTTTTTTCGTCAAAAAGGCAAAAATCTGTTAGGATCTATATAACTAAGTCCTAAGTGAACCACTTAGGTCATGGTTATACAATTTGGCTGGTTTCTCCATCATTTTTCCTTCACCGTCTTCTTTACTTCGTTCCGATATATACACATTATATCTTCATTCCTACTTAACGGTATCGATTGACACATGGTTCGATGAAAATGTTTATCTGAATGGATAAATGATGAAAATTACATTCAAGATGTTGTTTATACATGTCAGTAAATATAAACAAACAAAAGCTTTCAAGATTCACATACTTATACATACAAGGGCAAGTCCTTTTAAGATTACGCAAATGTGAGCTCCATTCAAATCTACATAGCAAAAGTTTATAGTCCGGAACCTTTCGAATCCAAAGGGACACATTAGTTGAAGTGGTATGGTGTCATCGCCTCGCGTACTTTAATCCATCGAGGTTTCTATACTCTTTAGACTTCCAAAAGCAATAGACCTGGGCACTTTTACTGATAAGGCCATCCAAATCTCTTGTGTAACATATATACATACAATCACGTCTTTATCTCTTACGGGGTAGACAGACCCAATAGTCTCGCAGACTGAAAGGTTACATTGAGCTTGATGGCTTGTGAATGTTGAAATGATGAAACTGAGATTCTAATAGGTTGCTAGTCCATCGCATAAAAGAAGAATCCATATCCCTTTTACGACATCCATGGGAAAGTGGGGGAGTAGTCTTAACCTTAGTCTTAGACTTATATACGTACCGGGTACCACAACGTTATCTCATATCTCTTGTATAATGTTATAGGAAATTTATGAAATCCGTTCTTAAACACAGTTCCTGAAATCGCCCGGAAATGTGTGAAAAATAAATTATATTCGACACATATTAGAATATATTCGAAACATGTTGTGGATGAGTTTCTGTCAGTATTTATGAAGCTTGTCGCTGATTATTAACGTCGTCGTGAGTGTTAGTCGTAAGACAGATGAAAGTCTTTGTGTTATGTTTTTCAAATTTTTACTTCCACATTTTTCGATAGTTCGCAGATAAAGACAAGGGCCATTCTTAGTTCATCCTTGAAAATAGGCGAACACGAAGCAAATTCCCATCAAAATTTGATCAGATTTGTCATAATTTTACAAAACCTATTGTTGCTTACATTTTATTTTTCGAATACTCTTTTTATGGCATGTCATGAATGTCAAAGTGAAATTAAGTGAGTACATTGCCAAACGATAAAATAATTATTAATAATTTACTATATCTAATAGGTCACACCTTGATAAACTGTAATTATCAGTGGCTCGATGCAGAAATACAAGTAGGTATCTACATTATTATTTTGCGAGAAACTCGGGATTAACAATGTTGATAGAAGGAAGTAGACAATATGCATCAGAAACATATTGTAACCAACCGCACTGTATACCCTAATAACATTATTACTTACTTATTATATCTTTGTTCTTAAATAAGTATTTGTTGTAATTCATGATTAAACATTACACCTCATATAATTTCTGGTTGCTATTTTCTAAAGCCTTCCTTGCTAAAAATTTTTTAGGCCCACCTTACATTGTAGCTCCACGGCTCAATTTACTTTTTAATTAATAGAAAGAATTTATTAAAAATTTAAACTTACTGAGAAAAGATAACCACGCGGCGTCAATCCTCACTCGACAATGACCACATTCATATATACCATCGCACAGACGTAGTAAGTGTGTAAGCACATGTAGAGGCGTGTCGCCGGCCACGCAAACAGCTGATCCGCGATTTAACCCGTCCGCGGAGAAAAAACAACAACGATACAGCACAGCACCGAAAGGTTGACGCGAGAGATGTAACTGTTAACCCTTAGGTGGTCAACACATGTGATTTCCCGCGGATTCGGCGGCATCGCGCGGGTAAACGGGCGGACGTACCGCTCTCGCCGCCGCACTAATCAGTAATCGTTGCCGGGGAGGCTGCGTCTCACTCGCCCTCACTCCCCCCCTCCCCCCTCTGTCCGCACCCCCCACTCCGCGTAGTAAAATGGAGTAGACGCTGAATTGGGCAGAAAAGGTTTACAGATTTAAGGTTTTGTTCCCCGATTCAATGTGATCGGGAATATGTATTGATCTCATTAGTCGCTAATTTCAATTACTTCATTTAAGACGTAATCGATATTTTCATTAATGATTTCGGTCCATGACATAGTCATAGTCAGATGCCTACTTAATCTTAAATTTTTGTAGAAGCTCTACGCATCACAGCTTTCAGCCGTAGCTTATTTGCCTTGTCGTAGAGGCTCTACGACGTCATTCAATGAAGAATCAGAAGCTTGTTTTCCAAAGATTTCCACTGAATCTAAATGTACTTGCTTCAAATAATCTTAAAGAGATTTTAATTAATTTATTATGTACTGTAATTTTCCTCTTTTTTGTTTCGAATTTCCTCATAAATTCGCTTTAAACATATCGCTTTTGAACATTTCTGTTTACAATGATGAGTACAAAATATAAGAGTAAAAAGTAATAGTTTAAACTTTTAGTTTGTTATAGAAATTTTAAAAATATTTCGTAGAGCTTCTTTGAGGGTCTGCGCCAATCGTAGTGATGCCGTGTCAAGTGTTTTCTTCCGTTATTAGCATGAAGTAAAACGAACTTTATGGAATTGGTAAGTCCCAGACAAATGTCTATTTATAAAAGTAGATATATATTGTTAAATATAGTACTGTTGAATTAGTAGCACAAAACTAAGCCCGTTAATCGGGTCCACAACTCAATCTGAGTAATTTGTTGCGTATTTATTTATTTTATTTATTGAAGTCTCGAAGTTACAGGCTAGCTCAATTATTGGAATGTCCCGTCTTTATTTTTTACAAAGTACAATATTAAGTATACCACAAAGTCTACTTTACCATACTTCATGGCGTTTATTTTGTAACCAAATTTCAGAGGTGACACACTTTCATTAAATATTCACTCGTGGATGTAAATTAGTGGATTCTCCGAGATAAGTCTCAGGAGGCGATAACACCCGAATTATACCGACACTTGCCGAATTAACGCCTCTTGGGTAATACACTTTCGGATAATTATGTGGATTGAATAATCCATTCGGTAAAAGCTATAGAATAATCATATAGGTACCCTAAATCATCATCTCATCACACCTTATCTCTTTAAAGAGAAGCCTAATTCTTCACGATGTTTTCCCTCACCACAAAAGCTTCGAGCAGACTAAACACAACTCAGAAAGTTATTGGATTGTAATTTGTTTTAAACGAAAGAAAGAAATATAATTTATTGTGACTGATGTCACATCATCATCATAGGTACACAAAAAAGTAACAACAATATGTGAATGCCATAAAACTCCCGTTTTGTGTGTTTAATAAATAGATAAATAGAACAGAGTCACTGATACATTGCCATGGTAAAATTTGAAACTGCATGTAAGAGTTTATGTTTTGAATATGATGTAAAATTATGTACCTCTTTAAATTCACTTATATTGTGACCAAAAACCCCTTCTTAACATGAGAGTGGCAGTACTGTTTAGTACCTACTTATTACTTCCATCCCATGAATTTCCAATCTCCATGTTTGCCATTACTTCAGCGGACAATATATGATGGCAGCCTTCAAAATAAGAACAAAAACAGAATTTTGAAATGAGAACGTAGCGACTGCAACGCATGCGCGGCGACACCACGTCAAGTGGCGATCTTGACTTGCACATCCCACTTTTCTTTTAAAACTACAGTTTTTAAACCCCCACCAAAAAGAAGGTTGTCATAAGTTTGGCGGATCGGGATTTCAAAAGATGGAGGGGATGAAGGAATGGAGCGATTGTCCATTCTGTGTATACCTATAACTATTTGTAGAGGCACAGACTGTCTGATTTACTTTTAAAGCAATGCACAGTTCTCGCAGGAATTTTAGCAAATCCTCTCATAGTGAGTGATATCGTTTCGTTCATTGCCGTAGCTTGGCTGAACAAAAATACTTATGTATCACAATTTACTGATGCTATCGTTAAAACAGTTACAATTACGGTATTTCATTAGCAAAAATAATTGGACGTCCAATATCACTTAAGTGGAAATAATAAAAATGAAAGGCTCCTTTAGTTTATGGCCCGTAAAACATACCCTACGATACAATCGGTAACATTTCAGAAAGTAAGTAGATGTTATTTTAGGGCATAGGTAGGTCCTTGTTCAAAAGCCTCAGAATCGTCAATTCGCGTCTTGGCGAAAGGCCCGGTTGTATCCAACTCTTACCACGATTGTGGATTATGTAAGGCAGGTAAGTAAGTCAACCTCCGCAACCATTGCAGGGCATAACTTAATACCTTATTCTTAATCGTAGTACATACTATAATAACATTAAGTTAAGTAAATAACATCACAAACATGTCAAGTTTCAATATGAAAGCCATTTGTTTTCGTTAGCTAGCTTTGTTTGTAAACATCCAATAAGACTGCTATCAATCAGAAGTCGAATGATACGAATGTTTCTGAACAACGTTCATAAACAATATTGTTTATTCGTTAATATTAACATTACTTTTACGTTTTTTGGGGACAGATACATAAAATCACGCCGCGTTCCCAGAGGGGTAGACAGAGACGGCATCTCTCCTCTGGTCATGAACACTGCATACTTCTTTTCGCTCATCCACATTTATAATTATCTGCATGCAAACTCATCTGTTTTAGTCTTTTTGAGACTTTATTCTCTTTTATCCTGTACAATTGCGCAGGTAAGTAACCTGTAATAATGATATTTGATGATTAAAATGTTGCACCAAAAGTGAAAATTCTCAGGCAAAAGGATAGAATGAAATAATTTTAGTTCTAATGTAGAATTAAATAATTTTAGTTTTTATGGTGGTGTAAAAGTATAATGAGTATGAAAAATATTTCAGTCAAATCAAGTTATTGGTCATCCCGAAAAGAGAAAATATGCAGCAATGTAGATGGCTCATAGAACCAGCGGTTTGTGACTTGAACCACAGGCTAATCACAGAAGTCTGACTGATTCTGCTGAGACCTAGCTGTGGACATGAGGAACAAACTGTGGAACTTTTAGTAAGTACTGAACATGGACCAGGTCTGTGAAGAGGGATCCAAATATGGCGTACTGGTCCTCTTTCTTCTGTTATCATGGGTCGTCGGGTAGCAGGGAAAGAGAAGTGACATAGCGATTTTCCTTATAATCATATATACCACAAAACCAGTAGGTAATAACTTCCCGTAGGGGTAAGCAATGTCACCCTATTAACTTGCCATGATCTCTGCATACTTACTTCTTTTCATTAAAGCTATGTTAAACTAAATCACTCGTAAACAGATACAACACCATATCCTTTAAAATTCGAACCTTTAATAACGTCGGGAACTGTTCTATATTTCGTTTTCAGAAGGCCAATGTATCAACTTAATATACCTGTCTTTTGTGGCACGACCTTCGCAGTTTCAGAGTATAACAGGCATAAAATGTTTACGAGTAAACGTACGCCTGCAGACATTTTATATCACCTTAGGAACAGTATAGGTTTATTTAGGGTATGAAGATATAAACACTAAAAAAATCAATTTATTTATTTACTTGCTTCATAAATACCTGCTTATTTTTAAATAGACTAAATTAGTTTAAAATAGGTACGTTTTGCAGAGCTCCAGTGTGATGCCCATACTGCACAATTTCAAATCATCAATTTCAATTATTTCATGTCATGTAAGTAGATACCAATTATTATTTTCTTTATGAAAAAAGAGTTATGTAAGTTAATTTGATTTGAATTCACATTTGCAGATTCAGGCAATTGGATATGTACAACACAACCATAACCAATAGGTATAACTTCCCGATCGATCGGAATACAGGAATCGATTCCTGTAAAACTGAACTTTACCCAAGATCGTGGTCACCGGTCGACCGCGGGCTTCTCTCTGGAACGAAGAGTACCTACGCAATTAGGACCGATGGTAACAGTATGATTTTTCAAATTCTAAAGTTATGACTGAAACTTGTAAGTGGCTGTATATTGCACAGCCATTATTGTAAAGTCTTCACCGCTTGGATGTCGTACGCTAGAAAGAAGATGATGATATATACAATTTGGTAAATTACATGTGACAGCTTAAATCTAATATTGATATTCGGAATCTTTAACATTTATGACATAACATTTTTATAAAAAAAATATCGGCATTACTTTAAATAAAAAAAAATCCTTGGCAAAAATAAATGAATGGAAGTCTTCTTCCTTAAGACGCGTATTATTTTTCCTATTAAGGAACAGATGTACGCCCTGATCCCTAGGAGTCCCTGGGACATAATCCATCAAGTCGGCACCCTCGTCCAAAATGATTAGTATAACAAATGATGCGGAAGTACTCCTGTAATGGAATTGTTGGATTCCGGGACTTATCGGGACAATCGTAATATTATTTGGGAGACATAGCTAAAGGTACAATCGATGGTAGATATTGTAAGTAATTTGTCTTGACATTGTCCTTGAAATTCAAAGTATGGACTCATTTATTACTTATAGGTATTTGTCTCTCTTTCATCTCTGCGTGTTCACGGTTGCTCCCTCCACAGAAGTGTTCGGGGCCCGGGGTCCGCCTTCCGACTTTTCTCTCCCCACTTAGTCCGATTTTCAGCGTTCTCGGATTTCAGTCCATTGGCTCGCATGTCATCTTTTGCGACGTCCAGCCAAGATCTTTTCAGTCTGCCCCTTCTACCTGGGCCTAGCGTCATTTTGTCCACTATGTCAAGGACATGAAAGCTTCCGCGGATATAGTATCTAACTAGCTAATCCACTTTCTAGGAATATATGATCACGATTATTGCATTTTTTATTAAATTAAAATACTTGACAAGAATTTATCTCGGCCTTTAAAATTTTATGTAGATTATTTAGAATCGAGATATAAATGTTAAAGGTATGTTAGTTACTACCACATGTTGCGTTAAAAAATATATTAAAATTAATTAATTTGTTAAATTTCATCCCATAATGTTTCATTTACCATTACGAAATGTTTGTTCTATGACTTCTGCTAATGAACATTATTTCATGAAGTTCCATTTTATAAATACTTATTAATATCCCACAACACAAAAAACATCAAATGTTTGAAATTCTGTAGATGTTTGAGATTCTGGAATGCCCAAACAAAACTACACATAGGTACACAAGTCCGCTAGTCCATAAAATAACGTAAACCACACTATATCCGAAAGACGGTTGGTTATTGATTTCAGGTGGATATTTCGGACCGATCTAAAACTGGCCATTGAGGTCAGGTGAAGGCAGAGCGGATGAACGACATAATTTTCAAAGCTAGTACAATATAAAAACGAAACTTTAGAAAAAAGTACATTGATCAAATTAAATATGATGCAACAATAATTAAGCTTCTACCGTTTATTCCGAAAAACGATACGAGCTGTTTTGTATAATTAAAATTCTCATAATACAACGAGCCCCGGGCGCAATGGAGGGCGAGACCAACAATGGTTGCACTTGTAATTGGCTCGACCTAACGCATCTACTGCGCGAGCTAGCAATGATTAAGTACTTACTAGGTATTTTGTTGCTTGTGAGTAATTAATCATATCTACCACTTATAAACCTAATATTTTGTGGCGGCGAGTATCTTTAACCGATTTCCAGCTGATAACACTCCCAAGTTAATTCAACTTTCAAATAAAAAAGACATATTTTCATCCGTTCGGGAGCTAAGATGCCATAGTCAGATACACATAGACAGACAGCCAGATAAGACAAGTCAAACTTTTAAAACCGTGTCGTATTTTTCGTCGGGAATTAAAAAAAAAAGATTATAAACTGGTGCTCTCGGAACTAGGAGCACTTGTCCCGTCTTTAAGAGTTCCCAACATTTCCTATTACCGCAGCACGCCTCCTTCGATTCGCAAAGAACTCCAGTATTTACTTTTCCCAACTTGTGGCGTGTGTTACCTACCTACGTAACTTTGTACAACTAGAACCAAGTTACCCATTCTTGCAATACTTGGCAAGAGAGTTTGAAAAAAGACGCTGACTCGAATTGCTGATGACGTATTAAATTAGTATGCATATAGACAGACCCAATAGTCATAAAGACTCAAAGGTCGCCCTTAGTATTAAATATATCAAATTAGTTCATGATTATTATTCATTTCAGAATGGAGATTCAGAGATGTAACCATAAAGTGTTGAAAGAATACTTAATTATTCAGAATTTAATGGAATTTATTGTTATAAGTAAGTTGGTAGGTCCGTTAAGAAAGTTTTGGAAATGGCATTAGAAATAGTTGAGAAAAATACTGATCGCTAAAAATCGCAAGCGCAAACCTGAGTAAAATACACATAAATCGAAAACACAACTTTTCGAAATCGGTAAATCATTCATGCCGTTCTAATATGAACTTGCAACCGTGGCAATCAGCACGGTTCGTTCGGGAATTGGCCCTTTTGTGTGTTTCCAGCAAATCCCTCGTACGAGCCTAGCTGCAGACTAATTAGGGTTGCCTTTGTGAAAAACACGTAATAGGCTAGGCATTCACCTGGTAATTCGCAACATAGAAGCTGTAGGGTTATGAAGCAGACAACCAGGGTAATGTACCTTTAATACTATTGAAAGAAATAATTACTCACTTTATATTAAGAAACTTATTATGATAGTAGTATACAAAACTGCTGGAAATAATTTCCGTCAAAAAAGGCTGTGCATTTTGGTTATTCATTGGTTGTTTGGTATTTTTAAAATTGTTAACGTATAAAGAGTTCGGTTATGTAATTGTTTTGAATACCTAGGTAAATATTTAATGGTTTCCTCTTTTACGGAAGATGGGACGAAATTCTCTAACTTCACATTTTTTTCTACTAATATATTTTGTCGTAAGAATCTAATATTTTGCAAATAAAGGATCATAAATGTGGATGTGAAATTCCCAGTGGAGACAAGCCCCGACGCACAGTTAGATTTTTTTTAAATTTATGAATCACATTTCTATGAATTTGTCAGCCCTATCTCAGCAGTCTCCTACCACATGTTTATGAATAGGTACCTACTTAGTGCACATTAATTAGAGGTCTGAATGAAAAGAACAACGTTGACACTGCACTGCATCCTTTGATTTGAGACGTGCGCTTTTTATTTTAAAAAGATTGTAGATACTTTTCTTGCGGAATGTTTTTTTTTTTTACATTACAATATGTTACTCATGTATTTGTTACATATTCTTTTGTCTTAGTTTATAGGACGAGAATTATAAAGTAGATCAAATGCAAAGCCATCATAACTATTATGATAAGTTTCCGTATTCGGAAGGTTAAGATTCTCCCGCAAATGTTACTAAGGTCATGTAAGATCATGTAAAAATCTACCAATCTAAATTTGTGGTCACAGGTCTCCAGAAATGACAAAACCGGGACTAACTCCAGGAGGATGATGACGTATATTATTCATTGAGATGCAGAGCCATAAGCCATAGAGCTTCAATCATAAAAACTAAATGTATAGCCAATCTAGATAGCACTACTCTGTAATTTCCTGTACATGACTTCTGGATTGAAGTAGTGTTCCAGTCTGCAGCTGCTGTGGCTGAGAGATTGACAATGCTAATTTGACAACAAAATACATACTATACGTCAGTCATACTCTGTTTGATATTACTAATGCTTATAAAATAGAAATAGTAATCTTAAAAAATTGTGAGAAATAAAATGTAACTGTATTTTTAAAATATTTATTGAAGACTATATTTGGTTAACTGCTGGAATGCAATGTTAAATGCTTAAATTTAATATGTGATCCAGCCATCCATATAGAAATAAAAAATTAAAAATTATACCTTATGTCACATCAAAATTAATTACAATACTGACCTAAATCAAAGTTGTGCAATGTTAATTCATATCAGTTATAAAGGGTCAGTCTTCAAACTTACATAAATCTATTAAAAGCAACATACTTAGAGTAACAGGCATAAAATGGTACATAAAAATTATAAATTCATAATTTTACTTAATACTGAGTTAATCTGATTTTATGTCATAGTGCCAAAAACTGGATTGTGTCTACAGATGCTCGGACCATACTCCATGTATGCTTGTTTTGTATGACACACTTGATAGAACTCTGGTGTAGAACCCAGCATACTTCCTCCAAACCAAACAGCATAGCGCTGCATGTAGTGGGAAATCACCTGCACATCGATAGGTGTTGGTGTTATACGCCCTTCCGATAACATAGTAGACATCTTCAATCTAGCATCTACCGTCCTTTTAATATCTCTTTGTAGTCTTCTCCCAAAGTCACGGAACATTGTAGACCCTCCTGACAAAACAATATTTCCATAAAGCCCTCTTCGCACATCAATTGGGCAAGACTGTATGACCTCATCCACCATTTCATTCAACGGCACAGTAAAATCTGGGTTCGAGAACTCTGGATGAAAGAAAATCTCAGGCCCTAAGAATCTTTCATAGCCAACATCAACTGTGAATGGGTTCTTTGTTATAGCATTTACTCCTGTGTACTTCTTCATCCATTTAGCAGGATCAGAATCATATTTAGCAAACTCTTTAGCAATATCAGGGCAAATGTAACTGTACCTCTCTTTGATTGCCTTTGCAGTTTCCAAACTTTGTTCTGGTGGGATACCAACCTCACGTTCACGAAGCAGGGACTGGATAAATGAAGTGATATTTCTTCCTGCTACGGGAATGTGTTTTATACAAGATCCAATAACATAACCTTCTGCCACTGGCACAATATGGGTTACACCATCTCCGCTGTCCACCACGATGCCTGTAAAAGTACGCTGTGCAGGAGCTCGTGACTTCCACGATGCAGCAAGAGCTAACATAGCTTGCACAGCTATGTACAGACCTGGCACATTAAATGATTCAAACATTATCTCTGCTAAATACTCTCTGTTCTCAGGAGTGTTCAAAGGGGGCTCGGTAAGCAGAAAGTGATGATCTTCAGGCTCGGCCCTCAAATATTTGAAGATACATTGCTCTATGTACCTCTCCATTAAGTCCCAATCTTCCACTAATCCGTGGCGTACGGGATACTTCACAGAATACCCGGTGGCGTCAAATGCTTCATCACCTATAAAGAAGTCTAAATCTTCTACGGCTTTCGTCATACGTCGTGTACTCTGATCGCCTACTTTGGCAGTTTCTTTTATCGCAATGGCTGATGGTATGATGAATTGCGGTTCCTTATTGCCAGCGAACCCCAACTTTGTGTAGCCAGTGCCTACGTCTATAATACAGGCAGGTAAATGATCCATGATTGAACGTAAATAATATTATACCAAAACACACAAAATATTAATAATAATGGTTCAAAAAATTTCTGGGTGCGGTAAAGTAAAACAGTATTTTGACATTTGGTTGGTAAACGTCAAACAGCGAAAGATGATTAATATATACGTTTTGTTTCATCTTCGTGTACCATTTAGTACACAAACTAAACGCTTTCATTTATACACAAATATGGCTATTGAAATAATGGGAATGACTGGGAACGAGGGATTCATTAAATTGTAAACAATTTATTTATAATCAGAGCTCAAAAACGATACTTATTTAGTATTTTAGGTACATACAATGTGCGGAGAAGGCCATATTAGTACGATAATGATAACCGAACGTAATCGACCAAAATGACGCCTTAGCAAGGTAAATTTTGTAGGTAATAGGCTATTTGACAAAGTTCTAAAAACTATCTTAGGGTATTTATTTATTTATAAGGAGCCCTACAAAAATACTTTTCTGCCTTTATTACAGCTATTTTATTAAAAAATCGAAAAAGAAAATGAAATATTCAAATATGCCGCCAAAACGCGACTTTTAGCAATATGGCGGCCATGGCATGCAGTGACGTAAATTTCGTGTAAATATCATACAAAGCTTGTTGGTGTTTCGAATAGTTTTGATTTTCTCTTGTTTTATTTAACTTGTGCCACGTCATATGTGTGAAAATTATTAAAATGAGTCCTTTAAATGTTGTGCAGTGCCTGAATGCACTAATACAACAATAAAATCTCCTACGAAACTGTTTTTTTCTATGCCGATGGATTTGAATATTCGCAAGAAGTGGTTTCAGATCATGATCTAAGATCAGTGGTTACCAAGATATACTTACATTGATGTTTTCACATTCCTCAGTTCGGCAGCATAGAAATCTGGATTGTCTTTGAAGAAGACAATCCAGATTACTTCTTCCAACCATTATTGCGTCCACTTTTGGTAGGTTTCGACTGTCAGCTTTCGCGGAATTGGTTACCATTATTAAATACCTATGTTATCTGAGTAATCCTGAGCGATCAAACACTTATAAAATCTTGAAAAATAATAGCGAACACTAAGGAACGGTACGATTCACAGTCTGTTTATGGATAATAGGCTATTTGACAAAGTTCTAAAAACTATCTTAGGGTATTTATTTGTTGATAAGGAGCCCTACAAAAATACTTTTCTGCCTTTATTATAGCTATTTTATAAAAAAAATCGAAAAAGAAAATGAAACATTCAAATATGCCGCCAAAACGCGACTTTTAGCAATATGGCGGCTATGGCATGCAGTGACGTAAATTTCGTGTAAATATCATACAAAGCTTGTTGGTGTTTCGAAAAGTTTTGATTTTCTCTTATTTTATTTAACTTGTGCCACGTCATATGTGTGAAAATTATTAAAATGAGTTCCTATAAATGTTGTGCAGTGCCTCAATGCACTAATACAACAATAAAATCTCCTACGAAACTGTTTTTTTCTATACCGATGGATTTGAATATTCGCAAGAAGTGGTTTCAGATCATGATCTAAGATCAGTGGTTAACAAGATATACTTACATTGATGTTTTCACATTCTTCAGTTCGGCAGCATAGAAATCTGGATTGTCTTTGAAGAAGACAATCCAGATTTCTTCTTCCAACCATTATTGCGTCCACTTTTGGTAGGTTTCGACTGTCAGCTTTCGCGGAATTGGTTTCCATTATTAAATACCTATGTTATCTGAGTAATCCTGAGCGATCAAACACTTATAAAATCTTGAAAAATAATAGCGAACACTAGGAACGGTTACGGTACGATCCACAGTCTGTTTATGGATAATTGACGTCATAATAGAAATAGCCAATCACGTTCGTTTTTAGTCACGTGACAGCTGCATAAAAAAACCTAATTTTCTGAGACGGATTTTGTTAAAATAATGCAATATTTTTATCTCGCGTTATTACAAATCGCTCTAAAAAAATAATATTAAGACTGATGACATAAAAGAAATGTATATTTTTAATACAGTCAAATAGCCTATTGACGTCATAATAGAAATAGCCATCGTTTTTAGTCACGTGACAGCTGCATATAAAAACCTAATTTTCTGAGACGGATTTTGTTTAAATAATGCAATATTTTTATCTCGCGTTATTACAAATCGCTCCAAAAAAATAATATTAAGACTGATGACATAAAAGAAATGTATATTTTTAATACAGTCAAATAGCCTAAATGTCTTTGAGCCGCCGATTTGAAAACATAGGTAGGTAGGTAGTTACTACACAAACGCAGACACAAATATCTAGTTGGTTAAATGTGTCTTAAGATTTTCTTCGGTTATGAGGCCATATGGAGTCCCATTAATTTTATTTCCTGTGTGGTTACCGGGACTTATATTAATAGGACTACTCCAACTCCCTCCCATAGTTGACGTAAAAGGACTAAAGGAATAGAAAAATAATCATCTAATGCGAGCATGTTGATTTTATAGCGAAGAAAAAACATTCGCCAGTCGCTTCTCTTCCCGTGAAGATTATAGAACTATTCCTGCCCCAGAAGCATGGCACGCGCGACATTTTTATCGCACGAAAATCTATGGCTGTTTCGCTTTCTATTAGGTACGAAATGAAACGGGACAGCGATAGTTTTTAGCGCGATTAAAACGGCGTCGCGCGTGCTATGCTACAGGATCTGTACCTGTGCTGTGATTCGTGAAAGTGTTATTCTATATCTGTGCCTATCGGGTTCAGTCATTTTTGGCTTTATTCGTTAAGTACAAACAATATACAAATCATCTCTTTTTATTAGTATGGATTACAGTCTTTTCTGTGGCGACAGCCAAAATAATGTTTAAAATATACACAGTTCCTTAGGTACTGTATGTATTTTAAATTACTTTTAAAAAAATGTAGGTCCTATTAATCCCAATTAAAAGAAGATCAGATACTCTGAACGAGTGATACGAGATTGTGGCACGACCGTCATCTGAAAAAAGGACAAAAATATTATTTAAATAAAAAACCAAAAATATAAAGCAGTTAATAATATTTTATTGTGACCGGATTATTTACAATGTTTAATTACAGGAATGTAATTTAACACACCAAATTAAACTACTACCTATGAAAAGGAGTTAGTCTGTTCCCTTTCTCTTGAATATGAGAGTCGATATAGACAATAACAATACGATTAAAAGTATCTACATTTAAAATATATATTTTTGTTAAATTGACGCATTAATTTTGTTTATAGTTCTGTAATTTCAGAGTTGACCAAATAGCTTCTTAAGTTGTTTCATAAAAAGAAAAATTATTAAAACGACTCTCATAATATTATGTCTATACCTACTATTTATTACTTTGTATAGTCAGCAAAATCAACCAGATAGAGAATTATTCACATGATATTAATAATTTTTTTAACACTTGTATGTTAATTAGATAACATAAAAACTTCAAATTAATAAAGACTCTTTTACTACAGAACCCTAAAAAGGCTTAGTTATTACTATGGAATTAAAGGAATAATAATATTTCTAAAACATTCCCCGAAGTAAACATGAACAATTTTTTTTATAATTACTAGAAGAGATAGTTAATATCAGGCTCTTAAAAACATACTTCCTTGAAATTAGAAATCAAAACAGTGTACGGTAACTATAATTATCAGTATTGTCCTTTATTTAAAAATATTCAAATGAAAAGAATTTTGTGTAATCATACGCATACGTACACAAACGCAAATTTTAAATCAAGTTTAAGACATTTTAGTTTTACTATTGTCTAAATATTGCCTATATAAAATTACACAAGACACTTTCTCGCCGCGCTTTTTAAGAATATAATCTACTTTCTTTACATTTTAGATTCTATTATGTGTTATCATGACAATCAGATACTGTTACCCTACACTCTTTAATTCAGATTTGAAAATAAAATTCTCTATTACAATTGTATTATTAACGCTTTGGTAGCTAAGATATTCTAAGTGATAATAAAAATAAAATTATTTTCAAATAAAAGATAACAATTTTCAGATAAAAAAATATGTTTATACGTATAATTTCCTTATATTTATATTTCTAATTATTGAATAAACTTTATTAGATGAAATAAATCCATAAACCCTTGAAATGGAAGTTTGGAACACCTACACTTCTAGGTTGAAACAATATTTTTCTGTAAATGCCAGCCTTGATTCATTAAATAAATTGAATAATTTAATTATATAGTCTGTATTTTCGTTTATCCTTTCTGATGTACACTCTATTATTTAGCAGATCTACATTAATACATAAAAATATACATGTAACCTCAAATCAATAAGTTTGTTTTCATGGCAACGCAAAGAGAAAACTAGTGCCAAATCTTCCATGCATTATATGTATATTACACATTACACATCTGTATGTGTAATGTGTAATATACATATAATGCATAAAGTATAAAGATATTTTTTTTTGTGACCATTCAAAAATGTTTCATTGGATTCTGACCAAAATGATTTCGTGAACATAGTGTTATATGCGATGCAAGTCCTCAGCATAATTAATATTTTCTATAATCATACAAAATGTACTGAAAATTTTATCATGCAAATCCAGTTTCCCAGCGAACCATGTAATTTTAATCAAATATATTAACATAGCAGTCTATGCTCAAAGAGCTTTATTTATTAGTTAGTATTGATAACTAGAGTAAAAACCCTCTGTGATAACATTGACATGTCTTAAATATTTGAAGTATTAGTAGAAGTGTTACAATATTAGACACCCTGATACCGATACATAGGTAAATAAAAAAGAATATGTTTATCTAAATTTTAGTTACAAATAAATTAGAAGTCATAGCTGCCTCTATATAAGTAAATATACTTAAACAATAGGCAATGTTAAAAGGAGCACCTGACCTAGACAGGATTTTTATTTTATGGTTGAAAACCTTAATCACATATTGCTCAAATTTGAAAATTTGAGTTTTAAAAGCATGAAGCAAGAGATGGTGATCTCTTGAAAAGTAGACTTTTAATATGACATCTTGACTTGATAGTGTACTGGCGTTATCTCACGTTCATTTTAATCCAATATACTGAGAAATGTGATAAGCGACTCTCTTATAAAACACAATCATGTTATCACAGAAGTATGCAATATTACATTAAAGCCTAATTTTCAATCAAATTAAGTAAACTAATGGAAAGAAAAAAAAAACAAATTGGCGAAGGCACGGGATTCATGCATATTTATAGGCCTATAATATACATATATGTATAACATAAAAGCAATAAGGATAGATTGTTATAGATATTAAACAGATTCTCTTTTCTAATGATAAATCTGGTTTTCTTTTTTTATACAGAGACTAAATTTAAATTCAGTTTCAATAGTTTACTCATTTGATTGAAATCTCGAGTATAGTCAGTGCCAATTGCAATCAGACTTAATACACATAACCACAACATATCTTACAAAAATTTTTGTATGCCTAACATTGTCTCCTAAAAGGTTATAACAATGTGAGTAGACTCTAGATCTCTCACCACATAGTGTAGTCAGAATCATCCATATCGAAGATCGTGAAGAAGCCAATTATGGTCAGGTACACTATAATGTTGCCCACAATTGTTAGACAACAGGCTCCAGTTGCGATCTGAAAGAAAAAAGCTTGTTGTGTTACCAAAGTCAAAATCCATTTATAAAGCTGAAACCTAGGAACCAAGTTTTAAGATTAGAAGATACAACCTACTACGTATGAAATTTTTGATTTTATTGGTTAAATAAAAACAAACAAATTACTTTTTAAGATAATCTATTATATAAAGGAATAAGGGTGACTGACTCATCAACGCCCAGCCTAAACCTACAAAGCTATAGAAGCTACAAACTTGAAATTTGGACATCAGCTTAATGTTACCACATAAGGAAGGATTTTTCGAAATTTAATCCCTAAAAGGGTCAAAAAGGAGGTCGAAGTTTGTATTAAAAAAATTAAAATTTTGGTGGATCCATTTAAATTTTGGCATGAATGCTTTTAGACTAAAATAATCAAATGGGTGTCTCAAGGTATTTGATTTTTTATGGGCAAAAAGGGTTCAAAAATACCAAGTCAATCAATTTATCATCACAGAACTGAAACCAAAATAGCTAAGAACTTGATATTTGGCCAGGCGCGTGACTTTACCACATACTTTTCACACAAAAAAGAGTTTTTCAAAATTAAATCCCTAAATAGGAAACAAGGGACAAAGTTTGCACGAAGAAAAAAAAAATGAAAAGTTTGTCTGATCAATTTGAAATTTGGCATAAGTGTTGATTGTTCAAAAATTTTAAATATGTGTTTCAGGAATTTCCGAATTATTTCCATTTTATTACATTTCTAATTCTAATTTAGAAATTTTGTCACTAACGACAAGCAGTCTTTAATGTGGAGGCGAGATTCGTGTTTTGTAAGTAAATGTTCCACTATCAAATCTTGACACAGTGAAATATTTAATATTTTTTTGGTAATGGTTATTCTACTTAATTTATTTTTTTCAATTTATGAATTGCAAGAATATATATACGTACGAAGTCCCGGGCGACAGGTAGTTATAAATATTTAAGGTTACAGATGCCACTTTCCAACTGTCATTTCTATGTCCATGGGCCATCTTGCTGAATGAGGCACTTGGCATTATCCACCCATAAGAGATAAAGACATGATATATATGTATGACTTACCACAGCAGTCCGTGCCAAAACTATGGGAAGTCCAAAAGAGCTGACGATAAATCCCATTGTAATGAATACTGCTGCCTCCATGCATGGAGAGTTTGTTCCACCGGTGGTGTCTGTATGACGACGGGCCAGCATAGTGGGCACAGGACATAGCAGGTAGAAAATAACCACAAAGAATGGCCACCATACTCTGAAAAATAAATAGTGTTTGATATTGATATTTAAAAATAAATCCATTCATAGCAAAAAAAGAACAAAATGTGTAAATAATGCAAAATATTGACTGTGACTGTATTCTTCTGGCATTAATTTCCAAAATATTATTGTCTTTTTTAGCCTGATTTTATTTGTCAATGAAACATATAAACATGATTGATTTATATAACATATGCTTACTTATAGTCAGGTAATGCACAAGCTAGAATGACAAAAGTCATTCCAATTGAACCCAGGAATGCGAGAGACACCAAACTGAAACATAATGAATAATTTGATATTATTTACCGAATACATAAACATACAAAGGTAAGGTATTAAAAAAATCTAAGTGTGTAATATAATTAATTTTAAGTAACATTACCAAGTGCAATGAAAGCTTATTTATATTTTTGTACTATGTATTACTGAACCATAACAAGTTTCGAGACAGAGAATTTGTGAATAGCATTCAAGTGTTAAGTATAGGTAATAATTCTATTCTTTTAAGAATTGCTTGAATTGAGCTTTATTAAGTATGTCTCCAAGTTTCATAGCATTTGTTCTAGCAGAACTGAAATGTGTTTATTTCCGATTATACCTTCTTAGTTATAGTAAACTTAAGTACCTCAAGATGAAATCCATCAATACATTGCTGAATATTAAGTAAATATAACTAAATATTACAATAGTTCAATTTTTATTTTAATCTAGATGGCTTTTATAAATACAGAAGAATAGACAATACATTCACAATCATAACTCTAATAATAGGTAAAACTTTTCTGCTTATGAATAAGAAAACCCTGCCATTGATGAAAGGTCATTAGATCAGGCAACTTAGACAAAGGATAAATCCATTGACATTCATAAGTAAAAGACTAACTTACCCTGTATACAACACGATCCAATGACATGAAAAAGAAAATATAAATTAATCGAAAGAACTCAATGTTATAATAGGGGTATGTTGGTAAATATTGTTTTGTGACTCATAAAAACTTTCATGTAACATGCCAAGCCCCTATAGAGGTTTATCAAATTTTTATAAAGTATAACGTTACCTTTGATTCCAGCCATTATCCTTATAGTTTAAATATGTAATTAAGCTTAAAATTAAGATGTAATTTTGTTATAAATTACAAAACGAACACATCAAACGAAAAACGAGAGAAAGACTGACAAGTAGGAATGTGAAAAAAAATCGATTATGGAAAAAATCGATTAAAAATCGATTTTTTTAAAAGAAAAATCGATTTTTATACATGATTTTTTTTTAATTAATAATCGATTAAAAATCGATTTTTATAATCATACAATAAATGCACTCCAACATTACGTTTTTGTCTTCTGGCTTGGAGCCCGGAACGCGAACTGCCAAAGAATCTATCATAGCTCCATAATATTACATCAACGCCATCTGTGCATTCTTTCTGTGCTCTTAAAACAGTTTAGATGATTAATTTAATCAAACATTCTCTAGATGGAATTAGTCGATGAACAGTATTTTACCGACATTCGGTTGATATTTTATTCATTATTCGTTGCTGAAACTTCATTTTTCAAACTTGATTGTTAAAAACTTTAATTTGTGTTGATATTATAAGAGCTTTCTGTTTCTGTTGTTTATTTTTAATGAATAAATCTATTGATATAATGTAAATGGCGTTAATTTTGACATAAATTGAAAAATTAGGAAAAAATCTATCAATATAATAAAATCGATTATTTTCTTAAGAAAAATCGATTATTTGTTAATCGATTTTTCATACTTAAAAAATAAATCGATTATATAAAAATCGATTTTTTATCAGCAATGTCACATCCCTACTGACAAGTGTCAACCGTGAAAGTCAATCAAGTGACATGACAGACAAAACAGTCACTGTTCCCCACATTTTTATAAAGCTATGGGCGAAGTTTAAATGGAAAAATTGTAATAAAAACCTATACTTACAATACAATAAAAAAAAAATTAAATCTCAAAAATGTTTGATAAAAATGTCATTCGACCCTATAAGAATGTTAAGATTCAATAAAATATATAAATAGGACGCTCTTACTCTATTGCCTTGAATGATTTTCTTTTATATTATTTTATTTCTTTAGGTTTAAGTAAAAATATTGTTATTAAATTATACATTTGGCACCGCTTTTTTGCCCATTACTGTAAAAGGTTGCTAAGTTATAAGCAATTACTTATCATCCATGTTCGAACGGAAGGACAAATTCGTAATTTAAGATTATTTTGGACACATTTCCAGCATAATTGTGAGTCTACAGCCCACCCACAATGGTTATAGTCTCTTAAAATCAGACATGAGTAATTAAGGTTTTGCACATTTTTATTCACTATTATGACGTTTAAAGGAGCTTTTGGTGATAACACTAATTTTATCGCTGATACATCTTACGCCTAGTTAAGCCTCGTCACCATTTCGAATTCTCTTGGTAGTTATGAGAAAAACAACGTCAATCAAACTCTATGGTTGATGTTTTGTTTACATTTTTCATTCCAGCGGAACGGAATCGTGTTGGTTTTCTTCTTAGCTATTATCTGGATTTATTTAGGAAATTGATAGTTTTAGGCCTGAAATTAATAATTCATAAACGAAGCAAATATGGACGATGATGCAGAGACTTACAAACTTTGGCGAATTCGAAAAACTGTGATGCAGGTATTTGGAGGTTATGATAGAATATTGAACATGCTATAGTTTCATAAAATTACTTAAATTTCTTTTGCTCATTATATTGATTCACAATGTCTTTAAAGATAACATTTTTACCATTACCCTAAATAACTGGCTTTAAAATTGGGCTCGCTCTGCTCAGTCACAATAAAGTTGCCGTTTTAAAAGATAGTTTTTTTTAAGCAAATAGTACGTACTGTACTTATTATTATACTTTATCTAACTGAATTCCACTGTTTCAAAATAGCACTACTAACTGATGATCTTACATTGTACGGAAACATCGTATGGAAACAAGCACATTCAGCTAAAAATATGATATAATCTCAACAAGTTCTTACTAACTACAACTACGACTTGGGCATGAAGGGCTCTTCATTTTCAATAGCCTATAAACCTTATTCTTTTCTCGTGGTCATAGGTAGATGCTATTGGCATCCCTATGCTAAACCCATATGCTAAACCCTAGGTATAATAAGTATAAATTGTAATAAGAGATATTTGTATTTTCAGCTATGCCATGATAGAGGCTACTTAGTAACACAAGATGAATTGGATCAAACACTGGAACAATTCAAGGAACAGTTTGGAGATAAACCAAGGTAAAAATATAATTACATACCCAAATATAGTTTGGTGGTTTCTGAAACAATTTTCTTTGATATGTGTTTTTTGATTTTTTCATCTAGATTCTGCATTTTAAGTAGGTATTAATTTTGGGTATAGCATTGAAGTTATCGAAAGACATTGACACCCAATAGCATTGACATTTTGAAATTTCCTTTTCAAAACATACCTTTTTTTCTAAGCCTTTTCATACTTATGAAATGTAATGCAGCATTTGGTTTACCGTGGTTTGGCAACTAAGTTTGCCTGTTTTGAATAAGTAATGAATGTTAGTAGCTTACAAATCTTAAGTCTAGTGAATGTTTGAACAAATCAGGGTTATCTATTATTAATTAACTTTTTATAAAGTAGTAGGCGGTTTTAACATTTAGCTTCATACAGCAAATATTTTTTTCCTTCATAACAATGTCTTACTGCTAAGTAGAAACTTCTCAGAAATAGATTGAGAGAAGAATGTTTTAAATTTTTTTTTTCTATTTCAGTGAGAAGAGACCAGCCCGCAGTGATTTGATAGTGCTAGTAGCTCACAATGATGACCCAACAGATCAAATGTTTGTCTTCTTCCCTGATGAAGCTAAAATAGGAATTAAAACTATCAAGACTTATTGTACAAGAATGCAAGAAGAAAATATTCATAGAGCTATAGTTGTAGTACAAGCAGGTATTACTTAAAGATTTTGTGTCTACATGCCTTATGAAGTAAACAGACCCAGTAGACAGAGCTGAACTCAAACACCACATTTAGATGAATTGCGTTATAAAAATTGACATTCAGGGGGAATTGATGTTTGCCTATCAGTCACTATCATTCAACAGAAGAACCCCAAGTTGAAAGTTTCTGATATATGTGCTTACTTATCTTGACGGAGAGGATAAACATTATACATTTCCAATCCAGATTTGTTAACTGATAGTGGAAAAGTCAATGGACGCTTCAGCTTAAAGTCAAAAATCCAGATGATGGTCAGACTGAAACAGCTAAATGTTAATGAACAGATTGCTGCATTTGGCAGGATATATAAAAAAAGTATATCTTGAGAATAGCCTTGCCTTCAGTAGACAATATTACACTTAATTTTCATTTGTTATATGACATACATACATATAATCACATCTATACTCTGAAAGGTCATGTTCAGCTGTACAGCTAAATACTCGTAATTGAATTGAGATTTAAATAGTAACAGGTTGCTAGCCCATTGCCTACAAGAAGAATCTCCATTTTATTATATTTAGTTGCCTTTTATGATTTGTTATATGAATATTGAACATTAAGTGTTGTTCGGTAACTGATTGTCGCTTGGGTATTGAAGTGTAAATTTTTTTTTGCAAATAGATAAAACAGCATCAATAATAAGGAAGTCATTGCTTATCTGCATTATGGAACTGAATGTACAACTTTACCTTACTTCCAGGTATGACTCCGTCTGCTAAGCAATCACTGGTAGACATGGCACCAAAATACATTCTGGAGCAGTTCTTGGAATCAGAGTTGCTCATCAATATCACCGAGCATGAATTGGTGCCAGAACACATAGTACTCACACCTGACGAGAAGCAAGAATTGCTGGCTAGATAGTATCCTTTTTTGTGTTTTATATTTTTTTATTTTGGTGTGAAATTTGTTTTTTTTTTTTTTTTAATTGAGTCTTTGTAATTCTAGTGTTTGCTATTTTGAATGACACTGTTGAGTATTTGTGGTAATTTACAATTAGATAATCCAATAATTTTCTTGTCGTGTAAATATTTAAGCAGTTTCACTTTGTGCAAGAACATTAGCTAGTTTTGGTTCTCTTGTTAATGTTTATGGCCAGGTGGCCTTTGAACTTTGAAATGAAGACGCTGTGAACCAGACAAAATGGAAGGAAAAGTGTCAGAAAGCAGACCCTGGGTCCTGAAGCATTTTAACAGAGGGTGCAACTGGGAACACGCAAAGATGAGAGAGAAAGGTTTTCTTGTTAATAGGACAACAGAAGTCACAATGTTAGGTGACTAACCCACCATGGGTCGTGCTTACTGATGGTGCCTGGTCTCCACCCAAAAAGTACCTTAACTGATGATGAATAAATCTTATACTTAGGAAAATCATGTATAAACAATTTTCTTAACCTTTTACATCAGTAAATTAAAAGAGAACATGTTGATGAGAATACAGGCTGGGGATCCTGTGGCAAGATATTTTGGACTCAAAAGAGGGCAGGTTTGTACTTATTTTACTTTGAAATTTTAATAATGTAGGGACAGGAGCGTTAAAGGACGAGTGGTTAAAGTATTCGCCATATAAGCTATATTGGAAAGAGAGAGAAGGGAATCTTACTCTTTCGTTATCCACCCGTCTGATATTACTAGGAATTTGTGAAAGAGAAACTTATTACAAATACACTATACAAATCACCTAGTAGGTGTTTTTTCCTTCTAGATCTTTACAGCTCCACAGACTGTCCTTTCTTTCCACTAAGTATAAATTGAATGTCATAGAGAACATCCAGTAAAATGCATATAAAATCCCAGTATACGTCTGGAGCCCTATACAGCCTACATGACTCTGTGTAACGTCTTGACATCAGTGGGTCGTCAAGTATAACGATACTGTGAACGCACTATCATAGTTATGTTGTATGTAAATTATGAAACCCTGTAACACGTATTTTAACGTGTATTGAGCGTGTGTTTTGGTCACGAAGAGAAATCGTTTGCATCCGAGTTCAGTTGCGTGGCACGGTTGCATTGATCGAGTTTTTTTTTTGTACATAATCAATTCTTCTACTAGTGTGTTTTTACCGATCGTAGAATGCAAATTGACCTTGCGTTTGTGTGGAAAATCTAACAAACTTATTGGAGTTCATACCCTAAATTCTTAAGTAATTTCTTAGTATACCTACTGAAAGTGGTACGCTTGTCTGTGACTCAGTAGATTTCCGGTTCGAATCACGGCCAGGACGTGATAAAAAAGGAGTTTTTTCTTCTTAGTCTGGGTTTTGGATGTATATCTAATGTCTATATAAGTATTTATTATATAAATACGAGTATAGTATCGTTGATTTATAATCTCATAACACAAGTCTCGAACTTACTATATGGCTAAATCAATCTGTGTAATTTGTCCAACATATTAAATTTATTTCATTCACATCCTAGTACCATAATATCTGCAAAACAAATTGATTCAGTCCCTGTTCCTCAGTAAAGTACTTCAGTTATTGTGATTGTAGATATACTTCTGTTTTTAAGTGTAGGGTGTGTGAACCTATAAGTATTTTTTCCATTAATTTGATTTTTATGTATAATCATGAATAAAGAATGTAAACAAATATTGGTAAACATTAATTTATAAAGTTTAGTTGTTAATTTATAAAGTAAAGTAAAAAAAATTGTCTACTGGTCTAGGCGTTTCGTATACCTAGAGTTCTTGAGGTTAGTAATTCGAGGGATTATTTCCGCAAAACTATTTCGGGTCAGTAAAATTTCATCTAGTGACTACTTACACAAAGAATGATTTTTTTTTTGTTTCAGGTCGTGAAAATCATCAGGTCATCAGAAACCGCTGGGAGATACATTTCTTATCGTTTAGTTTGTTAATTAAGATTAGATCTAATAAAATACATTTATAAGAAACTTCTGTTTTGTTATCATGCCTGGGACTTCGCTTTTGTATTCGTATTAAGTTAAAACAACTTCAGCGTGACTTCCAATTAGTATGTACTTTCATGTGGTGCCCCCACATTGAATGGCACTCCCTAATTACGAGACCAAAATTCGTATTAAGTTAAAACAACTTAATACGAATACAAAAGCGAAGTTAGTGATATCGTTTCGTGGTTTCGGCTGTGTTGTGATTTTGGTCTCGTAATTAGGGAGTGCCATTCAATGTGGGGGCACCACATGAAAGTACATACTAATTGGAAGTCACGCTGAATTTTACAAAGTTTTTCACACATTAGGTACTTGTTAAATGAAGCGTATCTCAGAATATTGAAATGATACAGCTATGAAATGGTACTAATTAGATCCCAACATTCAGCAATAGAAATAATATTTGTAATGTTCATTCTTTTTGGTTTTCTGTGAGTGCTTTTTTCCCTTCGGTCTGCTCATAAACTACCATCATTTTCCATCTGGCGTTGGTCTCTGATCCGACTTACCTGGGAAAGAGCCCGGCCTATTAAAATATGAAAGACTGGACAAGGCAGGTAAGGTAATTGCACTTATCAATGATGCATTGAATGAAAGATTGAACTCTGCTCCACTATTTACAGTCGCCTGTAGAGAAACCTGACCGCCTGTTCATACAAAACACAACCGTAGGTCAAATTTCTCGGTCTGGCTGTACACAAATATTATTAAGGTATTTGCAGTAAATCAGTTTGAACTTGAATCAAGAAAAGAGATTGTTATAAATAAGAATAGGGCCATGTTAATGTTAATGTACCGTACATGTGAATCTAATTACACCTACTCCGAATAAATTAAAGTCAGCCAAAGATCATAATTAATAAAATTTCCATAAAGTTATTCAAAGCTACGAATTATCATAGCTGGACTATTTTAATTTTCATTCACAATCACTCCATATATTAATCTTGACCCGAGCATGCTCACCGTTACTGCAGAGGACCGTAACTTCAACAATAGCAATTATACAATCAAGAATTCCGTACGAAAAATGGTAATTTTGGTAAAATATCATAAGAGTCATATATGTAACAGTAACACGCGAAGGAACCATAGGAATGTTGGTTGAATGTGCGTATCATTTTTAAGACTGGTCAAAATGTTTAGGGAAATGTATTCATGACATTGATACCTGCACCTGTAGCAAGGTATGCGCGACGCGGTTTTTATTACGCGAAAAATTATGATTGTCCCGTTTTACGTCCATATTGAAAACCGAAACAGCGATAGTTTTTTCGCGCAATAAAAACGGCGTCGCGCGTGCCTTGCTACGGGGGCTGGTTTATGTATAAAATAGGTTTGATAGATTTAAGCATTTTTTATTAGGTATTAGATATTTATATCAACTTCAGATTTCTTGATATTTCGCTTTACTTTCTTTTCATATCGGAAGAAGGAGGAAAGTAGGTACCTAGTTAATTAATTTTAAGTATTATAAGTAAAGTACAATATATCGAACTAATATCATAATTATGTAAAAATGCATCATAGATAACATTCATCCGTTCATCAGTTTAGATTCGGATGTTACCATTGTACCTAGAGTGATTATAATTTTCCGCCGATGAGTTCTGCACCTTACTAGAGTGATGCACGCAATCGCCGGCAGACTTCACACGGGGCGGGCCCATCATACTTCCCGCACGCCGCGAAAACACCGACGCAATTGCGGTAACGACTCCAAATCGAGTAGTTATGTACCTTAAACCGCAAAACATTACAATTGTCACATGAAATTCAATTGATGCGCGGCATTTCGGCGCTTTCTCGATCCAATATCGTTGGAGACAAGCCGGTTAAGATTTGAGTTACATTAATCGGTATTAAAATCGATAAGGACAAATTGAAATCGAGTTTCTTTGGTTCGTGGTAGTGTACTTTTGGTTCAATGTGCCTGTGAAGTTTTAGACATTCGGCTTTTACTCAGTTTGGATTTATAGCGTGGTGAGTGGATATGATTTTATACCTTTTTTATTTCACTTGTAAACTTAGGTATGTATGTAGTTACTAAAGATCCACCTATTTGTATTAAAGTAGTTTCACTTGAAATACTGAAACTTCTATTTTCTTCGGAGTAATAACTTAGGAAGATATCTTTTTATTGCAGTCGAGAGTTCTCTGTAGACACTTACATCAATGCTAATCGAAATTTTCATTTCCGTTAGCGGGTTAGTTTAGTTTAAATAATGCATTTATTGTAATAGACATCTGTCTGTCTGTCTGTCTCAATATAAATGTTCTAGCTAATTTTTAGTTATTCACCTCGAAGACTGAAATTTTAGTCATAATTTGCTGATGATGATCAAAGGGTCAAAGTTTGTATATACTTAACGGCTCGTACACAACCTATAAAATTATATTAATGTAATTGAAATGCAAGTGGGTCTCCCATCCGAGGATTTAATTTGTAATTATGTTAATTCCCTCTGAGTTGAAAGACATTGTAAATCTATAATTTTGGACAGGTTTTTAAAATCTATTGGCTAGTTTGGTATCTATTTGCCTACTTAGTATCGATCTCAAGAAATACGAATTAGAAAGTAAAAATCATTGATAACTGCATAATTTTTGGGATTTAAAATTTATAGGTAGAACTCGTCGTAAAAGTTAAGTAAAAGGAAACTCAGTAAGAAACTAATTTAAATATGTTTATTTAGTCGGATTGTGATTTTGTAGTGTAAAATAAATTAAGTATATGATTACAGAAGATGCACGAAATTAATTTAGATTTAAGGTATCGATAAGCTAATCGTTAGTACGAGCATGATTCAATGTTGATTGAAGTTTAATTTACGTGTCAGAGGTAATTAAAACGGTCAGTAATGAACATTGATGTTTTCGATAGATTAGGATACGAGTAAGGGGTTAATTTGTCGATTTTATTGTAATATATTGAAACAAAATCATATTTTTTTTTTATTTAAATTTGAATATAGACATAATTTATTTTATTTATTTATTTATGTACACAAAATTATATACAGAAGCATTTATAAGAGTAATACTAGTACAAAGGTGCTACTTATTTCAAATTTTAATTTTGTTTTAAATTACATATTTGTTTAATTATATTTGCCTCTTCCATCAGCAAAACACATCAAACATCAACTTGGTACATTTTTATGCTGAATCCCCTTCTTATTTCCTATTCTTTGGGACTTCTTGAACGTGCTTTTCTTACGTCATTGGAGGGTGTCCATCACTAGGTATTAGACACAATTATTTTCCAATAGTTTTATTTTAATTGGATATCATATTCTACAGTAAGAACCAACACCAGATTTATCTGATTGGGTCCGGAGAAACTTCCGAGGCGACAAATTAGTCTGCGCGCGCCGTGGAACGCTAGCCGGGCAGTGCGCGCACGCATTCTTCCTCACGCCACACTAATTTAATATTTCTATCCAATTGGTATTACTTATGACGTAAAAGATTAATGAAAATTACAGGAAATAATCTGCTCAAGTTGAACTGAAAAGACGATAATAATTTTTATAATACGGCATTAATTATTTATAGTTATAATGCAAAGGGTCAAAAATAATGGAACACTGTAACTCTATAACGGATAGAGTCTCAGTCGACTTCATGTTACGTTCATGTATATTAACATACGTCCTCCCCTATATTTGCAAGAACAAGAGAGATAGGCCTACTTATTGGTAACTTCCACCCTTGGGGCACCTACAACAAAAACTATTTATTCATTCCAAAACAACCAAAATACAGTAGTTAAACCACTAAATATTTCTCATAGAAATAAGTAATTCCAAAACGAACGACTTCTTTAACTTTTAAACTGACACAACAACAATATGAGGAAAGTGTCACAAAATTATGCACAGATTGGCAGCTCGATTGAAGTGTAATTATTTTCAATTCACCCACATGCACCATAAACATAAAATCACGATGACTAAGATTAAATCATCTATCATAAAAATGCCTGGTATGGTATGGTACTGTTAAAAAGTACTACTTATACAATCAAACCATGTTTTGCATAGTAAATGAATGTGGCAGCGCTTTCTTCTCGGGTACTATGGTTTTTGAAGTAGGACTGTTTCATCTCCTTTCCGTTGATATCTACAGCAGTTTTACCAATTGAAACCCTATTATAAGCTGTATTCGCAAAGCTCAGACGGGAATCTAGTTGTTTCATTACTTGACTCTGCCGGGACCCATTTCATTTACAATCAAATGTTTCAATTTACATCATACGTGTGTTGTTCATCTCGGTTGCTTGCGTCTTTTCTGTGAAGCATCAAGCTCAAGCTCTAATCAAGCAAGCAGTTGAATAGAAAAACATGGAAAGTAAAAAAACTTCCTTCGAAATTTGTAATAGAACCCTAATCAATTGAGGTCAGGCATTATTAATGACTACTAATACTGTGGATCAAGTGTTTATTTATTTATTTTATTTAGTTTTTGTCATTTCACAGTTAAGAACAAAGTCAAAAACTATTCCATATTACTAGGTATATACGAGATGAGACTATAGAGACACTATTCGCACCTACATTTGCTACATTATTTTAACAGACTTGAATCTCAGATACATCACGGTGATTTTTAGCTTGTTGGTTTAGTATCATTACACTTTCGTTTACAACTAAATATAATTGGTATTATTAAAATTTTCTTTTATTAAAAACTAACTGCTAGCAATCATGATGATTCTTCTTAAAACAGTTAATGTCATAAGTCGAAAGCACAATATAGTAAGTAGGTTTTTTTAAAACTAAATTGATCAATGATAAATATGCCACATGAAGTTGCTTTTGTCCGCGGCTAATTTGCGTCCACATTTACGTCTAAAATACAATAGGTAATTTTATATACAAACATATAATCACGTATGTGTCTCTTGCGGGGTAGGCAGAACCAATAGTCTTGAAAAGACTGAAAGGCCACGTTCAGCTTTTTGGCTTAATGATAGAATTCTAATACGGGATTATATGTTTATATTAGCATGATCTTTGGAACTAGAAACGTTTCCGTTAGTGTTATGACTTTGTTTCCGGTAGTGTAATCTTAGGCACAAAAAGTAATTTTTACAAGCTGAATTTTTACAATTCTCATAACCATATGAAACAATATTGGTTTAGTAGATAATGCGTGTAGAGGTATAAACAAACTTACTTTTTGTTAGAATGAACAAAACTTTAGGTACTTGTATCACCTGTCAGAATTACGAGTAATTTACAAACATTGTGATTATTGTCCATTTTTAAATCATCTATATTAATGATTGTGGGTACAACAAATACTGTAGAGAAGAAAAAAACGCGATATAGTCAGCGGCAGAAATTAATGATGAAACGGACATACTTAATGAAAAGTCATCGTGATTTGTCAAATATAAGCAGGTATGTTCTGATTATACATTAATTATCAATAGATTCAACATTGATCAATCAAAAAGTTGCCCTATACAAGTACTTATACATATATATTATTATACCTTATTATCACGCCTCTTTTCTGGAGAGAGGCAGAGACTACCTACATCCTTCGACTTGTTACGATTCCTGCATACTTTTACGTCAACCGCATTCATCAATAATTTTGACGTTTCAAGATACTCTAGACTAGACGTTACCTGTTCCCAGAAGGAATTCTCTTTTTTAATAAATAATGTTATATTATAATTTCTCGATGTGATAAGGGTTAGTTATTACATGTTGGTAGGTTATTTAAAAAAGGAATTAAAAACAAAATTTAAAATAATTAAACACTTTAGTTGTTGATTGTACTTCCGAGCATTTCATAAATTCTTTACATGTATTTTAATGATACAAACAGTTGTAGTTGTAACTTTGACCGTCTTCATTTTGGTTACACTTCGTTGAATATTTACTGATGGTTACTTAAGTACTGTTCATGCTATGAGAATATCATTTTATATATTTTTTTTAAATATAACCTACTTATATAAAAGAGGACAGTGCAGATTGACTGATGTGGTAACGTATTACCCAAACCGGTAGGCCTAGTGATTTGAAATGTAGTATACTTTTCTTATATACTTAGTAACAGGTATAAAAAAGGGTATGCTAAGATGGTTTGGTCACGTAGAGAGGATGAATGAAAGCAGGTTGACTAAGCAAATATACGAGGAGAGAAATGATGAAAAGGTAGGAGTGGGAAATCATAGATCAAGTACCTACCTCGATCAAATTAAGAACGTCGTGGTTAAAGGTCAGGTCAAGAGTACTCGAAACCGCCGAGCTTGCATGAAGAGAGTTTTGAATGTTTGAATGTGAAATTGAATGAAGGGAGAAGTGTGTAGTGATCGTGGCGAATGGAAAGATGTAGTGTCTGCCTACCTTGCTGGCCCACAGACTAAACGGGAAATCCCAAACGCGTTAGGCTTTCCCTCTTCTTCCTCTTGGCTACAGTCCCGGTTACATCCTCACCACTCTAGAGAGGAGCTCAGGGTACGCCCTTGGCCATGGATCCTGGATTGGGTGAGTCAGGTTTTTACACGAAACGACTTTCATCTGACCTCCGCGACCTTTGCTGTTTTATTTTTCGCTACCAGACCAGTATGGAAAAAAGAATTCCTATCAAAACTCTACTCAGGATGTAAGTGTTGTATTTACATCACTTTCAGCGTCGCATGCCTCGATTATTGGGGCGTATCACTTTTACCAGACCACTCCATCGGTACCGCCTATTTCATTGTACAAACATTATTAGCATTGTAGATTTATGATTGATTGTATGACTTCGGCTAAATGATTAGTCGATTTAGAAATCGCTGCTGTTTGTTATTACGCAAATGCTTCATGTTAATTTCAGTTTACATGAAGGTTGCTATCGTAATAAAATAATATCTTTTCATTATTTTGATAATACGGAAAACATATTATTTTCGTTTTGGTTTAACGTGTAGCAGTTTACGGAGTTGTGGCGATAATATTTTTCGAGTACAAAATTTGGGCTTACAATTGAAGTATGATGTACAGAATTGGAAGTTAATAGTACTAACGCAGTAACGAGCGTTTTCCATTCGGAAGCTCTTATTCAAGTTATTTTATTATATCGACTATAATTCAATGTCAGCCGAAGGGAACCTATTCTTACCTACAAAATATCGAACGATAGACCTCATAGGCACCTCACCACAACATTTGGCGGCTATGTAATGATGGTACTCGTTCCGGATGCCTATCAGAGCATCCCGCTAATGGCTGGAGGCGACGTGATCGACTTGGAGACATCGTGGTCCATGTCAAAGAGTAAAGGGACGAGTATAGACGTGTCTTCTCTTGCATTGAGTCGTTATTTGCGAAGATTTTTATATGGTCCAATTTGTTATGGCTGAGGTAGTGATCGTTAGCTTTCTTTAAATATTTCTGCGAAAAAGGATGTTGGGGGAAACAGTATTAAGTAAGCGTATATGTTAAAAATCGCGTATTAATGAACAATTACATTATTTTTATTCGGGATTACGAAATTGGCACGCCTGGAATTTGTCCTGGTGGCAGTTTCCCGGTCCTAGGTGTGGTTGTGGTGAGGTTCCTTTAAAGTTACATTTTAATTAGGTTACTCACCGTGAGAAAATCGACTACCATTGACTTACAATATAATACTATAGGTGATGATGATGACCAACTGCATTTTGGTAAGTTAATGTACTAAATAAGTAGTACCCTTGTTCTGAATTTCTCTTTAGTTTAAGTCCTTTTTTTTTGATGTACATAAATATATAAATAAGAAAATCAATGTTTTGTTATAGTCTAGATCATTATCAATAAGTAGAATTTAGACTTTAAAATCAACAGTTTTTCATTGGAATTCTATATCGAAAATTGTAAGCCAAATCAACTAGGTAAAATAACAAGTCCTTTCTGTACCTACATAAAATAAATTAGTCTTTGTTGAAGGGCAATTTTATGTTAGTAATAGACTTTATGGTTTGTCGATGCCGCGATCGCTGTTATTTCCACAATAGAGACATTCCTTGGATCAAGAGGATCTTCGGATCTGGATCGAGCCCTTTAGACCTAAATGTAGTATTTTGTGGCGCTTAGAAAGTTGCGATAAGAAACCATGAAGTCACCTATTGGAATCAATAAAATGAGCGATGAATGGACCTAGCTCTACCATATATGCGCGTTTTATGTAGTGTTTATGCTAAACCTAAAATTCTAACGAATGTTTATATAAACATATAATTTTGCGCTGTATTGGCGCAATAACATTAAAGTTAATCGTAAATAAACAATCCTTATTTCCTATAGGAATATAGAGTTTTTACTTGCAATCTTTGGCAATAGGACGTGAAATAAGAGATGGGTTAAATGTGAAAATATCGGAATAAAACGTTTTTAATAAGTATTTGGTACTTCCTTTTCCGGCAATTTTATAGTTTTCAAATAAACGATATTTAAATTATGTACACATAAGTCTAAAATCTTCATATTTAATTCATGATCTGAGAATGATCATGACATTTAAGGCGTTCAATTTGCTAAATGATAACATCTTACAGTTGTATATCACATTGCGTAAGGTTACATAAGAAATAAATTGAATTAGAATGTCTACGAGCTTTTGATGTTAAAGCAAATGAAAGAATGAAGTTATTATAATGCAATTTTGTGGTGTCTTTTGGGTCTTCTCCTGTTACTTTCTCTCCATTTGTCAATGTGTTTCGTTTCATAAGTACGGGCGGCGGATGTTTTATAGAAGCAAGTCGTAGCGTGTAAACATTTAGGCTACTGTTTAGTGATTTCTGTTGTTCGGGCCGTGTGAACTTCAGCTGTATTTTTGTTGCTTTGTTTTGTGCTAAATGTTTGCAGTTTCTCTATTTAAGAGTACCATAATAATTATACATACTTTGATGGGACCATATGCAAATACTCGTGCAATTTACCATCTCTTCATTGCTGTTGTATACCGAACCAAAACTCACCATTTCATGTTGAGTTCACTACAAAAAAGGACATAAAGATATGGAGCTTTGATTGCATTATTTTCAACTTCATTTTATGCAACATTTACTTTTCAAAGTTTTATAAGATAAAGTTCCAAGTTACAACTTTATTTTAATGGTTTTAGTAAATACCAAAAAAATCGATATTTATTTCCAATACATGCAATTTCAATATTCCTTGTAATAAATACACATATCATGTCTCCGTCCGTTACGGGGTAGACAGAACCAACGGTCTCGAAAATACTGATTTAGAAAATGCATAAAATAATAAAACATAATAAATTCCAATTTCATGCCTTACGCTCTCACACCACATTGCGCTTAAGAAGAGTATAAACTAGTGTGAGGAAAACTTATCAGATAACATGAGATTAGCGTGCACGTTATACAATTTTGCTGTCATCTGGTCAATTTTTTGTGTCGGCTATCAACACCTCATCTTTCTTCTTACATTGCGTGTCGGAAATAAAATAAGTGGTCTTTCTAATTAAGTAAAAACTCACATTATCTTTTTTCGATAACTAATTTTCATGTTTTGGTAGTCCCTTAAGTATAAACTAACTACTACGAATAAACCTGAGTAAAAGACATTTCTAGAGATTTCGTAAGTGTAGTAAGTAAGTCGAGTACTTTGAAGCTACAGGAAAAAAACACTCTTGCTTACGTCGGCGAGATTAAGGACATTAAAGTAATCCATCCATATCCATAATAAAATTGAAACTGACCGATGTCTGTTAAGGTATTGCCAGAAAATCGATATGAAAGATCTAAATATGTATATAACAATAACAGAAGGCAACAATGTGATTTTTTAGAATTTCTGACTGTCTGTATGTTTATACTAGGGAAACTATGATCTGATTTGAATGCGATTGTCTCAGATATTTGGCAATATCTAGTATTGTGCATAAACAGCCTTCATCATATCATCCTTCAAATCTATTGATTATTAGAATGTTGTATCATCAATCGATTGTAATTTGTGCATTATTCTTAGCCCTTTTGGACCTTGATAAGATCATGACCATTGTATGGTTAATTTTAACCCTGTATGTCTGAAAGACATCAGTATTCGATCATATTGCTAGTCACAGACCCCTGCTGAGACGTTTATCATTTGATTGGCTAGATTAACATCTTCGTCGTTTCTGCAATGTAATATATGTTTCTCTAGGTCTTAAACGTTCGAATCATATGGATGTCGTAAACAGAAAATGTCTCGCCTCTTCTTTAAATAATAAACACTAAGCTATATTAGTTACATATCAAATGCAAGTTTATTCAAAACTCATAATTTTTTGTATATAATCTATGTAAGTCTAAATGTATTTCCAAGATGAAATGCAAATTCATGTATCAGTTTATGACAGTTCTACGAATAATACGAGTTATCCTTTGCTGCACCTATATCCGGAAAATTTCACTTGTAAGTAGGTACCTCACTATTAAAATTTTAAGATACATACATACCTACATACATATAATGCGGGGTAGACAGAGGCAATTATCTAGAAAATACTAAAACAAATGTTCAGCTGTATGGCTTAATGATGAAATTGAGATTCAAATAGTGACAGGCTAGTCCAACGCCTGAAGAAAAATCCCAAGTTTGTAAGCCTATCCCTTGATTGCACGGGAATAAAAGCAGCTGGGTGGCATACGCTATGTTTTCTCATCGCTACCAGAGCAGGATGGAAGCATTTTCTCTTTTTTGGAAATTTTTCCAGCATTTTTGTAAGGCAGTTTCACTCACTCATTTTTTATTTAGTACTTAGAAATATTAACTTTACATAAATCTCATAGATTTACAGTTTTAGTTTTGTGGTTCTCGCTAAACTAAATGTTTAACTATTTATATAGGCAGCCATTATTAATGATTGATGACTGCGAAAAGTTAAAAATACGCGTATTCTAAATCTGTCACTTTTGGACTGATGGGTTAACTACTTCTGGTTATAAATCTTTGTTGATATTTCACACTTGATTTATTTGCACCATAGGTCATTAGGGCAGTCTCGTCCGTTTAATATGTAAGGTAGTATCAATCTAACAAACCAATTTGTGATTACGAAATTAAGAGTAGTTGGAAATTGAGGGATCTATCTTCATTACTTTATCTTTTTCTCTGCTTTTTTTTCTATCTATTCTAGGCGACGAAACACGAGGCTCAAATATAAGCTCCTTTTGTTTTAGTATACAGACAAATCCCAATATCAACTAGTATTATAAATGCGAAAGTAGTATTTTTGTTTGTTTGTTACCTCTTCACGGGTTTTATTCTGAATTAATTTTCTTGAAATATCACGTATACACAATTAAGAGTCTTGAGAAGGACATGGGGTTCCTTTCATCACGATAAATCTATATATCCTGTGGCATTTGCAAAACCCTGAATACTTTCGTAGGTGACGTTAATTTCGTCGCTTTTTGTAGATTTTAGATGGCGCGAAATTCACGAGAGCGAAGCTGTAGGTAAAAGCTAGTATATTAATAAATACCTACTTAAGAGGAAAATAACCTAATATTGGTCGTGAGAACTAAACTAGTTAACTATTGGATTCCTAAAACGTCTTTGGCTTACTGTAAATAAACGTATCAGGAATGGAAATACTCATCATGTGGATCAAAGGTTTGAACATCAGCCAACAAACAACAGTCGCCCTATTCTGGAAATTTACCTCGACTTTATTCTGTATCTAAATTTAATGGGAAAAAGTCTGAAACTTTAATATAGTCTTAACCGTGGAACAGAATTCTCTGAAATTTAGCAAACAGATAGGTATAATTTTGTAATTTTCGACTAAGTCTTAGTAGTCTGATTTAATAGTAAAACTAATAATTTATGAAATCTTGATGTGCCTTTGTGAATTTGGACCTCGATATGTACTCTCTGCCTACCCCTTCGGAATAAAGGCATGATCTCATCGATATACGATTCTAGCATACGTATTTTTCAATTTATTTATTCATTCAAAAGGTTATCAAATATGTACCTATCTTTTTTATCTTCCTACATAAAAACTTAATCTTCTTAATCTCGCAGTCCGCACTAAGATAAATAAGTATAATCCGAAGTTAGAATCGGTTGATGGAGAAAGGCATCCGATTCATATTGCAGTCAAGTCTCGTAATGACTTTAGGATCTCTGAGAACTATACTTGGTTATTCAGATGACCTCTCGATCAAACTGGCTCATGAATTATTTATTCCAAATTATTTATATCGCAAAAAAAACCTGTGACTTATGCTAAAAAACGCGTCAGTTCTGTTTTCTGTTCTAGATGTATATATTATTATGAGTTAGTTGATCGTGTGAAATTTTAATGATATTTTGGCACATTCCAAAAAGAAATTGTATTTCAACTAAGAATATAGGTTTTTCCGATTGCTTAGGTACTTACCTTTCATCAGGATATTAGTCAATTTATAAAAAAAGTTTGCAGAACACCGTAAAGTTAAGAGCAAAGTCTTTTGGTATTTTTGATAATCCATAATGACTCAAAATATTATAAAATGTTGTATTTTATTAATAATTGTTCTAATATAATTGTAATAATTATATTAGAACAGTGTGGCGTTGATGTCTTTTGTATGGAAACGTTATGTAAAACAATTTTAAGTTATCTGATTCTTAACTACCCTAAAATTTTAATAAGGATAAAAATTATTGCTATAATTCGCAAATGTTATGTTATTGTCGCAAACAAATAATTTCAAGGTAAAAAAGTAGATCAAAATTCTTAGTCGCTATTTATGTCACCAATTTGAAATTCAAATTGAGATATAAACGAAAGTAACCACTAGATAGCAACGGTAGCTGTGACAGAGCCTATGAGGATTATTGTTATTGCCGTGTCTGTCTGTCGAAGTATCAAGAGTGTCAAAATATGTTCAATTATTATTACCTGTGACTTTTTCTGCGTGAACAAAAAAACATCGCAGCCGAGACAGCTCTCGTAGGACTGATTTTGTAACATATCATGTTATTCCTATGTCTAAGCTATAAAACTGAAAAGTTTTATAAAACATATTTTATCTTGGACATTGGACTACAAACTTAACTGACTGACTGACATATTAACGCACAGTCCAAACCGTTAGGTCAAGAGATTTGAAATTGTACGTGATATGTACGTTCCTTAAGTGACCAAGAGGTGTGTCAATAGAGCATTTCACGCAAATCCGCGGGAAGAAAAATTACGGGATTTTTCATTTCAAGCGGGCGTACTTTGAGTTACCTAAAAAACTAAAGCAAATCGTTTTGCTAAGTAAGACATTCCTTAAGGTACTCGAATAAACAATCTTGATACTTATCTTGATACAATCTTTATACTCGTCTTTTTTGTTGTAAAATACATTTCTGAAATAAAATACGGTTAATAGCAAAAGTAAACAGATGTTGTTTGACGTATTCCATTTAGCTTTTATTTCTCATGGCTGTAATAAGATTTAAAAATATATTTTTCTACAAAAAAGACGTATTGAGATTGTTTACATTTAGTAGCTACCTAAAAAATACCGTTATGTAATCAAACGAATAGCAAATTCCTATTTCATGTTCTGAATTTTCTTTAATCACTAAATGCTCGTAATTATTTTTTAATTTTATTGTTGAAGGTTTCAGTAGGTCAGGCCTAGCAGGGTTTCTCACGGGCTGCGGAAATCTAGACGTACGTGAAGATAACAATAGCAATGTAGATATCATTAGCAATTATATGATGGACTATCTTTGATCCACGACTTCGTGCACGCAAAAATTCTCTAACTTTGAGAAGACATATTCCTTCATTTTTTTAAAAGAGATAGAGAATTTGTATGTTTATAATCCTTAGTGTGCAAGTCTGACTCGCACTTGGCTGTTTTTTACCACAATGAATAAACACCGACGCAATCTATACGCTCGCGAGTAGGAAGGATATTTTTTTGTTCCTATACATAACTTCACGCAGCATACACTTCTCGTTATCTTTATATAAGACTGTATATATGTACCTATATAGCTTCATTCAAGCTTCATGCTTGTTTAGGAAAGAAAAAAAATTGTGTTTGCCAGCTGCTTCTCTTCCCATGCAAATTAAAAAAGTCAATAGGAAAGGCGGATTTTTTAAGGCGTTAGGCTCGCAACCTGTCTGTAGCTAATTATCAATTCGACCATTACAACCAACTAGCTGCCAACCAACTAGTTGTTATTATCCCATTTCACGTTACAATGAAAAGCGAAACAGCGAAAGGTTTTCACGCGACAAAAACAGCGTCGCGCTTGCCATACTATGGGGGCTGGCCGTGACGGCCTTTTTTTCTTTTCGTCTTTTCCAGCCTATTTTCAATGTCAACCCTGTAAGGGATGAAGACGTGATTGATACACAAATCAATATCTTACATTTTTGTCATGGGATTTTCAACACCTATCTAAATAGGGACCAACTCTTTTGAGTGGTACAATCATGGTCCGAACTTGATTAGGATTTCCGTCCAAAGGTCACGGCCGTTGCTTTAAAACAAAATTATTTGATGTTCCCAATTCTCCGGATCCCGCTAATATCCAAACGTTTCCGGCAAAAAAAAAAAAAAACTCCATACCTCAACATAAATTCCTAGAAAGTCTACAAGTATAGTCATTAGTAGACGATTCCCCTTGGCGGTACGCTCTACTAAGCATTAGGGGGACTATTCTACTATCAATCGATGTATAATCAACCAAGATCTAGCTCTGAATAATGTGTTCAGTCTTTTAAACGTTTATAACAAAACGAGTTTCGTTTTACTTGATACTACTTATACTCGTACTTAAATGTTATTCGTAAGCAAAATATTTACTAACTACAAATTTTTTATAAAGTAGGCCTAGAATAATATGTTTTAATTTATTATTAACCAATAATAATAAATAAATTGTTAGTAGGCATTTTAGTTCGCTCTCATATTATGTGGCTTGACGCACTTTAATGAGTGCCTTTTTTAAGATTGCTAGAAAATGAACTTCTCACCTCCCGAAATTTCCCCGAAATACTAAATCATTAATATCCCGACATAAACTCGGTTACATCGTGGCTACAACCCAGGCTGGGTTATCATTTCAAAGTTTTAGCTAAAGGCGATCGTCATCCATTAGACATTAAACACAAAATAAAGCGAGTTATTCTTAGATGATAACGTCAATTTAATTTATCACGAGGGAGTTGGTGAATTTTTGATTGGCATTGCATAAAAGGTTTAAAAATTACATAACATCATATTGAAGAGAAAATAACTGTACCTATAATTTGAATATAGGTGTACTAAATCTACATTTAGTCCTTAATTGAAATACTTTCTATGTTTACTCTTTTTGTGCAATTTCAAGTATGCGCCTTTGTCTATATTTTAACAAATTAAACCTAGATGTGACAAACTACCGAAGTGTGAGTGACACCACAATCAAGACCTTTAATTAGATCAAATGTTGCGGTGAAAGATCAAGTCAAAAGTATGAACTTTTTATGAGAACTTAAAATTTTTATGAAATGTTTTTGGAATATTTCGAATAGGTACTTATATTATTCAAAATAATAGGTATAATTGGCAGATGATTTATGCTTTTCTATTTATGGGTCTGCTAGAAGAAATGAAATATGATTGTGAAATGAGTTTATATTCAACATATAATTATGTAATAATCAAACCAATTTACGAAGTTATTTCAGAACTTTGCTGTTGGTTCAAAATTCAGTGTACACGATCAGTAAGAATGGGAGACATAGTGTGTTTCATGTAAATGAGCCACATGTTTCAAATATACTTTTACTGATCGCGGATACATCGAGCGAGTTATTAAATGCAAACTGGCGTACAAGAATCTTATCTGGGCCGTTTCTCGTGATTGTTATGTTGTTTCAAGAAGATGGACACGATTATTTTACAATTGAAATTTTACTGGCAGTAACAATTAATTTTATAAGTATTTGCTACCAGGTTTTTTATTAATACATACCTTGTAACCGTAGTATTAATATTTCTATTACATTTATATGTATTTATTATATTTATATTTAATTTTATAAAAAGTTCTGTATGATTTTTCTCATGTATATTTATTTCTCAAACTATCAAAAGTAACACCTATGTACCTACTTACATGTTGTCTTACCATACCCAGACCCTTTAAAGGCGTTGGTGAAAATAAAGGCAAGTAGTCTGTCACCTTTCAATTTTTAAAACTGTAACAGTACGATGTCACAACTTGATTAACTACTTACCAAATACGTAACTTTTCGAAATCGATTGTCACATATTTTTAATACGATCACATAAGATAGGCTCAGCAGGTTTTATTTTTTTTTGAGTTGTTGGCTTTTTTTCTGCATGGCCAGTGCAAAAAATGCTTACGACTGCACGTTACGAAATCATTACGACTTTAGCGAACGATTAGCGAATGTGTTTCGATTAACCTTTCGAAAAAAATATGTACCAACCGCTATTTAGTCAAATATTATACCTATTTTCAATGAATGAATTCGCTGGTAGCAGGGAAGTACTATGTTATAATATTTTCCTTTCCGGTTGCCTTAACGTCATTTAAAAACACTAGAGACCCGCCCCCAAGAATAGCAGTTACGGATATAAACATTTCTTAAAAACCCAACATGTCTAACAGGAACAAAATCCGTCCACAATTTGCCGATATTAGCGCATACATACAGATAGAGAAAATTGGGGGACTTTAATTTATAATTTTTTATCATTTATAATATATAAAAGGCTTTTTTTTTAAGCGTATTATAATTTTAAGTACCTACATAGGTACTTAAAATTATAATAAAGATGTTCTGTAGCAAGGAGCAAGCGACATATACAATATATACTTTATTACGTGGGCGTCCCCTAGTTCAAAGTAATAACCTCAATAAACCTTAGATAATTAAGAATCGTTTATCTATTCGTATCTCTGTTTTTGAAAAGAAAGTAATGTCTAAGGTGAACAATTACATAACAAGTTACAATGTTATTTAATGAAGCATGTTAATTATATAGCGAGGGACATGGTCTAACAGGCGTTTTAATTCTACACTATGATACATGGAGGTTGTTTAGCTACCTGCTCTTTACATAATAATAAATTCTTCGTGTAAAAGTATGTAATTTTTGACCCGTTGCAGTGTAAAACAGTATTACAATTGCTTAAATATCAAGCAATTGTACCTAATACTGTTATATTGTTTTACACGGCTTTTACTTTAATTAAAAAGAAATCATTCATCGATAATCTGGGATTGGTATAGGTACATACTAAGTCATAATTCAAGTAACATACTCGTCGTATAGATTATAATATATACGCGAACCTAAAACGTAGATTATAAAAGCAGATGCTGAATAATTAGCAGGCCTACCTATGTCTGCCAATTGCGCACAGCCCAAACCGCTGGGTTGATATGAAATTTGAGACACTAAGAATTTGTATTTTCCGTACTTCTCGCGGGAAGGGATTTTATTTTTACGAAGTCGAAGCCGCGGGTGTGCTCTTCTGCAATTCATTGCTTTATTGTATAAAAAAAGTTTATGTTAATTAATTTGTATCTTTACGTTGTTATTTAATCGATCATTTAGGATACATATAATGTGGGCATTATAGCAAATGTAATCACTGGCAAAATTGTGCGTTCGTGAAATGCCAATGGTCGCAAATATATTTTTTTAAGTATGATAAGATAAATAATGTGAAAGTGTTTTAAGAATAGACTGCCAGACAATAAATAAGCTCTACTTTTCTAACAGTTTCTCAGTTATATCAAAATAGTTAATCTTTTACTTTATTTCAATATTAAATTGTTTCAATTTTTGTAGGTACTTATTTACTGTCTTATGCTAAAAATATCGTTTGAATAACTATAGGATTTGAGTTTTAGGACTAAAGTGTACTCACTCAGTCACATATTTGCAGGGAAGTATCTCGCTATTGGATTATTATGCTAAATTATGGCATATCATATAACCATTTCTAATTTATTTGAGGTTTTCTTGAACCTCCTTAACTAAGTTCACAACTTTACTGTACAGCAAAGATGAGAGATAATACAAAAATCTCAATATTGCCAGAAAATTTAGTTTTTGAAAGCGAAACAAGAATTGGCCAACATAATACTTTGTACATTTGTCCTTGTTACTTTTATGCTACATGTACAAAGAGGTATCATCTCAAACATTCCTCGCCAATCCACAGGTGGTATCATTACAAAGTGTTAGAAAGCTATTTAAAAAGGCAAATGGTAATCTAATGTTAGTAAAATCAACGCTAGTAAGAGTTTGCATCGATGTGGGTAATGTTTACAAAACCTTTTCAAAAGATTTCTTCGATTTAGCATATCGAAGAAACATGATGATAAAGGCAAATTTATTTATCTTTATAAACATAGATGGCTAATAGAAGAATTTGTTCTTCCTGTAATTTACAATCAACTAAGTAAACTTTTACTGTAGGTACCTCTGTAATGGAGAAAGACGCGTATTGTTATTGAGTCAACATATTGTTTTATTTCTTACCTTTGTAATAAAGAAGTATGTATAAGTATAAGACACTTCATCATGTTTTAAAAAATATCAAATTTGCAAACTAGGTTAAATTTTGTTTTTTTTTTGGGGAGTAAGTAGTACACCGAAGAATGTTTGTAACATGATGAACAATAAGCTTTTCGTGATAATAAGCCTGTTGTTTTTGATATGTATCAATCAAATCCCATTTAGAAACGAATAATTATATCAAGAAAAACCCACATAGAACCGTTCACATTATATAAACCGAATATGTTCTTCATTTGGCCTACGACTTGAGACCCCCGGAGTGGGTTACTTGGACGATTACGAGTACTAACTATTTACGCTAGGCAGGTCGTCAGTGCAATATTACATGGCAAATATGACCATTACTTGATGAATCACCAACCCACTGGATCTCGAAACACATTTAGGAACAACACTATACAAGACTGATGCAAGCAATATGTTTTCTTGATGATTGATTTAAACTAAGCTATGATAAACGGACAGAAAATTGTTAATGTTCGCGTGAACTTTGTCTTGGCAGTCTATTTAAAACAAATGAATTACCGAGAATTGTTTACAGTCTCAATATAAATGGAATTGGTCATTATGAATCGAAATTTTTTAGTCATTTTCTTGATGCAAATTTGATATGAGATTTCATTGATTTTGGGGCGAAGAAAAAGGAATTTTGAGTACATTTACTCGAAACGTGCTATTGTAAGGAAACATAAATTTTCATGTCTCTATGGCTCATGCCAAACGGTTCAAAAATGCAGGAAAACGTGACTATCTATAATTTGATTCATGTGAAAGTACCTAATCCGTATGCGGATTGGATCACCAACGGAATTAAAAATAAGAACCTGGTGAAATGAAACGTGATTTGTAATTACCACAGAGCACTTAAGACCAGCCCTCGCCCTGGGCCTGACCTTCTTTGCATCATTTAATAGCTATTAAACTATATGTTCTGTACTCAAATGAGGCCTAAAATAATGATGATCACAGTTCAAAGTTTATTAATAGTGACAATGATAGAACATGACATTAACGGTTACGTTGGAGAGTTGGTCAAAATGTAAGTTGATCTAAATGATGTATCATCAACGTAAGATCACGTAACGCACCACATATTTCCGATTGTCCTAAGGCAGTTAATCCACTGCTGTTTGTTCAACTTTGGCGTAGCTCCGTAAAATATTATATGCGTAGGTATTCTTAATTATCTATGTCTATCTCTCGCTCTCTAATCAATTTGTTTTCCGTCTAAGCTTAACCCTTCTTTGCATGGTGATGGAAATTTCAATCATAACATTTAGTGAAGAAAAAAAGGTACTCAAAAACTGTAAACTTTAAATTTGTTGTTGCTGGCAACTTTATAAATGACTATTGCGTACAACAAAACCCTAGTACCAGTCTACTAGAAGAAGAATTACAATAAAAAAAAAGAAAGGTCACTTCGGTGTAAATTTCCCAAATGTAAAGGCTATTCCACAATTTCGTGTAATCAATGTGAAGTTAATTTGTGGTTGAATAAAAATAATAATTGTTTTTTAAATTATCATTTAGAATAAAGGAGATTAAGTAAACAATATCTTTTGACTTATTTAGTAATGAGTTATATATGTAACAATGTATAATGATGTAAATTTTTATCACTGTTTTTTAAATAATTCAAATTCTTATTTATACTAGGATTTTTTTAAATATTTTTCCTTTAATCTAGAGCATTAATTACATCAACCTGATTTATTTTAAAAGAAATAGGAAAAATCATGCAATGAAGGGTTAAATATATATAAGCCAAACTATAAATGATGATTATATTTTTTGGCAAATTTTGTTTTACAAGTAAATATGGAAAAATCCTATCTTTATTTACGGTAAACCTCACAGCTTATCTATAACGATATTTATCACCATCATCTTGACGTTTGTAGCCCTTTACCATGCCATGATCCAAAGTTGGCGAGATAACGGAAACTTTCTAATCCTTATTGATACATATAACATATGCGATAAATTCTTAGGTAGTAGGTACATAAAATCACGCCAATTTCCCAAAGGGGTAGGCAAAGACTACATCGAAAAAAATTAGTAGAGTATAGCTTATAGATTTTCCAAAGTAAAGCTATGTACTGGACTTCCCCCTTTACGATTTTGCTTTGAATGTCAAAGAATTCGACGACTCGAGATGTAAGGAAATGGTTATAGGTTGTGAGAAAGACGCTTGCCTATCCGGGAAGGAGGCATATCAATGGAACGGCTGCATTGTTCTCGGCCCATCAAAACTTCGAGGAACGCGAATAAATTAACATTTCCGAGATGTTGACGATGATTAGGTGTTATTTACAAACTGCTTACCTCTTCTGATTGACTTTTGCTTTCAATTTCATATCTTACTTTGGAAAATAAGATACATTATGATAAACACTTATAAATTATACATACATACATACATATGGTCACGTCTATATCCCTTGCGGGGTAGACAGAGCCAACAGTCTTGAAAAGACTGAATGGCCACGTTTAGCTATTTGGCTTAATGATAGAATTAAGATTCAAATAGTGACAGGTTGCTAGCCCATCGCCTAAAAAGAATCCCAAGTTTGTAAGCCTATTCCTTTGTCGCCTTAAATATAAATTATAGGTAGGTATTTTTATGAGTACTATGTAATTTCTATTCTGTTGTATTCGATACGTAACAAGTAAGAACTGAGAAGTACATAGGATATATATTTATTCCAGAAAAAAGTAATGGTCCCTGGAATTTGCGGTAAACGACAATGTACGCAAGCGAAGCCCCACTCAAAAGCTAGTACATTATAATTTATGCTGGCAGTCAGTCATAAGGGCAATGAGACGCAGACTTCCGCCAAGGCGCGAAGACCTTAGTTTTTGCTCTCCGTCATTTGCCTAGTCTTGACTCTTGATGAAGGTAGTGATGGATGGGAACTAATGCATATTCATACTATTGCGGTTGCTTCTAATTGAAATGCTCACTATTATTTCGAATTGTCGTATCGTGTGTGGGAGATTTGTTGGACGACGTAGCGGTATTTTAGACATGTCGGTAAAATAAGCATTTGAATTTGGAATTCCCAACCAAAGGGGAGAAATTTGTTATTAAAGTGACCAGTACAAGAAAATGCCAATTTCACATGTAAGGACCTTATATAAAAGTGGCGTCTGACTGACTGTCATATCAGCGCACGGCACAAAGGGTCCTAACCCTCGGACTAGAGATTTCTCATGTAGGTTTCCTATAGAGGTATGTCGGTGATTTCCCAAAATTTTGACGGGATTTTTTGTTTAAAGCGGGCGAAGCCTCAGGTATACTCTAGTATGAAATTATGAGAACATAATTTAGTCAGTTTTCCGAGTGTCAAGGTTCTTTTATTTTTCTCAATTTATCTTTAACGGTAAGGCATTTTTAGTTTACAACCACTTTACGAAAATTATATTCACTTCTAAATGAATAATGATAATTCCTGAAACTAATTGTAAAGATAAGAATATTATTAACGATTGTATGAATTATCTTTTAACGTCCCAAAATCTACATACATGCATTTAGTCACGTCTATATCCCTGGTGGGGTAAACAAAGCCAACAGTCTTAAAAAGACTGAAAAGCCACGTTCAGCTGTTTGGCTTGATGATAGAATTGAGATTCAAATAGTAACAAGTTTCTAGCCCATCACGTTTAAAAAATAATCCTTATCCTAGAATTCCTTTCTATTATTAGCTAAATATATTATAGAGGAACAGAATAAGCTATTTTCTTTCTGAGTATTTCAGTAGGTCTAATAGCACCAAGGCACCATAAAATGTTTATGACATCCAGTTTGTACTTCACAACTAACTGAATTCGATATAACACTATAAAACTTAAGCTCTATGACTTATGAAACCTACAGCAGTTAAGAAATTAATATTTCATAAATAAGTGGGGTTATCTGAAACATTAATGCGCCTTATGAGGCATACATTACATGTCTTATGGTCAAATAGGCGCATCCCGGACTCCTCTTCGAGAGGTGAGGTGTAACCGTGACTAAAGCCAGGGGAAACAAGAAGACATGACATAATATGTCTTATCTTCCTCTTTTTTTCTGTCACTTGGGTCAACCTCAAAGAGTAAAAGAGAGGCAAGATAATACATATCCTTGTTATAATTTGTGAACAAGCCCAAATGCCCAATTTTTAAAGCATACGAAAATCTCTCAAAGCGGTCATTAAATACTACCTTCTTAATGTCAACCTTATACTTATACTCCGAATGAATTGGCTATAAAATACGAAAGGACATCAGAAATAAAAAAAAGTTAAGGATCCCATTATTTTTACGGAAACCTAAAGGGAAGTTTTTATATTGTTAAGTTTTTAATTAAGAAAATTGTGAAATTAATTGTCTTCATCATGCTTTAGCTCAAAGGGTCAGTAAAATTATGACTGGACACAGTGTTACCAGGCTAATAAGTTAAACTGCACAATGCAGAATGCGCATACGCAAGTGGGAAAAGGCTAAGGGACGGACGAGAAAGTTAACAAATCAATCGTTTCCTATGCATTATTTAAACATGTTAAATTGGAATGCTAGATGGAAAACACATGTAAATATAATTTATAATAATGCTAATCTTGTAGCACGTTGGCTGTGGGGATAATTTTATGTGAGGTCTAGTACACTGATGAGGCATATTTATCTTATTTTATAACCAAGTTCTATCACATTAGAAATTGATGTTAGATCTGTAGGATTATTTGTTGTGCAATGTGAAGGAGTATGTGATGGTCACACCCAAAAATAGATACGTTCACAACTCAATGATCACACAAGATACTGTAGGTACAGTTACATATGTATATGTATTATGGTTGATATAAAGAAAGATCCCAAAGCAGAAGCCATTGTCTAATATCACACTAGAAAATTCCCGGGGCGGGGTAGTAACCTTAAAATGTTCGGCAAATCGTTTCACGGCATGATAGTGTTATGCAGAATGTCAACGTGCTTTATTATGTCTTTCGCAGGCTGTTGCTTTCAATAGATACCTAAGAATACTGTCGGAAATGGCCTGTGAAGAGAGAGATGTCATAGAAAATGAAATACAACAAAGCCAGACGCAAGAAAAAGTAACAATTACCTATTCCGTTGAAGCGTGCAGGAGATTACGATCTACTTTTCACTTGATCTACTGAAGCGACATTTACATTATGATAAAAACAGTTTTTATAATTCTGCATAAAATATAGGTCATTGTGTTTATAGCCGTTATTGACCTTTTTTATGGCTAGGTAAATAAATACCTACATTTCATCATCGTCTGAGTGTAATCCCGCTAACATTCCTAGCGGGTTTGTTTTACAGCCCGGGGTTACTAATATAGGTCATTAGTATTCGTATTAAATTAGAGGGATCATGGCAAGTGAAATATAGTTCCAGCCTACCCGTTCGGGAAAGGGTCGTGATTTTATCAAATTAAATCAAATATTTTATATAGGTAATGTATGATTTTCGTGTAAACGTTGAATGGTTACATCCTTACCGGTGTTACTTCAAAGCCCGGGGTACACTTCCTTACCTACACAGAGCTACTTTCATCTAAACTTCTACATGAATAGACCTTGCTGCACTATATTTATTAAATTAAAAGTTAAAAAAACCTAAGTTTACAATTTATAAGAAGCGTTTGCAAATTAATATAGGCAGATATTGATAGATTTTATTAGTGCTAAAAAGGAAATAGTAAAAAAATGTAAGGTATGTAAAAATACCTTTATTGCCAGACATAGAAAGGTTAAGAAGATGTGAACATTATAAGGACAAAAGCTTTCTGGCATTACAAATTCAGTCGATAGAATACTAATTAAATTTAATTGTACCCACACTTTCCCTTTGATTACACGAAGTTTGAAATAAAAACAATAAGTCAAACTTCGGTAAAGATCAAAATCATTTGATCACAGCGGATTCTCATCCGTTGTCCAGTTAATAGTTTACAAAACTGTTATTAATGTGTACATGGGCGTAAATATCTTTTAATAATACCGTAATAATATAGTTCGGCTAACGAATTTATAATTAAAGATCGTGATGAGCAGTAAAGAATTTATTAATAAAAAAGTGAAAGTAGTGATATACGGAGTATCGGCCTTTTATTAATTTAACTTATGACCCAACCGGTAATCGAGGGAATTTTACTCATGGTGGAATGGAGTCCTATACTCTCTCTCTCTCTTATTTAGTACCTTTTTGTTGCATCCTGTTTTTTACCTTGTTTCATGATTGTGATTTTGCAAAGTTTACAAACTTATAATGTTTAAAAAAAATTGCTTATTAAGCGACTATGTCTCTCTTTTCTGAGCTACAGTGGGTACGGTTCCTACGGTTAGGGGTTGTCATCATCGTGAGGAATCTGACATATTTAAGTAATTGCTTAAGTAATTTGGTTGGACCTCCAACATGTTCACCAGATACGACAGGGTCACTTCGTATAGTTACCTGATTTAACCTGATTCTAGATATGGGTGGACCCCGGGCTTAGGGAAAATGGAAAATAAATTTTAAGGCGATAATCATTATTCGCAAATCCCCTATCGTCATGTACAGAATATCAATCATCTCAAATCCACTGAGAATTCGCCTCTATGTAGGGTAACAGGGCGTTGCTCATGCACGATAACTTGATTGTGCTGTTGACTGCACTGTGTATATACTCTTTCATCGATATTTTTATACATAAAAATCAACAAATATTACATAAATGAATTTACATCAGAATTCATTTGCTGCTGTTTAAAGATTATTAAAATAATTTAATCACGATTATAATGTTATTAAGCTAATCACTGAGAAAAATCTGCCAAACTACTGATGTAGATGATTAATTTTTATTATCAAGAAGATTAATTATTACGCACCAAAAAAATTTAGGGGAAAGTAATATGACCTTACTTATTTACAATTTTGAAGAAGGTTACGAAAGTCGATTATGTATCTGTTTTAAAAGTGAAAAAACATTCCGGTTCACTGGATAGATAAGTTTATTATATTAAATAATGTAAATTAGAAAACTAGTAATGATGCTTTCAAATCTAAGTCCATTTAATATTATGTATTTAGTTAATTTGTATTTTGGTCTCGATTTTGGTCGTTAGAAATGCTTATGAACGTCCTTGTGAAGATTAGTATCCGTAAATAGATATACATAACTTCTCATTTCAGGTTTTTAAAACATAAGTAGTTTAACGCCGAATTTTAGGGTAGCTTGTCTCACATACCTGGCGAAAGTTATTCAGCACCTCACACTTACGGTGTGTGGCAATATTTATTACGCGTATGTTCAGATAACACATTGCCTAATGAACAGGCCTTTATGTCATTTGTTTTTGTGAGCAAAGCAGCAATATAATCGCTTACTTTTGATGAATATTATATTAAAACCCCAATACCCTGTCGTTTTTTCATCGTGTGTTACCCTGACTGTGGTACTCCCGTTGTAAGTTTGACATCGTCTGTCTGTTTGTGGCATCGTAGTACCCGTATTAATAAACCAATTTTGGATTAACTTCTTTTTGATTGAAAGGTGAATTTGATGGAAATTGGTCTAAGATGTCTACCGCCAAAAATTTTAGGTAGATGTTATTTTGTTCCGATTCCCTCAATACTTTTAGATTTTAATAAATTTTGATTTTGACAAAATAGTCTTAATTTTACATTTGTGGTTCGTTGTTTGTGGCTTTCTTGCGTAGAGATCTGGTCAAGCAGTCCATCACATTTAAAAAATTACTTGTTTTCAATCTTAAACCACAAGTTATTTGCTTTTTACTTTGCTTCCTTTGCATTGTATAATTGTGGTGTTCTCTCCCCTATAAATTAAGCGTTGCAAAATGATTTTTTTATCAGGCAATGGGTCAGCGAACTTTATTTCTAAAACATTTATTCTTATTTACGTCTTCGCTCGTTACTTTATACTGAACACAGATTACCCCATACCTACAGATTAAAGTTCTGTGGGTGATCTTCAAAGACCTGGCGAAGATTAGACAGGAGTACCGCATAAAATCTGACTTACTCCAAGATCGTGATCACAGGCGGCTACATTTCAGAGATATTAGGACGCTACTGGGACTATCGGGAAGAAAGTGTAGACTATTTAAAAGAAAACGATAAGTACGTGAGAAATACTAGTGGTCAACAGACCTTCACTTCGCACTCGATTATATTGGCAAACCGATTAAACTTGATCGTTATGTCATGCGATCTAGATCGCAATAGTGACATAACAATAACATATGGTAATAAAACCATTGCACTTGTTCTTGTTACTAATGTTAAAAAATATATCGTATTTTAGGAGTAAAAGCAATAATGACTCGAAATAAAGGACATATTTTTCAAAGTACCTAGTAGTTAAATTTGCTGCTACAGTGGCATATCAAAACTAATCACGTTTACCTAATTTTAACGCAGAACATTTAAAATCAAAAGCGGGCTAAAGTTAAACTGAACTCCCAGATTAAAATTTGGATCTCTGGATTTCCTAATGGAAGTTGATAAAACTGAAAAATGCCAATTAAAAAGGATGAAGGTTTGATCACAAAAAGAACCGCCCACCATCATATTGTAACTTGTAACGTTGTGAGAAAAGAGAGTCAATGTTATGAATTTAAAACAAAAGATGGTGATAGAACCTCGAGTGGCTGCGAGCCGAGACATTTGTCTCACTGAAAGTAAGGAAAGTAGACTATGCTCTTTCGGGATAAAGCTTGACTTCACCCTAAGTTTTCTACCTAGGGTCCTAAGAGTACTGTACCGTTTTATACACCACACGCAAGTCGTAACCCTATAGAATTTAAAACGTCATATTTTAGTTTGAGTCTCCGTATCTGTCGTACTCACACGATTTATTAATTCAATAAAAATACTATCTTCTTGTTTAACTAAAAAGTTCATTAGAAGTGAAAAAATAATATTCTTTAGAGGTTAAATATTTTCAAATTTGTATTAAAATTTCGCTTATCAAAGAATCGATATCAATAATAGATATCTTTTCAATCATATGAGGTTTATTTACCTTTATTTATGTTAATACGTTAACCGCTACTAGGATCTATCTTAGTATTTATATCAGAAAATCTTTAGAGTGTCTTCACCTACCTACTTATAAAGAATCTACTAAAAATAAATATTGCGCGACCTTATATTATTTTGAAAATTCAACAAGTTTTATAAGCTCATAAGTACCTTTCTTATATTTATGATCAATTTTCGATTTTTTTAGAAAGTAACTAAAACCAACCGGTTACATTTTGAAAGAAAAAAGTTTGAACCCATTTTCGTGATCTTCGCTAGCATAAATTATAATAATATTTTGATAATACAGCACCACTGACCCTGTTTTCTTGTGGTCAAATCGATCCGGAATTGAACAGTATGGCGTGCGGGGTCGAGTGGTGGCGATTCTATGCGAATGCGCTACACTTGTTATTCGAACGTCAATCGAGTACGACTGGCGACCGCGCCATAGACAACGCGAAAATCGCGCGGGACAATTGACAGATGCTCGGGTATTTTTTTTTAAAGTGATTAAATTAAGGGACGGATTTTGAGTGCAAAAAGGATTTCGATACCTACTGATATTTTCGAATGGATGATGGTTTATTGTACCTCAGAGATTGATATCGGTAAGTAATACTTGTAGTTTCTTTCTCTTCGTAAATTAGTTTAATTCTATCTCCTCTCCAGAGATGAGAAAGAATGCAAGGACTCGAAGAGGTAAATTACTTCAGTATACTGAATCTTGTATAGATAAAATTGCATTATTTTGTACTAACATATATTAATTACTACACTTAAACAAAGTAATCACTGAAAGTGATAATAAAAATTGCAATTATATATCACACTTATTATTAAAATGATGAAAATCTATATAATATACGATACATTCTATATTTTTTTATCATTGTGATTTCATAAAAAAACCTTGATATTTCTAAAGAAACCATAGTTCTCTATATTAATTTAGCCGTTAGTAAAACCGCTTTTCATGACACATTTCTAATTAAATCGGTCTATAAAATTATACTCCTAAACTGATCGACCTTCAATTATCAAGGATTTTGAAATGTCTAATCCTTAAGTCTCAATTCTCAGTTTAGATTTTTCTAATTAACCTTAAAATTTATCATCGTTGGCTAATCTTTTATTTACAAGTCCAATCTATGTATTTACGAATTTTATTTAACTTCAAACCCACACCTTTATTTACATAAGCACAATCTTAATTAAATAGGTACAAAATACTGCTTTATACCTAAAGCTTATTTTACTCTATAGTTGAATCATAGACTAAACATAAAAAATTTAAGTCGATGTCGTGTAAAAAAGAAAACAATCTAATTATATATAAACCTACCTAAATAGTTAGAAATAAAATTAACCTTTCCATTCTTTCCTGAAAAAAGAAACTGCTTTTCTTTATTTTTCTGCATTCAAGTCAGTTAATTAGTGCCATTTATAAAAAGGCCATTTAATTTTAAAAAGTCGAGAAAAAGTATGTTTTTACGTGTATACATGTATTTAACACTTATAAAACTGTAACCATAAATACCAATCTTAAAGCTATTGAAATAAGTGTTATGTTAAATAAGTATAACTGTAACACAAAACCCTACACTTTTGTAAGTATAATTAGTATCTTGTGTAAGAACGAAGAACATTATATTTAAAATCATTAATAAGGCTGATTGACGCTTAGTACATAATCAACACCGGTTGACTCTTGAGAAAGGGGATAAAGTTTTTGTATCATAAATGTCATGTTATAACTTTTTGTTAAATCATTGTTTTAAGCCACTAATTATAGTTTAACCTTTTTGTTACTTGACAAGAATTAACCTTTAACATCGCGCTTTTATAATGGATCGTAAACTTTACGAGCCATCACTAAAAGTAGCGTTATATCATGTAGAGAGACGAACTACATTTTTCTCTCTTATGCAATTAAATGATCTGTTATAGATATGTGGCGACATCTCTACGACACAGTTCCCAAAATAAAAAAAAATCACGCGACGCTATCAGTCAAAAACTGCTAAAAACAACCTCCGACACAACATCGCCTGGCGGAAGATCTTCCCTTTGGTGGCGGTCGAACCGAATCATCGCTCCCGCTATAGATATATATGTAGGTTCAGCTGTTTTTATAGATCATATTTTATCTAAAGCGATTGCCATCTGACAAATATCTGGATACGTATACCAGAAATAATGCTTGTATAAATAAACATGTGTTATATTTGTAGGCAGCTTCACAGTTAATCATGTTTAGCAAAAAAAAGGAAGTAGGTTTATAGTCATCATTCGCTTCCGAGGTTTTAAATCATATAACACTCTCTTCTCGATTGGCGATAAGTCCACCACTTTTCACTGTGAGTACTTCAGACTTTATTTCTACCTTATGCATTCAACTCCATAACTTGCAAAAGATTTTACAGAAATCCATTCACCCAAGATAAAATAGAAATTGGATGCAAAATATCTTAGACTTTGTATATTTTATCACCGATATTACGAATTAAGTTAACAACGATGTGGGATGCTCTCGGCTACGATTTTCTTATTATTGACATTTTCGCTCCGTGAGATCGCTATTTTTGTTGAGACTCCCATGAGAATTAAGTATTTATATTTACCTCACAGGTCACGCTTACAAATATGTACTCTACGTATTTCTGATTTCGTTATATGTATTTAAAGATGTAGATGTACTCGTACACTTACACACACGTAAATCGTAAATTAAATTTTACTGCGTTAATTTAACTATCGGTATAAGAGAAGGTGCCATCAGTGAGGGTTAAGGTTATGTTAAAATTTATTTATGAGAATATTAATTTAAACTATTTATTAAGTGACATTATGAGCTTTAAGCACTTATATTATTTTTTTTATTTTGATTATATTTTTTATTGATATTTCTATGGCCTGATAGAGTCAATTATAATTTCGATGACAAAAAAGTAAATAACTAATGCTGAAACAGCATATGTGAACCCACTACTTATTCTTTTAACTTTATTCACGAACGTGATAGTGAGTCATTCAAGTCAGATTCAAGTTTATAATTGTTTTAAGTTCTAGATAGATCAGGCTAGACAGAGCGTACGGTCTAAAAAAGATTTAAAGCTGCATGGTTTTATGGTGGAATTGAGATTCAAATAGTGCCAGGTTAGCCCAACGCCTACAAGCGGAATCCCAAGTTTATGAACCTATCTCTTAGTTGCCTATTACGACATCTATTGAAAATATAATGAATGGTTCTATTCTAAATATTGATTACCCCATGTTTTCAAATCGAAGCGAATTACACATGTAAATTTTAACATAGTTTTTGGTAAAGCAGAAACTAATATTATTCTTGAATTATTCGTTAATTGACACCGTATGCAGATGTTTTAGATATTTATTATGCATTTTTTTATATTTATCGAATCGTATACATCTTCCCGTTAAGATTTATTGGTATCTTAGTACATTATATCTATGAAACTTAAACTGTATAAATAAAAGGAAAAGGTGATTAACATGTGATCACCCAGTCGAAACTTCGAAATGAAAGTCGATGACATTTTCATACGTATAATCACGTCTATATCCCTTGCGGAGTAGAGAAAACCAACAGTCTTGAAAAGTTATCTGTATGAATTAAAAATCCCTAGAGTCTGAAGTAAAGGTTAATCATAACTTTATGTTAATATTATAAATTTTCAGACATAACTTTCCGAGCGGATTTAGATAAAACTGTACATTGATTTATACCTGCCTTTAAATCAGAACTACACATGCGGATTCCAGGCTCCTAAATATTGCGGCGGAGGGTGCAACAAGGTAAACGCAATGATGAGTGACATACGAGTATCAGAACAACAGGAAAGCTACGCGAGAACCTTAGTAAAATATACCTAAAGCATAGCTTAGTGCCGTGTGGTTCCCGGCACCAATAAAAAGAAGAATAGGACCACTCCATCTCTTTCCCATGGATGTCGTAAAAGGCGTCTAAGAGATAGGCTTACAAACTTGGGATTCTTTTTTAGGCGACAGGCTAGCAACCTGTCACTATTTGAATCTCAATTCTATCATTAAGCCAAATAGCTGAACGTGGCCTTTCAGTCTTTTCAAGACTGTTGGCTCTGTCTACCCCGTAAAGAATATAGACGTGATGATATTTAGAAAATCTAATAGTGTAGACCTGCCATCTACAATAACAATGTTTAAAATACTATGAGGCAAAATATCCACTTATTCAAATGAAAGGTAAGGTTGAAAGCATTTTATCTTACAATAAAATGTTAAATTCATCGTGTTATCTAAATTTTATGTTAAAACTATACGTCCGCTTGGGCTCCAAATATATTGATAACAATTTCGTGGCCACAGATATATGAATTAGATGTTTGTGTTCGTAAAGTAATATATTGGTGATCTTAATCAATTTAAATTGCTGGATAAACTAAATATAAATTAGTGAATAATATCAAAAGGTAGTTACAACTTAATTTATAGGTACATTTCATCAACTTTAGCCTTAGCATTTACTTTCAAGTCGCATTTCTCCCTCTTACTCTCTGTGTCTGTAAGTAAATAATTCGTTTATTATAATTCACATTTCTAAATGGTTTGTTTTACTCCCTTTGTTACTCATTTTTTTATTTAGGTGCCTTTTAAATCATGATTATATGATCTAAATGTTTCCATAACTTAATGACATTTCAATTTTTTTAAATAAATTGAATCTATCATTTAATAAATAAAAGAATACAAAAAATAATAATGTTTTTCCTAGTTGAAGAAATTAATTTGAATTCCACTGATTACTTACAAATGAGAGATGCCGATGATATTAAACTTTTTATTTAATTAACTATTCCACCTTAATAAAAATTTCGAAAGTCGATGTAAACGATATTAAGTAGTATCTTCTCCAAATGATATCTTGTCAATAGTGAAATATGTTATACATTTATTAACTTCTGGTTAGATTTATAAATGACAGCCATTAAGGGCCGCTGGTTTTTAAAGATTGATCAAATTAATCTTATACAAAGTACGATGATTATTTTTGTGTTAATTAGGTAGCTCTTTAGTGTTTTTGTTTTTATGTTAAAACGATAAATTTCAGCAGTTTCTTTTGCAGATATATATATATATAGTTAAAATAGCTTACGGAAAGTTTGATCAATAGAAAATGTTAATACTTAATTTTTATCACTAGAGCTAATGCATTGCTAAGGATGCGGTCAAAGCCGCTACCAAATCCATCGCTAATATAGAGTCTTCTTTGCCTCCTTCTGGCATTAGTCCCGGTTACATCTTCACCTCTCTGGAGAGGAGTCCGAGGTGAGGAAGTCAGGTTTCTTCAAAAAGAGACACCTGTCTTGCCATCGCAACATGTTGGAGAACCTAACCCGTTTTGGATCATGGTTACACATGGACTTTTGCACTCGACTGTTCATTGCATGTGTGGTATAAACATTTATCATAGAGACTATAACAAGTTTAAAAAAACGCGGTTGCATAAAGATGCAATCGTTGTATACAGTTCACAAACTTGCCGGTTCGGTATTCCGTTTCATAGAACATTGCGCAACTTTCGACAGGATTTTTATACTTGACGAGACGACTTCTACGGCGTAATGTATCACGATTATCATTTCGAAGGTTCTAGATACTCTTTTTCATCTTTTTAATGATTTCGGTTGCACCTACTACCATTATCCTTTAGGGCTCAGGACTCCCTTCCGACATTACTCCATCCACTTTGTTCGGTGTTGGACTCGCATATAGAATATTGGATTCACATATCATTTTCAACGACGTCTTGTTTATCGGTTAGTTATGGTACATGTTATTTCAAAATTAAATAATTATTTAATTCATTACCTGATCTAATCCTTTGATATAAGTGCCGTTATCAAACATACGACCTAAAGATAATATAGCTCACCCTGATATTTGAAGATTATCTATCCTTGCAGAAAAAATCTATTCGAATTTATAACGCTTTCGCATAACCTACATGCACGAACTATTTTCGTTGTCACGTGAAGTAATTATAAATAAATCTTATATAAATTAACATAGTATCACATCTCCACACTGTAATTAGGTAGGTATATCGATGGATTTGTGTAGAACAAGCTCAAGGACTAGTTATTTCTTACCTTAGATGTACAGTGTTTGTAAAACTGGGACTATTTATGACTTTCTTAAAGTTCAATTACTTGAAAATACTATTTTGATTCATTATATTTTTTTCATTATTTATCATATCTTTAAAAATCATCAACTACAGACATAATTTGTTCATTAATGTTTTATTCACTTGAAACTTTATGGAGACGAGATTTTTTTTTCAAATTGACACTTAGTTGCAAAATTTGGTTGTTCATACACCTACCCTATTACACAAATGATGTAGCACCCGCCAGTAGTAAAATAACCCCGAGGACTTCCAAAAGATATTTGGTTGTGAAGTTGAAATACTTTCAAACAATTATAGTTTACTGACATAAATGACAGAACCAAAGGCGCAAACATTAAAGATATTCCGAAGGTGAACCCCAAATACATTGGAAAGAGTCACAGAGAAAGGAGAAGATTAGAAGATTATTATGCAAGCCAGCCTTCTATTTAAATAACCTACAAAATCGTCACCCGTATGGGATCGACAAAGCAAACAGTCTCGAAAATGTTGAAACGTTCAGTTAGATAGCTGAGACTCAGATAGATAGATAAAGATAGATTGCTAGCCCATCGCGTAAAAGAGGAACCTCAAGCTTATTAGCCTTTTCCATTGAATGACTTTCACAATTGCATTATATTAACTTTAACATTATTTGTGAATGTTTTAGAGCCACTGTCTTAGCGGGAATAGATAACAGTAATACAGAATTACGCCCGGTCCACAAGATAATTCTGTTGTTAAGCTCACGTCCAAGCCTTATGCAATCAGCTGATTTGCTTGAAAATACGGAAACATAGTTATGACGGACATATACATACATATCTAATAAATATGTTAAAATATCTGCGTGCATAATTTTTTCCAAGTATCTTCCGATATTGCAAAATATTTTTTATTTGAAACTCAAATCTGTGACACAGAATCCAAAATTCAAAGCAATAAAAATTGATTTTTTATTTAATTAAATTGGGAGATCTTTTGTGCATACTGAAATGTTATTGAATATATGTTAATGAAAATAAGAATAAAAAAAATTCAGCATCGATTTGTATTACTATCACTTTTGACTTGTGTATATTAAGGTACCTAAGTATATATATTTTTGTACCCATCCTATTATATGGCGAAATCATTTAAAGTCTCTTTTTATGTGCATTTAAATGTCGTTTTCAGTTGACCCCGTGTGGTGAAAGGGCTATTTCTTGAAAGCTAAGGATTTCCCAATAGTGAGAGAGCAAATTGCAAACTTGGGATGTTCAGTTTAAGTAGGCTGGTCAAGGTTTCGATACATTTTTTCGTAAATTGCAATACTTTACCAATCGTATGATATTTTTTGTTATATTAAATAGCGCAATAATGAAAAAGGTTGACCCCGAAATAATGAAAGTAGATACGTTATTATTAAAATAAATGAAAAGAAATAAACCCATATTCGATAATGATTTCACAGCTGCCTGAATATGCAAAGTTCCTCACGTTCATATTTCTTACTATATATGAGCATCCTTTAATAATCAAACTGTAAAAATATCTTTAATGTACGTAATTCAGGAAAGAGTCGTTTCGTAGTCGCGAAAGGATTTGAATCGTGAATCAATATTTTAGTCGGGACTCTATAAAAGCGCCCAGGAAATGCCTATTTCTTACTTATAAAACAATGATCGTTTAGATAAATTCTTAGACAAAAGACCGGAAAATTTCTATTATGAAATTACTTATTATATATATATATTATAATTAGTAAATTACTATTATAATAAAATTGTATTCATTGTTTAAATTGTAGTAATTTAGCGGTCTGTTGTCTAAGAATTTGTGGAAGAAAGTTTATTTTTATCGGTGTAATTATTATTACTAATTGAGAGAGAACATCGTGAGGAAAACAGCACTTTCAGACAACCAAAACCATGACGTATGTTTTTTCTTTAGGTACTTAAAATCACACCTCTTTTCGGAGGGGTAGGCAGAGACTAAATCTAAACACTTGGTACGTTCCCTGAATACTTTCGCTCATCCATAATCATTCTTTTCAGTTCAGAGTATTAATTATAATGTAGAATATAGAAATATGCTTCTACCTTTTAAAGAACTTGTCACACATTCCAACCCCGCTTCCATTCCAATATAAATTAATATGCACTTACATATTATAACGACATTGACGTCATAAAAATTAACATTTTGTTACACGTGCTAACTGGAACAAATTTATGGTAATGTAAAACGGTGTTTTGATTTATGAAAGGTCGCAGAGTGAAAACTTTAGGTCAAATATCACTAAACTCGGTTGTGGTTATGTATTTTGTCAGTGTATTATCGCATTACTTTAATGTGATTGGGGAATAATTTTTTTTCAATAAAAGTCTAATGCTAGTTCTTTGAGTAGTATTTTTCTCTTAGTAGTATTCTTCTCTTCTATTTGAAGACACAATCGCGGGAATTGAGAAGAGAAAAAGAGATTGATAGATTTACTAGCTGACAGTTAGAAGGACAGACAAACACACTGGATGGAAAAATAAATAAAGAAATAAAGTGTTAGCATTAGACCACAAAAAAATCATTATAGTTTTTAAATGGTATTATACTTACTGTAAGATATGGAGGAGAGCCTCCTAACAAAAGTATTACTATGCTTAAAAGGGAGGCTCCGAGCAATCAGTGAGTTCATGTTATATTGTCTGAAATAATAAATTTTATTACTATTGTATGTAAGAGTTTATTAATTTAAAAAAGTCCAGCATGGAAGCTTGCACTTAATAAAACTTTCATATTGCTTATCATCCCCCCTTTCTGTCGCTTAGGGTATCTAAAAAGATGACAAGACAGAGTAGTTAATATACCTTGTCAAGCTTTCTGAATAGACCCTCATGTTTTCATTGATATAATGTGAATTTCAATAACACAGTTCAACAAAATGATCGATTAATAATTATTCGACACCCACATTCATCTCACGATCATTTTATTGACACCGATGATACGCAAGACATATTCATGTTTCTTGATGACTTTGCTTGCCGCAAATTGTCAACATTTACTGTTAATTATACTGAAACTGTATAAATGCACATACTATATCTCACATTCAATGATTGAAAGCAAGCATTATTATTCAATTAAGGTTGCGTATGTACAGTCAACAGCATATCAATATATCCGAATTCATTGAGAATTTCCTTCTTTCACCGCGTCTTAAAGTTCCGTGCAGGGTAACTTGACTAGGCCGTTGACTGTACGTTATGACATGTTCCAGTTTAACGTGAAAACCACATTTAGGTTCGATTGATATGTCATAGAATAAGGCTGTCGACTTTTTGTTGGGAAACGAAATGCCCTGTGATTTGTGCATTATTATATTTTACAAATTCTCAGTTCTTTACTCATCAAATAAATTAATGTAACATAAATTAATAAGCATTATTGAACACTTTCCGGAGAAGTGAAGATGCAACCAGGACTAACGCCAGGAGGAAGAATATTCGAAGAAACTACTTATTAGTCTCTATCAATATTGAATAAATAAACATAAAAAAATCACGGCCTCCCTTTAAAACGGTAGGCAGAGACTACAATTGCAATCAACAAAAACTTTTAAATATAGACAAGTATCACAATGTTTAATGTATGAGGATTCTATTTCAATGATAAAGCACCGTAACAAATCTACCTTAGTAAACTACTTTCCAAACTTCCGAACGGGAATTGACTACTTTTAGCGTCACTTTATAGCGATATTAAGAAGCATCCGTAAATTGGCTCTTAGACGGCAAAATATAGAAAGTATGGAATATTTACTTCCACGATTACTAACTGAAATATATATTTCACATTACCCTAATTTTTATACAAATTTTCCTTAAAGATCATGTAACATATAAAATGTAGGTATGTTTAAGTGAGTTTACGAGGTGCCAGGGATTAGTATATGTCGTAATGTTGTTATAAGTATGTTATAATATAATTAAGTATAAGAAACACAAATATCACACTTGCTCAACTATAATTGGAGATTGTTTCCGGAAGTAAACGCTTTTTTATAGAATAACAGTTAGGGTCTTTCTGCTATGTGAAACTTCGCCCATGTTCATTTAATCGATTCGATTTAGAGCAATTTTGTTTCTTGGAATCTTCCCGCTACTTATTTCCTTTTTGGTTGGCCTTGTCGCTGAGGGGACACGTCGTTGTTGCGTAATATTGAACACCAACCGTGGTTGACACGGGATTCAGATCATTCACTGTGTATTTAAATTTCTTAACTTACAAAATGTGTGGCGAATTCATATGTAGCGTACCTTTAGCGATTGAAGTTTCTTACTGTTAGTTTTGCAAAAAAAAAAAAGACAATTAGTGTACGTCATCCTGTTCATTTCTACCCTCGATTTTTGTAATCTCTTAATTTATTTTCATTTCTCTTCTGTGTTATTTTTAATTTATATTTTTAAAGGTAATTTACATTATACTCGTAGCATCATTGAACTTTGACCGTAAATTAAATTAAACGAAAAACAGCATAACATTTTACAATTTATCAATTGTAAATCTATTGAAAGCTCATCAAATATACCTTGCTACCGACGAAGAGATGGTTTAAATGTGTTAAAATTGATAAGACTCGTTTGTAATAATGAGACGTATTAGATATATTATTGTATTAGAGTACTTTTAAAATTAATGCTTTGTTGATACTACATTTATAGTGCTATGCAAATTGCTTATCATATTGGTTATGTAGCATGTAATGAATAAAAAAAGCAATTCTCATAAAAAGGTGTCACCCAAAAATAAGTGAAATAAAAGTATCGTAACTAACCACCAAAAAGAAAAGGCTTTCCCATAATTTATTTTAATTTCTTCTAGTTACGTTTCTCATTAGGTATTATTTATAAGTTATTTAAAAAATCACAACCTGTTATTTTAATTTATTAAATTACTCATATAAACACCTGTTTAATCGTTTGTCACAACAAAGATGTTAAGCGATTGTGTCAAAAACAATATAAAAACCATAAAACAGAACTGACTTATCAAATTGATAGTATCCGAATATCAACGCGCCGGCGAGGGCCCAGAATGAGCTAATAAAACACGAGACGTAATAGCCATGTCTGTTTATTGATTATCTGATTAGTTTATAGCTTCTTTTTCGTTGATACGTCCATTTGTATTCGGAATGGAGTTTGATTAGGATTTATGGGAAACCGAACAAACGATCGGACGTCTTTGATAAAAGTCCGCCATTTATAAGTAGTTTGTTTTTTTTTTCTAGTTATCTTTAAGATTTATATATGGATAAGTTGGTAGATAAACTACCCTTTGCCCGCTTCGCTTCGATTTTGTCCTGTTTTACTGAAGAGAAGAAGCCTTCCCTTTCACCCCTCTCTGAATTTTCCATAGTATAAAAATAAAACCATATATATTAGTAGGTATCTTCCACAGGGTCTTCAATTTTTTTATTGTTCTAAGGTGATTCATAATTTAAATACATACTAGAAAAACCAAAAACTGACTCCAATCATAATTATAAAGAGGGAAATAAATTACATATTAAAATTACCAGTAACATACCTTACCTTTTTACCTACTTTCATAGCGATACATGTACTTCGGACTTAACACTTAATAAGTATACTTGTCTTTTATAAGTATACAGGTATGGGTGATTAAATAAAAAGACGTTATCTTGTACTTAATCGTCGTTTCTAGCAACAAAATTAATAATTCTAAATATAAAGTACTAAAATACAAAATTTTTAAAAAGTGGCTAAAATTGAATCCGTAAAACGGGTTTCTTTCTAATGCTATGAATAATTAATTTACAGCTTAAAGTAAAACTTCGAAAGTGTATTAAAATAACGATTTTCTCTCGCATATTTTTATTTAATGAATGTATCGATTGCTGTGTAGATTTCGTTCCAGTTTTTTTTTTATACAGATTTTGTTTAATGTTTGTCTACTCGTTGATGTCTTTTACTCTGACAAATGAATTACAATTTTATGCCATAATGGTTCCTAGAAAAAAATAAAATATATAAATAAATTTGCTAAGTATGTAATCGTGAAAACTACATCAAATTCCGTTTCATGGTAAAGCTAAGAAACAGACATAGGTGATGATTAACACGGCATGTGAATGAAATTATTTTCTAATCCTTAAAGTAATCCGAATAAATAGTTTTCAAAGGGTAAATACTAAGTACTAGGTACCTTTAATAATTTTATAATCCTTTTGACTGAAGACTTATAAGGTTTATATCTATAAATTCTATCCGTGCTAACCCAAGGCGATTCGCTAGTATGTAAATAAATATTCCTTTATACTTAATAATTTATCACATAAAATTTATGTCGCATAAAGAATCTAGTAATTTATCTTTCAATTGGTTATATTAACAAAAGTTTAAAATGTTTTTGTTGTATAGACATGATTATGTATGTCATTTTTCTATATATTCAATCTAAAAAAAACCAATTCAATCTAATAAATAAAAAAAACATCCGCTAAGCGTTGATACCTTAGACACATTTGGTTAGTGAGTTCATTCAAAAATATGTGAAGTTTATTGCCTTCGTAGGCACGCCGCCAGTGGCGATAGATTTTATGGATTTTTACTAATAAATATGAAATAGGATTATTTACCTATCGCAATTTTAGCACTACCTTAGAAGAAATAAATATTTGAAATACATTTATTTTTATTGTATGTCATAATCAGAGGTCCTTGCCTGTGGGTTGAAAAGTTATTTAAAAATAAAAAAGGAATTTTCTTTAAAAAATTTATAAAATAAGGGAAAAATCCTTTATGCAGTGTATTATTCCTAAGATTTATTCTCAAACAGTGAAAGTAAGACATTTTGAGTATGAATATCCAAATGTTTTATTATTAACCCTTAAATGGATAATGTTGTTTTTAAACAACATACTAAACATCACAGATAAAATTGACCTTCTAATTATGTTTTGTTATTTTTGACAACTAGTTCTTATTTCTGAACGAATTTTGTACTTTCTTTAATGTTGACACTATCCAATATTTTTATGCATCTGAAAAAAAGGTAATGTCAAATGTCACTTTGAAGAAAAGTTTTCTAGTGGCGCGAAACTAAATTTTGTAGCTGTGTTCGGACTTTGATAAAATATATTGTAAGTATAAAACATATTTTTATTTGCTTGATTATATCTTCAATTGCATGTTTATGTAGTAAAACATTGAAAATAACTTGATGCTACTGTTGAATAAGGCGAAATATGGTATGTTGTAGGAAAACTACAATGCGCATTGCCTGCTAAATAAACGCATGTTTGGTGAAGGATTTTTATTTTGCTTTTCAGCATGCCGCGATTACTAGAAAGCGAAATTACAAAGTATTTAGAAACTCTTGAAGATTCAGAAGACGGCTTAGACGGGTCAGACTCCGAAGTAGAGGCTGAAGGTCACTATTATCAAACAGCTCGAGATGTTCTTCGAGACCTTGAAAATAGTGATGAAGGTGAGAATGCCCAGTCTGATAAAGTGGATGCTGATCCTCCTCTTGTCATCGACAATGATGAAAATATGCCAGACCCTCCTATTTTGGAAGCCGAAGAAGCAGCACCCCAGAGTAGATCACAAGGGATTTCTAAACGACCTCTGGTTTGGCGAAAACGGAATCTTGTTACTGCTGAAGACAGCCTTATTTTTAGGGGAGAAACTCAGATACCGGAAGCATTTTCTCACAGAAGGAATTTTCTCACTGGGAACAGTAAGAGTTAACCGATTGAGAAACTGCAAATTGCCTGAAAAAAACACTATAATGAAAAAGAACGTACCCAGAGGATTCTATGAGGAAAACGTGGCGACTGTGGATGATATTGACGTAAGTGCTGTTGTGTGGAAAGATAACAAGCCCGTTAACCTTCTTTCCACTTACGTAGGAGCAGAACCAGCAACCACAGTCACACACTTTGATAAATCGAAGAAAGAGAGAGTTGCTATTCTATGCCCCAAAGTAATCAAGGAGTACAATGCCCACATGGGAGGCGTGGACTTATTAGACTCATTTATAGGTCGTTATCACATCACAATCAAGAGCCGCAAGTGGACGATGCGCTTATTTTATCATTTCCTGGACCTCGCAGTTATAAATTCATGGGTTATGTTCAAGAAGGTAAATAATATGAAAGGAAATGATCAACTTCTCAATTTGGGTCCATTCAGGCTAGAACTTGCTGAAACCCTCTGCAAATTGGGTCTACCTGCAAATGGCGCTAAACGTGGTCGACCTAGTCGGAGCACAATACAAAGAGAACTTGTAATGAAGAAGTTCCGTGGACCAGCTCAAGCAATTCCTTTGAAAGACGTCAGATTAGATCAGACATGTCATTGGGCAGTTTGGCTGGATAAGCAGCAGAGGTGCAAATTCCCGAAATGTTCAGGCTTTATATTTAAAATGTGCCAAAAATGTCGTGTATCTTTATGTGATACGAAAAAAAGCAATTGTTTTTATAAATATCATAATGAAGAATAAATAAATACATTTCAAAAACAATATCCACTCTTATTTTTATCCATACTTGCAAAACATCAATGAATGCGCAATGTTGTTTATAAACAACACTCACATTATTGCAAAAAAAGTATAGTAAATTCATGTCTAGATTTTTTTACTAATTTTTCCTAGACAGTAATACACGTCTTTTACACAAATATATTTTTTTAAAACGTGAAAAAAAAATCATCCATTTAAGGGTTAAGGTAAAAGTTCATTAATCCTTATTAACTTTCAGATGAACCCGTGAACAGCGCCACGCCTTCCGTTCAGTACCAAAAATAATGGACGAAAGGCATAAGAAAAAAGAAAAAATGACGCCCACAGGTTAAAATTGAAATAAGAACAGATGAATGCACGACTTGGTTTGATAATCTTCCAAAAGATGGCACTAGCATTGCTGTTGATTATGGTGACGAGCGCTTTTAGCGCTTCGACTAATGTCGGAGAGATGGCGCTAGCTAACGTTACGCGGCTTGCTTCAGGCGATATTTTTTCGCTTGTTGGTAAGTTTATTGTTTCAGTACTTTAAATTTTTCTTTCCAGTTGCTTTTCCAAACAAAAACTTTGCTAATTCAACATCTTTAATGAAAAGTATTTTGCAGAATCTGAGTAACGTGTGGTTCTCGGCACTTATAAACAGTAAACCTCCCAACTCCATCTATTTTTTAATTATGTCGAAGGTGGCGACTAAGAGAATATGAACTTTTTAGACCATATTCAATAACATTAATCCAAATAAGATAATCATAATGTGGGGATATACTACGTGTAGCGGGAGCTGAAGATTCGGGTTTGACTTCCACCAAAGGGAAAATCTTCCGCCAGGATAGGTGTGATGCGTGGGGAACCGTGGCTCTGATGTTGAGTCGGAGGTTGTATTTATGTTCCAGTCCGTTAAATTTTTGTAATCGCAATTTAGACTCTTTGCTGCTATCGCTTCGCGTCATTTTCTTCGCTATGATGAGTGTTTAAAATAATTAAAAAAAAAACAATATTTTCTTTTATTTCCAGGCACAGATTGCGGACCGACGCGCTGCATGGAGGTGTCGCACGGCACCGCCCTAGCAGCGATGGGCGGCGACGGGTGCACGTGCAAGTGCCGACGGGAAACCCCCGCTTTTAGGGAGGACCAGCGGATTTGTATCAACCGGGTGGATGGTATGTTATCTGATGATGATGACTAGATCATAAAAGCCAATTCACATTTTTCATAAAAATTTTTGCCTAAAAAAGAATCCCAAGTTTGTAAGCCTATCCCTTAGTCGCCTTTTACGACATCCATGGGAAAAAGATGGAGTCCTATTCTTTTTTGTATTGGTGCCGGGAGCCACACGGCATTTAGTTATATTTGCCCAATAAATCGCTTGCTATATTATTAATTTAAAATTTTATGCACTTAAAATGTAGAACACATGGACTTATATCCACAAGGCATTCTCTGCCAGTCGAACCTTGGGACCAAACTTAGATATTATGACATATGAGATATCTTTCATTATTTTCGTTTTTGTTTATGATGAAATGATTTAATTCAAATTCGGGCAGCACTGCGCTGTTGAAAAATGTAAAATGGCTCTAGGAGCAGTCAACAGGACATTAACCTACTCAAAATACTTACAAATTCGCCTCAAATAATAATGCGTCGTCACATAGAGTTCCATGGAGGGTAACTTGATACGCGGTTGAGTGTACTACGAACCCCAAACTTAAATATAAGTTGCCCATTTAACTGACAAGGGAATTCTTATAAAATTCGCTTTTTAAAAGTTGTGTCCGTCAATGAAGGACCCACAGTAGAAGTTTGAATCAAGTAGCCGTTGGAGAGTAGAGAAGTAGAAGTCAATGGATACCTCGCGACTCAAAATTCTCAACTTCAACCTAGAAATTTTGAACAGATTATGGAAGTAAAGTGACCAAAACACACAAAATTAAAATGGCTTTTACTTTTTGCATTTTCAAAAATAATTTCTAAGAAAGTGTGTTTAAAAATCAAAACAGTGATCATGAGTAATATTTGTAATTTTGGATATAATAAACGCAGATTTAGGTACATATTTGTTTAGACGCAACGCAATGTACTTATTTGTACCTCTATAGGTACAAAACAACAATAATCATTATATTAGATGAAAATCACAGATCTGACATGATCGTTTGATCCTAATAGCAATCAGAATAATGACTTGCTAGCCTCAATTTGAATAATGATGACATCAATTATCCTAATAAGTATAGTCTAGACTTCAGAGGTTAGGGTCAAAATCTGAATGAGCCATTTCTATGCAACCTACTTGTAACGCTTTAATTCATCGTTAAAACAAATATTTGCTTACTATTCCACTGCATAGAAACAAGTTTTAAGATATGAGGTGTAGATTAAATAAATGATACTAAATGACTTACAATTTTTTATGCAAAGTTTTGTGGGAATTTTATGAAGTTAGGTACGTAGTTAAAAGTAGGATTTTGTGTATTTTAAAAATACTCGATTCTTTTGCTTATTTGTATATATTATACTAAGTAACGTAAGTATACTATTTGGGTAGGTATGTGTATATTGAATCATATCAAAATTAACATTGTGTTATATTATCCATTGTTCACAGAATGTTCTATGGCTACGTTCGGGCGCGGCGCAACAAAACCACAAATTCCCTTTGTTTTTCTTCCTCTAAAGGGACAGATTGTGTATCCTTCTAAAGAAATAATATTTACAGGTAAGATAAAAATATATAAGAAATAAAAAAATATATTCCGATACCGGGAATCGAACCCGAGCCTCCTGGGTGAGAGCCAGGTATCCTAGCCACTAGACCATATCGGATATGTAACTTCTGGCGAAATTATGAATTCACTAGTAGTAGACATGTGCATTCTGTAATGGATTAGATTTATTATTTTTAGATTTTCGTGTTCGTGTCTAATGAAAAGTCAAAATCAGACTTAAACCAGTCTGATTATAACTATATTGAGTTTGTAGCTAATTTCTACATTTGTCTGATGGAAGACTTGAAGTAGGTAGAAGACGACTCGAATTCCCTGATACCCATCAGGTAAAATAACTACTTAACTGATAAATCGTTACTGATAGGTATTAGAATGCTATGTGCGCATAAAAAATATTTTTACAAAAACAAAAAAAACATTAATTATTATGTTCTACATGATATTATTTTTTAGGAATGCTAAATGAACATAACAGATCAATTTTATTGCACAAATTTTTGAAGTTATTTGTAATTCCTTTTTCTAAATCATAAATTATTATTTGAAGAAGTAAAAGACGCGGTATGCGGCGTGGTCAGCGCCCAGTACTTGTCCCCGTCGGGATGGGTGACCCTGAGGGATGTGATCGACAACGACGTGCCCTTCAGCGTGTACCGTGATGAGGGCAGCACCTTCTTGCAGGTAATTAATATCAAAAAAAAAATTATATACAAACATATCATCTTATTAGAGTTACGAAAATGGATAAAGCGAAAAAGAGATCGTAGTAGCGATAAGTCTATTACTTCGTCCTACCTATGTATGTATAATATCACGTCTATTTCCCTTGCAGGGTAGACAGAGCCAATAGTCAACAACTTTTGTCTTTATCCTTAGTCCCTTAACACAAGTCTCGAGTTTACTTTGTTTCATCTTTGGGGCTAGATAAATCTGTGTACATAATTTGTTCCGTAGATATTTTTAATTTAATAACATAAGCAATATTTTTTATACTAGGTATCAACAAGTTTTTACTATCGCCCCACACTCGTCGAATGATATCGCACAACTCTGATAACATTTATACATGTAATTATTTTAACATATTTATAGGATGTTTAATAAGAAGAAATTAAAATTCCAACCTAATAATGGATTAATTAAAAGGCAAAATAATGTATTTTTGTGTATCTTTTAAAGATCGTTATTAAGGGCAGGGCATTTAAAATGCGAGTTCGATGATTTCAGAACATTTGTAAAGACCAACTGTGATATTGGAAATTACTGATGTTGGTTTTAAAAAATTAAAATTTCCCTTACAGTAGCTATTAAAATTATACTACCTACAAACATACTAATAAAATTCATCGTTATTCAATTAAATAAGTCTTACATTAAATTATAACAGTTATACTGTAGGTACCTACTTACAGTTATTTGATCAGATCATATTACGAGTGCAAACTATTAATCGTGGTTAATTAATCGATATACATACCTTCTTATTATAGGACTTTCGACTGATTTCAGTGTTTGAACTGTCTAAATTTATTAAATTCGCTTCGCAAAGCAGACATGTATAGCATATCAACATTATATTCAAAATGATTTTTTTTTAATTCAGATAAGCCGTCCTTTTCGGAGCAGACAGACTAATGCGCTGAAGGACATTACTGGTTCATTACTGGCTTTGCAAATAGTAATACCATGTCGCCTCACACAGCTACCTTGTCCTATTCCAAGCCAGATTGTGAACGACATGTGTTGTTTATCAAAACGACTCGTTTTACCTGCCTCCCATCCTGATAACAGCTCCTTGGAGTCATTTCAAGACACTATATTAAGATATTATCGTTAAAGTTAGGAATTACATTTATACTTGGAAATGACAAGGATATGTGTAGTAGCTGGAAAGCCATTTTATTGCACGGGTGGTACAGTTTTCGCCTCGTATGTTACGGTATTTTTGAAAACAGTAAACAACGTTTGTGCTCTGATTTACTCTTCTGACGTCTAATAATAGGCTTTGCTTCAATTGGACTTTATTGCGAAAGAATAAGGGTGAGAATGTGGATATGCATATTTTTATATCGTTGGCACGCGCCTCCATAAAGCTACCAGCAATAAGCATAATCCATTGAACGCATAAACATTGCTGTCGCCACATACCGCCCAAGAATTAACGTGTATATCGGAATCCAGTTTTGTCGAATCTTTTATAGCTCGTGCCGGCTATTGAGATGCAGATAACATTAAAATCTTCCCCGAGCAATATTTTGTTAATGTAATTATATTTACGCTGCTCGGAACCGAGTGATAGCGGAGGTTGATACACGTGCAAGTAGTAAAATTGATAATGATATACTTACGCTTGAATGTTAAGAATATTAGGCAGTCATTAAAATATTATTCAAATAAGTATGGCCCTTTATTGGTATCTTTTTCTAAGGGTTGAAGATTTTCTAAGTAGATTTTAATAGTAGTAAATATTATTACATTAACAACAAGGATTTGTGTTTTAATTTTACTTATAAATTACTTACTTCAAAACAGTTACTCGTGGGTTGATATAAAATGGTTAATCTATGATTTCTGTACGTAAACGATACTCGAAATACGAAACAATATTGTAGTAGGAAACATTTTACACTATAGGTAATGATTATCTATTCACGGTATACTTGCCCATAACAAGAGTATGAGAGAACAAGTAGTAGCTACTTCAAATTAAGTTAATGATAAAGATCTGTGTCTTTCTGAGGTGTTTCCGTTAATTTCATTAAAAACGAAACATTCTTAATTAAAATCGTAACGACATCCATATTTTTGAATTGATGGGGTTTCTCATAAACATCAGGATCATATATTTATTATTCCAATATAAATTGGGTCTGCAACGGAATACGAATTATGAGATTAAAATCTCTGAAAATATTTTACCGGCATTGAGCTGCGTTTGAAACATTGTCGAAAATCTTAGCAGTAGCGGTCTTGTTGCTTGCGTTTACTCGAAATGCAACAATTTTGATGCAGTTTCGAGATAAAAACGAAGGCGTCAAAGACGCAATTTGTAAACCCGCCGAAATGGCCGGAATTCCGATTTGTTTACACTGATAAATTACAAGACAAATTATCTGTAAGAAGCTTTGCCGACGACGTTATGTTAACAAATGTACAAACTTTTGATACTGATAAGTGGACAGCAGGGCTTGGTGATCTTACGTCCGCGACAAATATAGATCTTGTAGATTTAAACAAATATTATGTAGCGCGTCATGAACATGATGGTACCTAGAGATATAATTTTACTGGTGTAACTACTTTATTTATGGGAAATAGGCATGGCTTTTGATAAAAGTACTTAATAAAAATCAATTGTATCAGTAGTTGTATAAAGATTTGTTTCCTTAGTGGCGTGGGTCATCAGCTCTCCACAGCAGACTAGAAGGTCGCTTGATCGTCGCTCACGTGCTGTGTTCCACTCCAGAGCAGCAAGTTGCTTCCTCCTGCGCTGCTTTTCGGATAGCTGGCGCGTCACACAGCTCCTTGCTAGGTAAGGCGTAATTATTTAATATACCTAATATATAAAAATGACGCAATCTTCCCTTAAGGAGTAAACGGATAGCTGATAGGCAATACAGAAGGCTACGTTTTGCTTAATAACGGAAGTGTTCGCCTAAAAGAAGAAAGATAATAATGTTAACATAAAAAATAGTGATCACGGTCAGGTTAGAGGGTAAGATCTTAAAAGTTAATGCTAGGATTATTAACATTATCAAAGAAACTCAGGATTTGCTATCCAATTTACAGATTCGATGTTGTATTGGAAAAAAAAATACTTTATACAACACTCTTTTTTCCTTTCTCAGATGTTCGCTCGATTCCTTTTCATGCCGGGGAAACAGTTACTCCAGAACCAACTCAGAGCCAAGGTCTAAGCGTGCTGGAATCTTTGGCAATCGGAGTATGCGCTCTAATGTTGATATTTATATACGCGGCAGGAATTATCTTCTACGTACACTATAAACAGAGACAGAAGCGCAGAGAAAAAGATCCTGAGGGCGGCAACTCTATGGATAATGGATCTATGGATTCTAGAATTGATAATATGGATAATGTGGTAAGTATGACTTATATTTTTTGAAATTGCTACAGTGTTGAAACTGAACTACTCTTCAAAGTATATTTTTATTTTTCATTTTCAGCAGCTCAAGACTAATCCATTATTGAGCATGGGAAATATAAATTCAGGCTTCTGTCATGACTCAGGCTTATCTGATGTCAGCGAGCGTACCGAAGAAACTCTCGACTCGTCACCAAAAAATTCACAAAAGGTAACTTTTTCATACATACCTACATATGGTCATGCCTTTATTTCAAAGTAGACATAACCAACAGTTTAGCTCTATGGCTTTTTTAATGTTATTGAGATTCTAATAGTGGCTAGCCCATCGCTTACTAGAGGAATCCCAAGTTTGTAAGCCTATCCTTGTTCGCCTTTTACGACATCAATTGGAAATATATAAGGTAATTTTATTCTAAAGTGCCGGACAACACATGGCATAATAAATCAATATTTTAGTTTCAGAAACCAAACTCAAAGGTCATAGCAGCAATGGTTCATAACCGTCGGAAGAAACCAACGAGACCTTCAATAAAAGCGTCAACAACTCCTGAGAGAATCACTGAAAGACTTCAACGGCGATCTGCTTCCCCTGATACCTTAGAAAGGGCACCACACTCAGACCTGTCGATAGTGGATTGTAGCTTAGAAGGCAATTCAGTCGCAAGACAACCATTCCAGTCGTCTAACGGTGAGCCGGCGTTGCGGAAGAAGCTTTATTTCAATCCACTCTTCTTTGAAACTGAACATTTGAAGGTAATGTTAGGTTCACTGCAAATGCGAGATTAACTTTGTCTTTTTTTTTTGAGATTTTTGAATGACCTATATTTTATTTCTATTTCAGAATCCTCCACCAGCAGCCATTGAATTTTTGATGAAAATAAGAGAAGTGATGTCTATAGCCAAAGATAAAATGACTTCGAAAAGGTTCATTCCTATGTTATCAGATATTCCTGAAGAGGACCTTTACCATTCCATAGATCTTGGCTGGGATATACCTTGTGCTCGCCGTGGTCGAAGATTTAGTGCAATAAGCTTGAAACAAGAGAACAGTAGGAGAGCTATTCATTGCGGTGGATGTCCTGGATGTGACAGTAACGTTAAAAACAAAGCTATTTCATTAACAAGATCAAATTCATGTAAAACGTGTGTTAGTGACGATTATAAACAGAAAATTGTTAGAAAATGGCTAGATGAGGTGCCATCTCCTACGTCCTCAATAAAACCTCTAAAATCTGTAGCTAAAGTAAGTGGAACTCCAAGAATTTTGGATACAATACAGAAGAATGAAATTCGAACTTGTTCTGAAGAACGTGTAAGAAATGAAAAAAAGAGCCCAACCACACCAGAAACTAAACCAAAACAACGAGATGAACAAAAAGAAGAAAAAGGTGAAATAAAAGGAATGAATGATTCTAAAAAAGCAGATATTACAAAACACAACATTACTACAAATTCTGAAAATAATATTAAGTCAGATGTTAACTCTCCCATAACTTCTACAAAAATACATGATAAGAAAAGTCCATCGAATCATATATCCAGACGTATCAGAAAAAAATTACCTCCGCCTCCACCACCTCCAGTTGATCCACCAGAGACTATGAAAGAAGACGAAGAAGTACCAATTCTTCCTGAAGTCAAACTTAAAATGGAGGCAGTAATTAGAGAACTCAATAAATGTCGTCGAACTGAACCGAAAGAGCTTAAAGAACCACAAATGGAATCTGTCACACCAATCGCGCCCAAAATCGTTATACCAGTTGTTGCAGCAGATTCTCATTATTATAGTGATGACAACATGCTTACTGATAAACGTAAAAAAGAACAATTTATTCGTAAAGACATTGAAATAGACAGTTTAGACAGAAGTATGATCCAAAAACAACGCAGATTTTCTTTGGCATGTGGCCCGGAATTAAATCACCGAAATTTAGTTGAATTTCAGCAAAATTTGCCCGTGGCTCGTGGCAGACTCACAAGTAGTTGGCGAGATTTAAAGAAAGAAATAAATGATTATCATGATCCTATAGAAATATTGCAACCACGTTTCCAGAATCGTAGTGAGATATTAATAAACAGCAATGAACCGATATACGATAATATATCAAGCCTGGGACCATTAACTATAAAAGTCAGTGGCTCTCCCATAGAAAATAGACGTAATAAAGAGTATGAAGATTTTGATCCTGATACTCTTGATAGAAAGCCAAAACGCGAAGCTAACAAGCGAGTAGAGAAAATTCTTTTAAAGTCTGGTGGCAGTTTTAAGTTTAAAGTAACAGCTCCAAATGAAAATGACAACCAACTCTCTTCTACTACAGCTATGCAGAGCCCTCCAGAAGAAATCTTTAATAGGAAAATTGGTAGTCTGAGACAAATATATGAAATGAAGACAAAGGCACAAAATAATGAATTGAAATTGTATAATAGGCGTGGTAGTTTACCTTACAATCATGATGTTGCAAGTTTTGTAAAGTCTTTAAAGACTCCAGACTTAATACGACAACTTGAGAGTCCAAGAGATCCCAAACCACCCATACCACCAAAACAACGAAGAGGTTCTGAATCATCACCCAAATTCTCCCATTCATTTAGAGATAGTCCATCGGGCGAAAGACGGCGTACTTCGGAAGAAAGAGATCGTTTTCCTTCATACGCAAGAGCAGAAAACATAAATGCACGTCGGTCAGGCAGACGATCTGCTCGAACCAGGTCTAGAAGAACTGATTTGAGAAAACTGTATCGAACTGAAGATTCTGGATACATGAGTACAGATTCAAATGAATCTAAACGAAGAGCTAAGTACTTGATGCAATTGAGGCCCAAAATTATTCCGGAGCCAGTTTCAGTTACAAGGTCAATAATACGAACACCAATATTACCAATGGAATCAGACACAGATGATTTGGAATCAATCTGCGACGGACGAAGTGAATCAGGCGGCGAGAGTGTTGAAACGGATTCAGTGTTTTTTGGAAACTTTGATGATACAAAGGAAATGTTTGCTGAATTAGGCCTAGGTTACGAATTGCACAGAAAGATCACTCAAGGCCATGAACAGATCGATTCAGGATTTATGGGCGAGACAAACATAATTCTAAGTGGCGATAGCGACTCGGAACATAGGAGCGTTATCTCCATTATAACTGGGCGAGATGGCCGCGCGTCTGCAGCGTCCATTACCAAATTAGATGATCCGCCATATATTCATTCCGTCGAATGTTAAAATATAGTAGTTATTTAATGATAATTTGTAAATACATGACATGACTGCCAAATTGTTGAGATTGCCATTGAAAAGTTGTATAGATTTTACAATCCTGTTATTACTAAAGCTTTGTAATTTTTTATTCAAATTGCTCAATACTTAACTCTTATATGATTTTCTATAGTTAAATTAAAGTTGTTATTATATCGATGTTAATTATTGCTTAGACTATGTAAGTTTCAACAAAAGTCACCAAATTTTACCTCAATAAAAACATGATTTATCATTTAAAGTTTTGGGACACAGTTAATGTAGGTACTTGTTAGTCAATTAAAATATTTTTGAGAAATTGCTGTATTATGAGCTTCGTATTCATGTGTAAAGAAATAATCTTTATTTAAGTTGTAACATTACAACATTAAGCCCACCACCAAATTAAGTAGGTATCATTGTAAGTAGACTTTTTAGATATTAATTAAAATAAGTTATATTTTTTGTTACGGATGAAATTTAATGTATTGAACCTTTGTAATAGCTATAGAATTTTAATTGTTAATTTTAAATCAAATGTAAATAAAATAATAATGTTATTTCTTACAAGTTGTAAATGTTATAACCGGCCGGTTGTGCAATTGAATTTTAGACTGTTTTTCGGGACATAAAGTAACTCGGAATTATTATAATGGTGCTTGGTAGGAATTCGACTCAATATAAGTATTTATTCTTATTATATCTCAGGGAGACATTTTTTGAGTTGCTCATGTTAATCTTTGTTAAAATACTTTATATTTTATTAATAAGAATATTTGTTACTTGTATTTTCAGACTTTACTTTGAAAGTAAGTTAGAAAATATTATTGTATAAATAAAATTCGTATTGTTAAAATATTCAAAAACCGCCTTTTTATTCATACTTACTTCACACATTTACCACCCATCCTAAGACTTATCATAAACTTGCTGGAAACCTTTGTAGTGAGTTTAAGTGTCTGTGCTGAAAATCATTTTCTTAAACATCAATTAACTTCTAACTTTTTGGTTAACTTCAGATTAAAGAGAGTAGAGAAAGCGTAAAAAGAACAGAAAAATGCCTTAATAGCATTTAATCTATTTACACTTTCTTTCCCCCAAATAAATTCTAAAGTAATAGGTAAGTGCAAAATGATTATATGGCCCATGAGGGGATCGAACCCGCGACCTTCGCGTTATTAGCACGACGCTCTAACCAACTGAGCTAATGGGCCGCTTACTATCTTATTTAAATTGTGTAGTGTAGTTCATACACGAAATATTATTCACATATAAAAACTATTATCACACAATATGTAAAAAGTGAGTATTATTACTGTTGTCGAAAAGATAATATGAGATTACGGTTGGTCATGCTAAATCCATGAATTTATGGTTAAGATTGCATACGACGAAAAGAAAGCAAACGAAAATATTGTTTACGTTTGTAAAGTTTATTTATACACCTGTTTCTGAATAGGAGGTACCTAAAGCATCAGTTCGTTTATTGTAATTGTACTGACAATACACCAAAAATTTATTAAAAGTGTGTTAGCTCCAGTCATTGGTTATATTATTGTGTGCTATTTTAAGCAGTATTATGTATGAATGTCCCTAACGAAAGCCGAATCTAAGACGTGATCATGCTAAGTACAAGTACCTACCTGTGGTACCTAAGTGATCTCAGTATCACATGCTGAGTCAAGTCAGCATGCTATAAAAGATTATAAAAAGGACTGCCGTCTTTTTCTTATAATATCATGCCACGAAAATACATTTTGGTATACCTATCAGCTAAGTAAGTATATTTATTTTAATGACCCTGTATCAATTTATCTTTTAATTACATGATATATATTGTCTGTTACGAATAGGTATGCAGGTAAGGTATAAAAAAACGAGCTTTAATAATGGATTGTTAGACATAATATTAACAAGATAGTTAAATACCTTCTAGAACTTAAATATTGTAATCATTATTGGCGTATCTGAATACGCCCATGAGATTACCGAGAGAAATGAAGAGAGAAATTACAGAGTCGATATATTTTAGAAGTGGAATCTTCGCTTAAATTTTCAAATGTTAACAATTAGTAAAATGTTCAGTACTTTTATGTGTAGTGCATATTTCGAAACCTTGAATAAAGATTATGCGTCGGATAGAGCTTCATAATACTACAGGTACAGAACAGTAAATTGATACATTTTGTCACTCATTTATCTGTGTTTTTACATAATATCATAATAACAATTAGTACAAAAATATTTTAATTATTGTGTTAAATGCGAACAACCTGTCTTTATGTTCAAAACTCTTTGTTTGAAGATGAGCGGCTGTTGTTTACTATTGCTCTACATTACGCACGCTAGTAATCTACAGCGTGTATAAATTATAACTATAATATTATATTCTTTTATAATTTCAATATCAATTTATTTTTGCAATGGTTTTCTTTAGAGGCCTTTTAATCAATCAGAGAGATAAAGCAACGTAGCTTTATTTTTTTTACTTAGCCCATATTTCCAAATCTACACCAAAAAAAAGAAATCTTAGTTTTAAAATATCACGATTACACCACTTACTCGGAGGTGTATGCATAATTATCAGTGTGGCCAACCCTTCAGATCTATTTCTAAAATATAACATAAGGTAACCTAAATCTCCATTCCGTCATTGAGCCGTATAGCTAAACGTGGCTTTACATAATAAAAAAATATATAAATAACTAGCTGTAGGTACCGGCAAACGTTGTTTTGTCATATAAATAATTTTTAAGTAATTTCTAGTTAAATAAAAATGTTAAGGGTGGACAACCCTTATCACTAAGGGGTATGAAAAATAGATGTTGGCCGATTTTCAAACCTACTCAATATGCTCACAAAATTTCATGACAATCGGTCAAACCGTTTCGGAGGAGTACGGAAAGGAACATTGTGATACGAGAATTTTATTTGTAAGATAATTCCAAATGATAACTTAAGTAGATATCAGCCTCTACCCATATCTGAACAGCATACCGATGGTAACACCCATGCTCTAGAAGCTACACATTAAAACTATAACGCCTTTCGCAGAGCGATAAGTGTGGGAAAGTGTACAATTTAAGTAATCATACTGCCTATCACACCGAAACATTGAAACTATAATAATATATTTAAAAAATACAGTACTTATTGTAAAATCTGAGATTTTAGTGGTGTAAGTAATAATTTAATATCGCATAAAAAACTTTCTTGAAATACCATAACGTTATGTACGTTATGGTATTTCAAGAAAGTTTTTTTTGTAAGTAGGTGCTACAATTTTATAATATGTAACAAAAAAAGTTATTAATTCCATATTAATGCATATTGCCACATACATTCATTCCATTAACATAAATGAAATAAATATCAATTAATTTAAATTACTAATGTTATGTTTATATTATATACACTTGCATAACATACTAACGTTGAAAGGTAAAGTTTATGTAAATTATTTTGATGATATAATTTGTTTAATATATTTTGTAATCATTTACTACATAAGATTCAAGTACCTACCTTATAATCGATGAAATATGTCTTAACATACGTGGTTTCTTTGTCTTTTACCGAAATATATATTAACTTTAATTAAGTAATTTAACTTTAAACTTGATACGAATAATTTAAGAATCATTCGGTGTAATATATACCATTCACTACCAATCTTTGGTTGTAATGTTAAAATAATTATAAAGTAGCCACTGATCAAATTTCAATAGGTGCTTAACCTGGAAAAAATTGTATCTAAATTATTATTGTTGATCATAAGAGCAGTTGTATATAGTTAAAAACGGTTCAAAGTATGATCAACTAGTTATAGGCGTAGAGTCTGCCTACTGTGCGGTATTAAAATTAGAGGGTTTTGTAATGCTACAGTGGGTAGGTAAAGGTTGATGAATTGATTGCATTATGTTTATAGGTATGGTGTTACTTTGAAATAGACAATTGAGTCGATTAATTGTAGCATCTTTTATTTCCTTTCCCTTGAGACCATCCATGGGACCATCGCCCAAAAAAGTTATTATCCAAAAATTAATAAACTTTTCCCTTGTTTGTCTTTTACAGTCTACATGAGAAGCAGCTGGGATTATACTTTATTTTTTTCTACGCTACCTGATCATCGTGGAAGCTTGATATATATATGAAAATGCCTTTTCGCGTAGTCGCCACTTCATCTACGACCACTACTTACATCTCACTTTGTGTCATAAAGTATGAACATTACAGTACAAAGGGCATAGGTATTCATGGAGCTTCCACAGAGCACTGAACGACCACCTGTTCGAGGGACCGGCTCGATTTTCTTTGCTACTATCCGCTCACATCTATAGAAAGATTTCGTAGAAATGACGCAATTCTAAGTTTGTTGTCGTTTTCCGTAGAAAGCCGTAAAACATTTATTTTACGAGAGTAATGTACGTGACCGTGCCCCGGCTCGCTATGAGCTCTATTTAGTTTGGTGTAAATGATGAATTTCGCGCGGAATAGTGTAAAGGCCAGGGCTGTAATTGGAAATGTTGGGATTTATCTATATGATCTCTTAAAGGATCACTGCATTACAGACAATTATCTGCAGTGACAACATGTGTGTAGACAGAGCCTAGTAATAAATCTGCGGAAGATATTTATTTTCGCATATATTATTATTTTTATCATACTTACTTCTAGACTAGACATAGACAGGTAGGCTCGTACTACATGAACCACATTCGGTTTCTTTGAAAACACAATTAAACTACAACTGCATCATATTAAATGTAACTGCTTGATATGACAGGCAGAACAATTGTAAGTACATATTATTACTGCGTGTTTGCCTCTGAAACAAAAAGTAAGAATCCCGGCTAGGGAAATGAAAATTGTTTATTTATTTGTAAATTTATTATAAGCTTCGGCGTTACTTCGAGACTAGCTCAGTTTGTTTGTTATATTCCCATATATTTATACTTACCTATTAACTTCATTATATACAAAACTTAAACTATATTAATTTTTATTTAAGGTTAATGTATCTTACTCTAAATCCATCCCTGGCAAAGTCCACAGACCACCTGATAGTTACCAGACTGGACAAACAACACAATATAATATTTGTTATGTTAATATTGTTTGAGTTGCAATTATTCCCTGAAATGTATTTGAAGAAAGGTAACAAACGGGTTAAATAGGTACTTAGTTAGTTAGTTTACTACGTTCAAAGATATTTATGCGTCTGACCACACATCAAGCACAATCTGCATAATAGAAATAAGTAAAACCCGCCAAGTGAGAGTATCATTATTTTGGGAAGGGTTCCGTTTATTTAGTATTCATTATGAAATTATACTAAGTATTTGATAAGGAGTCAAAAAATTAAAAATTTACGAAATTACTATACTTTTTTTCATTTTGTAAAACTTACAGCTAATAACATAAGTAGCTTTCCACCTATAACGTCTCAATGTTATGTAGGTAATCATTAATTTAACATCTCTAAATCGATCATTTTGTGCCGATCATAATCAGATTAATAATAAATATACATAAAACACATCTTATTATAGTGGATTTGAAAATATTTAAAAAAGTTGAATTTGGCACAAACTGCAATCCAAACTGTGATACCAGCATTGATTGGTAGGAGTCAAATAGTAAAAAAAAAACATGTTTTTCAATTAAAGTTTTCGTAAGTGTTACATAATCATGTTCGGTAGGTACTAAGTTTTTAAACATATTACCTAGTTTATGAATCAATAATATGGCTTTAGAAGTAAACTTGTATGAGTGAAGTAGTTTAATATAAAACAATGTAAGAAGTCGTAAGTAACGACTTTAACATTGATGCCCATCAACTACATAAATAACATATCGTTGTGCTTAGATTGAAATAGATAGGCACCATATCAGCCGTAGGACGTCCACTGCTGACCCTAGGCCTCCCCCATGACTCCCACCTCGCTCTGTTAGAGGCGACCTGCATTCAACGTTTCATTCGCCGGAGCTGTCCGCTACACTTTCCAGTACAAATTTTATACATTATCTCGTTTCATAATATAAACATCAGTTATTCAGTGATATTTTAGGTACTGGAAGCAAAGGAATATTTTGAGGAATTAAGGTTAGAGGCTAAAGGTCTTCTAATCTTGGCCATTTCAAGAATTTCAACATGTATTGTTCTAGAATCAAATCACTCAGTTCAAACGTCACCTACTTATAAAATGTGAAAAAATAATACGTTTTCACAATATAGTCACGTTTTTATCCCCAATGGTGTTAAAGGTAAAGGTCGTGCAATGGTCAAACAATATTTTTGAAAACCGTCTCGGTAACTATTTCTTATCCTGAGCGTAGGCCGTAGAAGCTGACACAATTAATGTGTATATATATTCTTACGGTAGCGATTATTTACTCGAATTCTCATGGCAGCGGGAAAGGGGTAGGTGGAGGCTACAGCTCTCCAGTCACCACACTCCCTGCATAGGTACACCTTCTGCCCATTTACTTCTACACTACTTGGGTACGAAAGTGGATGATGACCACATTCATAACTCTTAATGTAAGCTCGTCGGTTTAAGACACTCTCTAAGTATGTGACATCGATTTCATCGAGGTACGTTCGTGTAATGAATCACACGGGAAAAATATCTATTATACCATTTATACCCCAAATATCTCCCTTTTATAAGTTTACGAGTATATATAGGATACAATGTAAGTACCTTTGCAATTTCCGGTAGCTCGATGATGGCATATCAGACGCGATCTTAACAACACCAATACAATAACGACGCAATTATGTTGGACTAGTTTACGAGTAGTTGTTTACAACTTCTTTACAGAACATACGTAATTGTTAAATTTGCCAGTCCACACCTACCTACTGAAAGCTAAACATCTTCATATATTCTCCTTGCAGGCATAAATAAAAGCTTCTAAGTTTATTCATGTTGATATTACATATTTATTATCTTCCACCGCTTTCTAGATTTGAGATTAAGAGTATTGTAAAAAAAGAAAATATAAGACTAAACGATATATATAGAGAGAATATAAGACATATCGCCTTTCGTGTATAAGGAATAATATTAAGTTCCTTCATCAACCATACTTTTTAAAGGTTGAAGTAGGTAACTTATTAGTCTGTGCAAATAATAGTTTAATAAAAAGATAGGTATCTAGTTATATCTGTCATTTGCTTTTCTTCCCATGAAAATTGTAAAAATCAAGTGACCAAGGGAAAGGCTAATACAAGCTTGAAATGTTTCTTTTAAGTGATGGGTTAGCAACCTGTAACTAACTCTGAACCTCAATTCCATCAATAAGCCATAAGCTGAACGTGATCATACAGTTAATTCACGACTGTTAACTTTATCTACACCCATAGCGAATTAAAACGTGATTGATGTATATATTAAAATATCTAGCCATCCGACAATATATAATTGCTTAAATACATTCGCGTCTTTATCCCTTAAACAGAGTCGATACCATGATTATTGTACCTGAAACCTACATAATAATCGATGGGTCCTAATGATTATCATAAAAATACAATGTAACCATAACGAGAAGATACAAAAAATGATAGAATGCTAACGATAGCCTAGATCAAAGGTGATATAGCCGACTCTAGCACTTCCAAAAAAGGCAAGGAGTGAATCGAGTACCGTTCCTCATTTGTATAATATACAGCCAAATATTATTCTTGCGAAGTGAAACATTCTATGTTATCATTATGACTCGACAATGTACAAAAAATATGCAAGGTGGAAGTACCCAGAAGCGTAAAAGATATCTTTTATTAAACGGTTTTATATACTTAACAAATGGTAAATAATATAAAATATAGGGGACCAGTCCCGGAATTCTACCAAATATAATAACTACGGATAAGAAAATATGCCTTTTCATTGATTGACTTTTATAATCCTCCCAGGAATTGTTTACATTATGAAATATTAATAGTGATATTTGATAAATCAACAATTCAACTCTAAAACATTGGCATTCCGACTCAAAAAATATAATTAAAATTCAATAAAATATATGTTTTATGCTTTTAACGTTCAATATAACGCTAGTTGAAATTGAATAAGTACTCATTCAACGGGTAAACATGTGTATTGTTCAAGTTCATTTTGGTTGTTACACTTTAATCAATTTTATCATTTGACTTATCACAATGATTTTCATTTTACACTTCTTTGATCTAAACTATTAATCCAATATTGATTGTGTTACAATTACTCAGTGACCTCTGTTCAAATAATGTTTTATTAATTAGCTATGCACTGAACAGATAAACCCATAAGTGGGTAGGTACCTACTGGATTTTAGTGTTGAATGTAAATTTTAATGTTTTAAAGTTCAGATTTTTATAAGAATTTTCACTTTTAATAGAATACAAACACACCTATTCTTTAATAAAAAGTATTGAGAATTCATTCGCTAAACTGTTCGAATGTTACCATGCAACTATTTTTAAATAGGTCACGTAAATTAAATACAGATAATCTAGCAGTGAGTGTGTTAGCTATTTTCACCAGTCCCGCTATCCGGTAGCGTGGCCGAGCGGTCTAAGGCGCTGGTTTAAGGCACCAGTCTCTTCGGAGGCGTGGGTTCGAATCCCACCGCTGCCAGTTTTTTTTGTTTATTTTTATTTATACTTTATGCTAAAATTGCGTTATTATGCAACACGCAGACTTGTCTAGAGAAAATAATAAGGGTCAACAAAAAAAAATATATTGATTACTAAAGTAAGTACTAACTTCACCGATTATTTCTCTTCTGAACAACCACAAAATTCGGATAAGAAATAGCATTCTTATGTATAGTATGTGATCAACCTATGCAATAGTAGGTATAGTATGTGTGATACTACTTTACCTAGAGTTCTTTCGTTAGTAGGGCATAAACAGCGCTGCGGGTGGGTGGCAATTAAAAAAATCTTATTTAGTTTATGTTTTAGTACCTAATTTCATAATTCCTCCATTTCCATTCTTCAATTCGGGTGCTTACAAGTATATAAAAGTAGTAGTCGTTTAATATACTTAAAATAACCATATTCATATTTGCAGATACCTATCACCGTGATTTTTTCGATTAATTAATTCTCTATAATTTATCTCGCAAAATGACTATTTTTGTCAACAAATTACAATAGAGCGAAAATAAATTATACATCAAAGTATGTGTTGGTATTAATAAAAATAAAAGTACCTAAACAGTGAAGTTATTATAGAGATTATTTAAATGTAACTACATACATAGGTGTAAGTACTTTGCAATATAAAAAACTGTATTTTTTTTATGTTAGGTAGTTTAAACCTATTGTTTCCCTCAGCACTAAATAAGTGTAACCCTCGTTCCGCTTATTTATAGTCCAGCTGCTGCAGTCCTGCAATAATTAATGTTTAATTTAATAAATACCTCTTTTGTTAATAAACAAACAGTAGGTATAATATGGGACCACCTGCAAATACCAAAAAAAAATTCTACAGATCATAATTATAAACTCGGCAGCAATGGCAATAAAAAATAAAATTTATTAAAGCTTATCAAAGGCGCACAGTGCTTTCCTTATTAAAAAAAAGCCTTATAATTTATGGTATTACCGACTATTATATTATTAAATTATAATTCTACTCAAATCAACATTTGATGGATTACGTACGCGTATGTTACGTACAAATTGCTTCTATTGAAGGAGATATCAGATTTTGACAGCATCATTAAGACATTTATCAAGTGTGTCCCTAAATTACTGCAAGATGGCCGGCTGTTCAAATAATGTTTAAGAAATCTCATTGAATTTAACAATTAATAGAATAACTCAAACGATACTAGGCTGCCATGTGCCATCAATCTCACTCAAATCGTAGACATTTATGTTTGCCGCATGCTATGCCATAATTTCAATCGGTTATTATGTTTTTGACACACTTTTCCATGTCAATTTTTGTATTTGTACAATGATGTCTGCTGTTAATATCGGTAAATTTTGAATGCTCAATGAAAACAAAATTACATATTTTTTGTTGTTAAAATAAGGTAGTAGGTATTACAGTGCAAGTAATACCTACTACCTTATTTTAACAAAGCAGTGTTTTTTGCAATATCTATTTATCACAATGACCAATCAATAAGCTATTTATATTATAATTTATATTCACATTCTAAGTACAATTTTACCAATTGAAATAAGTAGATAGTATTTTTCGAAAAAACAAATATTCTCATGGATTTGGTAAAAGTCGACTAAAGAAATGGCTTTGGGCTTCTTTTTGTATGCGATGAGCTAGTAACCTGTCACTTTTTTAATCTCAATTCCATCATTAAGCCATACCGCTGAACCATGGCCATATACGAGTACCTACGTTTATATCTCAGCCCAAAGACGTGGACGGTCAACCACAACACCGGGCTAGCATAGTGCTATCGCTAGGAAAAGTTTGTTTTGAAGATGGTCACATTTTCTTTTTACATACCTATGTATTTATGATTCGGCTATTTTCGGTAAAGTTAATATTGTTTTCATTCAGTCAGTTTTATCAATATTTATAAAACTTTTCCGTTACTGATTCACTGAAGGACAACCTTTCGGACAAAACAGCCGAAAATACTTACTGAGCGAAGAAAGTTAAAAATTGGTATTCAGGTTCCTTAGTAGTAGTAGAAGTAGAAGTGTAGGGGAGTACCTACTAAGAGAAGATTTGCCGAAATTCCGGGAAGGAAGTTAACGGGATTTTTTGTTTTATACAGTAGTAAAAGATTTTCCTGATTTCCGGCGGGATCCCATGTAGGTTATTAAGTAGGTTACATATTATGTATTAAAGAATACAATTTTTAATTAGTAAGTACTGTTACCACGAACAATGTTGAAAAATATTGGAAATTTACTAGAAATGTAAGTTAAATAATTGAGTTATTGGTACTTTTGTTGTGTTCTACGTAATAAATGTGGTGGGTAACTATAAAAACACTTTATTTATCGACTTAAGTCAAAACTCATAATGAACAAGTAGCAGAAACTATTGTTGTTGGCAATATAAAGCTTTCTCCTTGTTTTAACTACTAAGTAGGTAGGAATATTATTCCACAATACTTTATAGTTAAAGCTAGAGATTAGCTAAAATGACTGTGACACATCTTACCAATATGCATTAGACAAATAATGAAATTAAGAACATTAAAACATGTCATATCAGAAAGGAAAGGGCTCGTTATCAATTACAGTCATAATAATAATAGATTTATTCGATGCACTTATGATAGATATTTAAATCTGCTTTGGAAATGTAACAGGAGATTTGCACGCATCCATGTCCACGTGTACGGATGAGCCGCACAGGTGCTCTGCTCTCTCGCCATTTATCCGTCTATCGCGGCTCGAGCGAGTCACCTCACCTCGCGTATCGCTTGACGTGTTCGCGAAACATTCGGAATTCGAAACTGGCGGCAAACTCATTTTTGACAGCCGATCAGAACGTTTTATTTTTTTTATAATTTTTTTTTTCGCCAGTGATCATGGCCTATATAATGGTAAATAGTGGTATTTGTGTTTGCAAACACAAAAATTGAAATGTATTGTTCCAGTATATGAGAAATTCGCACGGTAGCCGCATTCGTTATTAGGTAAGATACGCTTTTCGCGATATTTGTATGTAACAATGTAATTGTTTGCAAGATTATTATTTTATTTAAAATATCTATTGTCACTATTACAAGCAAGCATTACTTAAACAAAACAATATTAATTATTATTATTAACGAATATCTATTTGAGCAAAAATTATTAAAGTATTTACCTTAATATGATTAATGAACGTTTAATTAATTCCAGAAATAATGAGTTATTACAAGCCAAAACATTAAATTTTTATGTTTACCTGTCTACTATAATATGATTTATTGTTAATTCAGGCCATTTGCAGGACACACCTCATTGATTAACTTACGTAATGATTTTGACAGCTACCTACTCAAAAAGAAAGTGATGATGGAACGAGATATACTTATTGCGTCTGCGAAAGTCGTCTTGTCGAAAATACCTATCTCTGTTTATTGGTTATCAAGGTGCAGCTGACTGCATCTTGTGAAAGAAAGAATATAATTAGCCAATCACGCACCGCTTCTCTAGTGCTAGAGAAATTATTTTCTATTTTCAAATGGAGCTGAGAATTATGTTGTTTGTACATTATTCGTATTGTATGGCTATACTTGGGTGTGTTTATGTGCGATGGGAAATTAATGTTTTGTTTGCAATTAATAAATGCTTAGATTAATTGCAACATTAAAAAAAATTACACCCTTTTTAGTGTACTTACTACACTACACTAAAATAAAAAAAGTCTCTTTTTTGTTGAGGGTAATCTTTTTTAAACTATTAACTTAGTTTGGAATTAAATATTAAATATTTTTTCGCCATAATCAATCTTATAATAAAATCACGAAACAACAAGGAGATAATTAAAACACTTATCTGAAGCAAAAATTCTCAGACAGATAGATACGTTAAAATTTATAAAAGACTAAGTAACGAAATTATAGTGATCGATTGAGGTGAAAAAGATTTGAGTGAGATTGACATCACTGCATAAATTATGCAAATCTTTATTGCAATCAATTTCAATATCGGTTTATTTGTTTTGCATATAAATTGTCTTTCTTTAATGAATATTTATATATTCAAAACAGTTTTGATATTTTAATTCTCTTGCAGAAAGTTGCAAATTTAGATTTTGGAATATTCCTATCTTTTGAGGAAGGTTTTGGTAACACGTTATGTAAAAAAATAATTATGGAAAAATGTTTGTCTGATACGTAGGTACATATAAATTAAAATCCCCGTTCAAATAACAAATGTAAACGGGGATTTAATTTATATGTATCATACAAAATACAAAAATAAATCAGGTACGTTTTCACCATTTTTTTTTCTAACCATTATTAATTAGGACTTTAAAATCAATCATCTTCCGTTTCGTCTTATTATTAATCAAACAACATAAAGTATAACAACCAAACACCATAGTTCATTAACTTCAAGTTCTTAACTTAACCATTGCCTGTACAATCTCTACATTCTGATTTATGTGCATTTCACAACTTTGAAAAGGGTATTGTCTTCTACATATGTATTTAATCATGGTTTCCGATAATATTGTTCCGGTTGGTTCCCACAAGACGGGGTGAAAAGAACTCGCGATAATTAAAGTCTGCTGGCTTGTATTTAGTATACGATGTACAGTTAACAGCATAATATTATTCATATGGTTTAGAGAATTGGAAGAGGTACATAGGATTAAGATCAATAGGTTCTATATTTTTTTATCTGTAATCGTACTTATTAAAAGACAGAACACAGCGACGAACATACCTACCTAATGAAAAAAGTCATTGCTATGACGAATTTTACTGCAAAATTTCATCCAAATCCGTTTAGTAGATAGTATTTCATTAATAACGTGGTTTGTAATTAATTATTCATTTATAATATCAGTAAGATAATCTATGATTACTATTAAATACGATTAGATAGCGTTTTAAAAAAATAATTTTATTAACTCTTCTAGCTTTAAAGCGCAATAAAGTTAGGTATATTGTAAGTTAAAAATATATGTAAATACGGGTTGAATAATGTATCAATGATTTAAGTCTCTAAAACATCTCTCATCTAACCTAATCATCTCCATTCAATAAAGATAACGAAAAACAAATTTATTACTTATAATTTATCTTGCACTTCATTAATTAGACAACACAAACAGACACTGAGATACATAGAACATAATAAAAAAGTGCCCAATTAAAATATGTTTCCTTTTGCTGACTGTACCAAGCGTACATTCTTGTGTTAGAAGTTAGAAATTATGAAGTAATCAATGATTTATAATTGTGTAAAAAGTGGTATTGAATAGTATGTTCAAAAAATTTTTAAATAACACAGTCAAATTTCTATTGTGATTATAGCTTCTGTATGCTTGCCGAGTATGTGGTTCTGGTACCTTAATTTAATTTTAAATTGTCTTAGGGACCAACGGCTTACGACCGGTAGGTAGGTAGTGTACAACAAGACAAAATTGCTACCTACCTGTTTAAAAGTTTGCGGTAACGCCTCAGTACAGAGGCGGTAACGTTGATATTGTGGCTATTGGCCAGTGATGCTGGCTAACGGTCCAGCTAGGTGTTCCGATCCCCACTTGGCTACCACCTACGCTATGTTGACCTGGAAAAGCGAACTTTTGGATATTAGATTTACGGTTGTTAAATTTTGAACGTGAGATTTACCGAAGGGTCTATAAAATAACTAATTTAATTTGTAAAGAGTACTAAAAACAGACCACAGTTTTAATGCGGTGCTCTTTCAAAACTTTGATAAAAAAACATCGGGGCATAGTTCTGTGTTATTCACCTTCTATTCTAAAAGAGTCCGGCATCGTTAATATCATATTGAGAGTCTCCCATTAATTGACCGCACAATTAAAGCGCACGCGCCGTTAACTATTATGGGCGATTCGGTAACGGCTTAACAGCCATGGCGTCCATTTTACTTCTACACGCGATTCCCTAATAGCAATCGATAACTTTACTGTTGAAGCAATTTATATAATCTGTGGTAAAAAAGTCGTTCAGTATGTTTTTAATGTGTTGAACTGTACAAGGAAAGTATGTATGAAAACAATTATCACTGTATAGCCTTATTTCTTTAAGAACTGAAACAAAAGTAAACAAATCTTAATACATCGATTTGTTCAAAATTACAATTTTAAAATAAATAACGGCTAATGAAATATTTATTTATTATGATATCTGTAATTTAATTATTTTTTTTCTCATGGCTATAAGTAAATTAAATTATGTTATTTTCAACAAAAAGTACCAAATTATACATATTAAATTTTACTAAGCGATATAATTGTACTTAAATATTTTTTCTTTTTAGCCGGTAGGTACAAGACGCCAATTTACATTTATAGAAGACTTTTTATTAATGTTAAAAGTTTTCAAAGTGAATGTATTTTATTGACTGCGAGAAACCGCAATAATATTGAAGATTTACGTTAATAAGCGACATGACATGCTTTTCTCAAATAAATTATATGCATACCATGTTCATATTATTTTTATAGGAGTTAACTATTTCTTAACTAATTTTTGTGATTACATACATAAACTTAACAGCCAAAACATCGGAGGTCGAATCGGTAAGTTGCCCGGTTAAAATACGTAATGCGTAGAAGGGCAAAGGTTTGAATCCCACCTCGGTCAATGTATCAATGACTATTTTATTTTTGTTAAGTTATGGATATTAGTTTGAATAGATGGTATTACGATGAGGGAAAACATCGCGAGGAAACCTATAAATTCAGGCAACTGGATGTGTAACCAAAATAGATCCAATACACAATTTTTGCAGGTAAACCTAACCCAGGTTTACCTGCAAAAATTGTGGAGGTCAGATTGGCGTCGCTTCGTGTAAAAACCTGACTCACCCAATCCAGGATCCATGGTCAAAGGCATACCCCGGGCTCTTCTCCAGAGTGGTAAGGATGCAACCACGCCTAAAATGAATGGACTAAAGCCACGAGGAAAAAGACATTAACCTAACAGCCAATGAACAATATCTTTCTAGAAGATGATTTAAAACAAAAGCTATGAATAGTGTTGCTCAGTAACGGATCATTTCCCAGTCATCCATGAAGCAAGAATTTTAATCACCATTCTAACTCATGCGCGCGTTTCCGTCGTTCAGGCATATTTGTCTCGCAATGAAAATAGGTTTTGCTTTTCAGACAGCGAGAATAGATTTCCTTGCGGAAGTGTTTTAACAGACTTCAAAGAGTAAATAATATTTTTATCCTTTTTGGTACTATTTCGGCATATAAAGTCAACAAACTACATAATCAAATCTTTTTACCACTAACACTTGAGTAATTATACTTGCCATGTGGGAATTTCGTGATAAAAGAAAACTTATTATTGTGGCGTTTAAGTAAAACGTCGCAGGTAAGGGTGATGAGAGATAATTTAAAAATTGAATAACGTCTATTTTTGTTGGACTAGTTTTATCATTTTCAAGAGAGCGTGCGTTAACTAAAGACACTAGATCCAGCAAGCCGCCTAAGGATAGTGAGCTATTTAACTAGGTGAGCGCTGAAGTAGACCAAAGGAGAGTGTGCGCGCGCTCTCTGGGCGGTAAAAAGGGAGACGCAGAGGAGACCGCAGCGGCACAACGTCACTTAATGTTATATTCTACCCGTGTACTAAATTTTTCCGAAGAATTTGCGTCAAAGAGTCACAAACACACATCCACATATTGACAAACCACAAATCCCTACAATATTTCTCATTGATAATATTAGTAGGATATATTTATTGGAAAATATTGAATGTGTACACGCAAACTAATATAATGATTTAGGTTTACAATTTATCACTATGATCAAATAAAGATTTCAAGTAAACATTAATGACCGGGACCGTCAAAATTAATTAGTGTTAATTAGATACGATTTAAAAACATTTATCAGAATTAGAGGACGAGTAAAATTTTAAGCACCTATAAATAAAAAATAGGTTATCATATATTGGATCAAATAAAAATTATCGAACGCTAGACTCTCGATCATACTATGATTGAATAAGTAATCGAAGCTTAGCCTTCATATTATCTGAAACTAAATAATGCATTATGTCATGGTCTTTATAGATTAGCATTTTGAACGGAATTTAAAAAAGGATATTTATATTATAAATAAGGATTTAAAGTTATTCGGCCTTCTATCTTTTTTAATATTTCCTGTATTTCTTCTGCCATTCGGTCAAGGTGAGAACGCTGTTCTATATGCAAAGTTTTGATGCTCTAAATATCTATTTTAAATACCTTGTTTTAAACGTTTAAAACGAGCGTCATAATTACCTACAAGGCAGATTTTATATTAGAAAATATCAATCACACTTATTGGGATCAATTAGGAAAAAATGAAATTGCGTGTAGGTATAGTACGTGTACTTGTGATATATTATTATTATGCAGTTTTTGAGAAATTAAACATCGGATAAAAAAGTAAAATAAAAGATATGTCATTTTAGTCCTCATGACAATAAAATAAAAATTAAGTATTTTTTATTATTTATTTGAAAAAAAGAAGAAAAGTTACCTTACTAACATAATAAAAAAAAAAGATAAGAATCTTAGCTGGTAAATTCTGTGTCATTTTTTTTCGGCAAATGTGACGTCCCTTTGTTCAGAGGTCAAAATAAATCGTTCATGCAAATTGTAACGAGCACATTAATGTTAGGCCGTTAATATATTTCCTAATTGCCAAAAGAAAAATAATGTTCCGTAGCGAAATAGAGAATAAAGTAATAAAGTCTTGGAGTATTGCGAATATTTTTAGTACGGTCCTTAAAACAGTAGATAAAAGAACACACTCTTATTACAAGCAGTACAGGCAGGCAATATTATCCATGAAGGTAGTTAAAATTGGAATTGATAAAAAAGATTGATTTCATAATCAGTTGACAGCCAACGTGGAAAAAAAGAAGTTTCAAGCAGAAAGATCTTTTTCTGTAAAGATCCAACTTTTTCTTGTGTTAATAAAATTGTGACATCACCGGATTAATTGTGGAAATAAAATATTGCGAGGCAACATTACATAGAACCACAGAAATCTATATTATTATTTAGATCATGCCGATCTTGGAACAAAAAACGCAGTCACATCACCCGATTAGTCGATACGCTTGATACAGATTAGCAAATAGCCAAAATTGCTGTAACGCGTGAGGTGCATATGAATTCACAAATTAATTTAAATACGTGGACGCAATATACGACAGAATAAGCCGATTTGTATGGTCACATTAGAATATTGTTCTGCACACTGACTCACTCTGTATTTTTATGCGTTCCGGATTTTACTCTTCACTGCTCTGTCTTTGAACTTGGCGTTCACTTCATAAAACTCACCCGTTCAATCTTAATCAGTATTTGCTATTGAAACTCATGGTATTTGGTGTAAAATAAAAGAAAAATAGTCCAACTTTATCAATGGAAAGTGCTGATATAATTTTGTCCACATAATCCCCCAACCTAACAGAACAAGTATTTCATAATGCAAAAGGGAAATTGTGAGAAGATCTTCAAGGAATACCAATACGTATTTATTGGAGATCTGTCCATGTAATCGCTTTTAAATTACACGTAATACTTACATTTCAAACAAATCGTGGCACTATCCAACATTATTCAGAAAATCAGTGTGCATTTCTAAAGACGATGTAGTGACTATAAATGATGGTTTGAAATCGGTCTGCAGTGATGAATTAATCATGACTATTTCTTCTTTCTCATTTTAGCCCAATTCTTAAATTCGATAGAATTTGGTCATTTAACGAGTAGGGAGATATATCAAAAAGTGGATTATACAGAAAATGGTACGGTAAAGGGTGCAAATGTCAACTTGTAAAGATGGGTAAGAGCCATTATATTATTATTTTCAATTCGACGTTAGGTATTGTCTTATCTAAATCATATGACAACGGGTTAATTACACAATTTTCACTAAATTATATAAGACTACGGTGCGAAGACCGTCTTCATCCAAGTTAGTTTCAAGTTGTTTGGATAAACGAGCGTGTTAACAACCATAAATCGGCATTGATGATTTAGTCGGGTCAGGATTTCTCATTTTATTTATAGAAAATGACGATGGTAAAAATACCGGTATCCGAAATGGCATAAAACGAGCTACCTACATCGTTAACTGTCCCGATAAACTGTCAGTTTCTAAGGAAACGATAAAATGTAAAAAAAATACGAGTATGTAGTTATAGAATGGACTAAAGAAAAAGCAAATAGAGGTTAAGATTAATGAAGAAAGAGTTGGTAGAGCGAATATACTGCTGTTAAAAAATGGTTTAAATTTTATTCCAGCGGGAATTTTAGGAAATTCTCCCTTGTTGCGCCCCTAGAGAACATAAGGATCGTACATACCAAAGCCCAGAAATTTAACTCTAGAGGATGCGAGGTTTAGGCTATGTTGATGAGATCACATACCAAGTAGGTAGTTGGGCTGTTAACTGCTGGGTTGATATAATAAATCTGCAGTAAGTAATTGTTGATAATAGTGAGTGTAAAAATGATTTTTGCGTAGTCCCAGTTACACTTATGTGAGATAGGTATACTTCGGAGCCTACTTCAGTAGTATGGCAAGCGCGACGCCGTTTTTATCGCGCGAAAAGCTATCGCTGTCTCTTTTCACGTCATAATAAAAAGCGAGACAGACGAGACATAGATTTTAGCGCGATAAAAACAGCGTCGCGTGCACCATACTAAGGGGGCAGGTTCCTTCTTCTACATTTTTCAGTTTTTAACCTCGGTTTACTTTCAATTACTTTCGTAGCGTGACAGCGACACGGCACTTGACCGATGCGCGTACGCCCGGCTGCGCACACTAGTCCCTACAGCCTTATTACATAATATTAGCCACGATACGTTGCCCTTCGTCGACTGCAGTTATGATTTTACTGTATACGAAAGATATATCACTTTTGATTTAGTATAATCGTTTTTAACTGATTCACGTTGGCTGTAAAATGGGCTTTTGGTATGTTTTTTATTCCTTACTACTTATACACATTTTTAATTGACATTGTAAAGTTCCGTCTCTTTTGTGTGCTTTTCACAATTAACCCAAAAAAAAAACTATTAAAATATTATGAAAACGCAGGAGCAACGAGCAGGACAAATCGAAGAAAAAAACGATAGAAAAGCCATTATCCATAAATACCCAAATGAATGAATAATTAGACCATAACACATACCACCCAATAGTGCGACTGCGTAATGTCGATTTTAAAGGTTTTTCTTATCACGAAAACCGTTAGGTTCTTTAATCGTTCACATATACTTCTGTACTTTAGAAGTTATCATATTAGCGATGTCTAAAAATCTAGAATAACAAGAATCAACATGTCTAAATGTATGATAACCGGAAAAAGCAGTAGCCAAAATAGTTGCCACTGCTATCAAAGTAGGGTATAACGTAATCTATGCAAGTATAATTAATTAATTAAATACTGATTCGTACATTTAAAGTTACCAAATGTAATGTAGACCATTTGGTGGCGTAACTGATAAAGTGGTTTAATGTGATACCGGTAGTAAAGCTTTTATATAAACATTGTTAAATATTAAAAAGTATCTTATGCATAACATTTTAAATTTTCTAAAGAAATTGGTTGTTACCCCTGAAGGTTTTATCTGTCTCTGTGCCAAATATCATAAAATTTTGTCTGGTGTTTATGAGTTTTAAAATACAAATCTTAACGATATTGTCCACGTGATAGTACTCGTTAGTGATAGGATCCACATCATACGAAATGCTTTGGCATTTTTTTTACGGTGTCGGTCGCCTATGTAACTCTGCTTGAAGTAATTTATGCACTTTTAGTGGTAAATCTTTACGTTCGACAACCATAGAAAGTTACGGATTAGTTATATTCTTCGGAAAACCCCACGCAAACCAGGCTTGCAGCAGCAGCGCAACCACTCTTATTCTCTCCGGGAAATCGCCGGGAACATGATTTCTAATAAGTATCAGACTTTTGCACCTCTAGCGCCGTCTCTCATCCCGTGCTCATACTACAAGTATCTAATTAAAATAGTTCGGCAAAAAAGCGGTGTCGTTAGAACAAAAGAATGTGGGAAGATCACATGACGTGGTCCCAGAGCAAACGCGCTTATTGACTCAATATCTTGTTAATGGTCTCCTAATCAAACATTGTAAACTACGGTAATTGCGCTTTCGTGTCGAACTAAATGCCTACCAACTCCTGTTTACTTCTTATTAAAAATACCGCTGTATGTTGTAGTACGCAATGTTTGCAGTCCAAGGTGGTCCGAAATATGAGGGCCATTGCATCGCTTATGACATGTTCGATGAACGACTTTTTCGACATCCGATTCAAGAAATAATAACGTCATACATTCATATGTATCATGTTATTGTTCAATCTGTAAAGCTCAATGTTAGAATTAGTATAAATGAAATTATAAGAATACTAGCGGACCCTGTCTGTTGTTTCTGTCAAAAAGATTTGAATTGAAGGAGTTCTTTGTTCTTACCTATTTTATAACATACATACATATAGTCATATAGTCGCGTCTATATTCCTAGCGGGGTAGACAGAGCCAACAGTCTTGTAAAGACTGAAAGACCTCGATCAGCTGCTTGGCTTGATGATAGAATTGAGATTCAAATAGTGACAGGTTGCTAGCCCATCACCTAAAATAGAATGCCAAGTTTATCCTATCCTATCCCTTAGTCGCCTTTTACCACATCAATTGGTAAGAGATGTAGTGGTCCTATTCTTTTTTTTTTAGTAGTGCTGTAAATCATTAAAAACATAAATCATTTTTGGAATTTCAAATACGATTTTATCAAACTTCGCTTTACCTAGATTAGTTACGGGTTATTGTTACTACACAAATAACGTATGCGCTTTGCACAGTTCATTCACTTAAAGAGCAATTATCGTGAAGATAAATGGGTGGTTTGATTTAATTTTTTTCACATCTTTAGGCGCATGATCATAAAGGTTATTTTTAAAGTTCTGGTAATAATGTGCGATATGGTAGGATGAGCAGCACTGGAGCATAAGATATAACTGGCCAGAGGTAGTTCAAGTTGTAAGGTTTCTTCCTGGTTTTTTTTTTCCGGAAATAGGTATAAGAATTGATCACAATTTAATATTTTTTCGTGAAGTTATAACTTGAATTAAAATTGATCATGGTAATCGCAAAACAATTTGGGATTCTCCTTTCAGGCGATGGCGATGGGCTATCAATTTGTTGTTTTTTGAAAGCTATTAATTTGACCGAGGCTTTCGAGTTCTCTAGAATATTGGCACCGTTTATCAAGCAAGGGATATTACATATTTATGTACCTATAATTTTCGGATCATTACCAGAACAAACGCTTGAAACATGATGATTAGAAAATGTAAGAAGAAACTGCAATTCTTATGGTAATTAATAAATGCCAGTGGAGTTGCAAAAGCAAATGGCCTGCCTAGAAACACATTATAATGTTCCCATGGTTAAGTAAATTTCAAAAACCGCAGTTGACCGTCTTTGGAAAGGGTAGGTAATAATGTGGTTAATCATGCATGTTGTTTATGTAACTAGCGCGTAATAGTTCATGCCTTCTACGCCCATCGTTTAAATTTATATAAACTAAGATAGGCCCGCGGCTCCACCTGCATAAAACGAAAACTTTCATTAATTTGTATTCCCTTGGGATCCCTTTGACCTTCTTGACACCCTATATAGGCCTTGAAAATGGTGATAATTGGGAATTATTTTGTAGTAAAAAAGTAGGCATCAACTATCTTGCATGAAAAGGAAGAAAGTGTTGTAAATTTAACAACTATCCTTAAAATCATAAAAACTTAGTTCAAACCTAACTAAAGGTAGGTACCCTAGATTTTATTTCTTATGATTACTGGCCATCGCATAATATCAAAGTAGTAAATCTAAAACCGCTTTAGGTACCACAAAACATTGAAAATATAGATACAGGATAAAAAGACTTTAAAATGGATCTGATATTTCAAAGTTATTTTAGGAAATCTTCACAGACGAAATACAAAGTTTTTTATGACTGCTCTAAAATAACTTACTTAAACTTACAAAAAACTAAATACCTTCACACAAAATAATAAGATCTTTTTGTATATCCACATCTACACTATTAATAAAAACAAAAGATTTGTATTTTTGTATGTTTGTAACGAATGAACTCAAAAACAACTAGACTAATTTTCACGAAATTAGCACAGGTAAAGAATAATGCTTTGTGGCATAGGCTATTTTTCTTGAATATCCCACGGGAGTAAAGCCCCGCGCAAAAGCTAGTTTTTAATATTATTTTTTTATTGCAATAAAAAGTTTAATACGTGGTACATACATATCATCACGTCTATATCCCTTGCGGGGAAGGCGGAGCCAACAGTCTTGAAAAGACTGAAAGGCCACGGTCAGATGTTTGGCTTAATGATAGAATTGAGATTCAAATAGTGACAGGTTGCCAGCCCATCGAATAAAAGAAGAATCGGACATCTATGGGAAAGAGATGGGTGACGGGAATCACACGGCAAATTAAACGTGTTATTATGTAAAAAAAAGCATGACGTCTTTTTCACAGTAATTGTTTCTAAAATTTTAAATAACCTTTTGCAAAATATACGCTTTACGTTATTTTTAAAGAACTCTACTTCTGTACCTGCGTTTTCTTACGTTCTATCTACCGGAGCTTCTAATGAGACGCGCGTTAATTTAAATAAAGTCATTCTTTACAATGTATCTCGTCAGTATGGACAGACGGACAGTGTAACTGTGCTGGAGTGGGCGGAACGGCACGCCTATCAATTTATAGATTGATTTCATTTTTTGTGAGTAATAAATCACAATGTTCTGGCCATGTAGGGTTCAATGGGTAACTAAATTATAATTGATACTTTCTAATCATCAACCTCTTGACATCTCTCTGGATAGGAGCACCGAGCAAGTGACTCTCTGTGCAGTATGCAGGGGTACTATATCCAGCTTGTGTCATGATTACACGTCAAGTGGCCTTAATATGCAAGTTTCATCACGATTTTTCTCTTACGTTTACGTTTTTCTCGTATGTTTTATGAGTAAGAAGTGGAGTAAGAAACTTATACCTTGTCTTCAACAAACACCAAGAAAACCATGCCGAAGCTAAGAAAAGATAAATAATAAAGAATAGAACTGAATACAAATAATAACGTAAATGTGATTATAAAATGAAGAGAGCTTGCATGAAGAGAGTTATGAATGTGGATGAAGCAAAGTAAATATGCAGAGATCGTGGCAAGTGGAAAGAGGTAGGTAGTCTCTGCCTACCCCTCCGGGAAAGAGGCGTGATTTTATGTATGTATGTACATACATACATATGTGATTATAAAATGGCTTCTTGTTATTATTATTTTTAACCGGTCTGTTTGTTTGTAAAATTTCTTTTATTACCAATGTGTTCTACAACAATACAATACAATACAAATTATCTTTATTGTCCATAAAAAATAAAAATATGTGTAGTTGAAACATACATAATGAATATGTTGAGCAAAGGCGGACTTATCGCTAAGCAATCTCTTCCAGCCAACCTTTGGGTACAACATGATATATTATTATCTTTTCTTCCAGGTCAGAGTCAAAAATGCAGCAATGAAATGATAAGGTAAGTATTTGATCATTTAAAATGGTTTTATCATCTTCATCATTACCTGCCTTTGGGTAATGAGTATTACATTGTTCCTATCAGAATACAACTTTTTGATTGTGATAAATTTTTATTATTCGTACTTTTAAAGTCTCTAATGTTAGCCCATTAGCTCGGTTGGTTAAAGCGTCGTACTTATAACGCGAAAGTCGCTGGTTCGATCGCCTCAAGGGCCATTTTTATTATTTAAATTGTTATTCAAAATCTGTCTAGTTTGGGGTTAAATTGTATAAAAAAATTAGACTAATGATCAACTAGGTATACATTTGATGAGCTATTTCGAATCAAATTATAAAATATACTGAAGTGAAAGGAACGGTTCCTTTTTAATTTCACCATCACAGGTTGATAAGTCTATTCGTGGGATTTTAATTAATCCTTTTTGATAAGAATGACCATAGTATCAACCCTACAAGGAAATACGTGCAACTCGGGTGTCTTGATTTCATTTAATTTTCGTTTAACTGAGCACTTAATATCTTTGAGAGCGTTTGATGCGGTATAACTTACGGCATATTCTATTCTGATATATATTATTGTAGCTTATTAATATGATTGTAATTTCTCAATCATCTGAGTTTGATCGAGAAATTCCATCGTAATTTTATATCTAATTTGCGAACTAAGTGTAGGTCTTTAATTTTATGAGTTCTATAGACTTACAATATTATTTGGTAGCTAGATGAATATGCTTTGTGTCAAATATTCCAACGACATGTTGAGTACCTACTACCTTAGAGGTATACGTAGGTACTAATAGTTAACAAGCAAATAACTAATGCTGAAAAATTTCATAATTAGGAAATAATAATTAATATGAAAATTTGTTATGCATACATACGTTCAGCTGTATTCTTAATAGTGACACGTTGCTAGCTCATCGCATAAAAGGAGAATCCCAAGTTTGTTTGCCCATTGCTTAGTTGCCTTTTACGACAACCATAGGTAAGAGATTGAATGATACTATAATTAAATGCCGGGAATCACACTGCACTACTTATGTATTAATACATTAATTTGTAGTTTTTCAAATAATTAGTAGAGCAGTTGGCAGAAACAATTCTATAGAATATTAATACGGATTAATATTTATCTCTAGTCTCATGTCGATAGAGTAATGACACTCAACTAGGATAGTGTAGTGTAGGAATTTCATCTAGTTACTGTTACCTAATGCCATCATGAGATGCAATATAATGCACTTGACAATGCACCTAATAAAGTGATTGATTGCGACGCGTGCATATTGCCTAGAATGCACTTACATGCCGCATCCACTACGCTTGTGGTAATAACAGTTTGCGAGAATATAGCTAAGCTGGCTAATGGGAATAACAATAAGATAAAATGTATTAAGATTTAAATCGGACGAAGGCGCGGGCAACAGCTAGTATGATTTGTTGATTTTTCCCCCTATATTCCCCTTTTGTTTCTTGCAATTAAATCTGAAACTGAGATAGTTGCTCCATGTGGTCGTTTCAAAAGTTTATTATAAAATAGAGAATTTTATTTTTTTGAATTGCTCTTACACTATCAAAAGTAGAAAATTACACCATCAGTAGCATTAATCCTCACTAACTCTAACCATCGAACTAAGAGTGTATGAACCTGTATCTCGATACACTGACATTTGCTTTGTTGCTTCCAAACACATTCATCAAAAATTCATACACGGGTCAAAAGCCATCTGGTAGCGCTAACGGCAAAGCTATAAAGTGAGTTTTCAATATAAACTCTATTAATTTTATATCAATATACTTTATATGTTCATTAACACCGGATTTTATAGTATAGTGAGCAAGTGAAAATAAGTCTCAGACACTTAAAAGAAGATACAAAGGTGCGATAGATGTTTAATTTGATAGCTTATTATTAAGGTGTATAGGAATATATTATTAGTTAAGTAAAATAAGAGGTTTTTTTTATTTATACGCTAGCATAAATACTATTGAAAATTTAATCAATTTCAATTCAATTTAATCCCATGTTTCAAGAATAATGATAAGTGATGAGGTATATTATTGGATCAATTTATTTACTAGTTCACATTTGTTATCCCATAATTTTTCAGGAAACCGAAGCCCCAGGAAAATATTACTATATAAGCAACTGATTATTAAAGCTATAACTTAACTATAATACTAATATTTCTAGACCATGTCATGCTATGTCACATTTTCCTATTACTTGTTAGGACTAATAACACCAGAGTTTCATGTTCTGAGGGACCAATTGCACTTCTAAACTATCAATTAAACAGAAGCAAACCACATAGCGGTACGCTAGGTTTCCTACTATGAGCAGATCATTATTTACTAGATTTATGTCCCCAATAACGTACTAAAATCCTATGGATTGAAAAAAAATCAGGATGTACAATTAATTGAAAGTCTACATAATAAATACCTATTATGTGCCTCCATGCTGCAGCATGTATGCTTTATATATGTCAACTGCTTCATTAAATTTAGGGAAAAGCTTATTAACTTGAGATTCATATTTTAGGCGATAGGTTAGCAACCTGTGTGTCGCTATCGTAATTTCAATTTCATCATTATTAATATTAAGTACTTCTTTAAATTATTTAACTCCGATAGGGCTATTTTGTGATCAATTATCTTATTCCATAACAATAATTATACACTTCATTCTATGTGGGTGGTCTAGTCTAATAACATTGTTTAATTTGCAAACTTTGGTTGCAAACAATGTAAGCGTTTATATTTTAGGAAGTGATTTCTCGGTCAAGCCATAAGACGATAGGCTTATAAAATACCATTAATGTCTATCATAAACCATATAAACAGAGTTTATCTATGTACTAAACTATTATAGAGCTACAAATAGGTTTTAAGCATCAATAATTAGTAGTGTGGTTTAAGTGCCCAATATGATCTTCAGTGATACCAACACTTAAATAAATATGAAAAGTATGTCATTTACTCAATTTATACCTATTTGACTCATTGGACCGATTTTAATGATATTTTACATCTGATATTTGGTGTTACTCAATTGCTTTTATCTCAATTATCGTTTAAGATTCAGTCAGCTAATATTATAGTTTATTGGATTTGTCTTTTACACGAGTAACTTGATGATATTCACTTGTTACAGAGTCTCAGGTCAACATAGTTTTAAAATAAATAATTTTTATATCTCAAACATTTAAGCCTTTCAATTACACAGACACACAGATCAGTATCAAAATTAGATCGAATTCATTTTCATTCTTATTGTAGAAAAAAATATGCGAGCGCGGAATCGCGTGGGCATTTCTTGTAATTTATAAAAATATCAACCGACAGATTTATATCACTGGCACATCAAATCAACCATACAGGAATTCCTATGTCGACGTATCGACATATTATCGCAAGTGACTCTAACCGCAAATGGCGTGGTTATTATAGATCACGTCCGGCTGGCACGCGAGCATTGTCATACTCGGCTAAGTACGGTGGCAATCTGTGGTATGTGGTTCTTTTGCGCGGTTGCAGGATGGCCAATAATTGACTGCGAGGCGACCATCGGGTTCCCATTAGTTTTAGCCTCTTATCGGGGGCGAGTGGCATGCCTTAGACTGGGTGACATTTAAAACAACTGCATCCTTTTAAACATAGACTATACCCATGCTTCTGAGCCGTTTGAGCCTATTTTCATTTTCACATTAAAAAAACCCCTCAAAAACTACGTCACACGCTTTATTAAAGACCAATACTACAAAAAGAAATTAAAACTAAATATATAAATAAATGTCTGAAAAATAAATTATTTTTCTAGTATCAAGATCAAGTAAAGTACAGAGTTGTCGAGATCGCTCAGCTAATGAATTGTGTCGTTGACCTCTGAATCTTACGCGTCGCTTTTCCGCCGGCCGGGGTGATATTACGTATTTAGGATCGTGGATTTTGATACTTTTATTTATTTTCGTACTTTCTGAAATATAAACCGATATTTTTCTTTTAACGTTTTTAAATATCCTTTAGATGAGTACACTTAACAGTTAAATTTATGCAGTTGAATTAAAAGTCAGCCTGTATACAGATTAAACCTATTTTAGGCTATTGCATAATATTATTTACCGGCTTTTATCATATGCACCAATACTATGTTAATCATATACATTACTGTACTACTATCCATTCTCTACTTTTCTCTCTCTTTATCATCAAATCTAAAGAAAAGATAACACATATGCCTTGTCAACGTTCAAAACAATGAAAATTCAAATAATCATTGCAATCTAATATATTTTTAAAAACGAATGGAGGACGCTCCTCTTTACTCCACCGAGAAGAGTTAATTCTTAAATTTAAGAAGAAGAAGAAATGACATAACATATTACTTCAGTACGTTTTTTGCTTCAATATTAGCACTTGTCGAAAGCTCTACACACCACTTCACACCTACGGCAACAGCCATTAAGCCATGCAGCTGAACGTGGCCCTTCAGTCTTCTCAAGACTGTTGGCTCTGTCTACTCCGCAAGGGATAAAGGCGTGATTATATGAACGTATAAACAGCCCTGTCGTAGGAAACGACTAGTAGTCGTCAACGTTGTTATTAGGGCTAGGCGCGTCCGGTCATGTTTGTATATAGGAATGCTTATTTGATCTGTAAGTAGCCGAGTCTTATTATAATTATGGCTTCCAACGCCCTAGCAAAGGTGCCATTTGCATGATCTAGATTCTGTTAAAAATAACTTAAGCAAGTTGTTCGCGGAATAGGAAACCATGGTGTTCGCATTTTGTCACTGATATTGTGATAGACATTATTTTTTATTTTCGTACAATAATTTGCACATGAACATTATGATGCTAAAAATACTGTTTGTAAAACATACATACATACATATGATCACGTCTTTATCCCTTACGGGGTAGACAGAGCCAACAGTCTTGAAAAGACTGATAGGCCACGTTCAGCTGTTTGGCTTAATGATAGAATTGAGATTCAAATAGTGACGGGTTGTTAGCCCATCGCCTAAAAGAAGAATCCCAAGTTCATAGCCCTTAGCCGCCTTTTACGACATCCATAGGAACGAGATGGAGTGGTGCTATTCTTTTTTTTTTATTAGTGCCGGGAACTACACGGTAAAACTGTTTGTAAACCTGTAAAATTATTCAGGTTTTTATAAAATAGTGTACGTCATACAATATGTATGTAATTTGTTCCTTCTTTTTTTACGATAAACATTTTGTTATATCATTCCAAAGCAAAGTCTTTTATTTCAATCAAATACTTAATTTCATCAGCAATATCGGATTGCGTAATCAGAAATTAATATCCTAAGATCAAATTTCTGATCAAACAGTAGGAAACGAAGATACCTCGGCGTGTCTCCAATCACAGAACAAATGTTTGTGGTTGTTGGACCAATATTGGCCCAAGTTTGGGTGTCGTGATGACTATCAAATGAGTAATGAAGATGTTCAATTTGTTATTTTAGGTAGGAACTACATGAAATCGTACCAAGCGACGGTAAAATAATAAGAAAATTAATTTATTTTTAAATTTGCAATCATAAAAATCAATTACTGAAACATTTCTCATCAACTCAAATGTAGATAAATAAGTACTTTATAATATGTTCTAGACAGAACACAAAACATAGCGCTATTCAAAACAGTAACCGAAATAGTGAAATTAATGTACCTTCAATTAGAATTTTAAATGATGAATTGAAATTTGCTTTGTTGTTATTAAAAATTCAACAAGCTTAATTCACATTGATCGAGAGCATAGCTGGGTTAGAATATCTTGTGCCGAATGGATAATAAAAAACATAAAGTAAAATAGTTTAATATAAACTGTTTATGCATAAACAACTGGCCTATTTCTTTTCCCAAGACAATGCTTGCATAGATTTCTTTTTTTTAAAATAAGATGTTTTTTTTACATCTTTTTTGTGAACAAATTAATAATTGGCTTTATTTTATCAGTACCTATTATCTTTTAAACTTCTGGAATTTTGAGAATTGTGTTCTAACGTAACAATTTTAAAAATAACCAAAACTTAACATCTAGGTAGAAATTTACACACAATCCTTTATAAAAATATCCTCTTAAAAGCTAATCGCAATTTAACTGTCCTTATCACTCGTCCAACCTGAGCATTGTAGTATAGACATGTTTTTGCTGGATTTTCAATCCGATATTCATTATTGAAGTGGATTCTCGCATGGCTTTCATTGATTAATGACATTTTCTTGCAAGTGTACAGAGATTACTATTTGATGCCCTTACTTTATCAAAGATGCAATTAGTATGTTTTCTTACAGTAAACAAGCTACGATCCGTGACTTCGCTTCGAAGAAAGTACCCTATAGGTATTGTTATATTTTAATCCTGTACCTACCAAATTTCATCAAAATCTGTCTAATAGTTTTTCCATAAAAAAGTAACAACACATCCACAGCTTTACAAACTTTCGCATTTATAATACTAACTGTTGTCCACGACTTCGTCCGCATTAAATTTCAACATCTAATGTCATGTAATTCCAATGTCTAAGCTATGTACGAGTATATTACTGCAGAGTTTCATAAAAATCGGTTAAGTTGTTTTTGAGTAACCAACACACATCCTTCTACATTTTTGCATTAATTAGTAGCATAGGATGGGATTAGTAGGATTTTATAAGCTATGCCAAGCTGTCAGATATAATAAGTAGATCTAAAGATACATTTTTCATTTAAGTCAGTAATCAATACTAGAGATGGTAGGTAATATAGATATCAAAGCAGCAAGGGAACATTTTTGGAAATATCCTCGCTCCAGTATGTTATACGGGCAATCAAATCATCTTATAAGTAATACTACTTTAAGTACTACTGCGGCGTAGCAAACCGAAATGTATCTTATAACCTTTAGTACTTTTGCCATTTTCTTAAGCTTTTATAAGACGCAAAGCTATATCAATTAACTGTGTAAATTTTTAAACTAACGATATACTGTAATTGGTCTTCGGGCCCTTAAATTCAATATCAAAGCAAACTGAAATTAAGGTTCCGAAGAATTAAAAAAACGAAAGATAAAAATACTCATCCTTATATTTTTTTATCTCCATACTTTAAATACGTGTTGAATGTGCGTCTCCTCGCAAAATTACCGCGATATTATCCCATCTTATACGAATTCCTTTCTCGCGTCACGTTTGGAGAATTGCCCGCCGATTTCAGATTGACATAACTTTAAAAAAAAGAGTGCGCAGAAGTTTATCTTATATTACTTGACACATAGTAAATACCCTGGTTAATACATATTAAAGGATTTTTCAGATTAGCTATCGTGAAATAAATTTGTTTTTAAGATATATTTATTTGTCAATGGCTCGTGCGAATCCAAATTTTTGGTTGGTGCAAGGCAGCCGACCGAGTAAAACCTTTTCCTATTCTTTTCACAGCATGTAAAATTATCTTGGCTTAAGTGGATGTTTTGTTTGAGTACGCAGAGACTTCGTCTTTCGACTGAGCATGATCTCTACATAGTTTATAAACTTTCTTGCTTCAAACATATTTGTCAGTCGCATACTCTTGGTACTGACCATCTACCAGATTATAGGTACCAAAATTACATCCCCGTTTCCAAAGAATAAAAGGCAGTCACAAATATGCATCAAGACATAACGGACAACAGCCCGCCACAAAGTTATTCTTCTGTATCATCCGTACTTATGTTTTGATCGCTAGGCGATTAGGCCAGCTGTCCACTGTGATTGCTGGCTCGTGTGACAGTGGGAAATTGCCTTAAATTGCCAGTGGATGCAATCTGCCATGCCATATGCCAGTCAAGCTACTGCTACGGTTTTTCGCGTAAGCCTCTAATTTGCTTTGTGGGGAAGAGCGATTTGTGTTACTACCTCTATTTGTCAGTACAAAGACAAGCAGGTAAATTCAATTGAAGTCAATAAAAAAATTATTACTTATTGATGAAAGAGCACTTTTTTCTTCAGCGAGACGCGGTAATTCATATTTTATTTTGGGTGAATCAACAATACTTATGCAATTTTATGAACCTTTCTATAAGTAGTATCTAAATATTTTTTTTTCGCCTACTATTTATCATTTTTGTAATATCTTCTACAAGAACTATTCCCATAAAATAAAAAAGGTTTTTTACTACACTCATCAAATCTTCACGTCTAAATGAATACGAAGTGCCATTGTTATTTTTTCCTCATATTAATTTGTCGTAACTGTAAAGATGAAAGCGACATTATGCGAAAACCGACAAGCTCATTATATATCGTTATGTTCATCCCAAAAGGTATGGGGATTCCCAAAGAGTAATTTAACATAGAGCGCAGCCCAGTATGGACCGTGATTAATAGTTTTGATACAAAAAAAATAATCTAGATCCATTTACCTTATTGCGGAAATTCGATGTTATCATATGATATCTGTGTTCATAGATATAATGACATTTATGCATATAATCAAATCTATATCCCTCAATGTAGAAAGCCCTTATAATGCCATTTTCAGATCAGCTGACTTAATGATGGAATTGAGATTCAAATAGTAACAGTAATTTTAAATTCATGAAAATAAATACCTTATTAAAATTATTTATTAAAGGACAGTCAATCTCTGACAAATTTCAATAATTTTAAATCATAAGTGCACTCCATATATAACTTAATTATAACTCTGGACTTGGATATCAAATGAAATCGAAGAGAAACATTCAACCAGCCAGTTGTCTCTCTCTCAAAAAGAATAATGTCGACAATATAACTCAGTTACATTCAATGTTAAAAGTCATTATTCAGATTTATCTACTTTAATTGAGGCATAACTTTATTAGCTATTAGAAAGTCTGACTTCTATCGCTTAAGGATTATTTTCGCCTGCATTAAATTTAGTTCTTCGTCAAATCTCATTGTACCTAGGTAGTGTCAGATGATTTTCTTAACAATATTTAACAATAATTATTTGCCGGCTATTGTTTAACGATTGGAGGAGAAAGGATGACCGTGACTAATAAATATTTTGTCTGTTAGAATTTTTGCGAGGTTGAAGGTTAGGATAGCTTAATTGACAATGGCCGGACATCTTAGGTGGAGATGTTAGATTACTTAATGAGGATTTGTTAGCAGATTTTATGGATTGTATTGTCCAATCTATATATATAAAACTCTTCCGTTACTGAGTGACTGACTGACAGACAACGCACAGTCGAAACTACTGGTCGTAGACAGCTGAAATTTGGAATGTAGGTTCCTTGGGATATGTAGGGGAGCACTAAGAAAGGATTTTTGGAAATTCAACCCCCAAGGGGGGGAAAAGGGGTAAAAACGTTTCTATGAAAAATCTTATTCCTTGGGTTTATAAACTTGAAACTTGGCATGAACACGTACATAGGCAAGTAAATATGTTTGACATTATAAGTTTTTTCAAACTACCCTCCAATCGTGATTTAGGGGGTGCGATTGGGTGACTGATTTATTAACGCACAGCCGAAACCGCTCGGTATAGGAGTCTGAGATTTTGAACAGAGGTTCCTTTAGTAACATAAGTGAGCACTAAGAAGGGATTTTTGAAATGTCAACCCCCAAGGGGGGGAAACGGGATAAACTGAGCCGGGGCTGCGGGAAAGTTCTAACGAGATACCGTGGCCCCGGAACGCAAAGGGCAACTGAAGGAACGAGGTGGGTTTTAGTCAGTAAAAGTCTGACACTCCCTTCCGTTCCACCCAGAGCGGGAGAGGCCATTTGATGATTTCCCATCCTTAAAAAAAAAAGACTTTGTATGACAACTTTCAGTCGTCTCTTTAACATACATAATAACATACATAATTATGTACATACATGCATAACATTAATAACATCACGCCTTTAAATCCCTATTTTGTGTTAACACTACCCATACGAACAGCTAAAAGGAAACAAGTGAAGAGACGAAATTTGTCCGCATCCATTTTCACCTAAATTCTTAACGTTAATGAGATTTACTTTTTATTATCAGGTCAACCTAACCTATATCTATATATATAAAAGCGAAAAACACTCACTTAGGAATCACGAAATTTCGAAATCTACTGAGCCAATAATGATGAAATTTGGCAGGAAGGTAGATTTTAATTAGGAGGGATCCACTAAGAAAGGATTTTTGCAAATTCTATTCCTAAGGGGGTGAAATAGGGGTTGCAAGTTTGTATGAAACTTCGTCATTTTTAGTGTGGGTTACGCGGACGAAGTCGCGGGCAACAGCTAGTGTAATAATAAGAAATGTTTATTTCTAAAGACTATATCGTATAGTATGTATTAATTTCGAATGAAACATTCATTTAACTTAAGTAAATATCGAAATAATAAAAATAACAAAGTCAAAAACACACGCACGTAGACTACGACGTAGGCCTTGTTTTATTCATAAATTAATTGATTAGTACATTGCACATTCATATGATTTGAACAACCTTCTGTGTTCCATGTAAAATCGACAAAAAAAGGGCAATACCTAAATAAGTAAGCCTCACTTCCAGCCCACCCTCAATAATTGTTAAGCAAAGAGAACAAAAACCGAAGCGAATGAGGAACAACTGGAACAAGTAATCTTCGGCCTTACAAATGAAAGATATCCATCCGTCAAGCTTTGGACTTAGTGTTCTTATTCTAGCCAAGATAATAATTCTAAGTCTCGAAGAGGATTCCTAATTTGGATCCGCGAAAGAAAGTTTATGACAAAGAAACGAACTTAAGGAATATCCCTTAAGGAAAATCCAATCATCTTTTCAAGTCGGACAATAAGAAAATACCAATTATACTGCACAGGGATACAATAAAATCAACAATAAACGTGGTCTTATTGAAGAATAGTCGTTACAGTTCTACCTACTGTTTAATAAATAAGTGTTCTTTATCGTCACGTTACCACCAGTAAAAACAAGTACAAATAAAAAAATGCTACAGATTACCTATCTCCAGAAGCCTGTTGCAAAAAGCTTTAAATAAGCAGTATGTACCTATTTGTTTTGTAACTGCAGAATAGAATTTCCATATTAGTCTTCTACTTAGAGTTAGGTACCGTAGTAATGAGGGGACAATTTGAGGTTGGTTTTAGAGTCAGCGCCGGCCACACGCGTGCTTACAAGCACACAAAGGCTGGTTTTAGAGTGACGCCGGCAAGACGCACCGTTGAGCAGCGCGTTCCAGATCTCGCACCTGACCGGCGGAACACTGTGAATCGAGCATCGCGATTCATAAAGTATAGGCACTTTGGCAGCGCTGGCGTCAGCAAGCACCTCACCTATCTACAGTAACTACTATCTAGTGTAATTGTAACCACGCGCAGTATGGCCTGCGCTGATTAAACGCTTGATGAAATCAGCTTAAGGTTGGTTTCAGGGATTTTTGTGACGCAGGTCAAAAGCGCCAGTCATAGTCGTGTGATGCGCGCCGTCGGTAAGCGCGCGGGTGCCCGGCGCTGGCTAACGGCGCATCTCGCCCCCACCACTCTAAAAGCAACCTAAGGAATGCCCTTATATAGAGATAACGCTTTTGAAAATTGCGTTCACAAAAGAACCAATGCTTCCTTTTCGATCACGCAAGCGGTAAATCTGTTCACATTATAAAACTTTAGCACGCAAAGTGCAATTATTTCAAACCAATATATATGATTATATATATATATATATATATATTGGTTTGAAATAATATATATATATATATGTATAAATATATATCCCTTTCAATCTATAATAAAACGAAATATCGACTATCGATTAATAAATAACCAAGACTCGATTAATGACTACATGAGGCCGTTACATTCATTTGTTTCTTGATAAATCTAATAACTGCATGTTGTTTTGAAACATACTTACATATAATCACTTAAATATCCCTTGCAGGGTAGACAGAGCCAACAATCTTTTAAGACTGATTCTATCATTAAGCCAAACAGCTGAACATAGGTCACGTTCAGCTGTTTGGCTCTACCTTCCTACCAAATTTCATCTTTATAGGCTCAAAAGTTTTTGAGATATCGTGATCAATGAGTGAGTGAATGTTTTTCGCTTTTATAAGTTTATACCTATAGATAGATAGACAATAAACAAATCCACATATGTACTCCGCAGAAATATGAAATATAAGGTAAGGTACACCTTGTGTGTGTATGACGTGCCCAAGCCGCTCATCAATCAGATATAATGGAACTTCTGTAATGAAGCAGGCACGAAGATATTTAGTTTAAATGCTGCTAATTTACCGTAATTAGTGTTAACAATTACATATATATCAAGAAAGTTTTATTTGTAGTATTCAATCATTATTGTCAGTCACTGATCAATTGAAGAAAAATTATAAAAATTCATATAGAAATTCTAGCTTGTATCTCAATCCCCTCATTAATAAGCCCGAACCTTCCATTTCTACTGAGAATGTTGAAAAGATAGATATTGAGCCTTTAAGACGAAAATAATTAATAAATAAACGTATGTTTATCTAACTTAAAGCTTTACATATATTTTTAAACATAAGATTTTTATGTAAGAGTATTCTTATTATCAAGGAAATAACGTTCACAACCCTGTACAAGTATACTCAGTTAAGTTTTCGACTGTACTTAATAAAGCCTTCAAGATTTATGCTTCGAATCGGGTAATTAAGACAGCTAATGAGTCTTCTACCTGTCGGCTTGTAGATAGTATCCGGGCGAGATAATTTGCATCAACTTTATTGCCGGGACATTCGCTCTCGAAATGAATGTGTTAGAAGATAGATTTAAATGCACGCGAAGCGATGTTACACCTACACGGATGAAGAGTTATATCAGTTCAGAAGCAGACTTTACTTATCAGTTAATTTATGTAATATACATATAAATGATCACGTCTACATCTCATGTATATATATATTCATGTAGTGTACATACACTACATGAATATAAATCAAAGTAAATCACCCCTCCGGGAAAGAGGCGTAATTTTATGTATGGATGTAATATCAACCAAATATAATTAAAAATGTGACTATTTAAATAATTTGGTATTATTACCGTGTAATTATTTCGAACAGATCACCGAATTATTTACCATGATTCGATGAAACCCATAGCTTGAACATTGATTTAGTAAACGCTCATTTATCCCGCTTAATTATTGAACGCCGTGATCATTTAACTTTTGACCTTTTGATTTGTGTGCCGGCCTATGGTGTCGACTACCGAGAATTCTTCTATAATTGATATATTTCATAGTACTTAATCTAATTAACTTCACTTCTTATAAAAACACGGATTCGAAATAATGATAATGGGTAATACAATATTTGAATCTCAATTCTATCCAAACAGCTGAACGTGGCCTATCAGTATTTTCAAGACGTTGGCTCTGTCTACCCCACAAGGGTTTTAAGACGTGATTACATGTATGTAGTACGTACAATTACATTATTTTACCGTTTTAAAAATTTGTTTTTATTATTTGGCGTAAGATGTAGATTGTCGCGGCACTTGCAGCGTTCACGTCTTATTTATATTGATGAAATTTTTATCCATTAACTTTTTTTATTACTGACTTTTGCCCGAGATTCGCGCTCCGGTGGGAATTTTAATAGTTTCTCGCAACAGAGCCTATGACGAGTTACACCATTTTTGTGCGCGATTCCTTAAATCTGCCTACATCAATTTAGAGTTTTTTAAAGTAAAACAAATTTATCTCTTCTCTTTTATCATATTAGTATGGAATATTTAGTATTAGGTACAATTTTAATGAAATTAATATGATTACGTATTAATTTCTTACGGTCATGCTCAGACGTTGTCCTAGCCCCACGTCAAAGTTAATGTTCATCGGATGACTAGATGTGTACTGTCCTCTAAATACAAATTAATAACAGTACAGATGTGTGAAAAAATAATAAGTAATAATACACGGGTCCTATAATAAATGTCAACTAACGAAATAAACAACAACAAAAATAAAGTCAACACCATATGATCAATATATTATCTACTTTTTAATTTCTTTCGGGCAAGCTCGGCCGTTATCTCTATCTCTGGAATAGAAAACGGTTTACACTATTCCAATTTCTAATTTCTTTAACGTTAAAATTATTCTCATAATTTCTTATAATAGTAGTTGTTTTATACAAAGGAAATTTACCCGACGGATCTTTATATTTTGTGCCAGCGTGCTTAGTAGATATCAATTTGTTAAAATTATTGCATGACCGAAGGAATAATGAATATTACAACTAAAACTCATTAAATATAGGTAATTTAAGCCGTATTTAAAAGGGACACAATTTGGATATTTTTCTATATTATCTTTATTGTAGTGTCCTCACGTCTGCGTGCGTGTGTAATCAAAACGATTATGCGCCGCGTCGGGAATCGAACTGAGATACCGCACGCGCCCGTTACATGAACGCTGGAGATTCGACCGGAACGAATACATCGATTTCAGATACAATAATCCTACCCTAGATTATATCTTAACACGATAGATTACATTTCAATGTGTTTTAAATCGATAGGTATGCACGACTGTAGGTATTACAATTTTTAATAATATTATTATATTACATTAATCACAGTTAAATCTTCTACCTGCCTGTGTTATGGGAGTGAATGTTAGAGATAGTGACTCGCTAAAATGCGTATTCCTCAGTACTAGCTTTTATCCTTTTGACTTATACAGCGACACGTAGCGACATGTGACATTTGGCTCTGTCTATCCTGTAAAGTATAAAGACCTGATATGTGCAATATATATGTTCATTATTGTTCATGTTCTTACTTAAAACTAAATATTGTCTGACTATGTCGTTTGTTCTTTAATACCCAAATACGGGTAATGCTAACCCGGATCATGATCCTAATCGTACCTACACGAGTATTACGCAACGTAGGACCGATAGCAAAGAAATAGAAAACTATTATATTTGAAAAAAAAAAAAGAATTTCAAAAAGATATATATTGAAAAACGTAATTTATCTTAATGTTATTGTAATTTTTTCTCCACTTTACATATGTGATAAAGTAACTCGGACCAGCGCCAGGTGAAGTAGACTTTTTGCAAAAAAAAAACAATTGCGCAATTATTTTCATTGAGTATGACACAAGACAAATGCAATAAAATTTGACATTGTTATCAGTTAAGCAATAAAGTTAATTGTGTTAAAGAATTGTGTAGTCTGCATAATAATGTTTTCGCTGACGCTACGAACGAACAATAAATACGCCAGGAGGCTCGGCCCTTGGATAAATGATTGTATTTTATCGACTCAGATATACATCGAACTGCAATAGCTTTTGGTCAAAATGTCTCTAATTTTGCTAATTACGATGGCTTTTTTATCATTAACTAGCTGCATCCCAGTACTTCGCTCCTGGGGGAATTTCGGAATAATAACTAAATATTCTATGTTATAAGTGCTCGTTAAAGTACCTTATTTTTTTGCAAATGAAAAATACAGACTCTGTCACAGAAATAGCTAACTAATATGCACCAACTCTACATGTCTCAAACTCGTTCCGGGATCACGTTGTGGACAAGTAACAAAAAGTTCCCCGAACCGACGGGTCATAGGTTAGTTTCCAGCGGACGCCTAACGAGACATTGTCCACATTTTGTCAAAAACTGACCGGTGAAAAAAGCAATAAAAAATGTCCCAGATTTTTTAATTCCGATTCGGAGGTTGAACCGTGGTAAATTGCCATTTCTATTTTGATTCCAGTAACGTAAAAGATAGACATAGCATTATCGTGTAAGTTGTATATCATATTTGAATAAAAATTTCTATTGAATTTACAAAAATAAAATACTTACCTATAGGTAAGTATTTTATAAAAAATATGTTGCTAGGTAATAACCTAATATTTTTTATTTAACCCAGTAGCGTCTTTTGGAGTCTTTCTTTTTTGTTATTTCATAATGTATTATAAATTTTAACACCGTAGTTTGTGTGTTGGTATTTACGGGAAATTTAAAATAAAGAAAAATCACTCGTCACAATTTTATTGCTTTATTTTGATGTCCCAATTGATGCAAACAGTTATCGACAAAGTAAGAGTAACAGACCATTTAACAAAAATGTATCATTTTGAACACCATTTAAAGTTTATTTTAAATTGTAGTGGTTTATGCTTACGAACTTATGCCAACATACAATTTTGAAGGCATTAACTTCACAGTATAAATTATTAGCTACTGAAGTTAAAATAACCCAGACGACATTTTTTTTGTTCTTTCATTCGCACTCATTAAAATGTTCCCATAAAATCGATATTAAGTCTGAAAAACAGTGTACGTTTAATGATCAAAGAAACATTAACGTATCAATATATATTATTTCATGATAAGCACAGATATAAAAACTTAAATTTTTTTATATATAAAAATACTTTTAATTTTACGAATGGCACGGGCTGTAATAAAAAGTTTACACCTGCCTGACGATACAGCGACAGAAATTAATGTAATTGTCATTTTAAGTGGCTATGAATTTAAGATACAGGTTTGAAAAAATTACAATAAAAAAAGAGAAATGGAAAGGCTATGTGCATACTTACTTCAAATCTGATGTGATGATTAAACTAATATTGGTAAGGTTATAATTTATTGTAATGTCCTAGAGTCTTTACCTCTATCCTAATTAAATTGTGATCTTTTTGGCATAGCCTTGTTTTGAAATCAGATGTGTTATTATTATAAGAAAATAGTTCACAACGGTTATAACACTTATTAAACATCTTGCTTTCAGGGAAAAAATATTACGTTTAATTATTAATTAAGTACCTTTGTTCAATTTTATCTAACACAATAACTCGAATTATTAGTTATAAAGATAGAACAAAACGCAAGTACCTTTTTATAAGTAACACCTGTACCTTTGATCAATTATTAACCCGAAAAATTAATTAATGGGCGTGTGACCTCTAATTTTCTCGTCACTAGACCTTCTATGGCCAACTATAGTTAATACAACAATTGCCATAATAATTATTGGTAGGTATACTTATTTGAAGATACCACGCAGCATGAGAAGTCTCGTGCGCTCGCGAAGTATTGCTACCATGGGAACCAGCAGGCTGGCCCGGACCCAACGATATAGTCTAAGAGACAGGCTAGCAATAATAACAACTCATTTGATCCTTCATTATTTCTTTTGAAATGTATTTTTTAAGGGAATCAAGCGTTTAAAAAATGAATGAAATATGGTTGTTTTTGTCATATAAGTAATATGTGATTTTAATGACTAATACAAAATACTAAAAATATCAATATTTATATAATAAATATTAAATATTTATTTACATAATATATCAAAAAAAATATCAGTCATTTCAGTCAGTGTTTATAGTTTTTAACAACTTAATATTGTAATTTTTTTTTCACTTATCGTGCTCAGCGATTGCCTGGTATTAATTGCGAAAGCACGAGCTGATCATCAAGTGCTAAAGCAATGGAATTTATTAAAACTTGTTGATTACATTATCTGACTCTAACTGTAGAAATTTACGAACCTGCGAAAAGTGTTCGGAATTGCTGCCTTTTGCAAAGTTTTAAGTACTTACATGTCGATTTTGTTATTAAGATTTAATGTTATAATTGCGAATTACCTATAGGTATGGTTTTTGGTTTAAACGACTTATTTAATCTCTTATCATCGCTATCATCATCTATGTATGTATTTACAAAGAAACTTTAAACAAGCTCCTAGCCTACAATACATATCTGTGCGAGTTCATTATCTTACAAGTTGAATGTCAATCGAGCGACAGACAATACATTTGCGTTCATACGTCACGATGGCAGTTTCACACGGTGCCCGGTTCTAGGTGTAATGTTAGAAAACATGGATTTCATTAGATAGTCATATACCTACATATGATCACGTGTATATCTCTTGCGGCGTAGACACAGTCAACAGTCTTGAAGAGACTGTTAGGCCACGTTCAGCTATTTGGCTTGATGATAGAATTGAGATTCAAACAGTGACAGGTTGCTAGCACATCGCACAAAAAAAGGATACTAAGTTTATAAACCCATCTCATACGCATTTAACGACATACATGGGAAAGAGATGGAGTGACCCTATTCTTTTTTCTGTTGGTGCAGGAAACCACACGGCACATCATTAGATAGTCTGGTCGATATCTAGGTACAAATCTTTAAAGTTTATTAAATAAATGAAAAGAATGAAATATAATATTGACGATAAATCGATATATTTTTTCTTACATTTGTATAAAGAGGAAGATGAGGTGCAAAGTAACCTCAGTATACTTACCACTGAGCCGATAATGATGAACACTGAGAGTTGAGTTAAAGTTAACAAATTAGAATTATTGATAAGTGTGACTTTTCCAAGAGAGAGGTTTCAGTTTGGATTGAGTTACAAAAAGCGTTTGTAGCTTTTATAAGATAATAGAGTGAGAAGCGTGAAGTGCGTGGGATTCACAAATGTTTATATGTTTTTAAATAAGTATTATTTTATGCAAACAGGTGTGGTTCATATAGATATCGGATGCCACATACTCGTAATGCCAGTAATAACATAGTATAGTTGTATACAAATTATGGTATCATTGGTAATCCAGGATAAGGAAATATGTTAAGCATAAGTGCTATGGTTTAGTTTAGCTGATTGGTTAATATTGAAATGATATCTATTTCTTTCTTTTATAATTCACTAGCTTCGCTTGTAAGGAACAATGTGCATCTTCAATTCAAATTCCATCAATTCAATTCATTCTTCAAAATTTCATATTGAGATCGGTTCAATAGGTTTGACGTAAAAACCTAATAAACGGACACACTTTTACATTATAATATAAGTACGAATTTGTATACACATACATACCTAGCTTAAAGTGGCATTTTAGTCTTTATAAGACTAAAATGTCTTTACAAGACTAAAATGCCACTAACACACCACCACACACACACGTCGACTACGTCTACCTCGTATTGGGTGAAGACGTGATCACATATCACATAGTTCATGTAAGTGGATTGCTACAGTAACTGCCAACAAAACCTCCGAGTAAGCAGTATGTGTGTTTCAAATAGCAACGCGCGCATCAGTGTAAGAACTCTAACTCTCTAGTGAAGTAGTTTGGCTGAACTTACCTCAGTTAGTTTACCAGAATCATTGTATTATAAGCATACTACATACATACATACGGTCACGTCTATATCCCTTGCGGGGTAGACAGAGCCAACAGTCTCGAAAAGACTGAATGGCCACGTTCAGCTATTTGGCTTAATTATAAAATTGAGATTGAAATAGTGACAGGTTGCTAGCCCATCGCTTAAAAAAGAATCCCAAGTTTGTAAGCCCGTCCCTTAGTCGCCTTTTACGAAATCTATGGGAAAGAGATGGAGTGGTCCTATTCTATTTTGTATTGGTGCCGGGAACCACACGACACTACATACTTACTACATTTTTTGTGTAATAGCCCGGAATTAATAACAGCAACAACGGCTGTGTTGTGGTAAAGCAAAAACATTTAATTTACAAGTTTAACTTTCGTAGAAAATCGCAAAATATTAATTCATAGAATTTTTAAGATTGTTGGCTCTGACATGTTGAACGTGGCCTTTCAGTCTTTGCGAGTCTGTCAGCTCTGTCTACTCGGTAATTGATAAAGACGTGAGTATATGTATGTGTATATTATTTTATCATATTTTTTACACCTACGATTCCATAAGATTAGTTTGAATCTAAGAAAAACGTTATTCATCATCAAAAAAAATCTAAAGATAATTATTTTATTATTATGTTTATTAATTATATATTATGTTTATTTTATTTTAATGAATCATACATAAAAAAAGCTATAAGCTTCCTCAACCTTAAAATACGCTTATGCAATAAACCGCGCACCCCGGGCTCCTCTCCAGAAAGGTGAGAACTAACACCAGGAGGAAGAAGAATAAACTAAAAATACTTTTAAACATAGACTCCAACATATACCTACCTATTTATTATCCTTATACTTGGCAAGTTCATTTATTTTCTATACCTACAAGAAAACTAAACAGGAATGTATGCAAATGGCATATAATTTGGGTTAACTGTATGCGTATATCGCGACGCAGACATAATGAGTTTTCAATTACTGTTACTATTCATCTAAGAGATTTTTTATTGATGATGATAATTTATTCTTAAAGTTTGGACAAGATATCATATCTATTACAGAGTTTTTAGTAAGAAATCAAAATTTTGGACATCTGTTACATCGATTATAATATAATTAGATACATGAGAACCCAAACCTATAGCTATTATTTGAATTAATATACTAGTAGGTAAACGTATTGTTAAGTGAAAACGAGAAAATTCTTTGTTTATCTTTAAGCCAAATAGCTGAACGTTTCCTAAAATCTTTTCATGATTGATTGATTCTGTCTGCCCCGCAAGGGATATGGACGAGATTGTTTGAATGTTTGTATGCGTTTCCCATGTAAGAATTTAAAAACACAAGAAAATATTTTTTTAACCTTTTAACTCCTGAAACGACGAGGATTCTCTTTGAAATATTTTACCAAAAAAGTGCAGATTATTTTTCTGTACAATTTTGACGAAACATATTGAGAATATTAATTCTTGACGATGATTGTTGATCATGATTCCCTGCCCTGTGTCGATTGATGAAACCTGTTGCTGAAGAGCTTTGTAGCCATTTGAAGATAAGTGAATGTTTTATTTTGCTTTTCGTTATCTGAATAAATATAAATTTATTTATGATTTTAACTCTCAAACCTATGGATTTTTAGGTTATCCTTTATTTTGCCATCAGACTGAAGGTGAAGGCATAATCACCCGTCGAATATGTCCGAGAAAGTAGCCATTATTCATTATCTTTACCGTATACTTTGCCGGATACATTAGAGGGCATAAGGTAAGGCAAGATTGCCTTCATAACCGCTACCTTATAATTATATCGTATTTACTACTCTCACATCAAAATTTATGAATATGTTGTTCTATATTAGATCTTATTGGGATTATCTTAAGGTTTTGGGCATTGTGATAAACTTATTCTGTAAGGTAGCAACGTCTAACAAGCTGTTTCCCTTGTCTAGTTGATTTGATGTAATAATGACTATATTAAATGTTATACTTCTAACTAGAATGATATTAAGTTAGTGATGAAAGTTGGTGTTAACCTGTATTTAATATATAGATGTAGTATCTATTAAATACAGGAAAGGTAAATGAAATGTATCATTCATTTTTCAAAGAAAAATAAATTTATTAATATTGATTTATTTATGTTTGAGAAAAAAAGGGGAAATACAGAAATAAAGACAATCAGGCTTATTTCCTATTTACTTCAGTAATTGCGATTACAGTAAATATGTAAATTTAGTAGTTATAAGTATAAGAAATAATCTAACTTTCACGGGAAAACTGCGATATGTACAGGAGTTTAGCTTTACATCACAGCAGCACAAACGCTATAATTAACTACTTACTACTTGCGAAGCTACTGGAATTACAAGGCGCCTTTGGCGGAAAGTCAAAGGATCAATATTCTTCATATAAACAATACACGGCTAGTGACGTACAAGGATGTCCTGAGCTCAAGATGAAAGGAATCCGAAGCCTTGTCCCTTTGTCTCGAGCCTCGCTTATAGGTAATACCAAAATAGTATCAAAAACTTCAATACATAGATATTACAATAGTCAGCAGAAATAGTACATTCGATATTGAACTTCAATACTATCGATAGTTAACACTAGTTAAAACTTTACGACCTTTTTTTCACGGCCCGCGTATTTTTTTAAGCACAAGTATTTATTATCGCATTGTGTTTAAAAAAATTGTATTTAAAATAATTTAAAGACGATTTATTTGACGTTTTATTTTTGATAACTTTTTTTAATGTTTATTATGTAACCATTGTTTTATTTCAGCCCCGAGTCGTAATAACTCGGAGAGCTCGTCTTTAGGCTCTCGTTATAAAAATAGAACTAGATTCCTCGAGGTTTGTACAACACTATTGACGACAATCTCTTACATCCGGGATTATATCGATGGGTGGGCAACCTACCGCATTATGTCAACATATTAGCAATAGACAGAACAAATATGTACTGATACCTGTATTGTGTGCTTTATCAATTATCTATTTAATACTTACGATAACGAGATCTAGGTTTTACCAAAGACAACGTTGATATAGTTAATCTATGTATTTTTTTCACCTAGTGCAACATGCCTTTAATGCTAAAGTTTTTGCTATACTATATTTAAAGCTGTTACTTTGTCTCGCAACAACTACCAGAAATATTTCAATTAAAATTTTCTGTAAAATAGTTTACTTGATAGTTATTTATTTAAAACTTTCAACAGGTGAACACGAGGTTAAAAGCATTCTTTTTCTGTCTATTCAGACGAAAACACAGAATACTTACAGTTACAAGTATGCACACGAGTGAAGCCAAAGACAAGAGCTAATTTAATAGATAAATTCTAATTATAAATGTTAATAACATCTTATTAAAATGATATGTAGAGCATCCATCAATTTCAGATACTAAACAACTTTATAAATACACTCCAATAACTGTACTATTATACTTCAATAGCTACTTTAAATGTTATTTTAAATTACAGAAGAAATAATTATAGCACAAATTTTCTTAAGACAATAATAACTTACTCTACAATCTTCATGTAGTTATATAATTTACATATATAACTACAGTGATATGAGAAGACTGACATTCCTAACTGTTTTATATAATTGCATGCTCTATATCATTAGATAGATGAAGACATATAGGTACCCATATTAAAATGCATTGTATTGATTTTCGTATTTCCTTCAGATAATAACTCAATCAGTATGCCCGGAAGATATGGAAGCAGTAAGTAAATATAGGCTCATATCATAGAGTCGTTTTTCCCGTGGCGTTTCTCCCGTGAGATTTCCTAAAATCCAGCTAATAGTGTCCTTTCTACTGGCTTGTATTGTGACTATTAGCTAGGTTCAGCTCATTGGCTAACATATTTAAAATATTGAAATCGGAATAATAAACTAGATAAGTCTACTCCTGTCAACCAGTGAGTTGCATTTTTATTATCCGACATTGCGACGGCCTGTTTTGAGCAGTTGTCGGATTCTCGCATCTGAACCAAAAGGTCTCCGGTTCGATCCCCGCCAGGTCATAATGGAAAACGGAACTTTGTTTGATTAACATGGGTATGATTGTTTATTTCTATGTAAGTGTTTTTTTTTTCATTAATATAGTTTTTAGAGTTAATTAACTATAGAGATATTTCTCGTAACTTCATTGAGTAATCTGTCCCTTACATATTTATTTATGTTTGTTACTAAAACTGGCTTCTTCCGTAAACACACTTGAGTATACTTGTTCCATAAAAACAAACCCACAGCTTGATCATTTGTACCTTACACTAAGAACTAAACATTACAACTAAATGTGGGGTAGGGTGCGGTGGTCACCGGCGCCCAGGGCGTAGGATATGGTCCTCTGTAATTTCTACTGACGTTTAAGTAACACGTGTGGAACCAGCTTAGATAGACAAAGATCGAAATTAATAGCTTGGAATAGCAAGTCAAGACATAAATCTCTCGTTTAAGAATAACATACGAACCTATAAGAAGTTAGATAGGATTATAGGTAAGTTTGGGATTATTTTGTAGGCGATGTGCTAACAACTTGTCACTATTTGAATCTTAATTCTACCATTAAAGCATACAGCTGAAGGAGGCGTTACAGTATTTTTAAGTCTGTTGGCTCTATCTACCCTGCAAGGGTGTAGACGTGATTATATGCGTATGTCATCCCTTTATTAATAAGGTAATTGTAGGAAAATTTTGCAACATATTTTGTAAAAAAAAAGTACCTACCTTATAGCGCAGTAAAGCTCTCAGAATAGTTATGTACAAATATAAACTTACTGTTTTACTCTCGATTTAATTTATTATTTGTAAAATTTAAACATCCAGTGGGTCAGTTGGTTGGGTGGATCAAGGTACTTGGGGTCGAAGCTCACTGCTTCATTGTTCCTACCAATACTTTTTTCTGAGTTAAGAACCTTATTCCAACCAAAGCTATGTTTTTATGATACTCTTAATACAAAATATAGTTGGAACAGGCACACTAGAGCCCATTTCTCTGAGTCACAGACGAACCCCCGGGCTCCTCTCCAACTGGAATGGATTTATGACAAAGACTGAGAATTATGATCATATCAATGAAATATTTCTATTAAGATTTCCATAGACCTGTATTTAAATAGTTATCTTTACATCTAGACAGAAATCGGCTGCCTTCCGGCGTTCTCTTCTTGTAAGTAGTTTAGTCGAGTACTAGATTCTGACACTATTATTACGAGAGAAATTGAAATGTAGTTAAATCAAATATTAGATAAATTAATAGCAGGATGGAAGTTATAAAAGTCCTTAAAGTGGTTGGAGAAAGCTTACAATCACAGATATAGATTTAGCTAGACCCCGTGATTTATAGCTAGTTCTGGTTACACCCTAAATCCCTTATCTATCTGTAGAAGCGCTCGGAGACACACCTCTTTCAATGATCCTGGGATTCGGTAAATCAGGTTATTACATGAATCGACTCCCGGTGAAACGTTGTTTTGCCGTATAATTAATTTTTAGTTAAAAAAAATGTTAAGGGTGGACAACCCTTATCGCTTAGGGGTATGAAAAATAGATGTTGGCCGATTCTCAGACTTACTCAACGTCTAACACTGGATCATGATTACACATCTAGTTTCCTTAATATGCAGGGTTCCGATGTTTGTGTTGTTTTTCCTGATAGTGAGAACATCCACTCAAACTAATATGTCCCTACATAACTTAGAAAAGAGTTATAGTTAGAATTTGAACCCACTTTTTTTAATCTGGCCAACACGCTTTTTATTCGGGTATTTAAACGGTCCGAACAACGACGCTAAGTATAATAATATTTTGTTAACGTTTGTTTTTTTTTTGTTATAAACTTTGACGTAGTCCCCCGACTCGATTGATTTCACTTGCATTTGTAGCTTGGCTTCAAGAAACTATAGACAATATACAATTTGTTTTACTGCTCATTCTTTCATACAATCCTTACACGGTTCATCTGTAAATCACGAACAATAGGGTTACCAACTGTTTCCTAGTTATTAATTCTTTGCCATTCAAGTTCCATTGAAAACACACTTTGAAGTTCTACGGCAGATAGTCATATAAAATACTGTGAATACAGAGTTAAAGCTTAAACCAGACTAAGGTAGGCCCAAAGTAAGTTCAAGACTTGACTTGAGGCACAAACTCAAAATTACTATATTTCACATGAGTACATATATAAAGATTAGCATCCAATACCTAAACAACAATCAAAGATCTATAAGACGCAGCTTTTAGTAAATCTAATTCAATTTGGATAATTTTGTAAACAACGTATTACAGGTATTGTGAAAAAGCACAATATGTCCCACTATTTATGCAAACATAATTAATTTAAATAAAATAATAATCAACCTATAACATTCTATCATTGCAGTTTAATAATTTTTAAAGTATCTGTTGTCGACCTACACGGCTTTCACTAGTTATTGGTCCTCTAATACCCGAGCCTGATAAAACCTAAATTGTCACGCGTTTTCGTCATGCTTTTGGTGCCGTGCTTATATTTTTTACACACAAGCGACAACACGTTCAGCAACTTGAGTATATTTATTATTGTTTTAATTTATAAGCATATATATTTTTTGAAATAAATTAATACATTATTTAAAACTTTATAAATAAATTGTTTTCAAATAAAATGATACCTCTGATCTCTCGATATTTCGCATTAGTACATTTGCCCTCAAATAGGCCTGAAGCCGCAAATAGGAACTTGCCTGCTGAAATTTGCACTAAAAATCAAATGAACTTATGTGGTCTTTGTTCTCTGGCCAATTCTCATTTCATTATCTCATCCAGTCGGCTTCCGTTATGTAATGGATAACATTTTATTTTCACTAGTTTAGGCAGACAGTCCTCTACATACGTACATACTACTACTAGATCTTTGTGTACTTAACACAAAGATCTAGATCTTTGTGTTCTTGTTGATCTTTGGTAAACAAAGCCAAAAATCTCAAAAAGACTGGAAGATCATTTTCAGCTGTATAGCTTAATGATGAAATTGAGATTCAAATATTGCCAGGTTGCAAGCCTAAAAAGGAATCCTTAGTTTATCAGCCTTTGCCTTAATTGATTTTAGCAATCTGCACAGGAAGAAAAGCAGCTAGCACACACACGTACATATTTCAAAATTATTAAAGTTACAAGAAGATAATAAACATGATTTTCAACTAACAGACACAATAACAGATAACCCGCAGGACGTCTGTCAAATCAATATAATAAATAGCATATCCTCAAGAAATATTGATGGCAATGTTTCAACATCATGATAAGTGCTAAAATATTTATGCGAGCGTTAAACGATTGGCTTCACAGTGGGCGTCGACCTACCACTCTGACTTTATCCATGTCAATACGTAAAATATTGTCACTTCAATAATATTTTAAACCGTTCTTGGTTTAGGTGTTTGCCGGAGACAGTTAAGCACACACTTACCCAAAAAACAGTGAAAAAGAAAAGTAAATAGCGCGCGCTCGTAATATTTGAAATGTGTAACATGTGAAGAGTCATCGAATGAGTTAGCAGTTAACAATTTTATGGTGATCTGTACAAAAATTCTACGAAAATGTATGTATATGTCTTGAGAATTATTTAAGTAGAATAGTATAAAAATCAATTGATATAAGTGCAGTGTGGTTCCAGGCACCAATATTAAAAAAGAATAGAGCAAACGATATACACGTGGTAATATGTATATGATATAAGTTTCAACTTGTTGGAGGATTTTAACTGTACTTACGGTTGATTGATTCAATATTATATTGTGGAACCCTTCCTCTATTCATTAAAAATATCTGATGACCCGGAGTACTAATTATGCTTCTAAGAAATAATAAGTAGCGCTATTGAGGAAATCATGTGAACTTAGTGAAACCGAACATCGAACAATGACGTTATATTTTTGCATCGCAGTAAAGGCTTTCACTCTATTATATTTTTATCACGATTTTCACTACTTTCATTCAGATGTCATAAAATGTAACTTTAATAGGTATCCTAGTTCTTATTGGGTAACAATTGGCCGATTAGATACGCTGGTGTTTATTTGAGTATGAACTAACGTAGTTTTATTGGGTATACCGATTTTTTATAAAATCATCGATCAAATAAAGTATATATAAATATTTAAGAAATATATACTTTACCTGATTGAACTTCTTTATACATAGCTAAAATCTTTATATTTATCGTATGTAGAGCACTTGTCTATTATAATAAGACATGTCTAAATGTTACACTCAAACAAATACTATAATACAATAGGTGCTTATGTAAAGAGAAAGGATTTAACATTAAACAACCCTATATGTCACATAGTTAAGCTTTAAAAGTTAAGTCGAAATAGTAATTATGGATTGTCTAATAGGGTTTTTAATGGATATTTCTACAAATCTTAAATAAGGGTATTTTTCTGGGTATTGGGTGCACTTCTATTTTTTCTGCAACATTACAATTACTCTTGTATTTCGATCGACCTACCTGGATGCAATTTCACATAACTTACACATGTCATAATCTCGCCATTTGAAAATATCAACACACTTGTGTGAAAATTAGAGATTGGTATTCACAAGTGTGAAATCTGACCATTGGACGTAAACTGGGCATATTGATAGAAAAAGACACTATGATGTAGGTACATATTGATTTAGATTTACTTACTCATGATTTTTACGCTGGAAACTTCCCAGCACTTTTTTAGGTTCTAACTTAGGTACATTGCATAATTACCTCAATAACAAAAGATATAAAACCTTTTATAGAATTTCTAGCGTATCTATAGTATGTTTCTCATTATTTGTATTTCTCTTAATATTAAGGTACTTTAAGCAAGTAACCTACCTTAAGTTTGATAATCCTACAAAAAATAATTACGCTACAATTTTTTTATGAGGTTTATCTCTATGCAAGTAAATTATCTCTAAAAAAATCATACCTTCATTGAATTGTTACAGATAGTTAAAGCAATGCGGGCCGGATGGCGTGGCGCGGGGTGACATGGCCATAGCCCTGGTGTTCCTCCTGGCTACGGTGACCGCCGCGCGCCTCGGGGACCTCGCGAGGAGAGACAGCGGCGATGTCTTCACGATCACTGGTTAGTTGCTGAGGTACGGTGGTGGCGTCAGACGGGTCTATACAGGATTATAAAGCCTGACAGACTACCAGCTGTAGTATGTTGCTCTGTTGTACGAGTTCCTCCTGGCAACAGTAACCGCAGCGCCTCGGGGACCTCGCGAGGAGAGACAGCGGCGATGTCTTCACGATCACTGGTTAGTTGCTGAGGTATAGTGGTGGTTACACGTCTGGCCAACTATTCCCCCGACACCCATGGGTCTACCAACATTCCTGTTTTACGAACCGACTGCCTACAAAATTTCTTTGATATCCGGCTGACGATACACGATACGCCTCGTTTACACATATTATGTCATTGCCGAATTTAAACTGATCTCTCTACAGGATTATGAAGACACTCCTGGCTACTGTTTCCGCCACACTCTGGAAGTTATTTAGTAGAAAAGAATTTAAGTCAGATACTAAATAAAAATCCCTTAATATCGGTAAATGTTGACTATGCAGTTGCAGATGTAATTTACATTCACATTTAGTGGTACATTTTTATTATTACATACACAATTATATATAATGCATACACAAATTTTGAAATTATGCGTCTAGTAAAGTATGATCGATACCTACATATATTAAAATGCTGCCAATGCTACTTACAATAACCTTTGGGTACTGTTACACCCTCCTTTGATAAATGAATTAAATTATAAGGCCTTAAGGTAGGTTCTATGCTAATTAGGCGATGAATATCGTGGGAACAGATTAATCAGGAATCTGTACTTATCTTCCATAACTTAATTAATGATTTAGGAAATTGCGGTTTTCGATTGAAGTTTGATGTATGGTTTCGCTAACACACTTGGAAACCATTATTTATGTCTAATTAAAGGTACCTATGTCAAACAATTTAATATGATCAGTAAGAATCACTTCATTTACCGAAGTATTTACTATATTTTATTTGAAATTAGTGTTTAGGCTTCGACTACTATTATCACCATCTAAAGGGTTGATGGAAAGTACCTAAAATTTAATCACCAGGAATTTGTAGTAGATATCTAAAGTTTTTATAGCTGATTTTTCAATTCGAAATCTAAAAAAAACCATTTAGCTTTTGCATCAAGATTTACCATCTCCAAACTATTTAATTTTATAGTATGTTGTAGTAGTATTTTATACACTTATTAATTGATTATCACATTCACCTACGTACTTATGTACAGGAAGCACGTAGTTTTAAGTATTTACCTACACAGGCTTATAAACTTGACAGACTCTTCTTGTAGGCGATGGGCTAACCTGTCATATTTGAATCTGAATTTCTATATAGGAATAACAGGATGACTAGGATATGTGTATGACATGTACATATATATTTGTATCTATGTACGGAAAAAATGCAAATTTCAATTATATATATAAACAAACCTTATTTTGAATATATCCTTAAATATATTTCAGGTGACTCATGCGGAGCGGCCCAATGCGCAGAACACGGAGCGGGTGTACACGAGCCCGGCGCTTGCGCGTGCGCATGTCCGCAACGCGCGCCGCTCTTCAGGGAAGACCGGGAGCTTTGCGTTGATGATCTGCCCGGTATGAAATTGAGAATCCATTTACATGCAGTCATCAAAATGTTGCATCGTTGAGTAATCTCATCATAACACAAGTCTTGAACTTACTTTGGGATGAAATCATTATCAGGGTGATTTCTCTAATTTACTCAGTGTACTTTCTATAAGACCATATATTCATAAAACTAGCTCTAAAGATAAGTTAACTGGTTGGTCAACTCTTTGTGCATCAACTTAGTACAAACGCAAGTGTAGGTGCGTTGTCTATCCGGATATGTTATTAAGAGATTGTTTTTTATAATTTCATATATTTAATAATATAGCCAAATTGTATCCAAAATAGGGTAGCCAAATATACCTATAAAAAGGGATTCTTTGATGTCCATATTGACAAATATCAATTCCTAAAATAGTTGTTTAGTTATACTAACCTCTTGATATCTAATTGATGTTTTGCTACGTGAGCGATTAGCCAACTAGGCATATTGCCGAATAGACGTTTTGCTTTGTCGGGCATTTAGTTACTTAGACTTTATAGACGATTTTAGACCTGCTGAAAGAACTAAAAAGTTTTTTCCAATCTGTAGGTAAGTGATTAGTTTCACACCGTTGCGTTCTGGCCTTGTAAGTATAGAATGGGAAGACGCAACGTAACATTTTTAGGTCCTATACGTTTGATATATCTTTATCGTAATAAGGTTCTTTGTCTATACTTTTAGTAGCTCAATTATGTTGACATACATATGGTAGGGTTCTGAAGCGTTTCTGCCAAGGATGCAGCCGGGTATTTATTCATTAATCACGTTTTTATCCCTAATAGCGTAGAAAAAAAGAAAAAGCTAAAAGTCTCGATTTTTCGAGACTTTTGGCTTTTTCTTTTTTTCTTTTAAAATTAAAAGGGAAAAATTTAAAGGCCACGTTCAGCTGAATGGTTTAAAAATGGAATTGAGATTCAATAGTGACATGTTGCACTAGCTCATAACGGTATGTATAGTAGCAGCGAAGCAAATCAAAATACCAATTTCCTTCTATATATTAAAGTGCTAATAATTTACCTTCAATATTTGTCGTCCCTACCTAAACAGGTGCCATGCGCAACGCAACCTCTTGAGACGATGATAGCGCGTGTTTTTGTTCAGTAATTACAAAAAACATACCTACGTTACACAAAAACCTGCAATGAAATATTTTTTTATATACCTACTTAGGTATTAGCTTAGGTAAAAGCTGTTAACCGAATGCCTTGTAATTTCAATTATCATCATAATAAGAACTTCTTTACAATAGATATTTATTCGAGCAAAATACATTAAGTAGTCACTGCATGTTTTGTATAAGGATCTGCATAAACCCCATAAAAAGACTTTCATTTATTTTATGTGTAGTCAATGTGCGTAGTTATAATACTTTTTACTGCAACCTGCTGACCGAGGTTGAAGTCTTAGTAGTCTATCACTTTAATTTGCTACACATGTGTATTCAGAATAACCATCGTATTTCAATAAAGAGCGATGAGTTGAAAGTCTAGAAATGAAATATTAACAGTACCTATATTGAAATATTATCTGCAATATCATCCAAATGTTCAATGCAAATTAATCTTTTTATAAGTACTGACATAGGTAGTGCTTGAGAAGTTCTTAACAAATAAATATTGTTAATAATTTCATTTTTATTTTAAGAACTTGTTGTAATAGCGGCAACGGAAATACATAATTTGTGAAAATTTCAGCTTTCTAGCTATCACGGGTGACAGGCAGACAGTTGAGGCTTATATTGTAATAGAGTCCCATTTTTATGTATGGAACCCTAAAAAGATGTGTTTCAATTATTCCTTCAAGCATCAAAATTCCTTAGTTCTTCCAAATTGAGGATTCCGTTACGCACAGCCAGCAACACTGAACAAAAGTACCCTATTCTATTTCGCTTGAACCATAAAATATCATTTTAAGTACGCACTTGGCTGTTTCCTGTGCGGCCATACGCATCTAGTCGACAAGTTTATACGCTTTTCTTCATAAATGAATAGTTTAGTAAGCAAAGCCAAGTATTAATTTGTTTTGCCATTTGTTTTCTAGGAACAACGTGGCTACAATATATAAATTTGTTTATTTGTTTTAAACTTTATTCAGCCTTAGGCTACACTAGATATACAAGAAATTTTGGTGAATCCATAGCTAAAGTCATGTTTGTTTGTTTGTTTGTAATATCTTTATTGCATAGAAATTTACACAGTAACAAGAAAAAAGTACAAAGTTATAAAATAAACAAATCACTAGCAATGGCGGACTTATCCCATAAAGGGATCTCTTCCAGTCAACCGGCAAAACAATAAAGGAACTAGATAATTCAGTAAAAAGCGGCAAGTCACTGTGTTTTTAGCAACAATATAATAATATACTAACAGAAATACATATAATAGACATATACCTATCCAATAAATATATATGTATAAACTTATTAATAAATAAACATACATAAACTAAGATAAATTGCCTGACGTTCGATCTAGGTGCTCAACTGGACAGGAACTTAAATACATTATTTTTAAATATGTTGAGGGTCTGTGCTTTTTTAGTGTCCAAGGGGAGAGAATTCCAAAGCTTTGCAGCCTTTACGGAGAAAGATTTAGAGTAGGAATGGGAAGAGTGTAAAGGAACACATAGAAGAAGTTTATTGTAGGATCTTAGACGATTGTCCGGTTCGCGAAAAGAGAATTTTTCGTGAAGATACGATCGAGGGGAAAGATCGATTGAAAAGAACATTAAAGAGCAGAGAAAGAATATGGAGATTTCGGCGAGCTCTGATAGGCAACCAGTTCAGTTGATCACGAAATTTCGAAATATGATCGTATTTCCGGAGACCGAAAATATATCTTATACAAACATTTTGTAAACGGTCGAGTTTATTGAGAAGTTCTTCAGACGGATCCAAATAGACTATGTCAGCGTAATCAAGATGAGGTAGCAAGAGTGAGCTAGCCAACATAATTTTAGTTTTAAGAGGCAAGAAGTTTTGAAGTCGTTTCAAGGCGTGTAGTGAGTAGAAAATCTTTCGACTTACGTCATTGATTTGAGGGGCCCACGATAAAGTCTGATCAAATATGATACCCAAATTTTTTACTTTATTAGTAAAAGGGATAATTTCACCATTGAGTGAAATGTTGGGTACCAAGAATAAATTTAATCTACTAATAAAATGAGGGCTACCGATAATAATTGCCTGAGATTTGTTCGCGTTTATCGTAAGTCCAAAATTCCGAGCCCAATTCGCAATTGAAATAAGGTCTGCGTTGATAACGCCGACAGCATTGTGGAATTCATCAAGTGGGGCAGCTGCATAAATTTGGAGATCATCAGCGTAAAGATGAAAAGAGGAGGATAAAAGGGCCGTTATTCCATCTATAAAAATAGAAAAAAGTATGGGAGAAAGAACTCCTCCTTGTGGTACACCAGCAGCGAGCCCACACCAGTCAGAACTAATCTGGTTGGCGTAAACTTTCTGATGGCGACCCTAAAGATAGGAGCGGAACCACAGAAGACAAGATGAAGAAACTTTTAAAGAACCCAGAACAGCCAGCAGGATATCAAAATCAACTGAGTTGAAAGCATTAGAAAAGTCTAGGAGAACTAGGGCTGTGAGGCTCTTATTATCAATGTTTAAACGCAAGTCCTCCGTAATTTTTAGGAGAGCTGTGGTTGTACTATGGCCTACTCTAAAACCAGATTGGTAAGGACTCAGCAATCTATGCCTTATCAAGTGACTAGAGAATTGCCGCTGAACATGGTGTTCTAGGATTTTAGATAACAGTGGTAGGATAGAGATAGGACGGAAATGGGACAGTAGGGTTGGGTTAGATATTTTGGGAAGAGGAATAATGTGTGCTAATTTCCATGCAGACGGATATACTCCAGAACTCAAAGAAAAATTTATAATTGAAGCAAGATGGGGTGCGATTATCGATACAATTGGCTTGACCATGTTCAAAGTTATTCGGTCATAACCCATCGCGTTGGACCTAAGTTTGCCAACAAATTTGATCACCTCATCGGCAGTAATAGGGTCAAAGTCAAAAAAAGGGCAGTCAGGAGTAGGTCTTGCAGCAAGTTGAGTAAGAGTTGCCTGCTTAATATTAGGTGTGAGATTTAAGGGAGGTGAGCAAAAATGATTATTGAGTTGATTTATGTCAACATTTATAATTGAAGGAGACGCTCGCTCGCCTACCCCAATGCTACGCAAGAACTTCCACAAATTGTTAGGTGGACATGAGTCGATGCTATCGTAGATATACTTTCGTCTTGCTTCTCTACACTGCTTGTTACAAAGATTCCGCAACACGATGTAATTTTCGCGATTAGTCTCACAGGGGTTTCTACGTCATTTTAGTATTTTCTGCCGGTCAATCAAAATATCAAAGGAATCGAAATGTCATTATTATGTTTTAATAATAAGGTTTAGCTTAATTTGTGTTTTTTTAAAGAATATAGTAATATATTTCTCATTTATTTTTTATTTTATTTTCAGAATGTTCTTTGGCAACATTCGGGACAGGTAGTGGAGTGCAGAAGATACCTTTCGTTTATTTACCCCTAAAAGGACAAATTATTCATCCTTCGAAAGAAATTACTTTTAAAGGTACTTAATTCAAATATAAAAACAACAATACGTTGTTTTTTTAAACTTATTGTCATTAAGCCTTCTTCTAAGATATTAGAACTAAATACTTAGATAGAACTAGGTAGTGAGATATTCCTAGAGAGATACCACACTACCAGTTAACTTAATGACTATGGTGTTTTCTACAAATAAGAATGTCAAGTAAGCATAGATAGTTACACAAACGATCGTAAGGATAGCAGATAACTTCACAGCATGTAACCATCACACATGCTATCATGATTCCGAGCTCAGAAGTTAACAACACTGTGAGAGCCAAAGAACTGCGAGGATTCCTCTATTTTTTGAGGCCAACCCAAATAATATATTATTATAGCGTATATAGATAGTCATACTAATGTCTTGACAACGTCAAAAAAAACAACTTCAAATGGGTAACCTCCTTGTCCAAATTTAAGAGCAAAGTCGCACACATTCTTATGCATATTTTTCCAATCAGTATATTTCCTTTTTGTATGTACAGATGGAATAATGATTGTATTCAAATATATGGGGAAAAATACTCTTTTCAGATGTAAAGACGCCAATATGCGCAGTGTCTGGGGCACAGTTCCTGACTCGCAAAGGCTTCCTGGATCTCCGGAACACTCTCGATGCAGATGTTCCCTTCAATTTGTTCCGAGACGAGGGCAGAACTTTCCTTCAAGTAAGTGCAGCTTCATAAAAATAAAATTATTTTATGACCCCAATTTTCTAATTTTATGGGACAAGTGAAAAACAAAAATAATAGTGATAAATTGCGTTATTGCTAGTCAAAGTTTCTTTATTTAAATTTTATCGCATGTAGCCCGACATACCCTTTTTTGTCTTTGTAGACAACCAAATTCCAACAATGGTTTCAAAATTACGGGCACATGACATTTATTTGAATTTCTTTTTCTTCAAGTGGAGCGGCGAGGACGATGTGCGTGCTCGCATGACAGGCCGTGTGATGGTGGTCCGTCTGCTTTGTCGCGACGTGTCGGCCACTCCAGCCTCTCCTCTAGATTTAAGAGGAGTCTTCACGCCGTGTGTTGCGTTTAGGGTACAAGGCTCGCCACCAAAACAGGCTTCTAGTGAGTAGATCCTTATTAGGCAAGCTATTAAAGAGAGATTACATTTTGATCGTAATCTTGTCATCAAACCGCAATAGCGAAATATACATTGCCATAGACAAAAGACAAATTTGCTCAAATTTCGTTTTAATAATTTTGTTTGTTTTTTGTTATATAAAAAAATATCATTGAAAAATATAATGTTGTTATGGACTTTATATATTAACATGATTTTGTTTTAGACAATAAAGATAATTTGTTTTTTAATGTAAAATTTTCAGATATAACCGAAGTACAGTTCGCACCTAACGCTCAAACATCAGAAGTGGTCACCTCAACAGGGCTGAGTGTCACTGAATATGTTGCCATTGGAATTAGTTCCCTGCTCCTCGGCCTAATTTATGTTGCGTCTGTTTTCCTTTTTCTACACATCAGAAAGCGTAGAAAAGCTGCATCCGAAAATGGTGGCATCAACAGATTCAAAGGCTTGAAAAAGAAAGACGGCTCAGTGATAACTGAACGAGATATAATCCGTATAAATAATGAAAGACCCCTAAGTAAAGCATTAGGACAAGACGATGGTATCATCAAGAAAAATCCGTTGCTGGCCATTACAAGACAATTTCATGAAACCAAATCTTTCTCATGCGATTCGGGAAGCAATATTTCCGATTCTGAAGACTTAGCTGAAAGCAGTTCAAGAAGTGAAGACCACATTTACAATGTAAGAATTTTATACTGTTTCTTTGATTCCAAATAAAAGGAATAAACATTAATTAAATAAACAATTTTAAATATTTCAGAGCCAAGTTACATCAGCAGTCGTACATCTGCACCAAGAAGAATCAAAAAATCAGAGAGACAATTCTGAAATAAGTCATCGTGATGAATCAAACATTGAAAGACTTCCAGACGAACACGTATCTATAGTAGAAACAACAGACGATAGAGAAATAACACGACCAGTTGGAACGACCAGACGAAAGTTATACTTCAATCCCGCGTATTTTGAACCACATCTAATGGCAGTAAGTAAAACAGACTATTCAACAAAAAAAACTTACCACACGTTCATAATTTAATTTTAAAAAACCCCATACTTGTAAAAGTCATAAGATATATATTTATTATATAAAAATAACATATTTGACATTTATGTTTGACATATATTTCTACCACATTTTATAATTTTTTTTTTAATGTTGGAAGAAATTAATTAAAATTAAATATATTACAGGAACCTCCTGCAGCTGCATTAGAATTTCTTGAAAAAATTCGGGAAGTAATTGCTATAGCTAAACATAAAATGGCTTCTAAACGCTTTCAACCAGTTCTCAATGAAATACCTGAAGAAGAGACGTTTCCTTCAGCAGGTAATAGTATGGACATATATCAAGGTTTAGGAAGTCAAAGAAGTGGCAGCCTTGTAAGTCTAAAGAGAGAAAACAGTAGAAAAAAAATTGGAAATTGTGTTGGCTGTCCTGGTTGTCAGTCTAATAATGAGTCCGGGATGCACAATTTTATCAAATATGACGTTCGTGCGTGCACAAATTGCTTACATGGTAAAGGGGATAAACAGAATAGTATTAGAAAATGGTTAGAAAATATCCCAACGACAAAGACCTCACTAAATAATGATCTTCCACAAAATTCCAATCATAACAATATAATCAACTCTTTGATGTCCTTGCCTAATAATGATCGACAGAGAATCAGAAAACAGAACAGTTTTTCGAATACAAGTTCTCTGTATTTAAGGGATAATTCATCTAGACGTAAAAAATCATCAACTATGTCAGTTAAATCAGAACCAACCAGGAGGAATTACAATATTCCCCTACCTGAGTTTAACATGGAAGACTGCCAGCCAGATTATAATTACTTCTGTAAAACAGTTTCACGAATTGAAAATTTTAGAACTGCTAACTATGGTTACTATCAATCAGTCAGTCTTAGAAATAGCGCTCTAGCTAATCAAAGAAGGAATAAATACATAACAAACAAAAATGCATTGCCGGATATGGTAAACGACACGATAGCTTTAGATGAGTGCTCAAAAGTTTATCATCAGAGTAGTTCTGATGACGAAAGATTTAACAGGAACTCAGATTTAATAGAAAACCGTTATACAAGCCGTAGTTCTGAAAGTCCCATGTGCAATGATTATGAAACGGATAGTCTAGAAAGAAGTACACACCAAAAACGAATAAGTACACCCACTGAGTATCCTGACATTCCATCTTCTTCGCAAGCTAGTCCTAGCTTAAGCAATGCACTCCCTTTAGAAGAAGAACTAACAATGAGAAATTCTATTTATAAAAACTCAAGTAGTAATAGTAACACGCCTTCTCCACAGAGAGATATATGTATTGACCAAAATCATTACGAAGCCATTGTGAAACCTAATACTATAGAGCCACATGCGGACAACGACATAAAACATAATAGCGACTACAGTCTAGTAAGCGAAGTGTACGTAAATAATAATTATAATTTTGGAAGCGCGCCCACTTCTCCAAGTGGCTCTGAGTGTTCTATGGGAAGTAGGAAATTAGTTGCAAATATAAACAATAATGTCGAGGGAAAACCTGGCTGTCTTACTATAGAAGTAATCGATCCGCCTGAAAATTACATAAAAATTCATGAATCAGATGGTTTTGAACCAGATACACTTGATCGTAAACAACTAAAACACAAAGAAATTGAAGAAAATTTAACAACTTTGCATTTTTGTCGTTCAATTGATAATTTAGATACAAATTATTCACAACCCGGTCAGGCAATCCAACTAAGAAGCAGCGGGACATTCACAAAAATACAGGAAAAAGTTGAGTACTCTAAATTTAATAGCCTAAGAAACGAATTTGAAAATAAAAAAAATATGATTGACCGCCCAAAATTATCACCTAGCACATTTGAAAAATCAAAAGCTGAAATCGAAACCGATGATACTTTAGACGTAACAGAGGAATGGAACACGGAAGAGGGACGAATACTCACGTTAGAGCTCAGACATTCCAAAAGACAACGACAATGTACACCGCCGACTATCAAACAGCTAAAGAATCTAGCGCGACCCGATATTCTGCCTCCATTGCCACCAACGGAAGATAATCCAATTTATGAGCAACCAATATTTCCTCCAAAGAAAGTAGAAGTCGAAAATATTTTAACAGATACTCCACCAAAAAACGTGAGTGGCCGAAGTCTCAGTCCGAGAAAATATACGAAAAATGCGACATTTGAGTCGCCTTTCTACGTGAATTCCATTGAAAAAGAATATGGGCCTTCCTGCAGCCCATTGAGAGCTTCTGGTCATTTAACGTCCTCGGAGTACACAAACAATCCTCATTGTTCATCAAAATTGGGGAATGTAAGCAGGAATTCAAGCAGAAGACAATCACTGAAAAACAGTATAAACACAAATACATTTGTGAGAGGGCCAGCAAAAGAAGACCAATGCAAACCAAGGTTTAGAAGAAGGAAAGGTCAAAGCATTGAAGATTCAGGGTATTTAAGTAGTGATTCAACAAGTTCTCGACAAGTGCAAAGAAAATTGGTGATTCCTAAGATTGTTAGTGGTAGTGAAAGTGATGACACTGAAAACGAAGCTAGGAGTGAGTCAGGTGCTGAAAGTGTAGAAACTCATTCAGTGTATTTTGGTAGCTATAGAAAACCACAAATAGACGTTGAAAACTGTTTTAGACAGAGCAGTAGAAAAAATAAATATACTTAAGACTGCTTATAAAGCAATCTATATAGATTTTAAAAAACAGTGCAATAAATTACTGTGTGCAATAAAGGTGCAATAGATATTTTTATGTCTAATAAGTAATTCTTAAATAATTTAATCTTGTTTATAAGTAAATAACTAATGAGCCTTTTTTTGTAGAGAATTTGTTAAGATATAATTTAGACATAGTGAAAGGCCGGACGTGCAATGCAATTATAGGATAAAGATTATAGAATCATGTATACTAATATTAGACCACAGGTCAAGTACTGCCCAATGCAAATAAGATATTTTTGTAATTTCTATGAATATTTGTTTAGACTTTATATAAATAAATAAGAATGAGTCAGGCGGCAATAGTAGCTTCCTAGTACCTGACAAAAATAGTGCTCCAGAGAGGGATAAATATATAATAATCATCCCCTCTGTACGAACACATATAAAAAAGGTTAAGGCATTAAGACGTTGTTTGGGAACAAACAATCTAATATTTTTATTTGCATAGTTTTATGAGACTGTTTTTTAATGTTGTTTTCCTCGTAAAATTGGTGTAACCAATAGTTTAAAGGGCTATATAATTTTCAATTTAGTAGATAGGTATAGTACAATAATAATAAATTTATTTATGTTTGAATAACACAATCTATACCTAACATTCTTGGGTTGAAAATGAATGCCTTATATTCAAAAGATGTTTATAACGATTGTTTGTTACCAACAGTCATGGATTCTTTTTCGGTTGTGGTTTTATGATATTATTTATATTATATCACTGTAGATAGACAATTGCATATTATAGCTGATTTTGGTGCTAAGAATCGCAAAGTGGAGAACCGGGTACATTTATTTTAAAAAGACGCCACGGTCTTCTTTTTGCAAAAACGACATCTGTCTTACTCCTTCAGAGGGTAGGTATTAGGTATTATTAGATTTGATCTTAGACTGGTCTACTGAACAGAAAAAAGTTTTAAAACGAACAATGCACAATATGCACTATCTACCTGCATTAGGTACAACTTCATCGTCGTGTGATGTGTGGCTAACACTATAGCTATATGGTGGCAAATAAAATTCAACGCTTCGTTCTAAAATGCGCACACAGTTGTTAATCAAAAAAAATATGTTTTTTTTTAAATTAATTGTTAGGTTTTGTCTTTAATTTTCTCTTTTTGCTTTTGTTGTAAATAGACTAAATCGATGGAGTCGTGTGTGTTAGTGTTATCTATATATCTAATGTTAACATAACGTTTACGTTTTTGCAAAAAGTAAGACACCTATGTATAAAGTGTGCGTTGTACGAGTTTAACTCAATTAGTTAGTAGAATTTATTTATTTGTTGATTTAGAAGTTTGTTATGCATTGAACTAAGTTATTATAGGCAATACAATAATGCTCAAGATACACAAGTAGTAAATATTTACGTAATTGATTATTCAGCAAAATAGCTAATTTACCTATTAAGTTTTAGCAGCCAGTGTTTGTTAAGATAAATTTTAGTTTTGTACTTTTTTATAATTTTGTTTTTTTTTTTAATTTTTTAAGTATTTTATACTTTTTTAATTATACCAAAATACCATTATGATTACAGAAAACAAATTTATCTGGTCTTTACACTAGGATTCCCTGTATTGTGGATACTTTCCATTACCTACTTTTTGCAAAACATCACAAAACAAAATCGAATGTTATATGTGCTTAGGTAATTTTATTCCTATATTTTTATATTCCGATACATACAAATAAAATAGTTAAATACTTGAAACATTCTTTTTTATTTATTACATATATTAGTTTTATTTATGGCATGCAGAACTTTTGACAACACTATATCAACGTGATTTCAATGATTATACCAATTTGAACAAAGTTTAGCTTACATTATTACATTCATCACCAATTTATTTTCAATCAGGTGAACTAGATATATATGTTTGGATGTCGAGTTCAAATAAAAATTACAAGGATATTCCATATTCCTTGCTAACAAATTACAAAAAATATTTAAATATATTCATATGTTTCTCAAAATAATTTATATTTACAATTCTTCACTTTCATGGTCTAAAAAACTTTTGTTACATAAATATTTAATGCCTCTAGTCCCTTCTACCAACAATTCTTTTCTAAGTTCTTGATAAGTAGATGTACCTGCAGCATACAGATCTATCTCAGTACCTATTTTGCTTAGTACTTCCGGATCTCTGCTTTTATTCATATGGACGAGGCATGCATCTAGATGATCTTTGATCAAAGCAGTTTGATTTACCAAGGCGTATGCATAGTCTGTGTAGTCTAATTCTGGAGGAAAAGAGGCCAATTCTTCATTGTATTCCGTAAACTGATAAGTTTTGGCTACAACTTTGTAGTTCACACCAGTGATGATAATCTTATAAGGCACAGAATCGTGGACGATGTGATTGAATAGGAGGACTTGAGATGGAAACCTGAAATTAGACATGAATGAATGTCGACAGTATCATAATTGAATCAGACTTAAGCCAAGTTTATCGCATTGTCGTTTAGCGTAAATCCAACAGATACGAACACTATCCCACCACCTCCCATGGTTTTTCCAACCTTATGGTTATCAGAGCTGGATCATATCATAGTATCTATAGTACAGTATCATCATAGTAGAGATATGTTGCTCTCGTGTTTCCTTTCTCTAACATTGGGCGTAAAGAAAATATACCATCATCTAGATTCTTATTTCTTGTAGATTTTTAAGTAAAAGTCGTTCGTACTTTATTCACATTGCGAACTACAACTTTTTTGGAGTAAATACTCGTATGTTTCATTTTAGACACTTTTAAAATTACCTTGAATAAATGGACATATAATAACAACTCTCCATAGGATCTCTGGGATCTGAAAAAATACATGTGATCCCATTCAAAGGGTGATACGGTGAATTCCTAAATGCAATGACGTTGTCCTCATACAGTTTCATATTCAGATGCGAGGCTAATACTGCAGGTATGTGCAATTGCAACTCTGTCTCGTCTCTGTCCCTTATATACCTTAGTTTGAGATCTGTTCTTTCCGTTGTAGCAAGCAATGCAAGGATAACATGCTCATCTGAAATTCAGTTAAACTAAATAAATAACAATTATAATACAAATTACTAATTTGCCATTTCATTCTAGGTAAATCAATGATACAATATATGTATAACTAGCTGTGCCCGCGACACCGTCCGCGTGGAATAGTTATTTTGGGCATCATTGAAGCCCTCAAGGATGAATAAAATTCCGTTTTTTTTTCACATTTTCCATTATTTCTTTGCTCCTTATAGTTGTAATATGATGTTATTTACCCTAAAGCCTTCCTCGATAAATGGTGTATTCAACGCAAAAATATTTTTTTAATTCGAACCAGTAGTTACTGCGATTAGCGCGTTCAAACAAACACACAAACTCTTCAGCTTTATAATATTAGTATAGATAATACTTAGAACATCTAAGACACAGACTAATAAGAAAAAGTTTGTTTTTTCATCATGAACTGATTGGGGATTGCAACTAGTACCTACCGTTTAGAGATGTGGACACTACCACTACGCAAAATGGGACTTCCAAGTCGTAATACTTACCTATAACTTCAGTGGATAAGAGATCAAAATCTTTGCCCATCATGTCATTCATCGATATAGAAACAGTATCAAATGGCAATACATGACTGTTCCCAGCTCTCTGGTACACCATCACTCCACTGAACTCCACTTGGCTCACAACCATATCTTTTAAATCATAAAAATCAACAATTGCAACAACCGCTGTTTCTGCTTCCTCAATCATAAAGTCATACCTCTCATTCCAATGAGGAGATATTGGGAGTTTTACGAACAATTTAGTTTTGTAAACAATTGAAGGTTTGCTTTTGATATGAAGCAGCAGGTGGACTTCTTCTAAAGGCCTGGAAATAAATACATAGAAATTAATGCATCACAAAAATTGGGCTAGCCCAAATAATTCTCTTGTAATTATTAAGAATACTGTGTTTAAGAAAAATACAACAAAAAATTACCTATATAGGTACAATATTGATAATGAGGGTTGACATAATATTATCAATGTGCAAGTATAGTAAACTCCATTTAAACCAGCTGCTGAACTTAATGTTATTGGCATTCACAAACATTTATTTATAATTTCTTAATTCTTAATTTTTAGTTTAACAATGTGGTACCCTCCAGAAGGAAGTAATAAAAAAGTAGTAACTAGTCATACTTACTGCTCGTTTTCATTAAATATGTTCAAAATAATAACTACTTTGTTATTGCACAGCTTTATATAAGGATTATGTGTTTTTATTTTCAATGCTCCAGCCATCTACAAAATGTAACATATTGAATTATAAAAATGACAAAGTACAGTAGGCACAAGACAAGAGAAAATATTAAGGTCAAATGTAAAGTAACTCAAACTCTAAATGTAATGTTCTATCTAACAATAATTGACAGAATAATAACATGAGTGAATTCATAATTACTTCTTTATTGCCACTTTTGAACACAGATTCTTCCAAGTTAGGGTGAATTTTTTTATACATAGAAAAAGCAGCCAGTTGTCTCAAATTCTGATATTCCTTATAAATATTCTCATTACATTTGACAGTGTGTTTAGCTTCAATTAATTTCCGTTTAAGATCCGTCACTACAGTTGATGATCCTTCTTCAACTCTAAGATGAGACAAAAGACAAGCTTTATCACCCAACATTTCAAACTTTTCATCAAAAATTAAAGGAACAGCATCATTTTTTCGAATTACTATTAAACGAGCTTGACCACGGCAAAGCGAATCTTCTATTTCATACCTATCTACATTTTCAATCTTATGGTGAACTTTTGGCTTGTCTTTTCTGGATAATATTAAAATGTTATCATCAGCTATGATCACATAAAAGAGTTCGCATTCACTGTTCCTCTTGATATAAATATCTGTAGCTTTTGTTCCGATATTAAGGTCGCCGACTAATTCACGTCGGTAGAACTCTTTTACTTCTCCATTTTTTGTACAAACTATAATATCGATGCACTTGGAATCTCTTGGATGCTTATCGTAGTAAACGAAACAGGAGATTTCATTAATAATACTATGTGGCAGTGAACTAATTACGTCTAAACGAACGTTGTCTGGTAAATAATTCAACATACTGTATGTTTTCGATAACTCGGGCACACAATGAATAGAGCAGATTTATTAAATTGTCCGTAGGGTAACTACAGTTAACAGGATATTAGGAATACCGTCATGAAGATACCGATCACAGATATAAATATAATTATAATGATACCGATACCGGCCGGTCTTATTTATTGGTTTCAACCTGTTTTATAAATCAATGAATCAAATCAATCAATGCTCTCATTTTCAAAAACAAAAATTATAATTAGGGATGGCGACCTGAAATCAATTAATCAAAGAATCGATTTATCAATAATCAATTTTCTGAATTGATATGCAGTAATGAATCAATCCAGGGAATCGATGTTTCACCTTGAAAATCGTATTTCGAATTTTTTTGAGTTAAGATATGAAGCAATGGGAGCTTTTACTTTTTCATATAATAAATATGTACATTTTAAAAAGAATTAACATTTTATAAACGTTAAAATCTGTCTTATTCACAAAATACATATTAATAAAATTAAAATTTATTAATAATCATTATTAAAAAAGAGAAAAATTAAATTTTTTATAATTTAGAAATTATTCCCTCCTTTATAATTTATAAGTAAATCGTTTGTCCACGGCTACATTCCTAGTAGGCCGTTGCATTTTAAAAATATGTAAATGTTTAATTTCATATGATCTGACTTTGATATGGTAAATGATTGTTATTATCGAAACAAAAAACAAAAAACTGATTTTATTCGAAAGAGTTATTGTGATATCATTATAAATGCAATATTGAAAAAAAAACTTTCTTTTTCGAAATCAATCTTCTAGGTTTTATGTGAGTCGATATATCCTCCTTCGATTGGGATCGATCAAAAATTGTTTTTTTTTTTTTGGGAAAGAGTCGCCATCCTTAGTTACATTCAGTAATTGTACTGAGATTGTATTGTGATTGACAGTGACACCTCATACTTTTTTCACAAGACTGTTTTCAAGGAGACGAACGCCAGAGCTGTATAAAGGCTGAGGGATAATTTGTACCACTATTTCTAAAATTACAGTCAAAACACTTATGGGACCATATAATTATAAAGATAATATTGACATATATCGCCCTTGCCCGATAAAATGCAGTACACCCCTAAGAGTATCGCCTTGATTAAAATTTGTTTGGAACCAAAAATGGCGGCTTTACGTAGGGCTGTATAGTATTTACAAGTAACATAATACTACTCTGTCAAGAAAGTAGCAGGAAAAGATCAATAATACACAAACTGTTTGTTATTCATCCAAATTTATTTTATCACCTTCAAAATATGCTCCTTTAGAAACGATACACTTACGCCAACGAATAATCCAATCATCAAAACATTTTTTAAACGCTGTTTCCGGAATTGAGGTCAGTTCTCGCCGCGAATTCTCTTTTATGTCTTCTACCGATTGAAAACGGGTGCCACGAAGTGGTAATTTGAGTTTAGGAAAAAGAAAAAAGTCGGCTGGAGCCATATCTGGTGAATATGGTGGTTGCTCGATGGTATTTGTTGAGTGTTTGGTTAAAAATTCGTTCACAATGATGGCCTTGTGCGAAGGTGCATTATCATGGTGCAAAATCCAAGAATTTTCTTTCCACAAATCTGGCCTTTTTCGTCGGATTTGCTCTCTTAAACGCCGCATAACACTCAATAATATTCCTTATTTACCGTTTGACCTTCCGGCAAGAATTCCGAGTGCACAACACCGCGATAGTCAAAGAAAACAGTCAACATGACTTTGACTTTTGAACGACTTTGGCGTGGTTTTTTCGGTTTCGGTTCAGTTGGAAGGCGCCACTCCGAAGCTTGTTGACTAGTTTGCATGTCAAACTTGTAAACCCACGTCTCGTCACCAGTAACAATGCGTTTCATGAATGTTGGGCCGGAATTGACTCGTTCTAGCATGTCCTCAGCGACTCTCATGCGATTGAGTTTTTGAAAAAAAATCAGGTCTTTTGGGACTAGCCGAGCGGCAACATGTTTCATACCCAAATTATTAGTTAAAATGGTACGGATCGACTCGTGAGATACAGAAAGTTCGGTGGCTATCTCTCTCAAAGTTGAATGAGGATTTTCAGTCACTATTTCCTTCACTTTTGCGATGTTAACTTCAGTTGCAGACGTTGATGGCCTACCAGAGCGAGGCAAATCTTCCATCACATCTCGACCGCTTTTGAACGCTTTGTACCACTCATAAGCACGAGTTTTTGATAAAGTCGATTCACCGTAAGCCTTCTGTAACATTTCCAGTGACTCCGAACACGATATTCCATTGGCAATGCAAAATTTAAGACAAACTCTTTGTTCGATGTTTTTATCCATTATGAAATTAGCAATACACACTAGATATGATATAACTAAAAATAGCACTGTATTTAATGTAAACAACAGATGCAACTCAAACTCCGCGCCAAAATGGAAAACAGTTGTGCCAATCTAACAACAACAAAAAAAACAAAAATTTGAATTTGGAACCATAAATAAATAATCCATTCCCGATACTTTTCTGACTGAATGTATAGCCGCATTATAGTATTGATAGTTGCATTGCACGTGCCTTATGGTTTAGGCACTATAAAATAGGACCACTACATTTCTTTCTCATTCGGTTTTTTTTGTAATATTTGCTCTATATTAATATCGCTTAAAATTTTAGATGATATTTACTTGTATATTACCTTTCAAAATAAATAATTAAAAAACAAAAAGTGATCATTATTGGTAACTGCAACAAACGTTTCGGAAGATTCGGCACCCAGTACGAGTTCGCACCCTTTGGTGTCGAGACGAAACACTCGTGCCGTGTGGTTACCGGCACAAATAGAAAAAAGAATAGGACCTTTCCATCTCTTTCCCATGGATGTCGTAAAAGGCGACTGAGGGATAGGCTTGTAAGCTTGGGATTCTTCTTTTAGACGACAGGCTAGCAACCTGTCACTATTTGAATCTCAATCCTATCATTAAGCCAAACAGCTGAACGTGGCCTATCAGTTTTTTTTTAAGACTGTTAGTTCTGTCCCCGAAAGGGACTTGATTATATGTACATACATACAGTACAAGACAATCGGTCATTGGGGACAGGATGCGTGGGAGCTTCACAAGGCGCTCAGCAAACTTCTAAGGGAGGCAACAGGTGACCCTCGCACTGGCAGCTTTCTTGCGCAGCGTATTGCTATTGCAATACAGCGCGGGAATGCTGCCTGCGTGATGGGAACCCTTCCTAGGGGCCAAAATTTGAATAATAATATTTTTAAGTCTGTAATTTAGAGTAGTTAATATTAGTTGTATTTTTAATAATCATATATGTAGGTATAATATAATAATATTTGACGCAAATAAACTTTGTTCGTTATCTTATCTTACAATATTTGAAAGAAATGTGAATATTAATAATTTAATAACAAACGTGATTATAAAGTCCCATGTGGTTCCTGGCACCGATATAAAAAAGAATATGACCACTCCATCTCTTTCCAAAGGACGTCGTAAAAGGCGACTAAGAGTTCTGCTTTGAGGTGATGGGTTGAACCCGTTACTATTTGAATCTCAATTCTTTCATTAAACCAATGTACAATTATAAAATATAAACTTTCTTTAAATACTACCTACCTACCTATTTAATAGTACCTAAAAATACGTGTTTGCAAACTTAAATTAGTTTTATCGATATGTTATCGATAAATTGAATATGTCGACATTGTCTACTTAATATTTACTTTGACGAATATGTAAGGACATAGTATTTATCAGGTACATAATGGACGTAGGTATGTATGTATTTTACTACAAAATGTCACAACGATAACATTTCACCAGTTCTCATGAGATAGGAAGGTAAGTAGGTATGTGGGAAATCTTTTGTTTGAAATTGAATACCTACTACCTACTTAACTGCACCTGAATAACGGATTATCTCACGAGTACCACATTTTAAAAATAGAATGAGTAGTTTATTTACTAAGCCAAATTAGATTCAGGCAAAGAAGATGATCGCTGGCTGAGGATTCTTCTCTGGCCACCAGCATAGTAAATCCAGGCACAACAGCCAACGATTGCAACAGACATGGTTATCGTCAAGGGCTCAATCAACACTGCCCCGCAACACGCGACCCAGAGGAATCGTCGAGAAGATGTACCCAGGACAAGACGGCGAGATCTGGTCTGCGGAGGTGCGGACAAGAGGAGGCGGGTTCAAGAGGCCGACATCGAGACTTGTTGTCGATCCCGTGGCAACTGAAGATTACGTGAATACTGTTTTTTTTATTTTATTTTTTCAATTTTCTTCAATGGTTTTATCATGGATATGTAAATGAATGTGTAAATAAGATGAGGTTTGGATTGGGCAATGTAAATGTTTGATAGTGTACTATGGAAATCTTATAGTAAGAACTGTTAAATATGTGCATCCCGAAAGTCAAAAAATAAATGCAGTTCAGTTAAATTGTAACAAAGAACAAAAACGGAAGACTTATCAAGGAAAACCAGTGGTTTTAATACAGTCTACAACAATAGGATTATATTATCTGCGCGGCTTTGTTTTTGATAAATATATAAATAAATTATTTTGTTATAAATACTTTAGTAATGCAAACAAACGTCATTTATAATCCATCCATCTTATCGAACGAATCGATGTTGATGATGTTGCCTTTTAAACGCGAACCAAGTTCTGTTAGACAAGCAATTTTGCTATTTCATTATTTGATCGACTTTAAAGTAGCTATAAATGTGATGAATGAATGAGAACTTTAAAGTACCTATATAATGTATTAATAAATGATAACCCTTTTTAAACATTTTTTCCACACAAATAATAATTTTGAGTAAAAAATTATTATTTATTATTATCACGCCCCCTACCCAGAGGCGCATTACAAGAGATTGAGGTTCAATCAAAATCATTTTCCATTTGGTTTGTTTAACAGTGAATAACAATTAAAAATTTATGTATATATACATTTATACCTACGGATGACAACACCTTAAGGGAGGCTATTGCTATCTAAGAGTACACAGAGCCTAGTTCTTTAGTGTATATATGCTAAGGTTCACTCAGTGAACGCAGTGAACTTCACTGTGTTCTGTAACCATCAATTTGACTAAAGGGTGTCTTCTTAGAAATCATAAAAATATAGGATTATATGAGTATAACTGCGATTTCTATGTTTTTTTTTTGCTTTCCTATGCGAACCTTACATATAAGTACTTATATGCAAAATTATTCAGACGAAACGAATGAATCCTAACTTTTTAGGTCCTTTCTATTAATAATAACTAAGCCTTGGAAACATTATTAGTTTCGTATAAGAATGATCTAATCGGGGAGGTCGTGCCTGATGCACCGATGCTCTCCGCTACATACTACATTTATAGATGTGACAAATACTCAGTGGTTATTTCATTTATGACATTTAACTAAAAATCTAAAAAAAAACATACTATTATTATAAATGAGAAAGAGTGTTTGTCTGTCTTTAACGTCAAAATAACTGAAACGATTTCCATGAAATTATTTTAATCACAGTATGGAGAACATAGGGGTACCTAAATATCTCGCAGGCTTAACCACGGATAAAAAATAATTTTATTTTATAACGGGATTCCGCCAACCCACTGCTATAGCCTGCAGCTTTTGTGGTAGGTATTGTTTTTGTTAAAAGTAGCCCCTGATAATAAACTTACCTGCTGTTGCTGTTTTACCGTGAAAACGTAGCAGTACCTATTTATATGAAGCAAGAGATGGTTTACTAGTGTTTGTATTTATGTTATTATTTTCTTACAGAAAAATGACAATTAGGTAACTGAAACACAGTGCAGGAAGGTCAACTAAGGTACCTATAAAATGATGCAACGATTTCTTTTCACTGCAAAATCGCAGTTCTCACGCTCCAATAATACTAGAGTTGAATACTTACCTAAGTAATTCTGCATCTAGATACCTACCTACGATAAGAGGTAGGGACTACTTGTCTGCTGTGCTATGAGGACCGGCATCCGCCCGCTTACATACTTTGTTAGCTTATTATTTATTTGGACAGGTAATATTACAAGTAAATTTTAATATACTTTTGTGAAAATTTTAAGTATCTAATATTGAGAAAAAAATAGGAAGAAAACACGTTTATTGTTAGTATATTTTAACCAGTAGCTCAGTAAACTTACACTACAAGTGTTAATCAAATGTAACTGTTTCACCATGCGATTCGCGACAGTCCTAAGTCAATTAACAATGATATAACGTTTTGAAGTGCGCAGAACAATGAATGCTTCGCTACCTAATTTTTGTAATGTTTTTAATACTTGCATGTGCATAATTATTCTAACTACCTTGAGGAATATTTTTACACGTGGAAGTTCATATTTCGAAGATACAATTACTCCAGCTATATATATAGATTTGTAGAGTGGACGCGGTTATATATAATATGTTGATGTTGATATGAGACATCTAACCTTATTTTTGTTATGGTTGGTAGTTGACATCGTGTTCGAAATTTTGGAAATTAATGTGTTATTTTTTGTATTAGTTAGGTATAAATAAGTTCTATTCTAAACGACAAATTGCATTGCAATTTCTCTGAGCCATGATCAATTTTTCCAATATTCCTCGCGGTATTTCATTACACAAGAGTACTGTGAAGCGACTGTGCAGTGCCATCATTCCAGCAGTGCTGTTAATTAGTGTTATCTAATGCTGGAATTTAATTACGAGGTGAGAGCGTCACGCGTGCATTCGAACCCCACATGCATGACGTCATCTAACTATAGAGGTAAATGTTTATGTACTTACCTGTAGTTTTAAACAAAAGTATTAAACAATAAAACTGTTTTTACTCCAGTAAAGGTTTTTTTTTATCGTCTATGTATTAGAAGAATTAATATAGTAGAACTACAATAAGTTTAGATACTTACATTGATTGATCATGTTAACTTTACTAATATTATAGGTAAACAAGTAACTAGGTAGTACCTAAAGTTTGTTTGAAATGTATAATATAGGTATATTTCAAAGTAGTAGCGGCAGAGAATATTATTATCTGCCGCTACCTCTCCGGGAAAAAGCATGATTTTATGTAGGTACCACAGGTGAATCCGTGATGGGTCGATAGTATAAATACATTTTAAGTACTTATAGTGTACTTGATTTTAAGTGTTGAATAACCATGTTTGAAGATTGCAATACGGTGACGCCTTCAGAAAAAGGTACTTAAAATAGGAAAATTTTAAAAATGTGTATGCCCTTCTGTCATTGGTCGAAGTTTATAGCTATACCGGTACTTGCTAGACAAACTGATTTTGAGGAAGACGGCTTTTAATTTTGAACATAAACCTTTACAAGAACAACGGGAACTAGCAGCGATACCCTATTCGTGGTAAAATCCTGAGCTATGCCTGCTTGCTCGCAATTTATTACAACATTTCTCCCGGAATCCGGAAATCTAGTCTTTAGGTAAGTACTCTAGTAACTATGTAGCTATGTACTGTAATAGGGGATATAAATTATAATATATTCTAAATAAGATAATATTCTTTATTTAAAATAGGGATTACATGAGATTAGAAGAGATTACGCAGGATATCTTAAAAAAACTATATTTATTTGGACAGGACATTTCTAGTCTATCTCACACTAAAAATAAGACACTGCTCTACTTTTTCAAACTGCCAATCACTTATGCTTTCTCTAAATCCGTTCCTTCTGTAAATAATAACAAAAAGTCTCCTTGTACCTACTTAGGTACATAGGAACTTAGAGATAAGTAAAATAAAAGTACTTATAAGAAATTGGCTGACTGGCATTAGTAGTTTTACAAATTTTGTCACATAAATAATCAGGTCAAGTGTAGTCTATAATATTTTTTCTCCTGATTGACGAACTCGAAAAATTGATTTCAAGAAAAAGGGTGAGATCATATGTTTATATATTCGTGAATGTAGATACTTACTACAGAACTAACGAATTAATCAATATTTTTTTGTGATTGATAACAATCCACAAAAAATAAGTGCTCGTTACTATTCCCGTTCCACAGGAATTGTTCGCAGACCTTTACACTATTAATGGAATATTCTCCAAGTAAGAACGCATTTACGTAATATTATACAATTAATTTGAAAATAGCATCATTGTATCTCCTGCTATGACCGTGGGCTGGGCAGTTGAAAATAGTCGCTTTAAATGGCGCACTTCCTCTGTATCATTGTTGGTATAACGATCTGGTACGTTCACACCTTTGAACCACTGACCGAATCTGTTCATATTCACTACTAAAAATAGAGTTAAAAGTATATTTTTTTATAATCAACCTAATTGAACATTCGTAGGTAGTCGAAAAAATTGGTTAAAATTTACAATAATTTGGCAACTATTTGTGACAATATGTTTTGTATTCTCAATAAGTACTTGTTTGTTCCATAAAGTTATGTATGTTATGTATGTATGTGTGTTAGTATGTTTAATTTATTACAAAATGTTATATTACAATCTACTTAACTGAACATACTTAGGTACTTAGTTGAGGAAATTGGCAAGCTATTTAATTATTTTTTTTAATTAAGTACTTATTGTGAAATTGTTTTGATATACCAAGAACCGACAGAAATCAGACGGGCTATTCAGAGACTTTAAAAAATAATTTTTGTTTCACATCAGAGCTAGGTACATGCCTAGTTACATACTTTTATATATTCTGTGGCTCTACTTCGCTATTCGGAACGACATTTATCTTATCCGAAGGGATAAAGGGAGAATATTCCTTACCAAAGTTTGCAATAAATGGAAATCCTTTGTGTTTGTTTACATTTGTATTCAATTTAAACATATGTCAGCATGTTTAATACAATTTAAACATAGTTTTAAGGTAGACATTTTGTGTCTTCAGAGTGATTACACAATGTCGGATGTATAGCAACAGGATTCTACCAAACACATACGAGTATCATAAGAGGAAGTCGATCAGTGCCTTGAACAGAAGCAAAACTATAATTAGTAAACAATCTGCGTCTGCGTACTACCGTGGGAAATGCTACGGCGATTTTTGTTTACACTGACAGCCAATGATAAGAAAAGAAATATTGGCACACAATAAAATAATAACTTAGATGCAAAAATGGCATAAATAGAGCTAACCCGCAATTAACTTCGTAATTCCAGTCTTATCTTGCCCTACAAACTCCCAAGCGACAGTCGGATGGCGAATAACTTTTGAATTTCTTCCCACCCGAATTTAAGGAGCCTATCCGTTAGTCCTTTTTAAAAATGTAAATGAAGCAAATGAACATGCAGAGATCGTGGCAAGATTTAGTGCCAACCTCTCCGGGAAAGATGAGTGATATTGTACGAGTATGTTATATTGTAATCAATTGTTAATATACGAGTATATTGTATTCAATTATTAACAAATAATATGGAGGAATCAAAAGCTCTCGGTCAATTCGACAAAAAACCTTGTTACAATTTTAAATACAGTCATTATGTCACGCAATATTATTTTAAACTGAAGCTGGTGTAATTCGGCGTTCGGTAAGTGGCCCACTGCCAGATGCGCTTGACATAATATTCCAATTAGCGTAATGTAAGCAATTAGCGCAAGCTGGAATACTTCCTAGCTATGTTACCAACTTAAACTTCTCTTAACAGCTATTTTCCGAATGCATTCTCAGATGGCTTATGTTAAAAGTGAGGAAATGGAACGTAAGGTGAAGGGAAATGAACATACCTTGATCAAAACGGGGATGTTTTGGTGGAAGGTCAGTTCTAGAGTTTGCAGGAAAAGATTGAGGCAAAATAAGTATGCAGGCAGACATCGTTGCAAGTATGACTGTATGACTGAAAAGACGAAGGTGATTTGTTCTCAGCCTTTGGCCACAAAGCTAAAGACAAGGTGTATTTATTGAAAATGCTACTCAAAGTTTTTATAAAGATCTCATGATAATACTGATCAGAAGAATGCTGGATAACGAGCTCTAGGCAACGATAGGTGAAAATGCAAGAACACACAAATATAAATAACAACAATGTCTGAAAAATTAAAACGTTTTTATTTATTTTGGGTACTAAAATACCATACATAGCATTTGATAGAATCACGTCTTTATCCATTACGGCCACGTTCAGTTGATAGCTTTATGATGGAATAGAGATTTTAATAGTGACAGGTTGCTGCCACATAACTTGGAAAAATCCCAATAAATGGTTACATTTTTACGGCAGATCATATTCTTGTTACTAACATATTTATTTAATATAATAATAATTTAGACTATTATGTAACCTGCCATTCTACAACGATTCTAATATAGATGTAACTACTTTTACAAACACATGTATTTGCAACCGTGGAATTATTCAGCTGTTGCGTTGTCAACTGCTAACTTATAAAATATTGTTTCCAGACCTTGGACCTTTGATCGCCGCCGAAGGTCAGTCTCGTGGACTATGGGATCGCGCACAGATTCTGTTACGCATGCGTATAAATAAACATTTGCAGAAAATAAAACAGTATATTGTCACATCGGGTCAATGTTTCTGTCGGTCAGTCTGTTTGTTGAAGATTTCGGGGTGGCTTGCCAAAAATAAAGCTGCAGTGCAGTGGTGGGCTTGCACCGAACTGCGGAGCCCGAAAGGTCGATACCAGTCAGTGACGGCGCGCCTTCCGACGTGAACGGGTGTCCCGGGCTGACATTGCAGATTTCGGCATTCACGCTGAACGCACCGAGTGTTTTTATTTATAAACAGTGATCATTACAATTTCATTTATGAATGAAAGTAACTTTTTATGAGCTTGACGGAGAATGTGAGAACCAGTGAGCTACGGTTACAGGATGTTACATAAATTTGCGATAGGAAGGTAAATAATTGTAGTGACACTCTCGCATCTTCGGCTATTGTAATTTACTTCTGATACTGATCAAGTGGTGTCAATTATCTCATTTTTACGCTTCGATAAATAATTAAAATGATGGTAATAATTGTACTAAACACCCGCAGAATCTTAGATAATTTTTCACATCTTTCAGCCGCTAATTAGGTTCTAATTCTGAACAAATTCCATACAGCATCAAGTAGGTAGTAGGTAGGTACCTAGACATATCTCTACGTATGATAAAATGAGGTGTCAGATAAAAGAAACTTTATCGTTTAATTTATTCGATTATCCTATTAATTGTTCTTACTTATACGTTAGTAATATGTAAACATCGTAACGTTTATAGATATCAAAAGGAACTTAGATACTTATATCATCGTGATTTAATTTGCGTATGGAATTTATGAAGTTATATTTATCAATAACGCATTTACATTCTTTACGACCAAACCAACTACTACACTATAAGCCAATCACTTTAAAACCTTAATGAGAAAATGATCTATATTAATACAATGAAACGAAACAAGCGAAATTGCTTTTAATTAAAATATTTTACTTCATTATTGGTTAAAAACCGGCCAAATGGGAGTCGGACTCGCCATCATTACGTTTGTTACTCGGAAAAATATATTTTTTTTATATTCACGTTTCAACCTGTTTTTTTTAAATTGACTTTATCAATTAGAAAATTTTCATTATCAATATACCTACCTTACTAACAAGGCGCTTAATTAATTTTATCAACTTCCTACCTGACATGTATGTCATGACATGATGACAATAATTGTGTGTTACAAAAAGAATTGTAAATAATAAGTACTTACTTAAGTGAAAAGAGCAAAATTCCATTCAATTAAAATATTTTACGTCATTTATATAATAAAGGTAATTAATTGTAATTGTGTAATTGCTTACTGTTTGCGTGAGCTTTCTAGATATTAAAGTATTGCCCTTATCTCCATAGAATCTAGAATCCGGTAGGGCCAATGAATTTAGTTAAGTACACTAATCTTATCAAAATTTGCCCATAATATGGCATTTATCGAGTCCTTTTAAGGAAAACAATTGAAATGAATTTAAAACAATTTTTAAATTTTGTCAATTTGTAAATTTGATTTAAGTTCGTAATCATTAAGGAGTTTTTGTCATTTCTGATATATTTATTAGTAAATTTATTATATTTATTAATAACTCATATAGGAATAAGCAAAATCAAAACAAAAATTACTTTAAAAAAAAGATGATTACAAACTAAAATTCAATTTACAAATTGTACAGTCTCTGCATAGCATCAAATTCTGATTAATTGTATATTCCAAGAAAAACCTTAAAAATAAAAAAAAAACTAAAATTTTTCGGTTTGAACAAATTTAATTTCAATAGTTGTATTCTTACTCTCAAGCATATTAATTTTCATTAGGTTTACGTTTAAATTACGTTTAAAAAAAAAACAAAATAGGGATTCCATAAAATTGTGAAACTTAATTGAAATAACATACAATATTAAAAAAAACTACGTTTTTTCTACACACGCTTCATAAGTACATAATTTGTTTTATTGTAATGGACAATTGCGGAATTGTTGCCCATATCTCTATACGGTCTTGGCAACATTTTTATTATAATTTAACAAGGATTAAAATTTTGTTAATAACATGTAGTTTTTTACAAACTTTTATTTTAAAATTTACATAAACGTATCTATTTCACATAATAACCAATTCGAAAACATCTATCTATGACTTGCCTACATTATCAGCGAATCACAAAAAAAAAGTATATCACCACTATGGTCGACGTACAAAATTGGTTTGCTTTTCTTTGTTTCCCACTGTACTTTTACTTATTTTACTGTCAAACACCGAATCTCCAACTATATCAGAACGTAGGCGTACCTACTTAACGTTAATTGTGCGCATTCAAGAGTCAGATCTTTATAAGGGCTTTGTTAATTTTACTATGCTTAACTTGATTATTCGCCGAGTACAAACGGGAAATGAGTTTTTTGACCCAACAGTCATTTAGCAACTTTTGGCTACCAGCTTGTATGGTATGGTCACAAGCCACTGTGCGTGACGAACGATTCAATCGATATAACGTTACTTCGATTATTCGGATAATTCGATGATGAATCTATTGTTATTCACATTTGTTGACCTAAGATTTGGTTAGAATTCATTATTCGTTAAAAAAGGTAAAACTCTTTTTTACCTTAATGTACACAGAAGAAATCTCTGCATGATAAGTAGACCGCTTATGCAATTTTCTGTTATTTTTAAGTATATTTTATTTTGCAACCTGTGTTTGTTTTTTATGTAATTAATATATAACAAACGTTTAACCATTCGACTTTTGACAAGATTTTGTTTACTTCTGTTTAGTTCTATTTCCATGCTGTCGTAATTGAAAGGCAGGTTGAACCAAGACTAATTTGTTTATTCAATACCCACAAATAAATGACATGCACCAATAATAATCACAACATCTTTCCCTCACAAAAGAAAATTAACAGAAAAAAAATTAAAATAATTTGTTATGTTATGAGTCAGCAACTTAAACAATAATATACATAGAAAAAAAAAAAAAAAAAAACAAGAAAAATAAACATATAACCGACTTCAATACTACATACCTTAATATATATATATTATATATCTAGATTAATGTATATTTTTACAGTTTTTTATAAAGGCTAATCTTATCATTGTAATTTTTATGGGATCACCGCTGATATATATAAGCCCTTTTAAACAAAAATATATTAATCGAAAATTTGGAAAAAAAAAATGACTAAGAAAATTGGTGAACATACATACAAAAATAAAAATACTTACATACATTTAATTTTATGAAGTCGGACAATTAACAATAACAGCTTGGGTGAAGTAACATAGTACAATCTTTTATACCAATTTTATACAATTCTAATTTTAAGCTCAGATTGCATTATGATTTATTTTTCCCTATTTAGTTTGGCAATAATAGTGCGGGCCGCCTCAGCCGCCGGTCTGCGCGCGCGATCTAACCGGCCTTTCAAAATATCACCCCGGGAGTCCTCAGAGAGACGCGACCCATCCCCGCTGGTTAAAACAAACGTAGGATCATCTGCGTTGTCCTCACTTTCGGCCATGGACCAATCCTCTTCCTCGTAATGTTCTTGCTCCTCGGGCGTATATTGGGATGGAGAAGAAAGAGCTGCCTCCACATTAATTAAATGGCGTCTATTTCTTCTGTACCGCTTTCCTGTTGAGTCTATTACGAAGTAGGAGCGTGGTTGTGGCGCCCGCGCCTGGACGCGCGCGTGCTTCCTGTCTCCGGCGTCCACCATCACCACACGTTGCCCAGCCCGCAGCTCCGGCAACGCTCGTGCTCGTTTATCATAGTGCTGTTTGTCGCGGGCTTGCTTGCTTGTGATAGCCTTATAATCGTCACGGTTGTCACGGCTGGGTTGCAGTTTACAGTCGTGAGATGGGAGCCTGGAATTAAGCCTGCGTCCCATAAGTAACTGAGATGGTGAGCTAATTCCATCCCTGGGAGTTGTTCTAAGGTTTAGCAACCCTAAATAGAAATCAGAACCAGATGACAAAGATTTGGTTAACATATTTTTAACTATGTGTACTGCCTTCTCACTTCGTCCATTTGATACCGGATATTTCGGCGAACTCGTAACATGTTTGAACCCCCATTGCTTACTAAATGTAGCAAATTCCTTCGAGGCATACGCTGGCCCATTATCAGTTATCAGTTCCTGTGGGATGCCGTGCCTTGCAAATTGATCCTTCATCGCTGTTATGACTGTCTTGCTAGTAATGTTCAGCAGTGGACAAACTTCGATATAATTCGAAAAATAGTCGACTAAGATTAAAAAATACTTGTTACCGTTCTGAAATATGTCCGAGCCTATTTTAGCCCACGGCAGGCTCGGGATAGGATGTGGCAAGAGCGGTTCCCGCGCGGGCCGCGCCACCCTCTCGGCGCACGTCGCACAGCGGCGTACTGCACTCTCGATGTCTCGAGACATCCCTGGCCAGAACATCACATCCCGCGCATGCCGTTTGCATCTATCTATACCCATATGCCCATCGTGAACTCGCTTTACCATTTCGTACCTTAACTTAAATGGAATATAAACCAAATTATCTTTAAATATTATACCATCGACATATTCAAAACTTTCCTTATACGACCACTGCTCTTTTACTCTTTCATCCACTTCATACTTATAATTTGGCCAGCCATTTTTTATATATCTTATAATTAACTGACATTCTTCATCTTTCATTGTATGCTCCTTTATCATACTCAATTTACTGTCACTAAACCTAACATTTTCTATAAGAAAACATGATTGCTCCGAAATTTCATCACTTACTTTTTGTTGTAACTGTTCAGGTAAAGGTGCCCTCGAAAGGGTGTCTGCAACGAACATATATTTTCCAGGTTTATACGTAACCTTGAAATCGTATCCCTGTATACGTAACATCATGCGCTGCAGTCTGGCTGGAACGGAATCCAACGCCTTATGAAATAGCGTTTCCAATGGCTTGTGATCCGTCTCCACTGTGACATCTTTACGGCCATAAACATATTGGTGAAATCGTTCGAGCGCAAACACGATCGCCAACAGCTCTTTTTCAATTTGAGCATACCTGCATTGCGTGTCGGTGAGTGTGGATGACGCATACTCGACCGGCCGGCCGCCCTGCATGAGCACTGCGCCGAGCGCGCGAGAGCTCGCGTCTACTGATAACAGCACCGGCTCGCGCGCAGAATACAAAGCCAGTACAGGCGCGGCGCACACTGACTCTTTTAAACGCCGCACGGTCGCTTCATGTACTTCGTCCCAATTCCATACAGAGTCTTTTTTCAAAAGGATACGTAGAGGAGCCGCTATCTCTGAATAATGTGGTATAAATTTTGATAAATAATTTACCATGCCCAAAAAACGCTCTAATGAACTCCTGTCTTGCGGATTCGGCATGTCACGAATTGCCTTAAGTTTACTTTCATCTATTTGCATACCTTTGGAGCTAAAGGTATGTCCAAGGTAAGTTACCGTTTGAACACAAAATTCACATTTTTCTTTATTAAATTTAATACCAGCATCACGTGCCCTATTTAATAAAAGCTTAAGCCTCTCGTCATGTTCTGAAATTGAAGACCCCCAAACTATGACATCATCAACAAATGAATCTACGCCCTCTAAGCCCTCTAATATTTGACGTATTTTTTGATGAAAAACTTCAGATGCACAGTTTATACCATAAGGTAAACGTAGATACTGGTATCTGCCATATGGTGTTCCAAACGTACATAAATCAGCGCTATCATCATCTAACTGAACCATCCAAAATCCAGATCGAGCGTCTAATTTACTAAAATACCTAGCTCCTTCTAATTTAGTCGCGATATCAGTGAGCGTCGGCAACGGGTAGTGTGCGCGTCGCACGGCCCTATTAAGCGGCCGCGGGTCGAGGCACACTCGAATGCTGCCATCTTTTTTCGCCGCCACTACGATTGCATTCACCCACGGGGTCGGGTGCGTCACTCTTCTAATAACGCCTAGATTTTCCATTCGATCTAATTCGATTCGTAACTTATCTCGTACGCCCACGGGTATTTTTCTAACGGGACAGACTGACGGCTGCGCGCCCGGAATTGTTACTATTTTGTATTTGCCAGGCAACTTTCCCAAACCTTTGAAAATATCATCATACTGGTTAATATCTATTGAATATAAACGTTTTATTAAGCCTAGTTGTTCACAAGAAAATTTGCCCAGCACATTTTGACAGTCGTGTTCAGAAATTATGAAACGTAATTTATACACTTTATTTTTATAAAACCAATTGATGTAACATGATCCAACAATAGGAATAAAATTGCCACAAAACGATAAAGCTCTCGTATTATCTGATGTTAACTCTGATAAGTTCAAACCCAATTTACAATATGTTTTCAAGGACATTACATTTAAATCCGAACCAGTATCTAGCTTAAATCTTTCTTTTAAATCACTACCATATAAAAATAAAGTCTCATACCATTTGTGGCTGTCCATACCGTCACCGAAATTGTCGACCGTGGAGACGTAGTACAAATCTGAATCGTCAGTTGATAACTCTTCCTCAATTTGGTATACTCTGCTCTTTAACTTAGGACATGCACTTTTAAAATGTCCCCGTTCACTGCACCAAAAACATTGAGCATTTCTAGCCGCACACTTATAGTCTCCGTCACACTGATCCTTCATGCAAGCCCGACACGCACTCCTAGAAGCTGCCCCGCGTCGGCCGCCTGCAGTGGCCGCTCCCCGAGCGCCGGCCGCACGGAGCTGGCCCCGCGGCCGCGGCCGGCCCCAGCCGCCACGCGCCGCTCGCGACGGTCCGCCTGCGCCGCCGTACACCACGTCCACGGCTGCCGACGACGCGCCCCCGTCGGTTACCGCCTTGGTTCCTTCTATCTGCCGTTTTTCCTCTGTAGACATCTCACTAGCTTGACAAATCTTCACAGCTCGTGCGAGGGTCAGATCCTCAGCTCTCAGTAATCGATCACGTATTTTTCCATCGGTGACCCCGCAAACAACACGATCGCGTATCAGACCTTCTTCGAGATGCTCGAATTCACAATGCTGCGAAAGTATTTTCAATGCTGTGACGTACTCATCGACAGATTCACCATTTTCTTGATTTCTTGTAAAAAATTTGAAACGAGCCATGGTAGTATTTTGTTTCGTACCGAAATGCTCATTAAATTTGCTGACCAACTTGTCGAAATTCTCCCGATCAGTCTCCTTTTCGAATTTAAACGTAGTATATACGTCGTAACCTTCTGAGCCTATCAGGTTAATGAGGAGACTGGCTTGTACATCTGTCGGTTCTTTATAGACTCCCGAGGCCTTCAGGAACACCAAAAACTGCTTGTACCATTTTCGCCACGCGTCAGCGCGGTTTGCCGGCCCGCCCTCTAGGCATAATTCCGATGGCGGACGCGCGTGTTCCATAGTAATAATAAAACACTATCACTTTTTCTACGTACGAACACTTAATTTTAGCTTAAAGTCGACTTTTTATACCGAAAATTAATTATTTTAGACGACACCTGACACCATGTCGTAATTGAAAGGCAGGTTGAACCAAGACTAATTTGTTTATTCAATACCCACAAATAAATGACATGCACCAATAATAATCACAACACATGCAATATCATGAATATATTTTTGAATAGGCGATATATTGCCTTAATGTTTTACCATTTTGCCCAAGAAGTAGCATATAATCAAAAAGTAAGATATACTTAGGCGCCTCTATCAGATCCCACTTCTCAAGTAGAAAAACCGAGGCATGAAGAGAGAATGTAGGGCGATGCAGCCTGGATGGGAATAATTTGATTTTTCTAATTAACCGAATTCTAAGAATCAAGTGAATATAGGGAACTAAGAGGTAGTGCATGAGATGATTAAAGGTAGGAAAAGAAAGTCTGCGTTGTGTTAGAAGGCGCGATGTGTCAAAACGAGTTTAATGGAACTTAGCTATTTTGACATAAACCTTTTAAATCAAAAAAGTGAAAAAAATTTACTCTCCCGACAAATTTGTATAACCTAAAATTTGACATTTTCGAAATGCGCATTGGCAATTTTTCATATAAAAAATCTTCTACCAGCGCCTTAACAGTTGAGTTCAACTTTCGTGCAAAAAATATATACTTTTCGCTTTATAAAGCATGTTTTCATGGAAAGTACTCAGTTTCATCTTATAAACATGCTGTGATTTTTTAAATTGAAACCTTAATAATAAAAATTCCTTACCGCTATCTAACAAAAAATTACTAAAATAGACACCTACTAATTTTTTTTTATAAACAATTTAATAATTTTAAATATATTTTAATATTTGTAAACAATTCTCACTGGAAAAAACTGAGCTTAATTTGTTCAAGGGCGGGCATACCAATTACGTCATGGCACATTTGTGTTTGTGCAGTTACTATTAGCATTTAGCTTATCAAATTATTTTGACACACCTTAGTTTCTAATTAAACTAACGAACAAATTACCCACTTTATCGAAAGCCTTTTTGCATCTCCCTTACTCGTTGATAGCATTCTTATCTAAAATCCAAGTGGGCCTATTCACGGTATTATGTTTTATCTTCTCTCTCATAAAGACGTAATCAAATCAGGAACCGAATCGAGCTTATTACACCTTATAGTCTGTTTATACGTATTAAGTGACGAAGTAAATAAGTTAATTTTAACTTAAATTTAAGTCCATAATCGTTTACACGTGGCATTAAGTGTTTAACTAAATGACAATTTAGTAAATGCCGCGTCCACGAGGTGTGTGGTCCGAGAGGGGTGGTTGCTTATTTCAAAAATAGACTCGATTCTAATTCTACAATATTAATTTGATAACTTACGACTTATGAACGATTAAGTGATCGTTTATACGCCATAATTTCGTTAAAATTAAGTTACAAATAACTTTTTTGCTCCTTCACTTAATACGTAAGTATAATCAGGCTATTAGACCCCATCTTGCTTACCATCAGACTGAATTAGGTAAGTCTTAATGTTCAGTATAAAAATTGCGTACGTGTTATCGTTTCGAATGCCTAAAGAATACCTACTCTTATCGCCAGAATTTCGTTGGAAAAATCTCAGGTAAACGCTAGTCATGGAAATAAATTTCTAAATAAGTAGTACCTATACTTACACGTATTCCCCAATAGAATTTCCCAATCACAATAAAACAAACAAACGGGTTTTCCATATTTAATCTTTATTATGTAACGGTTATACTATATCGATAAAAAACGGTAACTATATATATGATATAATAGGTACTCTTACATTTACGATTTGATATAAAAATGTTATCAATAAAATTCTCGGGTTTCATATTAATTTGTTTGTGTACACACATACATACCTAACATTGCACCTAGACCTAATTTAATTAGTAACATTAATGATACTAAAATAAAACAAACTTATTGTACCTGTTCATCTCACCTCAATTGATAATAAAAATAATCTTAAGGTTACTGGCAATGAAGGACAGGAGAAATACCTACATCTTTTTACTTAATAAACCTAGGGAGGTAATACCCATTACATACTAAATTTCTTAATTACAAATCTCATAATTGAGACTCGGAAACTCTATGCTGATATTAATTTTGTCACCCAGAGGTACTATGAATGGATTATTGTATAAATTAAAAATATGCTCGGCACTAACATGTAAAGAATTTAAAAGTTGCAATAGGTAAAACTAACTAAATAAAAAAATCCCTGAACTAGATACTAACACTTAAATACAAAAAGCTATACACATACCAATTACTGGCGCCTGTCTGTCTGTTTGTTTAGTTATAAATACACAGTTTATAAATAAACTGACGATAAATAACTGACTCTATTTCCAGTTTAACTGATAACTGCTTGATTTGTTATTTTTAGATACAATTATACCCTTTTGTCTGTCATTCCAATATCGACTGTCATTAGAAAAGTAAACCGTAGTCGTTCGTGATTTCTTTGAAAAAAGATAGTTTAAATTATTTAAAGTAACTAGTAATAGTAAGGAATAATAAGTGTATGTATTTCCATTCCAATTCGGTTAAATTTAATTTTTTTTAACCACACCTAAAATTAGAGACTTAAAACATACTTGCGTCTTGATTAAGCGATAAGTACTTTCTTCATCAGTAACGATTGACTTTATTTCAGTAATAGTAAGAGAAACCTGTCATTGGCCTTATAATAGCGTAAGATTAATACTGTATTACTATTTAATGTATACGCTGTTGGTTTCTTTAATAAAATAAAATAAAAAAATAAAATGTAATACGGACGTCATAGCACATTTGAATTTCTATTTGCATCTCGGTTCTGATATTTATTTGATTGCTTAACAACTACACACATATATGAACTCAAAAATTTACGTGCTATTCTTATACACTGTAGGTACACTATAGGTACACGACACATCACGCCTATGGTTTCAATTTCAATTACTACATGACATGTCTATTGCTTTTTATTATTCGGATCTATGGTAATGAAAGTATTTTTGTGAGTATAAAATAAGATTGTTGTCGTATTTACGTTAAAAATAACTATACTAATATCGTGAGATTTGTGACATGACAAAAACAAACCGGTGTACAGTTAGAACCATATGCAGTTAAAAGATTTCGGACCGATTTACTTGATTATACTGGTAAGCAAATAACAACAAAGTTCAGTATTACCAAAGCCGATAACTTCAATATATTATATTTTAAGATTTGCCTTAATGCACTATGGTTTAATCCTTTTTTTAAAAATAAAAATCGATTCAATATTTTTTCAGTGCAATGATTAGTAGGTACATGTCATTCACCATATTGCTTTTTTTTGGCGCCTGAGTGCGCCCAAATCCCGTTTACATGGAAATGACAAACAGACACACAAAAATATCTCTGTCGTCATTGAAAATATAAACAACAATACTTACTTGGTGCAAAATTGTGGGAAAGTGAAAGGTAAACTCGTTGCATTTTAAAACCTAGTCATACTTAATAACTGTTACAAAAATTTGATTATTGAGTTATTTCTTTTATTATGCAAAGCGTAATAATCTATCACCTTATCCTTTTCATAGGTCACAGATTAAAAGTTTTTATTAATTTGGTACCTACATTTAAAAAATATTTTGGGGTCGTTGTTGAAGAAAAAGGCTCTTGGTTCGTACCTCTAATAGTAAAATTGGCTATCATGGATGCTTATTATTGGCAGTTCTCCAAAACTGCAAAGCTGATAGTTTGTTTGTAAACTCTTTATTGCACATAAAAAATAATAAAGTATAATAATATACTTAGTTATGCGTACTTAGTACAAAATTAAATAGCAGATAGTTTAACTTGTGAAGACCGGGTCATTATTGTACTCGGCTTTATAATTTTTATTGAGGTCATTATGACAAATAAATAATGTACCTACTTAACGAGTTTACTTCTGTATCCACGTAAGTATGTCCCCAGACATTTAATTGTGATAGACTGTGCTCAATCTGGGTTATTTGTGTCGAATATATCTTATATCGATTTGACGTTAATCAGCGTTACCTTTAATGGCTAAAATGTGAGAGTTTTGAAGCAATCTTCTTTAGTATTTAAAGCTGCTTCAAAACTCTCACTTTTTGCCAGACAGGCGATGAATCAGTTATCATTGGCCATGCCTACAATCTTATCAATATGTATTATGCTTCTTACTCCTGACCTTAGTCCCAGTTAGATCCTCGCCTCTTTTGACATAGGAGCCCGGAGAACGCCTTTTCGGTTATTATTTTAACCGTTATACTTAATATTCACAAAACCGACTTGAATGAAATTTTAACAGACATTTACTAAGCGTTGAAGTTACAATATTTAGTTAGGTCAAACATTCTGAAACATTCGTTTCTTTTTCTACTTTATTGTTTGCCATACTGGCCTCAATACATCAATCATACCGTTATCATATCGCTGTTTATATCACATGCTCTATGTTAATCTTCTGTTTTATGGTAACTATTGAGATAAATCTCTCAATAGCCACAAATTTTATGATGTGGTAGAAATAAAGATATAAAATATGCCAACACTTGGTTTCCGGTGAATATCATAAAAATATCGGACAAACAAAATAAATAATTAAGGGATTTTTTCTTAAAGAATTGTAACAGATGTTGTTTAGTAGTTCTTTTAATGTAAGTAGCAAATTTGAAAAAAATTTATGTGACGCTGTACATCTCAAACAACTTGATGAACTATGAGCAGATGCAATCAAGTATGGCATTAATTTTCCATAGCACTACACACACATATATACGAGTACACTACCTACCTCATAGCTTAATTTGGTTTTCACGCTACCAATAACCTGATCTTTGAATATAATATAATCTTTATTTGCTTTTGATAAGGTTTCACAAAAAGTGTAGCATTAAATATATTTCCTCCTGATCAGCCTTTCATTATATTGATTATATTAATTGTTTTGATTAGATTTTTTATTTGTTTGATTGATGATGATAGTATTTATTGTGTAAGTACTATTATTTATTATAAGTTAAATACAAGAATAGATAAAATAATAAAACTCAAAAATATTTTTTTTTTATTGCAGTTGAACCAACAACATGGGTAGAAAAAATTTGACCGTGATGCGTCTGGGGAGGTGCATAGCATTCCTCGCGGCCGCTGCCTTCCTCCTACCTTTCACCATCTTGCTGATGGTGGCCGATCAACAGTACCACCTAACCTACAACACTAAGCGGGTGTTTTATCAAGAGGTTAGTCTTATTATCATGTGATCTCAATTTATAAATATTTCTTAAAATTTTCGGAGTTAATTGAAATGTAATCAGATTAATGTAATCACTGAAATTGGCTTCACACGTAGCTGATAATGCCCAATATTTGTTATCCCCACTTGTATGTTCAAACAAGAGATTACCTCATAATAATTACCTCATTCAAACCTACTTATCATTTTTAATATCCTTATCAGTACTATTTATGAGCCTGAGAGAGGATTATGAAGTCCAATACGATAAAGAGATTTTCGCATTTAAAATATTTTGAAACCTGAGATTTTGAAACGTGCGAATGAAATTAAGTACAACACTAGTGGACTGCGCGGGTCACGTTTATCACAATATTGCATGCATCCGAAAAAGTGGGTCGATATTGAACCTATTGGATTTCTATATCATGAATGCGAGAAGACAGGTAAATTGAGGAACCATAAGGTAACGTGTTATTTTATGATATTCAATGGATCGAGAATTATTTAAACTTAATTGTACGACAAATAGATAGCAAAAGGCGAGTTTAATGATGGAAGCTCTATCTACCAATTGAATAGTGAGAAAATGTAGTTGACATTTTCTCTCTATTTGATTGGTAAATATTATCAAAAATCCTCGCGACAGACTTGTTCCATTATTTCGAGATCCATTGTACATGAAACTAGTGATAAAAAATAATATCAATATTTGCATCACGGAACTGTACCACGGTGAACGAATAGGAACCCGTGCAAACAGGATTAGAAAATACAGCGACATGAAGACAATGACATTATTCATACTTTTATTCAAAATTTGGAAGTGTATTTGTTTGTCTGTTTTTAACGTCAAAACCATTGAACAGATCACCATAAAATTTTGTAAACATAGTAGTGTGGAGTACGAAGAAAAACTTGTGTACATTTAATAAGGTATTTGCTTGGGGGCGTTCTGATGTATAAGGGAAGTGCATTTCAGATTCTTACAATCATAATGGAGGGATTTCCGACTTTTCCCCAGAGAGCATGGAAAAATATCCTTATCAAATAAGCATTGGTTATAGTTAAGTGTAAATAAAAGTGATAGCATAAATATATTTTTGCATTAATTTTATCGGTTTGACGTCAATGTCGCTTTTTCATATGTTTATCATAAAAGTTAATTCTTTACGAAAAAGAAAATAGCACATATACCTAAAGCTTATTAAGCAAAATATTTGTGATGGTTTTCCATATATTTTTTTCAAAAATCTATTGCCGTATAATAGTTTCTTAAGTTATGTAACTTACTTTAATATTTAATTATACTTATGTCAGCATTTAATTCTTCTATAAAATAAAGGGGATGAATTACGCGTCTCCATACGCGGTATTACCGTACCTATCACTCCCGCATAACCGTTAACAAAAAATTTAGCGCAAAAAGGCACAGGTTTAAATAAAAACTGGTTCAAGGCAAAGGATTTTTAAAGTTATGTACATAAGTTTGAATACTAACTGAAGCTCTTACGGTGGGGGAAAACCTCGTGAGGAAACCTAATACTACCTAAATACGGGTTAGGTTTACCTGCAAAGGTTGCGGAGGTCAGATTGGAGTCGCTTCGTGTAAAAGCCTGATTCACCCAATCTAGGATTCATGGTTAAAGGCATACCCCGGGCTCTTCTCCAGAGAGATGAGGATTCAACTGGGACTAAATCCAGGAGGAAGAAGAATTATTTCAACAAGAAAGGTATTGTTTGTAAGTAGTATTAATATTATTATGTTCTTTAAACTAAAGCTTAAATTCTTGTAAGTTCTTCGAGATTCTAATTTGGAATCGCAATACTCAGTATATATTTCTTCTTTTCAGAGTGACTTCTATAAAATTAACGGGACGTATTACGCGTCCCCATACGCGGTAACCACTCCCACATTACCGCGGACTCAGGTAACAGCTTGGGATATTGCATTATATTATACACTTGCCGTCTTCGTCCATATTGTTACATTTTAACCGGTCAATGAGGGGTTATAACTCATATAGATAAAGTCTGTTTCTTCAGGTACTGAAAGGTACTTTTATCCAAAAATTGCATTAGTAAAATTATTTATGGTAATTCTTTATGCCATCTATTATTTTATTTGGTTTTTATTTTTAATAGCTATAAATTAATTTAAAAATGTATATTTAAACGAAAACTGTGTTAAGATTGTTAACTTATAACTCAGTAGGTACCTAATGAAATTGACTATATCCGTGCCACCAAATCCAAAGTACCTAGTATTATGAAAAAAGTATAAACGTTAAAAAACTTCTATCCTACCATTAAATCCTTATGTTAAAGTGATTTGATTTATTTACGCTGTTCATAAATTAATGAAGAGTAGTATTAAAATAACCTAAAAAACTTAGATTTAAATAACGTACAACATGTAATGTACTAATGTTGAAAATATAATAATTATTAAAAAGATAGAAATGAAAACTAGCTGAGATAAAAACTCGACTGCCGGATGCAACAATGCACGAGTACCTAGATACGATTGGACATAAATAGTAGAGCATCGATAAATATTGTGATTTCACACTATTTAAAGACTGGTAATTGAATTTTAATTAGCTACTTTACATTGAAAATATTGAGATTCAATTTTACTAAATTTAATCCCAAATTGTTTAAATGTAAACATGTATCCTCCATAATTCCTCGTGACTTCTTATATAAGAAGCAATTGAAATCATTTCGTTTTTTACCTGGCGTTTATAGAGCATTGAAATAACAAAATAGTAATTCAAAATAGTATGTGTTATAAATTATAATTCTTCTTTTAGAGGTTCGATTCTGGCAAATCATATTAAAGAGGACAAGCATGTCGCCACCGTTTTGGTCACAGGCATAGTTTTTATTTACGTTATTTAATTTATTTGTACGTTTACAATTAACTAATATGGACGAAGATAGGCATTCATGTGTCCCTAACTAACACGTAACCCAAGCTAACTGCACGGGTTCATGTAATCTCATAAATTTAAATAGTATAATTTAATGTCTGTATGACGCTTTTTTGCATAATCATCGTTTTCCATAACAAATTACATAATTATGAAGATATGCAAAACGATTTTTATGCCGAAAAACCTTAAGCAGTCTTCATTATTATATTATTAAAATTTATAGGATCCAAAATGGTCCTCACTAGCACTGCTTCAACTAAAAGGTCTTCAATACGACTGTGCACGCGCCCTGGGTGTGCTTATAACAATAAACTATTAAATATAATCACATATGAATAACACTTTAATATAGTTCCACTCCATGTTCTTGAGACAATTGATGGACGGAATGTTTATGGTCAGACACATCAACTGAGGGTCTTATTTGTACAAAATTAATATCCCAATAGAATGTCAATATGGTGTCAATAGATAAACTCGCCATGGACAGTTTATGTCTTTTTCGTTCTCACTCTGTACCATAGAAATTAAACCCAAAATGTATTGACATTGTGGCTTTAATTTCTATATATTATAATATTCTATCTTCCACTGCGATTCTATTAATACATTATTGGTACATCAGGAGGTTAAATCTATAAAATGATGATCCTGAATCTTAATGGTGGGTCATTGACACCAGTGGTTTCTTTTCTACTACGCTGAAATATAGAACTGAATCCGCTGCTTGTAATATTGTGGTTGTGCAAGTTAAGTATGGTACCAAAAGCATCAAACAGTAAGTACATGAATAATTGATGATTTTTTTTGAGAATGAAAGAGATTAACTGAATGTCTTTGAAATAAGAACATTTCGGAATATTGTCATCATTTTTGTTAAGTTAATCTTGAATAATGCTCTTTATATTCACGGAATCAATTATCTTTTATGGATGTTGACAAGGAAGGAGAGAATTAATGAAGCATAAATTGTTTCCTATTCTTATAAATAATCTTCCTGAACAGAATAAAAATATCCTACAATAAAAAAAAAACTGCCTATTTTAGTGATGGTAATTCACCCAGTATTTAGTAAACTAATAACAATCGAGTATATTAGTATTCAACTCTCACCAACAGGTCAATACATAACGGTCTTAGAATATGAACGAAACAACGGCACTATACCTTCCTAATAATTTTGACTTACACGCGAGGCAAAAAAAACTTTAGGCAACGTAAAAAATACTACAAAGCCTACATGAGTTCTATTATAAAGAAACTCTATAGTCGATGTTTTAGTCACTTAAAATATAGAGTGCCAGCGACCTAGAAAATTTTGAGTCGCTTATATCCCGAGCATTGACGCAAAAAGATTTGTCTAAGAACAGAGTCTGCATAGCTTTTGTAAACAATCTGTCCACATATACCTATTGTACCTGACTTACAAATAAAAAAGAAAAAAAAAACAATATATAATCTATTTTAAAAAATGGCTAATTTAGATTATAATACCTAAAATCACAGAACAACACTGACTCAACGGCGTCATGTGCCCCCAATGGACAACAACAAACAAATTCGGCACGTGTAAATGTTGTCATGTAATTAACCGTCTTTAATTGGGTGCCATAACTTATAATAATACATTTATTTTTAACAGATAAATAGAAGACGAAACCCTACTACCTTCGCGGTTCGGAAAGGGTTAACGTTAAATTGGTCTATTTCCTCCTGGCGTTAGTCCCGGTTACATCCTCACCTATTCGACCATGATTCTGGATTTGGTAAACAAGTTTTTACACGAAACAACTCCGCTCTTTCCTCTGCAGGGACACATAACCCATTGGATCATGGTTACACCTCCAGCCAGTTGCCTAAATGTGCAAGTTTCCTCTCAATGATTTCCCTCACCATTACTTCTTCTATGCGACCATAATAAAATGTTGGAATTAATTTCTCATTTCTCGTAATAGCAGTAAATATCGGACACGTATTAACAATTAACGATGGCTTTAACAAAATGACAAATCGATAAAGCGAAGGGTGCGCGACGATTATGATGAAATTGTAACTTGAAGTTGATGCACAGTTGTAAAACTTCGCCATATAATCAATACAATATTAGGTATGTTTAACAAAAAGATATCTGATTTAGCCTAATTTCACATAAGATATGTAACTTCAAAGTTCTATATTTTATACATGAATACGTAGAGAAACCATTATGTATTATGTGTTGTAAACACGTAATCTTTAAACATTTTTACAACAGTTTAACATTTTACTATGGCCATAAAAATGTGCTAGTCCAAATAACTTTAGTAAATGGTAATAAAACTTCCGATATAAATTTGTAGTAAAAGTAATTGCCGAAATTATATTGGAATATATAACATAAAATTCATTACTTAATCTTGCTCAATATATTTTCAATAATTTTTCCTTTTTACTACGCTTTTATTAGCTTGGGTTGTATGTATGTATGTATGTATGTATGTATGTATGTATGTAACGGAATCTTTGAGCTTAATTTTCACTGATTTCTAAACGTCTGATCAACTTGGAACTTTGCACACGTATCAAGGACCGATGACAATGCAATATTTTGATAAGAGTTTCTCATTATCCTTATTAAAACTGCCAGGATTAATAAATTCATTTTTAGATCCTTCGTATGAGAGTAAGAGAGACAGAGATAGCACCAGTGCCAGTAATCTCCATACAAGAAACCAAGAAGTTCTGACGTATAATGAGTCAAAAAGAGATGTAATATATTTCCATATAATGTTACTATTAACCTGAGGCTTTTTTATTTCATCGCATTGCTCCATTTAGAATTACCATTAGAAACCATAGTAGAATATTTTAAAACAATAAAAAATATATAAGTAATAAAACAAAAGTAATAAATGAAAATTGAACAACTAAATTTACAAAAATACAAGAATAAAGTTACTACCTATAGAACTTTGCGATATTTAATACGTATTTAACATATTAATGCAATTCTTGAATTAACATTAGGTATCTTTTGCCTATTTATAATAGCAACACTGTAATACTCGTTTGGAAAATGAGTGACGTTTTTTATGTCAAATAAGTTTTGCAGTAAGTTTTGATTGAATTCGATTCGAACACCTGTAAACTTTCTTTCTGTTGTTTTTTACCGGTGCCTGTGTATTTACCTATTTGCACTTTGTTTTGTGCTGATAACTTGTCGTTATTTGGAGTTTGGAATCTTCCATTGAGTCGAGCTTTGTTCTTCCGGATATTCGTGTGATTTTATCATCTGAGATTGGACTCTGACTGTGTTTACTGTGTTGTGCAGATATTTTGAGATAGGACTCCTGTAAAAAGTACCTTATTATTTGAGATAGGAGTCCCAAGTTTGTGTTTGTTTTTGTGAAAGACAGATTTTACAACAAAAGTGCCACGATGTCTTCAGATAAACTTTGTTGCGTTCCTGGTTGTAAAGGCAGTGGAGGTATGTTTGAAATATTTTTGTTCCTGTATCAATCTGCCTCTTTTCTGGCAAGGCCACAATCGAAAATTATTACGTTTGCTGGATGGTCAAAAATATTATTAACAGTGATTTATCACTATAAAATTCTTTTCAACTGGGTTTAACAATCATCATACATACATATAATCACGTCTATATCCCTTGCGGGGTAGACAGAGCCAACAGTCTTGTAAAGACTGATAGGCCATGTTCAGCTATTTGGCTTTAAGATAGAATTGAGATTCAAATAGTGACAGGTTGCAAGCCCATCGCCTTAAAAAGAATCATGATGATGAGAATATTATGAGATTTAATCCAATCAGGCCACATATAACTTTAAGAAAGTTAGTTGTGAAAACCTCCGGCGATGGGCGCATGGTTGCGAAAGTCTTTTCTAGTAAGATAGTTATACCAGAAGTGTTAACTTCCAAAAAATAATTGTATAAAAAAACTAAAAAACTACCCATTTTATTGCAAATCGAACTAAAAAATAGAAAATAAATAATAGTTTAAAAAAAAACTAAAAAACTACGCTTTTATTGCTAATCAAACTAAAAAATAGAAAATAAAAATTAATGACAAAGGAATTCAGTAGTAGCAAGTCGAACAATCAGTTATAGTCAGTTGTAGTAGTAATTACCTCGGATTAAAATTATAACAAAATTAAATTTATAAACAAAACAATTTAAATCAGATTAAAAAAGCGTGGGGTGCATTTTACTTCATTTTCATAACTCTCTTGTCATAAATATATGATAATAGAATGATTTTAATATTTACTACATCAGGCAGCCCACGCTTTTTACTCTGATTTAAATTGTTTTGTTTATAAATTTAATTTTGTTATAATTTTAATCCGAGGTAATTACTACTACAACTGACTTTAACTGATTGTTCGACTTGCTACTACTGAATTCCTTTGTCATTAATTTTTATTTTCTATTTTTTAGTTTGATTAGCAATAAAAGCGTAGTTTTTTAGTTTTTTTTTAAACTATTATTTATTTTGTAACACAAAAATGTTTACTCCATCCATACATCTTATAATTGGATATGTCAGAAAGTGTATCCTAAACGTGCGATTTGGCATAATTTCAATAAATATGAGGCGTTAAATTTGGCATAGGTATTGCCGAATTCCTGATCTAGACCGACTGATGACTCAATCTATTTATGTAAGTATCAGATGTTCATGTCGCTACCTTGATATTCTTAATCTCAGAACCAAATCACACTTAATTTTAAGCCAGGAGATACACTTTTTTGGAATTTTATTTGTCAATTTAAAATCTAAGTATATTATAAAAAGGTAAAGTTTGTAATTATGATTGTTTGTTTATAAGCCCTAATTACATAATCTGCGGGTGTTGTAGCTATATATATTCTATGGGCAAAGCCGTGGCGGATTCCAGTACTTTTAAAACTTCTACCAAAAGCCTTTAGAGGCAAGCCCAACCAAGAAAATGATAATATTCTCATTCATAACATATTGATCCCTAAAAATGACTCGCTACGCCTATAGGTCATCGATCTGCATGGCTGTTGGCAAGTTAGCGCAAAAACTATCGCGAACGTGATTCACTGACACACTTCTATGGCCGCATTGTTATGAGTAATGTCTTCTTAGCAAATTACGCGGATTTGACGGATCTCCACACAGTAACTATGATTCTACGAACTTATAACATTCAATATATTATGTATGTACATTAGAACAAAATAACATGCAATACATTCCCAGTACCACTGTTCTCGGGCATCAGTGAATTTGCATCCTATCCTTACCAAGACAAAGCCCATAGAAGACTGAAGCCACGTTTAAGTGGATAACTGAACGCTATAAATTAAATTTAGTTTAGTATTGATTTCTTTTAAAATCTGTACGGAAAGATGGTAAAGGAATTTTATTAATATTTACCTAAACCTTGGAGTAACGATTATGATTCTGTCTTTCTTTCCTTTTGTTTTATACTTACTCAGTCCAAACTAAATAGTTAACTAAAAAATAATTTCTAATCAAAATATGTGTGGGGTGAGTAGAGCGTTCGCTCCCTTATTAATTAATTAAAGTGTGTTTGAATTATGAGGCTCTAGTATAATTAAATTGATTAATTATGACATAACTTACGTTATGCTGACAAATAATAATATATTTTTTTTGTTAATATTGTAGACAGACATTGTTTAACGTTGTACGGAAGCGATTTTGATTTGTAATGTGAGACGCATTTGCAGAATTCTTAATTTGACTTAAGTTATAAATAATTCTTTTTTTGTTCGAAATATTCAAACAATTTTAATGTACATAAATATGACATACTATCGACTTTGATGTTATTTAAACCAGTGAGTACTATCCAGGAATCGAGATATTTTTTTTATAACTAAATAGGTTAGGTAAAGCATTAGTAAATCAAAGACAAAGCCGATGTCGAATCGTGCTAAAATCGATCAGTAATCGACCTAGATCATCATTTATCACGATTTCTCTCAAGCACGACCAATTGAGAACATTGAGCATGACCAAAGACTTATTATATGCTTTATTGTCATATATATACCATAGCATCATTAATGCATACGCTGTGATTTGTTTAAAAAGCGTAACAATATTAAAATTTATAGATATAGCCTTTATATCTATTTCATTTGTTTTGTATCTACGATATCTTTTCACACGCACAAGGTTTGTATGAAAGACGAAGTAAATGGACCTATCTCGGTGAAGTGGACTTAGAAATATTATTCAGATGCCGATGAATGTCAATAATCACCAAATCTTTTCCTAGTTCTAATTATAGCGACATTGTTATCATAAGTCAATCACATTAGCTAAAAATTAAATTTGAAAAATAGCATAATAAAATTTGTTTGAGATTTTTAAATATTAAACCTACACGCGCTGAATGTATTAAATTAAAACATTTTGGATTCCTGTAAACGCTATCGAAATCTTAACGCATGATAATGTGTTAATTTTGAATGGTGCAAAATATTTAAATTAAGCGGCCAATAAAAGTTTTACAAATCAGTTATAACTAGGTATTACTCGTCCCTACGACCTTCTATCCCTTTATGACCTGTATGACCTTCCTCGTATTTCAAGAATAAAACTGGGGCAGAAATGTGCTAGATCCGCTTATACATTACAAAAACATTTTATAAAGGTTCTAAGTAAATATCATCTCCTGACATTTGTAAATGATAACGTCAAACGTACCTACTTAGTGCAAGTTCGTGGACAAAAGGTCATGGATCAAATACTTAATTAGATAAGCTTGTAGAGATTATAATGTTTTAAATGCAATAACCTTTATTTTCTATCGCTTGCCATATTTTCTGGCGTTAAAACCTTATTCCACCACACCCAGGTTCTCAGCATTTTAGAATGGGACCACTCTATCTCTTTCTCATAGATGTCGTTAAAGGCGACTAAGGGAAAGGCTTATAAACTTGGGATTCTTTTAGTAGAGGCGATGGGCTAGCAACCTATCACTATTTGGATTTTAGCCTTACAGCTGAACGTGACCTTTCAGTCTTTTCAAGACTGTAAGCTCTGTCTACCCAGTAAGAGTTATGATTATATGTAGTATGCATGTACGTACAATTCAAGACACGATACAACAACGTTGAATTATTTCACCCGAAAGTTTTTGAAGTAATTTAGTCTCAGATAACAGATTCAGTGCAAATATGTCGTAACACAAAGGAATTTTTCAACCAAGATTATTTTGTCAATATTTTATCTGCAATGATGCATTATATGAGATAAAAATTTCCGGCGTTTCGTACGATAGTTGCATGGTGTCAACGTTTGATAAGTTTGCCCTCAAGAGGTCAATGAAATTTAATCAAACCTTTTCTATATATGTACGCCTATTTAGACGGTATTGAATCTTCTTCCTCCTGACTTTAGTCCCGGTTGCATCCTCACTACGCCCTTAGCACTAAGCCCTTGACCATGGATCCTGGATTGGGTGAGTCAGGTTTTTACACGAAGCGACACCCGACTGACCTCCGCAACCGTTGCAGGGCAACCTAACCTGTATTGGATCGACCATGATTACGCATCCAGTTGCCTGAATGTGCAGGTTTTCTCACGATGTTCTCCCTCACCGGTTAGTATTCTAATTAATGTACATAACTTTGAAATTAGCCATTGGTACATGACCGAGGTAGGATTCGACTCTGTGCCTTTTTGCGCAAAACGCATTTTTAACCTTACCGATTCGACCACCGACACTGCCGAATAGATAGACGTTATAGAATAGAAACGCATAATTATTAACAGTAGGTATTACATGTAGTCTTCCTAGAAGTATAAATTACGGCAGCTGTATTTTTTGAAAATACAGCAGTAGGGCGCTGATCATTAGGGAGATTAAAACTGTCTTGTCTGACCAAAACAAAAACTGCTTCTGTAAATATGCCAGCTGATTATCCATATATTGTATATAAAATATATTTTATCAAAATACATACATATAAAAACATCTACTTATATCCCTTGCTGAATGATGGAATTAAGATTCAAATAGTGACAGGTTACGGCCCATCGTCTACAAAAAGAATCTCAAGTTTATTAGTGAAAGTCTCTTTGTCGCGTTTTACAACGCCTATGGGAAAAATATACAGCGGTCCTATTCGAAAGTGCGAGGAACCACATGGGACATTCATAGCAATGTATGAAAATATAAATATATATATTTTTTTAATAAAAATCAAGAAACTTTTTTGTTCTTGGTGATAGTTTCTTGTAAATGTGAATTGGTTACGTCGATACCAAAGCATCAGAAAGGAGGGGGTGGCGCATTGCGACATCATGTTCACAGCCTCTCGCCAACGATGTAAAAATAAACGCCCTGCCATCCCCCACAACTGATTTATTGTTGGTATTTTTTATAGCTTGCAAATAAATATGTTATACATTATTTCTTCTTGTTTCTTACTTACAAAGCTTAGCTCATATTCTCCTTCCTACTACTTTAACAAATTCAAGTTTTTTGTTCATTATTATAGGACATTTCAAACATCACCTAATGATTGTTGATCTTTTGGTTTCACAACATTGGTTGGTGTCAAATAAATTAATTCAACTAAGTACTGCCATTTCCAAAACGTCAGTGCAGAAGAAGCAGACAAGGCAACCTAATTTTTACTTCCTATAAACTAATATTATAAATGTGAAAGTTTGGAAGGATATGTGTACCTACGTTACGCTTTCACGCAAATTCTACAGGACGGATTTAGATTAAAAATTAGTAGGCACGGGTAGAATATAACCTGGAATACAGGATACTTTTTATCCCGAAATTAATTAAACGAAACCCGGGGACGAAGCTAGTTTAATTTCTCAATCGGCAATAATTATTATATTAAACGACAGTTTAAGTTAGACCTATTTAGATCAATTAATCTCTTTTATCGGGAAAATAAAAAAAAGGAATCTTGAATCAAACGGTTATACCTATTACGTTGAGAACTTCGACATTTTCTATTGTTTATGAAACCGCGAATAATTCAATATATTAAATCACGACCTGCGGAAACTTGGCATTGTTGTAAAACTATAAACATTCCTTGACTTTACTTTTGTTGACGTTCACATGGGAATTTTCAGGCAAACATTTTTTGTAATGCGAAAAGGTCTATCATATTACATATCTGTTCCAATTTGCCATAATTAAAATCGCATATCGTGACTTGAACAAACGTAAACATTTTAAGGCAACTGGATTTGTAACCATAATTATGGTATGTAACTCTTATCCTATGTTTATTCTACATTGTAATTATTAATTTAATTTGTATTAATCTCACCATTTTGAATTCATGCTGAACATTTGCATTAAACTTAAGTCCACAGATGTTGTAGAAAATTTCAGCAAATACTTACATACTTTTTTGTTCCTGAATTGATTAAGGAATACTTAGTGGACAATGAGCCATTCTTTTTGTCGAGAAAATTACTGCAATTGGACAAATAATTGCATTAAATTTCGAAGTCAGCCATGACCATGACTTGAATTTTGTAGTAAAGGGAATATCTGAGAAATCTTTCATCGCGGATCCATACGTTACTATAATCATTTGTATTAATCTCACCATTTTGAATTCATGCTGAACATTTGCATTAAACTTAAGTCCACAGATGTTTACCTAAAAGAAGTATCTACTCAACGCCAAATTGTCCAATGAACGAATATAATAATAAACATAGGGTAAAATACCTAACCAATTCAAACTCTTTCTTATGATCACCAGTCAAACAATTTACCCTAGCTATGAAGCAAAAATTTATGTGGCCGAATCAAATTATAACTCCTTTCTTCTTATCTGACTGCGTTGAGTTATAAATGGATTACGTACTTAATTCATTTTTATTGCATTTTTTTACGATTGAGGTTAAATATGAAGTACTTTATGAAATAGTAAAAATATTTCAAAATATCTTAAATTTGGTATGAAAGGGTTGCAGACTTGATTACGCATACAAAAATGCAATGTTTGGCATGTAGGTTCTCTGGGGAGTGTAGATGACGATTTCCCAAAATTTCCACGAGAACGGAAATTATTGATGTTTTAAGATTCATCACAGGGGCAGGATAGAGTACTAGTAGTCAATCGACCAAAATTATCTGACGTCTAAAGCCAATTTTTTCATTTACTTGTTCGATAACCGTAAATTTACAAGAATGCCGCAAAATGTTTTAAACCAACTCGAATTTGAGACCTCGCTTAGTCAATGATGGTCATTAAGTAACGTTAACCGTCACATCATAAAGTCGACAAAAACAGTTAAAGAACATTAACAAATTCTTTAATATTTTTTACTAGTCGTTAACGCATGTCTTTTAAAGTACCAATTCTTGTTAAGGTCAGTTATGAAAAAAATATTATCAAGAAACTCACACATTCTATATTGTACGAAGGAACGAGTTACTTATTCTATCTGTTAGTTGTATTTTTGCAGAACAAAATTTATTGTTCTTTTGCCTCGTTTTCGTAAAGATATTCTGTCGTTCTGAATAGATAATGAATATGTTGCTTAGGTATTGCCAGCATTAGACTGGATTCGATAAACAGGTTCAAAAAGACTAAAACAGAAATGAGAATTATTGCATAGGTAAAAAAGGCGAAATTAAGCGAAAATAACTATACATTGTCTATCTTACTATGTGTACATTTTAAAAAAAGAGTTCAGCACTCACTTTTACATATGCAACAACCACGAACCCAGCAGACAATGAATATTTGTTTTAATAATGAATATTATTAAAACAAATATTCAAATTTAACCACCATTAAGTAAAGGAGGATTATACAATACATACATACACTATTTTTGGCATTTACGCACCTCATTATAAACCTTCCTGATTCTTTCCTAAGCTATTTTTGACCACGACCATGGAAACTTTATAACATCAAATCATGAAGCAATTGTATAATGGGGAGATAATGAATAGATTCGAGTTAACTTCATCTAATGACGTCCATGACAAAGCTTTTCCTTGCATTAGCGAACCTAATAATATCCGTGTTTGATGAGATGCCATTTGTTGTTTTTTATTGCAATTAATTTGGAGGCCATCACGACATTAATCAGATGGCCTCATTTGGACCGGCACCGATTCTCAGTAGTTTTTTGGTGGCTACAAAGACATACATTTAGATAGACCCTAGTAAATAGATCCCTTGAGTATGTACTTTGCGTGTGAAATCACAACGCATATGGAGGACTGTGTTTCATTTGGAATCTACGCAGTAATCATCATGTCATGATGTTGTATTTGTTAATTCTACAATCAAGTCGATTGAATAAAAAACAACTTATTTTGCCCTACACAGCTACAGCAGGCGGAGAATCATCGAGACCCTTATATTCAATAAAAATAAGTGAATTGAAGTATCTAACTAGAACTACATCTGTGGGTCACTCCTTTTTTGTACGCGACTTATGGTTAGTTTCTCGGGAAATACCTGTTTTATCGTGATAAATTATTTCAAAAGTCATTTAACGTATGCTTGTAAATTGGAAATTTATCAAAATGTTCAATGATTGAGAAATGCCTACCCACTCAGGTAAACATTTATTTTTAATTATACAAATCAGTAATTTTTAACGTGTGATTGAATCTAAATTAAAAATTTCAGCAAATACTTACATACTTTTTTGTTCCTGAATTGATTAAGGAATACTTAGTGGACAATGAGCCATTCTTTTTGTCGAGAAAATTACTGCAATTGGACAAATAATTGCATTAAATTTCGAAGTCAGCCATGACCATGACTTGAATTTTGTAGTAAAGGGAATATCTGAGAAATCTTTCATCGCGGATCCATACGTTACTATAATCATTGTGTGAATTACCTGTTAAATATTTTTTTATGAAAAGCCTTGTAATAATATCAGTAAAATCCTATACTGATACTCTGTGGTTTGTCTAGAATCTGAGCTGAGATCAGAGATATATGATTTCACATAGTAAGGACAAGAGCCGTTTTCCAATATACACTCAATCATCTGAATTTGTAAATAAGTATGATCCAAGCTGGGCCCTATTCCTTTGCTATGAGGATCACGGAGGGTTGGTAGAAATCGCCCCGTGTTTATAAGTCTTATTTTATAAATGTAATGATAAATTACGAATAAATTTGTGAATATGGGAACGTTGTAGTGGGACGGCCTAGACGAACCCACCTCGATCAGATCAAGAACGTTCTGGCAAAAGGTCGGGTCAAAAGTACCCGAAGCCGACGAACTTACATGAAGAGACTTATGAATTTGGATGCAACGAAAGTAGTATACTGAGATCTTTTTAAGTGGAAAACATATATATATGTACCTGCCTAACCCTCGCAAATAAGAGTATGTAGGTTACTGTGAGTGATTACAATGATTTCTTCCTCCATTCTATTTTCAATTGTGGCTGTAGGCGTACTCAAGGCTCTTGCCCAGATCGTAACCGGGACAACGCCAGGATAATAATGGACAATTTTCAAATACAAAAGCAGACTTCACAGCTTTAAAACTCGAGCAACGTTTGTGGGTGTCATGAGCCGCCATCTAATTCAGAGTAATTGCCTCGAAATGGGTACACAAATAAACGGTATAGTATTTCAGAAATATCTCTACATATACTAAAAAAGATTATGTATCGGTTACCCGTACATTCAAATTTATCATGTATCTTCCTCTTATTGATCAAATTTGGAGTTTGAAAAGGCTACTTAAAAATTTTTGGCAATTCCTACGGAAGTGAAACTAAGGGCAAAAGTGTAAGTAGTTATTTATAATAAGTACAATTGGATTCTTATTGTTTGGGCGCCTCTCTGTTAATCTTAAAAGTATAATTTGACCTACTTCGACTGACCTAAAAAACTCTAAACACGTGCAAGTCAGATGACAAAGCAATATTAAAACTAGAAGTTATCATGGCAGTAGTAAAGATAGCGCAAATGTTGCATATGCATCGTTATGTTCATGCGTGGGTAACCACAAGTTTTTATGCAAACATCGACATACTAAATATGACCTTGAATAATAATTAATTGATCAGATGTTTCTGTATTGGGCATTGCATTTACACTCACTTTAATTTTATTTTGGCGTAGGCCTTTGTATTCTTTACTGAGTGGGTGTCAGGTAATCCGATATTGCACACCTCGATGTCAAAGTTTATAACCTAAACTGCTTTAAGGCTTCTGATGGATCAAAATCATCAAGTGAAATATGAATTAAATGAAGGATCGCGTAGACAACATAACATCATAAAAATTATACAACATTGTACATAATTATATTATGCAATCCACATAAAGTAAAACTGTCCATGAAAACCCTAGTGAGAAACAATTTATACCATAAAAGAGACAATACGCAAGACTTGGCTGAGGTTCTTTCAAAGACTTTGTCAAGCTTTGAGTAAAAAACAATGCAGCTTTTGCTCGAAAGCTAAAAAAAGCTAAAAATGAAAAAAGTAGTCTTACTTTCTTATTCAGAATCTCAAATTGCATCGAAAATAAGTAAGTTCGTTATAATGAAAGAGAGGAGTTATCAATCAATGTAACGTTTATTTACAAACGTAAGTATATTAATAATATAATATACGATAACATTTGTAACTTGATTTATCTAAGTTGGATCATAATTACAATATAATCACACGTAATATTATCGTGTTAAATATAATGTTTGTAAACAAATATAAGGTCTGTGCAAAGTCAAAATAAACATTACTACTGCATGAGCCTCATACTTTCTTTAAAATAAAGTAAGAATAAGGTACTCTCATGTCTGTGGAGTAAAGAAGAACACTAATTATCTATTTGCATTGAAACAAACCTACAACTAAATAAACTATTAAATTCATTGTATTATAGAAAGCATAAAGCTTAACAATGGACGGACAGCATTTGTCAAGCAAACTAAAGAGGACACAAACAACAAGTCTTAGTTTCTAAGCTGCAAGCAAGCAAGACAAAAGTGGAACGAAGTTTTACATAATTAAATATCTTGGAGGCGAAAGGAACGTCAATGGCTAATAAGTAAGCACGTTATCCATAATTAAAGTGTCATTTACAAGACCTGAGACAAGCCAATCGATTGTTACTAAGCATTAGTTAAGCTGTATAACCTTAAAAGCCGTACGAACTTCAACTTTATTCTTGACAAGGAAAGTATGAAATTCGTTTGACTAGCTTAACTTGTGACATCCCCTCATGCAAGAGAATGCGTTAGTTAGAAATTGCCTCTGATAGTTATTGATCCTGGCATTGTAGCTGTTGGAACACGCGATGTAGTCGTTTTGTTCGACAATTTTCAAGACACGCAGACTTACATGAAAGAGTTTCTGTAATCAATATGAAAGGAACGTCCAAATGTAGTTGTATTAATGATATCAGAAATGATTGTGTTGGTTACAAAACATTTATGATTTACAAAGCTCAGAATTGATAAACAGTCCTTATTGCTCATGTAGTAAACAAGTCTATTGTATCTAGTCAGTAAGTAGAACTGTTTTGCGAATATGAATATGACTGTTTGCGGGGTTTGTTAACAATTAAAGTACCTATTTCAAAAAGGAACTGAGAATTATCATTGTTTAAAAATGACTATACCACACAGAATGACAGACAGCCCGACTTGCCTCCGCCGCCGCTATCTTGATCTTCCTTGCTTCTGTGGCCCACAAAACGGACGCATGAAGAAAGGACAGGGAGCAAATCGACCGTAAATAAGAATTAGGTCGTAAAATTTCTCTTTAATAAAAATGACTTCAAAGACAACTTTTTTAACCTCGAAATATAAATAGGAGGTTAAATTTATGTGGATACTGGTCTAACTTTGAATTGGTGGGATACGTACATATACGTGTCTTAATAAATGTATTCCTAGTTATGGATTTATCGTAAATACACTTAATTAGCAAACAAACTCAGAGTTGTTTTTTTACCTACATACCTATATGTAGGTACCTAATATTTTTGTTTTACATTGTGTATTCAAGATTTTATTTTTACCTGTTGCCTAAGCTTAAGTGTATCCCCTTAAAACAATATGTGGCATTAAGCATATATTCTGTAAAAAAAAAATAGTAACAAGCAAAGAGTTCTTTATGACCAGAATTAATTATATACATCCAAGATTCCAAAAACAGACAATCTGTTTGCGGAAATATATCACAAAATGGAATCTTGATGCAAGCGATCCATCTTGCGGACTGTTTTTATTCCGTAAACATGATGTGAAACCAGTTCTTGTTGTGGTGATGGCGGAAACCCACGAAACACGTATTTGGGAACGACATTTTGTGACATTTTACCAGAATCAACACATTATGACTTAAACCCTCACTGGTTAGATAGAGCCTTTAGGCACAAAACTTGAAGTTATATGATTAAATCGGGAAAGAAAAAGGTTACGACTTACTGTGGCGTTTTATCAGAACCAACATACTCGTATATCAATCATAACGCTAATATTAAAATAAAAAAATAAATAAAAAAATATGCTAGATATTATTCTTGGTAAGTAACTAGTCCAGTTAACTATCCCTAATTCCTTTGTTTGTAGGGACAAAGCTGAGTGTATGAACTCCGGTGACCTCTGGTGACCTTGTTTGAACTCCCGTTTTTGTTTGTTTTATTTGAATAGATATATCATACTCGTGTCACCCAAGTAAATTGTGGGATCAAAGTAACTTTAGAGATGATTTTTTTATTTTATAACAATGTACTATTCCTTGTAACTGTGTTAATTTCTGTGCAATAACGATATTACAAACAAACAAACAAGGTTTAAATTAATTTATTTAAACTCATTAATGGTTTTTAGTTCATTAAGTTGATCAAATCGAGGACGTTCTGGCAAAAGGTTCGGACAAGAGTACCCAAAACCGACTAGCTTGTATAAAGGTAATAATGAAAGTGGATGAAGCGAAAGAGGTATGTAGGGATGTGGAAAGATGAAGTCTCTTCCTACCTCTCTGGGAAAGAGGCGAGATTTTATGTTTTTATGTATGTGTATTTTTTTTAAATAACGGAACTGTTTATTTATATACTCGTAACACTAACTGCGTTAGCTCCATATTAAATAAATTGTTATAACTCAACGAATAACCTGACCTTACCGAGGATCGAACTCGGAACCTAATGACTAGAAGTTAGCACGACCGGCCGGATTCTAAATGTACTGTTGCACAGATTAAACAATGCACGAGGCTGTGGAGAGTTGCATTGAGAAAGTACCTAAGCGAAAGCGTACTCGTTCTACAAAGTCCTACTATGGAAACAAGTTAAGAGATTAGCAAAATAAATGCATTTACCTAAAATAACTTTAATAAGGCACTTATTGACTTGAGAGACTTGAGATAACTGAAGTGTCCTTAGAACACACCAATAATTACTCGTACTTATAAAACAGGTGAAAAATCTATCCAATATTGAAATTATTAAAATGTAGTGGCGTTAGCAATAAGAATGTCTCTCTCTTATTACAAGATGGATTTTGATGAAACCCTTAAAAAGGATTTTTGGTGCAAAGTAAATTTCCTTTATTCCATTTAGCTATGATTATTTAGTCTTTAATAAATATGCCGAAACTGCTTTAGACGAGAGTTTTAACACGCATCAGACAGGGATCAAATTTTACATTCATATCATACAAGTTTTCACTTACGTGGGAATTGAAATCAATATTTTTTTTTATAGTTTCATCAATATTTGTCCAGCGTACAAAAGCTAACAGACGCATGATATTTCACAAGTGGACGCACAAAATTCAATCATATCAATTTATCTTATATCATACAATAAATATAGCCAAGTGACCATTTATGTCTTCACCTCTTAATGTCAAAACCTATGGTCCCTGGTCAAGATGACATGGTGTGAATGTAAAATACACATCACTGGTGTGATAATGGCTACACTATACAAGTTTTGAAGGTGAACGGGTTTGACAATACGCCAGGCTTTTCATTAGAAATTATTCTAACATTCTTGTTAAGCTTGAGTTTTGTTAATGGCAGAGGTTTATTTTATTACATCAGACGACTGTATCACTTACGGGGTAGACAGAGCTAACAGTCTCGAGAAGACTCGTGGAACAATTAAACACTCATAAATTTTTTGTCTTTTTCCTTCGATATGGCCTTAACATCAAAAAAAATTACCAAAGGATCGATGACTGTATACTAAATTATTCCAAAGTTTTTTTTAAACAAGTTGTTCACATAGTTTTAAAACTGCATAGTAATAGTTCATGAAAAAGGAACCTGATGCTATCCGGGCGTGAAATAACAAACAATCAAAAAAACAATGCGAATCATTGCTTGTAACGAACAAACTCTTTTTGTTGCAGTACCTTTTCGAGAATGGCAGCCAACACGAAGGTTTACTAACCAGAGACAAGTTCATGGAAGTGAACGCGAGGATGGTCGCCAGAAGGGAGTTTCTGAGGAGTGAATGTGCCAGGCTCGGGCTGGACGGCTCCGGACATAAGGCGTACGCTTGGGAGTACCTGATCAATAGGCAGTACCATGTTATTTGGTGAGTGATTCCTGAAAGATTCTTGACTAATAACAATTAGTTATTTATGCATCTTTTAAGTATCATTTAGACAGTATTAGAAAATAAACCTATATTTCTATGGTGTAATAACGGAGATATGATTTATTGTATACCATCTTTGGTCTGGTGTTTGGTTGGATACGTGCTTATCCTTCAGAGGAAAAAAAGACTGCACTTAAATTATTATGTTTAAATCTCTGATAAAACCATGTTAGAGATTCATACTTAATGATACTTCCGACAAAAGGTGTATAATTGATATTATTATACTAGATACATTATCTACCTATTGAGAGTCGTGTTATGTGTTATATGCACGCCCTGCATTTGCATGCCAACCCGCCATTAAAATGTCAGTCACATCAGATGGAACATGCAAACTTTTACAGGCTATTGTATACCCATCGCATGTGGATCTTAATGGAGCATTCCATTATCAAAATTAAACTATAATTATCTCATTATCCATTGCGTGTTTCAAGTTCCATTTCCAGACACTAGCACCAAAGCCTTGTTATAATTTCACGCCAAAATATATTCACCGGTAACAGTAGCAATTTGAAAAATATTAGTAGTGCAACTCAAATTTTGCTAGAACGAAGATTTGAGTTACTTCGACAGCGCGTTTAGGTTTGAATTATAGTTATGGTAATATCGTGCAAACCACACAAAAAATAAGTTATAATATGCAATGTATTTAATGTTGGCAGATATCAAGAAATATTGATTAAATACTTACGTATAATTTTCGAGGGAACTTGGGTTTGGTAACTAACTGATACTTTCTCAATTTTTATATGCAAAACGCTTTAATATCTCTCCCATAGTTCAATTAAAACTACGTCTAAATAGAAACCTATTAATTGCAGGTGCAACATATTCAAAGCAGCCTCCACGTCTTGGATGTACAATTTTAATCTAATGGCTAACTACACCGCTGCATTCCTAGACAAAACCAGGGTAGTTCTCCTAGAACTAGCCAGAAAGAAGTACGCCAGGCCCACAGTGGAGATGATCAAGAAGGCACAAGCGGATTCCATCACGTTTCTGATAGTCAGGCATCCATTGGAAAGGCTGGCGTCTGCGTATAATGACAAAATCGTTCATGCGTGGCCCAAGTCTTTCCATGACAAGATGGGGCAGCGGATTATCAAAAAATATCGAAAGGTATAATAGCTTTTAATTGGTTTAACCTTGATAATTTCTTTACATAGATGGGTTATACAAAACGTATTTTATAGAAGTTATGAATAATGAAAAATATAGTATGATAAATATATAGTATGTATTTCGCCTAGGGTATTTTTTATGGTGAGTTCACGGAGGTCATATAATTTAAGACCCCAGTTATGTAGTACATTCTCAAACTTTTAATTTTTTCATGTGCGTTACAAGTACTTTGTGATAATTTAATCAGAATTAGACGTATAATAATTTTGATTTCTCATGTAAAATTCTGTCTTTAGACATAAGCAATATTGTATTATTTTTCAATTGTTGCTTAATAATATAGTCGAAACAAAAAAAGGAGTAAATTATAAAAAACTAGAGACCGCCCGCGATTTCGTCCGCATGGAAACCCTATCAATCCCGCGGGAACTCTGGGATAAAAAGTAGCCTATGTGTTATTCTGGGTCTTCAGCTACCTACATACCAAATTTCATGGTAATCGGTTCAGTAGTTTTTGCGTGAAAGAGTAACAAACATCCATACATCCATACAAACTTTCGCCTTTATAATAGTAGTAGGATAAACTACTTTTCTTTTAATCGTGACTAACTTATCAGTTATTCTAAAACTTAGCAGCCGTAGCTGTGATATGAGTTAGTTTATTACGCTAGTATATTACCACAGGCCTGTGGTCTGCATTGTAAGTAGGCTGGGAATGTCTACAATACCATACTAGAACATGTGCATGCGGATATATCTTATGACCTAAGAGTACAGTTCCGAAATAAACCGCAACGCAAATAGACAAATAATTACTTAAATATGGGAAATAAAACAATTGTCCATTTGTACAGATGTTCGCTTTATCCACTACTAAACTTTTAGCGTCAGATATTATTCGATCCTAGGATTCCTCGAGTTCCTAGAGTTTGAAAAAGCAGGCTATAGGCTATATGGTGCTTTTTCTAAAAAACATATATGTTTGTTAACCTCAGGAAATAAATATGTTCATACTAAATTTCATCAATATTAGTCTCGATTTGAAAGCTTGGAAGACTTGGAATACCTTTAATATTCCTGCCTCTCTACCGCTAATTATATTCGGAACAGATATACGGTTGCAAGGTAGTAGCGTTACTGTCACATGTCGCATACCTTTTTATAATGTTGCCCATCTCTGTGTTATGTGGTTGCCCCTAACGGAACCGTTCTTTAACCTGCACCATATTCCTGTTTCCAGTTACTCAGCGGCGACGAACCCGCGCCCAAAGAGAGGTATCCCGTGTTCGAAGAGTTCGTAGCTTATGTTCTGGACGAGTGGAAAGCAAAGAGGATGTTAGACATGCATTGGACGCCTTACTCACGGTTTTGTACGCCTTGCAAGTTTAACTTCGACGTGATTTTGAAGTTTGAAACATTAGACGTAAGTTTTTGCCTTTATTTAGAAGTATTCAATGAAACATTTAAGTAACAATTATCTAAGAGAATAGAACCACTCCATCTCTTTCCCATGGATGTCGTAAAACGCGACTACGGGATAGGCTTATCAACTTGGGATTCTTCTTTTAGGCGATGGGCAACCTGTCACTATTTGAATCTCAATTCTAACATCAAGCCAAAAAGCTGAACGTGGCCTATTAGTCTCTTCAAGACTGTTGACTTTGTCTATCCCGTAAGGGTTATAGACGTGACTAAATATATGTATGTATGCAACAATTATCTAGCTAAAGCTCGAAGGTTAGCTCAATGATGGAACTATCTCGGAATCTCATCTATATGAGATGATTGCAAAGTTTATTAGCCTATCCCTTGATTAACTCTTACAATCTATGAGTGGAGGGAAACGGCTGGCAGATAGGTAGTATGTTTTTTCTTCGTTACAAGATCAGCAAAGTAGAATAAAAGTCATTCTATACTTAGAATGACTTAATAGGTAGGTACTCCTATTAAGTTTTTGCAACACCACAAAGAAATCTTTTAAAAATATTACACTAAGTAAGTAGATATATTTACATGTTAAGTTGCGCATTCTACCACCTAATAAGATAGTAACTTGATGTTAGGTAACCACCTGTTAACCACTTATTTGTCATACTGACACCTCCATCGCATTGCTCAAGAGGTCGGCCTATCGGCACAAAATAGAGGTCGCCGATGTGGAATGGAATGCAGGCAGAGTTATGCAGGCGGCTTTTTAAAGAATACCAGTAAAATATAAAATACATACCCTAAAACAAACTACCTAAGTAGGTAACACTTACACTAAGTAACATCATAAAATTATCTGAGTCAACATTAGAATACAGAAAAAGGATACCTAAATATTATCAAAAACGAACAGAGGAAAAATTTAATAAAAACTACTGTTTAATTTTTTTTAAAACTCCAATCTTTAACATACAAACAATAGGTACCCAAATTCTGAGTATGCGTGCGTTTGTTACCTATTGGCCACATCGAAAAACGTTGTGTTTAAACCTAATTTTTTTTTTAATGAAGATATAAACTTTTGCAGAATATTTTATAATACTTAGATAAATAGTATCAATAAAGTACAACGTTAAATCGTGAACACAACTCAATAATTTTATACTTGCATTTTTATATCTCTATTTTTTTTCTTCTCCAAATGCTATAATAAGATAAACCAGAAGTTTTTATGTTGTTCTTAAATCACGTACTATAAAATACATTGAATGCGACCGTTATCAATGCCTGTATGCCACTAGTCGTAGTACCTATGTTGCACGAGCCGAATACTCAATGACAGGAATTCTAATCACGTTGGGAATGCTGTTAAATCTATTCGGACACACAATTAACGGAACCAAGTACGATAAAGTAATTCAGCCAAATTCTTCTTTGAATTAAGAACAATAAGTCTTGTCACTTATTTTGGAGTCAGTTCATGATGTGGAATTTGGCCGTATAATAATGATTATGTAGGTATGTCAGATGCATCCTTCAATGTTTTGCTTTGATTCCAAAAGAATTAAAGTAATTACAACACAAAAATAGCAGTCTTATGTCACTGCTCAGCAAAATGGGGCGAGACATTTCTTCAGCAGTAGGACATGAATAAGATCCTTCTTCCATTAGTCCTATCCATAGGTCAATACATTTCTCATCACATCCCATCCTTCATGTTACTAAAGTCGACAAGGCCCATCTTATGTTTTCTCTCCCGTTAACCGAATAGACAGAGTAACGAGGTAAGTTAAGACATACATGTTCTTGTATTAGACCGCAGATCATCCATTTTTAAATTCAATTTACTTTATCAATTTCATGCCGTGTAGTTCCCGGCACTAAAGATTAGGACGACCCCATCTCTTTTCCATAGGTGTCCTTTCAGTCTTTTCAAGACTGTTGGTTCTGTCTACCCCGCAAGGGATATAGACGTGATAATATGTATGTATGTTCTCAAATTCATATAAAATTACAGGAGGACCAACGCTTCCTGATACAGCTAGCTCGTCTCCAAGACGTGGTCAAGCCTGAGTGGCGCAACAGCGGTAAAGGCACCAACACATTGCACAACATGAACCATCTATACTCACGCCTCACGAGGAAACAGCTCGACGGCCTCTACAACTTGTATAAGTAAGTACCTATAAGTACACCTTCTCTACATACATACATACATACATAAACTCACGCCTCTTTCCCGGAGGGGTAGGCAAAGACTACCTCTTTCCACTTGCCACGATCCCTGCATACTTCCTTTGCTTCATCCACATTCATAACTCTCTTCATGCAAGCTCGGCGGTTTCGGGCACTTTTGACCTGACCCTTCACCAGGACGTCCTTAATTTGATCAAGATATGTTCGTCTAGGTCTTCCCACCCCGACCTTTCTCTCCACACTCTCCTTGTATATCTGCTTAGTCAACCTGTTTTCATTCATCCTTCTTCTCTAGTTTGCTATAAAATTATGAAAGTAGGTTTCTCGTAGTCAGCAAGATAATTGAGTGTTAATCTCACGTTCAAATGAGTGTATAATATAAAATTAAGTCGTGTGATTCCGGCAGTGAAGAAAACTCCACTCAATCTTTTTCTTTTCAAAATTTAAGCGAGTTTATTTGTTTGATTGTTACCTCTTCATGGGTTATCTGTTGAATAAACCTTTTTGAAATATCAAAATATAATTAAGAGTCTAGAGAAGGGCACAGGATACCTTTCATCCCCATTTAAATTCGTCGCTTTTTGTAGATGGCCCTTAACTTACGCGGGCGAAACTGCGGGTAAAAGCAAGTTTATAAACGCGAAAGTGTTTGCTACCTACTTTTTTGCATACATATAGATAGCATACGTGTAGAGTACAAAGAAGGAAATACGCTTTCAATTCAAGCGGACGTAAGCTAGTAAATAATAAAATAATATAACTTGTTCCAGAAACGACTTCTTACTCTTCAACTACACCGTGCACAATTATTACGACGTAGTCCAAGAGGACACAGAGACCAAGGGATGAACCCTTTAGAGACGACTGAATGCTTCATCATTTCATTATCACGCGTGTCCAGCAGACATCGAATGTTGATGCTTTCATCAATGGCTTGAAGACTGATTGATGGACTGGTCTGTCGACTGATCCATATTGGAAAGAAAATCAAGACCGTAGACGTCGTACGTCAATTTTTATATTTGTTATGGCATAGACATATTTTGTGATACGGACAAAGAGAGCGCAATCCATTTTCAAAATTGAAGTAGAAGGATTATTAAAAAATTGTATGGCTTATTTTCCATCTCATGTACGTACATGTAGTAATTATGGAATAGAAGTATGTTCTCACCCCAACATACAAATTAAAAGATCAAAGTTTGTTGGAAACAATTTGCCCACAACCGAAGTTCCAATTTCATGCACGCCATGTTTAATTATAGCTTTTAGTAAAACGTTTTGTGATATCCAATCAACATTTGCCTTAATTACCCCTTAGATAACGTTATGTTTGCTTATCTGTAGCTATATTTGTACAGATATCAAAACTTTGTGATTATTTATTTTGTTTAAACTATTTATTGTACAATGTATTTTTTAAGAGCATGGTAACAAAATGTTTGACCCAAGTTATTAATATCAATACAATTACGATTTATAACATATAAAAAAATGTGCACAAATCGTGAAAAGTGGAAAAATGTGGTCTCTGCCTATCCCTCAACGAAAGACACGTGATTTTATGTTTGTATGTTATAACTACCCAAATAAAGGCATTTGTATTATTTATCAAGATTTGATAATGTGCAATCATACATAATTATTAAGTATTATGTATGATAAAATGCATTAATAAAAAAAAATTCTTCATTACCCATATACTCGTAGGATAAATTTGACGTGACTTTCCGTAAACATATTTTTATGATTGACAAAAGATAAACAAAAATAAATTACAATTAAAATTTATCATGCCTATTGAATCGAAAGTTACAAATGAACTATTAAATTTCAAGAATGCATAATAAATGTGTGCACTGTTTATGTCCAAATTACTTTGAAACTTTTTAGCAATTAACTAATCCGTCAGTTCCTCATTAAACATAAATTCATATATAAGCAATATTTTGTCAATAATAGTAAAAGCGTGAGCATGGTATTACGTGAGCAGAAAAAATATTTAAAATAAGTATCATGTAAAAAACTTTAAACGACTATTCCCTGCATTTTAAGAAATATTTCAGCAGAGTACGCGTTGCATAATAATTAATAAAAAATATTTAGCAAATTAAAATATTACGCCGAGTCATTACTTCATAATCTTAGTAAGTTTTTCTTACCATATCTGATTACTTATAACATTCAAAAGATATCTTAATAAATTATGACAGATTCCATACGTCCTTTGAATCATTATTATGTGAACAAATTGCTAATACTTAAGGCAACCTGTTACGGTTCGGCCAGACTAGACTAGGTTGAAATAAATAGAATAGGCGTGTTTAGCTGTCGCCATAGAGAATCATGTAAATATGTTTTAGTTTTGTACCGCAAAATACAAATTCCTTAGTGCTTCCATAAGATAGATTTATGGTCTTAAATTTAAGAACTTAGGTAATGTAAAAGACAAATTAGAATTTGAGTGATATATTCCTGATTTTTCGCTAATTTTATATACATAATTGTTGAAATTAGTTAATTTTAATGTATGTTTCATAGTTATATGAATGAAACTTGTTATTGTTCTATCGTCTGTCTTTGCAATGGTACGAATGATGCATGATTTATTAAAAGATTTAATAAATTAAGAAGGGCCCTAACGGACTTGTAACCTTGGTCATATAAATACTAACAAAAGACCAACAACACTATTGTAAAATAAGTAGGACCAACCGCTTGACATGCTTCCGTGATTTAGGATATATTTGGTACATATCCTTCGGAAAATTTAAGATAATTATCACCTTAATAGCTGTTAAGCGGTTCACTTATATGCTAATAGGGTTGCACTTTTTTAAACAAAAACATAACAAAACTCAGATGAAAATACTAGACAGCAATAAATCAGAGAGGCACAGAATTGCCATTTCGTCTCAAAAACAGAACTTAATTTTTTTTGTCGGTTATTTTTACCAACACATTTCTTTATCAATCGTATCATTGCAACAGATTACAATCAAAATAAATACGAAGCATACTTTCGTATTGTTGAAAATCCATTAAATGTACATGCTTTGTAAACAAAAAAATTGGTAGGTATATGATTATCTTGTATGTTATTGACTTCAATAAAAAGCAAATGGCATGCAAGATACTGGTTTCTTATATTGAATATTATTACCGTTGTGCAAGTTACTTGAATAAATTTAACTAGTATTTCGCCACCAACTTAAACGTCGCGAACATTTTTATTTTTCAACAAAATTGTGAATATCTTAAACACGACTGAACCCATTTTGTTGTCCTACAATTTGAAAATTACATTAAAGGAAAATTACAAAAAAAAATGTGGAAATATCAATAAAATAGGTCATTATGTATTTTTAGAAAAGTGCTTTAAGTAAGATGTAAAAATCTTACTTTTTTATGCAATTTTGATATTTGTAGTTACAATGTTTCATTATTCTTGGCTTGCAAAACGGTTCTTTAACTTGGTAATCATTAGAAATATAGGGTGCCATCCATTTCAATATGTTAAAACAATATTAACGATAAGTACAAATTCTATTCCTATTTATAAGGAAGACGAAAGTTGATAACAATAAATGTCATACCACAAAATATACTTTACTACTTTATACGCAGTCCAGTTGAATGTTGTAAGTAGGTATGGAAAATCTTCAAACATACAAATGTTTGACAAATATTTTAACAGTTACCATACCTAGCTATTAAATTATTTTGCGGTTTGATGCTAAATGTGAAAGGGCCTTTACACTTTTTTTGTGGGACGAAAAGTGAACCCATGTTACTTAATAATGATAAGAATCGTGTCACCTATACTTTATGTTTACATTTCTTTGCTAAAAGTTTATTAGGTACCTACTTATAATATCCGGCATTGATCAGACTTTCAATAAAATGAGATTTTAACTAATGTAGAATAGAAACAAAATATAATCGAGAAGCCTTTACAAAAATCACTTTCAAGCCATTAATAATAGTGAAATTTTATTAATTTTTAAATTGTTTATTTTTTATATTTACTGTTACTTGATTCATTTTATTTAACTATCATAACTTTATAATACACGTTAAATATTTGCTTGTTGTTTTCTCAATTTAGTAAGTAAGGTATTTTGTATTATATCAATTATAAATAAAGTCTATTCAACCTTTACCACGGCACTTATTTTCGCCGATGTAACATTAATTTTTTTTAATAATTTATTTAAGTACATCATCTATTTAAAGTTTTTTAAACATTAAATGGAAATTGCATTACAATTATTTATATAAATATCGTTTGTAAACTGTTGTATGTTAAAGTATAAATGAGTTATTAACGAATGAATGATATATTGTAGTTGATAGTTAAAAATGCATTTCAGACATTCAAATAGGTATAACTACTAAACTTTTGCTCTCTCTAAGATTTACTTTTTACGTTACAACTATTAGTACCTATAAAAGACGATCAAGGCATTTGAAGTTATTTAAAGCAAAAGTATTTGGACTGTTTTAGACGAAGAGGCAAGTTTTAGCAAATTTACTAATACAAATGGTTTGACATACATAATAATAGAGGTAGAAACTTCTTCATCCCTATTAGGGCAGACAGAACTCTTACACACTAAACTGCTGTAATTTTAGGTCATCGAGATGAGTTAAAGATAAAAATTGCCAACGATATAAAACACGGACACCGAACAACTTTTCTTAAAGGAATACAATGCATTAAAAACCTTAAAAGAGAATCCTTTCGTAGTCCGTCCTTTTGTCAAGATTCTGTTTAGAGCTCTTACTACGTTAGACCAGTCAGTCATAATTTTCTGGGCTGTGGCGAAAAAAAAAACTTGTTTTTCACCACACCAATAAGAACATAATATATAAAAAGGTTTATACTTCAAAGTTTTACCAAAAGTTATAATTTTCTCATGTTTATGTAGAAAAGTTGTTCAGTATCCATTGCCGCGTGGGTCTGATGTCATGAAGAAAAGTCATTACTCTTTTTTGCTGTACAAAACAATGCACATAGTAATCAATTATTTGCCCTTAAGAAGAGTTAGTAACGTATGAAAGTTAGTTAGTATGGAATGAATATTAGACCAAAATGTAATGGCCTACGAATGTAACTGAAATGGTGCTATAGTCCTCTAGATTTGATCTCATATCAAGTGAGACGTGCATGCAGTAATTTAATGCTATTACGTGAGAGTTGTGTTATAGATTTCGAAAAATAATCGGTTGTGTTTACATATTGTTATAAAATATTCTTAGTACTTATAGAAAATAAATTACCTATTTAATATTACACTTGTTTTATTGGCCATTCACTTTATTTATATTATTTAAACGTATTCCAAACGTTTTACTGATTCGAAGCACTGCTACCGAAACATAACGGGTGTGCTTCGGCAGTAGGTACACTTCAATACCCCTGCTTGACATATTCTAGTTGTAAAACCTAGGGAAAATAAAATTGGAAAGACGAACATAACTAAAACAAATAATTTATTTAAGAATAATAAATACTAACATATTTGTACAAATTTGCTCATGTATTTTGTATGAGATGTACTGGGAACTGTGGTAAATACTCCCGCTTCTCTGACACTTTGGTTTTGTTCCTGTAATCATGAAGAATGATTTCAAAGTTAAAAAAATGTTTGAAATTCTATAATTTATATATTTAAGAACAAGATTTAAAAATTGTTACTACGTTTTACGGCACTGTAAATTCTTGAGTTACTCTCGGTAAGACTAAGGACTGACTTTCAATGTGGTGTTAAAATTTGGTGTTCCTATTCACTGGAGAGTGCAGAAGAGTACTAAGAGAGGAATTTCCGAAAATTCCATTGGAACTGAGAAGTTGGATAACGCAAAAAAATATTATAAAACTATGTTCATAATAATTAAGATAATACTCACTCAACATCGGCCTTCTTCCTCTTTGGAATGTCCAAAATATTAATTGGTTCTGTGGTAATCACGACAGGTCTCACTGATCCGAAGAAGTCAGTGATGGGCACCTTATCTGGGTCCCGCTTGAAGAGATCCCGTCGGACACCCACGGTGGATAAGCAAGCGCTTTTTGGACACACGGCAAGCTGGAAACATATTATGAATTAATTAATCCTTTTGTGAAGTGATATTCTCTTGGTTAAGTCAGGTTTCTACTCGTAGTCCACAATACCTTCGCAAATTTATTAGTAAAAAAATTGTTTTTTGAAAAATGCTAGTACAAGAAAATACTTGGCGCAACAGTGCAGTGTGCAGTTAGGCTATTTTTTTTATTGATAAGGCATGTTTACTCTTTTTATCTCTCGAGTTCAACAGACAACAGAAAAGAAAAGATATAACATACCCTTAATCAACATGAGGAAGCTGGAATGGTATAATGAATCAACCCCCTCAATAACATCAATACCTACTTGTGTAATAAAAGTGTATAGTAAACTTACAAATTCCGACATGGTCCTCTGACTATTTGGATGCACATTTTCCAAAAATTCCAAGACATAGTATGTGTATCTGTCGATAATGTATACTCCGATAGCAGAATCGACATGATGCTGAAATTTCCAAAATTCCATTAGTATTGATAATGATTGGAAACAGAATTTGCAGTCATTTATGTGATGTAATGTTGATGGCTGCCAAGCAAGTACCTACATACATACAATCATGTTTTTATCCCTCATGGGGCAGACAGAGCCAACAGTCTCATAAATACTAAAAGGCCCTGTTCAGATATTCAAATAGTGACTGGTTTGTCTAAAAGAACAATCCAAGTTCATTAGCCTATCCCTTAGTCGGCTTTTATGACATCTTTGGGATGAAGAATGGTCCTAATCTAAAGTGCCCAAGACCACATGAAACTAATAACTAATTTACCAGTATTTATTGCAGGCAACCTTCATTAATTATATTAAATTTACTATGTATTCATTATAGCCAGTGTATTTAGTATATTTCCTAACTTTCCACTATACTTTCTTCATTTATCTCTTCATATTTATTTTCTGGGGTCTTCTATGAATGATTGTTCAAATCAAGGGCCGTTTTGTTGTGCTAAAGAATATTAACCATTCAATGTTGAACTTTGTCTCGAAGAGAGGCAAATTAATTGAAGTAAACTATTATTTCCTTAAGAAGTACAGTTTGAGGAAACAACAAAACTAATTAGAATACTTACAGACAGAGAATCTTCTCCTACTAAACTGCTGGCTGTTGCCAGAATATTTGGTGAATAGAACTTCTCATACATGGAGGATGCTTGGCATGTGTCTATTATGAAGAATATTTCATTATACCTGGAAATCAGAAATCTTCCTTCATCACAACGTTATTACTTTATCCAATACTAGTTATTGTACACAGTTTCCATTCCATAAATTTCCAGAAAATGCCAATGTTATTCAATCTCCGTGTCAAATTTTAACGAAATTGGTCCAGTACTTTATGAGTTTATCCCACTTATCCATTACAAACTAAATACAAAAACAAATCTTTTCTCTTTATGTCAGTAAGAACACTATATAAAAATTAATTATCACTGTGTGGTTTCCTGCAATTCAGAAAATGACTGTTTCATCTCATTGAAAGCATCTGTGGGGTTATTCAGAATCATTGACAGGACTGTCTTATCTTTCCTCACTATTCAACAGTCAGGTTAATCAAAAAATGGGAGAAATAATAATAATATTGCTGCATACCTTCTTTTCTGCCACATTTGCTCGAGAGCATCAGCTAACTCCTGACTTGTGACTTCCTCGGAATCCTGGAACTTCAGGAAGCCATCTCCACCATGGCCAGTAAGGTAGATGAGAATGTTGCTGCCTTCATCAGTCAAAAGACGCTTGGAACGAGGAGTGTCAGGCGGCACCCGGCCTGTTAGCAAGCGAACAAAGTTTTCCACAGATACCTAGAATGGCGAATAACAATGGTATAATGTTTGAAGTATAATTTTACATATCACATTGTCAGCAGTTGAAAAGTCTCTTTCACTTTTAGATAAAGGGTGTAGTAATTCAACTACAATATTACAATAGGGATATGACGAACCTCAATAATAAAAAGCGCTAACCTCATAACCTCTGTAATCCACTTCAACATCATCTCCATAAACATTGATTTGCTCATGAGCATTGTTGAAAATGGTAGCTGGTCGAGGGTTCCGTGGATTACACGCCATATCATCTGATATCATGAGAATGATTTGGCTGTCTGGTATGCCAAGTCTCTTTACACTGCGGTAAATTGATAAAACATTCGCTACATGACGATAGTTAAACCAAAATCGAGACGTATCAACTAAAACGGCCCAGTTGTTCGTGTGGTTACTCTTTTGAAACTTCTCTGGTATCTAAAATAAGTTAAAGAAAAATAGATATGAATAACAATTTGAGTTAAAGTAAACTATTGTGCAAACTCTTTGATATGTACACAATGTTACCTCTATTCCTGAGCCGGGTTGAAACGTGAACAATAGGACACATAGAATAAAACCAAGAGCGCTTAAATTTATCATTTTTGATCGACAAATTGGGATATATTATTTATTTAATTAAACTAGGTACCTAGTTATTTGTTACTAACTTGATCAATCCCATGGCGGAAAAATCAAATCATAACACTTCACTAATCACTCAACTAAATAACTAAACTAAAACTATCGTGTTACCAACCGTTACTAAAATATTCCCCATTTTGATTTCGTAATTACCCCAATAATCTTTCAAATGGATTACGACAACCAGAGAAAAACGACATCCGGCCTTCGAAAGGCGCCTTAAGAGAATTTGTTTTAATATAGTTTACATCATGTAACGTCTATATCCCTTGCGGGGTTGACAGGACCAACAGTCTTGATAAGACTGAAGAGCCACGTTTAGCTGTATGGTTTTATGATGGAATTGAGATTCAAATAGTGACAAGTTGCTAGCCCATCGCCTAAAAGAAGAATCCTAAGTTTATAAGCCTACCCCTTAGTCGCCTCTTACGACATCCATGGGAAAGAGATGGAGTGGTCCTATTCTTTTTTCTATTGGTGCCGGGAACCACACGGCAAAAATATATATAAATATAAATAAAAAAGGTGTTAATGGGATAGAGGAAAACTTGCTTAAGTCTGAAATTAGTGAAATACTTTTTTCCTGAGTTTTAGTTTTACTTTGGTGATAAAATAAATTAGATATTGAAAAAATATTGTGTAAATTTTAAACTTTTAATTTTATTACAGCAGTCTTTATGATGCCTTACGATTTTGCAAATTCTATTGACAAATCTGACACACATATTCAATTTTATCAAAATCAGATCAACGGTTCGAAAGTTACTGCTGTACAAATATGTAAAAAATGTGTATTCGCCCGAAGTCATAGCGGTTTTTTGCTATGCTTTCCAAAGGCTTTCCCACTTGGCTTATATGTCACTGTCTAGTTAAATGTCATAGTGCTCTACTACTTGCTTACTACTCTATGTCAAAGTCGCACGAAAATAAATAGTAAACAGAAAATTTTCATTTAATTAAATTAAATTATAATTATGAGTAGCCGCAATCCGAACACTCTCATGAGCATTCCAGATGAGCAATTTGATTATCTTTTTAAAATTGTGCTGATTGGTGATTGTGGCACTGGAAAAACATGTATTGTACAACGCCTGAAATCTGGGAATTTCATAGAAAGTCACGGAAATACAATAGGCGTCGACTTCTCAATGAAAACTCTAATGGTAGATGGGAAGAAGGTCAAGGTAAGTGCATTCTTGGTTTTGCGTAGTATTTCAGTCAGTGGTTTTATTTATAAATTCTGATTCTGATAAAAGGGTTCTTATTTATATGTAGTATATGATGTACGGTTTCCGCCCACTAAATAAAATGAAGAAGTGCATTCCCCGAGCCATATACTTTAACAGTTAAGATCCTTATCATTCAATTATCAAAATATATTGAACATTTTAACTACTACATTTTTACAGTTACAAATATGGGATACTGCAGGCCAGGAGAGGTTCAGGACAATCACTCAAAGCTACTATCGATCAGCAAATGGAGTAATAATAGGTAAAAATTACAAATATTTATTAGTTTGCTATCCAGGTTCAGTTCACAAAATCTTTAATAACCTGGACCATACATAAAAATGTTGGAAAAGGACATTATCTGGCAGATATAAAAAACCTAGAACAATAAAACTGCACAAACCACCGTCATCTATTTAGAACAATAATATTAGAAAAATGTTACATATATGTAATACAATTTCAAAAGTTATTAGCAAAACTGTTAAAAATACTCAAGTTGTTTTCTTCAAGCCTCAATCAAAACTCAAATAAAAGGTCAGATGGAAAAAATTATACAAACAGTTGCATAATTGATTTTTTCAGTATATGACATAACAAAAAGATCAACATTCTTATCTCTACAAAAATGGATTGAGGAAGTGAGAAGGTACACATCATCAAATGTGATAGTGTCACTAATTGGTAACAAATGCGATCTGAGCGAACAAAGGGAAGTGGAGCCCGATGAACCAAAGTCCTTCTGCAGATATGTGCCTGAAATCATGTTTGTGATGGAGACCTCAGCAAAAGATAATACAAATGTGGAAGACACATTTCGCAGTTTGGCTACAGAGTTGAAGGTAAAGCAATTAATTGTTGCAACAATTGACATTTTCTAATTTTGGATATTAGTAAGAATATTTAACTAGTTGGTATTAAAAAAATACTGGAAATGTTGATATATATTGTTTGTACAAACAATTTATTATTTTTATTCGTTCTTTGAATCTCATACTTAATTCCATCATTATGCCATACAGCTGAATGTGTCCCTTCAGACTTTTAATGACAAGAGTCATAGACATATTCAGTGCAGCAGCACAGTTAGATTAATGTGAGTGGTTATACTTTTATTTTTGTTTCCAGCGCCAACATGACAACAGTGAAGGTCCTCCAATGGAATCGGACTCCGTAGTCCTCGGAGAAAGTCACTCAGTGAGTAGATGTCAACCATGTCGGTCTTCTTAGGATACTAGTTGCAATTTGACCAATTTATTTGAATTGTACATGAAAATGAACAAAAAGCCAGCCATGCTGATAGAAGGAGAAAAGTAAATTTATTTTAGTCATTGAATTAATAATTTATAAAAAAAAAATATAGTCTGCACACTTTATTTTTTTTCAAGTTTACATGATGAATTATTTTAGTTTCATTGGATAGCGTTACTAACATTACAAATATGTGAAATGTTTCACAAAATTAGAATTCAAATTCAATTATTTCATGACTGCTTTTTAAAAGTTGATCTTTAATGGAATGATATTTTGAATCTTACATGTCGTAAATTGAAATTTTGAGGACTTACATCTTTCGATTTAGCAGAAGTTAAATTGTAATGATGTGAAGCGAATGGACTAAAGAAAAAATATGATAGTGCCTGTATAATTTATTTATACAATTTAGGAATAAGAAGGAAGAACATGTGAAATGCGAAATCTACCTTTCGTATCAATGATTGTTATATGCAATCCAAAAGCCATTCTTGTAATAAAATTGAGATTGCAAGGACAAATTGTGTTATTAAAAATCATCTACAGCATTGTTGTACTAATACTTTAAAGGCGACATCCTTTGCTTTGTATAGTTCAATTAACTTTTAGTCATCAGTTTGCTAGTATAAATAACTTTTAACTATTTGTCACAAACTATAGTCACATGTAATTATGTTGTCGTGCTAGAACTATTCTAACAATATGAATTGTTTATTGCTTCGTCAAGCATAAATACTGGTTCATTTTCTCTTATGTGCATTGATGCATACAATGCATTTCATAAACATCGTTTACGAAGCAGCTTTATTTTATTTTTTTATATGGTGCTAGTGTTGTAGATAATGCTAGATGTTCAACCTTTAATAATTATAAATAAACTTGCGTCATTAGAACAAAAATAATGAATCAAAGGGAAAAAATCAAGGAGAAGTAAATTTAATAAAATATGTATGTAGAATTTACTTGGCACTTTATGCATGGACCGATCTTTTTTTTAGTACTTTATTTTAAAATTGCTTTTTTATCTTTTATTATCTCGATCTCGGAAATCTGATATTCCCTTACGAAATTACCCGAAAATATACTCTATGTATACCATATTGGCCATAAATTAATTTGTATTCAAACGCTTTAAAGTCATCGTTTTACATTATAGAAAATCTATGTTTTAGTTTTAAGAAATTCAGTTTCGGTACTGTAAATATTTGTATAGTAAGTTTATATTTGTACCACCTAACTGAGACTGATCTGAGCCATAATTGTTAGTTTTTCAGTTTTTTGATCCATACGATAGACGTTTATGCTGGGTTTTACGTAAGTAACCACACTTCTACTATTTGCTGGCGAACCAATGTAAGTACGATATTGGAAGCGTGAAGAATTCATAATATGCACTTACAGATAGTATTTTTAAAAAGAATATACAACACTATATACTCACAGTAGGTGATTGATGAATTTTGGCCAATTAAAATCATTTACCTAGCTTTAAAGAACTCACCCAATTTTTAAGCTTTTGCAGTAAAAACACGAACGTAAAGAATAATCTTATCTTACAGTGTGGTTTTGATGATATACAGGCTGGGTTATTGAGCATAGAATATTTTGTATCATTTAAGGATAAAATGAACTAATAATAAGACAAAAAACACCTTGTATATCATATTAGATAAATGTATTGTAGACTTTATCAACTAAACATAAAGTCGGGAATTGTAGTTGTGGCGTCCATAAAAATAAAACAATAATTGATAATGTAATATGCATAATTTATAATTTATTTTATTAGAAAATTAATTCAATATCAAAAGCCTCTAATAAAGGCCTAAAAAATAATATACTGAAATATGGAATCTCAGTGACCAGGTTAAAATATTGTGATATGATTTACTCGAATTCAGATTATTTTATTTTAACAATCGTGCTATAGGTAAATTTAAGTTGTATTATTTTCTGAAATTGTTTCCACTGATTATAATAAATATATTGTTAAACAAACATGGTATTTTTTAATTTTATGAAAATGCGTCTTAACGTAATTTGCATCTAGACACTAAATGCCTATCATATTATGTAATGCAAAAGATTAATATTTGCGCAAGGGCTATTCACGGATCGTGGTAAGTAGAAATATGTCTCTGCCTACCACACCGGGAAAGAGGCGTTATGTAGTATCTAAAAAAAGTTATAGGCAGATATGGCCTAATGTTCGAACATTGCACGATTATTTATATACATTAAGTACCAAAAACTTCAGTTAAAAGAAATTAACGCAATGAGTTTGCGTGTCACTAATGATGATATCCAACTGCTTAGTGACATGAATTCCCGATATCCATCCAAACTTGCCAGGTTCCGACCCCATACGTCCGAAGACCCTCACGAGTTGTCCGTTCGGCTTGAACACCTGTACTCTGCAATTGCCCGAATCGCCCACAAGAATGAACCCCATTGGATCCACAGCTAATACTTCAGCTTGTCTGAACTGTCCTTTTCTCTGTCCCATAGATCCGAATTCTAATATCTTTCCCTTGTCGAATTTATTGTATACTTTAACCCTTCGGTTGCCGCTGTCTAAGACGACTACTCGGTCGGGAGTGACTGCGACGCTGGTGGGGGCGTTGAACTCTGTGCAGGTGACCATCGTCATCTCCCATACTTTGGTAGGGTTGATCTGCTGTTTCGTTACAACGCCGAAGAAGTCCACGAATTTACCATCAGGTTGGAGGACCTGAAATTGTTTTGAAGATATAGAATTATGTACTGTTCAAGTTATTCAGAAAAAAATGTGCCAAAAAATAATAGATAAGTAGATAAAAATTAACATCCTTTTCTCACTGCCGGATTAGTCGTGCATGGCCCCAGGGAGGCCGAATGGCCGAATGAAGAAGCTGATGAAATGAATGACCTTTAATATTTAGTGTCAAAAACATCAGAAAATAACAGTTATTTCCGTTTTGGCATTTACCTATACCTTTCTTACGTTGACGAGTTCTTTTGAGAGTGATTTCTATATGAGATAGGTACATGAGATCAGATAGGTACATACGTCAGTGATCACTTCAGCGCTTCAAATGTTTTAGATCTTCACCGTTTTCTCATACTTATACTTAATAACTTTCTTCTAAACTGACCTGTATCCTGTCATTCCCGGTGTCGACAACGTAAATAAGGTTCTGAGCGTTGTCCGTGGCGATTCCCTCGGGAGAGCGGAACATTCCTTCACGGCTACCTTTCTGTCCCAGGCAGCGGAGGTACTCGCCCTCCTTGGAGAATACGTGGACACAGTGCTTCCATTTGTCTGCAAGTTACGCAAAAACAAACCTATATCATGTCAATAAATCAATACTGACATAAAACTCAGCAGACTGACAGACATCGTACCTACAGCCGAAACACCTGGGTGTAAGAAGTTAAATTTTATCATTTAAAAAATGTAGAATTCCAAAATAGAGCACCACCTAAATTTCGAAGTTACTTTGAAACAGTCAAGCATATACAGGTAAGTAGGTACGTATTTTTTTCTCTCACCCGTAACATAAATCTCTCCTAAGCTCTTCATAAAGGCGATCTGCACAGGGCACAGCATATCGTCATGAACCAAGCGTGTCACAATCTTGGCTTGGGAGCGTTCCACCACCATCACGCAATGGGAGTCCATGCCACAAATGTAAAGGTGACCGGACCACGGTGCGATGCCTACGCCACAAGGCCGCGATGTCTTCTTCCAAGTGAAGTGGGGGATGAAGTTGCGTGATCTGGAAAGATTCCGATGAGAAGAGATTCAATTGAGATTTTTTTAATTGGGTAAATAGGACAAATAAAAATACGCTTGTCGTTAAAAACAAGTAGGAAAGAACCTATGTTTGATGCAGTAAAAAACGTGAACCTACACGTACCTAATATTCTCAACCTACTATTTGCAATACGAAAAAAGTATCTATTAATAAACTACCTAAGTAAAATCTAAAAAATCTGCGTCTCTAATAAAAAAGAACCGACTATTATTCCATTACCTGTAGTGTTGTATTAAACTTGTCTCGCTTTCCAACGGGTCATTCTGTTTAAAACCATCAGGCACAGGGTCTTCAGATTCTGCATCTAAAGGAGTAGCTGTATCTTTCTCTATACGAAAGTTCTCCTTGTCGAATACAAAATGTTCGGTGTCCCACTTAGACACGTCGAGCAGAATTTGTAAGGCGTTTTGATGCAAATTAACAAATGTCATCACCTGAAAATTATTGAGATACTAAAGTGTCGTTATTACTTGTATTTATCTGGATGATCGTCGTATGCAGAAATAAAAATAAATTGGTATTGGTAATCAATACACAAGGAGTAATGTATTGGTTTGTCGTTTATAAAAATACTCAAGGGCCATAAGACGATACAACGCAATCCGCGGATAACCAAATTCTTGATTTTTATAACTAGTGCTCTTAGATTGTTTATATTATGATTTTATCGTAGCACTTGATACTTATCAAGTTACTTAAGTCTAGTGTTTTAAACTACTTCCCAAAACATCGTACCGTAGTTTTGTCGTCAGTAACTTGTTTCTGCGTCATTGCCTGCAACGCAACATTTGTGGCTTCGTTTAATGATGTTTTGAGAGCCAAAGCGCAGAGGTCTCCGGATTTTTGAAGATCTTCCGTCTCTTGTAATAGTCGCGCTCTGGACTCCATTATAGCGTTGATTTTCTCATCGGCTGCAATGTTGATTTGCTCAGAGATGCGTTCGCAACGATCCTGAAATGATTGATTAACTTTTAAATATATAAGATTTTTTAAATTAACTATATATACTTCGGTTATATCACCTATATGTACAAAGTAGGCTATCTAGTGTCATGATTTCACTTTGAAAAAAGTTCATCCAGATGAATTTGCCACAGTGAGATAATTCAATGTTAACAGGTTCATCGAAGAGACAAAAGGAAATGAAATGAAATGAAATGAAATGAAATTTATTTATTAACATTTAAGTTTGCTACAATTGAGGTCATAGACTTACCTTAAAATGTTCTATTTTGTGTTCCAGTCTTCTAGCAGCAGACTCTAGCTGTTTCAATATTGATGTTACCTGGGTCCTCATGTCGTCCAAATGCTGAGACCAGCAAACTCGGCAGAAAATCTGTAAAGTTTAATACTGCATTATGGCTTAGATAAATTAAACATTTAAAAGTGCCAAGTATATGGGCACACCACAAAAGTAACCACAAATGCACATAGAAAAATATTTTAGGTCATAAGATAGAGTTGAATGTTGCATTCAATCGTCTTACCACAGCCTTACAGCAGTATTTCATAGTGGTTGTCCGCGTTACGATTCTTGTGGGCTTGTACACGCTAAAATTACTTGAAATAGTGACAGGTTTTCTGAATAGTCATTCTATGCAAGTTTGAGCATTTCTAGGATAGATAAGGAATTCCTAGAGCATATTTACCTATATCAACATGAAATAGATTTTGCTTAATAGACATGAAATCCTGATGTCAATGAGACGTAACTCACCAATTTACAGTGTTGGCAATTAGTAGTGTCGGAGTTATCGCATATAGTTTGACAGTTCGAACAGCGGACACCAGCAGCGAACAAGTCCACACTAAAACCATTAGTAGTCGGCGACGGGGGAGTTTCAGCCTTAGTATCAACGCTTTTGCTGGTTACACCAACTATTTGTAGCAGAGAATCTATGTACAGATTCGAAGGTAGGCTGTTGAGAAAATTGGGCCCGGTAACTTGGACTTTTGTTCGGCATATTGGACATTCAATGATCGGACCTGTGCAAAAATATATTTGGTTAACTGTGTTTGTAGAATTAGAAGATTCTGATTAAGATCTAGACGTTCTGTTAGGTTTTTCAAGTTGCCTTGATCGACATCCAGAAGACATAGACCTTTATTTCTACTCTGCTGGGATGGCATAACAATTATTATACTAATAGTAGTCTTTCGTTGTATAGATTGTACCAAGTTTATCGTGATTAGTAAGAATATGTCTTATCGACTCATGAAGGTGCGTCGACAGGGTCTACAGAGCAAGCTTTACACGAGGATACAGGTGCCTTGCCTCTACTAAGTACTTTATTTTTTATTGAAAAAAAGGCTTAAATATAAGGGTCACTTCTTGATTGCATGTAGATTATACCTAAATGTGTTAGACACAACATGCATGGAATAATACCTACCATTGTTATAAACACTTAGGCACGCCAAGCAGAATGTGTGTTGGCAAGGTAACATTTTTGGGTTGTGTAGAGCCTCTAGGCAAAGAGGACATTGTATCAAATCTTTGATGCCGGTAATGGATCCCCTGTAACAATTGAAAGTTCAATTGAACCTGCCACTGTCATAAAATGTGTGTATCATGCTTTTTCTTTGAATTATCAAAAATCTATTACGATTTATGTCGTAGTTAGTTTAGGGCCTAAATATAATGTACCAAAAATAATTTATAATAGTTCGACAATATCATAGGGTTTCTGACAATCGAACCATAAATACCATATTATTTTTACAAATGTTTCGTGTTAATACTGATAACTTTAAAAAGTATCCTCTTATAGAAGTAGATATAAAATTAATCTGCCGTGATTACAGGATTAATTTTATCAGAAAATAATTACCTCCTTAATAGTGATAATATTATAGATCCCATGAATCAGGGCTAGATAAGTGACCGTGATCGGATAAAAGGAAAGTACCGACTTCAGGACGTTTTATGTATTTATTTAAGACAATGTAGCTGGTGCTGCGCAGAATATACTGATAACCCAACTAAGATCTTCCACGTTAATTTCGCATAGCCCAGAGCCTGTTTTCCCTAAATATTCATATACTATTATCGTATCCGAAATGAAAATTAAAAGTATGTGAATAAAAGAATCACAAGGTAAGTATATGGAAAGTGGAAAAATGTCTGTCCTTTCCTTTCGGAAAAGAGGCGTGATTCCATTTTCGAGTTCTAAGTATGCCATCCTTTTTGATCCAAATGCAATGAAATCGTACTCACTGCCTAGGTCTTGATTCTGTCGAGTTAGCTATTCTTGTTACGACATTGGCTTGTATAGACGATGGACTTCTTGGTGTAGGACCTACAGGTGAGGCCGACACTGGAGATCTTGGTGGTCCATCGACAATATTTTTCTGACTGTTCCAACGTTTCAAAGTAAAAAAGGACGGCTTTTTCTTTAATTTATCGGCCATATTCACACCCTGTGTTCCCACTACTACTCAAATTGAAATACAAACAACAAATGATTAAGTAATCAGCGAACTTTATCAAGCATTTAGTGATATTGTATCAAGTATTTTCAAAATCTGGACGATATTTATCTATAAAAAGGTAATTATAATGATACGTTATTATAATAAAAATATTACATTTTCAAAAACAATGCTTTTTCTGCTCAAACCTACTCGTAATGGTGTAATTATCTCATCAATTTATTTCGTGCTCTATTAAGAATATAAAAAGGATAATTTTTAATTACAAAAATTTGACACTAGTGGCAGTTCTGGCTTAGGTTGGTAGTTTATCCAAAGAACCAAAATAAACTGGAATCTTAATACAAAAAATTTCTGCGATGTTTTGGAAACAACATTTGTTTGGATGAGTCCTGTCAATAATACTGCGGCTCTTTTACACCTTACGACGCCATTTGTGGGTTTGTAGAATTTGTGGTCACGCAGTAAAGGTTTTTCTGACTGGTGCTAGCAAATTGAAGAAGACGACCATAGAACAAGATGTCTTATTCAGTACCTCCATATGGTGTTCATACAAACGACGTATTTAAGTAATTCTCTCCAGACTCGCTTGAAATCTTAAACGTATTCTGGCATTTATAATTTGAAATTAAGTCGGAACAAATTAATACACGGTTAAACTCACTTATTATACTAGGTAGAAATAGTCGTGATCGAGCAAGTTAAATGGATTTAACTTGCTCTTCCCATATAAACAAACTTGTAGAATCCGAGAAAGTTATCAAAGGATAAGTGGGCTTCGAGGCCTCCGTATTTTAGGACCTGTACTGATAACGGTAAAACAGGTGAGGAAAAATGCAGCGCAGATGATACGCCTGCGACGAGGTAAGTATAAATTTGCTGATCATCCGTGCAATTAAGTCCGCTCGTAAGAATAAGTTTTTATAACTCTTTTCTCCTGCATTCGATTGCGTTGCATGTTGCGGGTTTTTTAATTTAAGAATGTAAGATGAGTTTTTCTTTTTATTTCGAAGTAGTAAACCACGTTAAGTTACTATAATCAAAATAAGTATAAAAAACATAGAACCAGCAGAACTCGAAACGTATGTAAATAAAGAGAAATTAAAATTAAAGAGTATTCCCCTTTTGATATTAAAATGCAAGATATCATAGTAACCGTGTTAGCATCTGCAGTCTATCCGGCAGATCAAGACTCGCTTAACTGCAATGTAATTAAAGTTTATATGCGTCATTGAAAACTGCTCATACGTCTAAGCGGGGTGCGATCTTTTCTGCAAGTGATGATAAACAAGGTTTGTGCCCCATAAAAGGTTTTATATACAAGAAAATAAACTTACTTGATTTTATTTTGATACGTGATTATTAATAATGTTGGTCATTCATTTTATTATTAGTTAAATTCTTATTTTTTTAATAAGCTACGTTTTTAATGTCTCTGCCTCAAGATGTTTTTGTTTTGTATGGGATACTTTCATATTAATAAATAAATGCGAAGAAGGAATTGAGTAGGTAGAGTGCTTTGGCTTTTCTTGTAAGTTAAGCCAAAATAAATAGGATCCCAAAGGTTGACTGGAAGAGATTGCATTAGCGATAAGTCCGCCTTTGTACAATCTCTGTCTGTTTTGTGCTGTTTCGTATGTTTTACTCTTATGGTGCAATAAAGAGTTTTATCTATCTATCTATCACTGTTCACTAGGTACACGATTATTAAATACGAATTTTATTGCAAATCTCAAATCAACTCAAATGTAATGCGTCTTAAACTCTATTACTTCATATTTACATTCTAAATAAAGCATTACTATCTCTCACATTATCCACGTTTCCAGAATTGATTTATGGCCCACGGGCCACGGCATACCATAAAATCACTTGATTTTGATTGCCAACGCAACATTATTTAGCGTATAAAGTTATAGTCTGACTGGTTGGATTCGTGCATATTTTCATAGAACTTCTAGAAGTTTTTCCGGTCTAGAGAACTCTACATCGATAATAGACCGACCTAGACACATTAAGTGCACTTCTTAACATTGCTCAAAACGAAAACATTATTGAAGCTTTTTATTGACCTTCAAGTAAAAATTAAATTTATAAAAAGAGAACAAAATAATAGATTTTAGATTAAGCACCAACTTTAATGAGGCAGAACTTTTACTAATAGATTATCTAATGTTTTATGAATCGCTGTACGTGTTTAAATACGAGTAGTTTAAATGAAAAAATATGTTATACGTATATATACCTATACCTTGCAACTATTGTAATAGAAATCTATAGATATTTTGAAATGAAATGACAACGCTAACCTACTTACAGTCACGCAAAATATAAGTCTGGCTCCACTTTCATTTGCTGTTCCTTAGGGTCAGGGGACTTGAATTCTCGCGGAAGACGCTTCTGGTTTTGCAACTAGTTCTTGTAGCTCCAAGCCAAGGTTGGGTCAGTGACACATTTTACTGGAGGATTATATTTGTAGTTTCAGTGAAGAGAATGGGGTTCTACGCGATCGTATATTTTAAACAAATGATTTATTTATAAATAAGAGATGTGTTTGAAGGTAGATCTCCTTGATAGTTCTGAACTGTTAAACTTTAATATTTTCCTTGAAGATCTCGTGTTGTTTTGTATAATGTCGGCTTAGGTTTATTACCTTTTTCAACTACACAAAATATCCATTATCCAGCTCCACTGGCGAAAGTTTGTACAATATTCACATACAAATATTTTGGCAAGTGAACATAAAATCTAGTTCAAATTTGCTAGTAGTTGGCAAATCAGTGCATTTCATCTCAACGGTCCTAACTATATCTACGTGATTCGACTTAATTCTGCATCGTTTACCCAATTTATTTATGTACCATCCAGAGTTTTACTAAAACATATTCTTTTTAAACCTTAGTAGGTAAAAGCAGTTAAAAATTCCAAATGGCAATGGCTCAATGGCATAATCGGAAGGCATCCTTGACATAAAATTCTTTATATTTTCCTTGTGCTGAAATCTATTGGGTAGACATACGAAAAATAGACCACCAGTCCAGGCCACAACCGGGACCAACAATGACCCATCGTCGTGCCTTACGTAGCACGAAATGCCATATTATGACGAAATCATTTATCTTATCAGACAATCAGGCAATCCAACCAAACTGGAAACAACTTCGTAAAGTATATTTTGATGACGATAGAGCGGTGGCTTTAAAATTTGCCTCATAAAACGCAGTCTCTGAAACTCACTTCTCGTGAAATCTGTGTCGCCAAAACAAATGACCGCCCTTGTCAAATGCATACAAAACAAAGTTTCACCCCATGAGGATGTGGGCCAAATTAATTAACATAACAATGCGATTGTAAAATGCATTATTTATATTCCAGGGTAAGGTGCCGGTTGACGTTTCTAAGCGTTTGTTTAAATTAGAAACTACTCATTCTGAATTAACAGAGTTCTGTTTCGTTCCGCCAGTAAAATTACCATTTTGCAAATTGGCCTTTTAAGTTTTGTTCCTAACTTACTCTTCATTGGACATTGGAGTACAGATTCAATCAAGAATTGTAAAAGAAAATAGAAAATCATTCACTGTCGCCAGTGTAGTGGTCCATATTTTACAGGATTGATTATTTTTCACTTGAATTGAATTGCATCTTTATGCTGATTTTAAGTGGTAAACAATATCAAGAGTATCAGTAGCATAAAGGATCATAACTAAAAATGTTAGTCTTTTGATTTTGAAAGTTTATACATTGAATAAATATCAACACTTCTTTGCGGAGGATGGGGTAGACAGAGGTTTAACACAGATATATTTTTTGGTTTAGCTCATCTAAAAAGAACCTCAGGTAACTTATAAAAGAGAATATTTCTTTTATCGGTATCAGAACAGCTAGGTAGAAAGCAATTCATTAGATACTAAATGATGCATAAAAAGTTACTGTGCTTTATGGCGCTGTTACGAATTTCTGGCTTAATCCTCTTTATTATAAAATTTAGTTAAAAGAACACCCTGCTATAACCTACCAAATAAATAAAATAAACACAGTGGCGCACTTGTTTTAAAATTTACATAATTACTTATTTGAATAGAATACTAAACGCGGATCGTTACATCTAAACACGTAACATAATCACACGCATGAGTAAGTAGTCTATCTACAGCGACAATGAATAAACTAGAAGTATTCTGTAAATATTAAAAGCCTGGCACTAAAATGAAATCCCCAGAAAGTAAAAGGATATTAAGACTAATAGTGATTTGCCCTTTGAATTCCTGCGCTTAACCTGGCTCGTCGGTCTAAGTACGAAGCTACGAGTAACCTAAAAACCAAATATTTGCAACATCGAAAAGTGTTTTACATCGGGAAGAAAACATCACTGTTACAGATTTAATTCGAAATCTGTGATCTAAGTGCAGAAAAATTTCTGAATTTTACTATTTAGAAAAGACCCCATTTGCAGATAGTTCAAATTTAATAAAAATATATAATATAATATAATAAAAATAAAACCTTAGACAATTCTTAATGTTTTTTTATGAAAATAAATGACCAGTCATGATAAGATTCTTCCGGATTTCCTAACACCGCATAACTGATATCTTGATCGTGTATAGTAATTACTATTGTCACCGAGTATTTATGAAATACGTTACTTGTTCGTCACGAAACGTTCCGACCTAGTTCTGCAGGACAATCTCCCATCTATATGGTATATGAGCTTGGTTACTTTCGATTAAGTATCATTGACAGTGCTGATGACACAGTAACGTTAATTAATCTCTGATATCCTGTGTATTTGTTTATTCTCCTGGCTTTAGTTTCAGATGCGTCCTAACCTTTTTCGAGAGGAGCTCAGGGTTCGCTACAACGTTTGATACTTTCTTCACTAGTAGCCTTGTATTCTTTTAAATGGCGTAGGCAGGAAAACCAATAGACATCAATTTTAGTGGGCACAGTAAGTGCAATACGTTTTAATTAACGTTTTAGCTCATTCAACGAATAAAAGCGTTAGAAAACTAGTCATAGTCATTTCGAGTTTATGCAGTAAATAATTAAACTTTTCTCATGAGAAAAGCTTATATAACACCAATAGTTGAAGCTATTAGGTACTGTGCTTTCATACGCATGGTGATAATTTCAACGTTACCTACTTGCTACAACAATCTGAACGGAATGTTTAGATACTGAATAGACGGAACCGAACCGACTATAAGTGTCAAAAATTAATTAATTTCCTCAACGATCTGATCCATGCTTGTAATCTTGATGTGTTAATATCATAAAAATCTTAAATTCAATAAATTAACACCTACAAATGATACGATAAAGGCCATAAACGTGTTCATTGCAATGTCGTTAACGCGATTATCCGGAACACCCACTTTTCGTAGCTTTACTGAGGCTGTGTCTGGTTGAGACTTGAATTTAATAATATAAGATAAGAAATATTATCTGTATAATATGATGCTCAAATAAAGGATCCCATATAAATTGTTTCACATAATACGAAAGGAATTTTATACTAAGTTAGCGATGACAATTTTTAAGGCAAATGAAAAATTTGGACTATGAAGTATAAATTGTAATCTTTTACGGGTGTTAGGGTTATAAATGGCAAAATTTTTATTACAGGGTATAAATTAAATATGAGCCAGCTAAAAATATCAGACAGAGTGAACAATGCGTGTAATTATGTACGAAATTTATTTTCCTGGTGACCTCAAAGCCAACAGCCGTCTACGTCGCATATCACCTATTAAGATTGCAGGAAAAGGAGCGCTGCTAACCCAGTGGCCAACTGGCGAGGCGACGTCGAACGATTACGTACAGCCGGTACAGCCAGCATTCAGTACCGGTACACACGCGCCAACGAACGCCATTCGCAGACGCTCATTAAGAAAGAAATTCGTGACATTACCCTATGTTATGAACCCAATGGCGCCAACAAAGACACCCCTAGGCCCAACGCTGCATTGTTTCAAACAGAAAGTTGAGGACGCGCCGCGCATTTCAATTCGACAGGAGAGTTGAATTGTAGAATACAAACTGAGTTGTCGAAGAAATAACAGACACTCAAGGACTGGAGGACGAACGTGACATAACAGTGAAAAGGATTCCGATCTTGGGAAATTTTGGCACAAATGTACATTTACCTGAAATCGACGGTGAATGTGTAAAGGATTCAGTGATTTATGTGAAACAGGCGGTTAAGGACACAGGACAAATAATATTAGTGATTATTTTACAACAAGTTGAGTTAAGAGGTAAGTGTGCGTTGATATCTCTCGTTTGTACCGTTAAACTAGTCTTCATTTAGTTGCTATAATTCATTGAACTTTTGATGAAGTGTATTAATGAGTGTGTAATGTGGCAGAATAATTGAAAATAGGATTTGGAGATTAAATATCAAAAACACTTATAATTTTATATCAAGTTAAAATTGACTTCAACAATTATTAAGGACCATCCACGGATCATCAAGGATATACAACTAGCCAGACAATATCTGCATGCGTCGTAAATTATGGACAATTCAAATATTAAAATAATCAATTTCGCACGTAAATATGTATATAATGATTCTTATTAAGTGTTTTGTTTTTTCTAATCGTGTTAGCTGGCAGTGACTTCTAAGTAAATTAAGATAATGCCGCAAATTATAAGAAACTGAAATAACAGTCTAAATAGTTATATGATCAAGTTTAAATAGCACCCATTCAAAAAAACTATACATCATGAACTTAAGTATAATAAATATTTTGAATGTTGCTAGCAGAACCGATTAGCCTTAATTGATATCTTAACAGCTTCAATACCTACTTTAAATATTCTCTATACATTAAGTTATTAGTTCTAATAAATAAAGGCACGACCATGTTAATAAATTTAAAACTTGTAAGGAAACTTAAGCTGTATTTTAGTCTGTATTTTCGTAAATCGGGCATTTGATTAAGCTGGGTCGATTAAACAAAATAAAAGATTTTTTAAGCAAAAGAAGCTATATTTTTCATTTTATTTTAGCCGTCGATTTGGTTTCATTCTGTTATATTCATAATTAAAATGAAGTAATTGGGTCATAAGCAAATTAAAATAATATAAAACTATTTCCATGATTTGTCAGTCAGCCGCATCTTTTGTTACTTTTCTATCCAAAACCGTGTGCAGTGAATAAATAATGTTCACTTTTAGCAGTATATTTGTGCGTGTGTGTTTTTAATGACCACCTTACAGTTCGCATGATTGACAAACGAATAAAATTATTAGTCACTGAACTTTGTTTTAGTCAGGGCTTTATTCCTGTAGGAATTTTCGTAATTTGAAATAGCCTTTGCCGAAATAATGAAAAATCGATCCATTCGTTTTTTAATTTCTTTATTGGAAAAACTAAAATTAATAAGGACGTATGAATAAAATGAGAGTAATTTTGTATGTATAACCGTTCCGTCTTCGTGTTCCTTGAGCACCTACTTAATTAATAAACCAATAAAAATAATTACGGCGTCGATTGTATATATCACAGTTTTACTAAATATTAAGAAACATAATTTTTTTCCTATTCAAAATTTTTCATCACTCCACTCTACACACGTGTTATGTTTCCTCCCGCTTAATACTCGTAAACTAATAATACGAGAACATGATGTTTAATCTAGTAGGTAGGTAAATTTGCTCAACACTGGTGAGGAACACCGAATAAAGTCAATAGGCACTCAATATTTATGGCTATATTATTAGTAGACCTATGTACTTACATTCAAGACTTAGATATTATGTGACTTTGGCAGCCTAAAATATTTTTTGATAATTGTAAAGGAGGCAAAGTTGCTATTTCCGGCATAAGAAAATAAACCACGAAAATCTATACTTAGATATGTATACTTCAACGTTTATTACGTTGCTAAGCTTAATATTGCCTTTTTATTATATACTAGCTGTGCCTGCGACTTCGTCCGCGTGGAATAGTTATTTTGGGCATCATTGAAGCCCTCAAGGATGCTCCTTCCACGATCCTTCCTTTTTTTCACATTTTCCATTATTTCTTCGCTCCTAATAGTTTAATAGTTGCATCCAGACGTTATATAGCCTAAAGCCTTCCTCGATAAATGGTCTATTCAATACAAAAATAATCTTTCAAATCGAACCAGTAGTTCTTGAGATTAGCACATTAAAAAAAACAAACAAACTCTTCAGTTTTATAATATTAGTATAGACAATTCTAAGTGCCTATTTAAAGTAAAAAAAATCTTCTAATAGAATTATAACCAGAAATATGTACCTACAACTTACAAAAGAAACAGAAATGAAAATAAAGTTGAAACGCCTGTGCAATACTGTCTTGCCGTGGGAAGACTCCCATACTCCCTTAGTGGAGTCGGAGTAGATTGTTCAGGGCTTTTGGCCCTCTTCAATGGCATCATCGCTGCCTACGACTGTAGGCGGGTCGATGGGGCGGCCGTGACGGCCTGGGTCTTCACGACTTCATACACTGGGAGTTCCCATCAGCGGCGGCGTCGTCACTGGTCGACGACGTCAGCCGCAAGGCAGCGAGGGGAGGGTTTCACACGACGGCCCGGAGGGAGCGGAGTGGAGCGGCGCGATGCCGCGCAGGTGGCTGTGTGATGACGCGTCCGCCCTCTCGAATATCTAGGTTCTCCCACTTCAAGTCCCTGAGCATCGTCGAGTTCCTCACGTAGCGCGGGGCTCCGAAACTTTGGTTCTCTTGGGCTCTGAGTCTTCTCCTGTTGGTCTCAGAGCAGAATGCGTACCACACCGGGGCCGCGTACGTGAGGCGGGATCTTACGTACGTTTGGTAGATCCCGAGCTTCGTCCTCAGGGGGAGGCTGGAAGAGAGAACTGCGTGAAGTCTCCCCCTGGCTGCCTTGGTCATGAAGCTTGCGCTCGCCTCCAGCCCCTTTTATACCCTGCCTCCGCTAGCCGCGTCGAGCGCGGCAACCGTTACGCAAAAATAATCCTTATAGCATGATTCAGTATTTACGCGCGATGGCTTGTTAGGGTATTTTATTTCATGTATAAGTTTGGTGTTTCTATACCGATTTCGATCATTCTTTTTTTATTGAATAGGTACTTATATTAATTTTTAAGAATTATGAATGAGTGTGAGTGTTATTGGTATTATAAACATCAGAGTAAAGAAATATAATCAGAAATCTCCGAACTGCTAAGCTATTAGGAATTACACGTGTTATTGTGAGTCAACCATAAAAGATAGACTTATGTTGTCTTGGGATATTTTTTTAATAATTTTATGTAGTATATTTCCGTTATACATGGTTTCGCTGTATCTTTAACCATTAAGGCTGCACACGCGACGGAAGCTTAAAAAATCAAGTAACTTCTCCCGTTTTCCCAACATTTCCTTTCACTGCTCTTCTCCTAGTGATTGTAGCGTAATAAAAAGTATACTATAACCTGCTCAGGAGTATGAAGAATAACTGTACCAAGTTTCGTTAAAATCCGTCAAGTAGTTTTTGTTTCTATAAAGAACATACAGACAGACAGACAGACAGACAGACAGACAGACAGACAAAATTTTTCCTGATTGCATTTTTGGCATCAGTATCGATCACTAATCACCCCCTGATAGTTATTTTGAAAATATATTCAATGTACAGAATTGACCTCTCTACAGATTTATTATAAGTATAGATACGTCAAATTTCAAGATTCAGTAGATTTAAAATAAAGGTACGAACAGTACACGAGAAAGCTAGGTGCTGTATAAAGCAAACTGAAACTTTATAGGTAGCCTATAAATTTTAACGATTAAAATCATTCCAGGGTATTGATCAATAATACGACGTCTAAGTGGCAATTAAGTCTCTCTTCCTTTAAAGTAATGGAGTAACATATAATTTAGAGTAAGAAATGATAAATTATGACACGAGAGTAACTTCAGATCAAAAGCTGAAATTCCATACATATAATAAAACAGTAACTGGCGGATGTCCTGTACTTGAACGATATTGCCAAAAATTCGATATGGGGGATCTATTTAAGACCAACCTGTCACATTTACGGCGTCAATCGGTCGGCAATCTGTGTGTCACATTTACGGGGAACGAAGTCGCGGGCACCTAATAAAAGATTCTACAAAATCACGACGAGACCAGTGACCGACAAGGTTTTCAAAGCTAACCACATCAACTCCGAATAAGGCTTTACGGTAAAGCCCGAGCTATGCTGGTACCATAAAACGGCGCACGAGTTAAAACAATAACACATTTGGTTTAGATGAAATGGCGTGATGTAAACCGCAGACAAGTGGGCGAATTTTGCAAATCTGGTGGCTAAGGTCAAATGCGGGCTAAGGCTTTGTGTAGCGCAGGAAAGCGTTTTTCTAAATGCCATAATATTTGACTTACTTTAAAAAATGGCTTAGACAGTGGTAAATTTTTCTAATTGTATAATGTATATGTAAAAATAACGGAGAAAAAAAATTTGCTCAAGTTACATCTACAAAATAGTAATTAATTATATCTTTCAAGGAGAAAGTTTCGTCCATCCAATCATAAGTGTTGTCTTTTGGATTTATTAATTACAAAAAGAAATATATATAAAAGGAGTATTTTTAAAATAATCGTAATTATTACAAAAAATCTTTTCAGATCTAATAAATTGCATTATTCTATCTCAAGCATATATCAGACTGTATCCCAAATACGAAAAGCGGGTGCGTGGGAATATCTCTTGTTATTCTACGTTGTAACTGGATTAAGTAAACTTAAAATGTCAGTGAAAGATAACTTGGTGGATCGGAGATGCAACGCAAACCTAATTATGTGCGTGCAGAAGTCAGGGGTAACTGTATAATGTCGAAGCATATTCCTACCACATGTTATTATGCAAAGCATGCTATCATGGTAGCTATCATGAGTAACGATGGAGTGGGTATGAATAAATCAGAAATACGAAGAGACCTATTCCTATTTTTAATTTGTTTCGCACACAAAAATGTATTACTATCCTGGTTTCTGTGATTTTATAGTAGCTTTCAAAGTGACTAGTCCAGAAAAACCTAGTTACCAGATTGAATCATTAGCCGCAAACGAAGTAACATACTATGTCTACTCTTCATACTTAAATGAGTTTCATGCATGTTATGAGTAGTTTTTAAGATCAGCAAATAGATATGCCAAATGTTAGCCTGTTTTTTTTTCGAGAAAGTAGTACCTGAAGTGAATATAAATAAGAGTCCGTGATGGCACTTTGAAACTATCGATACTTGATGGATCGGACAGTCGATAGCAACGCGATTTGCGAATCCGTTTCGAATGACAAGTAGGTTTACGAGACACGCTTAAGGAAATCGATCACAAATGTAGGTAATTGTTATTCGAATAGTCTACCTTAGGTGTGATTTTGACTTTCCTTATCACTTTACAGATTTCATTACCTATCTCAAGCATAAATCAGAAACCTTGCTTATTTCATAATTTTATTCACAATTTTTTTATATAATATAGTGAAAACACCTTCTTTTTATATTGCCTTCAATCACATAACATATTACAGCCGTTGATTTACTATCGATTGTTATATCGAACTGGTTTTCATATGACCTGCAGATCTGGAGTATTATGAGGGTTCAGGCAATCAAGTTGCTTGACCTGTAACACATACGGATGTCGGTCAACAGGTTTGATCCTTACCATGCTCTGACATTTCTTAAAAATCTCGAAACGTCTCCTACATTGTTATTATTCTTGAACATAAACACTCTTCATGTTTTGTACATATAATTTATTTAATGCTTATGTTTCCACTTTCTTTTTGTAAACTTTTTCATACACGTTCAAACATGGTGCAATAATTTCAAAGAAAAATGGAGGAACTTTATAATAAATTGATCTAAATCCTGTGACTACAATTTTGAACGTGAAATGAACTAAATCGTCAAAATTACGCATCAGCAATCCTGGAGAACAAAACCTTACGTCAAAGGAGACATTAGACCTTTGTGGAATCACCACTTCCATGGGATAAATACGCAACAATTTCTTCATTTTTGTTGTCAATTTAATTTTTACAGTCACTGAATATGATTTATGATTGTTAGCTATAAAGAATTTATCTTCGCAAAAACCGTGAAATACAGGAGAGTTTGTCATGTCAAGTATTGGAGGCTGTATTTCTACAGGATGCGGTAGAACTTCAGCATAAACTCTGACTGTTTTGGTAAAAAACCACTTTTCAGTATTTGAGTCAAAAAAATCAACATCATAACAAGCATGATGACTGCCAATAAATTCAACTTTAGTAAGGTGAACAGGAATTTTCAAATTGGATTTTCTCAAATGTACGTATGTTTTTTCAATCCAAAATGCATCCATTGATGCTTCGACGACATCAAATACAACCGATGATATTATGACTGCACTGTCAAAAGATTCAACTTCATCAATGATATCATTAGCGGTTTGTTTCGTTTTACTTTGTATTTCCATTGTAGGATTACTCTGCGTTTCCGCAATTTCTCCCAAAGATTGTCTGCTATCTTGTAAATCATCAAAGTTTAACTGCCTTTTGCTAATGTGTACATGATAAGAGAAATTATCCAAAACAGATATATTTATATAATTCGTAGGATATCCAAAGTCTTCACCTATTTGCCATGGATATATCGCAGGTAAATAAACAGCTTCAGAAACTGATACATTTCTTAATTGAGTGTAGTTGGTTTTGACTGGTATACACAATGAATTCAATGTTGACCCTTCATCTAATACAATTTGACCTATTCTGAAGTATAAACTAGATGCAAAATCATATTCATTCTGGACAACTTTAAAAAATAATTTAAAAACTACGGCAAGTCCCGGGTAGAGTTTAGTAGGAGTCTTGGGTATTACTTTAGCATATCTAAAATGCGATTTTTCTGTAACACAAACATATTTGATGTGTAGATATTCGGTGCCACAATTTACTATAGAAAATTTAATAAATTGTTCTTCTAATGAATCATTTTTTATGATTATTTCTTTTGGTAAACTTTTCACTAAAGTCGACTCTGGTAACAAATTCCATTCTTGATATTCTTTCATGGTGACAGACCTATTTCTTTCCGTTGTTTGTTCCGACCGGCGACTCAAAACACTGTAAGAAGGACCAACGAACTCATGTGGGTTGGTAGTAATAAGTACTGGCAAATGAGAGATGCAGATTGGTGTCTCAGATTCTGGCTCTGATTTTTGCGGTAAAGTCTCTAAGTCAAAATCTTGGTATTGACTCACTTCTGTGTTTGGATGACCGGATTCTACCTCACTCTGTTCTGCATAAGATCCTTCAGACGCTTCAGCCGTTGGTATCATTTCTGGTTCTAATTTAAAAGGAATTTTCTTTCTCCGTGCTTCATCTTCTAACATTTTCCATCGGCTAGCAGTTCTTGCCAGCATATCTGTTAGCTGAAATGGGGAAAGTCTTGTGGACTCTCTATATAATTTATCAATAATTTGTAGCTTCCTTCTGTTAGCATTTTGAATAATTCTTTTACAGTCAGTGGTAGTGACGTGCAAACGCTTTATAAGTTCTTTCCATTGTGGCAAAGATCTGATATCTGTATCGTATTGAGTTTCAATGTATTTAAGAATAGCTTCGATGTCTACACCGTATGGATTGTTGTCCCTTATGCGTACGTGATGGGATTGAGAAATCTTCATTATTAAAATCACAAAAACCAAATATGAAAATAACTTTATAAACAATGCTAAAAACACAATCAATCCACATAACAATTTTGTGACAAAATGACAATGACATTATTGAATTATGTATTAGTAAAACTCTTTAAACCAAAAAAATTTTTTTTTGGACTTATTTTGATATATTTTTATTGGTAATTTATGATGTACAACTTAGTTGTCTGCGCGACTAGATGACCTAATAGAAATTTTCATATTATTTTATTTATTTATTACTATCTATTTTCAGGTTGGCTATGGACACGACAGTACCTCGGGTGCTGTTAAGCATAGCTTTAGCTGCTTTATTGCCTATAGCATCTGCCAATAGTCAAGATCGATTATCAAAGGAGAATATACCACATTCAAGACAGAAAAGGATACTATGGATAACCAACGATGGTCGATTGGCTTTACCCCCTGGTACAACCATGACGATCACACCTTCTCTTTCAATGCCTTTCGTAAGGCACCCACCTAAAGGGTTCCTGTCTAATATGACAGTTAGTTTTCCTTTTACAAGTAAGTTAAGATTAAAGGTGAACCTTTTGTTTGTGTCAAAACACTCGGCTAATTAAATTATATTATGGATATTTGTGTCAGCGAAACAGAAATGCTTACTTTCGAAATTTCACGATGAAAAATCGTTGTGATGAAGGCAAAATACACGAGTATTGATTATAATCCCCAAAAAGTCATTAACTTCATGTCGGATGAGATTTTTGTTTTAACCAAGCCGTTTTGTTTTAACAAACTTAGCAAACCCAATTTCACGTTACTTCATATAATGAGAACTTTTTTATTTGAACATATTGTTTTAATCTACACGGGTGCAGCTGAAATGATATTTATATCCCAAAAAATAAGAGTTTGTTTCATATGTTTGTAATGTTCTTTCTTATAGATTCTGACGACATAAAAGGATATTATAAAGTTAAGTTTTTTTTTTAATTAAGCATAGGAAAATGAATGGTAAATGCAAGAATATTTCAATACCACTAAATTACAGGTATACCTACTGACATGCAACCTGGAATTTACAATTAACCTAATTTAACTTTTTGAGCAGATAATAAGCGTAAAAACAATTGTTGATGTAATTTATTTATTTAATACAACGGTAGTAGTACACCTCGTAAAATATTTGGCAAAGAATTCCTATATAATAAAACGTGTAGTCTAAAATAGTTTAATTACTATTGTAACATCTGATAATAACAGGTATTTGCTTAATACATAAAATTTTACTACAATTATTTCCAAATAGAATTGGAAGTCGTGTTTGCAATAATAACTTAACATATAATCTTAATATCAATTTTGTACTTAGAGCAACTAATGTGGACCAAGGTGTTATTATTTATTAGTAGGTACTTAAGTTTCATGAACTTTATGATAATCATCGACACAATGAAATTAAATATATTTTATTATTCAAATCATAATATTACGAAAATTTAACTGTAATTGTAGATTCTACTCAATTTGTTGATTATGGCTTATTTTATTACTGGGTATGTTTGATGGTATTAATAGTAACTGCCGATACTATTTTTAATTCGTAATCTACTCATGTTTGAATGAAACAATAATTTTTTGGACACAATGTCAACTCTTTTCTCTTCTGATCATTCAGATGCTGTATAAAATAAAACTTTTGTATTAAATTCGTCAATAATTGTAACGAGAATCCTTAGAACGTTCTAGGGAAGGTTGTCTCAACAAAAACGCCTAAAACTGCTTTTATGCATATTTCAGTTGACTTCGATAAGCTAGGCTTGACTGACAATGAGAATCCTTACGGAGACTTTCCGCCGATATTTGCAAGATCCATGGGTCGGGCAGCCGTATCAATGATGACTGACTACATCGGACAATACTTAGAGAGGAGAAGAGGCAAACGGTCCACAGACCATGATATTCCTCCAGATGTGGAAAAAAAAGCATTAGATAAATTACATGGAGGAGAAAGGTAACTATTTAATTTAAACAACATTACAACCGTAAAAGTTCAAAGATGTTTAAATTCCTGTTCAAATTTTACCTAACCAGAATTAAGTGTGTTAACTTAAGAGGCAAAATTGATTGATAACAATAACGGATATTGTAGAATTTTAATAAATGATGAACATTATAATAAGTTATGAAAATATGTTGTGTATGTGATTTATAAATAATACTTTTGCAATTGCTATTGTTTTAGTTTTAGCAAAACACATTTAGAAATTTACATTTACAAACTCGAAGGAAGGACATGATGTATAAATCGACGTATCCGAAGAATAAAGTCCGATATATGCGATATCAATATCGCAGATCGGACTTTATTCTTCGGATACGTCGAAATGTACATTGATGACATTTTATTTTGAACCTTTTTGTTGTTCGATGTAGGAAAGATGTAGGCGAAGAACACATTGATCACTTATTTTACCGTCTTTCCATTCTAACCCGCCTTAATATTTTATGAATAATAGAAAAAACTTCCAATTAAAAATAAACCTGTAGATCTAGTAAGTAGACCCAAAAACGTCAATAGTAAAACCATATGAGGTGTAACAGAAGCAGTAGGTAATTAGATACACTTACTTTCACTCAAAGACAAATAAAGATATCGTTAAGAATTCTACTCACATCTATTTGAAGGAAGTAACAATACACTTGGAATGCAGCAAGTGTCTATTGGAAGACTTATCGACTTTATGCAACAAAGTTGGCTTAGATTTTGAATCAATGTAGTGCATCCAAGAGTATATTACGTAAATTACGTATTATTGCTATCTATTTAACTGTTAATCTTTTGCAGGGCCATATTGTATGGTTTGGCAGAAGACTTATTGTCTAATTTCGGAATGTCTGGTAAGGAATGTCTTCTACGAGTCATTTGTGAGGTGCAGTCTCGTCCATTAAAAAATTTCGGATTCTTAGGAGAGATCATGAAGTTATTTTTTACGTAAGTATATTTCATGCTATAATACGAGCACTTTTAACTTGAACGCATAGGAAAATTAGAAATCTAGTAAAAGAGGTTACTAACTGATTGCATAGAACATTCAAGGAAGTAGTTCGCTGTGGCCGTCTTAGTATATTTGTTGTTATTTCTTGCCCAGCAAGGGATAACGACAGCATAACCAGTTTAAAAAATTGATTTTTCTGCAAAAGTGTAGATTATATAATCAAATATGGTGTAATGAGTATAATTTAAAAAATAATATAGGAATGTTTACTATTACAGCCCAAGCAAATCTCCATATGCGGATTTGCTCCCAGAGTACGTCGAGGCTGAGAAAGCAGGCAGTCAGCCTGGTGGAGAGTGCTGGAGTTATTTCCGGCTGTGTCCCAAGAGTATCTTCCAAACACCTAATAAATACTCGTGAGTAATTCAAAAGTCTATCAAATCAGAGCGATTACAATAATTTTATTTTTTCTTCTTAATTTTGTTTGTAAATAAGCAAAACTCCGAAGTTAATATGAAGTAATGTGTAAAACTTTTATGTTTTAAATAGTTATTACAAATTACAAATTCATACTAAATTGAACTGTAACAAAAACTGGCATGTTCAAATACATACAAGTACCGGTTATGCAATAATTTTTCTGACAGAAGATATCTCCTATTTTTAACGAAAACTGAGAAAACCGTAATCCCAAGACTTATAGGCAAATTATTAACAGCATTTCGAACTATTTTCGGCATAATGTAATTTAGAAACTGGTCTGATTTATGCAGAGCGGCTTTTTGTGTACTCAATTTTGATTTTTTTTTTAAATTAATATGGATCTATACAGAAAAATATGTAAGTATACATAATCAAAAATTGTAAATATTCACAGGAAAGACGCAGAAGATTTGCATAGACGACAAGAAGATATCAATGAAAACAATATAGAAGATATAAGGGCTATGTAGATCAAAGTGATCACACTATCTTAGATGTCTGATTGTCAAGCTGATGATTGAGGTGATACAATAACTTTATTGTAGTAATAAAAATATTTAAAGGTGCCACAAAGTATTACTAGATTTGTACAAAATTTAAGTGATATTGTGATCATGAAATTTGATAAGTGATTGTAAATACCTCCTATATCTATCACAGAAGTTTTGATTTGATGTCACCTTTGAAGGGTACACTACAGGTTTAAACACAATATTTGAATTTAAATATCAATTAATACTGTTTTATCACTATCACATTTATTTAAAGCAAACCCCTTCGAGAAATGGGTGTTAATAATGTGTACCATGCATATTAAATTTTCTTGCTCTGCTATCAGACTATCTAAAAGTTGTGAATGAAAATCCCAAAAGTAGTGGTAGTGTTCAACCAAAGTTGATTGTAAATTAAATGATGCGTTATTTATTATTTACACCTAAGTGCCATTCCTGTATCTAATTACTAGTTAAAATCTTTTTTTATTTATTATCAGACTTGTTTAGATAGATTGTTTAAGTTTTCGGGATTTTGAAAAAATCAAAAGATTTATATTTTTTAAATTTGATGTTGGACAGTGTTTGTGATATGTCATGAGATAATGTAATTTCCATAGTTCTTAACAATATTATCATCCTCAACGCAAAGACTGACGTCAGTTCAAAGACCTTTTTGTCTCTTATCTAGAAAATGGAATTACCCTGTATATGTTCTCAGACAGAAAGTATTTTTATTGAATTTATTTGTATCTATATCAATTTGAATCTTTATTCTATCATTAAGCCAAACAGCTTAACGTGGCTTTTCAGTCTTTTGAAGATTGTTGGCTCTGTCTACCCCGCAAGGAATATAGACGTGATTACATGTTATGTTATGTATCAAAGTCTTTTTATTTTGTTGACAATATACTGAGTTAATTTTTAATGGCTCACATGTAAATTAAACTGTTGCATTTGATAAAAAATATTTAATGAAAGTCCTGTGTTTTGTGTTTTTGTGTGATTTTTACAAGTTAAATAGTTTTAATATAATTTAATTCAATAAAGCGTTAATTTATCAAATTCTTTTTTATTATTTAAAAAAATATCGACGATACTTCGTAAACCACACTCGCCTTCAAACAACTGTATTCAATCAAAAATAAAGTTTAGAACAATGAATGGTAAGTTACTTAACAGAATTTAATACCAAAGTTTTAAGCAATATATTAATGGTGAAAACATTTAAAAATGCAAATAACATGTCAATGACACGGAACACCATAGTATAATCGAGCTTAAAAGCTCCGGCAGGGGGCGTTGAACGAACAGGTTAGGTTCGCCGACAAAATAATTTATATGGACCAACAATCTGCTATGATTAAGGTAAGAATATTTAAAAATACAGACATTTATTAAATTTATCTATAAATATTATTGGATGACATAAAATTATTATTTTTTTCAGGCGCAATATGTAACGTTCGTGTGCATTATTATGTTTAGTGCTATGTTGGAGACTGCTTCTATCAGTAAGAGAAGTTATTCAGATCGATCTGTTAGAGGATATATAACTGAGGTAAATGTTAAATCTGTAAATTTTGTTGCAGTTCAATTAAAAAAAAATACATGCATACAGAAATGCGGTAATGTGATCGATATTACTGACAAAGACACTGAATTTGGTGATATGATAGTATTATTGTTTAATTTTTTAAAACCTATTGCTATATTAAAATTAATTTCACTAAAACCACTGAAACTGTAATTATAAATAGCAACATTAAAAGAAAGGCTGACTGACTGGCAGAGAAGCCATAAGGACGACTCTGGACACAATAGTCTATTGTACTATTTGTGCAATAAAATCTAAAAATTGTGTGTGTCAAAATGTTTAGGTGATATCAAGAATAAGGCGGTTGTTTTATTTCGTCTAAAATTCAATGGAGGTTGTGATTTCAGAGAACATGCTGGTGGAACGAAGTATGTAAGGAGGAATTTCAAATTCTGTTCAGATGTAAATGTCCGTCTTGGTCTTACTGCAGAAGCCCAGGACGATATTACAACGCAGTGTGTTCCATGACTGAAACTGGTTACATCTGGGATCAACCGAACTCTGAATGGCGTGGACAATAACAAAAATGAATGAAAATCTTTGTAACTAAGTTAACGCTACTGAAGATGTACCACCGGAGTGCCAATCTTTAACAACGATTCTAATTTGAGACTGATTCAGTAGAAAAAGAAATGTAATTTCGTCTTCTATTTTCGTATATAGTTAGCCTAAGTTCACTTAGCAAAAACTTGAAAAATCATGGAGTGTTCGTGTTGTTATGTTGAAACTTGTTGAGGTCTTTTCCGAATAAACCATGTTTACTTATTTCGATTTTTATTTAGTTTTCCTGATTCTGACCTTGAAACCGTAGTGCTGAAGTGGATGAATAGCGCATGCGTGTACAGAAGAAAGAATCAATACGATTTAGCACCGCAACACTCATTTCAACAATAGTCACATTCACTTCACAACAAATATCACAAAATGCTGCCGGTTTTGTTTTTCATATTAACGGTTTCCGGGGTTTATTGTGAGCCAGAAACTGTACGAGAGAATTTCGATTACTTTAGCTATGGAAGTAATGATGACTTGCTGAAGAATCTGGATCTGCATCTTGTAAGTTACTTTGTAATGTGTACGTGGCTAGCATTATATTCAATGCACTTATTAATTTTTACTTCTTTGCAGCCCAAAGATGAAGTTGTGTTACGACCACAAGAGGTCAAGGATTGGCCACAACAATCCCTAAACGTAGGGCAGATAACCGCCGTATCAATCAATTCTTTGGGACAACCTGTCATATTCCACAGGGCTGAAAGAGTTTGGGATGAAAGGTAAGACCGTAGATATAAGTTGACTCACGTAAATCACGCAATAAGACATATTTTGATGAATCGCTAAAATCGTGCAAAAGACAAAATAATATTTTGTCTTTTGCACAAACATCAATTTGCCATTTAAATGAATAGTGGAAGATAAAAAGCGTTTTAAAGTACATTCTAGAGGCAGCAAATTAAAAACGTACCGAAATCTTTGTTTCAGCACCTTCAACGAATCAAATGTTTATCAGAATTTAGACAAAGGCCCTATTATAGAAGACACTATTTTAGTCCTGGATCCCCAAACTGGATCAGTACTACATAGTTGGGGAGCTTATTCTTTTTATATGCCACATGGTTTGACTGTAGATCATCATGATAATGTATGGGTTACAGATGTGGCTAAACATCAAGTTTTTAAGGTAATTTTTCTTTTGAGTATTATTCTATATTTAAGTTAATGACGATTGTAATTTTTACTAGCCTGAGTTTCATTATACATCGTTACTTATATAATAGTAACGAATCAAAATAACCTGAATCAAACTTTGCGTGTTGTAACCGTAAGTGTGTATTTAAATTTCTCGAGTTACAAATCACAATATTTACAAAATAGTAAAATATGTAGTTACTTATTAGTAACAATTATATGTTTAGTGTTTTAATAGTTATTTTAAATATGTTGCTATCTTGATCAACAGAAAGATAATTTGTTTTTAACAAAACCTCAAACAAGTTGTAAGACCTTTGTTCAACTCCTAACTTAAATAGAAAATTTGCAATATTACATCTAAACTCAATATTTTTTATATTTCAGTATACTCCTAACAACCACAAGTACCCCAGCCTCACGATCGGAGAAGCATTCACTGCTGGTTTCCCATATAGGCGCAGAGTGCTGCTTTGTATGCCCACATCTGTTGCCATAGCAACTACTGGAGAAATCTTCGTAGCCGACGGCTACTGCAACAACCAAATCCTGAAATTCAATGCGGCTGGCAAACTCCTGCTTGCGATCCCCTCATTTACTGACACTCTCACCCTTAATCTTCCACATAGTGTGACGTTACTTGAACATTTGGATATGGTGTGCATCGCAGACAGAGAAAATATGAGAATTGTCTGTCCGAAGGCCGGTTTGAAGAGTTACATCAAGATGTTTGAGCCTGCTACTATTATACAGGACCCTACTCTAGGCAGAGTGTTCGCTGTAACGTCTCATGGAGATATGATTTATGCTGTCAATGGACCTACAGCTCAGAATATTGCAGTCAGAGGGTTTACTGTCAATGCTGTCTACGGGAATATAATGGACACTTGGGAGCCCACTACGGTAAATGTAACTTTAACACCAAATCTTCTACTAATAAGAGTAAAGTGTTGTTAAGGTCAAGTAACAAGTATGTACTTAAGTAGTATTCAGAAGCAGAGTCTATTATGGTCACGCTATGTTTTACTATTTATCAAACGTTAAGAAAGTTCTAAATTGTGGTTCTTTGTTCCCTGAAGTTTATTGGTAAGTGCCAAATAAATAAAATCATTCTTTCATTTCTTTTCAGGGCTTCACAAACCCTCACTCGATAGCTGCCACAAGAAACGGGTCTCACCTATACGTCACAGAAATTGGTCCTAACAAGATTTGGAAGTTTGAACTAACTGACGTATACGACAAAAAGTAGAATTGTTAGGAAAATTAGAGCTTTATATATTTGTTAAACATTAGAAAAAGCCTCAAATACAGATGCGGATAAGATTCGCAGGGATGTTCATGGGTGTTAGATGTGATACATTGAATTTTAATTGCTGTGGGTATTCCAGGCAAGGCTGAATCTTAGTCAATCCATATTTGTAATTACATGACTATATTTTTTTTTTATGAAACATTGGTCTCACTGGTGCATTAACACTTAAAAACCAAGAAAGTTTATAAAAATGAGAATCTGAGGACAAAGATTAATGAGATAATAGGCAAAATGCATCCATCTGTGGTTTGCCGATTGCTAAAGCATACAATTTGTCTTCAGAATTTCCATTATAATAATTAAAAAACTTAACCAAAGAAATATTTATTCTTATATATTTATATGCGGTATAAAAATATACAAACAGCTATAAGAATAGTAAATGTATATGGCTTATTTTTTCAGATCTGATTTCAAAATAAATGGTTAGGATTTATCTAATTATATTTTCAAAACTTCTCTCTTCGAAATACTCTAAATTAATAAATCTGTAGTATTGATTATATATTATAATATCACATAGAATAAGATGTACCTACTACTACTGTTACTATAAACAAATTAAAAAAATATATACATATGTGGAAGATGGATAACCTACCCACATCTATTAAAATATTTAAATAATTCGCTTCTCATATAATTATAAGAGTTATACAATAATCAGTTGTATTATATAATAATTATACTAATACAATCCATGGGGTTTTGGATATTGGCAAATAAGGTCCAATAAAATCACGCACACAATTTAAGTCAATGGCAAGAAGTTAAAATGCGAAACATAGGATTTACTTTTTTCTGATTTCGTTCTTTCAATTTGGAGATAAAAGTACTTATTTATTTTTTGTAAAATTGTCAGGTCAATATGTTTACAATGAACTTTCGTTTTCCAAGAGTAGTATTTAATTGAAAAACTAACTGAAGGTGAATATAATTATCACGTATGTAGGTTTTTTCTTTAATTAAATATTTTATGTAGGTATAGATATTAACTATTTTCATATTCCTACTTTTAGATATATCCTTACGCCTTAGTTACCTACCTACTATGCTATGTACCTATATGGACCAAATTGGATTTGGGACATTAAAAAGACAGAGATAAGTTCCAATTAGGAAGTAAAGTTAACTTGGTAGAAATAAAAACAATTATATAAAATGTTGTTTGATTTAACTAAATTAAATTAACGTAATTTTGAGGTCAATTTCGAAAGGGCTGAAAGCACGCACAAACAACTAAGTATTTCGACTCCACGGAGTTAATTTTTCTTTGTTCTGTATTCGAACATAAGAAATATGAGGGGGAGAGGAAGTAATTTTAGTATAGCACTTTTCAAATTTTACCAATCGTAACATATGAGAAAACCGTATTCAAATGGGAGCAATAGTTTTCGCGTGATGTGACTACAAACATACAGACAGACAGAAATGTTAAAATTCACATGTGTGGCTACTGTTGATCTTATACAGATCTCCCATATCGAATTTTTACCAATATCTTTATCACTTTACAGGACAGTACGGTTATAGCAGTGTGCTAAAAACTTAGAAGGTTGACAGCCCGGGCACCGCAGTCGTTTTAAAAGATAGCGTAAAGAGCGCTACGGTGGGCACCGTGCTACGTTCATACTATCACTGTAAAGAACAAGATTTACTGTCTATCTACAAGTTATTCAAACATTGTTACTGTCAAATCTAAGAACTAAAATACATACATATTTACATCGTGTAGAACCACAAAAAAGTAGTTGATATAGTGACACCACGGCAATAGCCGTTTAGTTCGCCTAGAACATTCTTTGAAACATCAAGTCAGTGTCGCAAAAATTTGTGACAGAAAACGTAAGTATTTTACTCATTCTTATAAGATTCATATGTACATATGTTGTTATAAAATATAGTATCGATACTAATGCCATTACACAAATCTCGAACTTACTTTGGGGCTAGCTCAATTTGTGTGATTTGCTCAAGTTCACTTTTTGTCATAGATGAATAAAGACGAAGAGAATAATCAAAAAACTGTTGGAGGATGTGTCGACCCCTGAAGATACCGACGATGATAGTTTATTTGATACATCAGAAAATACTGAAACAGACCCTTTTGAGGCTAACTAACCGTCTTGTTGGCTTAAGTTTCTATTTATAATAACAGTCCGCTTGTATCCGTACAGCGGGTATGCCCGTAGCTACAGACGTATATTGATATTTTAGTAGTCATTTTAATAAGTACTGCTATAGACGTGGTGATTTTTTGTATGAAAAACCGGAGTGTCACCCTGTGTAATTTGAGTTCAGTATTCTGTCCTGTAAAGGGTTATGAAATATTCATTTCGTTTCAAATGTGGCTTTCTGCATAAGTATATAGTTATAACGGATAAATTTTGAATTAATTTAAAAACAAATCATTATAGATTTTTAACATTTATTGCACAGTTAAGCATCTTACATCTAAATACATTATAAATATTAAATTCATCTCAATATCCGTAAAACTATTTGGAATACTTACTTATTCTTCATATTTTCTCTTTTTCATTACTTTCATAAACAGGACCATATCTGAAAGAAAATATATAAGGATAAAATATATATGCAACCTCTCTCATACCCAAAAGGCAGCCTACTGCACTAAATAATTTTATATAATTAAAAAGCTGCCTTGTCGCTTAAATGGCCATTACACATTAAATATCTTACAGAAACCTGATTAAAGTATACATATATATGTACTTAAGCAGACTAAGGGATAATGAACTTGGGGTTCTTAAAGGTGATGGGTTAGCAGCCATACAGCTGAACGTGGCCCTTCCATCCTTTCGAGACTGTTGGCTCTGTCTACCCCGCAAGGGACGGACAAGGATATAGACGTTACTATATGTAACAGAATAAAATACACGGTAGATTTAAATATAGCCTTATATATACCCTAAATATCGCCTTTCTATTCTTTACTGTTCCTAAGGTTGACTGGAAGCAATTGCTTTAGCGATAAGTCTGCCTTTGTTCCTCATTGCCTGTGTTTAATTTTAGTGCTAGAGTTATAAATCTATTTTAATAAAATCATGAGAACTCACTTATAAATATAGCCATAACGACAGCAAGCATGAGCCACAGCCAGCACTTCCATGCGCTCCTGCTGTGCTCCTGAAGCCGGGTAGACTCTTTGGTCAATGATGTCAGATTCCGTTCAGTTAGGTCTGATGATTTCTTCAATGCCTGTGAATAATTTGGATTAATTGAAATTCTACTTTCTACTAATATTATTATCCTATCCTACTAAAACTATAAATCCTAAAGTTTGAGTTAGTTTGTTGCTCTTTTACATAAAATCAGATTGTGATGAAATTTGGTACAGGAATAGAATATGTAATAAGAAATAGGGTACTTTTTATAATGAAATTTCCGTGGCAGCTAATGAAATATAAACAGTAAGACTTCCTGAGTATTCTATAATGTTAATAAACTCATCTAGCACAACTTATAGCTTCTTTTGTAACTGTATATTTACTTTACTAATTTATTGAATATTTACTTAGACTCTGTCCAACTAAGGTTCAACTTAGAGACTGATACACATATAATTATCCCATCATCCCTCTAAGGGACAATCCAGCTTTTTCAGTAAACTTTTAAGGCAAAAAAAGTCGCAGGCAATAGCAAGTTTTTAATAAATTAACTTCTAATTATTAATATTAACTAGTTTTTACTTTTAAAAATATTTATGAAAGAAGAAAAAGAAAGATGCAATCTCTACCTAGTCTACTCTACATTTTTTAAATCACACGCACCTCAGTATCTGCCTTTATAATAGTGCTGGCAATTTGCGACTGTTCCTTCAAACTCTTTGTTAGCATGACCATGTTCTCAGCTACTTTCTCCTGCATATTCTGGTGGTATTTGAGCAAGGAGTCAATTTCCTCTTGGCCACCACCACTGCTAGTGAAATTAGGGGCTTTTATTATGTTACGTTTGCGGAGAGCCTCATCTGTGTCATCTGAAAAATATTTGATTCAGCTTATAATATGTTTACCACATTTAAAATAATTGAAACATACATCCATATAATCACGTCTTTATCCCTTGCAGGGGTAGATAGAGCCAACAGTCTCACAAAGACAGAAAGGCAACAATCACCAGTCAGCTTAAAGATGGAATCAAAATTCAAATATTAACAGGTCGTATGCCCATCGCATAAAAGAGTAATCACAAGTTTATCAGTCTTTACCTCAACACACCACAAACACATTACAAAATCCATGGGAAAGAGCTGGAGTATCCTATTTTAAAGCGCCAGGAACCACATGGCACTTTAGAATTTAGAAAAGGAATTTATTTTAAAAGTTTATTTACATTTTTTTTATCTTTATGAAAAGACAAGATAAATCATTGTATTTAGTATAGTTTAAGTTAGTTCTGATTCTCACCAAGTCCAAATAATTCCGTGCGCAGTTCCACACCATACTTGACCACGGTCTTCTGATGTATCTCTTGAGCTGCTGAATCTGTACATGTGGTGGCAGCACCATGTGACAACTGCTGCACTGCTTCTAGCTACAAATAGAGAAAAAAACATTATTATCCTTTTGTATTTAGATATAATATAAAATTTTTATAAAACAGATTACCATAGTAATATTTTTCCTGGAGATACAATACATATACAAATGTCTTCCCTAGGTCTGCCTATCACAAGATTTTATTTTGTAAACATTAAGTGTGGAGTGGGACAAAAAGGCTTGAATTTTAATACAAAATGAATACAAAGATATTTAAAAAGAAAATAGACATGGAATAAAAATAATTTAGTTGAAATTTCCATGGCATCGAGCTCAGTCAGGCAATTAGAAGATATAAGATTGTGATAAAATGTTTAATTTCTGTGTGGTAAATCTATGTATCATATTGTAGTATCTACATGATTAATATTAAAAATGAGATGTACCTACCTTTTCAATTGGACTCTCCAGTGATGCAGTTTGTACCAAACCATTTAAGAAAGTAGCCCTTTTTGTATAGGCAGCCAGAACATCTTTGGCTGGCTTGCTGAAAACAAATTCTTACAATGTTTAGTAAGTCTAGCATTGTAAGCTTTACAACAATAGTTTTTAATAGAAATACTAATAAAAGTTGATGCTGCTAGAGCAACTTTACCCCCCTTTGGTTTTTTTTTGTTTGAACTACTGAACATGGTTTCTCTCCGGACATCAGGGAGTAATATTGACATTAAATAGACTTTTGAAAAACAAAACTAATTTTGGGTAAATAAATATAGTTTTAAATAACTAGAATTACCTATAGTATTAAATAACTTAGGAACCTACTTAATAAAGTTTGAAGTATTCATTCTTATAAAATACTTACTCAGGACCAGTTTTCAACTCAGTTATCATTTCCATCAAGGACTCCACATACTTTTTCAGTCTCCAATTTCCCTCGACAGGCTCTTGTTTAGCAATCAATTCGCATTTATTTAACAACAAGCGAACATTCATCTCTGTGCGCGATCTTTTTGGGACAGTTGCTGTGCTGAGCATTTTTGGTTTTTCTACAGCCATTGTGTAGAATTTAATTAACAATTTAAATGTTTGTCAATTTAATCACCTGTTTTTACCACAAACAGGTCTTTATTTATTTTACAACACAAAATTGAAAAGAAAGAACAGTCCACCGTAAAGTCCGTAAACGCACGTCATTGAAAAAGTATCAAACTGCCAAGTCAATGTCAAACCCTGAATGACAAAATGACAATGGTTTGTTGTTGTTTTTTTTCAATATGAAGGCGCAGGTAATTGCCAGAAGAATAGATGCCTATGTTACTCCTGACCTGAAGATCTATTCTATCTCTGTGGTAGAATTTCAGTGATACCGTACCAAGTTTTTAAGTTACAAACAAAACTAAGTACAAATCTAACTTCTTATAAATTAGTAATGGATTGAATGCAACTGTTGCACTGGACCATTTTCTTCTCACATCTTTGCGTGTTCCAGTTCCAGCTTGGGTTCGATTCCCGGCTTCCAAATTCCTTCCTTGGTCGGCGCAGAGATTAAGCATGTATTTGTTATATTTCTTTGTGGACAGTAAAATCTTACAACGAACAATGTCGTTTTGAGATTAAAGGAGAGCATCTGAAAAATGTCCTGTCCCATACAGAATCTTGGCTGATGCATTCCTCGCCCTGCAACCAGGTGCATGCACAGATGCACTATTAAGTATGTAACTTAAAGCGCATCTGTGCATGCACCTGTACCACTTTCCACTAAAATATTTTTTCTTGTAATTAGTTTTTAGTTGCCATACATTCAATACCTATTTCTATTTCATTTAGTAATAAGGTGAATGAAATAAAAACAACGAAATGTAAGTGACAGTTTAAAATATTTAATGGGCAAATAAAAGAATACTTATGCATTTAGTACAAAATAAGAATTATGATTTGGGTGGTTGCTTCTTGGCGGCTTCTGCTTCTGCTTCACTTTTCTCATAGGCAGCAATGAGTTTCTCCACCTCAGGGCTTGTTAGTACGCGAATTATTGTTTTATTGTCTTTACGGGTCAGTGTTGCCATTTCCACTGTGAAAAAGATTTGATATTAGAGCATCTAACCAAATAAATAAATAGGTAAACAGAACCAACATTATGTACCAAAATATATATTAAATGCTGTAAGTGCATTTCCAATACAAAATGGGATGGGATGTGGGGAATCTTGTTAATATAATACCTTTTTCAGGGGTGAGTTTAGTCATGTCAAGAGTCTTGCTTAGAACTTTGATGGCCAAGGCTTGCGCTTCAGCCAGTGTTGTCTCATTCTCCTTGTATTCTTGTTTCAGACTTGATACAGCAGCCTGTAATTTTTTGTAAATTTTTTACATATTAAGAATACTTACTAAAATATGGACTTTAGATCATTTTTGCATAGAGGTGTTTTTTACTACAGCACTAAGATTCAGTAGTTCAGAAATTCATTAGAGTGGACAATTTGAATTACTTACAGCGCTGTTATTTCCAATGCAAGTTGCCTTCCATCCTCCGTAGTTACCGCTGGGGTCAGACTGGTACAATTGGTAGCCGTAGTGTTTGTCCCAACCCATGTAAAGAATTGATACACCAAATGGACGCTTTCCTAAAAGAATAGTACCAATCATGTATGTATTTCTATAATCACATATTATGGTTTGAAATGTAGTATTTATGTGGTAAGAAAGTCCTCATTAACATGTACAAAATAGGTATATGAAATACACATTGTTTAAAAAAAAAACAACACCATAATCTTTTTACAATTCAATATAAATCTACAAATGTGATGTATATGAGCTTCTAAGTCTGGCAATTTAGAAAGCATTTTCATGTGGCTAAATGAAGCCATAACAAAGAAAATTATACTTTTTAAATAATACATTAAATGTATTATTTTTAATATACTTTAAAAATAATACATTAACTGTCCTCCACAGCTACCAGGGACAGATAATTACTGATATTCTCATATACTATAAGGGTCTTATTGGTAGCTGAACACAATACCAACCTCCATACTGTGTATAAGCTTGTTTCACATCACACAGCCATGAGACAAGTTGTTCACAGGGAATTGATTCCCCATACTGCAGCAAGTACCTCTGAGCAATCAACCTCAACTCATTGGTAAGAACGTTAGCATCTGACGTGATTCCAGCAACAGAACAGACCATGTCATCATTTAGTTTGTAAATTTTTTCAGAGAAAAACACCTCATCTAATAGCTTATTCGTGTTTCTACGTTCAGCAGCAAGAAGGATGCCGTCAGTAGCCAGGATGCCAAGGGACGTACCAGCATGACTGATGGCTTCCATAGCATATTCAACTTGGTACAAACGACCTGAAAGAAAAAAGGAATGTAAAAATATGTTGCGAATATGATAATGTTGAAGTGTAATTGAAATAATGTCAAATACCTTCGGGAGAAAATATCGTTGTACGGGTATCATAACGCCGAGCCTAAAAACAGAAATACATTTGTGAATGAGTCTCAATGACCAAGCAAGAAGTATATAACCTCCAATCGGTTATAAAACAAATGGGTCTTCTAACGTTTTTGTTACACTTACCATGGTTGATATATAATTTGATGATAAGCACTGTTATTTCTAAATAAAACAATATTTTTGCAATTATTTCAGATTGTACAGTAACAACTCAAGCCGGATTCGGTACCTATTTGATATTTTGATGACAGATGACTGTCATGATCATGACAGTTACTTTCTTTGTTAATGTTCATTGTGGATAGGCAAAAGAATTTACAGCCCATACAGCCATCGTCTGTTTGATTGTTGCATGTCTTCGCCAGAAAGTAAGTCCTCGTCACAGTCAAAATTTTAATTTTGTATAATAGGGATAATTATGAAAAGGCTTCTTTCCATCGTCAAACATAAAAAGTCTTATTTAATCGTTTATATAAGTTTTAAAGACTTTATATAAATTTGACTTTATACAGGGTGACATGTAAAACAACTGCATCCTTTTAAACATAGACTATACCCAACCCATGCTTCTGAGCCGTTTGAGCCTATTTTTATTTAAATTAAACGTCATCATTTTCACATTTAAAAAACCCTCAAAAACTACGTCACACGCTTTATTAAAGATCAATACTACAAAAAGAAATTAAACTAAACATGTAAATAAATGTCTGAAAAATAAATTATTTTTCTAGTATCAAGATCAAGTAAAGTACAGAGTTGTCGAGATCGCTCAGCTGAATGAATTGTGTCGTTGACCTCTGAATCTTACGCGTCGCTTTTCCGCCGGCCGGGGTGATATGACTTACATATCGATGGCTCCTACGTATACTATCGTAATCCACAAAATAGCCATTTTCGTTTTATTAGTATTTCCGAAATATTTTATTATAAACTATCTAATTCACAAACAAAAAAAATTCTATCATTTAAAATTAAAAAGTTTTCACACGTATATAATAGTATGTTGCCGTTTCCTGCATAGTATACCGTCGTAATGTCTTATACGATCTGCTACGGGGAAGGCAGGAGCGGAGTTGGCAATCGTAACGATTACTTGCGGTTTGGTACGCTGCAAAGAAGCGCGATATTTTCGTACAGCGCGTCTGCAGATTTCACACATAATACAATAACTAAATTGATGTATGTGAAGAATGCGTAATAAGTATAGGATGGATTATTCAAAACAACACGCTAGAGGTCGAAAATTATGCGATATTGCATTAAAAACGACAACGGCAAGAAATGACACTGTTGTTTCTGAATCAATTTCTATCACCTAAGATTTGGCGTTGCTCAATAATAATGTAGAAGAAACTGGATGAGTACTGAGTAAGTGTATACTGAAAAGAAATTTGTAATATTCAAGTATTTGCTTATTTTTTGCCAATAGTTAAAACTTAAACTATAGTAAATATAACACACGATTGTTTACGTTATTCATTTGCATTGAACAAGTATCGTAAGTATTATTTACTATTATTTACATTGTCATCAAAACTTTTTTTTTATCGTATGCAATACATACGATTTTTTACGTGGTTAATATTGAAATATTTATTATAGCATTTACACTTACTACAATTTACATTGTTTAATTATATTTTTTTATTGATAGTAATGTTTAGTTAAGATTGTTTACGTCTTAGATGCAAAATAAATATGTATCTTATGTATCATTTTATTTAAAAAAATGGCCATTAATAAATCTTAGGGAATTAATCACTTGCTATTTCAAATTTTTTTATACTCATCTATATCAGAAGAAGCAGATTTATAAGAAATTGACACACTTTCTAAAATGAATATGATGCCGGTATTTTGATGCAATTGTTACAACTAATATTTTAAATCTACTATTGACATATGTAAATATCACAATAGTGAATTTATCAGTTATTATATTTTCAGGAAACATTTTAAGCAACTTATCTGAAACTATAATTGATCACTTGCAGCATTCCCCTGTTCATAGAGTACTTAACGATTTTTTCACCAAAGTCTTCAAACACACAGTACCCGTCTAGCCCTGAATGTACAACTAACCATGTAGAATAAATAGGCATGATTTTTGCCCGTACTTTATTGGTGATCAAACTATTCGACATCCTTAGCAAACACGCCGTTAACATATTTTAGTGATGTTACACCTACTCATGAAATAAAAAAGGTAACTAAACAGACAAGGGCCATTAGAAACAGTACATTTATTAGAAAACAGTATAAGAATGAATATATGCAAAAAGAAAAAGAAAAAAAATCTTGGTAAGGTGTACGTGACTCGTGAAGGTATACAAAATCCGAAAAAAGAAATAATATCATCGTGTAAATGTCGATTAAAATGTTTCAAAAATATATCAACTGACCAAAGAAAAGCCAGTTTTGCTTTGGCTTTCTGGAAATTTGGTAATCATCATAAACGATGGATTTATGTATATAATCTGGTAAACCAAAATCTTGAGCGAAGAGTTTATATTGATACCCAATCCCACCGAAAATATAATATATGGTATATAAGTATTGATTGGGGTAATCAATACTTATATACCAGGTAGGTACTTATATTCCCGAGTCAGATAGTACAGATGAAATTACATTATAGTTTGCAAAACAGTTCTTATCTACGCTGATGAACAGTGAACAATTTGTTTACACAGTAATACAGAAGACAGACTCTTCTAAAGGTACTGTTTCTACTGATAACCGAGGCAAGCATTAAAATTATCCATGTAAATATCTGCTGATGCCAGGAAAAGCGTATGTGACCATATCAAATGCTTCCAACCTGTAGAATCCCATTATACTCGAAAAGATAATTTTAAATTGTATTTAGATAGTGACATAAACTTATGCTCTTTGCGCGGTCATAAGTTGGTTGTCCGATTTCATATTTAAAGAAGTAATTGCAGGGGCAGTCGAATCTAGGTTTTGGTTAGCTAGCGCCACAGGGTAAACCGGAATAGAATAGATTATGCAGCTTACATGTTAACAACGTGTAATGATTGTGTTTTTTATTTGGATTTTTTTGGAAAAATATATATATAACAAGAAGGAGACAGTGTTTATGCATTGATTAAAGGAACTGCCAATAATACCTAAATATATCTATATTCCTTTGGAATGGTTTGCATAAGTGCGATGGGCTAAGCAAGATGGAAAACCTTATAATGTTGTTGAGATGGATCATACCAAGTTATTGAATTATAAATCAACTTTGAGCTTTAAAAATTGGTCTGAAAATATTAACAGTGAAGTAGTGCAATGGATAAACATAAAGGAAATAAATGTTTTTTCTTCTGAGCCTAATAAACTTCTCTATAAATATAATTTAGATGAATCCCAATACATGACCAAATACAAGACGACGACTCCAAGATAGTACCCATATTCCTCCAATTTATGATTATGTACTCCCCATATCTTTGGCTAAAAATGACCTAATAAGTCTTTGCAATAGTTCAATTATTCCAGCAGTTCATCATAACTTTAACTAAGGGATAGGCTTATATACTTGGGATTCCTATTTTAGGTGATGGGCTAGCAACCTGTCTCTATTTGAATCTCAATTCTATCATTAAGCCAAGCAGTACAAAAAAGAATAGGACTACTCCATCTCTTTCCCATGGATGTCGTAAAAGGCGACTAAGGGATAGGCTTACAAACTTGAGATTCTTTTTTTTTAGGCGATGGGCTAGTAACCTGTCACTATTTGAATCTCAATCCTATCATTAAGCTAAATAGCTAAACGTGGCCATTCAGTCTTTTCAAGACTGTTGGTTCTGTCTGCCCCGCAAGGGATATAGACGTGACCATATGTATGTATTTAAGCCAAGCGGTTGACCGTGGCCTCTTTTGATAACTGTTGGCTCTGTCTTCCCCGCAAGTGTATATTCCCGCATAGACGTGATTTTATATCGTATAATAACGTATTATCTCTATATTGTGCATATTGTTTGCATTAAAAACACACAAATCATAAAAAAATATTATTTTACTTTATCAAGATAATTAATTTTAGTTGTTATTTTTTTAATTCTGGAGAAAATGTTTATTTTATGTGCAATTATTATGTTCTAAACGTATGAAAATAAAATAATCTGTGATTCTTTGATTATGATGAAAAATTCCAAAAATATTAATTGGTGTAATAATTTATTTTGCACAAAATTAATACCTTACACTCAACTGCCTATTATCATAATGAAATTTATGTTTAAAATAAGTTTTAAATATAAAATCCCAACATACGTGCATAAACAAAAATCTTATATTCCCGTAAAAAGCAGTAAGTAACTCATACCCCATTTTTTGTTGACAAATATACAAAGTAAATACTCGTAAAGGAAAGTTACGATTTTTTGATCGACAAATTATACGAAGTAAATAATTGTATAGATAAGTTACGATTTTAAAAAAATTTTCGTTTCAACGTAAAGTATCCTAACAACAATATCTCAGAAACTATAACATATTTATAAATGAATGTTATTATATTCATATACACTATACTCCAAGTAATTGTAGAAAAAAAATCATGTGTCTAGCTTAAAATTTACAGGAACTACACACTCTAACACGTTCAATCGCTTCTCCTGTAAAGTTACATTTTAAGACATACGATAGTATACTTGGGAGCCATCGATATTTAGGATCGTGGATTTTGATACCTTTAATTTTTTAGTACTTTCTAAAATTTGAACCGATATTTTTTTTAGTAGACAGTTAAATTCATGCAGTTGAATTAAAAGTCACAATAAATATTTTGTTAGTAAAGCTGTAACATAAAAAAGAATTTCGTTGTCATGTTGTCTAAGTTGTTTAGCAACTGAAATATGCTTTAGAAATTAAAAAGAAATGTATTTAGGTAGGTAACTATATCCTTAATTAATTTTATATTAAAATTTATTGTAAAAGCGTTTCTGTAATACAAACACTATTTATTACAGTTACATGTACTATTTATATTTTATATTTCCTGTATTTCTCACAAGAGATTAAGGTTAGACCTTAGTTCTAAATAAGCTGTCTTATGTCTCAATATTTTCGTTTTGTTATTGGCGTAGAATAAGAATGGACTAAAATAAACAAATAAAAGGAAATTAATAAATCTGTTTAATACGAAAACATCCTTAGCATTATAACATTATCACTCATACACATACAGGTAGGTAATAAGGTCATAGCATTACTTAATATTATTATAGTAACTACAATAACAATACAAGTACTTATAAGCAAAAAACACTTACTTATCAATTATTATTTTTGTATAATAACAAAAAAAATTAAAAAAACTACTGATAACTCAGTATTAGTAGCTGCAATTAATACAGAATATACAGAATAAAATATATAGGACTTTGCCCATTAGGACTATGCAAAGACTATATTCGTGGACCTGAATACCAAAAATTTTACAGGAATTTCTATACGTAACAATATTTTTACGCATAAAAATCTTTATTGCGATCATACAGTAGGTACATACTCTTTTATACCAAAACAATATTAATATCTAACATAAATTAATAAGAAAAAATGTACAAAAATGTCAACGAATTCGGTAATGATGCCCTTTGAAAACATATCATGTCATGAACAACAATGATGTAGGTATATTATCAAATATGCTAATTCAAACTATAACGTATAGTGCTGATTTATTGCAATGGTACCTACATAAATTTTTAAACGAATAATATTTTATTCATTAAAAAGTTTCTCGATTGTAAATAATGATGAAATAAAATATGTGTTTCGAAATATTAACTACACCACATTATTTGTCAGTAGTTGGGATAACAATTATATAACTATAAATAACTGTTGTGAATTAAAAGTTAAAGTTATACAATTTTGAAACATTGTTACCGAATAATTTTTCCTTATTATACCTATGTAACTTATGTATTATATCTTAGGTATTAAAATTAAAAATATTTATGCAGTGCTGTCGCCATCAGTAGACCCTTCTAAGTTTATTAGTCAGAGAGCTTCTTTGGTGGTCTTGATTAAGTTAGTAACAGGCTGAATTACTACATAAAACATAATCATTACAACAAACACCATTAGAGCTGTAGATAGCTTCTCTCGATTATTCGTGAAATAAGGCTTATTGAACCCTATTGCCATGGTAATAAGGCCCATACAGATGGCAAATAAGCCCACAGCTACGTGAAGGATCTTCACTGGCCTGGCTTTCAGGAACAAGCGCACTTTTGATGAGAAAAGTGCTATGACTCCTGATATAAAGCTCAGTAGAGTGAAGGCTAACGCTATCACACCTGAAATTAGAAATAGAGTTATATTAATATTTGATAAGGCTTTCTTATGTGAAATCTTTTATTTTTCCGAGAAACCTGCACATTCCGGCAACTGGAATGGGTAGACGACCAAATATGTATTAGGCTACCAAGGCTAGGGAGATCAGTCGGGAATAGCTCCTTGTAAAAACCTGACTCTCCCAATTCAGAAGCCATTGTAAAGGAACCATAAACTCTTCACCAGAGTGATGAGGACGCAACCGGGAAAACGTATCAAATGTGGCAAAACATGTCAAAATGTTGAAGTAGCACATAATCTTTACCTGAGTGAGTTTCGTAATGTGGTGAATCTAAAAAATGCTGTTGCTATCTTATCCCTATCTTAAGAAACTTGCGATCTTTGAGTAGGTGTATGTTTTGATGTTTCATTTCTGGTAACATAAGTGCGTGAGATTACCTTGAACTACTTTGTAAATTTGTGATCGATCGGGATATAAGTATTGTATTAAAAATGTAATTAACCTAATTCACTGAGAAAATAAATTTTAGGTATTAATCAAACTAATAGGTACTAGCTACTCAGGTAGGTAAATAAACTGACTATAGAAATCTGCAGCTCATATAAAAAATCTTTTTTTAAGGGCTAACATATACTTACATAAAATAACGCCATTTTCCTTGAAGGGTAGGCAGAGACGGCAGAGACTACATCTTTCCACTTGCCACGATCTCTGCTTATCTACTTCTTTCGCTTCATCCACATTAAATAGCACGCCTTTATGCAAGCTTGTTGATTTATCGGATTCGTGGGTTCGGATTTATCGGCTATAGCGTTAAACTTACCACAAATGCCATGAGCACCAGTTATGGTCATCTCAGATCCTGATAAGCCCAAGAAGGAACCTGTCAGCACGAATAAGGCTCCGATGAGCTGCAGGCACCCGTGGACAATGCGTTTGGAATCCCTGGACAACTGGAATGACCAGGAGTTGTGCGGATGCAGGGTCAGCACGGCTTCTACCAAAAATAATTGGTACTGAAAATTAAAAAAGTAAATGAACATTTTGAATCGTACTGCAGTTAGGTTATGCCTGCAGCTCTGCTCGCGTAAAACTATAAATCCGTAACCGTTACTGTAAAATTATTTCCCGTATTTCGATATATGTAGGTATGTTACTTTGGTGCTTGCCTACACTTTTCAAAGAACATAAGACAACATACGGTCCATGGTGTCCGAGCTCTAAAAAGTTCTTAAAACAAATACCTAGTTCTCTCACTCCGAGTTTTGCCAACATCACTGGTGAGAAGGGAGCCATCTCCTCTCGCGCAAAGGATAGCGGTTTCCATTCTTTGCTTGGTACTTCTTGGCACCATGCCACAAGTACACTACATTTTTTTAGATTTAATTTTAATCGTTATTTTATTTTATAAATAATATATTTTATAAATTATTGGCATAAGTTCTCAAACGACTGTGTAAGCAATTTTTATATCAGATACAAAACCTATTGAAAGATTAGAAAAATCGTTCATCTTTTTTTCGGTTCCATGTACCCTTATAAAGTTCGGTAGGGCACACGAAAAAGTTATACACACATACACACACAAATATTTTATAAGAATATCCATAGCAATGCGGTTACCCACTATGACGGGAGAGAGGACGTACCCCAGTTCCAGCGAAAATTATATGCAGTTCCAAACTGCTGATTTCGCCGTTCGCCGCCGACGTCAAAGCAAATTGCCACAAGCAGTACACCACTATTGCTACTTGCATATGGTGCAGTAAGTTCACGAGCTGGCAGATGGCAGTCCACGCGGAGTCCCAAGATGAAGTATAAAGTTCCCCACTTTCCTCATCATACGCCGCTGGCGCCCTTGTGACTTCGGCCTTATAAGGCACATGTTCCCTAACTTCAAACACTTCTATCTTCTCCACCGACTGGTGGCTCGTACTTGGGCGGTCCATTTTTGACCTATTCACGGTATACGCCCCACGTACCACGTCTACTAGTATGTGACACGCGGTCACATGGAACTTTAACAAGTTAAACTAAAATTTTGAAGATCCGAGTTAGATAAAACGAGAGTATTCGATTGCTCTGTTATCAATTGACAGTTTACAGATATCATCTTGCGTAATTCCCGATATGATCACTTTTGAATAATCTCATCTGTTTGCTAAGGAATTTCGAAATTGGCGTTTCTTAATGAATGCTGATAATTTAATCAAACATTTATTTAAATAATGGAAGAACATTAAATGGTTAACGAAATGGACAATTGAACATACCATTTCGTTTATTAAGTTTTCCATTGTTCGTATTAATGTTACGATAGAGCTACAATTTCGATTTGTTGTAATAGATACTTTTAAACATACCTAATAATCAAATGTTACCCGTGACTATACTGGTGAAAATTTCATAAAAGTACCTAGGTCCTTCGATTTAGCCATGACGGGTTACGGAATATCACTGCATATTATCTGCATTTATAAAGTATTTTCTCCATTCTCTCTGTCTGTACCTAGGTGTGTGTAAACGCTTATCTCAGCAAGTTGTGGACGGATTTGGTTCCTGTTTGAAATGTTGGAAAGAGGGTTTTCTGAGGAAGGTTTATATTTATAAATGATATTCAAGACAACGTCGGGGCGGGCATTCATAGCGTAATTTAGATAACTTAAAAAATTAGATAAGCGGTGTTTTCTTCACAAAAACATAAAGAATTAGCTTTAGTACCTCGTGGAGGTAATAACGGACAAACTTAAATTTATTTCAATCTTATTTACGGTAGGTATTAATGCACTTATTTACAGGACACCTGCAAGTTTTACCTTTAGGAATAATAGCTTTAATATAGTATGTATGGAGTTGACATGGGAAATATAGGGTATCATCATATATAACAAACCTTTTTTTTTTTACGTGTGGAAAGACCTTCGTCTACCCGGCCGGCTACGGGAAGCCGGACGGGTTATGTGGGGCTTGAACCCACTAAAACCACACGGTGCCATCGCCTACCGTTTCGTTGCCAGGAGTGTGAGCTGCCCTCGCTCATATTCCTGACGCGGCGGCCGCTTCCACGGCGGCCTCGGCTCGGCCGCTCTCCACGGAGCGGCCAGCGGGGTGACCCGTCGCCTCGCCTCGCCTTCAATTCTACCCGCTAGGGGAGAGCGCGCCTGACACAAGCGCCTTCAACCCAGGACCGTTTCGCATATATAACTAACCTACATCAACCAAAATTAATTAGTTCGTTAATTATACTGATAATTACACGTACGTGTATAAAAAAAACAATCCGTTTATATAATGTTTATTTTTTGTTTCGGTAAGAACATCTAATATGTAATGAAATGGTTTTTTCAATTATGTTTAATAAATTCAATTATAAAAAAAAAATAAGCATAGATAGTACTTAATGCCATCTAGTATAAACTTTAGGTGATGGACGAATATTCTGCTTTTTGAAGTACAGCTACTCCTTAATAGATGGCAGTAAACCCTTAAACGCACGTTTAAAAAAAATCATAGATGTCGTTAGTAGTACCTATTATTCTTTTATAAACTTTAATTACCCTTTAGTCCAGTAAATGGACTAAAATCTAGCAGACCCCAGGATGTTAAGCCATTGTTGCGGCTGGGAAATTGCAATTTTTGTCGATAAGAGAGAAGGATAACATATTTCTTTATTTTGAAAATTAATCAAATCGGGGTAGGTTTATTACGTAACATACCCATCTGAGGAATTTTTAATTTGAAGAAATAAAAATACTTTATTTTTGTCACTGATATAATCAAATGAATGATGAATTTTAAATTTGTTGACGAACCGTCTTAGTCACAAGATAGACCTAGGATATATGTGTACTATAAGACATTCCAGTCTTGTGACTATTGGCTCTGTCTACCCTGTATGGGACAACTAAAAAGTCCGGAAAGACATATGTATGTGTTAAATAAAAACAATTCAACATTAAAATCACGATAATGTCGGAATAATTATTAACAAGCGTTCTAATTTGGATGCTTCGTTATCACGTGCCGCGGTGACAAATGGGTTACGCCCGGAGCCCCAGGACCGGAGCACCCAGGTACACTCAACAAGAAAAGTATGTAACAGAACTTGATCTTTATCAAGAAAAAAATTACTAGGGATTTCACAAGTAAGAAGTAGTATATTTTAGTTCTTATAAATGCACTTTCGTACATACTTACCCTACGCCTTTATCTCACACCGGGTAGACAGAACTAACAGTCTCTTAAAAACTCTGGAATCACGATCAAGTTTAGTAAAAAATTGAGATCAGATACTGAAAGGTTGTTTCCCCATCGCTCAAAAGTAGTGAACAAAAAATATTGGAAATATATAAAGCATTTTATGAAAAATATATTATTTTGTAAAATAAAATATTGTGTTTTATTTTGTGTGTCAGGCTCCGTAGCAAGCGCGACGTTCGTTTTTTTTTATTATAACGTGAAACGGTTGCGCCTTGTGTTGTATACAAAACTTTGTGTTTGACTGTACAGGCTTATTAAGAGAGGCGGTCAACTCCTTCCTAAAAGCGGCCTCGTTTTGTTATATCTTCTTTTTCTGTTTTATAGTCTGGTTGCAAGGCTCAATAAGATTTTAGATATTTATAGGTAATGTATGAAATTTACTAATTGCTTAGGTTTTTTGATAGGGATAATATTCTGATATTACACAAGAAAATGTATAAAACTAGGTACTTTGTACTTTTGACTTTCTATTGATATTAAAAAGTTGCTTTCTGTGAGTGACACATGACGGTAAAGTAATAAAACACTTTGCACTTTTTACAAAAAGATCTTAGGCGTTCCCTAAGGATGTGGAATTACAACAATGATTATAAATCAATCATCGCGTCGAAGTCTATCGATTATGGACGATTATTGAATGTGATTTATCGTGCTAAGGAATTATAGGAACTATGGACGGACGTTAAATAATTTGTGAACGTAAGTGCAACTTAAAGATCAAGAAACTCAGATTTTACCTTTACTCGTATTAACGTATGGAAAAAGCCGTATAGTATATGTTGTAGCTCGGCCAAGGCTCAATACATTTTTAAATTAATAAGTCAAATAACGTGGTGTACGCCAACAGTACTTGTATTTTTTCCATTTTACTTCCGACGTTAATTTTAGTTTCATCCCAAGGAGCACCTTTGATCAGGATCTTATAGGTATAGATTTTCTATTTAAGCTGACCTCTGAACGTAAAGATTCCCCAAAATAATATATATAAAAGTGGAATATTTACCTCAATTTTCACTTAAAAAGTTAGATTTTTTTTTTGTTAAGTGTTTATGTATATGATTCTTTCGAATAATAAAAAAAAAATTTAGAGAAGATGTAACTTATTTTTTGATGAAGCTTTCCTAAAAAGACACAATTTCTTCAAAAACCAGTTTTTTTTTTCTGAACAGATAATTTTTTTAAAGCTATACTTTTTAAAATAATAAGTAGATAAAAACAAACGTTTGAAAATAGACATTGGTGTATATTGTCACGATTTGGTAACAATTTGTAAATCGGATATCTTGACCGCTTCATCACAAACACTCGTAGGTATGCTTTACTGGAACAGGTAAAAATAAACCGAAGAGATGTATTAATTCCTTGACAATTTATTGCGAACACAGCGGCCGCACCGTGCTTCAAATCATAATGCAGCATTAATACTGCGTTGCGACCAGTAGTTAATATCTTAATAAGAAAGCAATACAGATTACAGAGCGAAGCTGATTGCTAGTGGTGCTCAAACTTGCCGAATTACTTACTAATCCATACTACAATTTACCTTACTAATAACTTTACTAAAAGCTTTAAACATTTATTCGAAAATAACGTAGACAACGTAGACTCGAAAATTGTATTAACCTTATTTTGTATCTGTCAAATTTAATCAAACTGGCCTTTTTCATTTACAAACGGTTCGCATGTCATCGCATGACAAACATACATAAAAAATATTTTGTAGACCTACCGCGTTTCCTTCCCTCTATTAAAGAGGTAAGATAAGTATTTATACTCAATTTATATAAAGTAAATGGCGCTTTTTTTAAATATAAATGCGTTAGATAAATTGTGATGTAACATGAACCCACCAAATTTTTGTAAATACGAATAATGTCTTTATTGTGAAAGACAAGTTAAAGAAAAAAAAAATTTTTGTTTATTATAATCGTACAGGATTTAAAACAACTGTTTCAGAACCATTGTCCCACGGGGTGGGCCACATCCAGCTGTGTGGTCTCGTCAGTCGGGCTGAGGATACCATATATCGATAAACCCGACTCGACGTACTTTGTTCCTACTCGATTACTATTCTATATCGATTAACTGGATTACTGGCCGGTACACTGTAATTGCGTGTAAGGATTATTTGTGATGATTTTGCATGTTTTCGATTTAGTAAAATATAGAACTTTACTTTTTTTTTAATAAGGCACATACCTATTTTAATAAAATTAAGTAGGAACTAGCCATTGCTAGTTCCTACTAATTTTCAGATACAAGATTGGATTAGATAAGAATTAGAGAAAATGGAATTGATTAAAAAGTTGTAGATGGTACTTATAAACTCATTAAATATATATCTTACTCATTATATAAATATAACTTTAAAACTCATTACATATATATCATATCATCACACAAAGTTTATATTTAATAAGAAATAATGTAAATGTGTCCTAATTAGTAATTAAAAAGTTAATCATAATATATGATACCAAACAGAGAGAAAGTAATCGTTAGGTATTGTGAAAAAAAATGTGTTTAAGTATGTAAAAAATGTGTTTAAAATTTGTTTTTGGATAAAGAAGCTTTTTCTTCGCAAATATTATTGTTTACATTCCTTAGTTGGCAGTAAGTGGCTAATTTATAACAGACTGGCCTAGGTCTTGTAAGTAAGTAATTGTTTTTCGTGACCGATATATTAGCGGGAAATAATTGCACATTGCGTGAGATGGACTTGTTATTAGAATTACTTCTTCCCCTTTGTATTTACACAGTATCTGTGTGTGTAAATACATAGGGGCTTTGTCATTATTTACAAGTTTTGTCAGATTTTTGTTTGGACGTTAAGAAAAATTAAAGTGCCTTCCTTCTCTTTATAGTACTATGTATGATCATAATGTATACTCTATATAGTCGTAAAAGACGACTAAGGAATAGGCTTATAAACTTGAGATTCGTCTGTAAGGCGATGGGTTAGCAACCTGTCACTATTTAAATCTCAATTTTATCATTTAGCCTAACAGCTGAACGTGGCGTGTCAATCTTTCAAGACTGCTGGCTCTGTCTACCCCGCAAGGGATAAAGATGTGATTATATGAATGAATTACTATGTATAAACTCTGTCTACCCTGTGAGGCATAGAGATGCTATGTGTGTTGTATATTGTTTTGTTTTAGTTTACACCTTAAGTTTTGAAAGCAGTAAAAACAATATTATTTTCTTATGTGTGTAATTGAAAGATTAAATTGAATCCTACGGTATCGGTCATTTCCAACAAAATTACGGGATTTTCTTTCAAGCTGTCATCTTCGATTTCCATGGCGAATCAGTTGTATCATCAACAACATAATCACTTACTTTTGCCCGTTACTTCTCACGTACACGGCGTGAACTCTACAATAATAATAAAATTATTAACCTAACTAAAGTTTAGAAATAAAAAATATGTAAATAAATAACTCTTTAATTCATATTAGTAAGTAATAATTAATTTTAAAATTACAATTGACGGTCAACTTACATTTTTGTAAAATAGACGACTAGTTCCCGTTTTTGTAGCTACGAAATGTTTTAGTATTACCCTTCAGAAATTATCTTCATTCATGCTGGTAGTGAGGAAAACACATAGCATGAGCCTTTTCTTCTCAGTGCAAATTGTAAAATAACATTTAAAAGGACGTTGAATTTTGTGACTAAGGACTCTGTCCACACCGCAAGGGATAATGACGTGACATGTGTGTGATTATGAACTAGCTTTATTAAGATACCTGATACCTGGCATCTTCAAACACCCAGCTTATCTGTGACGAGAATTGGGAACACTGCACTCTACAAGTGTAACACTATCATAATCGACTACTTTTACTAACATTTTTACGCTCCAAAGCCCTTTAGTTGAAAGCTATCGTCAAGTCGGCGAGCATGCGCTTGCGCATTGCATTTTCCCAAAGAAAATGTAAAATGATGTTTTTTTAATTTTTTTTTGTTTGTTGTAATAAAGAGATAAACTTAAATTGAATTTTGAGCGTTTTGTGAAGAAAACAGTGAAACATATTGTGGTGAGTTTTGTTTCTATAACGCAGCTTTTAATATCTCATCCGCGACTTCATTCACAGAAAATGCTAGTTTCTCAGGGGATTTCGAGAATTTCTTTTTTGTAGGCATGTTTTGTAATTTAACTTACTCGTAAGTCTTATTAGCATAATTAAGCGTTTTGCGAGCTATTATTTGGGTTCTACATTCATCGAACAGTCATCAGTCAATCAGTGAGGTAAGTATAATAATAGTAACTACACTTTATAGTAGTAAAATAAAAAATATATGCAGAAAACACGTTTTTGTATTTTTTTAAATATTTTTACATGTTAACTACACAATAAATTTATTGAAAATATATGTACCTTATCCAGCTGAGCCAGCAACATTTTGTATATAACTTAGACGAGGGAAAAATAATCGTGTTTTTTCAAAGGTTGTGTTAACCTTAATTTGATTAGATAAAGATTTGATAGAGGTTGATTCTGTCCTGTCCTGTATCTCTGTCGTTTAAGTTTTGTCATAACTACAACTTTTTAAAATCATTGCCATATATGTTACTGTAGATGTGAATAGATCTTAGCCGGCATAACTGAATGTTTGTTTGTATATATACAGAACGCCACGTGTACCGTATCTTGATAACAGTAGCGCACGAAATTCACATTATGAATGTATAATCTGCGCTGTTTCAATCTGACAATTTGATTTGATAGGTTCAGAACGAAGGAGGTTCTGTCGCGTATGCTTAACTTATATTCGAAGAACCGACTAAGGGAAAGGCTCAATAACTTAAGATTCTATTTTTAGGCGATGGGCTTGTCACTATTTGCTGCATATCGCTGAACGTGGCTATTCAGTTTTTGCGAGACTGTTGGCTCTGTGTCCCTCGGAAGATAAAAAGAAGGTTTGGCTCTTTGTTTAGGAACATTTAATTATTCTTCTGAGATTACATCCTAGGTATTATATCTTAGTATTTCAAACATACCTAACATCAATGATGGATGTTGAGATCACTAACATGTTTCTTTTGCTGCATCCAGATTAATTAACGTCTTTAACCAGCCAATCTTAGGTTAGGTATCAATCAAGGTTTAGGATACTTTTGAACTGATCTTTTTCCAGGTTATCAATTCTCGATTTGGTTTAGGGACGTTTGTTTGGCCTACCACTTTTAACGTTATCACTACTTCATTCACCTTGGTATATTTGCTAAGTTAACCTGCTTTCATAAATTTTCAATGAATTCATGTAAGCAAAACCATGTAAGCATTCCCTTTTCTAGTCATGCAAACTCCTCCTTCTATTTTTAGGGAGTTTTGTAGAAAAAGCTATCCTAGGAACTTCCAAAAGTCAGTATTTATAGTAAATTCCGACGTCTGTCTGACGAATGTCTATGTGTATGAATACTATCAACGCACTAACAATTTACTAGATTTGCAATTTTGTATGTAGGTTTGTTTTGTAGGTGTACTAAAGATTCTCGAAATTCCCATTGGAACTCAAATTAGTTTAATTATTTACGTAGGCGGAGCCACGAGCGAAAAGTGAATATTTGAGTTCCCCATTTGCCCAATTTTATGTATCTACTTTGTACTGAAAATATTCTAACAAGAATCTAAACGCAATAAAGTCTTCACTAACAATTCGAAGCACGTGAGTTAACATTGAATACATAAGATACAATCGCGACTCCCGGCTTCGTCTGTGCCACTATTTGCATAGCTTGAGCCTAGATTGCCCATACTGGTGAACTATCCGGACGGATTAATTTTTGTGATAAATAACACCGTATTGCCTGAAGGGTGGATTGTAAGATATAGTGTTTATTCAATAAGAATTTTTTTCTTATCTTTTATTTTAATATAAAGCTCAGTGGAATAGTTTGGTAGCAAGTTTAGCAAGTATAAGGAGTAAAATAAGTTGAATAAAGTTAATTTAAATTAATAGAAACTGGGAGTGAGGTAGCGAAATAAATTATGACTAGGTGTGGTGGAAGGGTTAAATAGATAAACCTATTTCTTGGGTATCAAAGTGGCGACTAAAGGACCAAAGCACTATTGAATCAAAAATTCCAATTGCGAGTTGGTATCAGCAGACAAGCGAGATCAAAAAAGGCTAGCGACATCTTTCACTACATGTTTATTTATAGTACCTAAAGCATGCTGTTTTTAGCGAATGAAATATTTTTTATGTAAATCCGAACCATATACTCGATATCCGAAATATTTATCTATAATGTAAAATAATCATCAAGGGAAAGGCTAAAATACTTGGGATTCTTGTAGGGGATGGGCTAGCAACCTGTCACTATTTAAATCTCAATTACATTATTAGGCCATACAGTTTTGCAAGACACTGTCCTCCACGTAAGGGATAAAGACGTGATAATATATTTGTTTGGTGTAAAAAGAAACAAGATAATAAAATTAAAACAACTTAAACTGACAGGTAACTGACAAATGCTATCTAATACGCCTCCGACGGGAAACCTAAGAAGAAGTGCCTAGCTCAGTACGGATGGCTAGGTATTAAAATTATAAGCATAGGCCGTCCATCCGGCTTGGAAGCGTAAGATGACATCCTGCTAATCGAGGCGAAAGGATTTAGTATTAATTAATTGTTTCTCATGTTCGTAACATCATATTATTAGATTTATTTATATCTACGTAATTGTTACATTTGTTCAAATGCATATGTTCAGATATATAACACAATTATTGAGCTGGCCTCAGAGTAAATTCGAGACTCGTGTGATGGAATACGTACTTCCTCAACTATACTAAATTTTACATTGAAAACACATATAGATGTTTATCTAAGATAGTAGTCTTAGATTTTTATCTAAGACCCAGTCCAATCAAAAATATTTATTCCAGCATGACCTGATCGAACTCGGGACTTTTGGTACAGAGGCGAGAATCTAACCATTATGCCAAACAGGCCGTACAAAAACTAGCGTAGGCCGCTGTGTCGCATTTTAATTAACATTGTCATCTTGTTTTAATAAGGAATATGCAAAGTTTCAACTCGTTCGGGTGTTTGTTAGTGTTACCTTGTGGGTTTAGTTAAAACAAATTGACCAACTAACATGACAATGTGAAGATACAAAAATACTCGCATACAAATATTTTCACTTTTTTGTACCGCTCTATGGAGGCAGTGTACTTGGTAGATGATACATACTTACATAAATTCAGCCCTCTTTCCAGGAGGCTCTACCTAGCCCTATTGGAGAGAGGGCTGGAAAACTGGGCTCCTGGAAAATATGAGAGAGGTATGGCATGTTCATATTAATTATCAAATACGATAATTATAAAATAAAAGAAGCATAAAGAATATATTTGGAAGCAGTAAAGCTTTTTATCGAGTAAAGGATGGTACGGCCGTGCCTCGTTTTTTGCTCGACTTGGCGGGGGCACTGCCGTGCTCCCAGATTAGTCCGAGCATTGTCCTATGGCTTCTTGAGACTACGGGTATGCCACTATATTATTGGCATCAGAAGAATAACCATCGACATTACTAAATAATTATTTTTTGTCCGGGTGCTTTCTCCAAGATGAAAAGTATGTTTCTCATGAAAGTCCTGTTTATTTGTGGGCCAAAATTGATTAAAATCAGATCGGTGCAGCGACAGTGCGCCTATCTGTTACATAGTAGGCTCCGGGTTCGAAATCCGACCAGGGCATGAGGAGAAACGAGATTTTTCTATTGGCCTGGGTCTTGGATGTTTATCTACATAGGATTATTATAAAATTTAATTTCGTTGAGTTCGTATCCTACTTTGAGTCTAATTGAATCTATGTATTAAGTTCCATATATATTTATATTTAGATCAATTGATTCTGAACAATGGAGGCAAAATAAATACTATTAAACCGAATCTGTCAAATAGTTCTAATAGAAATAAATTTAACTAGTAATTATTATATTTGATTAATTTTATTGTCATTGGTAATCATAAATGTTTTACTGATTTACTAGCTTATGAATTTATAACGACATATTATGAGCCATTAACAACTCTATGCTGTTTGTCGTATAAAATCAAGTCTGTCGAAAATAGTGACGTGCCGTTCCCTAATTTCCATTCCTAGGAAATTTTCCCGGAATATCAAGAAATGTAATATTTTCTTCAACTTCTATAGTTCGACCCGTGAAAACGCATATACACTTTCTTTACGTAGGTATTTACAGTAGTAATATGGATGAATTAAGTAATTACTACAATAATTATATGTCATATTTAAGTAAAAACAACTAACCTTTATTATCTATTAAATATTTATTTATTATACCCTAAAATACTTTGATAAGATAAATCGAAGCATTTGCGTGTTTTGTTACAATTTTTTTTGTAAGTACCTAACACATTCCCAGAATAGACACTTTTAGGGAAAGTGGACATATTCCCGATTACAGTACATCACTAATCGAGAAACTCCATATCCATCGATTAATGTAGAACACGGCGTAAAATCGAATTTATATACTCAGAGATATGATAAAGCCAGACACAGCCCATCGGGAGTAAAACCAAGTATAACCCAAGCTATTTAGAAAGGAATGCTATTCCGAACATACCTCTTAGGAAAAGCTGATAATTTAATTATGGACGATAGGACAGGATTATATTAAAAAGATATAAAATTTTAATAGATGTAGTTAAAATAATTTGGAGAGAATTGGAAAGTGTGTGGGATAAAAAAATATTGGTTTAACCTTACTTGCCGAATTTTGTTTGTATGAATGATTTTTTAGTCTTTGATGGTGTAGTTTTAATAAGGACAATATCACCAGTTTATACTTGCCTAGATATGTGACTGATGGCTTTATTTATCCCGTACTCTAATGGGTATTAGAGTCAAGATACGAGTGTTTGATATGATTTAAAATTATTGATGCTTTTAAAGGTACTTCAATATTGGCCTTTTAAAATTAAAAATAAAATTGAACCCTTTAATTTTTTAATAAAACAAGAAAAAAATCTATCACTACCAGAAAGCCGTCATAACGCAGAAGAGTCATAGTTTTTCGATTCTCAAGGGAGTGAAGCCCCAGGAAATAGCTAAGTAGTTATAAAATTTTTATCTGTAAAATAACACTTGCTGCCGAGTTACGCAGATAGTATCTGGTGTCGGAGCACCTTCACACGTGATGCGCACACGCAGACCGACAAAGCACGAGTAATTCGATCGTGATTAGACTTTCTCGTGTGGAATATTTTATACTGTCATATATTTCATATTAAAGAGAGACTGTGCCAGGTGTTGCTAAATAAAAGTTTATGATTAAAATGACATAAAGTTCGTATGAAAACGTTAAAAGATTCAAGATCATATTTTAAAGGCATGGCTTCTCTCCACAGAAATAAGGATGTGATCGGGATTAACGCCAAGAGAAAGGATTACAGTGACAAAAGTAAATCTACAAATTATACATCTTACACCTATATAAACAAAAGCGAAAAACTGATGATTGACTAACTGACTGAACATAACGCGAGTTGTTCAGACTTTTGTTCTCCTTATTTAACTATTTATATTCTTAAAATAACCTAAAGGTTTCTGATAAGCATACGAGTATGCTGTGGATGGTATCCGTGTAAAAGAGAGAATAAATATTATTGACCACTGACGAACATTTTGAAACATGAAAATGAATGTATTTCGTACTTAGTACAGTATGATGTACTGTACTAAGTACTAAATACATTCATTTTTCATTCATCTCTCATAAATCCTAAAAAATGTCACCCACTATGTCTATGCAAGAAAGCTTAATGCATAGCGTTGACTGTACTCGTCTGGACTGTAACCAAAGGCGCCAAAAAAAAATGAAAATCCCATTAAATTTTAATTTGGATTTATTTAGTAAAACTTTCAAATTGATTTTAAATGTTTATTTAACCGATTTTAATCTTTGTAGATATTATGTCAACCAAAAATATGTCTTTCGCCATAGGTGCACCACAACTTGCTTAAGATTCCTGGAGATTCCAGGTACACCTTCCTCATGGATGCAACGCTTCTGCACTCTAGGAGGAGATGGCTTGCGGTTTCGTCAGCCTCTATAGAAGCTGTGCATATGGGGCTATCTGCTATACCTAGTGTAAAAGGACCAGTTATTAAGTCAACCAATTGTCGCAAACACTTTCTTGGGAGCGCTAACCGGCGTTGGGAATAGCGGCTCTCTCAATTGAGTAGGCCTCCCTTGCCTGCCAACAGGTTTGAAGGCCTTGTCATGGTCGTCCTTCGATACTTACATATCTAACCTGTGAGATGTTAGATTTGTATGTCCGTATGTAGACTTTTACTTCGCGATGCAACAATAAAATGTAAAAAAAAAACTATTTCCTCTCGATAAAAAGAGTCACGTGTAGTTACAGTTCATTTGTACAACTATTATAGGGTAACGACATTTTTATTGTAGTCACTGCTCAATTTCCATACTAAATAGGGTTTTGTTAACATAAAAACACATTGTCAGTTTAGTCACGAGGTGACCCGATTTGATGTATAGGTACTCGTAGCTTTTAAAAACACACTTCAAAATACGTGTAATAATATTTATAAACATACATGTTATACATTATTTGATGTTCTTGATTAGGTACTGCCCAAGTAACACGAAAGTGCTGTATGACAGCTACAATACAGTTAGTTCACTGTGAGTGGCTTAGCTGCTTGAGCTTGCTGTACAACGGCGTAGACAGCGCATCCTCTGCTGATATAACTCTAATTTGGGCACAAATAATTCAGCACATAGCTGTGTTAGATATCCAATTATAATATAATTGGATTATATCGACATTATATAAGCATTTTTTTGTGTAACAGCTCCACAACAGCTGTACTTTGGGTCACGTGTTACTTTTTAGACAGCTCTTAATATAAAAGTGAACATTTTTTACACTTTTATAGAATTTATTGTCTTATTATAAATGTTTTTAAGGGTAACATGCAATTATCGTTAATGTTATGCTTTTTATCGTACAAGTGATATGTGTGGTTTGTTCCGAGATTTTAGTATATCAATTAATTTAAGTAAAATCTTTAATTTCTTTGCTATTATGTTCAATATCTTATTGAGAAAGTAGATTTACGTAAATACTATATGAATTTAGGCCAAAATTTTCACGCGCTCTCTTAATTCAATGAAATACTTAAAAAACTGTATCATAAATAGGTAATATTTTTTCATAATAAACCTTTAAGAAAAACTGTTTATGTGTAATTCAATTTAAATATATTTAAATTGTAGTCGATATCTTCTAGAATTAAATAAAATAAAGAAAATAAATTTAACATTTTTCAATATCACATTGTGATAATGGCGGACAGGCAGACAGAATAGTGATCACTTTTAGTTTTATTTTATTGCTAGATGCTGTATAAGTGTTATTTGTGGCCTATATTATAGCTTTGTGTGAAATATTGAAGCACATGTGATTTATTTTATTTATTTATTTATTTATTTATTTATTTACGCCAAAAATACAACGGTAGTAGTACACCTCTTACAGTATTTGGCAAGGAATTCTTATGATGAAATAATCAGCCATGAAACGTTAAAACTAGTAATAGTGGTTACAACTAAAACTAAACTGGTGACAGTGAGAGGATTTGAAGCAGATCGCTGCTGTGCGACTTCAAATCGGTTCACATTGAGTGCTGCCATGGGCAAAATAAATGCTATTAAAGGAGTATATACAAACAGCTGCCTAAAAGAGTAGAAGTGCATTTGTATCCAACATAAAGTTCTTTTAATTAGTTAACTATTTTCACACAGAAACTGTCAACATTATAGCATGAAATTTGTTCTCCCTTAAAATGCAACAGTTTTGAAGGACACGTGTGACCTTTTGTTCAGGTAATTGTATTGTACTCGTTCACAAATATTTGCTCTAGCAGCTGATAGAGTATATTGGTACTAAACGCTGTACAATAGTGACGTCAGTGGTGTGAGTGTGGTCCTCAACGGAATTATAGTACAGCAAACAGCTTTATGCTCATCCTCATTTTTTTAATTCAGCTGTTGCAGCCTCGGTGAAGTTCAATAAGTTTATACAAATGCTTGCGATGACGATGTGACCTTGTGTGACAATATATAAAGCAGTTTTGTGCTACTTGGGTGAAACTGTACTTTTTATAGATGTAGATTCTTTAAAATTTAAACATACATACAACAAACAAACATGCCTACTCGTATATTCAGAGTGGTAACTAAAAACACTACATCTTTCCACTTTCTATGATCCTAACATACATATTTGCTTCAATTAATTTTTAAAATGTCTTCATGTACCTAAGTTCGTCAATTTAAAAGACTTATATTCAACAATTGACACAGATATATAGGATATGTAATATAAAGTTTAGTAAAGTAAAGTAAGTTTTCCGGTGAGGATGAGGAATATCAGTGTAGTTTATCAACTTAAAGATTTCTCAACGCGACCGCATCGTAAAATACTAATTACTACATGAGGAAACTTGCATAATTTAGGCAACTGAATATCTATTATCTAAACTGGGCAAGGTTACAAAATCAGAATTACTTTCATGGGGACAAATGTCAGGAGGATTAATTAAAAACTTCGTTTTTCGAGTTTACTTTTCACAGCTATTTATTTTGTTCATTGTAGTCCTCTCAATTTTGTTCGATCTTCGGCATCCTTAGTTTTAAGTCCATCGAGTCGCATATCATCATTGTTAAGGGTTAGCCATAATTCTTCGGTCTGCCTCAACTAGTGGGTGACAAAAGCTGGATAAGGTAAAGATAGTTTCTAAAAGGTATTAATTCGTTTATATCAAAGAAAAAGGCTGAGTCATGAACTGTACTGAACAATCAATACTGTTCTTACTTAAGTTACATCATAACATTGTGAAAATTTACGATTCCCCTAATAAAATTCCGATGTGCAAGGGATATTACATCATAGCGATTCGATCTCATAAACTATGCTTTATTTCTTACGTACGGGTTCGATTTGATGCACTTTTATGTGATAATCTATTTATCGCTATTGTTTGTTTTGTTAAGTGTGTAGTAAAAAGTGAAACATTTCCTCTTTCACCGAAAACAGACGCTTCTTGAAATGTCTAAAGTAAATACAAAATCTTGAGACATATTCTAAATTAAAGGAATATAATAGATATTGCATAAAACAATTATTTTAGAGACTGCAATAATAACTATATTATATAGTTTACCCGACGTGTGTTAGTAAAATAGCATTAATATACCTAACTCACCTGAATTAAAAACTATGGATCGGTTTAGCTCCTCAGTTTTAAATTCAGGCTTGTCAACATTAGACATACACCAGTGTGTATGTCTCTGGAAAGATGGCAAAGAAAAATATTATCAAAATCTGTGAGTTAGTAACAGAAAGTGATACATTATAGCTAAATCTAGACATGCACAGACATCTAATAGACGAACGCAATTCAGAGTCATTGAACTGAAATCACTGGTGTTCAATAGTTATATCATTAAGAGACATTCGCGATAGTTGTCGCCTGTTGACCTCCGACCCGCCAAGTAAGTAGTGTCTATCTGTTTATCGTTTTCATCAATTATTTCCTTCTATGTCCTTGGAGGAGGCTGTTGCAGTCGTAAAATTTTTATTGGTTTTGATATCGCAAGATTGGAAATTTATTAGGAGTTTTGTATGCTGATTGCGTGTTTCGCTTTGTCCATTGCCGCGAATTGATATTTAATATGGGTGTAAACTGACGACGTGTTTGCATTTTTATTAGTTAAGCTTCACCCTTAGTAATGTTTTATCGTAATCGAAACTGGTCTGGGGCATTTTAACATAGTCATTTTATTCTTAAGTATTTAATACCTAACTAGGTCTAGTTTGCCTAGAGGTGGCCAAAAATTTATTCGTATATGTTTATCATTTAACTAAGACTCCAAAAGCGCAGCAAATTGTTTAATAAAAACCTAATGTTTAAAAATATCTTTATAAATATTAGTAACACTTCATTATGAACAGGCAAAGTTGGTAATTTGCGTAATAAAGCTGACCAGTACGAAAGTGCGCAACGCACCTCACACCCAAACTATACAATGCTAAATTACGAAGACTTTACGACGCGGTCGCATTTTACCAGGCAAGCAGACCACGAGACAGCAGCGTGTGTCAGGTCCTATATCCATTCCAGCTGATATGCGGTTTCTCGTGGCTAGTTGGCCATCTGGTATGTCTTTTTATGAATAAGGTATTACATCAACATAATATCATGGGGTGTTTTTGTTTATAACGAAAAACTGCTTTATTGATTTTCATAAAATTCGGATTCACAGAGTTCGTTAATTTTGGGATTTTTCTTTTGTATGGAAACGAAGAGAGTGTGAAAATTGCAAATCCTCAATTGATTTATTTTTAGTTTTACATATTTTGGATCTACCTTTACAACTTTAATATAAAATTAACAACAGTTCAACAATTCCTCCAATGTTGGCCCGGTCTTTAAGAATCGTTTCGAATACACCAAATTTATTAAAAGTATCAAAACAAATTATAATATTCTTGTAAAGAAACTATGAAATTACTAACAACCGCAAACAAGTAGGTCACTAAATCGAAGCCCTGTTTGGGGTCAAAGGTGGGTGCCCTGGGCTGCTAAGCGGTGCTAATTGGGCCCTAACTTGCCCCACTCATGTTCGATTCGGGTTTTGTTTGGGCAAACGGTTATACACCATCATCATTGTCGCGGCGGCTTTGTCGTGTGTTTGTTGGATTATGCGATCGCAAATAGAGAAAAAAGCAGGTACCTAAATATACTTAAAGACAATGCTTATAGCAACTGTTATATTATCTGTAATACTATTTTTATAAATTCATACAGTTGGATGTGCAGTATTTTAGTCTTTGAAAATTGTTGGCTCAGAGTCTACCGCGTAAGGGGCAAAGACGTTCTCATATGTATAAGGGTATTTATGCATACAGACAATCAAGTCTTTCACGTGGTAGATAGAGGAAACAGTGAAAATACTGCGTAAGATGACATTCAACTGTAATGCTTACTGATAGAATTGAGATTCAAAAAGTGACAGGCGACTGATAGCCTTAAAGAAGAGTCCCAAGGTTATTAGCTTTTCTCTGGATCGACTCTTACAATCTGCATGGGTGCTAGATGAATGTTTTCCTTAAGTCGCTTTTTACGACATCGTACACTGGCAACTTCATGATATTCCTGGAGATGACGAAAGGAGGGAGGTTCGCTAAGGGGATATATAATATACTAGAGGCCGCCCGCGACTTCGTCCGCATGGAAACCCTATCAATCCCGCGGGAACTCTGGGATAAAAAGTAGCCTATGTGTTATTCTGGGTCTTCAGCTACCTACATACCAAATTTCATGGTAATCGGTTCAGTAGTTTTTGCGTGAAAGAGTAACAAACATCCATACAAACTTTCGCCTTTATAATAGTAGTAGGATGTATAATATACCTATAAGATATTTTAACATGAAACGACTCTCATCTGGCCACCACAACCTTGCAGGAAAACTCATATTGGATCATGGCAACATTCATCATGTTACCCTAAATGTTTTTTAATATATTGGTATAGGTTGCGTTATGATCTCTTATCCTTCTTTAAATAATGCTTTAAATTCCTCTTATATAATGAATGTCACACCGATAAAATTAAAAAAATAATATTAGTCACAAATAACGAGAGTTTTAATTTATCGTGTCGGTTAAACGTGCACTTCAAAATAGTTTTTCAAATTAATTAGTAAAATATATGAGTGTCATAATGGAGAAGGATGACTAACAGAATGTAATGCATCATAGCTTTCTCTTTTCACGCGTATTTTGGTAATTATTGAAATGAATTTCATTGTGGCACCATGCTGGCCTGGAAACGATGCTGTTTTTCTGTCGTAACTAGTTTTTGTCATTTGTTACAAATCCCACGGGGGCAGTATTTTTTCTGAGAGAGTATTAGTCAAATGAGACACACAAACACATCTCCCATGTAAATAAAAATACTATGGACTTTTCATTGCGTTGTAGTTACCTCTATCAAGGACGTACATTACCTTAGGTACCAAAATCCTGATAAAATGAGATAAGTCCCACCCTTTGACATTAACAGTAAGTGTGAAAGCGAGTGTCAATATATTGAGCACTATTTATTTGTTTAATGGAACAACGGGACTATAAAATCTATCAGTGGGCGATAGAAAACAGTGTTTTTGGTAACTACCAAATGACAGCACTTCATCAGTTAGACCACCTATAGTGACATTAAATGGCCCAAATGCTCTTATAATGGCCGGACAGCTCTGCTTTAGAATTTTATAGCTTTTCCTAAAATCGTAGAAGGAATCGGTGGAATTTTTCGTGGCCGAGGTAATTGAGATCGTGATTTTATTAGAGCACCACATTGGATTCTTCTTGATAAGGTATTTAATATACATATTTTTCTAGTTTAATTACTTTTTACGCTCTCAAAATTTAATATTTTGAATATACTTATGTATTTTCCTCTATTTAATATCTGTTATGAGTAGACTGAATGTCAAAAATTAAAAAGTTACTTCTTCTTCTCTTCAGTATATTTGTAGTCTTCAAATAATGAACAGATATCGCAAATATAATTTAGGAAATCCTATTTATAAAGTGGCACAAAACATGGAATAGTGAGACAAAAATATCCAACACTTTCTTTCTAATATTCATATAACAACTTTTCAATGGAATTTCGTACAAAAATGCTTTACTCGTAAAATATCTACTACCAGAAATTTGCTAATTAAAAACGAAAATAAAATTAACCAAGGAACGTTAATCAAAGCTCGTCAATTACAGGCAATTAAAACGTTAGTATTAACAATTTGCTAAGTATGCTATATACCTACAACTTGATTTGAAATAATTTGAATCAACTAGTTGCGAACTGTGCCTATTCCAAATATGTAGATCGTAAAATAAACGACGTGAACATTTTAATTTATGTCTTGTTCATGCCATTGGCCTTAGTCGACATTTATATTAGCGCCAATTTTTTTTGCGGATACGTAGTATGCGTAATAAAGACTATAACTATCTAATCTTAATTGGTAAATAAAACGTAGGGTTCTTATGGTTTACTGGATGAGACTTCATAACGGGAAAAGCTTTTTTTACTTATGCGTTTCGGAATTTTTCTTCATTCGTTTTTTTATATTTAAGTGTAAAATGTTACCTTTATACATACATACCTACATACATATAATTCCTTTTCCTATCGATAAATTGATTTATACTCGACTGATAAATTGAGATGGTTTTCATTTATCATGGGCTCATGGCATCATTTCTGAATATGGTTGACACGCTTCGTCGATCGTTTTCAATCGCTGCTTATATTGCCTTTATAGTTATATGTGTTTGGTAAATAATAATGCCTATTTGTCTTCAGATAGCAACTAAGGTCATATGCCTGAAGAAATCATTTCATGATCAATATCGACACTAATAGTTTTCCTAACAATTGAATGATAAACGTATCGCGATGCAGATAAAATTTGTTATTATTTATAATATTTGTGTCATTGAGAGAGTAGGTAATTGTTTGCATGTATGTAATGCTTTATTGATAAAAAAAACATCAATTTCTCCCAGCCAAATTTATTCATGCCAATAGCCAATTCAGAAAATTTCAAAGATGAATATTCTTACTCAAAATTCATCTTCATAACTGTAATATATGCTACAGGTGGTTCGCTTTTCAGCAAACACGAGCATACATTATCAGGCTTGAAGGCAATGTTTAGCTAGATGGCTTAGTGGTGGATTTGAAAGCTATCACTTTAGAACGATTCCTGGTTTGTAAGCCGGCAAGAGTAGCACCTGACATTCACTCTATGTTTTTCCCTTACTATCTGACCAGCATGAAAAGAAAATCCAAGAACAACCTGTGTTATTAGAATTTCTTGACTTGGGTTAGGTATATCATTGTAAGATTATGACAGTTGAATGATTTAAAAAATATTATATGCTTTAGTAGCAATAAAACCACATATGGGTATAAGTAATACATGTAAAAATGTATCTGTAAAAGGTTATAAAAATGCTATAATTAGATGAATGAAAAACATACTTTCTTCCCGAATTCCAAATTTAATTTAAATGTCACGCAGATTAGGCTATCATGAACAATAGCACCCTGGAAGCGGTATCAACGTGTTTCCAGGTCCCACTTTGGAACCCATGGAAGCGTATGTTGTCCAGTCTGCTATAAGCAACACGCACGGCTACGCGCATGCCCGCGGGAATGCCCTTCTAAGTTGCGCGCCGGATTTGAATTAGTAAAGAGATTTTCTTTAAAAAGAATATTGTCATGTGTGTGTAAAGTCACAGATAAAATATACCATTTTGCCGCGAATTTTTAACATTAAGTGCTTTGTGTTTTCTTTTTCGGTTGATATATTAAATATAACTAGGTAGGTGAATTTCTATTGCTTTTTAAATTTATGCGGAAACTAGAAATAAGTATAAGTTTATGTTCCATTAAAATCATACCTATGTACATACAAGTACGGTAAAATTAGCAACACTATTTTAAAAGTTTTGTTAGTGATCGATTTCCATAATGGAAAAGGTTATTATGTACTTCTACCATACATGTTTTATTTTTGTAAAAGATATCTAAGTCACACTAGAAATGATTTTCATGAGTTTGAAAGGATTTTTATTATATTTCATGGCAGTCAGGGCAAGAACAAAAAATGGGAACCTGGAGAAGAATCACCTCAAAGTTTGTTTTCAGTAGGTTAATTTTTCTCGAAGAGATAATTCGTGTTAAGATGTGTAGTGGGATTTTGTTTATGCCCCATTTTTCTCGTTTATTTATCATGTAGACGCAATGATAACGTACACACAGTAATTGCTTCGACGCTCGTTGGAAAAAGGTTTATGTTATGACGTCATACCTTCTCGTGATTGTAAACACTCATGTGTAAGTAGTTACTTTGATACGCTTAGAGTGAAAAACCAGGTCGATTGATACACGCACATGTCACGACTTTTCCTTTACGGGGTAGACAGAGTCAGAGTTCCTAGTCGCAGGGTATGAAGGCCATGTTTAACTGAATTGCATGATGTTTTAATAATTGATTTTAATTCTGTGATTTTTGTAGTTTGATTTCAATGTGTGATAACTAAGTAGGTAATTAAGTAGTAACTTTATTTTTTAGTAGAGAAAATTAAAAGACTACCAATTCTTCTTGTGGGATCAGTGCCAGGGGGGCAGCCGATCAAAATGCATTTTTATAGCAGAGTATTTTTTCTGTTTATTTCATTTCTTGAAATTAATTGTAGGATCGGATTATTTCTAACATTCTTAAGATTAATGGATAAACTGTTAATGTAAAAACGAGAAGGATTATAGTCCAAGTAGGTACGTGTTAAATAAAGAAGTATAGAACTGGTACTAACATTGCTTAATTTCACTTCTAATCAAATAAAGACAGTAAAAAATTAAGACATTATAAGTTGTTAACCACAAAATTACCATCAAGCTTTAGATATTACTTTGATAAGCAGGGAAAGCATATGCAGCACGTACATATCAATAAGTTATGAATAAGTAATCAAAAAGAAGCTTTATTGATATACACTTGATAATATGATCGTATAGTGAGGTGGAAAATGTGTGCACTTTTAGAAGTTATAATAATAATATATATTTTATTTCTATCAAAATGTATGAAAATATCTCAGTATTTATTGTAATTAATAAGATCGGCCTAACATTTATGCCTTTCTTGGATTTTTTATAATGTTTTTGTAGTTTTTTATAAAATATAGCAAAAAGACTCTTGGCAAGTGTAAATTAACTATTAGGAAAGCTAAAAATCTTAAACTTATCTTAGGCCTAATTCAACCAAAGTTAATTTTAATAACACAGGTTATAAGATAAAAAGAGAAAGATTTTTTTCTTATTCTTGCCTAACGAACCAAATAAATCACCGTACCTGCAGTGAAAGTAAAATTAAAAGTACACTAAAATTTGTAGAAAATTGCTTAGCGCATTCCGTAGTAGAATGAGTCAGTATTTCTCACGTACGTTATTTGCTTACGATCTTAGTGGATCCCCATTTCCAGATTCCAAATTAGAGTTCACTAGCTGTTGCCTGCGACTTCCTATATTATCTACTGCAATGTTTCATTCCGTTCACTAGTTTTGCACATATCCTTATAAACTTTCGCTATATAATAATAGTAGGAAGGATAGGAAGTAAGTTTTGGTATGAAGCTTTCATAGATTTGTTAAGTATATCTATTTAAAAAGACCGTAAAGGTTTTATGATAAGTAAAAGTTAAGAAAGTTAATACACCTGGTAATGAATTTACCAATGTAAGAAGTGCTCAAAAGATAACAAATAAAATAATGAATAAATTCGTCATTACTAATCCACTTCCACACTAATAAAGAGAAAAGATTTGTTAGTTTGTATTTTTTTAAACGGACAATTTCAATAAAGCATGAATATGCAATAGTTTCTGTCTACACCTCTGGGTAAGAGGCGTGGTTCTATGTAGGTATATGTATTATAATTTTAATAAAAATATTTGTTTCAGATGACAGATTGCGATACAACTATGGAGGCAATCATCATGGGCTATGAGATTTGAGTCGCCAAAATGGTTAATCGTGGAGTGACATAACAAAATAATAAAACGGCCTACTGGAGATGATGGATCTTAATTAGCGATACAATGGACAACTACAAATTAAATCTAATGGTTAGGCTACAGTAATGAAAATGGAGAAGAAGAAATGTTTGCTATTGCAAAGGCTTGTTTGGTAAGAAATTTTATTTTCATATTTATCTTGATCGATTCAATACAGTTTACCTGCAAACGTTGTGGAGGTCAGATGAGACTCGCTTCGTGTGAAAACCTGATTCACGCAATCCAGGATAGTACATGGTATATACCCCCAGCTCCTCTCCGGAGTGGTGAGGATGCAACCGGTACTTAAGCTAGGAGGAAGAAGAATCATGAAAATTTGTCCGTTCCTTTTCCTGCTACGATGTTAAAAATAGAAATATAGATTTATCAATCCATTTCTTCTTCTTCTTTTTTAAACTAAGCATCATTCCGTACTCATATCTGATTCAAAATATTTCTTAGTTACTACGAGTACTTGTTTCAGCTACCTATTTATTTATTTAATACAACAATCTTCGTACATGGGTACAATAAAATAACAAGTCTTAGACAATTTAAATAATACAAACTGTCTGGTTTATTAACAAAAAGTATGTCGGGCACTGATTACTCTGATTGAGACAATTTTATGTGTCCACTAAATGACCACATCCATATAAACAAGTCTATTTTGACTACGATTTTGACGAACTTAATTACTTTACAGCAGCATTTTCTAAACACAAGAGTGCGTATTAATCTGGGGCATTTTAGTTGCCCTGCCTCATTCAATTTTAAAATTTTGTAACTCATCTGAAAAAATATTATTTAACCAATTTGAGTTTCAACATTTAATTGTAAATTAAGATATTAGGGCTAAACAAAAATAAGCTGTAAACTTTTTGTAATTGTTTGATACCGATGTGTTGGCATGACAACGGGAAATGTTCTCGTAAATATTTTAATTTCTACATAGAACGATATTAAAGGATGACGTATTTACATACCCAGTGAAAGTGTTTCCTGTAAGCCGCGTACAATAACTCAATATGTAATAAATCACGCGGTAACTTTACGAGGTACCTATTTGAATGGCGGTACTATCTCATTTTGATGTTTTACAGTAGACGGCATTGTCAGTCATGTTGTATGAGTAGTTACACCTAGCAACAATAGCACGCCGAATGTTTATGGTATAGACGCGGCATTTTCTGTGTGCAAACTCCTGCTCTTAAATAAATAACTGTATGTAAATGATTCTGTTTTCTGAATTGATTTTATGCCTATAGACACACACATTTCATATAACTTGTTGTTTAAGAGTTAGGTAATTAAGCTATAGGTACTTATTGTGTTTTTCTTCATTTTCTTACAATTTGTTTGTCATATATTTCTCGTTCTTACTCATGCCCTTCTTCTCGCTTGTCCTCCCTTGTTTCTAAAATAATTTATTGTCTCCGCACACCGTACTAAACCTCTTACCATTCGGTTTTTCACTTTAAACTGTGACAAGTTTAAAATATTATATTTACAACAAAAGGCGTGGGTGGTTATTATGAAATTTTCCTTTTCGCTTGCACTATTTTGTTCTGTTTAACTATCCTATAATTTTCATAAAGTTGCAAACATACAAAGCGGTGTGTTCTTGACATACTCTTGCTAGGATTCGTAAATGACTTAAGTGTCGTTGTAAAGTTTTGCACAAATTACGGAATAAGCATTAGTGGTTTTGTTTATTGTTCGTCTAGAACAGCAAAACATTTCAGCTTCTCTCACTTATTTTCTCTTTTGCTTTAACGATACAGTAATATTACCTTTTGATGTATAGGATATATTTAAAGTACAAAATCATAACAGAGTTGTTAGAATAAAGGAATAATTTTATATCGTATCTCTTTATAGCATATGTAAAGAGAAAGGTCCAAATAATAAAATCCAAATAGATCCTTCTAATTAAACCTTACGTTGACCCAAGTTGATTTAACCTTCTTAAACTTGGTTTAAAAAAAGTAAAAAGTGTGTTTAAAATTTGAATACCAGCAAAATTTGAATTTCGAACGCTTACCTACACGTGGACTCGGACAAAGTACACAATGTACTAATTGCATACACAATGTCGGCTACAGAAACATTTGTCCACAATAAATATTTTTGTGTGAACTCAAACGGTAAACCTTTTTCTCGTGACTACTTGAAGCTCCTCTTGGATATATAAACAGAAATTACGTGCCCCATTCACTGAAGACCACTGCGTCAGGATAAAAAAATAAGGTCAAGTATGAGTATTGTTATCCTCTCGTCCTGGCTAGACGTCATGAGCGGCAACGGTAACGGTTACTTAAAAAAAAGAAAAACCTTTTGTTTTTAATTTGTTAGCTTTTAAGTTTACCTATAGATTTGCATAGAGGCAACCGTAGGTATGCTACCTATTAATGGAAATTTTAGGTACGGAACCTATAGGATGACTAGTTCTTTTGTCTATTTGAGAAGGTTTTGCTCCTATAGATGAATTATGTCTTAATAATAATTCAATTTAATAAACTAATTGTTTATTAATATAATAACAAAGTAGTTGATGTAACAGCTTAAACCTCACAAAATGAGAATGAATAATAAGAATAGTATGGCTATTCTATCTGTACCTCTTAACGTGGCCTTTTAGTTATTTCAAGACTGTTGGCTCTGTCTATGCCGTAAGAGATAAAGACCTGATTTTATGTATTTATTTAATCTTGCTATTGTAAAGTAATTTGCCACCATCATATTAAGCGTTCCCAAGCCAAAGTTTCCTGCCTCCGTGTTCCTGAATTTAACTGTACTTGGCAATGCTAGATCGTAACTATTCATAATGCATTGATAGCGTAATGGTACAACGGCCGTGTTTGCAGAAAATCTATTTTGTTTGATGTCTTATTATGGCTAACGAGGTGGATAGATTAGTTGTTGCTTGGGACTCTGTATATACATACATATGGTCAAGTTTATATCCCTTGTGGGGTAGATAGAGCCAACAGTCTTGAAAAAACTGATAAGCCACGTTCAGCTATTTGGCTTAATGATAGAATTGAAATTCAAATTGTGACATGTTGCTAGCCCTTCGCCTTAAAGAATCCCAAGTTTATAAACATTTCCCTTAGTCGCCTTTTACGACATCCATGGGAAAGATTTGGAGTGATCCTATTCTTTTTTCTATTGTTGCCGAGAACCACACAGAAAACTCAGTTGGGACTCTGTTCCTGTGGGAATTATGAGAAATATTCGTCAAGGAAATTTAATTACAATTTTTTTAATTATAAGTAAATTAAGTAAGCTGATGTAGTGTTATGAAGCTACTATCCGTCCACGCAAATATTCGAAAGGGCGTCCGTTTTTACTACACGATAAACTTGTTGCCTTAGTTAAAAAAATTGTGAAAGCTATCTATAACTTGGTAGGTGGGTAGGTGCCTTGTGCTATGTTCAGACGATACAATGTGTCTCACTTCACGCAGTTTATTTTCAAATGTCGACAGCGATATTTCCTTTCTCATCTTTTAGAACAGGGTTGGTAGTTTAAACATAAAATAACAATGATTATTTTCATATTTAATGTGAGAATACAAGGCGAAGTCATAAAAGATATTTAGGTACTAGTCTTGATACATATTAAGTCTTAATACGTTGATATAAAAAGCTTTATCTAAAAAAATATGCTAAATTGTGATGGTAACTACTCGTAATTTGTAAATCTTCTTCTCTTAGTTTAATTGTAAACATAATTGGGATATCATTTGACTGATTGTAAATTTTTACTTAAATTACTATCACCTCATACATTCCAATGAAAATATGATTAAATTATGCAATAATAAATTATACCTTAAACAACTCAAAGTATTTTGATGATATCCTTACGAATATAGTTATTTTTCCATAATGTTCCGTTTAGTGACAACCCTAATTTCGATTTATCTGATGCCACAGGCACTACCTATGTTAATCCAATTATGTTATCGACGTGTTTATTTTCGGTTAAGTACCAAAGTTGACCGTTAATAAATCTTTGCTTATATGTATGTCGGTTTATTAATTCGGCTTGTCGATTGTAAATGAAACTTAAAACTAAAGTCTAGGCTATTAATCGAATAGTAAAAGCTAAATAATATTCACTAGATTTTGTTCCCTTAAAATGTGAAATTTTTGTTTACCAGTACAAGTATTATAACTTGACAAGCATCAAGCCAAATGAGCACGAAAGTTCAGAAAAGAGTAAAAGTCAAGCACTCTGGTTGAATATAGGTAATTAAGGTGCATACTAAGAGTACTTCAAACATTTTAGGTCAATTAAGTAAAGTTCCAACTTGTATATAGAGAATAATAGCTTTTGATAAAATTTGGTTGAATTAACACATATAAAAATATTCATATTACAAATCATAAAAACTTATAGCAAACTACGTCACGCCCATATTCTCATAAGACCAGACGAGTTTGTCATAAAAATAATGGCGATGAGCACTTATGCGGCACTTAAGACATCATTAATTCGTTGTTGGGTCGTTAATGTGGAGTGCAGTGGTTGCACTGTCCGAAATGTTCCTTAAAAACCTCTAATGGAGCCGCATTGCGCAATGTGTGAAATGCGTGGGCGCATGTATCGTAGGGTTGCCATTTGAACTATTTTAACTAAAAAAAGGCTGAATTGTTTTTCGGTTGTAATTGTATTTTAAAATAATGTTTTCTTTAATAAAATAATCCTTCTCAATTGGCACATAATCACGTCAATTTTTGAAATAGAAGCTATGTTTTGAAAAACAGTGCTTTGTTAATAAGTATATACATTATATTTACATTTAAAATGACATTAAAATTGAAGTTTGACATAAATTACTATACATAAACATTACTATAAATAAATATAAAATTTTTATATTATATTAGTACAAGATAACTTACACAGATTGAACTAGCCCCAAAGTAAGTTCGAATATGAGTCATGACAATTAACATTTTATCATTTAGAAATATCTCTCTCAAATCTTAATTCCTTTGATTTTAATAGTAAATTGTATCGTTTCCATAAATCATAACTGTTACTTTGTACTTCCGCAAACCAACACCTGACTCAATTTATTTTAACGAAATGAAGATATTGAACCACTTGTAGTTGGCAATGAATCGTGTAGTTGGAACCTGTAAGGCTGGCTTAATAACCAACCAACCCCTTGCTGGGACCTCCTAGATTACACCTTGTAATAGATTGCGTTTTGAAACCAGAACACGGAAACTATTATAAGATGCGCAAGAGCAATAAATGTAGCGCCCATTAATAGTCAATTTTTGACCAAATGACAGATATAAATTTTATGAAATATTTGTTAATAATTGTTTATGTTTAAAAAGTAAAATTTCTTTAATAGTAAAGATTTTTTCTCTAATCATTGACAGCCCTATTACGCCTGAGTTCAAATTAAGAAAGTGTAGTAAATTGAATAGACAAAGTGAATCTATGTCACACCGTCTCACCTCGGCTTTTGGATAAACTTTACTTGTTAACCAAAGTTCAGACAATAGCTCAACTTGTTAGCTCATTACCTTGCTCGTGAGACCGACATTGTGTGAGACAGTCTTTCCCAAACTTTAAGCCTTTAAGACCTGTCATCAGCATATGCGGCATGGTAAGCAACTAAAAATTTTATATGGCTTTTCTTGGTGAAAAAGTAATACTTTGTTAGCAGATACCATATCTATTTATCTGAATGGCATAGTAATATAATTGCGATCTTTAGATAGCGACATATTTCTTGTGTACCGACTAAAAGAAACAGAAATATTATTTTGGAGCATAACTTTAAGTTTTTAAGTCTGCCATAAATTCGTCAAAGCCAATAAAATTTATATGAGGTAGCAAATACTTATTATTTACCTTAAATGTATTCGCAGTACTACAACCTCATGTAAAACATGAGGTTGTAGTACTGCGAATACAGCTCTGTTCAAATTCGATTAAGTACTGATCAAAAGGTAATTCATTATGCGCTAAATAAAAAAAAAAAACACTGTTCGCGCCTGAACTAAACGAACTGCCACAGTTCCCAGTTTGGGAAGAATTGGTAAACCATACAGACAAATTGTTTGCAGACATGTTTGATAATTGCACCGATTTAAAGCCTTTTCAACATGCTATTAAAGTGTCGAATTGACTTAGGATTTTATTTATCTTCCATTTAGCTTTACTTTAAGCCCTTAGTTGGTTGTCTTAACAAGCTGGTTTAAGTGGATTTATGGTTTGTTGAACTATGTTCGAACACGAACGATCAAAAATTTGTTAGCACATGTTTCAAGGAAAAGTGTTAAATATTTATGACTTGGAATTGGGCTCGGGCAACAAGTGAAAAGCCTACTTTGGAATACTTGAATAATTTTTATTTTTGAATAATAAATTGATTCCATACGAGCATATTAAAGCATAATGAAGATGTTACTTCAATATTGTGCAGCTGAGAGAAAACAGGTTGTCTCGCCAAGATATTGAAATGATCTTTTACTTTTCAGGTTTTTAATATTGATTCAAACTGAGATGTATACCGAGGCGACCAACAACACCAGTATTGTAGAACAGGTAAATTATAAAACACCTAATTAATAATAGTCATTTGCCCAAGACTTCGTTTACGCGGGAACTTTTAGGCTGTATGTTTACTCCTAAACGTTTAGTAAAATTGTGAGTCAAATGTCATTAAAAAGGGGCAATTTCTTTTTGAAATTGTTCGAGACCAACATTAGTGTAATCTTTTATTTAAGATTTTGTTACCAGCGATCCGCTCCGATTTTATACACATAGCATTTATAAATATAAACCGACCTCAGAAAACACTGTAAAAAAATTCCGTCCTCACCTTTCCGAAATTAGCGCATACATACAGACAGAGAATATAGGGGAACTTTGTAATATGTAGTGAAGATGATACTGAACTGAAGTGATTTCTCTTTTAAATATTCCTATGGGCAGTATAGATTAAATCACGGATTACGGATAGTCTGTTAAATATTTGTTACAAAGTAAGTGAGATACATTTTAATTAAAAAAAAAAACATATTATGTGAAAAAAATATTTGTATGTAAGTACTTAAAAGTGTGTTCTTAAAACGGTCGTATGTTTATTGAAATATCTTATTATATTTCAGGGCGTGGTAGATTCTTCAAGCAGTGAATTTGTTTGGAGTTCCTGGGGCACTTGGAGTCCCTGTTCCAGGAGTTGTGGTGGTGGAGTAGCCATCCAAGAGAGGCAATGTTTGCCAAGGTACGTAAAATAATGGTAGTTTTATAATTTTAGTAAACTTATTAACTGTGGATTGCATCATATGACTTTAACGATAATCAAACCATACCAGTTTGCTAGCCACTGGCTGTAAAACATAAGTTGATAAGTAAAAATGTTATGTTGTAACCTGTGCACCACTCACCTAACTAGAAATACTACTAGTATCTTTAAAAATAAAAAAATAAAAACTATTTTTGTTAATTTATATATAAAACATTATTAAGAATATGTGTTCATATTTTTATTTCCATAAACACATGTTCCACGCACGTTGATGTAAAATTTTTGAGTTCTTTCACGCTAAGTAAGTACCTAATTTGTTAATGGCGTACTTTTCAAGTTCAAAGGCTATGGATTCTAAAGCCGATGCTTCGAGGCAGTATCATCAGTTAATACCTTGTAATAAGGTAGTATATAAAAGCAAAAACTGTAAACATCGACAATTTACACGCCCATTAAAGTAATTCGCTTTAGGCCTCGTTTACACGTTACGATATTTTGATAGAGTGAAAAAATAATCGTTTATGAGTAATTTGTTACCGGAAGGCATGATTGGTTAGTTTAGTACCTGTAGCAAAAACATTATTATAGCTGTTTATTAAACAAGTAGTAGGTAAGTCAAAAATCTAAAGACAGCTTCGTAAGTTTTAATCATGACTTTATCATCATAAATAAGTTATACTGCTTTGGCAATCTCGTCATACCTATCTATTTTATTACAAGTATTTTTAATTGTACGCCGTAGAAATGTTGGCGGAAGTAATGAAGATATGAAATGAATAACTATATGACGCTGCGCTGATAATACTTATTTATACTAATCTAGGTATAGCAATAAATTAATAAATCGAAACTTTTCATACATATATTCAGGATGATTGATTTAAAACGAAACTTAGAAAAACATATTCGTACTTCTTAAAATTGCAAATAAACTTACATAAACAAACTAAAACATTTTTTTTAAGAAAAATATATTTTTGTTGTATCTGTTAATATCTAAATTTAAATAAACAATCCAAATTATATAAGTCCTTTTATTTTCATCGCAAATTCGAAACAGACATCGTTATTAACCAGTTTTCGCTTAGTGTAAACAGTACCTTGCGGGTCAGAGGCTAAGCATGCCCTTCCGACCTACGGTTTTTATCGAATAAATGAAGCTAAAAGCAACTCTAGAGCGTAACAAGCTGTTATTGTACTGGACATTGATTGCACTGTGGCCCCTACGGACTGACATGCATCACCTTCGATAGCTTTTAATGAACCCCGATCACGATACAAGGCAAACTTTTTGTCTAGCATGTAACGCTAATGAGGGAATTTTGGATTTACAATTGGCTGCAAGAAAAAAGTGTTTGAAATTTTTAGTATGTAGTTGCATGAGTGCATCGTTACAAGTTTTGAAGGTCTCTTTGAATTTATTTCATTTGTGGTAACTAAAAAGTACATCGCGGGAAGACTGAAAAACTTTACCCATATTTAAATCCGAATTTAAAATTATTATGACGGTTTTTTTTTATAATAAAAATTTGTTAATATTACTTACTTAGATGCATTTTGTTTTCAATATACTAAGGTTCAATATCTTCTTGTTTGTCTATTGTTTCTTTTTCATCATATTTTTAATTAACAAAGTCCTTTTAAAACACTGATCCTGGACCAACAAATAATAAAACTTCAACAAAGTAAGTCGATCAACCGTTACTTCATAAAATGGAAAATAAATAACAACGTTTCTTACTTGTAAACTTTAAGTCAGTGAATATAAGATATAAAATACATTTGAAGTCTACTTCGTTGTGATTTAACAAATGGTCCGGAGATACAGATAATGTTCAAAGGATGATACGACCAGATATGAAGCGCTGTTAGTAGATAAGTAGGTAATCAAAATACCGTCGCTCTTAATTAGGCAGGGTGCTATAGCAGGCGGCGTATTATCGTGATCATACTTAACCCAGGATTGAATAATCAATATGAAAAATAAACACTTTACAAAGGTTTTGAGATAAGTTTGAAATGTAGTCATCTTGAAGAATATTAAATTTATTTAAATGAAGTGCATATGCAAATTTGTAGTTTTGGTATAGTGGTGGTTTTGGCAAGTAAGTAGTCATCAAAAAACCCTTTTGAAATAAAAAAATATTTTCATTAGATGGAGTAAGTGAATCTGAAATAACAGCATTTTGTTAGGGATGGAATATTGCTTCAGTTTTTGTAATTATCCTAATCGACGTACCCTGCAGCACTTATCTGTCTCTTTAAAGGCTTCTTTCAGACACACCTGAATGTCTATCGATATTAAGTTAGCCTCAGGCTACGTTTGCTTATGTAAAAAAATAGAATTGAGAAATTTATTGTGAATGTAAGATTCATTCTCTCTCTCCCTCTCTCCTTCTCTGTCTAGAAACTCAATATTTAATGTCTTTCCCTTGTTTGGCTTTAACATATGCGCTACATACATACATACATAAAATCACGCCTCTTTCCCGGAGGGGTAGGCAGAGACTACCTCTTTCCACTTGCCACGATCTCTGCATATTTCCTTCGCTTTATCCACATTCATAACTCATTTTATTTCAAAAGGGTTTTTTGATTACTACTTACTTGCAAAAACCACCATTATAACAAAACTACTAATTTGCATATGCACTTCATTTAAATAAATATAATTTTCTTCAAGATGACCACATTTTAAACTTATCTCAAAACTTAACATATGCGCTAAAAGAAACAAAAAGCTGTCACACCGTACTTCGCCACCAGATCATGGAAGTTAAACCAGACTTTGCTGAGCATTAAATAACTAGAATGTCCTAATATAATTTGTAGCTATAAATATCTATTATTTTCTTTAAAATTCACCTCTATATGCATTTCTCTTTCCGATGCATTATTTTTATGCATATAACTACCTACATGTTATTATACCTAATAAATTCCTTCATTAAAGGCGTGAAGTCAGGGCATCCAGCTCATAGTCAGCCGTAAAACATCCTCGACAAATTAGGATGGCAGTCATTTGTCATGACTCTCATACACTCGTAGTGTACTTTTCATTAGACCGGGTATAAAGATGGAATGATATATCTTGGGTCTACGGTAATTTGAATATGTAAGGACGAGTCACAACTTAATGCATTGTGTAAAAAAAAAGAAACCAATCTCATATATTATCTCAATTTGTTATTAAGTTAAAGCAACGTTTTTATTTTTACTTTTTCTAACAACAATTTAAAAAAACATTGTAATTTACACACGAACTCGACTTGCTTCTATTGCTAGAGTAGGAGCTGTTTATAAGGTACCTAGATTTTTTAGTTCACAAAAAAAAACAGCTTATAAATAAGCTTCACTAAACCGTATTCTTTTTTTAAAAATAATGATAGTTTAAATAAAATCGTCTTGTAAATTTTAATGTACCTACTATTACCTTATTTGTATAACATATTACTTAAGAACAGTTTTATGCCTATTTCAATTATATACATATTATAATTATATACAGCAGATATTTCTTAACCTAAATTTCCACCCAGTTTTTCAAGAATACCTATAGTTAAAAGACATAGTTGGAGTTAAAAGATATAGTTGGAGTTTTTAAAAGATAATGATTTACAACTATATCATCACATCTTATAAATTGACGTTCAACATTACCCTTACTAGATCGTTCCGTTAATTAATTTTCCATTTAAGCCCGGCGCCAAAGGCAGGTAATGCCCACTTATCTCACAGCATAGGCATCAGGGAACCAGTGGAACTAATCATTACAGGAACATGAATATTCAACTTGGCTTTATATTAAATGAATGCGAGAGTCCTGGGATTACCAAGGGTTCATTAAAAGTTATATTCTAGTAATCTTAGTAATTAGATGTTCAGAGTAATAACGATTTAAAACAAAATTTTGTTCACAAATTATATCATAGCGACGAATATGAAGTGTTGTTGAATAATACCCATATTTTTTTCTCAACTTTCGTAGTTCAACTCTAAAATGCAATGTTTAGCTGAATGATTTAGGTACTTATAGATTGGGATTTAGAGTTTGACAGGTTGTTAGGTTATCGCTCAAAAGAAGAATCCCAATTTATAAGCTTTTCTGTTAATTAAAGTTTTGCATTTATTTTGTTTCGATTCATGCCAAAAAGGTTAAAAAAGAGTCATAATACTAAGTAGAGGTATGTCAACTAGTTAAATACCCCATCAGCCGCATCCACCATTCCACCACAATTACTTAAAACCGGTTGTCCGTCGAGAAATTAGATTAACAGCTATTTGTAACTTTGATTTCATTACGAGAAGCTTTTGTGTTACACCGCCCCATTTCCTTTTTGTTTTTTAGATAATTAGTTGGTAAGTAAGTGGTAGATTAATTGATTAATTTAAAAGGGCCTTATAGAATTCAAATGTAGATATGTTTTTAGTATGGTACATGGAATTATTCGAATTATATTGTTTACGGATTAATTGAAATATTTATAATAAAAATAATAAACAAAAAAGAGAAGGAGAAAGAAATGACGGCATGTAATAAAAGGCAAGTGGAAAAGTCTCTGTTTACCCCTCCGGGGAAAAGGCGTGATTTTATGTATATATGTATGTAGATATGTAATAAACAAAAACGAATTATTCGATATCTTTTAAAAAACGTTAGCATTTTAAATAGGTCCATGAAACATATGAAAAGGTGATTGAACTTACACAAACTTTGTTTTGATACGAGTAGCTCTAGATGATGTTCGATGTTTCATGAGCATATTGTTATTTCTTAATCTAGAAATTTAGGCATAAAATTTTGGAAAATAGTTTAACAATTGCAGTATTTTTAAATTAGACTTTTAAATAGCTGTTTTTATTTCATTAAATTAGTAACTGAGTCTTGAAGGTATCAAAACATAACAGGTGAACTAGAAACTATACCAGGCAATATTAAAAAAATGCTTACCTTTTGTTTAAGGGTAAGAACGCCCTCGAATGTGACAGTCGAATTGGAGCCAGCTGTCAGGGTGACCAGGCAAACCAATGGCGAATGCTTGGGTGTCGCGAAGAGATACCACGAGTGCAACACTGCTGTAAGAAAAATATCATACCTCCATTTTATCCCATCACTTACTTCTCTTCTTTCTCCTGGTATTAGGCCCAGTTTGGTACTCCCTGTCTCTGAAGAGAAGCCTAGGGTGTGCCTTTTTGACATTGATCTTGGATTGGGTGTATTAGGTTTATACACGAATCTACTCTTATCAGCTCTTCAAACGTTGCAGAAGAAATTATTCCATCCCATCCCAATTTCTTTCAATCAAATAACAATTATTCCATTCAAATTCAAGAAAAAACAACCCAAGTTTTTAAGCCTGCTAGGAGATTTAAGAATAGGCTCTAAATTTGACGTGGTTTCTGAGTTACTAGCAGAATCCTTACGGTTGAAATGGTAAAACTATGATTTATTGTTCTTATCTCCTTAACTTGCTACATACTGATGTAAGGTGTGCAAATAACTTTAGATAGATTTAGTAGCTAGAATAAATTTTATCCAATATGGCGCGTTGTTAGTAGGTGCATAAATAGTATTTTGTAAATTTTGTATTGACTACCCATCAATAAAGCTATTGTCTTATGATGTCTGAAAGAGTAGAGAGTTTGTAATTCTTAAACTCCTTATTACTGACTCATTAATAACATAGAATAAAAAAGGGTTTTTATATTTATTGATCTTGGCAGCCTTGCACCGGCGGCCCAAGGGATCTGAGAGCGGAACAGTGCGCCTCTTATGACAGACGACCATTTAGAGGCAGGTTCTACTCGTGGGTTCCGTATGTAGATGGTTAGTATTACAATTTACGTCTTTATTCCCTACGTATACAGGTTTATGTTTAATAATACGCATTTGTAACATATTGTAGGATTATTTTCTTTTCAAAATTGTAATCTCCGCAAATATAATTAGTAGAGATAGGGAGAGAGAGAGAGACGTATTTATACTATTTTATATGATTATTTTTGATATGTCACATTTAACTGCCATATTTTTAATTCTTAACGCATGGCTTTCTTAAATCTGAATTCTCTGAATTACCTAGCCATCCTTGTCATAAATGAATCCCAAATCTTTTTCAAATTCTGAAAAAGACTTTAAAGATTTTGGCAAGTAATTGTAAGAATTTTGATTGGGCTCAGTTGGTTTGAAAGCAATACGACAAAGAATACATTAAAATGACAGAGAGACAATTAATTTTTCACAAGGAAGAAAGAGTCTGAGAGGAGATAGATTTGATTTTTGTATGCAAGAAATAGTTTCTTATCTATAAAAGTACTTAATTTTGACATACACCTTTTCTTTTGGCAGGTGATTCCCCATGTACCCTGAACTGTAGACCTTTGGGCCAGCAGTTCTACGCCTCCCTGGCGCTGGTCACAGACGGGACGCCGTGCACAAGACCTGGATTTAAGGCTATATGCGTTCAGGGGTCTTGTAAGGTATGTCTTTTGAACTCTTAATAAATGATATAATAATTTTATTTTTAAAGCATTTTTATATTACTTAGTTAAATACGTTATACAATAAATTAAATCTCAATGCTAATCTAGATGAATCTATTGTAAGTTATAAAAAAAGATTAAGTCATACACGAGTGGTTCACGGCACTTTGGAATAGAACTTCTCATTCCTAACAGAATCAGCACATAATATTGCATTTTTTAGCCATCTAAAATTATCTTTATGTCTTGAAGTGATAATACAATTATAGTTTTGTGTTGGGCAACAAAGTCAGTTCAGCTGTTATTAGTTTATTTTTTCAACTGAATTGCGCTGAAAATATTCACGAGGCCCACGATCGCAGCGAAGTACTTAGTACATTATTTAACACTATGACGAAACGCCATGAATAAGTTCTCTCGTGATTTCGTGTACCAAAATAAGAAAATAAATATAAGCAGAACATTATATGCCATGACCTCTATGACTCGTAATGTTTCGATGTTCACAAAATAGATATAAATAAAATCCACAATCGCTAACCACGCAGGTCATAAGTGCGCAAACAAAATGGCGATAAACTATAAAAGGGTGTCCATATAAATACTATTAACACCTTTTGCCGCAACCTTAGTTTTCAAACATAAGACTGCACTCCAGTAACAGTTTGTTAGCTATAAAACGTTCAAATGTGACAGCGTGTTTGTATCTCCAGCTTTGCTACATGATGATATGACATACTATGGTTTTGATGCCTCACTAAGTAGTTAAGAGTACAGGTTTTGCCTCCAATTCATATATTATAATTATTTTATTTTATGTTTTGTGTAGGTATAAATATATTTACTTAGTTTGACCCCACTTAAAGTTTTCTGTCAGACCCAATGGTTGACTGGTAGATATTGCTTTTAGCATTAAGTCCGCCAATTGTACTATACATTTGTATTTTGTGCAATGAAGTTTAAAAAAAAAATAGAGCCTCTAGTCAGAAAACTCAAAGGCTTAATAATGGAAGTAAGATTCGGGAATATTGACAGGTCGCTAGCCCATCGTCTAAAAGAACACACGTGCTTATCCTTAATGAACTTTTACAATCTTCGTGAAATGAGTGGAATTTGCCATGAGCGGCTTCGATATATAGTTACGATAAATAGATTTTTTGTTGTCGTTTGTTTTTTGAAGTGTTATCGCGTATCTTTCAAAACAGCGCGGGGCTTACAGCAGAAATAGCTTCTGATATAAATTCAATGGCGCCACCTTTGAATATATCTGCGTCATTCTACATAAATTGTTTCTTTGTAATTTATAAATAAGGTTGTACTAAAACAATTAATTAACTGAGAACATCACGAACGTTAGTTAATTGTTCGGGTCATACACATTATTTTCAATTTGTCTTAGCAGTAAACCCTCAGCATTGTGGAATTAACTTATATTGTATTTATTATGGTCTAAGATTTGCCTTATTATTTTTATTCAAAAATAATTAACTGCCAACTTACAACTATAACTGCTCCTATTTATGGTAATCTTGACCTTTCACCAGAACGAAGATTTGATTTTAACGCTTCTTTTGGCTTTTTCCATCTATCATTCTTAGTTTATTTCCTCAATAATTTTTTAGATGTTCAAGTGTAGGTAAATTCGTCGTGAATAACAAAAATAAATATATTCTAAGGTTTTGAAATACCAGGAAAATTTTCAGAATAATTTAAGTACCTACTCAGACTGAATACCTAAACTTTCATCAGTAGTGTAGTGGCATTACCTCGATTTGTAAGAATGCAAAAAAAAAATTTCTGTTTTTATGTTCTAATTTAACTAATATATCGGGTTCAAAATACTTTAAAGTTTTTGTCCAATTAACTTTTTGAAATAAAATATTTTTGCGTTTGTTGAAGAAGGAAAGGCATATATCTTCAAACGGATAAATTTTAATTGTAATTTTAATCAAGCAAATTTAAGAAAGTTTAGTGTTTAAAAAGCTACCTAGTAAAAAAAAGAAATATTCGGAATACATACATAATCTGGACACGTTGACGTGAAGTAGTGTAAAGTGGAGACGCCGGCGCCGGGCGGTATGCGAGATTGTTGATTACTGCCACCCATCGCCTGCAGCGGAGGACTATTCTAGAGTGCTTTAGTAAGAACAAGAAGAAATCGATACAAACATAATTGCGTATAAAGGCAACACAAGAAATTAAATCACAATTTAACTTTTAAATATCACATCCCTATGGACTGTCTATTTTTTATTTGGGTAAACAGAGGGAATAGCCACAAGACTCCTAGGCTATGTTTATCTCGATGGCTTAATCGGAATTGAGATATTGGGCCAGATTGTAGCCCATTTTCTTAAAAATAATCCTATGTTTGATCCCTTGATTGAATTGTTCAATTTGCACGGGCCGAAATCTCCTATGGAAGAATATGCGAAAACGACTATAATACCACAACAAACCAAACAGCCTACCGGCTAAATCTTTCTGGTTAATAATTTACCGAGATTTTAATTTAAAAAAATCAGCGCTGGAAACTAAGCAGACAAAATACCGAATGTTTTTGTTACAGAATAAGTACATGAAACTGAGATAGTTGTAAAATCCGGCATTCCTACTCCGTTTACATAGAAAGCTAAAGCTGAGATTTGCGACATTCGCTCGTGACCAGAATAATACGGTTTTCGCTAGAAAATCCTTGGATCTGACTAATTGATCCCCCTGGTGTGTTCTGTTTTGGTCTGGATAGTTGAGTCTTACATACATACATATAATCATGTCTATGTCTCTGGTGTCCAAGGTAGACAGAGCCAACAGTCTTCCAAAGACTGATAGGCCACGTTCCCTTAGTCGCTTTTTACGAGATCCATGGGAACGAGATGGAGTGGTCCTATTCATTTTTTTATTGGTGCCACACGGCACTTGGTTCTAAATTTGATCTATTCACATTGGATGGAGTATCATTTGAAGTCCTTTAATATAAATGTAGGATATAATTTAGTACAGTTTCCTAACTTGTGAATTTAAATATCATACTACTAGTTCGATTTAATTTTTCATTTAATAATTAAAATTATTTCTCAAAATATTTTTATTTATTTTTTTAATAACTCACTAATGAAAGTGGCTCTCACATACGGACAGGGCGGAATTTTAATTGCTCCATTTTTGCCATTTACTAATGGAAAAAAAAAACGATTGGCTCAAATGAGAACACACTGATCCTGGTAGCATTTCCATGACAGTTTGCAAATGCTTGAACATTCCTATTTTGTCGTTAATTACGTGTTAGTGGTTAGCTATTAGCCAGTCCTGTCTGTCGTGATTTTGCTTTAGGGCACAATTATGATGGCAATGTGTACGATATTTGAATAAATAATCATAATAATTGACCACCCTGAAAATGTACCCTTTCTATAGTACCAATGGAAGATATACATAAATAAAAGAGGGGTAGGCAGAGACCTTGCATTCTTTACCACTTGCCTTTACGTTCATCAACATTCATAACTCTTTTCATGCGAGCTAGTCGTCTCCTGTTAAACTAATTTATGTAATTATGTAATAAGATCGATTCAATACCATTATAACTTTTACATAAAATAACTGAATATTAGAAAAGTATAGCGAGGAAAAAAGTAGTAAATCCTCATTCGTACATGAACAGACAGCTGGGGCATGACAGTAAGTAATCCATGGTAGTTACTTAATAAGTTTGATACATTGACAGTACTGCTACTTGTACTATAGACCTAATTCTATGTGTCCCAAGGACGATCCATCAATTTAAAACCGATAGAGGACTTCGGCCTACATTGGTGATTTGCAGCAATATGCTTGACGCATCTTCAGACCTGCACTGACCTTAATAAGCAGAAATACTAGACACAATGAAGCAAACAACAAAGTGTTTTATTTGACATCATTATTTACTTTTATTTATGACGATGTTGACTGGAAGGTCATGTTTACGCGTTTGAGGATTGAAATATGAGTTTTGTGTTGGAATGCACTTGGCTTGTGTCATGCATATGTTTAATATCGTTATGATTTCACATTTATTTATAAAAAGAATTGTCTTTTCCGTTTCACACTTTAAAATTCGTTGTCAACTTTTAGTACAGAGACCGAGGTTTGCAGGCCTGAAATAATTTTATAATTAGCTAAATTTGTCTTGATTAGGAACGAAACGGTACCCGCAAACTCAATAAAAGTTATATCATATCATTTGACTATAACCCAATGCCAGAATATGCAGGTTTCTTTGTGATGTTTTCCCTTCACAGGATTCGTAGGTTTTCAATTCAGTGATAGTGATAAGTTGTTAGCAATCGCCTGAGAGGTGAATCCATCTTTATAAGCGTTTTACTTTCTGTGCGGGAAAAGCCAGCACACACACGTTTTTTCTTTGATATAAAACCAATGCGGAAGCATGAGTAATAAACATGTTTTAGAATTATAGAGCCCATCAGGGTTCCATATTGACTTTAAATAATGACTGAAATAAAATTTTAATGAATAAACATCAATGTATTTTTGCTGTTAGGAATTCTAAATCCGGAAGAGCGAGCCCTTTAATTAGCATTGAGTAAAAACACAAAATGCTTGAAATTCCGAACGCCCTGACCTAGCCCTATTTCGGCAACTGGCTAAATAGCAACCATACGTCATACTCCGTCTAATATTAGGTCGTTTTCACTACCAATACCAATGTATGTCAATGACTGAATTCACTGTTTTATGGCAGATTGTAAATTGCAAAATGTTGTTTTATTATGTTGTATTAGTTCTTGGACTAAAACGTAAGAAAAAAAATTGTGTGTCGGATGTATAGAAAAGTAAATTAAATTCTACTTCATAGTGATCGTCTAACAATTGGCCTATTTCTGAATTACAATGCCCGTGGTGCGCTTTTGAATCGCGCGCTCAAAGGTGCTTAGCCATCTTAATTTGGTGTACCTCTCCGAAAAAGTGTCGTGTTGATATTTATGTAGATATATATGTACATTTGCATGCTCAAATGTATACGTATCTATTGTCCGTTGTTAGGAATCCCCGGAAAAACTACGAATATTAAGAGGTTTGTGGTCTATACGTTAGCAACATAATGTGACACACTGTACATTAATTTATAAAAAATATATATAATGTAAATGATTAAGATGCAAAATTTATATATGTAAACAATTTATTATCATTCCTTTTGATGTTCTTACTGTAACGTATGAGACATCTACTCAGTAAATACATTACGACAAGGGTCCATAACTGTCAGAGAGGAACCATTTAGACACAATGTACGTACGTATTGCTATCACGATTTAAGATCGCCACTGTTTGTATAAAAATAACTAGAGTATAGAATGATAGCTCTACAGTTTTTGTTCTATATACAATTTGTTTGAAAATTACATGGTCGTTACAATTTCAACCGATCTTTTTGTTGAAAATAGATTGTATACCTAACGGATTTCGAGATTTGAAGCCATTTCGGCTATGGATATAGTTGGAAAAACTCTTTGAAAACATAAGGTATGTAGTCATACTTTTTAATAAAGGGTAGTGCGCATAGGTATTTGCTTATTATATGATACACTGGTGCTACTTTTTGTATAATAAACCGGGCAAATATACAACTGAAGTCGTAATATCGTGTTTGTTTCAACTCTGTGTGTTGTTTTTTGCGCACTGATGTCATTAGATTCTTTAGTTTTAAATTCTAAAGTCCGTCTCTATGTATAAAGGCTGAATCACACAAATACTGAAGCGAACTTGGCTTGTTAAGTTTTTTGATCATTTGAAAGACATCAAACAGAATGTAGTTTATCTGCATCCTATTCGTATTTTGTCAGTTTATCTTGATTTCTATCTTGTTATATCATTTTATTAATAAAAAATATATTTAAATACACCTGTCATATTTTTTGTGACATATTATAACAGAATTTGATCTGCTTTCTGTTCACTCGACATTTGTACCCTGTAGTTGTCTTATCGAGCGATTTACGAGAGCGTTCGATCAATCGAATAAATCAATAGTTTTGGGCTTTACGAAACTGAATCTGGATGACGAGTGCATTAGCAATGAGGTAGTGGCACAGTGAGAGATTATATGAAATACCTGATTTTAAACTTTTGCGTTGCATTATGTTTTGTAACGTATTTTTCTTTTTTTGGACGTTTTGAATCATTTTACAATGTTCCGTGACAAATGTCGCTCGGTGACCACGATCAAAAGGTGTGAAGTATAAAAAAATACGTTACGTTCGCGTTTAATTCCTGTTTTATTTTTAAATTATATGAAAGAGTAAAAAGTGGAAATCCATTTTAATTAAAAACAAATAAATAAATTACCAAACTGCTTTTGTAGTCCAGATATCCTCAAAAGTTTTACGATTTTTAGAATACAATATGTTTAATAACTTGCAAAAAATATCAAATTACTGTTAGATAAAATACTTTTTCATTGAATTTTAGTTTGTTACATATCAACTATTGCGTGTAATGAACATAACATTACATTTAGTTTTAAATCACCGTAACAGTTGATTTTCTTCCTACAAATATAATCACATAGAAATACTAGTTGATTTTCAATATTGATTCTAATAATAACAACTTATAACAATAAAACAATATTTAAAACAGAACTGACTTACTATGATAGAGATCTCAAATAAAAATAAAATTATAATTTTAATAAGCATTTTCCATATTCACATTAATGTGCCCCCACAAAGTAAATATAAACAGTGACATTCACCCAGTATACCTCAGATGTCGCCTCTCAGTTTTCCTCATTTCAAAGCGCCGGAGTGGCATGCGTCCGCGCCGGTAGTGCACGCACGCCAGCGGCGCGACTTACGCGCCATCGGAAAACTCGCCGCGAACTTTAAAATTTGGAAGTTTTCTTTTTTATTTACTGGGTAGTTTTATTTTCGTATTTTTAAATTACTGGCCGGCATAAATTTTCTAAAGTTTAAGAAAATTTTATTGTTAGAAATTTCAGTGAAATCAAAGTGCTCAAATATTTTTAGGACTACACTAATTACATGATATTTTAGTTTAAATATGTAATATGCATATCTAATAAAATGCCCTGAAATAATTAATAATAGGTACTTCTTAATGATCGATCCTGTCAGATGATGACGATATTAGAAAAATGACCTCTTCTCATATAAACTTTGCATGTTCGCTGGTAACAATAGTTGAAAAAACACAAAATTATACAGACTAAAGCCAAACACGAAACTAAAAATCATTCTTAATTAATGCTATATCATAATAATATTATCATTATAATAAGGTTACCTACATATATCCATCAGAGGGAGATAATATTACGAGTATAATTCTGCCGATTGACGAACAAACATGTCAAGGCATTAAGTTAAAAATATAATAAAGTTGAAAAATTCTATGATTATGTAACCACAAATACCACCAGCAAATAATTTCCGTTAACTCACGGACAATTATAATGCACTCAAAAGTGTTAAGTGATGTTCCGATGATAAATAACAATACGTTAATTCGATGACTCTCGAATAATCCCACCGCATGTTAAATTATAGATAATTTATTTTCAAATATTTTTTAAACTATTTTGCTGGTTCTCTGCCCGTTCTGATTGTAAACCTTATTAAAAAAAAACTTTTAAACTTGGAATAATTTTAGATGCGCTAAAAACCTGTCACTATCTTCTCCCCGATCTCAATTTTACCATCAAATCATCAGACTTAACGTGGCCTTCAAAGCTTACCGATAGGCTCTGTCTAGGTTGTAAGGGATAAAGATGTGATACTAAGTCATATTAATGTTTGTATTTTTGATCATGGTTGTGGTAAATTTGGCGATTATCCGTAGTTTTATGATTTTATTTTTACGCCGAAAATCCAATACAGGGACATTAAATTAACATAATATAACATATAATCACGTCTATATCCCTCGCGGGGTAGACAAAGCCAACAGTCGTCAAAAGACTAAAAGGATTCGCTCAGCCGCTGTCACATTTAATTAATTGTAATTTTATTGGTGGAACCTATAATAAGTCTTATCTGATCGTTTAGTATAGTTGTGAACCGTATATTTGACAGTTATTTATAGTAATATGGTGCAACCTATACTTAGACTAACAGGATTCCGTCTAATATATAGTTTTTATCGTCTTTGGTATGTCATAGCGTTTTACTTGACAACGCATATGTAAATCGAAAGCCGCATGTATGTCAGGATAGAAGTGGCCCTTGTAGTGTCGTCTACTTAAGGCAACTGTTCTCAAATATTAATATGCAACATAATATTTACAATATTTCTTCTTTTTTAATTATTATACTCCTCTTCTAAAGTGCCTTGTAGTTCTCGATACTTTAAAATAGGATCACTGCATATCTTTCCCATGGATTCTTCTTGTAAGCGATGGGGAAGCAAAATGCCCCTTTTTTCATCTCAATTCCATAAGCTGAAAATGGCCTTTCAGTCCTTTCAAGACTGTAACAGGCGTATCGTATGAATTTATTTTTATTTAGAAGACTAACCTAAATATATTAACATGATCATAAAAAGTGACTAACTATTTTGATTTAAATTTAATAAATCATGATTTGAGAATTTACCTGCTATTCTCTTGATCATTTTTTCATCACATGACCTTTCCAAAAATAAAATAGTATGTTTGTTATGTATGGATCTTTTAAAAAATCAGCCATGTTACAAATAAAAGATCGTATAGGTTTAGAACCTCTGCTCTACATCTGCGCCGGATGGCACTAGATTAGCGAGAGTGCCTGGTTTCACCTGCACCAGGTTGTAACGGAATCTCGTGAGCGTTAAAATATTCATAATATCTTGGTAGGCGTGTGACAGTTGTGGTTTTACAAAAATAATATGAAGTGTAACTTCATCAGAATGAAAAAACAAAAGCAAATTCAAAATTTCTAATACTACTAAAATCTTTAATTGAAATCGAAATAAAAAAAAAGCTATCGAGAGGCTTAAACTTCAACTTGTCAATTAAAACTTTCAAGTCATGGGACAAAGATGAAGTGCATGAATTGGATATCTCTATTTCTCTCTGTAATCGTTGCGTGTTCGCGGTTGCACCCTCAACAGCAATGCTTCTGGGCCCGGAGTTCGATTTCCGAATATTTTATCTCCAGTTCGTAGGTATGTTCAATAATAATTATAGGCATAGTAACGTAGTACAAATATAGACATCTGACATCAATGCTCCTCTTCAATCGTTTCCTCGCCTCAAGAACTATTTAGGTGACCGATGTAACCCTATACTGCGCTGCATCAATCCATTTAGCTACTAATTGCTCGTGTCTTCCTGGTTACACTTGCGATTCAATATATTTTACTAGGTACTAGCTTTTGCTCGCGGTTTTGCTCACATCTAAATTGTAGTGTGATGAGTTAGTAGTAGTATATGTAGTTTAATATTTTTGGTATCGTGAAAGGGTCATATATATATGTCAAACATACAAGTCAAGGTCAATTACATACCCATAAACTTAATTTAAATATAAGTTGAGTAATAGCAATTAGTATATTTATAAAAAGTACTTATCATTTTATCCTACCTATCTATTATATAAAAATATTTGTTCAAATTTGGGTTCTTCAAAACTTTTTTTAACCAATAGATACTAGAAAGTGAAGTGCCTTAATAACATAAAATAATAAAAAGGTTTAACATTTCTAAATATGATTTCTTGCAAAAAGTGAAAAAGTACTTCTGAATTCAACACCTTCCATTTCATAGACATTTAAAGTCTTATTACGTCTTTAATAAAATTTGGTTACACAATAAACAATTGTGAAAATGTACGTGGACTCAAAGCATACAGCCCTTGTTCTAAATCCTTTTTACGACTATTCAGAGCCTCTCGTTGGAATATTTATAAGCATTTCTGACTAATTCGTTCGGGTGTGCCATTGGTTGGTGGCACATCTTTCATGTTACCTACCTTGCTCGTATGCGTTTAGTTAATATGATTTCATTCATCCTCTTCACAAGACCGAACTATCGATGCATTCCTTTTTCACAGGAATAGTCCAGTCACTAATGTTGACATAATAGTAACAAATTGTCACCGAAGTGAAAATAGTTTCATGGAATAAGAATGATGATTCACTCTGTCTGTATTGAAATTAAGATGTCCTTTATTGCGACTGAAGTATTGGTTAGGGTTGGCAAAAAGGTATTAAAGCGTTTAATAAGAAATAATATTTCGGTGCTGGACTGGTAGCGATAAAAACAGAGCGGATATGTGAACCGCTTCTCTTCCCGTGTACATTGAAGTTAGAATTGGGGAACTTTTCTTTTAAGCGATGGGCTTGCAACTTGTCCGGGATCGCAATACCATAACTAAGCCAGCTTCTTTGTCATTGATTTAGAGGTTAGGTGAAGATAAATTTATTCATAAGGATTAATTGATTAATTATTTTTTAAGAAATTGCTTAGCGATAAGTCCGTTAAATATTCATTTTGCAAAATATTCGTAATGTATCTTTCCACTAGATATATTCCAGATAGTAAATTTGTATTGTAATTTATAAAAATAAAAAAAAAATACAAATTATGGCAGTTCGCATAATTAAAGAATTGGCGAATTAAAATACGCGCGCTCGGTGGAAATACCGACTATATTATAATTTAATTCTTAAAATTGCCTTTGTTTTCTTAAGCCTTTGATGTGGATATGTTTTGAAAGGATTTATTACACATCCTTAGTCACATCGACCTTGTACTGTAACTCCAATTGTTGATAGCTATTGACGATGCTTTTATGGCGGTATCCTATTAATCTGTTAATATTAATTAACACCAAGCATAGTCGATGACGATTGCAAAAACTGTGAGCAGAGTTAAATGACCCGTGAATCGTTGCCAAAATTATATGACTACATATATACATATGTATGTAGGTTATATATGATTATACTCTGTCACGCGAGCCATCTATATTAGACAAACTTTTGGATGTGGTCCCAGGATCCCTTTAACGATCCAATTAACGGAAGCAGAAGTTTTCGTAATTATATTTAGGTACCTACATTTTTTTTTATTTCTTGGATATAACAGCTATGCCAAACTTCTAGAAAATTAACTCTATCTCTAAAATGTTAACTCTCTGTAGTGGATTGGTAAGCCTTTTAAACTTTCGCAATGTAAAGAAACGTATGCCAAAAAAAATTGGTACTAAAAAGAAGTAGTATAAACGTGTCAAAGCTTAAGTTTAAATGAAAAAACGAAACGAAACTTTAACATAACGAAATAGTTGGAGTAATATAATGTCTTATGAATGAAAGAGTATTATGTATCTGTGGCTAACAGTAAAAATGATCTAACACGCTGTTATCTTGCCGAGGCATCAAGATTATATCTTGGTTAATTCGTCGCAACAAACGTAAATGGTCATGAATGACTAGGATACGACTGTTTGAGCAGATGCTTCTGTAATGGAACCATATTGTTGTACCAGCTTTTGTCTACGAATTTTTATGCACAATCTTTTTTTCCGATCCGTAGAAATGGTAGAAAATTCTCTCAAGCAAAAATCCAAGGATATAATATACATACTTATACTGATAGTTTTAAATCTTCTATGTTCCTAAACAAATAGCTATATCATTATTACCTAAACTGGTTATTAGATCTATATTTGACTAATTGGTACGCTGTGCGAACGATAATTGTCATTGTTCATTAAAGACGAATCGTTTTATAAGTCGAGATACCATAACCGTTCGATCACCCCTGACCACTTATGCTCTTAATTTTTAAGATACTTTACCTATTAATTATTGGTTTAAAAGATAAATTAAACCAGCTGCTTTTTTTCGTACAAATTTAAGAATATAATTGTCTGTCAAAGACTAGATTAAACATTTCTAGAATAAGTGACGCTAAAATTTATTACTAATTTCAGAATTTTTCTTAAAAGCTTACAAATTTTAAAAAGTTGCATATAATACGTAGTGTGGAATGTAAGCATCTGTCTATCTTGTCGTAAATGAAGACTTAACAATATATGTAGTTATATGAAAAAGAGATATAAATAGCTCTAGTTATTCATAGGCTGATCCATGTGCTGTAATTTCTAGTACCAAACCAATATAAACAGATCTTGAGTAACATAGTAAACTGTTACAATTGTTATTGAAGTGTTTATTATTGACATCACAGATTGCTTTAGTTATTTGCTTCGACATAAACTATAAAGTCTGTATAAAATTGCTTGTAAGGACAATTAACTAAAGAGAGTTTATCATAAGTTATGTTGTAGGATTGTTTTCTCGATTTTCTAGAGTATTCAACTATGGTTACCAGTTACACGAACTAGGGATAAATGTGGTCTAACACAAAAATTATAAGTAACCGTAGTTGAACAATCTAGAAAATCGAGTCTAGTAAATGGTTGTGTAAAATATTTAAAAAAATCCTCTACAGGTTTTGTTAGTATGATATATTTGGTTTCCCTGTAAAGTTTTCGGAGACAAGACGGTGAATAGCTTCGTGTAATATCCTGCCTTATCGGCCCTACATTGTCTACATACACATATATTTTCACGTATTTATTCCTTATATCCACAGAGCAAAAAATATCTAAAAGTCTGGGAGTAACGCCATGCTTATTTGCAGCATTGTCTATTTTTCAAACTAATGAATAAACAAAAAGATAAAACTGTATAACTAATGAGTGATACTTACTCACTATAATAACCGCGTATTGCATTGCTGTTAAACTATGTAATATCCTAAAAGTTGTTACTAAAATGAAATCATCTATTAGTAATAGTAACTGGATTTTTGGCAGCATCTTAAATCATAAACGCGCGTTAGCTCATTTGCCGATCATGATTACATAAGGTTTAAATTTAAAAACCCAACTATTCTATAAAAATAATACACATACATGTATCGTGTTTTTATCTATTGTAGGATAGACAGAGTCTGTACAAGAGACAGTTTAATAACGATTCAGTGATAGCGACAGGTTGCTAGCGCATTGTTTCAAAGACGGATCTCTGGTTTAAAAGCCTTTCCCATGATAACATAACATAAAATCACCTTTTTCCCGGAGGAGAGGCAAAGACTACAACTTTCCACTTGCTACGATCTCTGCATACTTCCTTGCTTCATCCACATTCATAACTCTCTTAATGCGAGCTCGGTTGTTTCGGGTACTCTTGACCTGACCCTTTGCCAGGGCGTCGTTTATTTGATCAAGATACGTTTGTCAAGGCCTTCCCACTCCGACCTTTCCTTCCACACTCTCCTTGTATATCTTCTTAGTCAACCTGCTTTCATTCATCCTCTCCACATGACATCCTTTCCCTGGATTGACTTTAAAAATCTGCGAGGGTATACCAGCCGCTGGCACACTCTACTTTTATCTTCACTACCAGACCAGAAAGCGCAGGATTTATAGTAGAGAGAATTGGATAAAAATAGAATAACCTTACCTGCTCATCTTTATATCCATAAAACTCTTCCGTTATTCAGTGACTTATTAACAACGCTCAGCCCAATGCGCTGTGACAAAAAAATTGAAATTGGCATGTAGGTTCCTTATATGAGGTCAAGAAGTGCACTAAGAGCGGATTTCCCGAAATTCACAAGGAAACAGATTTATTTTCTCATTTACGCGTGCAGAGCCGCGGGTGCACTCTTGTTTTGTAATAAATTGTGAAGGACTTAATTCATTATGTGTAGTCATGTATCTTCAGTCCTCTTTACGACTTCACCTAGAGAATAAACATATTTACTGCCTACCTTGATACTGCCCTATATTAACTGCCAACAATGTTAAAACCAACTACTAATAATAACTAATTTTATTTAAGGACATACAAAAACTTTTGTATATTAAATTAAAAATAAGCAGGAAGCATTTCTTTCTATTCTTTTTAATAAAAAATAAAAAAAAAAAAATAGTAAGAAATGCTTCCTATACTTACCAAATAGTTATCTCAATCACGCAATCTAGTCGCCTTTGAAAAGTTTATAAAATTGTGTGTAAAAAGGTAGGGATCACGAGGTTGTTTTTTATACAATACAGTATGCATGTACGAGTCATTACCTATCAATGAGATTGTGGTATAACAATCAAAAGATAATTATTCGTGGGTGTATGCACTTTATAATTGTTAATGATTAAGCCCACTCGTCTGATCTAAGTTTTTACTGTCTAGTCTATTGGAGTATTCCGTTGTTTTATGCATGACAATGCGTCTTTCTTGTGACGCAATTCATACATTTGTTAATCTTAACATATAAATTCATTCATACATACGATTTACTCCTTACGATATGTATGCACTTTTCTATACGGGAAAAATGTTAGGTATTTGTACCAGCTCTCGCGGTAGGTAGGGACCTATGTGTTTCTTTGCCACAAGGCTCAGCGTGGTATTAATAATTATTTATATCCCTTTGTATATTTTATGTAATTTTCTGCAAAATAAAACTTAGGCTCTTAGACCAAACGATTATTATGTGCTCGAATGCCGATTTTTTAAATTAAACCGCTCTATGGATCCTGGCGTGAATTAAACTACGATCCCGAGATTACGGGTCAAATTTGGTTGAACAAGATGCATACTCCTAACAATAAATAAACATTTCCAACCAATATAATCTCATATTGCAAAAGCAGAATTTCAAGCAATAAAGATATCAATGAGGATTTGGTCAATATCCCGCTTAAATTCGACCTACGTGGTAAGATCAAAGCGAGATTAATTTATTGGCAGTAACCTTACCAACAATATAATTTAACTGTAGAATTAGGTCTGACCGCATCAGTTAAAATCTTTATTATTTATTTCATGGTTAATATTACATATTAATTAGGCTTCTGGAAAATTGTTCTGTTCTATTTGTTTTATGAGTGAGGTCGTAAATATTTGAGTTTGTTTGCGAAGAACATTACACGAGACATTATGTTGTTTTTGAGTAAAATAATACGGCAATTATGTCTAAATAGATTATACCAGAATTATGAGTTGTATAAATAAACGATTTCGGATTAAGGAGAAGGCTAACTTTGATTTGCATAACTATAATATAAATAAGGTTTGTTTGGTTCCCTAACTACGGAAATACAAAGCTGTTAAAGAAGTTACATTAGTCAATCTCATTACAGAAAAATTAGTTCTATTATATAAAAGGTTGATTGAAGAAGGTATTTTTAAACACAAACCACCGTGCTAACTAAAATAAAAATCTGATGGGTGATTTCTTGAAAGTGTTAGTGATAAAAGTGTTATCTCAGAACAATATTCAAGATGGTGGCTTCCGGTTTACTTCTCATGGTGTTGTGTGTAAGTATAACCTCTTTACCTAATTTATGTACCTAGTGTATTGATAACTTGTAAATTAATTAAATGTAAAAATTTTAACGCGACGAGCGGTTTGGTTTCAATGAATTATATATATTTTTTTTTTTTTTTATATATATGGGACAAATTACACAGATTGAGTTAGCCTCGAAGTAAGTTTGACACTTGTGTTACGAGATACTAACTCAACGATACTATATTTTATAATAAATACTTATATAGATAAACATCCAAGACCCAGGCCAATCAGAAAAAGTTCTTTTCTCATCATGCCCTGGCCGGGATTCGAACCCGGGACCCCCGGTGTCACAGGCAAGCGTACTACCGCTGCGCCACAGAGGCCGTCTAATGAATTGGAATAAGAATATTCGTTTTTTTCGTAATAACTTTTCTGAAGTAGGTAAGTTGGTACGTTACATTAGTTTGATTGCTAACCGATGCTTACGGCACGAGACTGGATGTGTAACCCTTAGGATTCTAAAATGGGTTTTCCCCCGGTTTAGGTTGCGGAGGTCAACTTCGTGTAAAAATCTCACAAACTAGTACTACCTAAGTATGTTTTACAGTTTTACTGAACCCAAATTTATACACAGCTTAAAATTCAATCGGCATAAGGCTACGTAGAGAGAAATAGAATTTAAACGAAACCTAATTATTTCAAATAAGTTGGTATTCATTTCGTTTAAATAAACAACAGTATTTATGTATTATTCGTGTAAAAATCTCACAAACTAGTACTACCTAAGTATGTTTTACAGTTTTACTGAACCCAAATTTATACACAGCTTAAAATTCAATCGGCATAAGGCTACGTAGAGAGAAATAGAATTTAAACGAAACCTAATTATTTCAAATAAGTTGGTATTCATTTCGTTTAAATAAACAACAGTATTTATGTATTATTCATGACTCGCTAAATGCGATACAATTTCACTATTTACTATAACAGTTCCACAGATTGACGTGACACGTCTAAACAATTGTATTTATTACATTGTCAATGAGTTTGACTCCAGTTTGACCAAAACAAGACACCATTAAATCAGTGAGACTTTATTAATTGATTTATAAGGACGCATTATGACCAATTAAAGTTTTGACCAATTACAAGCACAGTTTGTGGTCGGCTTTCTTTGATAAGTTTAAAATTTAATATGCCCCATTATTTTCCTTGTCACCTGAAGTGGCAGAACACTTATTCAGTCTGTTAAATGATTTAGAAATAGTGGCTACCCTTTTCTGGTGCCTTAATGATGATGCATTTACAACAATTCTTAGTTGTAATTAAGTTAATGATTTCGAGATGGGAAAAATGCAAACGAGGTCTCTGGTAACAGGAAGAGTCAAAACATTTAATTTTTTAGCAGTTATATGTACTTGCTTATTTTGTTTGAAGTAATTTAATTAAATTTTAAGCGAATATCGCGAAACAAATTTGTGGTAACTATACAAAATGAAGGAAGTACAAGCAGTTAAAATCGTCCATACGTTACGGATTGAAAGTAGATAGATTTATTAACGTGGACGACATGTTAAAAAAAATTTTAGAACTTTCCATGAGATAACTTTGTAAATAACTTGAACTGCATGATATATACCTAAGATTTTATCACCGCAAAACACTACCAAAAAGTGAAATATCCAACAAATAATGTTCAGAGTATCGGCCGACTCGCTAGGTTACCATTAACTCACGTAATACTAATTAATAGTCTATTAGTAGACGTTTTCAATTACCACCTTCCCTGATTTATACGTCCATACTTTAAGTATTCTCTGATTCATGCGATTACTACCATCAGATTAATTTGATTAATGTTTTCACACCAATTCATTGTCCAGTTATCAATGGAATTAATAACCGGGAAAGGGTTTTGATTTGTATTTTGGAGATTCCAAATGATTGAGTCGAATAGGAACTTTATCAAATTATCGGAATTCTACAATCGTAAATATCTTTATCGTGGGAAAATGCTACAGAACTATTATGAGCATATATGTAGCTCATATCTGTATTAGCAAATTCTATAAAAGCACACGGATATTCAATCTATACCGATTTTCAGGGCGCAATATGTTTATATTTGATATTTTGAAAAAAAAAAATACAGAACGATTACTCTCCTTTACCTTTATGCGATTATGACCATTAGAAACCTTACATTTTGTAGGCACAATAATAATAAATGTCTGCATTTTAATCTGTAAAATGGCGCCGCTTTTACCATAAGTATATTCAAATTAGTGCCGATTTACATTTGAATGTATGTATTTATGGCAAATAAAACAACTGCTTTTAAGAAAGTCCTTGAGTATGTTATTAAGAAATCATGTTGCGACTGGATCCACAGAAAGTGTGATCGTAAAAATCGCCTATGAAAATTATATTTAATATTTATTTGCATTTGTGACGCCATTATTATACTAAGAAAAAGAAAAGTAAAGATACAAGATAGCAATATATAATTAGCCGAGTTATCGCTTAATAAATATAGAAAATGAAAATACAGTGGAAACCACAGTTAAATTTACAGCTCCTCCTTATTTGAAGTCGATTCAAAAGTCGCTGATGAATCTTTAAACATTTAATGCATTTGTGACGCATTAGATATTTGAAAACTGTATGCTTTTAACGTTCGTTTATTTAACATCAAAGTGTGGTCAATTTATTATTGAACGTCAAACATACGGCGTGTCTTTATTGTTTACATATTTTAAGAGCTGTTGCATATATCTATCTGAGCGCCAGAATGTGTGAATTGTTTAGGTTCACTCCTGTATTTGTATAGCTTGCTAAGTCCACCATCATCCTCTAAGCATTTGACCCGTTGCGTCCAGGTAAGCCTGGGAACAAGCCCAGGTAAAGTCCAGCCTGTAATCACGGCCAAAGAGTAGATTGGCCAGGCGCGGAGTGGTACCATTTTTTTCTGATTACGTGATTTCCAAAGCTGTTTGATTGCCAACCAATGCTCTTATGGTGCATGTAGATATAGTACAGGTTAGGTTCCTCTTGATGCTAAGGTCGGATGGTAGTCGTCTTTAAACAAAAACCTGACTCACTTTCTCCCGTCGACCCCGGGGTTTCCTCCAGCGAAATGTGGGCACCACCGGGACTAACGCCAGGAAGATAGGAACATGACTGGGTTAGTACTCATTTCTTCTGAAATCCACTGGAAAGACATTCATAACTCTCTTCATGCAAGCTCGGCGGTAGCGGGTACTTTTGACCTGACCCTTTACCAGGACATTCTTAATTTGATCAAGATACTTTAATTTCAATGTGTTGAAATTTAAATTTTGCGACAATACTACAATGAAGAAACCTGTTAACATGCAACGTAGATTATATTCTGCATTTTTGCATAAGTAATGAAGATTAAAAGCAAAAATATCAAGTTATTCCGTGTATTACTACTATATGTATCAAGCGACTGATAAGGTGGTAATAAACACATTTGTGGAAGCATATTTTATACATACATTATACAGCATAATTTTTTGAAGCCTTTTTTCATTCTTTATATTATTCATTTTTGAATCCTGATTTTAATTTCGCCTCTGTATGAAATGCTCAGTCCATACTGCAATAAATTAATTTACCTTTATCCGTACTTTTATTACGTTATACGTAAAGGAAAAAAGTATACTTGTTTGTGATAAATAAACTCGACAGATTGACCTTAAGGAGGAATAAATATATGGTTACTTTTTAAAAGAATCCATGTGAGCAAAGCTCCTTATAACTTAAAAGTAAGAGTTGTTTCTTAAATAATTGTTATTAGTAATAACACTTGTTTATTAAAAATTTTATACAAGAAATATCCTGAGCTTGTGTCTTGTATTACATCAACATATTTATCAATTTCTGTCATAATTTCATTTTAGTGTATTAATCTGTTGCCTGTGAAAAAAAGTTTTGTTTATATATAATTAACTATAATATAAATTTGATACAGGTCTAAGCTTTTAAAGTGTATAAAATATTGACACATTTAACCTCCTAAGTTAGTTTTACTGCTAATTAAATGGTAATTATTATTTTATGGTCTCCACTAATGTACCAACATGAAAGCGGTCGATATATAATTTAATTTTGACACAATTTTACTACTGTTTAATTTGCTTCTGTTAATTCTGGGTCACATATTACTGGCAAGTTACGTAATAAAATTTTGAAATTTTTTCATGGCAAGTAATAATAAAGTTCATCTTTGCAATATTACACTATTTATTGAACTAGTTTTATAACTACTAATGGTAATGAAAAGTGAACCATGTATAAGTTTATGCTATGATAATAATATGAATCAGAGTTTATTCTCTATGAAATTGAATGTGCCAAGCTCATTTTTACGGCAGATAGACCCAACAGTTTTAAAAAGACTAAATGGCCACGTTCCGCTGTAAAGCATAATGATGGAATTGAGATTCAAAAAATAACAGGTTGCTAGTAACTCCAAGATTCTTTCCAACGAGAAAAATCTCAAGTTAATCAGCCTTTCCCTTAGTCGCCCTTTACGACTTCCATGAAAAAGATATGGAGTAGACCTATTCTATTTATAGTGCCGGGAACCACACGGCACTTCAAAGTTTTAAGTTTCTTAAATACTGATCTTGTTGAAAAACATCTAGGAACATTGTTTTTTTAAAAAGATTTAATGCCTTGCTCATGTTTATTTCATGGTAATTCTTACACTTGCTTGAGATATAGCTAACATAACGATGACACTTTTGAAAAATTACGTCTAGAAAAATGCGGTTTTAGTTAGATACAGTGTACGGAAATGCAAAATAACCTGTTACTAAGCCAATGGTTTTATTCCTAAGAGAAATTTATTTATTAATAGTCATTTACTATTTGAGTTTGATTAACTTCTGTTTAAATGAATTAATAAATTCTTTCTTTGAATCTCCCTCACAATATCTATATCAATATTAAGATTCGTCACGTCACGTCATCACTATTGCTGCGAATAAGGCCATATAAGTGACCACGTATCTTAACCTCTCCATTATACATTTTTTGTTAAAAATTATATGAGAAAATTACCAAATATCCATGCATATGCATATTTAGTCATACTAACGACCTGCGGACTGCGGACCTACTCTCTAATCCTATTTTGTCTTTTTAATTTTCCCAGTCAAAATTTTGTGTCTATGGATCAAAGATGTAGCTCGCATTGCCCTTGACTTGCATTTAGTATGTAATAAATTGCACTGGTGATATTGTCCAACCGAATGATTTGACAAATTATTTGAATATAAGTTGTGTCAACTTTAAATAATATATCGATAGATGCTTATACCTATTGAGCGCACAGACTTTAGTTTGATAAAAATACAGTCGATTTATTTCTTAAAAAAATTGTTATAATCATACAAACATCGGTCTATGATTAATAATATTATAATATGAAATAATTCTCTTAAACAGAAACTTTGTTTTATTTTTATAAGAGATTTTTTATTTTTGTTTTGTGATCATCTTAATCTCCATTTCATCCTCTAACCCCATCCAGTTAAATATGGACTTCTCGCTCTCTTAAGGGTTAAAGATTTTGTCTCTCGATGCGTATCAGAATATTAATAAGAAATTTACTCATATTACGTTTACATAACAACGGTCAACGTACACTATACAATGCGCAGGCGCAGTCACAACATCGATTACCGAAGAAAGGCTCCACCGGTGACAGTACACCGCAAATCACAATGCTCCATGAACATAATAGTGGTATTGTTGGTAGTCTCCTTAGTAAGTATGTAGTTGCTCTGTCAATGCAGTCATCAAATTCAGGTTTATATTTATGCGGGTACTTGAGTAGGGACACAGTCATTACCATCTAAGCGTTTTGTTCAAGTTTGTCGAGAGTGCAGAGGTAAGGTACGAGTGTAGATTCTATTAATAAAGTTGGACAAGTGCTAGACGTTTTCATTTTTAAAATTTCCTGTTCAATTTCATTCTTAATTTAAATTTAAATTCTTTTTTAATGCTGCCATAAAACAACCATATGAAATCAGAATACGATGTTCAGAGTTAATAAATGAATACCAATATGTACTGTTTATATCTATATCTAATATATATGTATATCTAGGTATTGTCTTGAATTTAACTTTCTTGAACCTTTTATAAATATTTTTTTTCTATTTTCCTAAAAGAACTCTTTATTTTTGTTTCAGGTTGTGGGCCGCGACACGGTCTTGGCAACCACCGGTTCCCGTGAGAGCAGATGTGGTCGTAGACTTGTGTCTGGACTGTTCTCCCGGCCCAGGCTCCCACTGGGCTACTCATACGTGACCACGGTACCACGCGGAGCCTGCAGACTCAACGTCTCGGAAATCGTGCCCAACGAAAACTATATTGGTCAGTGGATGTGGATGTAATTAAGTAAATTATTATAATCAAAACAAGAAGAACCCAGATTGTTTTACGTCGACTCGTCTTCTTGACACTTACTTAATATACGAGCCAAGATTTGGTGAAGGTCGCCCTAAAGGTTTTGTCATATCATTTTATTCTAGGAGAAAAAACAATTCTATTTATTTAATTGAAAAAAATGCAATCTACGCCTGCCCCTTTTGGAAAGAGGTGTAGCCAGTGACTACAATCACATTTTTCTTGCTAATTTAAAAATGTGAAGGTGTACACGTTTGCTCTCCGCGCCCGATGTAAAATTTGCTTTTCCGATTCAAGAAGATTTTTATCCATGTTAACTTATTATACAATTTCATTTAGGGTATCTGCTATTTTATTTATAAGACAGATTGATATCAGTGATAGTATCTCATATCTAAGTGTTATCTTAGAGTCGTGCCCCACGCATCTTGGTACTGTTAGTTCTATATGACCCATGTGAAATAAATAAATGCAACAATAGTACAGCATACTCTTATGGAGCATGTCTGGTCGTGAGTTATTTTAGCGAAATATCGCTAACGGTCACGTTTTGCATAGAACTGGAGTGACGGTCATCTGATACATTTCAAAGTTTAGTATACACTGTACAAATAAGTAAGAATAAGTAAGTATTTTTTATGCTTTGCAGTCTGACCATATGAAAGATAGATTAGATCATCATCATTCTAGTGTTAGTTACTTCTATCCAAAGAGATGAAGATATGAACTCTCTAGCTAGGAGAGCAGGATCCACTGTCCGCAGGGTATGACCACGATCTCCGATTGGTTAGGTCAGGTTTCAAGCGACTTCCTTCTGACCTCTGCAACCTTTTGCAGGAACATGGTTAGATTTCGATTAATAATTAAAAGGTTGAACACTTATGAGTTCATATATATTGGTTAAGTTACTGTTTTATTGTAAAGTTAAATATAATTGCATATTGCCTAATTCATTCAGCTCATAAGTTCGAGCTCAATGATTTATTTTATAACGGTAGCTTTGATCTATAGAATTTTAATTATTAGATTTCAATTTGAGGTCAGTTTGCTTGATGTTTGACATATCATTAGAATCTTGCATCGCCTTGTATGGGTCGTCTATAAGTATGGTTTCATTAATTTCAAAATTTACTTCATATGTTATTCTCCAAGTTAATGGTGACATGTTGTGACAAGTGAGCAGTTAACATACCTTGCTTTTAATTATTATCAGTGATCTTCTTTGTACTCATGCAAAATTAATCGTTACTTTATGTGGGTCGACAGTTTTGTAATTTGCGAATAATTACCTAATAGTTTGTTTTTTATTAAGTATACTCGTAGCTAAACAATTACTTTATATTTCATGTTCAGACTGAAATTTAATTCAAAACAGACTTCATATAACAATGATATTTCTTACTTGTTCATATTTTTATTTACAATACTGTTTATACTATATTAGTTTTTAAATATCAATGTTCACATTTTTTATTTAATTTACCATTTATTCTATATTTATATATAATTTTAAAAAAGTAAAGTTTTTAACTTTGATTGTAAGTTTGGAAATACTGGATAATCAAGAAAATTCTTTTATTGTAAAGGTTCATAACATGTGTTTGTCTTAGGCTATGTTATGTACAACGGGAGAAGCCGAGGCGGGTCGCTAGTGATTGATAAAGCTGGTGAGAACACATTATAAAGAAGGTATGCCAATTAAATGAATTTGAGCATCAGTGCGTATCACCACAGGGTTAAAACGCTAGGTATCAATTTCTACAAGCCATCGAAGTAGGATCCTGGACATGATAGGTTATTCTAGACGTACATTAATTCATAGCTGAATGGTCCTTTGACGAAGGCAAATGATCCGCGGACGGGAGGTTACTCGCTTATCAATCAACGTGTCGGATTCGGTTAGGGCTGCTACTATTTGAAATGAAAATATATATTTCAACAATAAGTAATAAGTACTGGAACAACTACCGATAGAATGAAATTAAAAAAAAATAAGCAACGATTTTAGTTTGTCTATTTAATGCACATAAAAAGCAATTTAACAAATAACAAAACAGTCAATGACACCATTATCTATGAGAGTTGACATTTTATTTTTAATTTATTCTCTGTCGTGTATTTTACTTAAATATATTTATTTAAATAAAATCTTACACAAATAACAAAGACATACCAATTTTATTATAATCATTTGAGTTTAATGTTTTTATAAATTTGATTCACGAAGGGCAAATAATTGGTTCAATAGATTTTTGTGACACAGTAACTAACAGATAATAATGTTTCGTGGTTCAAGTTCCGGCATGGCAGAGAAATTCAATTATGATGATATTAATTTGTTTTCTTTTTTTAATTACTATGTTTATATACTTTGTTATATTTATTTTTATGTGCAATAAAGAGTTTACAAACAAACAAACAAACAAACTATGTTGTTGATAATACACCTTCGCTTTTTGACCAAGAAACATAACTAGTTAGTATTTATTTTCTGTAATAAAAAATACTTTTATCACCAATCGCAGCCAACCCTAGAACTGGTCACTCGTAAATCATTTAAAGCGCTACAATAGTACGCCCACATCTGCGAATGTGAATAGACTTACCTTGCATTATCCGGAATCAATTTGCTAGCTGATTTACAATTTATAACAACTGACGTTACAATGAGGACTGTAATTAATGTACTATGTAATAGTAGCTCCATGAAAGCAAATTACATAAAAGCCTTTACTAAGAGACTATATCTAAACAAGTATACCTTTTTATTAGCCGTGTAGTTTTCTATGACTAAACGTCTTCTTTTAAACGTTGTGGAGGGCAACGAATTGGCATTATTACTAACGAATTCCTAAAAAAGGCTTAATTTTAAACCATTTTTTTTGTAAAACAAATACTTGTTTGAATTTATGCCCACAAAAGCATAAAATCAAAAACATACAATTTAACAACCCAAGTGCTAAATCTCTTTAGCACTCGAGCTCTTTGACCCGACTTTTTTAAAAAAAAAAGCAACGAAATAAATATATGATAAGTCTTGAAATCAAATGAACCTTTTACAAAACATGGTAATAATGTTGTTACCATGTTTTGTAACTACCCCATTATAAAAGCTAATTGTGAAAGAATTAACAAACAGAAACTTGTTCCAGCATTGAAGATATCTAATGGGTCGTACGTAATGAATGGAGAGTTTGCGATCAGCCCGCCGGGAACATATGAAGCTGTTGGAACCAGGTTCATATATACTAGGAACATAGGACTCGACAGCGTGTATGCTCCTGGGCCTTTACATCAATCTGTTGATATCATGGTACAGGAAATTCTTGTATTTTAAACACACAATTTATAAAGCCACACTTTTTCTAAATTCAATTTTATTACTCATACGCTTTGCAAGTAATCTTGCAGAAACTAATATAGGTCCCGTTGAAGTCACCACATTTGATTTGTTTTCCTTATTGTTGATAAGATAACTTTGTTATAAACTAATGAATCAAATATGGTATTATTATTATCTTTAAATCAAGATTACTTATCTAAAGAATTGATTTATTTGACATAAACTTTTCAGGTCCTCTATACACAACCGAATCCTAGTATAACGTATGAATATTTCACCGAATCCTCGCCGATTGACATTGAAGTTGAAAGTGTTACGAAAGCAAATATACCTCCAATAAAACCCAGTTTACCCAAACATACACGAAGACATCACAGTTTTGATGTATACCGACCAGGGATCAGTATACCAAGGTTTCTTGATAATGATTCGAAAGAAACTAGCGCCGAGGAAGGAATAGAAAATGTTGTTGGAACAAGAAGATTTACCTGGAAAATTTTGTCATATACACAGTGTACTAGAACTTGCGGTGGTGGCATTCAGGTATTAACATAATAAACATCAAATAGATATTGAAAATTTCATGATTTTATAATACTTTTAATGAGTTTTTTTCATTTATACTTATTAGATTGACTTCATCACATTCACCATTAATTCACATCGTGTAGGTAGGTAAAAAAAATATCCTTAAAAGAAAATCTTAGCTAAGTATCTGTTTGGTCTTCATGGACATAACAATTTACGCTTATTTCATTGTAAGTAATGTGACAATAGATCGTTACTTTCGCAAACTCACTATTTTTCTACCCAAATGGCTTATCTTGGTTACCTATCCGTTGGATGGTTTGGCACGGGTAGCATTGCCAGATATAAATCGTCTATAGAAAGCCCAAACATTTCAAACAGGAATAAAATCCGTCTATAACTTTTCGAGATTAGCGCTCTGGCTGTTTGTATATACAGCCAGAGGAAATAGGACTTTATTATAATGAAGTAATAACTTGATTTTTTTAATTTGACAATCACTCGTTACTTCTTTACTTTCAGCTAGGTAAATTCAGGTGTGTAGAAACAACATCTGGTGTAGATCGAGAGATATCTCCAATCCACTGCAGCGGCCCGGCTCCAGCAGGCAGGAGACGCCGGTGTGGTACAGCACCATGTCCTCCGAGGTGGAGAGCCGCTGCGTGGTCTACTTGTCCCGAGTGTGGGCCAGCTGCGAGGACTAGAATAGTTGGGTGCGTGCAGGATCATGCGAGAGGGATAACCAAGGTAAATGATCCAATGTGGAAGAAAATCCCAGATGGTATGCTAAAGATGTTAAGAAAACTACTAACGAAAATTAAATTATAACCTTTTTCCTGATTTCTGTATTTAACATTTTCAAGTCTAACCGCACAGCTAAAGTACTACAGTAACTAAATAAACTACTTATGTACTCGTAGCGGATAATAACGAATATTTATTTTCTTATTGATAGGTTAGCGACCAAAAGTGTACTAGCCAAAGACCTGCCACGATGGAATCATGTGATATTCCTGATTGCGAAGCCACTCAGTCAGAAAAGCGAGTTATTCGGCCACGGGAACACACGGATCATTTTAGAGATGGTCCCGTCTATACTGTGGCTCCTAATAGTAATGATCTTGATATTGGACCGGAGTACACGTTTAATGCTGCCGCTGGCTGGCTGTATACAGAATGGACCGAGGTAAGGAAGAAAATCAGTTTTTATATCTAATATATTATCCACATGCGTAATTATCTATTTATTAGTAATAATTTGTAATTTTCAGTGTGTAGGCTGGCATGTAGGAGGAGGTATTCAGACAAGAGGTGTGCGCTGTGCAGATCCCTCAGGATGTGCTCCGAGAAAAGCTCCGGAGTCGTCCAGATCTTGCACTCCGAAGTTTGATGGCGAAGTTCATGGAGGACATTGGTTTACTGGTAATTGGGTTTTTGTTTTCGAAATTATTTCTTTTAAAGTTTCTTGCAGGACATAGTTTCTACATTTTTCTACCGTCTTTTGAAATTCTTTCTACTTTAGGTTTTAGGAAGTTTAATAATTTCCAAAAATAAAAAATACTTACATAGTGGTATATTATAATCAAAGGAACAGTTTGAAAGCTATCAACACTCCAAACGTAGATCACTGAGAAGTGACTCATTACTAACTATTAAAGATTTCGTTGTTTTGCGCAGTGATAGTCCCCGGTTAAATTATAAAAGCGAACTTTTTCTGATTACTTTTCTGTTAGGTGAAATGTATAAAATTTTTAGGTGACTGGTCACCGTGCACATCCTCTTGCACCGGCAAACAAATAAGAGGGGTGCTATGTATCGGCAACAACGGCAGGCACATGAAAGACGCCGCTTGCAAGGATCCGAGGCCTGCGCACGAGCGAGACTGCAGGGGAGACTGCGCAGCGACTTGGTATTTCAGTGATTGGGGGGAAGTAAGCTATATTTTTAAGATTACAAGTATAAATCCTCCTGTCTGATAAAAACGACATGTAATATAAAGACATTCATATTTTTTTGGGTATTAATTTATTTGTAAATTTCCACCATGTAACATATTTTTGAAGTAGGCAGGTACATGTCAAAATTGAAGGATGAAGAGTGATTTCTCGCACTTGAAGGCCGTTAGGAGTCCTAAAGATCAACAAGATGAAATAAATTAATTTCTAAGTATTGTTTATATGTTGACAAAGTTGACAATTTGCACTTTTTTTATTCATATTTTGATCTAAATTCATACATGAATTTTTAAGTGAAGAAACAATGACTTTATTTCAGTGTACTGGTAACTGTTCCTCCGTCACGGGTATTCAAAGACGGTCATTGGTCTGCAGCAAGGATGAGGGGGCCAGCACTGACCTGGAATGTACTGGTATGAAGCCAGAGAACAACAAAGAGTGCGAACTTCACTGTCCACCAAAAATATTTCCGCCGGACATAACTATAGGTTTGTATATTTATGGGTTTTATCATCTGTTCTACGAATCCATAATAATTACAATATAATCAGGTGGACTCATAACAATATACTTAAACTAAAAAAAATATGTATTATTTACATACATCCTGTTTTAATTGTTATTCCCAATGCTCCAGGTAATTTTGTGTCTTAACTTTAATCAACAATAATTTAATGTAATAAAACCCAGAGTTACTGACTTACAGACAACACAGTTTAAAATAATAACAAGATCATTATTTTGTTAATCGAAGATAATAAGTGAATCATAACTCGGGTTTTGATTGCAGAAGCCCAGAAAACCTCAGTATTTGCAGTTACTACTACTACTACAACTAGCACCACTACAACTGTGAAACCGACAACTAAAGCACATCCACAAGGTTTGTATTACACAGGTACCTCATACATTTTATAAGAAAGTCGGGGAATAATCTGGGAAGATGATACATGATGCATGTTTTTCCTGTGAATGTCATAAAAGGCGACTATGGTTGGGTATAATATGCACATTCTTCTTAAAAAATACATAGTATACACCAGCTGATTTCGTGCAGAATGTTAAAATCAATCAAGGGAAAGGCTTATTAATTTGGAATTCTTCTGAGCGACCGGCTAACTCTTATTCCCTCTCTCTGTCTCTAATTCCTTTAAAACGATAATCAGCTTACGTGGTCTTCGTGTCTTGTGACTATTGGCTCTGTCCACTCCATGAGGGATGAAGACGTGATATGTGATAGATGATGGATTCTTAAAAAGTATTTTCAGCTTTTAAATTACTTTCAGACTGCGAAGACAAACTCTACAATTGCGGTTTGGCTGTTCAGGCACGCCTTTGCCATTATAACTACTACGTCCAAAATTGTTGCAACTCTTGCAGGGGTAGATAAATATATTTTTTTAATTATATAACAGAATACTCACTTTGTAAAATTACATTAGATTATAATAGAGATATGAAAGCTATCGTTTCAATAGTAGAAATAAGTTAACAGTATTCACTGCTTTTTTTTTCTTTTTAAGTATATTTCCCTTAACATGATGAAATAAATGTAATAATATCAAGAGTTTCTAGAAATGTATTATTAAGTAACTGTAATATTTGGTAATTATATGATATGTAAATTGTATTGGCTGACTGGCTGATATGACTCAATTTGTTTTTTTTTTATTTGACTGACCGACTTGTTTATTCGGTGTGATATCTAAAATTAAGCATAAACTATTTTTAATGCACCAATAGATAATCCCTTATTTACAATGTAAGAATGCGATTGATTAAAACAATGTATTTATACGTAATAGGTAATTTAATTAAGAATTTTGTATAAGTTATTGTAAATAGGAAATGTGACTTCAGAATAAAATAATATGTAAGTATAATTAAAGAATTTATTTTAATTGAAAATCCCTAATTATAAAAATTTTATGCAATTATTTTAAATCCTTATTTCTAAATTTTATACAATATTTCTCATTCATTACGTCTTTCTCCAGTTCATATTAGATAATAACTATAGAATTATATATAGACTTAATAATTATATATAAAAATATATAAATAAAACTAAAACACCTTTTAAACCTAATTTTGTATACAAATAACTGTATATGCAATAGGCTAGAAATTGGTTAATATTTTTTGTAGATACATACAAATTTCTCTATATTAAACGGTAATATAAAGATTTGTTTCCTTTAATAATACTGTCATTTAGTTACCGCACGTGTAATTATCGTATACTTATAACATATTCTAAAAATTTACTAATATTTAAAATAAAAATAATTTATTTGTTAAATATTCTATTGAAAGTATTAAGTGTGGGAGGTAATACAATGCCTACTATTGCGAATACAGTGAAAGATATACACATATTAGCCGCAGGGTTACCAAAAACAACTCTGAAAGCGTTGTCGAATCCAAGCCCGAGGCATATGAAGGCGATGACTAGAGTAAGGGAGCCAAAACAGGAATGAACAGTTTTTATCAGGAGCCGATTGTTGTTCCCGGATAAAAATAAATTCGTAAGCCCACCAAGGAGGCTAACAACTGTCATTATCATTGCGACGAGCCCTGAAACAATTCAAAGACGGAGACTCTTTTTAACAACGCATTGTTAAGTACGTATCATCTCTACACGGAAGTATTTAAGCCCTTGAACGCGTGTGTATGAAGCTGAACGCAGATTTAGTTCAGGATTGGGCCTAGATATGATAATGATCCATTTATTTCCACTCCTTATTCATCACGACATAGGAAATGTCTATGTCCATACGCCAATATTTTATGGGCCTGAGCTTGCGGTCATTAGTCATCAAAACATCATCAGCTGTCCCGATGATGACGATTTTATGACGATGGATCATGATCCAAGACTGTTTTTAAATAATATGAAGCGAGTATCGTCTGATTTTTAGTCTGTTTCGACCATGAAAGTTATAGAGACATTATCAAACGTGTCACAAACCAATATCCTAAGCAACAATCATAAACCAACTACTTACCTAAAATACCATGGGCAGTCTGAAAATTGGTGTTCAAGTTTTTTATTCGTATTATACTGCCGGTAATCGCCAATATTGAACCCACGGTCTGGAGAATAATGTGGCTGATCCTCTTCTCTTGGTATTTGAGGTTCCTTGACCAGCTCGTGTTTGGATCATATGCCATTATTGCTACTGCCATAAGAATAACATACTGAAAAGAAAGTTAAAGTTGGGTATTTCTGCTCATTGGGTAGGATTCAAGATTTATTTGTTGTTTTATTTGCATTTTGAGCTATTGAATGTTGTTCACCGACTTTAAAAAAAGGATGTTGATAACTTACTTGAAAAGTTAATGACGAATAACTAAATACAATTTTTATGAAATCGAACCTGTACAGGTAGTTTGTTCCGCCGCTTTTAGGATAGGAGCGCTTTGAAAGCTGCAGTAGTAAATTTAATTATGAGTTGTGTTGATGTTTAGATCATTTTTGATGTCACTGATACATTATATCCTTTTTTTAAATATAAATCTTTTCAATAAAAAGCTACTTACCCCTGTAACACACAAATAGACATGCTGAGAGAAATGCGTATTCCATATTCCAACTTGTACAAGAATGAAAGCACTACAAGCCACTGCGCCCAAGACCATATGTGTCAGAGAATTTATAACATTCATCACGATCAAAATTGGAGAACTCCTGGGTTCAGGCACCATCGTTACAGATCCACCAGGGGGAGGAGGCGGGGGAGGTGGTATTTGCATTTTTTTAAACAAAAAAACGACTACCCAACTTGAGGAGTTAATACACTTATTGAACTAAACTCTATGGAATTTGAGAGTTGTGACTTTATCGCAATCAATTCTTAAAATAGTAATCTTAAGCGATAGCAGTATCTCAATGATCATAGTGACATATTTACGCTAACGATATTCTTTATCGTGACACTCATGTGGTTAGGTGTGAGTTTTCTAGATTTATTATTGGTTAGTCAAATGTTGGTCTGGTCTTGGTAGTGAAGAAAATACAGGGTGTCCGAGCTGCTTTACTTCCCAAGCAGATTACAAAAGTCAAAGGAACGGATTATCAGCTTTAGATTATTCTCTTAGGCTGTCACTGTTTTTTAAATCTCATTTACAATTAGAATTTATTCCGCAAGGAATAAAGTCTTTTTATAGAATATTCTGGAAATTCAATAAATTTTTTAATAATACCATATTGATAATGATGTAATCATCAAGAAGGTAAATTTTCTTCCACAATAATAAAACAACAAATTTCATTGAATTTAAAATGATTTAAATGAAACAAACGGACGAGTGTTTTAAAGCTTTTAATTTTTGTACATTGTTAAATGAAATGATTAGTAAAGAACATTGGGAAATCACTGTAGTTACTTTTAGCATTCTGATAAACACAATAAAACTGCGGCGGTAGACAATTATCTAAAAATCACATAAATACTTAACAGCCGGTATGTAAATGCACTAAAACTTATACATACTATTTACAATATGATTTACGTCTACTCTTTGATAAAATAAATTATGAACATTTGATTTATTAAAATAAAATTATTTTTAAAATATTTTGTCTGCTGTTTAGAAAATACTTTTTCGTAAAAATATTGAAAATGAAAAAAAATATTCAAAATATGAATAAGATTTAAAATAAATTGAAAAATCTAATATTACATTTATATTTTCGGCTTCTTTTTTGTTTTAACGTAAAAATTACGGAATACTTTTCGCACTTACACTAATCTTAAATCTTCAGAAATATAGCAAATAATGATAATTATTATTTTAAATAAGATTAACATTTACAAATAAGTACTAAAAAGATAGGCCACATAACACATACATATACTAGCATAAAAATCTGAATTAAATAGTATCTAGTACTATCTAAGGAAATACCTAAATGGCAACATGTATTCACAAAATATATTCAATTTAAATAGATAGGATCCTATTATTAATTATAATGTTAGTGAAAAGGTAATTTTACATGATATCAAACATATCCAAAGATTTTTGAGAAATACTAAATAATAATAAAAACAAAAACAACGACAGTGTAATGAAGAGTTAAAGAAATCAATGGAACATTTTTATCTATTGTAATGACGGGTTTGAATATGAAATGTAACTTGGCACATTCCTTGGTACCTCATACAACACTAACACATCATATTGTCAATGTGGACTATCCTTTAATTAAGTATACATTAATCTCCTAAATGTGAAACGTAGGCAAGTTACTACATATTTGGTAAATCTACGTACAAAATGGTGTTCAAATCAATACAATGTGCATATAAACAGTCTAAAAGTACGTTTATTAAATTTCCAATGTTAATGTTACAAGATAAATTTGTTTTTTCATATGTTTTCCTCGCAGTCTACTTAATGTCCACAGATCGCTCCATATAACACGACTAATTTATTTGGAGATCACAACACTACCTATCCCTAATACTTACAATTGTTTTAAATCTCTGAGAATATTCATTAAACGAAAAAAAAATTTTTACTCAATCTTTTGTAAAATGTGGAGTATTTTCACTTCTGAACAAACTTTTCTTTTCTATACAAAGAGTATGAAAAATATTGAAATATAAAAATAAAAATATAGGATTTAGATTAACGAGAAAATGAAGATGTAATTTTAAATGAATTTTCTCAGGGATAAAGATGTGCTTCGACTTTCTAGTCACGTATTACATGTGAACCCAGCACGCACAACATGTAAAATAAATAAAAGTAAAGACTTGCAAATAAAAACAAATGCAGTGTCATTTCTGAATAAGAGATAGGAAAAATAGCATTTAAGATTCTTTGTATTCCTTTTTAGTGTTTGCTTCACGTAACGTACTTTTCCAGAAGTTCATTTATTTAAGCGCGTGACATTAGTTAGGTGCTAAGTATTGATATAAATAAAAAATTACCTACTGGTATTCAGATCCGCACGTATTCGAATTTTAGACTTGAGATTTATAAACAATTCGAGATTTTCTTTGAAACATTGTTATCATTTTTAAATTTTGACTATGATGGCATAATACATAAGTATTTTCATTTATTTTTAGGAGTGGTGCTGGTTTCTCACTACAGTTTAAATTTTATTTTAATACGTAACATAGCATCCATCAGTAGTCCGTTTGTTTAGATACCTGTAAAAGAAAATGTAACTGAACTTAAAAATACAAATAAGGTTTTGTACAAAAGGATTATTGCTAAGCTTATTATTATTAGCTTTCTATGACAGGGTAGGTAGAAAGACATTTCTGGAAAATTGTGATTTGAATGGAACTGTAACAGCTAAGGTATGGAGCATTACTCTTAAAAGTTAGTTTGACTTCAGTCTGCCAGATGGTAAGCGCGAAATGAGGCCTAAGATGAGAAATGTCTTTTGCTTTGAAATTCTCATAGTTGAAGGTATCCGGTAACAGAAACTAGACAGAAACTATTCAACTGTTTATATAATAAAGATTTGTCGAATCTAGTGGTGCATTTGTTGAGGATGTCAGCCACAAAATGGATGGTTCCGCTGAGTGCAAGTTTTAAAGTAGAGGAGTTTAAAGTATCACTGTATTTTTTATTAAGTAACTATTACTCTTTTTAAGTTTTACCATTGCTATTTTTAAGTTCTTCCGTGACACGATCGACAGCAGTAGTCGGCGTAATAGGGATAGTGGCACAGGCGCGCCTGCACTGCGAGGGCGCAGTTGCTCAACTTATCTATGCATTCACCTGTCAAAGAAAAAAAAGTAAGACCAATAGAAATATAAATAATTATAATTTATAATATATCTAAGTAAGTTAATACTTTATTGTTGAGAGAAAATACCAAATTAGAAATATACATAAACATATATAAACAGTACAAAGGAGAGCTTATCGTTATTATTCAATCTCAAATTAAAGGAAAAGTAATGAACAGAACGTTTATGTTTGGTAAATAAAATAGCAGATAAATAATTCAATGGCTTACCCGATGGTGATCTATCTTTGAAGTTCTGTGTGTTATGGCTTTGGTGTCTCGTGACTCTTTGTGTATCTACAACTAAAACAAAACAGTTTTAAAATATTAAAGAACTTAACAAAGACAAAAAATTACAGGTTTTCATGCACGACTTTTAATATTTAAAACTTTTATTCATCACAACATAAGCCTTATTTTGGGTTTTCTTTGAAGAACTTTGGATTTTAATCTATCCATTCTCGTGGGTGTTGTACAGCATTTAGCATTTCAAGACAGGTTGGTCTGAAGTGGGCAGCGACCATAAAACATTGCCAAATCTTTTTTGGCATACAAGTTTGTAGTACTTAGGTTGTAAAGTAGGTGTATCTCTTACCACTAGGAACTGGTTTAAGATCTATCGGCACGCTGGGCTTGGTAGAGCAGCGTTCTGGGACGCACGAGCGCTTGGCCGGGGGCCGCACTCCAGCGCACTCGGAGTCTCGGGCGGCCCCCGAAGCGCCCTCCACCCCACCTTTCGCACACCATACGGTACGTGATTGGACACCTGCTTCGCATGGGCCTTGGCACTGTAAAAGGAATAAATTCATAAAATTATACCTCTTTCTCAGAGTACCAGTTATCTTTCAACTTGCCACGTCAATACTTACCTAAATTTTTCTCTTTATCTATATTTATCACTATCATCATGCAAATTCAACAGTTTACTCTTGACCTGACACTTTGTCCGACCTTCCCTGATTTGATAACAAAAACCACTGAATGGCAGGAGTTCGAAGATTTTACAGTATGCTAATTTTTAAAGTAGATACATATTTAGGTCTTCAAACCTCGCCAATTCAGGTTACATCTTTAAAGAAGAAAGGGCATTCCCACCTCTGTCCAATCGCTCAGATACCACGAGGGTGCGCAGGCGCCCCCGCAGCTCCTCTCAGTCTCGGGTTTATTCGTCTTGCACGCGATGTCTCGCATCCTTCTGCCGTTCCCTCCGATGCAGATCACCCCCCGGACCTGGCGGCCGTCGCACTCCGCTGAACATGCTGACCATTCACCTTGAAGTAAACATACGTTTTTTTATTATAATAGATACCTATCTTTCTATATTTATTATTTTACTGATAGAGATTTAATTTAGATGTGAATAGATCTTCGTCTTATAGTGCACATTATGGAGAAAACTGTGTGAGGTATTGAGTGAACTCTGTGTGTGTGACGAGAACTGTATGCGGAAAACAAAGTGTAGTAGAAAAATAACGGTCAAATGTGATTCTCAATTTTTCTATAGTCGTTACAGCTGATGAATCACTAATTAAACGTCTAAAATTTGGCGTAATATCAAAACATTTTTCATTTGGCGCTTATTTATATAAATGAGATGTAAGGACTAATTTAACTAATTATGTTAATGATATCGATATTATGCCAACACTAGATCCAAATAAAATGGTTGATCATTATTTCGTTGAAGACATTGACATTGTTTGGGCTTCGATGACATAGACAAATAAAGATAGAATTGGCAATGAGTGTGCGTAGTTTTGGCATCGTTTGCTTCAATTAAACTGATGAAAAGAAAAGTGATTTAAATTGTAAATGGACATCCAAGGGTTACTAAAAGGAGGGCTATTGACATTTGGTTTAATAGAAATAATACTGATATTGATGTTTGCATATCTATAAGTATGACTGTTGTCGTGAAGTGGGTAACATTGTGAGTTACTTTAAAAAAAATAATTAAATACAACTTAGATTTTTAGAGTACAGTGTAACATCTTCAAAGAAACTTACATTCTTCGTTGTCCAATGAAGACCAATAAATAAAAAGAAATTTAACTTTTTTTATTTAGCTGTAGCTCGTGGTATAATCTACAAAATTTAACATACCGGTAAACCAGTGAGCATCACAACGTTTCCTCGGGGAACAGCTTTGCGTTGAAGGGGGCGCGATATGTGCAGCACAGCCTGAGGGCTCCATACACCGGACACCCCGGGATTTCACACCGCCTCCGAGACACCAGCCGACGCACTGGAATATGTTAAAAAGTTTAAACTTATCTTAGGAAAAGGTGAAATTCTATTTAATATACACCGATATATATAACGTATGTTTTTATACATATATTTTAATGTGTAGATTGTTTTATCTAACTGTAAAAGATAAGTATTTTTTTAGAAACTAAAAAGTATGCTGCAAATTAAATAAATGTTTTCCTCTTTCCTATGGATGTTGTAAAAGGCGACTAAGGGATATGCTTACAAACTTGGGATTCTTTTTTAGGAGATGGGCTAGCAACCTGTCGCTACTTGAATCTCAATTCTATCATTAAGCCAAATAGCTGAACGTGGCCATTCAGTCTTTTCAAGACTGTTGGCTTTGTCTACCCCGCAAGGAATATAGACGTGACCATATGTATGTATGTATGTAATTTTTTTTTTGTTTTCTAACTCAAACATTCAAGAAGATAAATAAACGGTAAAATCATTTCAGAAGATATCTTCATCGGTAAAATATAAATTCTCAACTAAATTTTCATATGCATATGGTCACGTCTATATCCCTTGTGAGGTAGACAGAGCCAACAGTCTTGAAAAGACTGATAGGCCACGCTCAGCTATTTGGTTTAATGATAGAATTGAGATTCAAATAGTGACAGGTTGCTAGCCCATCCCTTAAAAAAAGAATCCCAAGTTTGTAAACCTATCCCTTAGTCGCCTTTTACGACATCCATAGGAAAGAGATGGAGTGGTCCTATTCTTTTTTGTGCTGGTGCTGGGAACCACACGGCACACTTTTAAACTAAATATTCACATATTTTATTAATAGATAAAAACTATATAAGTAGATTTTGTATTGAAGGTAAGACTTACGTCTGACCACTCCGTGTATAACCATCCACCGGGAGCACTGTGACTATAATTTGTGGACATCACTGGAGTGACTTCTTTTGCAGATGATCCTCCAGCAAGAGATATAACTGGTCCATCTCGGAAGGTGTCAGTGCGTTCTTTGGGATGCACTTGTCTACGAGTGTCAAGTCTTGGACTAGCAGTCACTGTTTTGGCAGCGGTTCCATCGCAGTTAGGAATATCGCATGGCTCACTATTTGGAGGCATTGGTAGTGGACATTTTTGATTACTTATCTGAAATTAAATAACTACTATTATCTCCACTTATCATAAAACGTTATATGAAAATTAAAGATGTTGAAATGGAACAGTCATACCTTAATAATACCTCGAGCGTGATCTTGAACACATCCAACAATTCGGGTTCGTTGGGCTGGACCGCATAAAGGACAAGCGCCCCATGCAGCCGCTCTCCATCTTGGAGGACAAGGCGCGCCTCCACATCGACGTCTTCTAGACGACGGTGGTGGCCCTGAGCAATGTGCTGAAGATACTTCTTTATCACCCACTTCCGTCATTTCAACACATCTAAATTTCCCAACCTGAAGACCTCCACCACAACTTCGCGAGCAAGGCGAAAATGACAATATCTTCCACATGAATTTTCTGTCACCTATAATATTGTTTTCAATTTGCGATTTTGACTCTAAATCTTTAAAATCAGGTCGCTTCGCCAGGGTAGTTTCAGATTTCGAAATTTCGTTACGAGACTCGGCGACGTGGTGTCGATGGTGTCGTTGAATTGAGTGACGTGGTGGCTCATTGTTCGATATAGGTATGTCGTTACTTTCGTCAGATCCATCAGTAAGAAACTCGTATTTTATTGATGGATTTGGTTGAGTGTACAGAATCTAAAATAAAAACAGTCTTTAATTCTAATGTACCTCTTAAAAATTGGTTTGTTTATACTCCTAGCAAATGCAAGATTTAATTCGTGTAAATTAGAAATTAATACATACCATTATATCGATGGAGTTATGTATGGGTCCAAGAGCGAAGACATTATCTAATCCAGCCATACGTGTATACACGAATCGTGCGCCAGCGGCTTCATAGGTACCTGGCGCACTCACAGCAAATTCCCCATTCATGATGTAAGAAGAGCCATTTGTTACTTTTAACGCTGAAACCAATAAAATTCTTATCTTTACAGGACACAGACCAAATTGGTAGACTGCGGTCTACGTCATGCAAATAATTAACTGGCAATTGCAAACGACTTATTCCATTTATCTTGCAATTCGATGCGTAGGCGCTTTGATTGAAGAGAGTGATGAAGATATTCCAGTGCAAATTAAAGTAATGAATTGCACATTACAGATAATAGCTTCTATATTGTTACCTACATCTACTACTGTTTTGACCACTGCAAATAAAAGTATTCAAATGCAACCTGTTCATTGATATTTACACTGTCTACAATCCGTTTGAGTATTTGAAGCTATCATCTATTCAGCGGAGTACTATGTTGCTGCAAAATAAAGTAACTTTGATTTACCTATATAATTTTCGCTGGGCACGATCTCGGAGACGTTTAGTCTGCAGGCTCCACGTGGCACCGTGGTCACGTATGAGTAGCCCAGTGGAAGCCTGGGCCGGGAGAACAGTCCCGATACTAGTCTACGTCCACACTGGATGTCCCGGTTTGTTGTAGACGATAATACTTCTCGGCCAACCACCTGGTAACAAAATCAAAAGGCTCTCAGCAAACGTCTGAGGGAGGCAACTAGTGACACTCGCGCGGGGGGCTTTCTTGCGCAGTGTTTTGTTTCATTATTAAGTCATTAATATTAGTTGTATTTTAAATAATTATATCTATGTATGTAATTATGTGTTCGGTAACAAATGATAATAATCAGTCTTGATTCATGTACCTTCTCTTGTCGTTACTCTTTCAAGGCGACAAGAGAAAATGACCCATTATTTACTTACTGCAGTTTTTACCATAATCCAATCTGGCTTAAGTTAAATTAAGTTCCCTGCCTGGTTAACGCCAGGAGAAGGATGGTGAACTTACTACTTTAAAATGTCCTAGATTGAAATTGGTTATGCTCCAATGCACAAAGCAATTTCAATCCAGTGAGTCTAGTGAGTCGGAGGTATGCTTTATCGACTTCATTGAGAAAACTGCATATGAAATTTATTGCAGATATTTTAGTTGATGAGTTGCCCTCAGCACGATTAACCAGCATGCCTATTTGTTGTAAAATGTTTCCAGTCATTATAATGCATGTTAAATCTATGCATAGTTAACGGTACCATGATTACAGAAATCTGTATGAAATAGAAAATTAAATTGCACAAAATGATTTGCAAAACAAAATTGTTGCAAATAGGAAACTCATTTAAATGGTATGTAAAAGGTGAATTCTGCACGCACTTCTATAGCTTGCGTGATTTGCATCATAAAATAACGAGTGAATAGAATAATATTTAATATCTTTATATCAAAAAAATGTATTCCTGGAGAAAGTTAAGGCTAAAAGACGGCTTGTTTAAGAAAGTGATAAATGATGATGGAGCGAAATAAGTATGCATAGATGAGGACAAGTGAAAAGATGTAGTACTTTACTCAGCTCACCCCTTCAGCAAATAGGTACCTGATTTAGGTTGTCTGTATATTTATAGAACTTGAACAATCAAAGTTTGCCACATATTTTATTTTGGGCATTGCATATCAAATCGTCTCGAAGAAGTTAGTATTTTATAGAGATTACAAAAATATAACAAATATACCTACCATTTTTTCTACATTACCTAATTTCTGAACTTGCTATATTTTGTGCCTGTATCTCGCACGGGTCGGGGATTAAGTTGTCAGTGCGGCGGTCTACGAGTACAATTTCACGCATGTTGTGATATGCGTTGAGTTGCAGCACAGTAAAACATTTTAAAATGCAATAAAACTATACTAAAATACTGGCAAGGAAATAATTGTATTCCATTTAGCAAAAAATTTTGTATAATACGTAATTATAATTTTATTATAATATTCTTTGTCGTATTTGAGAGTAACCAACTCATAAATAATAAAAAAATAACTATATTGTTAATAGGTAGAACATTGAATAACCTGAGTTCTACCAAGTATTATTAATTTTTAAAAGGAAAATTTTACAAGATGAAGCAAATCGTCAGTACAATACCCGCATATCCAAACCTTTCAATACATTAACACCCGCCGTGACAACTTCATCAGCTATAAAATCAATTAATGCCTTTTAACCAGCATTAAAATATCTTCACTTTCTTTTGATCTTTTATTATCTGTGTCTAAAATGTTGCAAACGAAACAAAATATTTACAGCGCCAAAATAAGGGCATGGAGTTGTTTCGTAACTCTTAATGTGTCACTAATGCGTGTAAAAAATTAGTAGGTAATGTCAATTTTATGGGTTTACTGTATGCGATAATGGCTCTGAATCTTGCGATGGGCGGTGCTGCAGCCAATCTGATCGCAGTCCGAAAGGGAATGACGCAAATTATTTTTGAATGAGATGACTGTTTATTGCCAGGGTGAAATAAATTAGTATGATCTATATGTGTACGAAGATAAATTTGAGAAATTTTGGTGGTAACTTCTTTTTTGTGTAGGTAGTATATTTTAATTATCCTATTTAAAACTAGTATATTGTTGCTAGTAAGTATATCTCAATTATTTAATATTCTCAGATCAAGAATTAAAACAATAAAAAACTTACTACCTGTGGAAAAGGAAGAGTCTTGGCTTAGCTTCTTGGTTATAATTTTAAGTGATCAATTTAGACAGTGCGAATGTATAAGGAAGGTTTATTTAGACGATAACCAGTTCTTAATAAATCCAAAACGTTTAAGTTAAAACAAGCAGTAGCATTAACTGCCCCCATAAAATCCCACTCTTTTGTTTAACTCACGAATTCGGAGTACCTACATAAAGGCTTAAAATATGAGACTTGTCACTTTGTTTTTATAATCTTTGAGTTCACCGCCGCATGCCAATAAAAATTCTTTAAGTCCAATCTCAGTCTCATCCTTGTCGTGGAGAATTTAACACCCACTTTTATTAGTTTTGAGATTAATTGTAATTGTAGAGTAGACGTAGATCAATAGCACCTTTACCAGAAATAATAAACAGGCGTTATGGCAATTAAGTACATATTCGTTACGGATTTTACTTATTTATGTCACGGTGAATTCAATGCACCAGTTTTGTTTTCAATTCAACACTTGTAGTTATAACAAAATATATATTTTTATGTCATTATTTGTCGTGACTTAGGGAGAACATCAGAGTGCTAAACTTATATTTCAATTTTACCTTTTTATAAGTAATTGATGTTCAAATATAATATATAAGTAATTCTTCATATTTAAAATATAATTTAGTTGCCAATGAATATTTTGTACAACATACTGTAGTGTACACACACTACAGTATGTTGAAATGTATTTACTTCGTCAAATAAACCACACGCAGACATCTCATACCTAACTGAAACTCTATTCGAAACTAATAAATCTTTAAATTGTTAATTTCATGTCATAAAAAATGTGATATAGAAATATGATTATTTCGAATCTCACATTCTGTTACGAACAGGGTTAAAATTACAAACTGAAAATTGTGCGAGTGGAACCTCGACCAATCGCTAGTATCTCATAATTTCAACCTAAAGAGATGATAATTTGAACAATGAAACCTAAGGTATCTGTTACGTCGCTCTAACTGGAACAGTCGTTGACTTTCCATTATCATACGCGATGAGGTTGGCCCGCTGGAAATTATAAATTTATTAGCTGGCTTGACTCCCCCGCCGCAGAGCTGTTTGGCTGTCTAATTTTGCAGCCATTTCGCTTTCATGTGAACTTTACAATATTCATTAACATGTCAGACGCCAACGAATTAAGCTACGTCTGTAGTCCCAGAGGCCTGTTGGTTCAGATCAAGTCATTTAAAATAAGAATCTGGATGATGTCGATTCTGATTCACGATCCAAATGCGCAATTTATTTGGGAAAAATTGCTGTCGTTAGTGAAGACAATGGGATGCCGATTGATGACGTGAGTACGGAGTTTTATTGAGCCGAATATTCAGGTCGACTGAACAGCTGAATCAGATAAGTGGAATTCTAAATTAGCCATTCAGCCGTAGAAGGCGAGTAAAACAAAGGTGGCTGGGAGTGCGGCGGAGCGACTATGCAAACAGTCATGTGCAGTGTGAGCAACTGGGTCGCATCGTATATATCATGCAACATAATTATACATGTATAAATTGAATATGAATTACAACAATTTGCAATGGAGTTCTGTTTTAATTGTGACAAATTAAATTTATTACGTGTTAATTTGCTCAGCAGGTAGGTAATAAATTATGCGCATTCTGTGGAATATTTTTTTAATATGTATTTGACTTTGAAGTTAACTTATGATAGTGCAACCAAAGGAGAGTTATTTCCAAGAAACAAGATACTTGCCAGTAGAAAGCCAAATTTATTACTTTTATTATTTTAAAACTTTCGTCAAAAGAGCTGCTGTTATCCTAATAGGCCATAATTCCATAGCTGATCAAACATTAAGAACAAATTTGCAGAGCAAACGCAAGAAACGTGATTATTCACTTTGGTGTTTTGCGACGGACTACGTGATATCCGTTTGGTAAATTTAGACGAAATAGGATGGCGCCAACATTCCTCGACTCTAGATCAAAACAAATGTATACTTCTTAACCACAGAGCAAGCAAGATTCGAAGGCATTCCTGTCTTCCTTGATTTGTGTTCCAAACAATTGACGTATCTGTAAAACGACCAAGTATATACGATAATGTTGATTTCCTGCCAGTAAAATGAACTAACAATTTCAATGTCAGCCTTTATGACCGACATGAGGTAACCCAACATTTTCTTTGACGAATCTGTTGGGTATATTTTTGTATTTTTACATTTCTATCTTCGCATTGAAATTTACTTTGTTATTATATATGTAAGTCTCGAATTAATATTATTTAAATCCATAATTCATTACTTGCAAATTATAAATTCCATAACTACAGAAGTTTGTTCTTCTTAATGAATATTATTTTCATGACCCATTTCTTTAACAAGGATAGCATTATTTAATTCATCAGCCTCATTATAGACTGTGTAGTTTTAAAAGAGATCAATAACAAAATGAAGAATGTTAAATTGGGCGACTGACCTAAATTGGCAAAACGCACAGGCGATGACAATTTTTTCAATCATGCACTAGGTGACCACAACCGTCTGAAATTGATCGTCTAGACAGTATGCAATGATATAATTTACACGTGTCCAATGATTTATGTTCATTGTGGATGTAAACGAATATACAACTCGTTTAATGCAAACAAGCAGAATAGTACTATAGAAACTGTTATAACAATATCTTGGGTACGAAAACACACATAACTTCTTTTGAAAGTGACTGACACATTATGTATCAAGGAATCATTGAACGGATTAAGCAGAAATTGGCATAAATACTACTCTGTCAAGAAAGTAGCAGGAAAAGATCAATGATACACAAACTGTTTGTTATTTATCCAAATTTATTTTATCACCTTCAAAATATGCTCCTTTAGAAACGATACACTTACGCCAACGAATAATCCAATCATCAAAACATTATTTAAACGCTGTTTCCGGAATTGAGGTCTTTTATGTCTTCTACCGATTGAAAACGGGTGCCACGAAGTGGTAATTTGAGTTTAGGAAAAAGAAAAAAGTCGGCTGGAGCCATATCTGGTGAATATGGTGGTTGCTCGATGGTATTTGTTGAGTGTTTGGTTAAAAATTCGTTCACAATGATGGCCTTGTGCGAAGGTGCATTATCATGGTGCAAAATCCAAGAATTTTTTTTCCACAAATCTGGCCTTTTTCGTCGGATTTGCTCTCTTAAACGCCGCATAACACTCAAATAATATTCCTTATTTACCGTTTGACCTTCCGGCAAGAATTCCGAGTGCACAACACCGCGATAGTCAAAGAAAACAGTCAACATGACTTTGACTTTTGAACGACTTTGGCGTGGTTTTTTCGGTTTCGGTTCAGTTGGAAGGCGCCACTCCGAAGCTTGTTGACTAGTTTGCATGTCAAACTCGTAAACCCACGTCTCGTCACCAGTAACAATGCGTTTCATGAATGTTGGGTCGGAATTGACTCGTTCTAGCATGTCCTCAGCGACACTCATGCGATTGAGTTTTCGAAAAAAATTCAGGTCTTTTGGGACTAGCCGAGCGGCAACATGTTTCATACCCAAATTATTAGTTAAAATGGTACGGATCGACTCGTGAGATACAGAAAGTTCGGTGGCTATCTCTCTCAAAGTTGAATGAGGATTTTCAGTCACTATTTCCTTCACTTTTGCGATGTTAACTTCAGTTGCAGACGTTGATGGCCTACCATAGCGAGGCAAATCTTCCATCACATCTCGACCGCTTTTGAACGCTTTGTACCACTCATAAGCACGAGTTTTTGATAAAGTCGATTCACCGTAAGCCTTCTGTAACATTTTCAGTGACTCCGAACACGATATTCCATTGGCAATGCAAAATTTAAGACAAACTCTTTGTTCGATGTTTTTATCCATTATGAAATTAGCAATACACACTAGATATGATATAACTAAAAATAGCACTGTATTTAATGTAAACAACAGATGCAACTCAAACTCCGCGCCAAAATGGAAAACAATTGTGCCAATCTAACAACAACAAAAAAAAACAAAAATTTGAATTTGGAACCATAAATAAATAATCCATTCCCGATACTTTTCTGACTGAATGTATACCTAAATATGAATACTAAACTTAAGAATTCGAAAAGTGCGTTGTTTACATTCCCATATTTAAGGTTAAGTATAAATGATAAATTTGAAAAGTATATATGATAATTTCAAAATATTTATAGGTATTCATAATTCAAATAAATATAAAGGTGTGGGAACGTGTGTACGTCAAGCCTACTTGCTAGGTGATCAGACTCCATCATTAATTAGAGTCATAGGAAGACATTGGATGTAGGTCTTTCAACAGGTCAAAATGGAGATATATGTCTAGTAGATTTACTTAATGATGATGACGGTGACAAGACAAATACATACATATAGTCACGTCCCTTACGGGGTAGCCAGAGGTAACAATTTTGAAAAGAATGAATTCAAAGTAGGTAGCCTAAGTTTCTATCTGGGGTCTACATTTCAACAAAATTGATATGGTAGTTTTTAAGTTTGTTCATGACAGGGAAGACTAAATATCCATTTGAAATAATCTTGTCTCAATATTGTCATTAAAGTAAAATGTACTTACCGAAAAGAAGAATATCACAAAAAAAGCCGGGATCTGCGCCATTATAAGGTTTAAAATATAACTTTTACACTCTTACACTAGACAAACATTAATTTGTCAGTAAAGATTTTTCGTTGCAATTTGTCAGTAACAAATCTGTTGTACAGTCTGTTGAAAATTAGATTTCAAAACAACTGTAATGAAAGCATCTATATTAAAATGTTACATGTGTTAGATTAAGAGATGTGAAAAATAGTCGGAAATATTAGTCGTTGTTTAAATTTCTGTATTGTCGATTTTTAAATCAATTGTTACGTTCTGCTATAGTGCACTTAGTGAAAATTTCTCTGATTTTTTGCGGTTGGAGAAATTAACAGGATTCTTCGTTGTACGCGAGCGAAGCGGCGGACCTAATCTAGTTCAATTTAAAATTACTAAGACTAATTGTGTTAAGTACCACGTATAACACCACGTATAATAGATTTTTATGATCCTCTTAGACAACGGCCTCCATATAATAAATGAAATCATTCTAAAAAAACGTTCAAAAACGTACATAAATACATTCAAGATAGAAAAGGTCCATGTACTAAAGCTGATAATACTGTTTGTTCATTAGATCTGTAAATAGATCGTATTCACTACATATAGCCATGTGAGACAACTGTCATTCTAATGTTAAACCGGGATGACTAACGTAGAATATGTTTAAGCATTGATTGTAAAATATTAAAAACAACTGGATTATGAACTGAGTAGAAAAAAACCCAAAAATAAGTACATATTTTAAGGTTATCTCCCTGACCTTATGAAATCAAATACGATATAAACGAAAACTCATGAAAAAATTGATAATGGATGTAATAAGTACTTTGGCAAACTTAAAGTTTGCTTGCGTCCCTGTATTTCAAAGTGCACATGCAAAAAAGGGACAGATTAAGGTAGAAAAAGAAATGTCAGGGGAATTCTAAATCATTATATACATTAGTGTGGTTCCCGGCACCAATGAAAAAAGAATAGGACCACTCCATCTCTTTCCCATGGATGTCGTAAAAGGCGACTAAGGGATGGGCTTACACTATTGGGATTCTTTTTTTTAGGCGATGGGCTAGCAACCTGTCACTATTTGAATCTCAGTTCTATCATAAAGCCAAATAGGCCATTCAGTCTTTTCAAGACTGTTGGCTCTGTCTACCCCGCAAGGGATATAGACGTGACAATATGTATCAGATGCTCTGGGACTAAAGCCAAGAGGAAGAAAGTAAATATAATCTTTGAAAGTGAGAAACTGAAATAATGTTGCATCCAATGGCTTTATCATGCACATATACATAATGCACATAGCATTGCAAAGCCATTAGAAGTAACATTCTTTTCTCAAGTTCAGAAATATCTTTCGGAAACTACTTCAAGGATATGTTAAATAATGCACATTTGGCTTGATAGAAGGACACATAAAATGGCAGTGGTTCAAATAAGAAATAGTAAAAATTCCTTTGAAATTTCGTTTGCAGATATGCCGTGTGGCAATAAAACTGAGCTTATGTAAACAGACGGGACGGGAGATAACAGTTTAGACTATAGCAATGGCGTCGCGGCAACTGTTTGTGTTAAAACTGTATGAATTTGCTGTTAGTCAACAAAATATTTTTTTCATGTGGATGGTATAAAATATTAATATAAGATGGGAAGATTCTCTGAAAGATTTCCATTTCTCGAGAGAGAACGTGAGAAAGGCGTGATTTTATTAGTCTCTTTCTACTCAATCATGATTGTACTATTGTTTCTCTATTTCTACTCAATCATGATTCTACTATTGTAGCTCTGAATTCGATGCGCCAAAGATTAAAAAATTGAAATTATGAATTGAAGAGGATTCACCAATTAAAAAAGAGATACTTTAAGAAAAAAAGGTATAATTAATTAAAAGTTTGTGTTGTAATAATGGCACTGTGGTGCAGCGGTAATGCACTTGTCTATGTCACCGGAGCTCCTGGGTTCGAATCCCGGACAAGGCATAATGAGAAGCGCTCTGTCTTTGATTGGCCTGGATTTTGGTGTTTATTTATAATATATAAGCATTTATTATAAAATAAAGTATTATTATTAATTGTCTGTAATAGTAATGTATGTAGTAATCTGTCCTGTATATATTTATTTATTGATTGTGGTTGAGGAGATATGTCACAGGGACATACTACAACGTAAGTAGAGAACAAATTTTCCTTTTTGTTGTAGTTTAGTGGAAATTTCAAACATTTTCGCCTAGATTAAAAATTTAGATAATTATGTAAAAGATATTTGTATTTTAAACATATCAGTCTCTTTTAAGATTTCCTTAAAAATTAAATATATACAACTAAACCCATAAAATGTTATAAACCTCGAAACTCAGATATTTACATTACACGAACGTGCCCAACTGACAATGGTGACGCATACGCAACGTCAATCAATTCGCGACTTTTTATAGCCTACAAATCATGTTACTGTATTTGATCGTGCTCTAAAAATAAACTCATAAACTGGGTATAGTTCGACGAGTCTAAGGTCTACTATAGACCTTAAGAAAACTGCAACAAGATTCAGAATTTGTAAAGTAAATTTTTAGACGTTAATGTACATCTCAGAAAAAAAGTAATAAACCTTTTCAAGGGCGGGTCATAGTTAAAAGTAAACAACTTTTATATCCCCTACAAATAGATTAACATTATTGGTATCACGTACTATGTGAACTTCAGCACATTTTGCGTCATTGCAACGTATATTTAGACACTACTATCTAGGCAGTCATAAATTTGAAATTCTTTCATAATACCTTCTAGAGAATTTTGCAAGATTAAGATATGTTTCTCTACCCAGATTGTTTGAAGGGTTCAAAATAATAACATTATATTATGTTTTATATGTCTTGGCAGGCGAAATAGGTGGCCTTCAATTCAAGCCCTTTTATTTGAAAACGTATATGATATTTTTGTTCTCATTGTACATCAATTTTTATCACTTCTAATAAAATGTTATGGTGGATAATTTTGTAATATTATTCATTATTGCAGGATTCAGCAACAAGGGCTTAATCCTATAATTAAATTATAATTAGGGTATTTACTTAAATTTTGTAGACACAGGGTATGTTACGTACGAAAGGAAGAGATATTGTTTATTTATAGACAATAAATCAAATTAAATGGGAACCAACAAACGAAATAACTTCCGCATTTTTGTTTTCGCCTTCAAATAAGGCTTTTGTTTTTCTCAACTGTAGTTATATGTAAATAACGCCTTCTATTTGGATTTACAACATTTAAAAAAATGTGGAATTCCCATCTTCACTTCGCTTGGATTATTATCATTAAGATAAGTTTGTTCAATTATTTTAAGTTCTTCTTAAACATTGTTATGAATTCCGTGCAGTTTTGTTGGGACAAAATAATAATATTTTTTTTCATTCTTAAATGGAGATCCCAATCATAAAGAGATATTGTAAAAAATATAAATAAAATAAATTTTATGATTTCATTTGATCACATCATGCGTTGTTATACTATACTATATGTGTTTTTTTTGAGCGAAAGAATATTTAGACACTTTAAATGACAATTCAATACCATGTGTCACGTTTAAATTTAGCCAGATTTATCGCCGATTATGTAATTTTATCACAATTAGATTTATGACGACTCTGACCCGCATTTGATTGACATGAATACTAATCAACTACGTTTTAGTACATTGATATCGAATTGAATAAAATGCATTCAAATCATATTAGATTTAGGTCAATATGAAAAAGCTAGTAAATACCTAGCCGTAATATCAATCTTTGAAATAGTTATTAAATGAACTCCTAATAACTCTTTGAAAAATAGTCCGAATATGAGTATCTCGCGTATCAAAAAAATTGAGCCAAGACGTTATCTAAAAAGTGCTTAGTCTATAAATTTTCCTTTATATAATATTTTTACCATTTATCGTATGTAATTCAAATTCAAATTCAAATTCAAACTTTTTAGATGTATTATTTCAATTCCTTCGTTACATTCATACATTAGTCTTTTCCCCTTTCATTTCCCCTTTCCCCTTTAAACTACACCATTCAACGATCCCTTCTTTTGCTTCATCCAAATTCATCATGATTTTATTGATATTCGTCGGTTTAGATTACTATTGATCTCACGTTTTACCACTAGGTATTTGATCAAGGTATAAGTCTTTCTTACTTTGTTTTTTACATGCTTTACAAATGTAAGTACTATGATTTCCATATATGTACTTAAGAAAATTCCTCCTTTAGAAAAATTAACAGGCCCTAACACAGATTGTATCTGTTGGCTAAGCTATCTTAATCTAGACTAGGTATTATGTCTACGTTCGTAACACAGACATACATTTCATTCCCGACCACACACGCAGGGTTATCTAACGCCAGCAAAAATATTTTTACATTATCGTAAACACAAATTTTGTTACTATTTATTATCACAGTTTCTTTGTTATTGTCTAAATAAATAAAGTGACCGGGGACAGTTGAATGGGATGAGATTTGGCCATCAGCCAACCAATGCATTGTTTTCATAATAATTTTACTACAGTCAGACAACCTCTGGTTACGTATCTTTCAATAACGTTTACAATTTTTGAGGCTATACTTTTTGATGTAGCTGGTGTGGTACAAGTTTTATTAGATAATTAAAAATATTAATTTTCAGAGATCTTTAGTGTTTTTAAGCATTCCACGTTTTACTTAACTAAATATTGCGAAGCTTTAAATATTTATGAATTCTAATTAATTGATTTAGTTAACAATATATCATCTGTCTCTCTGTGTATTTACACGAGTTAACTAGTACGATCTGTCATTAAATTTATTATATGTTAGTGTATTAAATAACTAATTATACATATTTATTACTTCTTTTACAGTTATCGTACCACCTGTACAGTCTTTACTCATCTCAACAGAGTCTAAAGGTTCGACTGGCAGAGAATGCTTTATGGAAATTAATCCGTTTAAAAATCCTTACAACCAACGGTTCAATTAAATCATTACAAATTAATAAATGAGAAAAAAACTAGTTCTTTTTTTATCATCTTTGATTTAATTTTATTGCTGATGTAATAAAATATTCCGATTTATTAAGAATTTTAAAGAGAAGGCGACCTGCCGCCGGCTTTTGTAGTCTATGATCATGGATAAATGAAGATATGAATTTAAGTTTACGTTATCAAAATTTACCAAATAATTGAATAGATATCTTAATTATAAAGTAAAGTACTTAATGATCCATTATTAATTCCTTAAGGAAAAAAAGAAAAGATAAATGGCAATATGAACCTATTTTATTACAACAAATTAAGTCTTACGATGAGAGATATGAGAAAGACAGATATTAATTTTTATTTTTAACATAATTAAATTTATACGGGACAAATTACACAGATTGAGTTAGCCTCGAAGTAAGTTCGAGACTTGTGTTATGAGATACTAACTCAACGATACTATATTTTATACTAAATACTTATTATATAAATAAACAAACAACAGAAAAAGTTTGTTTCTCATCACGCCCTGGCCGGGATTTGAACCTGGGACCTTCTGTGACACAGACATAAGTACGGTATTTCTGATATCTCCTTTTTTCTATATTCTTTGGAAGTTTATGCCAAAGTTCATGAACCGTGAGATTTTGCGCAAATTATTTTTACAATAAAAACAATTAACATGTGTTTGGTGTAAATTAAATAAGTATGAGGCACATTATATTTTTTAATGAAGGAACTGGTTTGAACATCATTTCGTCCATGTTATGTCGAGAATGTATGAAAAAAGGAACATGCATAGTCTTTGTGTATATACCAAAGTCAAAAAGACAAAGGTTTTATGATGGAACTGTGACTCAAATAATAACAGGTTGCTAGCCCACCGCCTACAAGAAGTATACAAAGTTCATGAGCTTTCCCTTAGTCTCCTTTTACGCCATCCATGGTAAAGGTATGGAGTGGCCCTATTCAAAAGTGCCGAGAACTACGCGATTCTTTTATTTATTCTTCTTTTAATTTTCAGTGATAAAATGATGCATTAGATCACACTTAATGCATTGTTTTAAAACGCGCAAGACTGTAATCCTAAAAATTCTTTGTAAATGCAGCAACAGAAGAAATGGGTTAAGGTCGACAATTTAGCGTCTGTATTGTAATTATAATGTACTCGCTGCTTTCTTTTTGTTTATAGAATTTTTCTGATATTAAATAAGTTGAAATAATTCAAAGAAACGCAAGATAGGCAGACATAAACTGCCAAGAAAGAAATATTTTTGTTTTAATGGCTACATATTTAAGTACTGATCTAACTTTTCTTATGAATCTTCGACTGTTGAAGCTATGGTATCAAAACTGTTTTATGAAATTGTTTGTAATTGCTTTTCAAAGGTTCAACATCTATTAAATACCAATTATTAATTTGTATTTATTAAATTCTAAAATCAAACTTTATTTAAGTAGCTACAACTATTACTAGCATTTCATTTTATTTACCTTAAGGTTTGGTGAAATAATTGATTTAAATATACACTTCAAACCTCTATTGTGCTTTACGTTTCTAACTGTGGATGTATAACTAAATTCTTTCTATCACACGTAATTGATATGTAACTTAATCATAATCTCGTTCAGAACCTCGAGATCTGAACTGATCTCAACTGATACTCAAAATTGACATAACGAGATAAAAATCCCTTCATCAATTAGGGTAAGTAAATGTTATGTTTAGGGCGCGGTGACGCCCAACAGAGAGCAAACTTTTGCAATATTTAAGGTATTCTGTAATCGGCCTATTTTATTATCTATGCGATGTGATAGATTAAGAAGATGCAATCATATGACTTTTAAATTAAATCCGATAAGGTGCTTTTTTCATGTGATTTAGTCACCATAGGATCTTGGTTATTTGAATCTTGGGCTCCTCCTTGCAAACGATCCAGCCAGAATAAACGTCAAAAGGATTGAAAGATCTTAAGTACCTATTTACTTGAAAGAAACAATTATAAAGGGAGCTTTACTTGTATGTTTGTTTAACCTCATAGAAGAAAATAGATTAGATTTATTTAAGGTCCTGAAAAGCTGCAGAGCTTGATGATAGGACTAAGATTAGATTTCTTGTAAGAGTGAACCTTAACTACTCGTATCTTACCATACTTATAGCAAATGCTACAGTTTGTTTATATATCTGTATGTTAGGCTCTCACTGCCAAGCCTTTGGATCGCCTTTAATGTTATTTTGTGTAGTAGTTAATCAATTATCCGAGGTCAACTCCATACTTTTACTGAACGGGTAAATGAGAATTTAAGTATAAGACAGATTTGCAGGAAAAGTCTAGTTGTCATAATATATGATTTAGAGAAAGTGAGAATCTGTTTTAGAATTATCAAAGGGCGTCGCGAAGGGACCAATAACTTAGCGTATTTTCACAAGCACTGAAACATCTATCTCATTTTACAAAATTTGATTCAATAAAAACATTTATTGTTAATCAAAAATTATGTACGAGTACCCGAATCCAAAGAGCATGCATGAAGAGACTTACGAAAGTGCATGAGGCGAGAGAGGTTTGCAAGGATCGTGGCAAGTGGAATGATGTAGTCTTGTAACCTACCTTCTAGGAATGAGGTGTGATTTTATATATGTAACATGTTCCCGGAGGGCTAGGTTACGAGTACTCACTTATGAATTCGTACATATGTACTTTGTCGGCTTTTTACATAAATGCCTACAAAAGAAAATAAATGACAGAGTTTTCACAATGTTTTAATAGTATTATGAAAATTAGGAAGGGCTTTTAGAGTCGGCCTTAAATTTTATTATTACAACGATGATAGTTATTTATGCCTGACGTGGTTTCTCTATTAATTATGCCAAGTGTTCGACCTATTACTGTCCGCTATTAAATTAAGAGGACAAAAGAATTTGCCTGTTGTTTTTATACTTTTTTACTGCTGAAAAGTAGGCATAGCCACTTAGCACACTAATACCAAAAATACACTGCGATTCCATTTATTAATTTAGGTTATTATTTATATTTACGTTAGGTGATATTGTAATAAATACTTACGATATACTGAAACTTATGGGTATTATTTAAAAATATAACTAAATTACAAATTATAATACTTATTTTTTTTTTATTATTCTAATGTCTAAGGTATATCAGTCATGTAAATCCGTTCAGCGGTTTTTGCGTGAAAGATTAACAAACACACATAACATCCGTACCAATTTACGTATAGAATGTAAACAGGCACAAAAGTCAGAATTTTTCGTTTCAAAAGTTTGCTAGATGAGATGGCCCTTAGAAAGTTAAATAGCCTGCTCGTGTGGCCTACTTAACCCCGCAGATAACGAAAAATTAGGTACGCGATAACAACCTTACCTACTGTGACATTGGGACCGGCGGCCACATGAAACAATTTTCCGAGGTTTTTTTTTTAAATCTCACAAGATTTTCTTAGCTTTGATATCTTGAAGTAGAAATTCGTGTTTTCGCTACGTATAGGTAAAGGAAATTTATGTTTGGTGTAAATACATACACAAAATTACATGTTTATCCGTTACAGGATAGACAGAGTTAGACGTTCAGCTGTATGGCTTTATGATGAAATTGAGATTGAAAAGTGATGTGATACTAGCCCGCCGCCTAAAAGAAGAATTCCAAGTTTAAACCATAAGTTCCTACCATAACGAGAAAGAGGTGTAGACGAGGTTGCCTTTTTCAGAGGGGTAGGCAGAGACTACAAGAAAATATTGTGATTTACTTCACTTACTATTATTTATTATTACTTGCGGCGTGAAAATATTTATGAAGTAAATCACAATATTTTCACGCCGCAAGTGATATAAACGTGATTATATATATGTATTTATGTAAAAAGTTGTACGGTCTTTTTATTTTCTGATATATTTCTGTAAAATTTTAAAAATACTCAATAATATTAACTAAAAATGAACATTCAAAAATTTACTGACATCGCTTATAATACTTATTACTTCAAATAAAATTTCAATCTTAATTCCATTATTAAGCCATATAGCTGGACGTGGCCTTAAAGTCTCTTCAAGACTGTTGGCACTGTCTACCCTGCAAGGGATAGAGACATAATATATGTATATCTATGTAAAATTACAAAAATAATGTGAACTCTTTTCTTTTTGATGTAGTAATAGGTTTAACTAAATTCGAGTTGTCATACGTGGGCAAATCCATAGCTAAACGATAAAGCATTAATATTTTATTCTTTAAATTTGAACTGAAAAGACAAAGGATAAATCGCTTTACATTAAATTAAACAAGTATCAATTAAATAAAAGTAAAAACTAATAATAAGAAGTATTTAAATTAAAATAAATTTAATCTTAGTAAACCGATATGTATATCAATGTCACATGTCACCAGTATTTCGTTACTATGTATGTCATTCAAAATTTTATTTCACTACAAAATACATACATATGACAGCTCAAAGTATTTCGTTCGTATCGTGAAAACCTTGACGCAGTTGGGAAATAATTATGACATTTTCAGAAGAGGCATTAGCTATTTAATTATTTGTTTTGTTTATTCACTGATTAGAGATATCAGGTATGCACGAATATGTTTCATTGCGAAATAAGAATAAGGATGTTCACTTTAAAAGTTGGTGTGATAAAAATGTATCACCGTATCTATATATCTTTCAATGATACAGCTCGTTAAATATGAATGGAGTGTGAATTAATTTTAGCCGTTTTCATCTTAGATCGTCATTACTCACGTAAGGATCACAAAGCGGCCGGTGACAAAGTGGAAATAACTAAAGCGTGGAGAGATCGTTTAGTTAATCAAAACAACGTAATTTACTAGCCGCGTGCTATTCAAATATTCCAACGGGCCTATTTTATTTGACGTTCAACTAATTGAATTAAAATTTATCTAATTTTAATTCGTCTTTTTTTTTACACATTTTTATAAGATGCCATCATCACAGAAAATAAAAATAAAAGAACACTTCACACTTTTTCGGACGAAACGTTTATGTTCGATATTTAAAACATCGATTTGTCAATTCCACATTTTCGCGGTATTCTTTCTGGTCGCGTGTGCGCGGCTCACTCGCGCGCTCTCGCCGTACAATCTGCGCCTATGAACGGTTGCTCTCGGGCCGTAGGGCAGCGGCATATACTAGGTCGGTTTTACAAACGGGAGGCACCGCTGAAAATTTTAACGGAGAAAATAGGTTTTCATTTTACATCGCGAATTTTCATTTTGCCCGTTGAATTTTTTTCAACATTCGCGGATTCTGTGTTTTGACTTCTGGGGTTTGACTACACTTCACGCGTTTAGAATTAAGGTTTTTTGTTTAGATAAATGGGTAATGAGGTTTATTCAATAGTTAATAGAAATCTCATTTATAAAATTATAGTTTGTACTTATTAGCAAACTTATTTATGTAGGTCTACAAATAGATTCTCTATCAGTAGGAATGTGAAACCTTGAAAAACCATATTGAATCATGGTCGGGTATTTATTGGTCTTATATAGGTACATTCATATATTCGGCTTCATACCTTAAGGGGTAGATAGAGCCAACAGCCTCGGAAAAACTCATACGCCACGATGAGCTAGAACTAGTGATGGAATTAAGAGAGAGATGAGTTGATCTTGAAGAGTTTAAAAATAGATACAAAACACGTATGTCTAAATCAAACGATTTCGTGTTCAGATATTACATTTTATTCAAAGCAACTGTCCTTATAGTTCATACTATTCATATATCAGGAACTATTTTTGATGCCGAACTCGCCGGCCCTACTCCACCTTAAAATTTATGAGAGTGACGCAGGCACGTACGTACGTACGTTAGGGTGAGTAGTTACTTGTTGCATTCGGTTTTGTAATTGTAATATATAAAATGAGTTCCTTATTTAATATTTCAAATAATAACTTATTATTTAATGTGACCTAGTTAAAAGACTATAATTAATAATAAATATTATAATTATCCAAGCAGTACTTACATTTATTTCAGATAAACCACTTATAAATACGAAAGAGTAGGGAAAATTACATTAAATCAAATATTTTTCTTTTACCTGACTCTTTTAAAAATAAGATTTTTTTCTTGTTACACTTGGTTTGCGATTAAATAACGTGCCAGTCTATACCAAGCATTATTTATCACAAGAAGTAAATCACGTGTACCGTTTATGAAATTTTTACTTTTATTGAACGCTACCAAGCAACACGAACAAATTGAGATGGTCGGTCACGAGCAGTCGATAAATAATAAAACTAATTTAAAGTTTTAGAAAAATCCGTGTTTAGTTGTTTGGTATATTTCGGATTTGGCCTTTGATATATTACATTTTTTTATTTTATTAACAACATATTATTTTGCCTATGCCTGATTTCAGTAAAGTCTTAAAAAGTTTGAATGTGAATGGATATCAGTTATAATTTTATTTAGTCTTATAATCACGTCTTTCTCTTTTACGGGGTAGGAATAACCAAACGTTTCGAAAAGACGGGAAAGCCCCTTAAATTTTGTTTTGACTTTAAAAAATTAACTATACAGCTTTTTAGCGGTGCCAGAGAATAGTGGTAATTTCTAGAATTAGTTTTTATATTTCGCTGTGTTAAATGTCATTTAAATCGGTAATAAAAAATATAGTACAAATTACGCAAATTGAAAATCGATCGCGTTTGTTCTCAGATTCTAATCAGCGGGCGCGATTTCAATATGAAATTGGCATAAGACTGGTTTCAGAGTAACGCCGGCGAGACGAACCGCTGGCCAGCGCGTTTCAACCGCGCGTGCTTTACCGGCAGAGCGCTTTGAAATATCACATATCATTGTAAAAAATACAGGTACATTGGCAGCGCTGGCTAACGGTACGCGTCTTATAATTGGCGCGTCCAAACCGCCGCTAAAACCGGGCTATTTGTCTAGTGTAGGTAACTCTAAACGCGCGTGTCACCGGCGCTGATCTAACGCGTGACTAAAACCAGCCTAAGATTAACTAGTATTTGATAGACAGATGTAATTAGCCGATCTGCATGCTACCGGCAAATGGAAATCAACGATAAGCCGAGTAAACAACGATGGCTTGCGATCGATTTGTAAGTGGTTAAGTGGTATTGGGCTTCCGTGATAGTGGGTGAATTAAGACCTCTTAGACCTATCTAGGTTACACAATATGCCTTACGGGTTTGAATGTTTTGCGTCAAGTGGTAGGTTATAGTACGCGTAGAAGAATACTAAAAGAAAGTATAAAATGTTTTATTTGCAAACATTGTTCGTAAGTTTATAGTTTATGAGTAAAATGGTATCTTAAATTACATTATGAAAGTAATGCACATCTGAGATTTGAACACGTTTAATTTATATTCGTAATGATACTTAACAAGTGTAACTTAAGGCATTCTTGTTATCTCTGAGCATGCAACATTCGCAAATATATTTCAGACGCAAATATTTGTAAACTCTATATTTCCACGTCAGTTTCCCTAACATACTTAAAAGTACTTAGTAGGAAGTAATTTATATGTACATTTCAAGACATTCAAACCATTCTAAACTCTATCATAAAGCTATTTAGCTAAAGGTAGCCTTTGAGCCAGGCTCTATCTACTTCGTAAGGAATAAAGATGTATTTTTACAAATTGCAATTAAGTTGATCACTTGCCCACCTTGTTAAATTTACTTCAGGAACAATATGAACATCTATCTTTTTCATATTCCATGGTTAAGAAAGAGATATCTCAATCTACCTCGATTCATAATGCGTAATAAATCAAACAAGAAACATAATGTGCAAATTATAGTTTGAAGTTGTCATCACTATTTGCCACAAACACATTCTTTGTTCCATACTGTGATTTTACAACTACAAGATAATGAGACCTTACATAATATTTTAGCAAATCGATAACAGTGTTTGAACATTGCATTCCGGAAAACGAGAAAATAATTATGAGACTATTTCGCATGTTTGCTGAAAGATGTTAAGATATGCTTAGAAATATTTTTGTTCATCTACATTATGAGGAAGACTTTGTTTTATTTTACTAAAACCTTCTTCAACTCTCTAGCAATTTCTGTTGACCATGATAGTAGATTGTGTAAGTCAGGTACACGAAGCGGTTCCTGCATCTCTGCAAACTACGCAGGCTACCTAAGCCATATTGAACCATGGTTAAAGTTCCACTACATAAATATGCCTTTTATACACGTGCGTGATACTTGTCGAATTCTCCGTACATGGTTCATTAAACTGTACTTTTTGACGTAATACTCATAAATCAAAAGTGTGTACATACTTTATATAAAAGAATTTGGCGAAATTTGCCGTCGGGGATATATTTGAAGGTACTAGAAGTGACAATACTCTGACGGCATAGTGAATCAAAGTGAAATTGTTCTATGTCGTTTTAAAAATAAAATACTTGCATTGCGTATAATAATATTTAGCGTTATAAATTTTGCATTCTTCTAACAGTATAAGGAGTGATAAAAATATGTATAAAATCATTTTAAAGCTAAATCATTAACTATATTAAATAATAAATTTTCACACACTGACGTTACAAATGGCGAAAAAAAAAAAGACTTAAACGAATTGAGATAATAATATTAGCTCAAATTTTAGAACAAAATACTTATAATATTTTTTTTTTTGTTATCTCAGGTCAATTCCCTACGATTTAGGTAGAAACGCGTGTCGTAATTGTTTACATCAACGACAGAGATTGCGTGCCATTGTGATGGATTATAGCGAAGGTAATCTTAATCTAAGAAATATTAATAAAGTGACTTTGCCCTTTGAGATTCATTGAGCAAACGGAATACCTAGATGGCGTATTCATTATCATTATTATTCATAAAGCATTTGCTCTCAAAGGCTTTTATCATTTTCATCCTACTTTGTTTCTTCTGTGTTCTCGTCGTGGCTTTACAGTCTTTTCAAGACTTGGCTCTGTCTACCCCGTAAGGGATAAAGATGTGATTATATGTTTCTTTGTTTTGTTTTTATGTCTTCCTTGGGATCATGATGATTCTTTTGTTATTATTATTGAAAATATGGTGCGTTTTTTTATCTCTCTTCAAAAGAGTTTCACCGGGGAATAGGGACGCTAGGAGGTTTCATAGATTGGCGCTTCCATAATAAAATATTTATTAAATCGAGAGGAGGTGCGATTTTAATTTATTATCATTATAAAAGGACGTATTTCGTGCTTCATATTTTTTTTCACAAGTTTATGATGTAGTTTTTAAAGTCTCATAAACTCAATTTATCCTCTAGTATTTTATTCGTTCTGAAATGGAATATACAGATAGTTAGCATATCTTTATAATAAGTATCGTATAAATTTTTAATAAAATAGAATATAAATTTAAGATAAATTACTCAATTTAGTGCTTTATAAAAAGAATCCTTGTTATACACCGCCGTTAAACTTATCAACATTCAAACCAGTTTTTAACTCCTAATAGGTAAATACATACATAACAATTTGGAGTGAGACGTGATTATATATATGTATGTATTAGAGGACATCTTTTAGTAAAACTTGTAAGTAGATTTAATTTGAAACTCGTTTAAACGACAATTATAAGACAATAGATTGTATGTATGGCATTATTATATATTTACTAGAAACTAACAGTTAAAAATCCAATGGGTGCATTTTTAGATGTAAGTTATGAGAAATGGGTAGCCCTTAAATTTACCATCTCAATATGACAAAGCTCTAAATCCACTTCAAATTTTGCAACACATTTATATTTAACCTCGCGTAGCAAGCTTTTACGATCGTGTAATCTTCAATAATAGACTCAGTGTTACCGTCAATGATTTATTTCAGTAATTATGTGAATTACATCCAATAGGAATGTTAAGTAAGACCGCATGCGCATGATTCAGCCGATTATACTCGGTCAATGCGCGAACATTTGGCGCCATGGATAAAGGGCCGTTTGCCGGTTGTAGGCACTTTGGGAAACGTGACTATTTGCGGTTTAATCATTTTTTTATGAAAAAGGAAATGGTAAAAATTATTTTGGATAAAATGTAATTTATTCCAAAATGTTATTTCGTGAGCATTTTTTAGTTTTAGATTTAACGTAAGTAGAAAGTCACTAAACAAAAACAGAATCGTTTTAATATTATTTTAATCCTTGCAGCCACACAACTTAATTCATGTAATAGCTATTTCAATGCATCACCTAATTTAAGGGTTTTGTAAATATTGTTTGTATTCTTTATGTGCAGTGCAATATCTGATTTTATAAAAACCATTAATTCGTATTTAAAACAGTTAAGTATACTTATATCTTTTCATAGATTAAAAACAAGTGTTACTCGGCAAAAACTAAGAAAACCGTCACACACTGACCTACAAGTACAGTCAACACTCACAGTAATGACGGAGTTAATCCAAAATAACGAGGGTACAGAACAGCAATATATAAATAAAAACATGCTATTTGAATAAACGCAATCCAGTAACACAATAAAAGATGAATGTGACTAAATTTTTAATGAATTTAATTTTTTTAATTCATAAAAAAAATATTAGTTACATAGTCGCACAAGATCAGTTAAATAGATGTAATAGGCGCGGGTTTGTGTGTGTGTGTGCGTGTTTGTGAGTGTGGGTGTATAAGTCTGTTTAAAATGGTGACTATTTGTAAAATATCCAACTGACACAATATATAGGTATAAGTTTTATTATCCAGAATTTTGGTACTTGTAAAAATCAGTTAAGACCGGAATTGTCTCCAAACGCAACAAGAATAAATAGCAAACTCTTTTTTTATCTGTATACAGGTTTTTCTTATGTATGATAATTACTTTATGGTGTTAAGGCTTATCTTATCAGATTCTACGTTTGTCGTGCACGGCAAATAAAGTTTGTGTCCATCACTTTTCAGTGTGTGTTTGCCTTAACATAAAAACGAAGACAGGCAAATATAAGTAAAGTATTTTTTACAAAAAATAGTGTCAGGTTAGTTTAAAAAATTCTGCTGATCAATCATTTTACAATAGAAAAAATAAGAGACCAGTTTCCTTACGATGTTTTCCCTCGCCGTAAGAGAAGATATCGTTTAGTTTATAATCTAATGTACATATCTTCTAAAGTAGTCATTGGTACATGGTCGAGGTGGAATTCGAACCTGTGCTTTTCTGCGCATTACGCATTTTAACCGGGCAGCTTACCGATTCTACCACCGACGCCCAAAAGACTCAAATTTATTCCTTAGCTCGAAGCCGGTTTAGTTGTCTTAAAATCATTTCATTCGAAACCTACACTCGTGTTAACTAAGCATTAGACGTCTTCAATCAATCACTTCAATTAATCATACATTTAGCCTGTACCGCTCTATTAAAACAACGCTTTATTAAGAAGATCTGTCAATCTGTTTGTACTCCTATAATAGATGATCAGCTGCTTACTAAATACTTATATTGAATTTGGATTGACAGCTGCCAAATTAGTGATAAGTATCGCTAGTTGGCTCGTGATCTCGGCAAAAAGATTAGTCGATTCAGATGGACAGCATTACAAGTGTTACATGATACTAATTGACCAACATAAAGAAAATAAAACAAAACGTTTGCTGCTCCTATTAGATTTATAATTATTTCTTTAAAACCTTTTCCAAAATATTTCTACATATTTTAATGCCAAGTCTTGAAAGAAGCGCAGCTTAAGGTATTAGTCAAAGACTAGTGAATGATGTTATAGTAGGTAATTGATATATTGACTTATAGGTACTTAATTTTGGAATAAATTTTTAATTTAAATATTGAATTCAAATTAATTCAATATTTAAATTAAAAAAATACATACATACATATGGTCACGTCTATATCCCTTGCGGGGTAGACAGAGCCAACAGTCTTGAAAAGACTGAATGGCCACGTTCAGCTCATTGGCTTAATGATAGAATTGGGATTCAAATAGTGACAGGTTGCTAGCCTATCGCCTAAACAAAGAATCCCAAGTTTGTAAGCCTATCCCTTAGTCGCCTTTTACGACATCCATGGGAAAGAGATGGAGTAGTCCTATTCTTTTTTGTATTGGTGCCGGGAGCCACACGGCATTAAAAAAATATTACATCCACACTAATAATAAAGAGGAAAGATTTGTATTTTTGTATGTTTGTGTGGAATAAACTCAAAAACTACTGGTCCGATTTTGATAAAATTTGGCACAGATATAGAATAGACCTTCAAAAGTGACATAGGCATAAATTTGTTTCGAAATAAATTTATTTCAAAATATAAAACACAAAAATATATCCACCCGTGCGAAGCCGGGGCGGGCCGCTATAAAATATAAAGTAAATGATGTATTTATTTTCCTATGTGTATGTTTGTCTATTCCATCAGAATGACATAGCAATGGGTATTTTATGGTTTTTAAATTTGTATGATGACGCAAGTTTTGGCGCGGACTTGTGTTGTGACAGTTGATGTAGAAATAAGAGTCTTGATGAAATAAAATAATGTATTGAATTTATTGTAATATTCTTTATTTCTGTTATTTTTATTTTGTTTTTTTTTTATATTAAGATAATTTTCGTGAAATATTTATAATATAAAAATCTTTTTGGCGAATCTTGATAATATAACTGTCTCTTTTTGTCTTATAATGTTGCTTTTAACTTTTTGTGGAAACACTTTTTGTTGAAACGAAAAAAAGGGATTTTGCTGATAACTGGCTACTTTTTATTTATATAAATAAAATAGAAATCTATAAAAATATCCATATTGTAAAATTATTGGCCATGTTAACAAAGTGTTAAGCGAAATCTTACTTTGAAATCAAAGACATCTAAATCTTTAACTGAAAACGAAGCCTCATATCGTTACCACGCACTTTTAGTGTTTCGTGTATGTTAGTAATAAATTGTGGTTATTTTCGAAACTGTTAATGAAAATCGAGGAATATTTAACATTCCTAAGAAATTTACGGCTTCTTTTAAACAAGCATCGGTTTCTTTGTTGTCATTTGTATTTTCAGCGGGAATGAGACGTGTCAATCATCGGTATGGTGTAGCCGTAGCTTTTTATAGTTTTTCGACATTTCCGAACACGTCTATCGTCGCCTTGGAAAAAAAATGTTTATGACTTGAAAAAAAAATATAGGTAGGTACATAAGTTTATTCTGTTGTTTAATTGTTGTACATTTCTTATAAAGTGGTGACGATTTTGCTCAAGTTGAATGGGTACTTTTCTCTGTAGATGCCATTAGTCGCTTCTTTTAGACAAAAATATCAACATATGGGGAATTAAAAATTAACGAGTTTTAACTATTAAAAGTTAAAACAATAACGTACGCCGGATACTTTCAAAGATGTTTTATAATATCGAAAGAAATTTGTGAAATCAGATTAAAAACAATAACTGAGAAAACAAACAAGCATATGCTATGGTTAAGAGGGATACAAAGTACTCACATTACGGAATAGACAGACCCAACAGCACAATACTCTTAGACCACGACAGGCTTATGATGGAATGAAGAATCAAGGATAACGTCAGGATGCTAGCTTATCGCTTAAACGAAGAATCGCAAGTTTTTTTTATATTTCCTTTGATTCTCCTATAATCTGCACGGGAAGCTGTCATAAACTATGTTTCTTCACCACCACATCGACATCAGCAAAAAAGGCTGCATATGAAACATATATCTCGTTTTTGGTAAAGAGGGCTAGGATCACGAACGACTATTAAAAGAATATTTATAAAACATTATAAATTTCGAAATCTACAGTTACGTCCAAGTCATAAAATTCTTCGTTCTAAGCTAGCCCTTAGTATGCTTAGAAGATTTATAACAAAGGCTGAAAACGCAGTTAGTTTTCAAATGTGCGAAATGATTGATCGCTATTGTTGTTGTCAACCGCTCGTTAACAATGTAACTAAACTTACATCACAAGTCTTTAGAGTTTAACCGTAAAATTACAACTTGTATTATTTCTTATGAACTCATAAAATAAAGGAAGGCCCAAAAATAAAGGAAATAAAAAATTAAAAAAAATTTTGTTGAAAAATTCATTTATAAAATATGTCAAGTACCTACGTTTAAAAGTTAAAGTACATAAATATAAAATCTTATGGAAATTAATTATTTACCATTATTGCAATACCATATTTATACTATAAAGTACCTACTTATATTGATCCAAACTACTGTGTAATTCAGGCACTACAGAATAGGGCCTGAAAAAGATGGAGTCATCTATTTCATATGGATATCTTTGGCAACTATGGATACAGTGCAAGCTTTACCTAATGCTCGTAACGAAGGTAAACTGTATTGTTGTCAGCTGCTTGTCTTTTCAGGCAGATCAGATTGTACAAGGGAAGGCTAATGGGGTAAGATTATATTCGGAGATGGCCTACCAATTTGTCTATTATAAATCTCAATTCCATCTGAAATTGTCTACTCTGTGTGGGATAAAGACGTGATATGTCTGTATGTAGGTATGTCATTATGCCAACATTAAAGTTTTAATAATAGCTCCCAATGACTTCTAAAAATCTGAAAAAAAAGTTGTGATTAGAGTTACAGACTTCATTTGATATGAAAAGGTTTTTATTTAGAAAAAAAGAGTATATTTATAAGGTCTATTTTCATGGAACATTTGATCTGCTCCACGATACTTAAAAAGCATTAAATTAGATCTATGATACGGCAATAACCTGACACTTGGGTTAACAGAAATCGTGTAATAGTAATTTTAGGTTTGAACTCAGTAAAGCTAAGATAAGTACATACTGCAGCAAATTAGGTGATCAGAAACTACATTTTTACAATAAAATGCTCGGTTATGACCCTCATAAAATGTTGCGGGGTTAAAGCACAGGCAATTTTCAATGTAAAGGTGAGATTTGATACACTTTAGTGGCGCCCTGTAATTTTAAAGCGATTTGGTGAATTCTGCGACGGTATAAATAAATGTATTTCGCTATCGTCCGTTTCGAATTTCGAACAAAGAAATTGGCAAATTATTATAGTTTTAAGAAAACACAAATATATAGCACAATTGGCGGACTTAATGCAACTTTATCTAAAACAACGACATTTATAATTTAAGGTTTTGTTGTTTTAGATAAAATTATTTATTTATTATTAATTATTTATTATCTATATATATAAAACTCTTCCGTTACTGAGTGACTGACTGACAGACAACGCACAGTCGAAACTACTGGTCGTAGACAGCTGAAATTTGGAATGTAGGTTCCTTGGGATATGTAGGGGAGCACTAAGAAAGGATTTTTGGAAATTCAACCCCCAAGGGGGGGAAAAGGGGTAAAAACGTTTCTATGAAAAATCTTATTCCTTGGGTTTATAAACTTGAAACTTGGCATGAACACGTACATAGGCAAGTAAATATGTTTGACATTATAAGTTTTTTCAAACTACCCTCCAATCGTGATTTAGGGGGTGCGATTGGGTGACTGATTTATTAACGCACAGCCGAAACCGCTCGGTATAGGAGTCTGAGATTTTGAACAGAGGTTCCTTTAGTAACATAAGTAAGCACTAAGAAGGGATTTTTCAAATGTCAACCCCCAAGGGGGGGAAACGGGATAAACTGAGCCGGGGCTGCGGGAAAGTTCTAACGAGATACCGTGGCCCCGGAACGCAAAGGGCAACTGAAGGAACGAGGTGGGTTTTAGTCAGTAAAAGTCTGACACTCCCTTCCGTTCCACCCAGAGCGGGAGAGGTCATTTGATGATTTCCCATCCTTAAAAAAAAAGACTTTGTATGACAACTTTCTACTAATATTATAAAGAGGAACAATCTATTTTTTTATATGTTTGTTTGTTTACACATGTAATCGATAAACTCCGAAACTACTGAATCGATTTCAAACATTCACCATTAGAAAGCTACATCATCCCTGAGTAACACAGGCTATATTTAATTCCAGTTGTAACAAGATTTCAGCCTGTGGAAGAAAAAGCCCTGTCGAGATCATTAAAAAACGCTATATATAACCGAATTACACGTGGGCGAAGCCGCGGGCGGAAAGCTAGTTATATATAATAAAATTAAATGAGGGCAGTAATGCGGTTTGAAAAATGTGAAATGGCTCCTCAATAGATAGTGCAGTAGTTTTAATGAATGCAGTTACAACACATACATCACATGTTCAAAGGGCCAACAATGACATAACCTTAATTTTTGTAGGTACTTCCATAATGTAGGTACTCATAATCAGCAAGACAATAGACATCTTGGTCTTCTCATTATGGTAGCATTACTATTAAGAACAACATAATCAAGATTATGTGTATAGTAATATGTCTTTTTTCATCACCCGTGGTCGTTCACTGTAAAGTTGTAAAATGTGTTTGCTTTATGAAATCACGACGGCAAACGATTATCACCCCTATTTGTATGACAATAAGGGTCTAAGGATTTTCAGATTATTTGTCGAAGTTGAAGATAAGATCATCCTTCGTATCTAAGGTTTACTCTAACATGGTGTGGCCTTGACATGGACATTTTTGTTATTAGAAGTTATTTTTTTTAAAGTCAGTGAACTTTTGATATCGTTTTATTTCAACTCATTTTATCTTTTAATTTCATTAAATAGTTTAGAATGAATCAAAATAATGCAAAAAACGCAGAATAATCTTTTTTACTAATGCAAACTCCTGCAACAACTTCCTATCAGTCAACATGTACTAGCAAATGCCTCGAGAGGTTTCAACTTAAAATAATTACCTATTCATTTGTTTGTATTCTAATAACATGGCTGTATAAACATCGTATACGAGTCTCCTTACTATTCCCGTTACGCAGAATTACGAATGATAACAAGTTAATAGCCCCTATTGATACCGCCGTCTAATTTCACGTCATCCTATCTAGCGGTAGTTTATTAGTATTTCAAGATTGCTTACTAGTTGTAATTTCTCAGTTTTCCAAATATATTCAACAAGGTAAAAAAGTAGGTTCACAATTCATCCGAATTTATTCAGTGCTTAAAATAAATAATTATTATATCAACACATGCACTAAATATATCGCTGGTCAGATCAAATAGTTTTTCGCGAGAACGGAAAAAGAGAGGAAAGAAGAATACATTTAATGAGATAACAAGTGACAGAACAGCTCGATACTGTGCGAACTCCTCATAAAAAGTGAGATGAGTTGGCGGAGAACCCTTTAGGTACTCAACTGGTTTATGGCGCGAAATTGATTCATCAGAGTGTAGTTGGATCGGTATTTTTTCTTTCTTACAATCTTATCGATGTATTTATATGTAAGTAGATGTATTTTATAATTACTGAATTTTTAATTTTGGTGTGGATCTATGTTTTCATTTGCTTGCTATGATGCTTTATGAACACGTTTATGGCCAACAATATGGCGCAAAACCTTTTCGTATAATGTTACTTGTTACATTTGGTTGTAACCTATTGTGTATACCTACCTACCTAAATAAATAAGTTCAACTAGGTGGGCTTTAAGGAATGTGTTTACACTTTGAAAGTTATTCAAACGGAATAAGTAGTGTGTGGTGTAGATCTATGACCGCACAACAGAACAGTCTGCAAGTGACTGATTGGACAATTGCAGCCTTCAATTCCTCGCGAACCCAACGCCGGCGGCACTTTAAGACAATTCAAACTGTTTCCTTGATTTCTATCCGATGTTTATGTACTATTTAGCTTTCGCTCGCGGATCCACTAGCTTGAAAAGTATAACTTTATGTTCACCACGGGGAAGGACATAAAGTTATACTTTTCAAGAGTACGGACTCTTCACTTTGTGTAGTATGCAAACTTTCATAGAGATCGGTTGAGTAGTTTTGATGTGAATGTAATATTTGTATTTCCTGGTATAAAAGCGAAGGATAAATAAAAAGAACTAATTCTTATTTTTTCTTGTATTTTGACTGCATGTGTGATAAAGTGTTGAACCGCATGATATACATTTTTGATTAACTTCAGGGTCTAGAGTGTTCATCTTTATATTTTTTGCTATAATATAGTATTGTTGTGTTTGTTACAAAATTTGTCTCAAATTAACTTTGGAGATAGCTCAATCTGTGTTATTTGTCGATATAGATTCCTAACTCTCTACTGGGCTGGGTACATAAATACCCTACTTATAAACTTAATAAAGGTTCTCAAGTGCTCTGACTATAGAAATCGGTAATAATAAATTATTCCGATTCCTAACAAAAATGCAAATAACTATCCTTAAGTTACGTATTTAGTTATATTCAAATGATATTGGATATTGCATTCAGCATGTCCGTGTCGCATCGCAAAAGTAGATCAGACGAATTTTGCAATTAAAGTGTTACAACAACTGAACAAATATCATTTAATTGAAACGAATGTTCAAGAAAATTAGCAATATGCAATAATGTACGAGAAATAAAGTTATTGTACTTTCAATAAATATTATGCTAACTATGTACGCATGCAACTGTATTGTACTTTCCTAAAGTTGCCTATTTAGCGCAGTGGTTGTGTTCTTCCCTAATGACCGGTCCCGGGTCCAATTCTTGAATAGATGTTATGTTGAAAAATTATACAATGAACTTTTTTGATTCTGACTCCGGATTCTAATATAATATCATTTAGTTATCAATAATACCAGTCCCGAACTTAGTTTGGGACTAGCTCCATCTGTGTGATTTGTTCGGTATTTTTTTTTTATTTCACAAGAGTAAATTGATTAAAGCTCTTTTTTTCAATAAAGGTACACTTAAAGATAACAAAGTATAATACTAATAAACAAGAAAACAATAGTTTCGTAAACGTTCTCATGGTTTGGTAGACATGTTTATTTATTATGGCAATACACGTCGTGTCGTACGAAATAACAACCAATCTATCTCTGGTTACTATTAATTGCCGGGGATTAACAAAGGTGTGAATGCGGCTATTCTACCGTAAATCCCTAGAAAGATACGTTTATTCTGTTTCTTAAATTTGGGAAATACGTTTATTTTATTTCTTTAATTTGGGAAATTACAACAGACAACGTTTTTACTCGACGAAACAGTTATATTACTTAATTCTGAATTTTTAGCCACACATTAAGCTTAATCCTTTATATATCAAGAAAGTTTTTCGACAGACAACATATCACATATCAGTGATCAACAGATCACTGATATGTTAAAATTTACTTTTCTTTTTAAACACAACCAATTACCGGGAACAAGAACTTTCGATTTATATGGAGTAAATGCTTGACGGTCTGACAAATTATGGTGTTGTTAACACGATTTCTACGGTATATATCTACCTCTAATTAGGGCTGTATACTTTCTCGATGCTAGGAAGCTGGAGCAAGCTATTGGTTAATAAGCGGATTGGAGCAATAAACTTGTTAGGTAAGTAAAGTAAGGAAAGAATTTCAATCGCAAGTAAAGTACGTAAAATTACAAAGGGAAGACCTCTTTCAACCGATAAAAACTGTAGTTACAAAAAAACTGTATTCTTTTGTTGGTGTTTCGCGCGGTTATTTAACTTAATTTGAAGTTTAAACAAAAAGAGAACAATAAATATTTACAATTTACAAAATCTAACCGACAAGCAGACTTGGGATGCATACAAAGCTTGAAGCTTAAAAATGTATTTGATAGAGGAGATTTTTTTCTCTGTTACGCAGCCTTTCATAGAAACTTCGCTACAGCTATTCACTATAACGATAAATTTATTGTATCATAATGAGAGGCCGCTGCATCTGAACTGAAGAACCAATTTGCGTTTGAAGACCAGCTTGTTAGAGCGGTTATGTGGCGACCTAATAGCAAAACAAGTGGCAATACAGATTTTGAACTTTATTTGGACTTTCTTTGAGATCCATAGTCAATGGTATAGCAAAGAGATATACTTAGTAGACTTGTCCTATAATTTAAAAATACATTTAAGGAGAAAAATATGAAAATAGCGGAAATCGCAACCTTCTGGGCTAATTTTGAAACCATTGACATGATAGAAGAAGAAAACAATATAATATTGTGAATGATTAAGTCAGACTTGTTTGTAACCGATTATTTTTTTGTAAGGGCTAATCTTCGGAAGTTTGTAAGCGATCATGATTTTTTTTCCCCGCTAATTACCTCTTTTGTGGGTGTAAGAGGCTATGTGAGTACCACGGAAAAAGCCGTTGCGGATCGCTAGCGAGACACTAAAGGGATATACATCTGACCTGAATAACTCACATACATACATACATACATAAACTCACGCCTCTTTCCCGGAGGGGTAGGCAGAGACTACCTCTTTCCACTTGCCACGATCCCTGCATACTTCCTTTGCTTCATCCACATTCATAACTCTCTTCATGCAAGCTCGGCGGTTTCGGGCACTTTTGACCTGACCCTTCACCAGGACGTCCTTAATTTGATCAAGATATGTTCGTCTAGGTCTTCCCACCTCACATAATTAAGGATATTAATGAAACCATCAAACAAAACATTAAATCAACGTCCAGCCACAACCAACAAGTTGTGTAAACACCACATCAATCAAATGAGCACTTTGATTGCTGTCGATCGAATTTGCATAAATTTATCTTGATTACTCATTCGACCAGATAGTCACACAGTGAGCGAAACACTTGGCGGTAAACGAGCCACTTTAGTGGCCATATGTTTCACATTAGGGGCATGTAGATTGTAAAGCAAACTATTAATAACATTTAGTAAATCATTACTTGATGCTTTGTGTTCTTTGTCAGTTAATTCAGCCTTAGTAAGTTAGCAGATTAATTTCAGGTTTTGAAGTATTTTTCTCATATGTATCACGTCGTTATTTCTTAGGGGGTAGACAGATCCAATTATCACAAGACACGAAGGCACCGTTGAGCAGAATTGCTTAGTGATAGAATTGAGGGTCTACTTTTGGAGGTTGCTAGCCTATCTTCTAAAAATAATCTGAGTTTAATCATAAGTTCCCCTTATTTTGGATTTTATTGTATGATTGAGTAAAGAAGCTGTTGGCAAACAAGGCACATCAAAATTCAACGATCCAAATGTCGACATAATTTATCGAAGTTGCATTTAAACTACTAACGTAAAGCCTATAATTTTGATAGAATGTAAAAAGGGCCTAAACTTTCAATCAAATTATTCAGCATACAAAACCAATATCAAAGATCCCTTAGCTAGATTACAAACCCTATATAAACAGCTATTTTGTTCAGGTGGAAGGAGATCAAAGCCTCCGATCATGGTGGTGGTTCCATCGACAATACTTCGTAGTCAACAATTACTGTCAGAAAATAGATCTCTTCCTTCTATATCATAATGTTTGATACTGGGTACAAATTTGGTTAAAGTCATAACAAGATAGGTAAAGATGATCAATAAATGAAGATATTTTAAAAATCGGATAGGTAACTACAAAAAAAATTAAAAAGCGTTTTCTAACAATCGCCACTATAACAGATACAGGTAGGACATACATTATATATGGGGGCAGACTGCAACTGATTTGCAATGCGAGTCTGCAAATGTCACATTTTTAATTATTCAGTACTAACGCACACTAGCTGGTATAAATCATAATTTAAACTCGATTAAAGTTTAGAAGTGAAGTGAAGTGAAGAAGTGCATTATGCCAAAATTCATGCTTTTTGATATTTATTTTAAACAAAGGGACAATTTTCGAAGCTTAATGGGAACGTACCAGAAAGTATAGAAACAATTGATACCGTTAGGCCCAGTGGCGGTCTCAGCTCAAGAGCGGCTATTAAAGTTATGTTCGGAAGTCTATATATTTATTTTATTACTGTTTTGTTTTATAGTATATACAAAGTTAGATAACATGAAAAGCATCGGTGGTCGAGTGGTTAAGGAGTTAGTAACTGTTAAGAAATCGAGGCCGTTTCAAAGTGTACCAGTTCGAATCCTAGGACAGGCTAATGACAGCAGACCAATGATTTTACGGTTAGCAAAAACATCGTGAGGAAACTACTCGTATCATATTTATGCAACACGGTGTGGAACTCTATTGTTTATTGGACTCAATATGGACTACACACTATAGACCCAAAACTATTGCAATGAAAAATATTTGAACGGTACCTAATTCCTTACATCAACATGATTATTTTGTATTTATCCTAACTAATATTATAAATGCGAAAGTAAGTTGGTTTGTTTGTTTATTATATCATTTCACGTGTTATCAACTGATCCAATCTTGAAATTTCGCGTATATAACTAGAGAAAGACATATACCTTTCATTTAATGGGTGCTAAAAACCTGTATTTTTTGTAGGAGTCGCAAAAAAAATTAACAATGAGTATTACAAATAAAGATGATCTTCTATGGTGTCGGCACGTAAATACGTATCTCAAGATGAATGCCAGGACATTTCACGAATCACCTTATTTCGCTATATGTTCGCAACGTTCCCAAGAACATTAGAACTGTATGTGATGGATCAGTGCCTCGAGGCATAAAATAATGTTGACGTAGATTTTCAACTCTTTGAAGTTAGTACAAATAATACAATTTTACTTTTAATTGGGACAAATCTTGGGGTAAGATCAGGTCAAGAGCACCCTGAACTGATGAGCTATTGCGTGAAGAGAGAGATGAATGTGGAAGTACCTGGCACGTATACAGTAATCGTTGTCAGTGGGAAATGTGTTGGCTTTGTTTGACCCTCTAGATCTTCTACCCTTAATTGTAACTAAGTACATATGTATTCATAAATAACATTATCAGTCCATAGAGTTAAATGTTTTTTTTTTAATCTTGTTTATTTTTTCGTTATTAGGAGTTGAAGTATTTCTCGTGAGGATTTCCTCAAATACATTCAAAATTCGTGATCCTGAAAAAGTAACTTCATGAGCACAAAATAAAAAAAATAACGTTAATTATTTATCGATTCATAATCAAAATTAAAATGTACTACTTACTTTTCCAACAAGTTCCTGTTTGGAAGTCCTGTTTTTAAAAAGGTACAAGTTTTTCTATTGCCTCTTTATTCTATGCTCGAGATATGTTGCTTCGTATCATGTTAGTTATATTCATGTTTGTGATGGAAGATATAGAAAATTGTATGTTGGGCTTGTGTAGCAAGCGTTTAATTCTATAACGATGCGGGATTGAATTACAAGATTAATAAATTCATGCAAAATAGCTAACGGTGCGGGATAATAATGAGCGAAGTCCGTAATGAAAAAACAACTTTCAGTCGATATTTTTTATTAAGAAGTATAATAGTCGTGAAATTGCTGTGAGAGAAAATATTGCGTAGTTGCGGTTTCTCTGCTAGGTTGCATATTAGGATCTGAAATGGGATTCGCTTTGTTTAACGAAACTTATCCAATCCAGAATTTTTGTCATGGGATGGCCATCATTTTGGAAAAAAATTGAGAAGAACAAAAGACTAGGTGTTATCACTTGTTTCAAAAGTCTTGCTGATAACCTCAAATTCGTAACAAGACTATCAAGGGTAAATCCACCATTCACCAGTCTTCATAACTTTATCTTATTGCCAGCTTTACAACTGTGCCGAAAACTGCGTGTGTGTATTATCTGCTTCCCATTTCTATGGCTGAAACTTTGGCAGAGTAAGGTACAGAACGAACGTACCTTGTTCAAATCCAGAACCTTCTGGTGAAAGTTACCAAAACCGATGAGCTTAAATAAAGGTAAAGATTAAAATAAAAGTGGATGAAACAAAGGAAGTAAGCGTGGATCTTGCACGTATCTCATAGTCTCTCTCTACCCGTCTGGAAACAGAGGCTGATCATGATCATTTAGTTAAGTTAAAATGTAAAGAAAGCAACAATCTATAGACTCATAAAATCTTTGAACTTCACTAGGTACTTATTAACTAAGTATTAACTTGTTTTAGTCCTTTCACTCTAGGCGTCTGCTGCCAATCAACAAAATACCATAAGACATGTAATTACCTGGGAAAAGTAATGGGGAAAAGTGATAAATAGTCTGCTTAGCAATCTCGTATAGATAAATCTAGCTTCAATAGTTGAAAGACCAGTAAGGTCCAGTGAACTAATTTAGTAAACCCGGTTTTCTTGAGCAGAAAACGGGAATTGACCGCTTATAATTTTTTATTTATCCGTTTTTCGAACAATGCATACATATTTCTTGTCCTTTACGGGATAGACAGAGGCAATAGTTGCAAAAAGATTGGAAGGTCAACTGCATGGAATTCCATGCAGTTGACCTATATAATTAATAATGAAATATAATTAATTATAATTATAATGAAATTGAGATTCAGATACTGACTGGTTCTTTGTTAACACATGATTTGAAACGAAAATTTTAATTTTTTCCTCCTTCATTGACATTTAGAATCTGCGCGGGAAGAGAAGCAACTGGCAGTTAAAATGTGTTATTTTCTTTTCTACCAGACTATCATAATAGAATCGAAGTTAAATAATCAAAATTCAACTTCGATTCCATTAGGATCGTAGATTTGGATGTTGGTTCGCTCGGGTAAAGACAAGGTCTTTTTACGCATATCCGAGTAACCTTTATTATAATTATTACTTACACAGTTTTTAACTAAAACAATGCTACTTGTTTATTTTGCATTTATAGGGGAATAATAAATGAAATAATAAATTAATTTACTTTTCATATCTGTCATGAGTAGAAGTTTTCTGGGGTGAAAGTTATAGGTAGTTGTCATGAATGTGGAAAAATCGCGAACAAATTTAAAACAAACAACTTAGTACATATTTCATCTCACTTTCACATAATAATTATAAATAGGACAGAATGTAATGGTTTATTCCAATATTAGTACCTAGATGACTTATAAGATCACCCGATTAGGTCAGGTAGACGTTAAGGTATTGTTTCCAAATCAATAGGAAGAGTATCCCACGTGATATAATTTAACATAATTGGAGGTCTTTGTTTAATACTCGTATTAACATCAGTTAGCTCACATGATCAAAGGAAACATTTTTGTAAAACTAGTCAAATTTTATCGACAACATCCAAAAAATAAAGTTTCAATATGATTAAGTTTAAACAGACAATATCTAGTTACCGCACTACTCTATGAATATAAATTCATTCAGAAACACCATAACATTATTAAAAGATACTTGTGACCATCTCCATGTTGGCTCAGTAAGGCTTTATGCGAAAGCGGCAGCGGCCCTTATAACATCAGTAAATGACAAGTTATTATTAAATACCGGCATTTCTTACGCTACAAGAATAAATAATCTAGTGGGAAAGCACCTGCTTTATAAAGTTTTACTACTTTCAAATGTGGTATTCGCATAATAAAGAACCCTATTGAAGTATGGTTAACTTTCCAACAAGTAATATACCGGCTACTCTACAATAGATGGCGCTGCTAATAGGTACGACTAACTAGAAAAGGGAACATTGCTTTTCCTTTCTGTACAACTAAGTTTTATCCCCGATTTTACTTGCACTTGTGTTTCAAAAAACATAAAAGTGGGATCCTTATAGGATTACATTTTTAACGAACACAATAAAATACCTATTTTTAATCCTTGATCTAGTTGTGACTTTAACTTTATTTTAGTCCTAAAATTTACATAGGTAACTATCTTCTATATTTTGGAAAACACACGAGTCTGGAACGCCGTGATACATCAGGCGTTCCATACTCAGCATTCCAACTTACCTTGCAAGTTCCCTGGACACAAATGGCTCTGAACCCTGGCTTGGTGCAAGGGGTACCGTCAGCAACCAAGGCGAGGGACGCGTAGAACTGCTGGCCGCGCGGTCGGCAGTTGAGGGTGCACGGTGCGTTGCCTGGAATTAAAAAAAAAATTAAGTGTAAGTCATATGCTGGAATAAAATCTGTTCGTTAATAAAATGGAAGTTGTAGGTATGAAATATATAGTTGTCATTCAAATTTCTATCAGCACACAGACCAAATGGGTTTTACTGATTACAGAAGTAGGTAATAGATATATGTATTAAATAGTATTAGGTAGTTCCGTGGTTCAATCCTTAGCCAGGTTATGATGAAAAATAAATATATGTTTGGCCTGGGATAGTATAAAAATATCTACTTAAGTAAAAATAAATCTGTATATTTGTTACGCTTTCATTGCTGAATGGTGGATTAATACATACATACATACATATGGACTGAATGACCACGTTCAGATATTTGGCTTAATGATAGAATTGAGATTCCAATAATGACAGGTTGCTAGCCCATCGCCTAAAAAGAATCCCAAGTTTGTAAGCCTATCCCTTATGGTAGATAAATCTTAATGACATATCGCATGGATGTAGTAATTATGTACCTGAGATTAAATATAAGCGACATTTTTGTAGAAATTCCTACGAGATAGCCGCGGGAAAATGCGAATTTATATTATAATTTATTATTAAGTTACTAAGATCAGGATATCGACTAAGTCTAAGTTTAAACTTACCATCAACGTAAGGCACCCATGTGTAGAATCGTCCGCGAAATGGTCTTCGATCGTATACCGCGCATTGCTCTGCGCGGGAGTCCCGCGGCGGGCCGGGACACGGCTGAAAAGAGACAGTCAAAATATAATAGCAATATATAAAGCGATTTCTCTTCTTTTAATGTTTCAAGTATCACGCTGGTTTCCTGTGTTTCAAGTTGAAAAAAATTACATTTTGTCAATTAAACCAGATTTCCAGAAGGGAGAGTCGGTGGTTGAGCTGGTAGAGTATTTAACTTAAAAGAAACGCTTCGTTTCTAAATTGTACTGGTACATTCAGGCAACTGGATGGGAAACCAGGATTCAATGTATAATGTAACCCGTAAGGCTGCAAAAGTTACACGGGAGTCGCTTAGTGTAAAAACCTAACTTACCCAGAATCGTGTTTTGGCGCGGATCTCAAATTTCTGTCGCACTTTTCATAACAGTATTCTTCTTAGTCTAAAATACAAATAATTATATAAATCTAATAATCACCGCAGTATTGCACTCGTGGTACCGGCGCGCTAGGCCCGGACAATCGGGGTCTGGACCTCGCACCACGGCCACGTCCCGTTGCTGTCTCGCTCTCTCCGTACTTCTGGACAGCTTCCTTCTCCTTCTGCTGCGACGCAATCTGAAATGTGTGATTTTACAATGAGTAACCTTGAAAATTATTGAGAATACATACAATTATATGAGGAGTTTATCCCTTGTGGGGTAGAAAATACTCAATGGCAACATTCAATTGCCACTGCGAAAATCCATTACTGTTTCGCTTTTTATTATGAAAACGGCATCGTAGGTATAATGCTACAGGGGCTGGATGGCTGAGTTATGGAAGCAAGATTTTTAAACTTTGAAGGGCTTTGACGATAAGGCGACTGACAAACTAAAGACAATTTAAATGTAACGGAACCACACCCTTTGTGTTAAAAGTGTGATTACCCATCATATTCATGGCGTAAGACCAGGTTGCGGCCTTCGGAGAGAAACACAGGATCCACCTGTGACTGCGATCCTGAAGATAAGGATTTTTGGTGAGGTGTGAAGTGGAAGAAGTGATCCTATTCAGTTGCTTAGGTATGCAGATTTCTTATAGTATCTATTGGCTTAGACAAATTAAACCATTGACAATATTTTTTAACAACAGAAAGTGTCGCTTTTTAGGAAAAAGTGCCCCTGAATTTTTCCTTTTATAAGCTCAAATAAAGTTTAGTCCGAGCTTGAACAGCTTTGACCATTTAAAGTAGTAAATAAATTCTATGTTTACAGTTTAAACGTGCAAACACGACTGAGTATTTAAACATGTATTTGAACGAAAGTGGGTTTAACTCGTGGATGGAGCTATCCTAGATTCCCATATTTCCAAGTGTTTATCTCAGTAAACACTAATATATTACTATTAGTTTGAATCGGTCGTGCTTCGTTTCTCGCGTGGGAACGGTTATTTATTCAGAATTGGTTGAATTATACGGGAATTTGTATCACTAACACGGTGACTGAAACGTCACAGTTTCGATGGTCGAGCGGTTAAGTTGTCCGACTAACGTGCCGGTTCAAAAGTGCATAGAATTTCGTTTGCATTATACATCGACCATACCAATGACTATTATCGGATTTATTATTATTTCTTAGTTACATATACCTATGTATTTAATGTACCAAAGACAAAAACGATTTCTTTTTAAACCCTTAAATAATAAACATGGTCGCCTCGCTCTTAAAAATCTTCTCACATTTAAATATGCAAAACTTAAAATTGAAATGCACGTGAGCTTACCTATAAGCAGGTATTTACAAATTATAACCTAAGCGACGGCGCCGCTAAGAATAGCGTTTCAACGCACATTTAGTATTTGAAGTTTGTCACCGTGTACACTCAACCAAATGGTAATGACCTATAAAAATAATCGTAATAACATTTAGCTAACCTTTTTATTTCACTTTGCGAAATCCGAAATATAATTTCTTAAAGTTTCTATTATTCATGTTTTAGTTAATATATTAATCAATGAAGTTTTGTACTCACGCGCAACCTATTCAAATTAAGTAGCGTGGAAAATTGTTATCTATATTTAACATTAATTTAACATATTTGTTCTTTCATACATATGAAAGTTTCTTATTTATTTATTTAGATACTATTCCAGCAAAAGTAAAGTAATTTTATTCTATCTGAATATCCCAAATTTATGCGAATAAATTGAACGATAGCGATTAGGTTCTCCTCGAATAAAAAATATATGTTCACTAACATCGTACGTTCTAGTTGTGCAAGTTGTCAAGCATTATAATCAGGAAGTTCAGCTTATCATTTCGGCAAACTTATTCTGTTACAAAAAAGTTTTCTTCTTAGCTGTCCTTTTTTCAATATATAATGAAACCTCATTGTTTCAGTATTCATTAGTGCGGCGCTTTGTCGCCGCGGGGCGCCACCAGCGACTTTTGTTAGTCTCGTAATTAAAAATATACGATACACTATCAATGTCTATCTCTTTACAATAGCTAACTTATGATATAGATGCGTGATGATACACGTGTTTTATTGTTTACACGAGAGCAATCAAATGATTGGAATGTGTAAGGGTTTGGCTACATTGTGTGAAACTTTTTATTTTAATGATTATTTAAACAAAGACTATTTGATAATATTAACTGAATACTAAATAAAATTAAATAATAAATTTCAATCGATTTTTCCTATCCCTATTTTCTCTGTATGTATGTGTACGCTAATCTCGAAAAGTTGTAGACGGTTTTTTTTTGTTTGAAATGTAGGAAAGAGGGTTTTCTGAGGAAGGTTAATATCTATCAATGCTATCCATGCGAGGCCGGGGCAAGTGTTAAATTAAAAGCTCTAATGAATACAATTCAAGTAAAAGTTGCAGATAGCTATTATTTAATAACAAGGCAAAGAGTTTTTCATGATATCTATCTTGTCTTTTCTAAACTATTCTGGTTACAACAATATTCCATTGATTTACATGATACTGACTGATCTGATGATGATACTTCTGCATATAACTTTCATCCCATTACTAATCAACAAAGAGGAATATTTGGAAATAGTGACATAATCTATGATGTAATTTGCTTAGAACTAAAGAGAATTTCAGTTCAAAAGTGACGCATGCGCATGTAACTATTCGAGTAATCATAAAATTGTAGGAAACGCGCTTTGTTCCGCTAGTTAAATCGCTGTTAAAATAAATTGGAAAATCAATCTGTGGATAAATTATTAGAACCAATGTCACAAATCAATTTTCACATCTTTTTCACTAATGAGGATGACATGAGTCTACATACACATAGGCTATATTGTGCTTTTTCAGTATCATAATGCAGTGAAACACACACATAGAAAATTTGTAGCTGCTATTATGTATTTTTATAAAGTTGTTCTATTTATTTCCGCAATTATCCAATGTTCGAAAGAAAATTATAAAATAACGGTGTAGCTTCAGTTCAGCAAAATAAATTATTTTAAACTTTAGCAGTTAACAAGCTTTTCACTTTCTATTCGTATTAACGATACACGATGAGTTTGCAATAAAAATCGGTTCACACAAATGAGAACTCGATTATCGTGTAAACAATGCGATAACGATCGAGACGAGGCGTGATTAGCGAAAGGGCTTGCGTCACTCAGAAAGCTTGTCAAAATCATTTCTTCGATTTTTTATGTTGTTTGCTGAGATTGTAACTGTTATACGTACCGTCGTCACGAAAATTGATAATGGTTTTGGAAATGACTGTAAGTATTATAAATGTTGGTAAGCTTTAACCTAAACATGGGGTTATTTTTAAAATAAAAAAAATTAGGTATATAGTTACAAAGCTAGATTTATTCTTATCAACATGCTTAGTTGCTTACATAATATAGGCAGATACTACAAAAAGATGTAGTTGGAAGTTACTTGCCACGATTCTTACATTCTTTCTGCCTTTCATCTTCATCCAAAACTCTCTTCATTCTTGACCTGACCCATCGCTAGGACATACGGCCTACCCCTTTCTTGGTTCATATTAATCATTAGTAGCTATCTATGCATAGAAATATTTCTTCATCTGACTGTACACAGCTGTACGTACGGCATGCATACAAACCCTAATGTGGGAATCCATGTTCAGTTCAACAATGTCTGTACCTTGCAATGGTTCAATATTACCTTAATTTGGATTGTCGTGTTTGCCACAAAATCGTAGAGGTCAACTTTGTTCGAACTTTGACTTGGACTTGGACTTTGGTCGAGTTTTAAAATCCATTCAACTTGAAGTTCCTGTGATATGGTGTGATTTGGACAAAATTTAATCTTTTTAGATTTTATTACTGTTTGAAATATTGAAAAAAAAGGTTTTTTTAAATGATTTAAATCTGTAGATATTATCCGTGCGAAACCGGGGCGGATCGCTAGTGTTTAATTTCATTTTAAAATTGGTAGGTACTCCAAACTGGAAAGAGGCGTAAGTGATGAGTCATACGAGTAGACCTACGTTTCCCTTTTCCTTTGTTGTAAAAATACCTAAAAAATATCCTACGAGTGCTCCAATGAACTCTTGACCGCTTAATTAAGCCTGACCAAAATTATTTCAAACAATTTTTGAAATTAACTAAGCTAATTTTAACATTTTTTATTTTTATTTCAACTGCCAGTTCATTGATGTGAAAGTTTTAAGATTACTCGACTCTATGGTGAAGTCCATGAAATACTCGTGTCCAATCGAATCTGTCAAAACCACATCTCACTCGACATTTTTACTTTGATTTCGATTTTCGCCGCGTTGATTGTTTGATGTGTGTATAACATGCTGTCATTTATATGTTTATTTATACGTTAATATAAAAATAATAATTTGAATTCCTTTTTTGGTGTCTTTTTCTACTTTCTCCAAAGTAATTAAACACGTTCCATGTGATTGTCAAAACTTAAGAATACGATGCCTCAATCTTTTTCCATAGAAATTGTAATAGGGAATTAGAACATTCATCTTACACAAGATTCTATGTTGGCCTTTTAACTAAGAAAACCATAGTGTATGTAAACTGTTTCTCTTCTCGCGCAGATTGTAGAGATCAATAAAGGAGATGGCTGTCAATTGGTATTTAAATCTGAATTATTAAGTTCAAAGAAAAGAATGATACCAGTTTATAATTTAAGCGACATATTTTCATTTTGAGCAAAACTTAACACAAAAAATTAAATTACTTTTGCAGTAACCGACAAAGATGTTACAGCCCTCGTTCTTACAGAATTTCGCGTATTCCATGAGTGGAATATTATCGTCCTGTTATTCGATTGTGCAATTTATCACGAGTCTCGATTCCTGTGTCGGCACGATCTCGAGTGATTGCTAGAGATGCATTATTGTAGGAATCACAAATAAAGAAACAATCAAATCAATTGTTTCTTAGAATGTCAATAATTTTCTTTATTGCAGCAAAGAAGACATTTCAAATTTTTTAGTCTTAGAATTAAACAGTCTCCCGTATTCTTTTTTTTTTGATTGGATTTCCTGAATTTTGTAAATAAAGTTAAGTTTTCGGTTAAATAAAATACTCATATTACACTGGTCCTAAAGATCATATTATTTTAACTTAATTACGAATACGAGAAGCGCTTGATTACCGCTAGGTAAATTATTACCCATATACTCGTACTATACAAAACATGGCACATCAAATCATGCTTCTTTCCCGGAGGTGAGAGGTAGTAACTAAATTTTTCCACAAAAATTAGTAAGATATCCATTTCTATGTTTCTCTTTAATTATTCCGATTCATATATTATTCTGATTTATATAGTAATACCATATTAATGAATAAATATATGTATATTACAAAAAAATAAAATTACTTATAGGAACTTTGAACCTAGTAGAAATATTGATCATAATGAAGTTTAGGCCAAAGCCTCATTGTACATTCGTATCAAAAATATCTGAACAAATTATATCACAATGGTAGTGTGGATACCCTCCGCGGTGGGCAGATTCCTTTATCGATTGCCGTATCATTAGATATCATTGTGATCTATGATCAATGGTGGCGACTGGCCGGATCGTAGGGCTGCCCCAACTTTCCAAATGGATAAATTTCTTATATTAATTGAGTTTAACTTAATAAAATAATTGAAAAATATTACATTTAATGAAATAATTAATTATTTAAAATTTAATTGAAGAAAATTATTTACTCAATAAAAATAAATTTATATTTCTTTTTCAGGTTTAGGTTTAGATATTTATGATGAATTTTATTTATCTATATTTGTTTAGGTTATCATAGTGGTAATTTGCAAATTATTTAATAAAAAGCAATGCAATAAAAAGGAATTTTTATGAAAATAAATAATGACTTTTAGTACTTCAGATAGGTACAGGTTCCAATTTACAACTAAGATTTTTTAAATAAATTGGTATTCTTAATACAATCATTAAAAAATGCCTTCATATTTTACAAAAAGTTCTTTTTCACCTTCGTTGTTGAATATAAGTGAAATCTATCGCTAATATTAATTTTTTTGTGAGCGTGTCTTTAATTACAATTTGACACAACCCTCCCTAATGCATGGAAATGTAATCTGACATATTTATTTCCTAAACAAAAAAGTTAAGAATATCTATATCTTAATAGGCTTGTTTCCTTATCTTTACAGTGCGTACCGCCATAATAATGAAATAATTAAGACGGAGTATGAGAACAAAAGGAAAAAATAAAGTTGAACACTCATTTATCTTCTTCACTGCTTCCCTTGTTTGTTTTCGACATGAATTTGGTTTTAAATAATGGAGAATCTGGAATGGTAAGTGCCTCATTTTAATTTTATCTAACTTGACACGCTGTTTGTTAGTGTTATGGATTTTGTAATGGGGACACCATTATTTTTTTGATTCTTTTATTTCTATCAAATTATCTTTAATATTTCTATACAAAACAACGCGAACAGCTCCACGGCAAACGATAATACATACTGATTTTCAATAAGTAACTAGACATTAAATTGAACATTTACATTTTCAAAGCTATGTTTTTCTTCCTTTAAATCATCCTAGGATTTAAGACATATATTTAGATACCAGTTGACTTGAAAGCAAGTAAAAATGCATATGTGATAGCAACTTAAAAAAGAAGATTCAAATATGGTGAAATATACTTAGACTCCAATAAATTGGACATTTACATTTTCCAAGTGCCGTGTGGTTCCCGGCACCAATTCAAAAAAGAATAGGACCACTCCATCTCTTTCCCATGGATGTCGTAAAAGGCGACTAAGGGATAGGCTTACAAACTTGAGATTCTTTTTTTAGGCGATAGGCTAGCAACTTGTCACTATTCGAATCTCAATTCTATCTTAAAGCCAAATAGCTGAACGTGGCCTATCAGTCCGCTCAGGACTGTTGGCTCTGTCTACCCCGCAAGGGATATAGACGTGATTATATGTATGTATGTATGTACATTTTCCAAGCTATGTTTTTCTTGACCTCCTTTAAATCATCCTAGTACGAGTATTTAACAAATATATTAAGATACCCGTTGTCTTGAAAGTAAGCAACAATGCGTATGAGATAGCAACTTCAAAAAAAAAAGATTCATATCTGATGAAATACTTAGACTCTAAGTTAAGTAACATACTTTTATTGAGAAGTATGTTAACTTCTTTAATACAAGTATGTTATTGTTTAACACTATAGGAAGTAATATTTATTATCATTTGATACTTATACTTAGTACCTACTCATACTGAATACATAAATATGCGAGCGTGCGTCCGTTCATTTGTTACTGTGCGTGCCACATTTCAATTAGGATTCCAATGTCTATTTTTAACGATTAATTACTTTAAATTTAACAACACTTTTCAGGGATTTGATCATTTAGGGCTGCAGAGTAAATGATTATAATTGTACATACATACATATGATCACGTCTTTATCCCTTACGGGGTAGACAGAGCCAACAGTCTTGAAAAGACTGACAGGCCACGTTCGGCTGTTTGGCTTAATGATAGAATTGATATTCAAATAGTGACGCGTTGCTAGCCCATCGTCTAAAAGAAGAATCCCAAGTTTCTAAGCCTATCCCTTAGTCGCCTTTTACGACATCCATGGGTACGAGACGGAGTGGTCCTATTCTTTTTTTTATTGGTGACGGGAACCACACGGCATTATAATTGTGTTGAATTATACTACACTCTACATTGAAGGTGCCGTGTTTATATTAAGTAAGTTATTATTGTGCCGTGTGGTTCCCGGCACCAATGAAAAAATAATAGGACCACTCCATCTCTTTCCCATGGATGTCGTAAAAGGCGACTAAGGCATAGGCTTACAAAATTGGGATTCTTTTTTTAGGCGATGGGCTAGCAACCTGTCACTATTTGAATCTCAATTCTATCATAAAGCCAAATAGCTGAACGTGGCCATTCAGTCTTTTCAAGACTGTTGGCACTGTCTACCCCGCAAGGGATATAGACGTGACAATATGTATGTATGTATTATTCTTACCTAGTAGGGTCTCTGGGCAGACACTGTCGTTCCTGGACTGCCACTCCTCCGCCACAGGACCGCGAGCAGGGGCTCCAAGTGCCCCACGCACTCCACGCGAATGTCGTATCTTTTGTTCGAAGCGCTAGCGTCGTTTGCGGCATCTGTAGGTACATACAATACGTTTATTAGTTTTAATTTTGTTTTATATGTGTTGATTATTTATATTTAAGTGTATTTTGTTATCGTAGAATTTAAAAAGTATTTCTTGATTTTTTTCAGTTTGGCGGATCTCCGCCTATCTAGATTTTTACTTACCTACTTAATAGCAGCCTATGATACTTATGAAAATTAAGTGTATCTCCATTTTACTTTAATCGAAATCAATCTAGAATTTTTAAAGTTCGTGTATAAATTAGTCATTTTACGAAATAAATTCAAAGTATAAATATAGGTAATTATTGAATGATTTCTATGTAAAAAGAAATTTCTAAAACTACGATAAAGGAATACGCGATGCCGTTTTTATCGCGCGAAAAACTATTGCTGCCTCGTTTCATGTCATACTAAAAAGCGAAACAGCCATAGGGGGCTGGTACTGTATTTTTTTCTAGAGAAGAAATAAATGTAGTTATACTCACCGGTCGCCCCACTTCGGTGCTGGTTAGTTGTGAGTCTGTCTTTGTGTACTGTAGGCATACAACAAGGAATCTGCAACAAACACTAAGTTTAGCCCCCGATTCCTTTGGTAAACATCTCGATATAGTGATTTACGATATTATTTGGTCTGGTTAAAGCTCTTATCGTAAAATTAATGGAGAATATATATTGAATTCTAAATGTATTAATCATTTTGGTTCTGGCTGCAGCTCTACACGCGTTTAAATAAATTTCATTCAAAATTTTATTAAAATCAGACCTTTATTTACAGATCTTTGTATTAAAGCGTAAATAAATTTTTATTTTCCTTGTTTAACCATTAGACTTGGTCGCTTTTTGGTAGTATATAAAGGTTATTTTAATACCTTACCAAAGTATTATCCAAAAAATATTTTTATATACATATATAAGAGTACTTAGAACAGAAAAAATATTTAATTTATTTGCTTTTGCTTTCAATAGTTACATAATAACTCTGACGACGTCCAGTATTAGTTGATCACACTCAATAAAGAAGGAAATATAAGAAGAAATAAACAAGAACTACAATATGCCATATATTAAGTGAAAGCTGGCGAATCTTACAAGGAAATGACATCACAAGCCCAAGCAGAACAACAAGCGTTCAATAATTCACATCGGCCACATGCTCATTATAATTAAACGTGGTGTCAAATACTATTGTATAATTAGTATTTCCGTCACAAGAACTTGTTGTATGAAGCCGATGAGATTGCTTTGAATACCAAATAGTTGATAAAATCTAATGTTTGTTATTATGAAATGTTAAACTACTGAGCATGTGTGACTCATTGTAGTAAGTCGTAGTAGCAAATTGTAATTTGATACATCAAAGGAACGTTGTTCTTTACATGATGATCTGATTTAGCTATGACGATTTTAAAACGATTGCATTTGCAATTTTTCTAGGTTTTCATCATTTCGGTTAACCTTGAAGAGAGAGATAAGAATTAGGGAAGATAAGCATTTGTCTAATTTTTAGGATAAACCTTCTGTTCACATGTAATTCAAAATGTGGCCTATTTGCATTCAAAATACAGCAACGCTATTTTCAAGTTTGAAAGTATTTATAGCAAACAAATAGTTGTTCTTTTTTTAAATAATTTAAGGAATAAAGAGTTGAAAATAAACATAGCAACATTTAAAATTTTATGGAAACTTCCTGTTAGAGTAATACATACGTTGTTTATATTTTATTTATTTAAATATTGTAACTAACAATAAGTATAGACATAAACTAAAAAGTTATTAAAATAAACAAATAAAATATTAGAACCTTATCTAAATACATCTTCAACACGGGTAGCAATGACCATAGCTTAAAACTAGATACCTACATAAAACACGCCTCTTTCCCAGACGGGTAGGCCAAGACTACATCTTTTCACTTGCCGAGATCTCTATATTCCTTAAGATTAAAGAAATACCTACAACTACATTACGCATAAAAATTCTTTTTGAATCATTAAATTGTTATCTCCTTGTGTTTGAATATTTCAAATGGCGGTGCACTTCCGCGTTGCATTCGCACAGTTGCATCTGCGCAGATTGTTTGAGAGATAAGATAGCGGGATTTACATATAGTTCTATTAATATATTACTAATTGTGCCTATTGTAACGTTTGTTACAAACGGTTTAGACTTTATCTCAATTTATACTTTTGAGTGTTGTATTTAAAATAGTCAAATAATGTGGATTCTAACTCTTTGAATCTCAGTGAATATTTTTTGAGCTATTTTAATTTGGTAGATAAAAGATAATTGTGTGATATTGGATATACCTATGCCGAAACTTTCAACTTTTCTTTTTATATCCACAACTTCTTCCTGCCCTTAAATCCTGAGACTGTTCCTTATCTTTAAGATCTTCATTTTTTAGAAATTACGTCTCTCAAGTGTCGATTAACCTGTCACTCTCTTGATAAGAATAAAAAGCATGTCCGTTGCAACTTAAGTAGTATTTTGCCCTTTTTACTTTAATTCCAAGAATACACATATGTAAAAATCCAAATTTTGCTAAAATTTTTTCAGCACTAAATAGCTGAATTAGGCCACGAGTCACCAAGGAGTGTTCAAAAAGTCATGGTTGGTCGCTCTCTTGCGTCATCGTATTGGTGATCTGACTATAAATCAATGGGAACAGAAATGAGATCACTGGTCCAAATATATGCTTTGGAAGAATTGCCTAATTGGGTAACGTCAACAAATGAAGTTTTAGAAATGGTGTGATCTGTATTATCGATTACCTTGTCTAAAACTTCGCGAGTGAAAGGATAAACTTGCTTGTTTTTTGCAAATGAAATTTTACGAGCAGTTAAAACATTGAATTAATTTTCAACAATCTATTTCCAATACATCAAATTGATTGCGGGTTTTCGATGTAGAAGTCTTGAGTACATTAGTTGCCTGCTAAAACAGTCACAGGAAGATATATGTATATGAATTTATGTTATTTCTCGACCAAGTAAGAGTACCTAAGCATTTTCTAAAAATTACCTTCATAAATCCTTCATATTATTCTGATTCTCTTCTGCACTTATATTTTTATTGTGTTATGGCACAAATATGTGTGGTATTCAGTTGCAAACAGTATTCATTTGTAAATTCAATGCAGTTATTTCGGGATGGTTCCGTTTCGGGATCAGACTAAAGGCAACATTATTAGGGTGTAAAGGGAAATGTGGTTCATTTCATGTTAATCTTCCTTGTGTAAACTGATTATTTCTGTTTGTGTTTCTGATTTGCGGTGAGCCATATTTTTTTATAACCTGTATTGGCGATGGTATTAATCATTTTTTTTATTATTGCATTGCAAACTTTATCCAACTTTTTCTTTAATTATAGTCAACTATTACTTGAGCTCTATGCATTCCATAACGGAAACCAAAATTTTAAGCAAAGAGCGAAAATTAAATTTTATGATTAAAAATAATATATTGTTTTATGAGGCCTTTATGAGGAAAAGATAAAATACAATAAAAATTCTTCTGATTTAAATACATTAGGAATAATAAGGAAACCTGCATTTTCATTCATCTGGATGTATAACCACGTTCCGATATGAGTAAGAATCTACAGCAAAGGTTGCAGTGATCAGACGGAAGTCCTTTCGTATAAAAACGTGACTTACCTAATCCAAGGTCTTAATAAATTGAATACCCCGGGCTCCTCCTCAGAGACATGAGGATGTAATCAAGACTACTGTCGGGAAAAAAAAGTAGAATAGGAAAATAAAAAAAAAACAGCAAAATAGGACAACAAAATTCGCAAGTACCACTCAATAATGAAATAAAGATGATAAAACAAAATGCAATGAAAAACACATGGCTACATATTTTTATGCGCATTGATATAAAGATGAAATTGATGGAATCCATACGTTTAAAGATACAAGGACAGGTTCAAGTTTGAATCATCTAGTTCAAAGGTAAATGAACGGAGGTGGCGCCAGTTTGATGAGCGATAAATGAGTTTGAAGGTGAATATCCACGTGCTTTGGGTAAAATTTTGGCAATTTAAGAAAAAAAAATATGCACTTTAGTTTTAGGCGAAATTCAAGTACTCAATACTTACTTACAATGATCAAAATAATAAATAGTGACCTGGCCGGGGATTAAACTTGGGACCTTTTGATTTATTGATTCATGGAGTCCTACCTGACAATCCTTAAATTTCAAACAAAGTATAAGTACTTTATTTTAAATTTACTTCTTAGAAGCATAGTTTTTTAGTCTATAAAACCGAATTATTATTCAGATGTCGTTTTCGATAGCTCCGTTGTAGAATAAAAAATAGTTCACTACCAATATTTATAACTATGAATCATTACGTAATATCTTACGTGACTATTTTGTAGATAATTCAAGAACACAAGTATTTTTTCTTTGTAATAATTTGACCATCCATAATAAGTTTTTGACACAAGTATAATATGTGATCAGTGATCAATAATTTTGTATTAAATACTTAGTTGCTTTTGCACACGCTTCTGCCTGCCCGCATGTAAAGTACTATGTCCTCCAATTGTATGCAAAATTTCATTTTTATACCAAGGTAATTTAGAATTTAACTCGGTAGTAGATCAAACAAACATGCGTCATGCTTTATGAACTGAGATTTGAAAATAACGGCAAATTTTGTGTTTAATGCAAACATTGTTTATGCAGTTGACGTTTACGAGGATTTTTTTTTGTAATTTTTACAAAAGAAAGAATAATTTACGATACTTTTGAACCTAGACTAAGCTGTTCAATTATAGTTTTCTAGAAAATATTTAGATCTAGGTAATAGCTCAATGTGGGTGCAGGCCATTAATTATTTTTACACCAATGTTTACATCAGTTAACATTAGTTTGCACCTGAAAAATCTGAAGCATAAATCAGAATCTCAATATTAAACCATGTTGTGGTTTTCGACACTTTGCAGGACTACTGCATATTTTCAGTAAATGTCGTAAGAAACGACTATGGGATTAATTGATAGACAAGGTTTCTATTGTTAACAGGAGTTACACTTATACAGTGATAATAGCAGGAGTCAGACGGGAGTTGCTTCTGTACGCAAGCTCCACTGGGGAACACATGATATAATCGATAAAATAATTTCTTATTAAAAAAAATATCAAATTACATGTACTTAATTTAATAATTAACAATAAAGATACAACAAAGATATCATCATTTACAAAACCAGATGCTAAGTCTTATCATACACGATCACAACTAGTAATTTGTTTACTACACGTATTAATTAAATAATAAAGGCAGTCAACCATGAATGGACCAGAATTTATGAGTAAAAAATGCTAATTAGAGGTCTTCTGAGCCCAGGAATTAAGAACGGCTAGACATGCATTTATTATTATCATGTCTGCCTTTATGAAAATGCGTGTTTTAGAGAATCGTACGTATGTGTGATTGCTGTCATTAAGAACTAGTTTTAAACAGAATCAATTGTTATGAAGAGAAGGCTTTTTACTAGGGTGTTCTTTAACTTTAAATACAGCCTTTTATTAATTGAAACTATGAACAGTTAAAAAAACAGCTTTACCCACCCAATCGTCAGCAGTCAATTATAAATGTTTACAAAGCAGATAACAGCCCTTTGTGTGAAAGGCCATAAAAATAATTGGCGGTAATTCGTCTCAATCGGTAGTAAAAGTGGGGCGATGTGGGTTTGAAGTAAATCATTACACGGCCACTGGTTACACGGGACATCTGGTTTGCATACTAAATGGAGATTGGTGTGATCGTATTAATTTAGGGCCAAGGCATAATGTTTGTAAATAATGCTGTGAAGATTTGTAATTTATTTTAATACGATAAACTAATTAAAGTAATATTAGAAACTAGCTGACCCGCGCAACTTCGTTTGCGTGTATCCCGCTACTTTGGAAGGGTAAATCCGATGGTATCAGGGGGATTCGGGGAATCAATACATCTTCTCCGGTACCACATCCTGTGAGTATTGTGCACTCTATTAAGAATGTTTTCAGTGATTTTACCAGCAAACGCGTGCCATTGCAAAGTTTTGGTGGATTCAGGTTTCTTAATAAAAGAACAGGACAACCTACGTTTACTTATTTTGATAAGGATATATGTATTATTGGTTATATCACCAGTTAAACATCACCCAACGAATTAAATGTTTTTTTAATACAGAAAAGTAGTTTTTGTGACTTAAATAAAAAAGCTGGATATATGTCATCGCGGACTTTTTTGTAGAACTAATAAAGACCAATGTTTTTGCTATACATTGTTCTTACTTGTATCCAACGGTATAAGCGCCGCACGCACAAATGCAATCTTCAATTAGATTTTTTTTCTGACTTCTTGGACATAAATCGCTATAACTCAGCTAATATAGTTTCAATGTATTTCAATTATATATAAAAACCTGTCGGAGAAAATACTCTTTCTATTAGTGAAAACCGCATCAAAATCCGTTGCGTAGTTTTAAAGTTTTATGCATACGAAGGGACTACAGACAAAATGGGCGACTTTGTTTTATACTATGTAGTGATGATGATGATGATACGAAAGTGAGTTTATTTGTTTGTTTGTTACCTCTTCACGTATTATTTACTGAGTAAATCTTCTTGAAATGTAACGTATATTAATTTTACATCTCGGAAAAGGACATAGGGCACCTTTCATCCTGATAAAAACAAAAGCGCCAGTGCGATTTGCAAAACCTGTATCCTTTTGTAGGTGGCGCTAAAATTGTAGCTTTTGCCGTAGGTGACGTTTAAGTCGTTGTTTTTAGTAGCAGGTGATAATTTCGACGCATTTTTGTTAGATGGTATGGATGGATGGCAGTTGTGAATAATTAATTAACTTTTGGTATGAATTTAGCTACAGTAATTAAACGCATATAACATGTCTTTATTTGGTTTATTCAGGATAGGGTGACAACAGCCCCGATTTTTTTTTCCAAAACGCTTAACCAAAACTTTACACAAAATTATAAATAGTACTAACGTACGGTATATAAAGTTTTTCAGGTTTAAAATCAAGTTTGGAAATCATGGCGTGCGTCAAGACCTACGTTCCCAATATGTTATGGTCCAGCACCAAACACCTTCGTGACGCAATCCACTGTGATGTCATACCAATACCGCGAAAACCACTCCCAGGATAATAGCTGGAATCCGAACAACCATTGTCTTACTAATTGCACCAATTATAATGCGCAATTCTGATCCAGAGTCATGTTTCGATAGACAATCGATTAATTTTAATCGATTCGATGCCGTTTAGATTGCGTGGAAATTAATTCAGGTGATGCGATTGAATCGTTATGACTGGAGCAGCAATAATTCAATTGAATTTTGTCACATTTGAGTATAATTTTCCTTCAAAATTATGAATTCCTAGTAATAAATAACCCATTAGTTATTAGTCCCGATTCCGGTAGGTATATTTAAATATCAAAAAAGTCGTTCTTTAATAATCTTATGTTAATTATTAAAAAGCTTATGTTAATAAAATAAAATCCCCGCCCATCCCACTTGTTCTATAATATTTTTTACCAATTTCTTAGTTTTGTAAATTTCTGTACAGTATATAAAAGTTTGATCTCCTTAAATTCCTAGTCCGTGTATCTCGTCCTATTATGAACCAGACCCTGTTAATTGCTAGTCAGGTCTAACACACCGTTACTTAGGATAGACACGGTGATTTTAAACTATACTTTTCAAAATATAACGGAACGTAGAAACTCATCTTCTTTGTTTAGTTCACAAATTAAAAATAAATTGGTGAACACTGATAATAAACGTACCTGGCAAAAGTCAGGTCCTCCAAACGGATGAGTTTGCATGAAGAGAGTTATGAATGTGGTTGAAGCGAAAGAATTATGCAGGGATCATGTCAAGTGGAAAGATGTACTTAGTCTGTGTTCTCCTCCGGGGAAAAGGCATGATTGCGAAGAACAACCCGAGTTTATGCTAGCTGTTTAATAACAATTAACAAAAGTTAATAATCGAAAATGAATTAATACTTGGATACTTCGAATCTTCTTTACGACAAACAGCTAGTGGTTACCTGTTACTATTTGAATCTCAATTCGATCATTGAGTTATACAGCTGAACGTAGTATATTTTATGCCTGTAGGTATAGATGTCTCATAAAAGTGTACTTTTACCAAAATCTTTAGTTAAAGGTTTAAATTGTACAAAACCACGTTTAAAACACTGTATGTAGTTCAGAATACTAGGTCAGTTGAGCTGTTAAGCGCGTGCCTCGGAATGAAGATGTGAAATATAGCAAGGTAATTAAGATAAATGAAATTTATGATTTAATAGCTCTGAGTTGCTTGTTTGATATGTTTCAAGTTTATTGGAACGTCGGATTTTCGTTAGATAAACTTTGTTGGTAGACGCGAGTCATATTCTATTTTTATTTCATAAGGTATATCCTTCCTTGACGATTAACTATCTTGACAAAATCGGGTACGTTATGTTCAGAAGAGTACCCGGAACTGACGAGCTAATGTGAAATAAATATGCGGGATACTGTTATATGGAAAAATTATGTTGTACTCCTCCGGGAGAGAGGAGTGATTTTATATATCTTCTTCTTCTTTTTTTCCTTTGACTCATTATATTTATTATATATGACTCATTATTATATATTTTTGTCCTCATAAAAGCTCTGTACTGTATCTTTTTTTAAGGTAAAATAAATCTCTCCATAATAGTCTTATAATTCGAAATCGAATAAATAATAAGTGTTTTGGTATCTTGGCTCACCAACTTGGCTATTTCATATTACACGAACATAGGTATCTACATAAAAACAAAATGAATAAATAGTCATGCAAGTGCCGTTGCAACTGCATCGTATGCAATTATTGTCATCGATAAATGCATAGAATTCTAATCTTCTATCAATTCTACAGCTATGAGCATGCTATCAGGTGGCGCCTAGACTACGTTTATTGAATTCAAATAGTTAATTCAGGAAATAGTAAGGTATAGTGCACAATAAAGACACCAATAAAGATCTGAACATTGAGTTGCCTTGTAAGATCATACATAATCATCGGAGATAAACTCCCAGATTTTTTAGTCTTGAATTTGCCGGAATAGGCGGATAAATATAAAAAGGATACCACTTGCGTATAGTAAATACATCGCAGATATTTGTGGTCCATTGTACTGTACCCTTACACCAGCCTAAACTTTAAATATTAAAAACTATTTTGCTAAACGACTAAAAAAAAATTACCATTAGACAAAGCATGTTCCTGATACCTGGCCGTATTTTTAGAGGTCTTGTTTAGTTATTGTTGTTTCTACAAATTAATTTCATTTTAATTGTTATTAGTATAAATACTCCCTTACAATAATTCAAGCTGTCAACTGCATAGTTGACACCTTTTTAAGATATTAATTTATTACTATCGGCGATTTAAACGCAATTGGCGCGTGCCGCGGTCTATAAGCGTATGCGCAGTGCCTATGAATTGTCGTGTCGTGTCGCTTTCTTTTCCGTGCACTAGTTTCAGTCCCTTATTTTCTTAGTAGGCTAAACTGCAGTCAACTTAACTACATTGTATAAAACAAAGTGCTTTTAGACTGTGTCTGTTTCTAAGCTTCCTTTCTTTATAACCACGCAATCGATTTAGATTTTTTTATTTAGACCGAGTTATTATCCACGTTAAATACGTGTATTTTTTTAATATTTTATATATGTATATTCATATCCTTCCTAGTAGATCGCGGGCAGCTCCTCAGCATTTTCCATCGAGTGATTGGTAATAAAGTGTAACCCTGATTGATTTAAGTAATACTATTAGAATACATGGCTTGACATAGAATATCCAGTAGCCAGTTGCATAATTCTCCAATACATTTTAATTAGTTTTACAACATTCCTACAGTCAATTATTGGTTGATGGTCTACAAACTTGATACTAAATTTGCAGTAAAATATGAGAGTAGGCCATCAGAATATGAATGAAACCATATAAACTCGTTTCAGGAGCTCAGAAATTTTTGAGAACATTAAGAGAGAAAATTTAATAGAAAGGGGTATAAACTACAATAAACGAGATTTGCGTGGACAGGGCTGCAGTCATGTGTACCTAATCTGTATTAGGTAACTGTTTACCTACAAAAAAATGATCTCCCAAGTTCATACAATCCAACACCATAGATCGGGCAAGTTTCTATTCAGACAATTGTACATCTTTCTATATTTGTCAAGTTTGTTTGTGTCTCAATGTAAAGTATGAGGTCAGCTAATTGTTTTATAACCAGCAGCAGGCCTCAAAGCGCCGATAGACACCGAAAAGTGATTTGGCGAAATTTACGACTTGCGCCTATTTAGCTCAACAGTGTATGTCATGAACAGAGCCTGAACAAATTAGGCTATGAGTGATGTTTTTATTGAATCGATGACCTATTTCCATTGTAGATCAATAAAGTTAGTGATCATTGGAATTTGAACATAAATTTTCATTCGATCTGTCATTGTTAGATTTTTCGTTGGTTAAATACGAGTAGGTGCCTGTTGATCGTTATAGTGCCTCAATTTATGTTTATGGATATATTGATGATGTAATGATTTTTGTTTTTATTCTGTTGAAGCATTATGTGATCACGAGTACTTGAACTCTTTGATAAGTATTTTTCGTGTTTGTATTTATTATTTGTTATATTTATTTTTTGTAATACTTTTAAATTTTAATAAGTCCACTAAGTACTTTTAAAATAAATATTTCTTAAAATCTAAGTTCTCTATGACTCTTAAAATATTACTTAATTTTTTGTAGCTTTTTTATGTAATATGATAGATTTTATTTATCTATTAAAATTTCATTAATCCAGCTACAACACTTGTAGATAAGTTACTGAAACATGAGAAAATTTGAATTTAACAATTCTCTGGCCGGATAATGTATGTCAACCATTTGAATACATGGTGATCTATTTTCCAAGTTATCTTTTATCTCATATCTGGCGATAGCACAAAAGATTTCTTAATGTTTGCTTGGAACAAAGTGGCGTCTCTCCAGGATTGTGCAATACAAACTGAGTATAATTCGTAGATATTAAATCTGTTGTAATTATTAAATACTTAAATAGGTAATGGTAGTGTTTATTTATGTAGATATCGTGTTCTGAAATAGAGGTGATACGTTGAACACATAAATTTTTATTTGCAACTAAGGATGATTGTGTAATACAATTATTTACCATACGCTTCTTTCTCACCTGAACAGCAGAAGTTATATCTTTAAAGTAACCATTATCCCTGCGTACAACACTTAACTTTATGTTCATTCGACAGTCATATCTAAAACACAAGTTCTAGGTAGTTCCAAAATTTAAGCGTCAGCTCTGTATTTTTTAAATAATCTGTATGCAATTTTAAATGAACCCGTTAAAGGCAACTATGTAGATTGCGATGTGTCGCTAAACGCCGCACTTGTGTTAGATCAAATGGCCGGAATCCGGACGACAGACAGATTCTGTTTACGTTCCGTTCTTATTAAAGATCACCAGGAAGATATTAAGATCGGCTTGGCCAAGTTTAATGTTAAACTTCCTTGCACGAAAATCAGTAACTTATAAATGAAAAACGTCAGACATTACAATACGTATTTCATGTATAAAGATTTAATAAATCTTTGCATCAATTTTATTGTTATTTTTTTTTCACGGAAGGTAAGGTATATTGTCTTGTGTGTGCATGACAAGTTATGATCTAAAAAAAAGTAACATCTAAATAATTATGAATGAATCGATTGATTAAATTCAAGAAAGTCCACGCAACAACAAACCTGCTTAATAATTTGCTTGACCGCTCTCTGTGATTACTGTTTACTAAAGCTTGTTAGCAAAACAGTGCTCATATTCGTTTTCGATTGAGGAATGAAAAAATAAAATAAAACGGGAATTGTTTTATGTTATGCGGGCTTCCAAGCAGGCTGCCTTCGCTTTATTAATAAACGCGACATAAACTTATTATTAATAATAAGTTTATGTCGCGTTTATTCCGATTGTATCCTACCTGTGCAGAATCCAGTATACTATTGACATGACCACGATCTAAATTAAATGATATTAATTTGCATACATGCCTAAGGAGTGAGAAATTCAGGCACTACGCAAAGTGACGGAAGAAAGAAACGGAAGAATGAAAGAGATGGAGTAGTACTATTTTAAAGTGTCAGAGAATCACCGGCACGGCTATATAAATATTTCCATTGCCATACCATGTTATTTTATTCTCGTTACTTACTTACGCTAAAAACGAGAGTTTAGCGAAGATCATTGACTTGTGTAAATTGATGATGACAAGGAATGCTTTGTTTCATTGTTATTTACCTTGTTTGAGAAATTGAACTGCTTTTGAATAACCTGCGAGTACTCTAATTTAAATTAATTGCCTTGTTAACTTTAGCTGGGAGTATTCTTTTTAAACACATAGACTGTACGGTATAATAATGGAGTACAGAATGGTTAGGTCAAGAATACCCTAAACCTTATGTAGTGTTCTCTGCCTACCCTCTAAACAAATATTTTCTATTGGAAATTTTACTGAGGTATAATATGTTTAACCCCACAACGTGCTTCTTTGATTCTAAAGCCTACTTTCATTCCTTTAATTGAAATTCCTAAGTAATCGTATTTTTACTTGTAAAATGCCCCAATAAAGGCTCAATGGCAAATTAAAGATTACAATACATCAAAATACAACAGACAAACTGTGGTACTGTACTCAAACATTTGAAATTGATTTATCAAAATAGATTCTACATCGCAACACTCACATTGAATTTGTTATCATGTGTGTTATTTGAACCCACTAACATTATTCGTAATTAAATTGCTCTTAAGTAACCATTCCTGTATATTATGTCGTAACTTCATATCTGTATATGTTTAGGATAAGGGCACCAGTAACTGATAACAATATAATTCGGATACTCCAGACAAATATATTCATTGTGATACATATTACTCAAAAAACGTAAACGTATAAAAATATTTAAGAAAAACAGTAATAACATACTCTTACGGTGAGGTAGAACATTATCAGGAAACATGCACATTCATAGGCAACTGGAATGTATATCAACCTATCCAATAAGGATTAGATTCCCCTACAAAATATATATATATTTAAATGAGATTTATGTAGTGTAATTAATATTCCTATATGTTTAACAAAATTTTTTTTTATAAAAGATTATTTGTAATTAAAAATATCATTCACCAAATATCTATATATATATAACTCTTCCGTTACTGAGTGACTGACTGACAGACAACGCACAGTCGAAACTACTGGTCGTAGACAGCTGAAATTTGGAATGTAGGTTCCTTGGGATATGTAGGGGAGCACTAAGAAAGGATTTTTGGAAATTCAACCCCCAAGGGGGGGAAAAGGGGTAAAAACGTTTCTATGAAAAATCTTATTCCTTGGGTTTATAAACTTGAAACTTGGCATGAACACGTACATAGGCAAGTAAATATGTTTGACATTATAAGTTTTTTCAAACTACCCTCCAATCGTGATTTAGGGGGTGCGATTGGGTGACTGATTTATTAACGCACAGCCGAAACCGCTCGGTATAGGAGTCTGAGATTTTGAACAGAGGTTCCTTTAGTAACATATGTGAGCACTAAGAAGGGATTTTTGAAATGTCAACCCCCAAGGGGGGGAAACGGGATAAACTGAGCCGGGGCTGCGGGAAAGTTCTAACGAGATACCGTGGCCCCGGAACGCAAAGGGCAACTGAAGGAACGAGGTGGGTTTTAGTCAGTAAAAGTCTGACACTCCCTTCCGTTCCACCCAGAGCGGAAGAGGTCATTTGATGATTTCCCATCCTTAAAAAAAAAGACTTTGTATGACAACTTTCAGTCGTCTCTTTAACATACATAATTATGTACATATGTACATGCATAACATTAATAACATCACGCCTTTAAATCCCTATTTTGTGTTAACACTACCCATACAAACAGCTAGGTACGAAATTTGTCCGCATCCATTTTCACCTAAATTCTTAACGTTAATGAGATTTACTTTTTATTATCAGGTCAACCTAATAGCCTCACATGTACGTATAACTTCGTAAGAATTTTCTTTCAACTCCTAACCGTTGAGGAGTTGTACCTTCCATCATCAGCTCATTCACATGGGATGATGACTATCAGACGCAAATACTTAAACAGATCTATGAAATTGTCAAAAACGTAATTGCCTGTAAATTTGAGGTTTGCCCTTGATTTCCCTGGAATACCATCATCAGATCCTGACTAGGTAACAACGGGACCAACTTGAAAGTATACTCTACCGAACAAAAAAAGAATCACGTAAATCGGTCCATAAATCTCGGCGTAATCGGTATGTAACGTAAAAAATACGTATCAGTTGCGGAAAACAGGATGGCACTAAATAGGATGGGATAGGACAGGATAGGACTAGACGGGACAGGACGGGACCCAACAGGTTGGGACGAGACGGAACAGAATGGGAAGAGACGGGACAAGACGGGAGAAGCCATATGAATTTAAATAAAATATAAACTTAAAACAGTCCCGCACGATACGGGATTAAAAAATAGGTGAAATTTTATGGCGTATCCTTATAATCTAAAATGCATTTGCGCGGGCGAAGCCGCGGGCAAAAGCTAGTTTAATTCATAAAATCTGTTGCAATATCGAACTCATCGTTATATTAAAAGCCGAGCCAATTCACAACTTACTCGCGCGTTGCATCTTTAAAGTCAGTCAACTTGTTGATCAATCAATCACGTTAACAGAAACCATAATCCGTCTTTACATAGTTGTTAAAGTTATAATCCGATTACAAATGTTTGAATCTTAGAATAAGTATGAAACGACTTGTTTTGAGAGTGCATACCTGTATTTTACAACTATGAACAGTTCAAAACGAAAAAAGATAAGGTTTTTTTTAAATTATTTCTTTAGTAAGAAATGAGGCATTTTTCTGCGCAGTTGTAACGCTATTCTATAAATATTTGAATTCATATAAAATGGATCGATCCCAGAATTTTGATATTAAATTTCTCTAATTCATAATCATTACTGGCAGGTAGTTTCACTTTACGAGTATATTCGATTTAAATATTTTTATAGTGACAAAAAAGATGTAGAAGTTCATATCAATGGCACCACAACTTGAAACCAAATGCACACTCTATTTATAATAATGTCTTAATGTTTTAATACGATCCACGTGCTAAGTGTTGTTTGAGATGAGTAATTGAATCGTTCGTACATATGAAGTTGTTTGTAGACATAATGACTGCTAATTGATGTAGATATTTTGTTTTAGCTTTGTAGCTTTTAGCTGTGAAAAATGTTAGGCGTTTTTACTGTAGAATAATATATGTATTAATGTATATCCAATATGAGATTTTGAGAGAGAGAGAGATTCTGTTTAAAGTGCTAAGATGATATATTGTCAAATCTCTGGTCAAGCAAAGTATGTGTTTCATTCATGAATTGTTCATACTATTCTCACCCACGTAAAATTTACGTTTACAGTATCTACATACATACATACATACATAAAATCACGCCTCTTTCCCGGAGGGGTAGGCAGAGACTACCTCTTTCCACTTGCCACGATCTCTGCATACTTCTTTCGCTTCGTCCACATTCATAACTCTCTTCATACAAGCTCGGCGGTTTCGGGTACTTTTGACCTGACCCTTTACCAGGACGTCCTTAATTTGATCAAGATACGTTCGTCTAGGTCTTCCCACTCCGACCTTTCCCTCCACACTCTCCTTGTATATCTGCTTAGTCAACCTGCTTTCATTCATCCTCTCCACATGACCGAACCATCTTAACATACCCTTTTCTATTCCTGTAACTACATCTTCTTTCACATCACAACATTCCCTTATCACGCTGTTCCTTATCCTGTCACTCAATTTCACACCCATCATACTCCTTAACGCTCTCATTTCCACTGCATTTATTCTGCTTTCATGCTTCTTTTGCCATACCCAACTTTCACTCCCATACATTAATGTCGGGACCAACACGCCCCCATGCACAGCCAGTCGAGCCTTTTTGGATAGTTTCTGACTGCTCATAAAGGCATGCAAAGCTCCATTCACCATGTTCCCCGCGTTCACTCTCCTTTCAATATCACTATCATACTTGCCATCTGATGTAAACTTTGATCCTAGATATACAAACTCTTTCACTTGCTCCACTTTTTCTCCTCCAATCAAAATATTACATGCTGTCATTTCTTTCTCCATTTCAAAAACCAGTGTTTTAGTTTTACTTACGTTCACTTTCATTCCTTTCTCTTTTAAAGCTTCATGCATACAGTTTACCATCTCCTGTAACTCCTCCGCTGATGACGCCAGTATAACCTGATCGTCGGCATAGAGCAGACATTTGACGAGTAACTCATTCATCCTTAATCCACTTTTAGACTCTTTCAAATCTGTCAAACAGCTATCCATAAATAGGTTGAACAGCCACGGTGACGCAACACATCCTTGCCTAACGCCTTTCTCAATCTTAAACCACTCAGTGTGCGCTCCGTTTATCCTGACACAAGCACTCGAATCCTCATATAAGGATTTCAGTGCTCGTATTAAGAGACTGCTCACCCCATGCATAGAAAGTGCTGACCACAATTCATTCCTCTCAACTCTGTCATAGGCCTTTTCCAGATCTACGAATGTGCAATAGACTTTTTGACTCTTGGCCAAAAACTTTTCGGCTATGCACCGCTTGAGCATCCCATATTTTGTCATCAGTTTCATTCCTGACTCTATTAATCAATACCTTAGCATACAATTTGCCGACGACGCTAAGCAGGCTTATACCACGATAATTTTTGCAGTCCAGCTGTGACCCTTTTCCTTTGTAAAGTGGCACGATAACAGCCTTACACCAATCTTTTGGTACTCGGCCGCTTCTCCAACACAAATTGAAAAGGCAGTACAACTGACTAGCTACTACGCCTTTTCCTGCTTTAAGCATCTCGACCGACACTCTATCACACCCAGCAGCCTTTCCCGCTTTCATACTCTTAAGTGCTTCCACAATTTCGAACATTTCAATTTCGCCTTCCATCTCATTCTCTTTTTCTTCGCTATAGCAGAAATCTTTCTTATTTCCTTCCTTTTTTTCAAATAAACTTTCAAAATAGTCCTTCCATATCTTTAGTACACATTCTTCTCCTTTCACAACGCTACCATCCTGGCATCTGATCCTAGTCAGCTCTCTGGTTATAGTATTTCCTCGGGCTGACCTTACGGATTTCCAGAATACTTTCAGATTTGACTGAAAGTCTTCTGATAGCCTTTTATCAAAATCCTCTTTATACTCTTCTTTCTTTCTAATCACAGCTTTCTTAACCAAATCTTTCATTTTCTTATATTCCTTACGTGCTTCATTCACATCTTCATCTATAACCTCTTGCATTCTTAAGTTAGCTTTTGCTGCTAACAAATCCAGCCATGCTTTCTTCTTTAATCGCACAAGTTCTTGCACATCTTTACTCATCCACGCATTTTTGTGATTTTTTCCTTTCCTTCTTCTACTTACACCACACACTTCAACAGCTACTTTCACAATTCTTTCTTTAAATTCCTTCCATCCATCTTCAATATCGCTCATTTCCTCTAAATCTTCAAATTCATCCTTCAGTCTATTAATATACTTCTTACCTACATCCATATCTTGCAAATTTTCTACTTTTACTCTTTCCAAAGCGCTGGTTTGCTCCCTTACCCTGTGCCGCCAGCGATTGAAGATACCCCTTATCCGGGATATCACCAGTAAATGGTCCGAGTCAATGCCAGCACCGCGATATGCACGGGTATCCAGCACTTTGTTCTTCAATCTTTCATCTACAATCACAAAGTCTATCATACTTTTTAAAATACCTTCCACTCTTGTGTAGGTGTGGATCTCTTTATGTTGAAACATTGAGTTCGACACAAAAAGATCCCACTCTAGACAAATTTCTAATACACTTCTTCCATTATCATTCACCTTTTCGTCACCAAACGCACCAAGCACCTTTTCATATCCATCACGCTTTACACCCACCCATCCATTAAAATCACCTAACATAATAATCTTCTCATTTGGCTTGGTAACTTTCAATACTTCTCTTACACTATTCCAGAACTCCTCGTTTTCGCTTTTTGCTGATGTTGTACCCCTCGAACCCACATCCCAAGGTGCATAAACACCTAGAACGAAGATCCGAGTGATTCCAACTTTCAGCCTAATCCATAGAAGACGAGGGCTGACACACTCATACTCATTCACGCACTCAGCCATTCGTGCAGAAAGAATTAGACCGACCCCTTGACAGCCTCGGCTGGTACTGGAAATTCCAGACCAATACGCCGTGTAAGGGCCGTGCTGCGTCGCGTCGCATCCTTTCCGCTTCGTTTCATTCACGCACAACACATCCAAACGTCTTTCATCCATCATTTGGCATACTTCCTCAATCTTATCTTTCATTCCTCCTCTTACATTCATCGTCGCAAAGCGGCTTTCAGCAGACCGCATACCGCTCCCGCCGGGAACGAGACGTGATGGGGTGCGGACACCATCGCCGCCATTTAGGTGCTCTTTCAAAAAATTTGCATCCATGCGATTCCCACGAGACGCAAGGGAACAATTTTGTCCGCCCCAGCAGAGCCCCGCATGCCAGGGTAAGGCTAGCCATTACCTGGGGGTCGCCCAACCCCATGGCGGAAGTGGCACGCTCGAGACTAGGCTCGCCCCTAGCCATGCATCCATCGGCGCGGCAGACCTTAGATTGGCAGGGATTTACATTAAAGAGGAATCCCAAGTCTATCCCTTAGTCGGCTCTTACGACATCCGTGGGAAAGAGATGGAGTGGTCCTATTCTTTTGTAATGGTGCCGGGAACCACACGGCACTACAGTATCTAGTATTAGCTTATTTACAAAAGCTAGTAAGCGGATAAAGGGAAAAGCGACAGTGATCTGGATAAGTCGTATTTAGGACGATCACCCGGATGGTCGCGCCCGTCGTTGCGACAACGCACAATGCACCTCTATCTCTTTGTGACAGACCATAGCCACAAATATTGCTAGTACAGAAGTACAACTTACGAAAAATTACTTCCATCCTTGAGTAGCTTTCCGATATTTCTCTCCACTTTGTATTTTAATCGTATCCATTTTTACACATCTCATTTCAAGAGATGTCGAGCTAGTTATTTACATACTATCCCTACTGCCGGCATCTGATGAACGTGGTATAGTGTATATGCATAGCTCGACGTTCTAACGGTATTGCAGGCGGTACTCTAGGTAACCTATTACTTTGCCAGTGTCGCTCTCATGTGTGAATTCACTATGATTTTTTATTACACTCTCGTATCATGGGTCTCAGTTCTATATCATCACTATTTTGTGTCACAGCTCACAGAGGTTCAGAAGTGCATTACAGTGAGTACACTTGGCCTATATTTTCCAAACATTACTGTGATTGATTAAATGTATTCATTGTTAGCTTTCAATCAATGGAAAAATGCTATTTTCTATTCTACAGAGTAAATGTACCGATTTATAGGAATCATTCACATCTATACTGAATCGGTCGTAGATAAAAGAACAAAGACTTGTAAACTTGGGACATTTTCAAGATTATGGGCTAGCTGTTTTCTAGCTAAACGTCGCCTTCAAATCTTGCGACGAAGAAAGCATGACAGTTGAGATCTGATAGTAGCAACTTTATTAATGAATCAGTCAGCTAGCGATAGTTAATACAAGCACTACAACATTACACACGATTAATTCAATACGGGGTTAACAGATTCTAAAGTCACGGGAACAAATGATGAAATTGAGATACAGAATTAGTGTCAGATTGCTCAGCTGACGAGAAGTAGCTGGAATATAAGTTTTTTCTTTATTATCTTTTATTACTTATAAAAACATGTAAATCAAAATATATGAAAAAGTGATAGAATGATACATAAGTGCATGTAAAGTCAACATTTTTGATCTATGCCATATTTTTTTTTTCACAGGTTAAAGCTGCGTAGGCTCGTTCGCCAACATTTTTACATAAAAATGTTTTTACGGGATCCTTTATTTCATGTGTGAATGCAACTGAAGACATGCAGAGAGAGTGAATATTTTAAGAATAATTCATATGAAGTAACGGAATATTCCAAGTGTCATATTGTCCGTGTTATTGTTTAGGTCTAGTCTAGACTGTGACATACATCCCATTAAAACAATAGACAATTTAGCTGAGTTACTACGGCTGTTGCTATTACGTTTTCAGCTAAATACTTCATATAAAACGAATGTGATACAAATCAGGTAAGACTTGGTTTTAGAAATACTAGTTAAATTTGGTTTTAGTGAGTTTATAGATGTCGTACTTACTCTCGAAGTACTTTTCTTATTAAGCACTGTGCACATATTAGTTACTTATAACTTTCAATAATAATATGATCTGTGTAGCTACTTGCCCATTCAAGCTTCCTGGTAGTTTAACTCTACAAGCTGTTACCTATTTAAACACAACGTATACACGGTTTACCAAGAAAGATACATTCTATCTTCTACTTCGCAAATACACAATTTCTTTTTCTCTTTTATATAAATATGGATATGTATTTTGTTTTCAAAGTAGTATATATTTTTTAAACTCCGAATAGCTCAATGTAAAGGGCAGGCTCACACGTGTCTAACGAGCACCGGTTGATCAGCCGCCACGAGGCGTGAAAAGAAGCTAAGGCCTCTTGTACACACATGCTGTTTCGAGATATCTACGGTCAATTCAACGTGTTTAGATATGTACGTTTATCAATAGTTTGACATATATTTGGAGCTTCTTCCGACTTATAATGTTGACTTGGACGTTGACAAGGGGAATATGACTCGATTTCTCTCTTTTTCTTATCATCTCTTTGTTTATACTATATCGCTAACATGTTCTGAACTTATAGAATCCAGCCGCTATTACGAGAATCAAGCTTCGGTTTATTAATAGTTGATTGTATTGTAGTATAATCCGAAGTCGTTTTAGAAGAACGTATAAAGAAGTGATTCTTTTCTTGTTGTGATGCTAGAAATGACACAGCGATAACAATTTATATACCTAATATGTATGGTAATATTTTCTATAAGTGATACTAATCTAACCCACAAAATTGTTATCGTATGTACCATGCCAGTTCCTTGGAGTACCGCTCGCCGTAAGACCCGTTTCTTTACATAAGAAACGTATAGTGTTCAAGAAGCCTAAACGTTCACATTCAGTCTTATAACGGTAGCAGTAGGTAGGTACGTCACAAAACATTCGTTACGCCGCTCCACTCCACTCTGTATATACATGCGTCGATTATTATGCATAAGGGGAGATCTGGGTAAATTGACTTTGTGATGAAATAAAAATTGGAAGAATTAATATTATTAATTATAAAAATGAATCAATAAAATCAATAAAAAATAATTTAGTGAAATACATCAGTACCCAGTCCATAAAAAAAACCTAGCTTTTGCCCGCAGCTCCGCCCTCGGCAAACTAAAATTTTCATGTGAGTTTTCAGAAAAAAAAGTCATTTCCGTCAGACATTCACACAAAATTGTAAAATCATGCCAGCGATTAAGCCTTGGAATTATCATTGGCATACAGACAGATTTTCGTATTTATATTTTTATCATGGAATTGATTGATTGATACAAAGTATTACGCGTACGTAATGAACCCGTTCTCCCTAACGTCCCCAGCACACTCCGTGACGTAGCGCGCGAAGGAACGAATCCATTACAGAATGTTTGTTCAAAAATTTAGGTTAAACTTAATGTAAACGATTGCAGCCGCCTCATAAAAGTGGTCTGATGAATGTATTAGACGCATAACAACTGTTTTTAACAATTGAATCGTTTAAATATTGTTATTTTAAAATTTGTTACAGGTACTTTATATTATTCTTTTTTTTATATATGTCCTACATGTTAAATTTTCATTTACCTCTGCTTTGAATCTTACAAATAATGCAATCCTACTGAACGTGACTGTCGAGTCATTTCAGAACTGATGGCGAGAAGAAAAAAGAAGTGAACTCAGACAGAATTCTTATTTTAAAAATATATATTAAGTGATTTGCGAGATCACCGCCTACACTTAAAAACAACAAAAACTAAAACACGTTATTCAAATAATGGTATTTTTACCGGTTTTTTTTCCGTCAAATAAGTAGGTACATACTCCACGTGGTTTTTCTTTAAGATTGAGTCATACAAATATTACATAGATTTTTTACGACTGACCGTTTATACCGAAAGGACATTGCCCGTGCCGTCTATGTTGACATGTCATTGACATTTTAGATTCTTATACTAAAATATGAAAAAACTGATTGATTGATCATGATCGTAGATTTAATGTACACGCGTATGAATATTTCAATTATTTATATATTTAAAAATAGAAAATAAATAAATTGAGAAAAAGAGTCTGAATGAACAATCAGGTTTAGTTCCGTAATACACCACTGATCACAGAGGTCGTGGACAATGAAAAAAAAGTAAATTTTTCTAACATGACTTGATCGGAATCGAACGGTTTTTGTGTCATTTAAAGAAAAATCATTGTAAAAGGCTCTTTCTGTCTCGTTTGATCACATCGATATCATTTTACATACACGTGTAGCTACCGATTTTATAAATGAACAAGAAAATATATTCTCAATAACAAAAGCTTCATAGTACAAAATTGTATACCTATATTGCTATCAGGAAGTTATGCCCATCACTTGAGTCCATTTAGCAAATAGCTAATCATAGCAGTTTTGCCAATGAATCTGTTATATTCACACGCCGTATTTCTTGTTCAATAAATTCATATAAAATTGTTGCTTGTCTCAACTTGTCTAGTAAAATGTTGGACATTTCAGTGGAAAAGGCCTCCTGACATTCGTTGAAAGCCCTTCCTTATTGGAATAGAAAATTGGAATTATTTTAGTCGTAAAACTTTCAGCGCGTCAACCATGTTCATAAGATGACTTAGGGCAAATGAAATGTGGTAATTTGGTGGCAAACTATTTCCTTTAGAAAATAGATTAGTATATGAATTCCTTTTGGCATAAAATAAAGTATTTTATTATTATTATTTTTTTAGTGCCGTGTGGTTCCCGGCACCATTACAAAAAAGAATAGGACCACTCCATCTCTTTCCCATGGATGTCGTAAAAGGCGACTAAGGAATAGGTTTATAAACTTAGGATTCCTCTTTTAGGCGATGGGCTAGCAACCTGTCACTATTTGAATCTCAGTTCTATCATTAAGGCAAATAGCTGAACGTGGCCATTCAGTCTTTTCAAGACTGTTGGCTCTGTCTACCCCACAAGGGATATAGACGTGACCATATGTATGTATGTATAAAGTATTTTATGGGCTGTCACCGTATGGAAATAATAGGTAGTGAACATAGACGTATTTAGTTGATCGAATTTTAAGAAGGAATAATAACGCCTTTACAGAAGTTTTATTTAGTTCGAATTCTATCACGTAGCTAAATTTTGAAAAGTCATTTTATAAACCGCCTACATTGTCTTGTTTTGAATTTTCTAATTCCGCTTTGACAAATAATTTACCTACTTTTTCCTTTTATGTACAGTAATGGATTTGTTTATCAAACACTAAATGTAGTTAATTATGAATACATCAATATTTCTGCTATTCAAAAAGTTTTGTTTTATGTAAATTAAACAATATGGACATTAAAACATTTGTAAACGAAATTAGACCACCGACTGCGGAACACAAAATATTAGCGCAAGCCTGACCTTATGAATTTTATTGCAGCCATTATTTGCATTAAGTCAAGACTATAAAATGCCACAAGGTAGCTTAAAAATGTTATTTTCGGCAGAACGTCTCTGTAAAAAAGTTAAAAGAAAGATATATAATACATCAGTTATCTGAGTTAAGTTAAAATTATCACCCATTATTCATCTCATCATAAAAAACCATTCTGTAAGAATACAAACAATCATAAACTGGTAAAGCTATACAGTGATAAGTTCGCATCCAGCTTATGCAAATGTTATACAGTATACGTAAATATATAAGACTTATGCATACAAACGTATATACACACATTCGTAAACATTAGCTTATATATGACTAAACAAGTTCTATGAGAAAACCATACATACAAACAAAATCACGCCTCTTTCCTGGAGGAGTAGGTATCTTTATACTTGCCACGGTAATTTTTTTTGCCTCATCCACATTCTATGAGTATATTAAATTGGGTCATATTATGGGACCTTAATTTGAAACCTTATATTTTTACCTGAGTTTACTATGTAGTTTTATTTGTTTAGAAACGAACTTTTGTTTGTGTTACTTGAAACCTACACGCATACACACAATCACGTCTTTAGCCCTTACCGTATAGACAGAGCTAATAGTCTTGAAAACTAAAAGGCTTGACTAAAAGGCCTCGTTTACCTTAGAGCAAAGTAACACCAATCTAAAAACTAATCCGAAAAATCTACATAAATACGTAATACTGTACTTAGGTACATAAGTAGTTTTAATTGTCAGATAATTAAAAACGACTTTGTATAATTACCTACTACCAAATTTGACATATAGGTGACAATTAGCATGCGTTATAGAGTTTATTACAGTGAATGACCGAGTGAAGTAGATACTTGCGGTAGAAATATTTATTAAGCTTCCTGTAATATAGAGTTTAATATACTGTTAGAAAGAAAATCAAATAAAATAATGCAAGCGATTAGCTCAGTTTAATACTTGCTCAGTTTAATACTTAACTCCTAGACTTCAAATGATTTTTAGGATGACGAGACCAATTTATTTTTAACTATATTCCAATAGCAATTTTTTATTTCAAGGAAGAATCTGGATTCCTTTGCATTTCAAAGCAAAAACATCTCAATTAAGGAAAAATATTCCATTCTTAAAAGGTAATAATTTTTTTTTCACATCTCTCCAAAGGTTAATTTCTACATTTACTTTTATTTATTTTTCTTAATGAAAAAGGAAAGACTGCGAAATGCAAAAAAATATGCTACGTTATTATACATAAAGCTTAAAAACTAAAACCCGACTACTAATACGCGTTTTAAAAAGTATGAAACAATAAAATAGTCATATTGATGAAGATACTTAGATTTGAATGACTTTAGAGTTAATTTTATTTATTTTAATGAATCTTTTTGCTACAGTAGGTATTGCTGCAGCATACGCATGCATGGTTAGTTTTACAAATTTAAGCCAAACTTATACTTTCTGTTATCAATGTGTATTTTTAGCTAGTAATTATCTATCTATCTATATCTATCTTACATCCATACATGCAGGTCAAAATCATAACACTCCAAGTCCTATTCCTTTTCTATTCGTGCTGGGAACCACACGGTACCTAAATTAATAATTCTAAAGATAACTTTTTAAAAATCCACTGTCATCCGATTATACGCCGAGTAATAAAAACTTATGGGATTAACTGTTATATGCTGTTCAATACAATAAAGGAAGTGATAGAAATCCCATGGAACATCCTTTAGAAGTAGTAGAGGAAAGCGTTTACGAAATTATCACTATTATCTTCTTCCGACTTTGGGATGCGTTTAACCAGTACATGACATAATATGTTTACTGAACATCTCAACATAAATTTTGGATATCTACCTAAAACAATGTCTATGAAATAAAAACAAATATATATGTATGTATATCTAATATCATGTATTTATGAAATCTGTTTAATGACGGCCTCTGTGGCGCAGCGGGAGACCGGGGACGCTTCTTTTTTTTTTAATACTTATAACTTAATACTTACTTCGAGGCTAACTCAATCAGTGTAATTTGTCCCGTATATATTTATTTATTTAAAGGACGTAAAGTATTTCATACTAGCTAAGCTACATTAATCTAAAATACGAAGGACGTCTTGCATAACGCCTTCCAAAGCTGCTGCTAACTCGTTGTTATCTTGAGACCATTAATCAACTCTTACGTATGCGTTAATAATATAATTAATAATATTATCACCTTTGAGGCGTACGCACGCGGCCGACAAGCGGCTAGAGTAAAAAGTTTCACATTGGTCGATATGAATTAGTGGTCAGGTAAGCAAGAGTAGCAGATGAGTTTGCATAAAAAGACCTATGAATATGAGAAATAAGTAATTTAAGATTATTATACTTATTATCTATGTAACTTATATTTTCTTTCATTTGCTTTCTTTTCTCTAAAGATATATATAATTATTTTGCTATTTACTCGCTACTTGATTAAATGTGAACTGTTCACATTTGGATGATCGCCACTTAATCAAAGTTAACGTCTTAATTGCTTATAAATAGTGTATTTAATTAAATATCTGTAATTACAGAGTATGCGAGTTACTTTTTAATTGTTCGGCAAAATAAACCGTCAAAAATATCAGATCGAGGTGATTTTACGGAATGTCATGATATCCAAACTTCGCTTTAGTTCAATTTTCATTTTTACATAGTGATGGACAATTACATAGTGATAAAATTTGGCAATGAAATAGACAACGCCTTCAGAAGTACCTCCCATAGACTATTTTAGTAGTCTAGTTTCCCAGATAAGCCATAAATTGATGTAAAGTACAGTACCTATATAAAATATATTCAGTAAATAAACTATATCGTTAATAATATAATCCTGTCAATTTGTTTATCAACAGATAGCTAGATAGGTGCTACCGATCGTAACTTCATAGATTGGTCTTCCTAATAACAGATTTTGTCTAGTCTAGTGCCTCTAACTATTTTTGAGACTAACTTTTATGATTTTTATATACGTCAACTGGAGTACGCCCGCGGCTCCGCACGTGTAGAATGATTATTTTCCTCGAGGGAACTCCAGAACATTCTCTCTTAGAGCACCCCTACACTATAAAATGAATCTACAGGACAAATTGAAAGTCTCTAGTCTAAGTAAACGGATTGGGTTGCGCATTGACATGCCAGTCAGGCAAATATTCTTCCTTCATATATAAAAAAAAGTGAAATAACGTAGGTATTTGTTGAAAGATTTTTACCAAGCAAAAAGTTCTTAGAAAACCTCACGTGTTGGCAGATGGTTTAATTAAAATGTGATACTTGACATTGTCCCATATAAAGAAAACCATTAAGATAAATACGAAGCTGATAATTATAAAAAATTAAGTGCAAATTGTGACAAATTAATAAATATTTCACACTTTAAATATAAACCAACTTTATTTACAAACGATATAATCATAAGAAACTAATGATACTTTGCCCTAAAAAAAGACCACATACGTTGATAACTATAAAACTGATAACAATAAATAGGTAGATTCCGCATAAAGTAACAGCTAAGTTTTAAACTGTTAATTAATACTTGTTATTTTCCTTTACCTTTTTACGAGTGTCTTTTTAGAAAGATTCTTGATATACAGATAAATATCTCCTAAAAGCGTATCTCTGTCAGTAAGAGACGCCTAGAAGGATACATTTTCAACGTAGTTTCCATGTAGAAACTGTTATGCATGTAAATCTAAATTTTGCTGGTTATTAATTTTGTGTGATAACATTTGATTAACCAATGTCGTGTATGCCTGCATTGGTGTTTACAATAGTACCTAGATGAGATGAGAACTTTGTATATATTAAATATCCTATGTAAACACTGTTGGTGTACATTATTTAATAAATAAAATATACTACAAATACTTGAAAAGTACGCTAAAAACACCTCAACCGATTGTGGTAAAATTTGGAGCACTCAACTTTGTACAGAGACAAAGGCTAATTGGAAAAATATTTTCATGTAATTTTCATGAGTCCAATTTTTTTAGAACTTAGAGATTAATCTTAGAGAGATGGACAGAGTCTACATATTTCCACTTACCACAATCTCTACATCGCTTCTTTTGTTTCATCAATCTTTTCATGCAAGGTTTAGAGCCCTTTTGACCAGAGTCAGATCTGACCTTTCACCAGAACAAACCAGATTACATGTTCGTCTAGGCCTTAATTTTTCAACTTTTTTTATTACATTCATAATTCATCATGTCTATATCCCTTGCGGGGAAGACAGAGCCAACAGCTTTAAAAAGACTGTAAGGCCACATCTCACATTTCAATTTAATTTCATTCCAACATCTTTTGTTACCTTAATTAATTGCATTGTAATAACCTGAATAAGAAACAAAAGCTATTCATTGCTTAAAGTGGATTAAAACTAATTCAATTGGCAAAATCTCAACAAAACTGTTAGATCCCGTGTACAGGAAATGTAATCAATTACATTACCTCTATAAATTTATACTGGGTAAGTATTGTTAGGTCTTACATTGTAATCTATTCGTAACACACCTAGTTAATTACATAATGAGCTTCTATGTTGATCTGGTAGTAAAAATACATGGCTGTACTAGGTTATGGTTGCTTCTCTCGTCCTGATTGTATAAGTGAATCAATAAAGACATAAACTTAGGATGAGCTAGCGATCTGTCACTGTCTGAATCCTAATTTCACTGGTAAGCCATCGAATGTATCTTCGTAGACTTTAAAATCCTAAGTTTTAAAAAATAGAACCAGTGTATTACTATTTTGAGTGAATGACTGACACGCTTATAATTTACAAAATCATTTGAACAAACATACTTTCGCATTAAAAACCCCAAAATATATACTACTATAGTTAGGATTAGCATAGTACCTACATACAAAATCTAAGTTAACCATAAATTCTCAAGTAAAACGTTTGTCAACATGAAGTTAGGAAACCAACATAGCTTTAAATATCTGGATCGCCCACCAGGCGTCTGTACATTCATAAATAACAAATATTACGAAAGAGATTAACACTAATGGTGTGCAGAATCAAAACGTGTACACTATCGACAGATTAAATAAAATATGGCATCATAGCGTGCTATTCCGGTATGTCAAATAAATAAATTATTATAAAAGCCAGTTTAAAAGTTTCTTCTGAACTAGTCTGATAGCGAAGGAAAACATAGTGTGCCAGTTGCTTCTTTTACCTCAGAGAAAGCTTATAAACTTGGGATGTATATAAAAAGCTGGCAAAAAGAGAGTGATGAATGTGGATGAAGCGAAAGAAGTATGCTACTTTGGTAAGTGGAAACCTGTTGTCTCTGCCTTCTCCTCGGGTAGAGTGGCGTGATTTTATTAAAAAACTCTCACTTCAAAACAACATGTAAAATTAATGATATACTAATTTCTACAACCTGCGCATAACCTTATTGTGGGCATAAATAATATTTATGACCGAATGATGCCGTATAAATCCTATCATAAGTAGTCAAACCATAAAATAAATCATACAGACAATAACTAAACCCGTCGGGTGACAGCCCCTCGGTCAATTTACGATATCTTCAGATGTAGCTGCAGATTTTACTACCATATATAACTAGATTGTAAAGTTTACATCTAATCCGAAGATGTTTTAATTGGACACTATAAGTAAATAATTGCAAGTCAACTAATTAATTATGTTCACTTGCAATTATTGTTATCATACCAGGTAAATAATTTTCGTTTTCCATTTATTTTTAGTAAGGGTTCCTTAATTAGACAGAAAAAAAATTAAGAATAAAATATTAATTTCCAAAAAATTAGGCATTTGACAGAAGTATCAAATGTGATTTGTTTGGAAATGAATATAGAAGATATAACGTTTATATTTAAGTAGAATACTTCTTAAATTTTTCACTACAATATTTAAATTAAAAGAAGTCATTCGCTTGATTCATAAGAATCTAGGCTTAATAATTACAATGGAAAACTTACATTATAAATGTGTAGAACAGAATAGGCCTTTGTAGAAGCATGGTGTCGTCACAACTCACATTCCACAATATATCACTACACAAAAGTCAAAAATCTATGAGTCACAGAGTTAAAACTATGGTAGATCAATTGGTTGAACTTTTTTGAACACTTTCCACTTCTAATAGATTCGCTCGCCTATGTGATCCCATCGTAGGTCATTTCTCCCTGTTTTCTGTACAGCCGAGTCTGTAAAGAGGAAATGGTAGTATTATTCAAAACGGTAAACTGATGCAAAAATAACGAGTACAAGCAGAGTTACTCAAAGTTACAAGGATACAAGGTTCACATTGATCAAGTTGGTAAAAATGAAGTTGTTTGTGTAGTGTAGAGTGTTTGGACAGAATAAGACTTTATTATGTTTTTTAAATAACTTTTTATATTACAAAAATACCTATAGCAAACTATAATATTAACTGATCTAAAGAAAATTTTTGGCAGTGAATCATCAATCAAAAATTTTCCGCCTATTTTCAGCTTTTTAATTTTTCTTTATTATTGTTGCTATTACAACGTATACAAGTGCACATACGTGAAAACTATAAGTACTTACTAATAATTCATCTATTGATATTAAAACAAGGGCTTTTAAACTTGAGATTCTTCTTTTAGGCAATAGGCTGGCAACCTATCACTATTTGAATCTCAATTCTATCATCAAGCCGAAAACTGAACGTATCAGTCTTTTCAAGTCTATTGGCTCTGACTAACCCGCAAGGGATATAGACGTGACTATATGTATGTATGTATGCATACTTTAAAATTTTATTATAGCAATTTAGCGCTATCCGAATCTTAATCCATCATTCTCTACCATCTCTGTCTACCCCATTTAAGGATTAAGACGTGATTTATGTACATATAGCAATTTCAATATAACTTATATTTCATGACTCGCCTCTCAACTATGTCATTTCGCTCGACAGCCGTGAACTAGTCTTAACGATAGTTATTACTCTAGAAGCGGCACGGCGCCGGTGACGATGTATTCAATATAATGGTCTATTTAACTTCCAAATGGGTCTCATATACTTTGTTTGCCTATAGCATTATTTTATTTATGGCTTGCTATTTTTATGAATGGGTGCTTTGAAACAGACTTCTAGAGAGCCCTATTTGAAATACCTATTCTTAATATTTGTTAGTAGATCACGCTCGACACGCAAGAATGATGACGGATGTTCCTTATATTTCTTTGTTTGTTTAAAATTTGTTTTTAAATTTAAATTTTATGAATACAGATTATGACAAACAAAAGAAAATATTGTAAAATTGTATTATATCAATGATTTAATTTCCCAAATTTTTTCATCATAGTCTGCAATTTCGGTGTTATTCTAAAAACAAAAGAATTTTAAAAGTATAGTAACAGTGTTAAAATCATTTATTTTCGTAAATACACGAAGGAATAAACAAGTGTCGGACATCAAAGAAGCCACAAACACGATCATTAGGCAATTTCCCATACAAATCTTCTCAGGAATGAAATCTACGCGTGAGCTGAGAGTATCCCGATGTAAAAATAGAAAAAATCTCGACAACCGCCAATGATCGATCAATTTCGATCTGACGTAAAACAAATAACTCAGCCTATAAATCGTGCAGCAATCGAGCAAGGCTTCCCACACGATCTTAGTCGAATATTTTCCAGCTGGTGGTACAAAACACTCGGAATATAAAAATAGAGCTTCGTATCATTTGCGCCTTACACATATTTTAATGCCTTAAAAATATAATTTGAAATCCCAGGTCAATATTTCTTTTGAAGGGATCGAACCGTACGATCTAAATAAAAAAAACGTCACTCCAATATTAATCGACTTTCGATTTGCCCTATTTTAATGTATTTATTGATATACAGTCAGTACAATAACCACTCCTAATGTCTTACATTATTTTAAATTCTAAATTCACTGAAATTAGTCCATTAAATCGTTCCGTAAAGCATGAAAATTCTTTACCAAAAATCTGTTCAGCCTACATTCCACACAGCATGACCTGTGAGGTAAATAACCTATTTTTGCGCGTCGAGTTTTAAATAAGACAATCTGTGAAAACAGGAACTATCCATCCTCACTATCCATATTTTATGCTAGTTTAATGAATTAAATATTTATAAACAAAAGGCCCTTCACTTTCAGAGCTAAACAGCAAGCATTAACCTATATTTCTACTGAGAAACAGAAATTATCAATCCATTCATAGCTGCTATTGATATTGTAACTATGTATCGTAATAACAGTCTTGGTCAGCAGGTTGTTAAATAATAACACAACATTATAATTGCATATAAATAGACGTATAAATTCTTTGTAATGTTTTGTTTTACACGTCAATCTTAACGTGGTAAATCTTATGACTATTGGTTCTGTTTTCCCCCTAAGGGACAAAAATATTTCTTAAAAATTAAAAATATTTGAAAGAAAAAGAGGGAGATAAATTATAAAAGATCCAAAGAAGAATCGTTAAAATGTAATTTTTCGGGTTTGTGTAGGTACTACGCACGTGTTTATAAAGTATCACAGTAAAAACAAGAATGTAATTAATCGCTCACAGCAAAAAACGACAATTATGTAGATACAATGCTAAAAGCAACATTGATAGATAAATTGGCATGGTCTGGATGGCTATTGAACATTTTAATGTTGATTGATTCAAATCTGATATAGATATCGTCAATCGATTTCTTGGGCTAAAGATACAATCATTATCTTATATTTTCGCTTCTTATCTTACCCCGCTTTCTAAAGGTCAAAAGTGTCAGAATATTATACTACACATACGCTATGTTTACATATAGTACGTTTTTTTCCCTCACGGGACAGACAAGTCTAGTAGTCGCAAGACATGAAGTCCACCTTATGAAATATTCAAAGATTGTGGCAAGTTGATAATTCATGGCATAACAGAAAAACCAAATTTATAGGTACGTATAATGTCAATGTGTAAGTATATGTTATGTTTTTTTACATTACATTTTTTAAATTTTCAATTTTTGAAAATATTTCTCCTGTACACGTAAATAACCCGAGATTTTATTTTAACGCGATTACTTCCGAACCACGGGTCTAATTGTTGAAATTTAAAAGACATGTATTGTATGTTCTGTCAATAGAATTTTTGAATACGCAGCAAAATCGGTTCTGCCGTTTATGAGATGTTCACAAATTCTTAAAAAATAAAACTGTTCGCGTGGTTTAAGATCGTAGCGAACGACTCCCAATGTTGGTGCCACGTTCCATAGTCAGATATTTTCGAATTGTTTTAATTATAAATTCTTCTTATAAAGCCTTCGATAGACAAATGAACCTACTGCATGATTATATACTTACAATAATTGCGTTATACAATACTTCCAAAATCTTTTGATAGATAAATAATAGACCTCTAAACAAGTAGCTACTGATATAGTAAAAAGATAATTATCTTGGCAGCTCTTGTTCGCCGCAATCAATGAGATTGAATAGGTGAATGCGGAGGTATAGATTTACACTGTTTGTTTTTATAGTATCTTGTATCTTGTTTTTTGTACCATGACTATCAATATCATTAAACTCTTCCGTTATCGATGTGTAATATATACATATAATCACGTCTTTATTCCTGACGGGGTAGACAGAATCAACATTCTTGAAGTCTGAAAGGCCATATTTAGCTATATGGCTTTATGATAAAATTCAAATACTGACTGGCTGCTAACCCATTGCCTAAAAGAAAAATCTCAAGTTAACAAGCCTTTCCCTGTTGTTTTTTGAAGAATCTGAGTTAGTCGCTTCTCTTTCCTGGCTTGAGGTCAAGGACTTAAAGCATCCCCCGCCTATTGTTAAAGGAAATAAAAAATCACTTAAGATTCTTTTTTTTCCCCATGCGCTCTCTTGGAGGTACAAGCTAACGTTGCCTTCACATCTTGTGATCTATGGCTCTTGTCCCTATTGCGTATGTGTTTCGTGTGTGTATTAAAAATGAGGTAATAACTAAAGTTTTTTGTCAATCAGTGAAATGTATGAAAGTTTTGTAATATACATAACTTCAACTTTTCCACTATAACCAAAACTTATTGGATGTCCATGATCCAGGTCATTGGCGTTCCCAATTAGTCCAATAAATCCCTATAATCCGTGCTCACGAGTAGCAATATTGGCGGAACGCTCCCGTCAGCCGGAGACTTCCCAGACGATCCCTTCTGACAGGTGAGACATTGCCAACATGGGGCTATCTCACATTGTGCGATTTATTAATAACTAGCTGTCCCGGCAAACGTTATTTGTGATATAAATAATATCTATTTAACAAAAAATGTACAGGGTGGACAACCCTTATCACTAAGAGGTATAAAAAATAGATGTTGGCCAATTCTCAGACCTACTTAATATGCTCACAAAATTTCATGAGAATCGGTCAAGGTCGTGAGGTCGGTTTCGGAGGAGTACGGGAACGAACATTGTGACCCGAGAATTTTATATATAAGATGATGAATACCAAGACTGTTTCAGCAGTTCCAGAAGTCAATCAAAAAAGCTTTTAAAATCTATGGGGATTTCGGCACCGTCCTAGCTATGCCAGGTACTTTCAGAACTAATGAAGAAACTCACTAAAATAAAGATTTAGATGTATTTATTCATATGGGTATAGTGTGAAAGAGTAAATAGTAACCTAATTTTGTAAAAGGAAATGTAAGATGGTATGTAGAAAGTATCTAAACGTACCCTTTATGCGAGTATTGATAAAGACGTACTGACGAATGGCATTTATGAATCCGAGCTAAAAGAGAAATAAGGCCAGTCTCATCCAACTTTTAAAGACCTTAAAAAAAAGAAGACGTTAGGAAGACCCTGTAATCGACGAGAATTTATGAAAAACGTAATGTGTGTGAAAGAAATTATTAAAAGATACTTGTCAGGATCGTACCAAGTGGAAATGTTATAGTCTCTGCTTTCCGCTTTGGGAATCAGGGTTATGGTAGGTTTGTATGGAGAATTAGAAATCGTATGCCGTTCGTCGTACCTTGTGAGAAAACGCCCTTAATGTTACAGTATACTCAAGGCTATTTCTGGCGTCACAGTATCCGTTTTCTTTTACCGGTCGTTTGGTACGTGTAATAATATTAGTGTGTTTATCGGATGGCCACAATATTTAATATTTTTTATTTTCTCATTCCAAACTGAATAATGATAGCAAAAGCTACATTTAACCTAACCAATCACTTAAATGATCAAATTGTATAATTTATATTCCGCAACACAAAATTTTATTTCCTCGTGACCGTTGTCTTGCCATTATTTTTGGCAGAATTTCCATTAAAGCCTCTTAAACGATTTGAACCTCCTACGTGATCCATGTTGTAAGATAGTATCATATTAATATACACATATTTATGTGCCAGATTCTTTGTGCGTGTTTTTCCATGGCCAAATGTGTAGTATCCATTTCTGTATTGAGTACGGTATGTGGATTAGTTTGTACAAACAAATTTTCCGATATACAATGGGTTTAGGAAGCAATTAACCAGCGAGGTTTACTTTGTGGTGAAATAAATGCTCCAATTTAAAAGAAAAGTGATTATGTGGGTCACGGACTTGGTTAGAAAATTCCAATACGTTTTTCGCGTACGAATATATTTGTTGCTAAGTACATATTTGTTTTGATTTCTCTACTGTTTTCATAGGCATAATGAAATAATGTACGCAAGAGTAATTCATGTACTTGCATTAAAGTTTTCAGTGCCTATGTCTAGTTTTAATTGTATGAATGTCATGTACCTAGCGGACAAAAATGTTGAGAAACGTACTTGCCGGATTGCCTCTTGGTGCAACGACAACGGCTGAAGGTGCAACTGGGGTCATCGAGAACGTACAATTATCAGGGCTCTTTTTCTAATTGGTCTGTAGATAGATAGTTTGTCCATCGTTGCAAAAATCGCCTTGTTTAAGGCCTGCTTCATTACATTTTTATTTTATTTCAAAACTCAACAAATTCTGGTGATTTTAATGTTTGACAGTTAGCCTTTAACTTCAATGTTAGTTAAACGTACAGTCGTACAACCCAACTTAATAACTTACCATTAAATCATTTCTGATAATAACTACATATCCCATACAAAAAGTTTTATCATCAATTAAAATACAAATACAATTCAACATTACGAAATTGAACATCAATTATTCTCACTAATCATCAACTTTCTACCACTTGAAAAATTCCATTTATATTGAATTAAGCCTTTGCACCCAAGGAGCATTCTCGTAACCTGACCCCTAGGCGCTACAAATCAATAAAATTGACGTTTCAATTTGTATATTGACACGTTTTTAATCCCATCTCTTTGTTTATACGTTCGGAAGCTAAAGGTTTTTTTTAATAAATCTCTGTGGTCGAAGAGGCTTGATTTAAAATGCCTCTCAATATCTAAAATTTCATTAAATTATAATGAAAGTTTCTGTATCTTAGTTGCATTTTGATTTTTATTATATTAAATATATATTAAAACAATAAAAATATATGAAAGTCAGATGTAACGTGTTAAGGAGAAGTCTCCCACTGAGGATACCGAATAACGATCAAAGTGAGGAAAATATTGTTTTCCGATATTTTCCTCATGCCAAAACATAGCAAAAAGTGAAAGACGTCTTGGAATATATTTAAATGAATTAATAAAAAATGTTATTTAAATTATTAATAAAATGTTATTGTGTAAATTGACAGAATACTCAAAAGTCGGTCCCCGAAAGTTGGTCATTGCCCTCTTTAAATATGATTAATGGAAATTTTTGTTATTAAAATTTGCTAAAAATGCTTTAATTTTCGGTGTTTCCGGCTCTTACCTCCCTGACTATGTTGCGTTACGGCGTAACGCGTGAACGCTTGAACCGCTGCGGTAATGACTATAAATCTTCACCTGTCTCTGCTCGTCTTTTTGTTTGACTTTGATGTGTATATCAACACGTATCGTATTTCATACATCAATCTTGTTAGCGGTTATATCAGAGTTTATGCACTTTTATTTATTTTTTTATTTATTTAAGCTTTAGGTATTTTGACTACACGTAGTGTTTACGAATATTGAATTTGTCATCTCTTTCCTGTGGATGTCGTAAAAGGCGACTAAGGGATAGGCTTACAAACTTGGGATTCTTTTTTAGGCGACGGGCTAGCAACCTGTCACTATTTGAGTTTCAGTTCTATCATTAAACCAAATAGCTGAGCGTTGCCTATCAGTCTTTTCAAGACTGTTGGCTCTGTCTACCCCACAAGGGATATAGACGTGACCATATGTATGTATTTATGTAACACAATAAAATCAATTAACAAATAACTAATAAGTCATCATTTTAATTCGTTAATTAATCTTGATATAATTTTTTAACTCGCATGAAGATGTTGCCATGAACTGGTACGAGTATCATATGAATGGTGTCAGATGATTGTAAACAGTGTATAACCCTTAACAACTGATTAAACAAAGCGAGGTCTCATTCTCATACTGTAATGTAGACAACCATTATTTTAGACATAGTTAAATACGCATAAATTATGGTAGTAGAGTTTGAGGAACTAATGTGTAGGATGTACTTAGGTCGGTATTTCTTTTAGATTTTAATACCTAGTTGTGTAAAAAGGTGCATTATAAATGAAACTGGAAATGCTTTGAAAATAACAATTACCTCTAAGATAAGCAGCCAAAAATAAAAAATATTTTTGTAATAAAAGCACATGTACATATATAATTGAAAGAAATGCAAGAAAAAAAATGGCCAATCAGTGTTTTCAAGATTGTCTATCCCGCAAGCGATATAGGCGTGATTATATACCTATGTAAAACAAATACCAACTATTCTTTACTATACGATTGTTATCGCAAATACTTATTACATTAAACATCGTACTCGTAGCTTCATTCATGTCGTAAGAAGCATATGTGTTAGAATTCTATTTGCTAGATAAGTACGTAATTAGGTTATCATAGTAAAGTTACTCATCTCCATACAAATAGGTTGAGCAAAGTGTGGCGTGCCCTTTCATAAAAATGGGTATGAAATATGGGTTAGGTGGCCCTGCAAATGTTTCGGAGGTCAGATGGGAGTCGCTTCATGTAAAAACTTGACTTACCCAATTTAAGATCATGGTTAAAGGCGCACCCCGGGCTACTCCAGAAAGTTGAAGATGTAATCGGGACTAACGCCAGGTGGAAAAAGAAGGGTAATATTTTCCACTCGTTTCCATTGAAATAGGTTGAGCAAAGTATGCCGTGACTTCCGCACTGTTGGAAGAAAAAAAATTGTATAATTTTGCTATGATGTTTAACTATCTATATTTAGAAACCCTTTTGAATTTTTTAGCATAGAGGTCAGAAATTACATACATATAAATTCAAACTATAAATGTCAGTATGTTTTATGTTATTCTAAACGCAAAAGCCACTGAACTTTTGGGAGCTTAAAGCACCTCTAGAATTTACACTAAACATAAATAAGTGGAAATTAGCACAAATCCTTGTTTTATTTTAATTTCCAGTGGTGTTTTGAAACCAGATTTCATAGTTTATATGTTTAGCTATTTAGCGGATATCCGCGGAATGAACCATAGTTCAATGTCATAATCCGTGCCGATTACGCAACTGTTTGTAACTGCTTTAATTTAACCGATCCGTTTCGTCCGCTTTCCAATTAGAGCTACGCTAAAAATACTCCGGTTTAATCAACTAGCTATTCCTGATTGGGAACGTTATCTAATTTTCAACGTCTGTCGCGTAAATGGACAGCATTTGTACTTATGAATTCTTAGGAAAATAAACCACGTGTAGTTTCTGAATGAGACTATCCGCGATCTCTCGGGATTGGACTATGATTGACATTGGTTGACGCCATGTCGTCACTCCTCAGGGTAAATATTTTTAATAACATTTGATGGTATTTTCTTTTTGTATGTATTTGGGCATATACATATACAAAAAGCTTTGAGAACAATTTGGGTTGTTCTCATGCACTGCCTAATCAATGATTTTCTTACCAAAATCCTCAGTTTAGTCTATTGTCTTGCATATTTTTCCCCATTTTGCGCGATTAGATAGGTATATAACATTTTTTAAAAGCTGCAAACGTCCTTGAGTGCGCTATGTTTTTAAAGCAAAGAATGCGGAATTGAGTTACATGAGCTTATCGGGACCGTAGCTGCGACCTAAATTCTACAATAGTCCAATAGAAAAATCACACGAACCAAACAATCCGATAAGCGTAGTTTAAATTGTGCTAGTTGATTGGCGAGCGGCATGGTAACTGGTATTAATGAAGTGACTCGGAACCATAACTATAATATTTAAAAATATCAATTCTTTCATAAAGCCAGCCATATAACCGTTCTGAATGTGGCCCATCAGTCTTTTCAAGATTGTTGGCTCTGTCTACCCCGCCAGGGATATATTAGGATAGGTCTCTAGTCCATCGCCTAAAAGCAGAATCCCAAGTTTATTTTAGCCTATCTCTAGTCGCATCTTACGACATCCATGGAAAGGAGATGGAGAGTATATGAAATGTCAAATGAAGGCTAGCCTTTTTCAGAGAGGGCCTTAATCAAGGGCATTGTCACACTTGAATCTCAAGTGTGTGGACAGACCTTAGATTGAGGTATAGTGAGATTGTGGTAAGTAGAAGATTTGCCGCCACTTTAGAATAGGACCACTCCCTCTTGTTCCCATGGATGTCATAAAAGGTGACTAAGAGTTAGGCTTATAAACTTGAGATTCTTCTTTTAGGTGATGAACTAGCAACCTGCCACCATTTGAATCTTAATTCCATTATTAAGCCGTACAGCTAAGCGTGGCCGTACAGCCTTTTTAAATCTGTTGGCTCTGTCAACCCCGTAGGTATATGTAAGTATAATTAATGTTAATATTCCAGTTGCCTTAGTAAAGTCCTAAATGTGAATATCTTGTGTTATCGAATACATCGCTTGCACGATGTGTCTGCACCAAGTGCATGTGGCATGCACTCTAATATGTCAATAAAGAGTTTTATGGCTCTATGGCGTGTGGACGCGGCTCATTTTGATGGAAACAAATTAATTCCTGGAAAATTTATAAATCGTAACTGAAGTACTTAATGTAAAAATTTAATAGGGCTGCATTATTGATGTAATAATACGAATAAACATAAAAATATTCTGGATATCACGAAGGTTTTTCCATACTATTTCACGAAAAATTTTCTTTTTATTACATACATATACATAGTTACGTCTAAATCTCTTGCGGGGTAGACAGAGCCAACAATCTTAAAAAGACTGATAGGCCACGTTTAGCTTTTTGGCTTGATGATAGAATTAAGATTCAAATAGTGACAGGTTTCTACCCCATCGCCTAAAAGAAGAATCCCAAGTTTATAAGCCTATCCCTTAATCGCCTTTTACAACATCCATGGGAACAGAAGGAGTGGTCCTATTCTTTTTTTTTTGGTGCCGGAAACCACACGGTCTTTGTATTAGATTTAATCAAAATAGATTACAGCGATAATTTATAATTCCACTCATACTTGTAGTGAAAATTACTATGAATAGACGACATTCGGCCACGGGCTTTTACGATTGCTTAACTGGTTTATATAGCTAATTGTCTAGGATGAATAACACAAACGAAAAAAAAAAGAATTGTGACTATTGACTCTGTCTACCCCGAATTAAAGATGCGTGATATGTGTATGCAAGTGTATTGAACATATGTCCCGTTAACTTTGAATTTGTATAACCATTTCAGACTGCCTCCATATTTTAAGGAATGTATTTCAGCTTGATTGGAACTTGTATTTGGCATCCAGCCAGTAGGTACTAAAACATGTCTCCGATCAGGACATGGTACAAAATATGATCGGTACTCTTTTGGATTACCGTTGTATGTAAATAAATCAGTCTTTGTTTATTAAATTTGCTTTAATTTATAACTTCAAGAGCGATAATTTAAACCCGTACTTTAGGGGCGTAGTATTGAATATACCATATCTTTCAAATTCGTTATTATGGAATTTCAACATCATTTAATTATTGTCATATCTTTTGGTTTCACAACATTGTTTGACGTCAAAAAAATTACGTAAAATTAAGTTTACTGCCGCTTCCAAAGCGTCAGTGCAGCAAAAGCGGTAACAAAATGCACTTCAGCATTTTCTTCAATAACGTCAACTTCACTATTATCCAAACTTAGAATAGAAATGTGGACGAGAGAATACATTGTTATGATTAATTTATATGAAAATCTTTCCTATCCTATTTCTAATCATATAATAAATGCAAAAATTTGTGAGGATGTGTGTGTTTGTAGCACTTTCACCAAATATTAATTGGATTTTTATGAAACTTAGCAGTGATACTTATACCTTAGATATTGTACTAACACAAGTTCAAATTTAACGAAATTGTGATCACAATTACAGTTCTTAGTTGCCTAAAATATGCAGATTTCTTTCATAAGAGCATCGTAACAACATATGTAGTCATTATTAAAAATATTTTTTCCTCTTTCTAACTTATTGCCTTGTCTCAGTCACGCAAATGGGCAGACCCACAACGAAGTCATTAGCAAAATTCGAAGTTTTTAGCACTAAATATGTAATTTATTTATACAAGAATATAAAATAACTTAATTTGTTCAAGTCAACTAATTTCAAGTCATCGATTGAATATTTATCTGTGATTTCTTTTGATTAACATGTATTTGATTTTCAACTTGATATCTCGAAGTCTGATTTATGACTATTTTACATAAAATGTCTTATTTCTGTCATGCTAATTTCACACATCAAATTCAAAACTAGTGACAGGCCCGGATTTACTTATATTTACTACAAAATATATGAACAGTCGCCCTTTGTTTTTTTCTATTTTTATCTCTTTCTTACTATTATTTTTATATAGATAGTAACTAGACATATAACTGGCTATTAAATTGAATTTTTTTCAAATCCGTTAACACAATATAGAGCAGCAAGAAGTATACCTAATGGTAGTAATAACATTTGGGACATTTCCACGGAGACAATTTTAGATACCTACTAACATACATACATACATATGGTCACATCTATATCCCTTGCGGGGAAGACAGAGCCAACAGTCTTGAAAAGACTGAATGGTCACGTTCAGCAATTTGGCTTAACGAGAAAATTGAGATTCAACTAGTGACACGTTCCTAGCCCATCGCCTAAAAAGAATCCCAAGTTTGTAAGCCTATTCCTTAGTCGCCTTTTACGACATCCATGGGAAAGAGATGGAGTGGTCCTATTCTTTTTTGTTTTGGTGCCGGGTACCACACGGTACTACAATACCTACTAAATGAACAATAATTTATTTCATTTAAGTGTTCAAAATTGTGTGTGAAATTAAATGTGAAATTATACTATTTAGCAATATAAATATTTTATATGCTGTCTGTTCATCAGACTTTTTGCTTGAAAACAATATCATCAGGTATAAGCAACATTTATATTTAAGAAGTTGATATGTTCTTTATATAAATGCAGTTTCTCTCTAAGATAGAGGCGTGGTTTTTAATATAAGTATGTGTGTCTGGCAAAGTTTTCTCTATTCCTGACTGATGCTAACACTGTTTACAAATCGAGTAGTTCTCATAAAAATAATCAAAGTAATATAGGGTCTATGACATTCGGTAGTACCTAGACTACGTAAGCGTTAGCGATATCTTATCTTGGAAAACTTCGCCGGTGGATCATAAAACTCATTGTACTAGCGAAAGTTGAGCAGTTTAAGTGTGAAAAGTACTCGTACTTTACCGTATTATTTTACGGAACTGCACGATATTAGAAGCGTTTCCAAAATGTATGTTTATTATGTAAGTACTAACATCTGCCCGCGGCTTGCATACCTTAATTGTAACACACAACGCGTGATTAACTAGTATTTTATCACATGCAATTTTTGACAACCTGATGAACAAGTAGATAAACATATATACATAAGTTCACGCCTCTTTTCTAAAGGGGTAGGCAGATAAGTACTATATTTTCCACACGCCACGATCTCTGCATACTTCCAGAATTTTTGTATATACAGTAGTAGTTAGTAAGTAAAATAAATATACTTACATACTACACATTTTTTAATACTCTATATACGTTTGTTCACAATCCGCTTTTAAAGTGATTTAATAGTATACGACACTAATAAGTAATTGTATTTATTAGAAATGAAGACATATTTTCTAAAATTGCAAAACATATGTAATCGAGCTATTTATCAATCAGACATTCGAATAGATACATATAAAAAAAATAACGATCACTTCACGGACCTATCGCCATCAATAAATAGGCGGGCGTTTGCATTAATTTAAATTTTAATGAATGAATTTTATTACGTGTATGATCTACTTAATGAAATCAAAAGAATAAATTATACGGTAATGATTGCCATTTGATTAATTTGGATCGATCGGGAAAAACGTAGAAAATTATAAAAACGATATATGAAACACGTAAACATACAAAGGCGTTATGTATACCAGAATTTTTTTCTTACTTAATGTAACAACTGTAGTAAAAACTCTAAAGCATCATCGTAAAAAGTAGCTAAAATAAATACCTTAACTTCAAAAATAAATTAAGATGTTCTACCAACCTGAACTTCAATCGAAACAGTTTACACTAAAATTCATTCACTCATTCACAAAATATTCTAAAATGTTACTGGCAGGTTCAATTAACTTATTAAAATCAAATTGTCTGTTTAGTCTGTGCAATATTTTTGGTTCCAAATTTGAAATGTGCGCGTGTTTCACATGCCGCGTGCCGGCCGCGTGGTGTCGTCGCGTAGGCACGTCCGAGCGGCGATGGGCCCCGATATCGACTATAGTATCGTATGAGCCTGCAACTAACATAGCACATTTTCCATTGTAAGTTCACAACATATTTTCAGTACAGACCTGAGTTCCAAACTTGTGGAAGAGTTTAGTAAAACGCATCTATTTGAAATCCGTTATTTTTTTGTTTCTTAAAAATTTTTAGTGGCACCTACCTATGTCTAGGAATGTTTATGATAAGCTCTATAATTATTATAATAACTGTCTAAATGGAAACGAGTCAAAACAACAAACATACTCTTTTGTTTCGTCCAAGAGGCTTTGCTCATCGCTGAAAAAATAAACAGTTTCAGTAGAGACATAAGTATTTTGAAAAAATAAGATGGTCTGTATCCTAAAATATAGTGTTATTCATACACAGTATTAAATACTAATGAAATTAAATTTAAAAATGGTCTGCTTTGTTATTATTATTCATTATATATACATACATATAATCACGTCTACATCCCTTGCGGGGTTGACAGAGCCTATGGTAAAGACTGATAGGCCACGTTCGGCTATTTGGCTTTAAGATAGAATTGAGATTCAAATAGTGACAGGTTGCTAGCCCATCGCGTAAAAAAGAACCCCAAGTATGTAAGGCTATCCTTAAGTCGCCTTTTACGACATCCATGGGAAAAAGATGGAGTGGTCCCATTCTTTTTGTATTGGTGCCGGGAACCACATGGCACATTCATTATATATAGTTTATTATATAAGTACTAATTCTTGGCACCCTGCCACAAGAGCACCACATTTTTCCAGATTAAATATTAATTATTATTTCATTTGATTTAAATAAGGTTTATTGTATTAAGTTACAGTTAAATTACTTTGAAATACATTATGTACTTCTGACAATTTTTATTATAAAAATTGTGTTATTTCAATTGTACAATGAACTACCTAATTAAAATGTATTAAACATACTCAATTTAACGTGTCATCAGTGTTACAACGACCAGGTACCGTGTGCTTCTAAAGCTAAACCTCGAAAAGATACAAGCATAAATTCATTCACGAATTCTCACTTCATAAAATTAACACTGACCCGAAAACTATTGAACTCATTCAATATCTTCATAGTAAGTTTAACTCTAATTAATACTGGCTGAAAATAGTTGGCAATTTTCCTTTAAGCCAGTGCCAATAAAGAGTCGCTCAGATTTAGAAAACGGTTTGATTGAAGTTTCCCATTTCCCACCTATCCGTCAATGTCTCCATTCATTTCCGATGCGAAATTCGATTTGGATTTCAACATGCTAAAATAATTTTTACAATAAGTCAGCTTCCTTGAAAATCTTAAATATTTATCTTAAAAATAACATCTCGTCCCGATATTTTTAGAATGCAAAATAGACAGGCCAAAACCATCTGTAAAATTTTTAAAACTTGTAAAATCATTACGTAAAGGAATCCAAACATATACTTACCAAATTTAAAAATATATCAAATGATTCCTGGCGTATTTTAAATCATTAAAAGTTTAATTATATTATATGGTAATATATATGAAAAAAAAAAACAGAAATCTTCTTTTGTTGTTTAAACATGTACTTACTTATAAAAACAATTTGGAAATATTTTTTCCATTTGAAGAGAAATAGTTTCCAAATCAATTTTCTTTATTTTGTAAGATAATCCCTTCAATTTGGCCTGTTTCCTCATAATAATTGATTGTCACATGACACGTGAATGACAGGGTCCGATGTTTGGAAAGAAGTTGGTTCCACATAGCTCTATCCATGTGATGTTAATAAATAGTACAATTAATAAAAGTTCAGACAACCAGCTAAATGTGGCTTTTCAGTGTTTTCGGGGCTAGTGGCTCTTTTTACTAAAAAAGCTTTTTGTTTTATAATGTACTAATGACCTGCTCGGCTTTGCTCTGGTAGCATTTGAAGATATAAATCCTCGTTCCAACATCTTACCTATGTTATTTTCTGAATTAGTGTGTTGCATGAAGGGACAGAATTTTAAGGTCATAATTTCTTTGAGAAAAATAGATCAAATGAGAAAAAACCAAGTCAACTCGAAGAGGCTGAAACTCGAGCAAAGACACTCTGTTCACACGGCCAGCGTCGTAATTGTACTCGCCGTATCATTTATCACATTCGTTACCAAATTCTCGACACCTAAAGATGATTAACTTATAGAAGCTTTGATACCTACACCACAATAAGATTAGCTTTCCTTTCCATGACCCGGAGTTAATATTTACTCTTATTGATATCCATTTGCGGTTGGAACGTGTTGGTTTTCTCTTTTACTGAAATAAGGTCTCTGTCGGTATTCAACAAAGACATTATTATATTAAGTTATTAGAAAATTGTAAAAAACAAGACATACTGATTTATTGTTTATTTATTTTTAATATGCAACTAATTTTCTTTAAAGTGTAAATGAAATGAAACAGTGGCTTATTAAATTTTTATTTTTTGCTTATTTAACAATTAAGATAACATACAAATTGGGTCCAAAATAATTGTAAAAAGGTAAATAGGCACCTGACAATAACAACAATAATTATAATGGTAATAACACAATTTACAAGGAAGAAACATCTACATGATTATAAATTGTCTGTGAATAGGTTTATTTATTTAAATAAAAGTTATTTATTTTGGGGCTTATAAGTTAGGGACCTAATTTATTATAAGGTACTTAATTTCTCTACCGACAAAGTGGACTGAAAAAAAATGAAAACCCCGGATGAAGAAGCAGGGGAGAGAACTTGTAAACATTAAGAGACTTTATTCCTGATATTAAACTTACTTCTTATAGATAAATACGACGACGTAAGTATACCTTTACATATGGCTAGTAATAATGTCTATATGATGTGTCATGTCGCGAAAACTGAACTAACAACATCAAGAGGCGCCGACACTGTGACGCCTTGACACGCTGCGTTCAGTATTGCACTAGAAAATCCATGGAGAAGAGTTAAATTTTATTTCCTATTCCCGTGCCGAAATGAAGCAAATGAATTAATATAATTCGGATTCTTCTTCTAAGCGATCAATTAGAATCCTCTTACTACGTATCTTCTTCTTCTTTTTTCTTCTTCTTCTTTCTCCTGGCTATAGTCCCAATTTATTTGGGGTCAGCCCTCCTAGTATTTCTGCGCCACACCACACGGTTGTGGGTTGTCTGTCCGTCAACGCATGTACTCTTCAGGTCATTCTTTATTGTCTGCATCCAGGTCATTGGAGGTCTTCCGCGGGGTCTTCTGCCTTCCTCCATACTCAGAACTTTCTTAGTCATATGGTCATCATCCCTTCTCATTACGTGGCCGTACCAGCGCAGGCGGCTTTCTCTAAGCTACTCGTTATTGTACAAATTGTATGTCCTTATCTAATGTGATATGGGTATCATATTTTCATTCATTTTATTAGTTTTAGAACTCAAATTAATAGTATAGGGAATACCGTAATCTCTACATATTTTGTTGTTCCAGATTTCATCTTAACCATTTACTGTACGTTAAATGACGTATTACTTATCTACCTAAATGTTCTTACCAAGTTTTTTTTTCTGCTTCATAATTACTTTACCTCAACTTCTACAATAATCCAAAACCTGAGGAGTTCTATATGGACCGTTTGTTTTTAATAATTTTGTAAACGTAATCTTTGAATTTTTTTAAAATACAGAACTTAAATTTGACATTTTCACTTTTCAAATCTTTAACACGATTTTTAACGCTTTTCAATTCTTTATTGTGAACGAATTCTGGCTTCAGTGAGTCAATTGTATTTTAACAAACGCAAACAATTGGATACTCCTCCTTTTGTCATATACGCAGTAACTGTGTGCTCTATTTTGTTTAGTTAAAGAGTCTAAATCTTCAGAGAGAGTCCAAATTGGTCCAAGATGAATTCCAATTACATTTTATCCCTAAAGGGTAGACAGAGAAAACAATCTCGAAAAGACTGAAAAGCGACGTTCCGCTATTGAGATTCAAATAGTGACAGGTAGCCGATCGCCTTTAGAAAAAACCCAAGCTTAGAAGCCTACATCGACTTTTACAATCTGCACGGAAGAAGAATCAGTTGGAAATACGCTACCCTTTTTTTCTTCGCTTACAGAATAGCATGGAAGCATAAACATATAATATATTGGTATATAAAGCGTCATATATAATTCAAAGTAAAGGTACCATTGTTGTACCCGCTTCAGGCAGTCATGAACGTGGTCCAGCTATTTCATTGTCAATGGGTAATATATTTACAATATTATTTAATAGCTCAGTGGACTGTACAGTATTGTTTTAGGAGACGTGCTTACAAGTCAGAAGACAATCGTGACGCAGGATACTTTATATCGGTAAAAGACAATAAATTTAAAAGGAATATAGAAAATATTATGGCTTAGAGAATTTTTAATATGCGATGAATGCGCCAGCCTGTCATTTGAGATATTTTTTATATACTAATAATAAGCCACTATGTACCTATGTCTCTTCTAAATTTTGCTCTTAGGGTGAGGGAAAACGTCGGGTAAATATATGTATAATGCAGTCCAATATGGCATAGATTCCCCAAAGGTTGCGGACGTTAGACGGTGTAAAACCTTACTTACCAAACTAGAATCGTGTTCAAATGCACGGGTTCCTTATCAGACAGGGATGTTTGCTACCAGGACCAACGCCTGGAAGATGATAAACCTGGTAAGCTGGGTATCATGACCTTAAATCGACTTCTTACAGTACGACCTCTCACTAAGTTCACCTTACAACTACCAGAAGGTGACAAAATTTATTAGTTGTTATAAAGTATTGCCCTCATTATTTGTAATACAAAAAACATCCTTGACACAAAAGAACTACAGGTAGTCTACTTTAAATTTAACCAGTTGTGCGTAAGGGCAAGTATAAATAATATATACATACAAATATTAACAATTCAACAATTCTATCATTAAGCCAAACAGCTGAACGTGGCCTTTCAGTCTTTTCAAGACTGTTGGCTCTGTCTTCTCTGCAAGGGATAAATACATGATTATATGTATGTTTGTAATATTTACAAAATGTACCTCATTGAACATGTGCTAAACTAATTACCGATTATTTCAATAGCGCCTAAGTTTCAATCGCCTGTAAATTATTCATAAGCTATGAATGGCTATCTCAATCTTATCAGTTCCTTTGATTCAACCGAATCGTAAACAAACTATTCTCGATCAGTGAATTGGCCTATTAAATTAATTGCATCTCTATACAGGGGCGCAGTTAGGCAAGAACTGTCATCTTTAAATTAGGCGATAAGAGCCCTAAAATGATGCCGCAAAATAATAATAATTAGTGCTTCCATGTTATAGTAAAAATACATAGTGTGAGAGAGAGAGAAATACATAGTGTGTACCAGCTGCTTAAGCTCTTTTCTCGATCAAAACGCAATCAATGGTAAGGCTTAAAAACTAAATCTGAATTTCATCATTAAGTCATCCAGATATTCGTGGCTTTCCAGCTATCCTTGTTCTTTCGGCTATTGGTTCTAGCTACTCCGACTAAGACTTAATAAAAAAAGATGCTTACGTTACGTTCTCGACCGTAGCCGCAAAAAGAGAGTCATTATTTTGACGGTGCGCTGTGGAAGTTAACTTTGTTTTGAATATAATCTCTAAAAGGGAAAAGCTAAGTTTTAAAGCCCCCCATATTCGCAAGACTGTGGGCGGTCTCTTTTCTTAAACAATTTATGCGTTCGTCCAAGTAGCTATCACGCGCTATCATTGCGCAGAGACGCGCTAACCGAATCAGCGATAATGTAAGTAATGGCTGCTGATAATTTACTCCAATCGGCCAAGAAACGCTATTTGTGACGATGATCTGATTCTCTTAATTGGCTGTGATAGTGCCAGCGGTGAAGTGGAATAGCGTGTTAGTCTGCAACGTATGACGGTGAATCTCATACAGACACGTCGCAGTTATAACGTTAACAAACGATAAAATTTATTCCGGTCTCGTGAAAATTTAGGAATGTCCACTCCTAGTAGTTCCTTACTTATAATTTATAGTCAATAACGCGATGTGTAGATACATAAATGTTTTTTAATAAGTTTTCTTTTTGTATGGATTCCTTTAAAATTTCTTCTGAAATAAGTGGGAACCATGGTCAAAGGTGTATTGTAGATAAGAAAAAAATGTAAAACAAATAATAGAGACTAAATCTTAGGATGGAGGGACACAGAGGCTACATCGAGAAAAAGTACCTATTGTAAGCATTCTTCTTCTTTTTGGCGTGTCAACCATCCCATCAAGGCTAATCCAATTTTTCCATTAAAATATTCTGCCATCATTAACATTTGAGATGAGGCGAAAGTCAGTTATTTCCTAAGTACTTGAAATTTCATCATCTACTCTAAGTGATGACAGGAAACTCTAAATAGTCCTGTTCGCTACACTTATTATAGCTATCACCTTTCACCTTGCCACTACTGAATCATACGATATAAACTAGATTATCTCAACCACAAGGCTCGTGGTTTGGCCTCGACTAAAGTGACATCGTATATGTTCTGGGCCTTATTGGTTTCAGATACTTTAGAATATGAACACTCCGTCTCTTTCTGATGAATGTTATAAAAGGTAAAATACAGATATAGACATTCATCTCGTACAGCTTTTACCATGGTCTAATATGGGCTCTTCTGCAAAGGTTGCGGAGGTCAGACGAAGAGTCGCTTTGTGTTACCTTACTTACCCTATCTAGCCCCGTAGCATGACACGCGCGACGCAGTTTTTATCGCGCGAAAACTACCGCTGTTTCGCTTTATATAAAGACGTGAAACGGGACAGCGATAGAATTTTGCACGATAGAAACGACATCGCGCGTCCCATGTCACGGTTGCTCAATAAGGCGCACCCCATTTCATCTCCAAAAAGGTAACTTTGATCAACGCCAGGACCAAAAAGAATATAAACGACATTTTCAATTAAAATATGAAATAAAAGGTAATTTCAAAGTTTGCAGCATCCACTATGAACAACAGTCAATTGACTGTTAAAAGAATTATAGTAAAAAATATAGGTGTATAATGCATCTGACAACAAATTAATTCAAGTGAAAAATTACTTGAATATAAATAAATAAGATGTTGACATAATCTGGCCACCCTAATTGAAGCAGGGTGTGATTTATACGTATTTATCTCTTTCTATTTTGTTATCAATTCAAACGATAGAATAAGGATAAAACGAGATAAAAAGATTTATAAGCGGATTAAGTTATTTCGAGGATAGGAATAATTTATCTATGGAGGCGTGTATCTTTTGTTAGCACTTAGTGACAGTGTATCACTGACAACTTATTTAGATACTTAGTACCTAAAAAATTCCCATTAATTTTCGTTGTCGCGAAAATTTTGAAATAACCTTTTTAGTGCACTTCTAAAATCTCTTTAAAGACCCAGCGGTTTGGGCTGTTCTTTGAAGTTACTCAGTAAATCTCTCTAAAGCTAACCGCTTTAAAGCTAAAGTTTAATGATTAGTAAAGACTACTTATTAATATCCATTCATGAGTATTCTACAAAATTCTATTCTAGATGCCAACTAGAAATATCCTCCCCTTAAAATTATTTTAACTGAATAGAAAACATAAAACGCTCTTGGGTTTAAAGTATCACGATTTGTATCATGAATGAGCCCTACCGTTATCTAAAATAACCCTCAATCTAACGAAAGTGACGCGACACCTTCAGGCGAATTCAAATTCGATCTTTTCAATCTATCGATACTTTAACCACCGTAATTTTCGACCGTAACGCACTTAAAATAAGGATGATTGAGAAAGAGTTTATCGATGATATCGAATGGCTTGACGTGTGTCAGCGTTCAGACTTCCAACAGACATTTTGCTATCGCTTCGATCTGGTCAGGAAAATAACCTTTGACGTAGGTAGAAAATGTGAAGTTTAATTTAAGCTGTTAAGTTTAAGGTATTTTTTTTTTAAATTAGGCAGATGCAACGCGCAACGCATTCTCTTAAAGTTGTTTTAAAAAATTTAAATCATGAGGTTTAGATTCTGATAGCCTAGTTGAATTGGAAAAAATTGCATCGGATTTCAATATTCTTACTTAAGTGTGGTTTTTCCGGCACCTTTAAAAATAAGAAGAGGACCACTCCATCCCGTTTCAATGGATGTCGTAAAAGGCGACTAAGGGATAGGCAACCTGTCTCTATTTGAATCTCAATTCTATCATTAAGCTAAACAGCTGAACGTGGGCTATCAGTCTTTTCAAGACCGTTGGCTCTGTCTGCCCCGCAAGGGATATAGACGTGATTATATATATGTATGTACTTAAATTCAAAAAACAAAACGGGCATGAGGCAGCCTTACAACGTTGTCACATCGTCATGACTAGAGTCACAGTCACAATGCCGATATCGATACAATCTGAATGAATAGAATATCGATTAAAGATCGAGTGCCGTGTTACCCTTATTGTGCTGTCTGCACCCCTATCATCGATAACCTAGGCGACATTGTGAACAATGGCTTACGTTAAGACGTTTGCACACGCTTTCATGTCATAAATTCTGCATAATTACATATGTTTTGTTTATGCTACATACATATTGAATGTTTTTCCGTCTGTTTTTATTTATTTGTTTTAATTTATAATTATTTATTTTATTTAAAAGTGAATAACAGTTGCGTCAATTTTTCAATTGACGACGCACATTGCCGATAAATTACCTACTAAATTTTAAAATTTAGTTAGTTTGCTTTAATAATTTTCACTAACATACGTAAATGATGACAAAGTTACAAATAAATGAATACAATAGATATTGTTGTATTGTAAAAGTCCATATTACTTGAAAAAATATTTCAATTAATTTGTTCAAATCTTTGATATTGTCTTATGTTACGAAATAATAATAAATCGGCAAGTCCTGCGTCTATTTAATCGTACTCACACAACGTGTAAACAAATACTGAAATAGGCAAAATACCTCGATACAAATACTAAGTACAATGCAAACGTCCTTATTTACGTAGGTTTCTGTACAGCGTCATTAGAATCCTTATAAATTACTCTCTTGAGAGTAGTATGTAGTCACCTTATTGCTAGATAAGCTGTGACGTTATCCACTGATACGTCGAGATAAAGCATCCTTATGCAAGTTGAAATTCTGGCAACAGGCGATTGTATGCAGTCAGAATTTATGATAGTGACCGCATGTAAAATGGTAATGAATATCTTTTATATTATTGTTATTTTTATTTTACTTTTATAGAAGAGTTCTTGGATAGTCTGATTTGAAAATAGAAGGAATAAAAGCAGTTGATATGCAAGGCAAGTTGAAATGGAAACGATGGAAGGACAAAGTCTTTATTAAATTGGGGAAGTTCTGATGAAAGGTCACTTTTCGAAAAGATGGATGGATGGATGAAAAAAACCAGAAGTATGCAGATGTCGTAGCAAGGTAAAAATTTGGGCTTTGCCTACACAGGAGGCGTGATTATATGTCTCATTTTTAAGTTATTTGAAGGGACTTAAAATTAAAGTATAATAAAGTTAAAATAATAATTAGTTGTGCGAGTGGAATACACGCCTGTCACCCTTTCCATCATGTCTCCTATCTCGGGTCTGCTGGAAGAGGTTTCTTTTGAAATAAGCAGAACCTATGTTATTTTGTTTTGTTGTGATTATTAATCTCGATGTTTTCTGTGTACATAAATAAGTAAATAAATAATATAACTCATAGCATTCTATTCTCAGAAGTTGGCTTCAGAAGAAAGACGGTTCAATTCACTAAAAGTGATAATACCAACATTAGGTTAAATTTTCGCTAATACTGCTAAGCCACTATGGCAATTTAAGTTGCAATAATTAAATAGCCTTTTTCATTTAGTCGCCTTCTACAAGAAAATATCATTTAGAAAAATTCTTTTCAAATCTAGAAAACGTCGTTTAAAATTAAAATATCATCGTTACAATTCAAACTCTGACACTATTCGTTCCGCACAATTTATGTTTTCGACAATAGAGGATAATAACACGATGACAGCGTCAACAGCTACAAACATTTTCATTAAAATAACCTATTGTTAATGATAACTGCACTGTACAAAAACGAAGCATAACTCATTCGATTAAAAAGAAGCCGTCTGTCGGCCTGCGGGCATGTGCAGAGCACACATTGGCCAAGTAATGGCTGACAGGTCAAGCCAGCGATTTATTCCAGTCTACAACACAGTTGCTTCCAGGCTAGTGAAGTTGTTGTTAGCGAAGAAAAATCTTATTTATCTTTTGTTGATTTCACTTACTACCATTAATCAAGGAAAATGCCTCAGTTGTTTCTTTAATGTGTTGAGATAGTAACTTGTCACTATTATTGCATGCCAAGTCCATAATATTTATTTTACTTTTTCTTAAGACCAAGTGGGTTGCACTTTGGACGTCGCTTTATCATGGCATGTTCAGAGGAGCATATTGTTGACATTATGATTTAAAAAAAAAACTTACCTCGATAAACGGATATCGTGGCCTATAACAGAATATTCGTAACATTTACTGTCGTGTCATGCATTTCTGGCCTTGAACAATAATGCCCTTTTAGAAGAAGCTTAATTTAGTTATTTATTTTAGTAAGTTTATTAAATTTACATAAGTTATTTCGTACATACATCAAGATATTATAATAACTATGATTTTAAAAAAAGTCCCTGCGCTCAGGAAAAGCCTGTGTATAAGTATTGGAATCTCAACTCAATCATACTGGCGTAATCTGTATCTCAACGACTGGCCCAATATACACAATGCCCTTAATTGCAGACAGGACACTTCCTGGCCATCTTACTTAGACCTGTTAAACCCATTGAAAGGCTTTCCAAGACAGTTCTTGGACTTATGGTTTTTGGATTCTTCAGATGAGTCTGGAAGAAAGTGTTAATTCCATTTTGATGACACTAATAACCAAAGTAATTTACCATGAGGTATTGTCAATTAGGTACCGTAGTAAGGGCAAGTAATGAGCCCTATGATTGTAATTGGCGGCGAAGTCGGGTCTAATAGATTATAAGGCAGCAGCTGTACTTAAGTTAGATTCTTTATTGGTTTATTTTTTTAAATAGATATTTTGAACTTAATTTTTAAAATATACATGGGATCCCATAATGTAGGTATCATATGTTATAAAATAAACACTTACTATTATTACTTTTTTAAATAATACAATGTTCAAAATATTCCAGTGCACATCTGTTGATATCAGCAAGAACTTATTTCTTCCTCCCCAAACAGTGTCAATGTTTTTTAGCGAAAAGCATAAAATCCATAACATAAAATAAATGACATAAAATCGATACCTAAGTTATTTTCACACTTGCGTGGGTTTATCTCCCTGTGCATTTTTTAGAAATATAAGTACCATAAATAACGATCCCAAATTTAATTTAAATCCCTTTCTTATTTTATTGGTATAAATTATACATTTAACTAAAAATACAAAACTCTATTCTTATCTACTTGTAATACCTAATCACTATAAAAGTGTTAGTTAAATAATTACACGGTCAAAACATAACATCTTGATAGTTGAATAATTTATCAACCACTCAATTACCCGAATTAACCAAACCACCTATCATTGCTCCCCTTTCGTGCATTACCATAATAAAGCAATAAATTTTGATTGTAAACAGTTCCGACGCCATATTTGTACTTGTTAGGAATTATTTATTAACAAATTTATAAGAAAAAAACGATATTGTTGACTAAAATGAGAATAGCGAGATTATCTTCAATTCAGTAAAGGTTTCTAATCCCTCAAATTGTTTTCATGTCTTTTGAACTAACCACAGATCTTATATATCACATTTAACCCGATTTGAGTCATCTCCTTTGAATACTATTGTTCACAGTAACCCGTAGTACTCCTGTAGGGCTATTCACGAGATAAGTAGAATATTAAGATGCAAATGTTAAATGATCATATACCTGCGCTACGTAAACAATATTTTAACTTATTTTTGTTAGTGGATGATTATATAAGGTGAGCGTCGGGAGACAATTTGTTACGGGAAGGTATCCGATCTAAAAAGTGGGATATACATCTGGGCATGTGTAGGTACATATTGTGATGTCTAATCTTTTACTTAGTTACATTAGATTAATTTGATTGCTGAGTGAACTTTTAGATGCAACGTGATTCAGTTTTCAAGGCCCAAACATAAATATACTCGTAGTATGCATAAAGCGTAAACATCTACAATTTTTAAAGTGCACATTTGGTTAAGGATTCATTAAGACGTCGTTAAGACACATTCAGATAACTGAATTGTTTATTCATGATCCAGGATATGGGTGAGGTTTCTCTGCGCAGGTCCAGAATAGTGTGCATAGGCACACTCATTTTGGTTTCTATGCCATTCTCTAGGCGACTATACATAGGTACATTATGTACCTATGTACAGTCGCCTAGTCAAAAAATCCAAAGACAAGAAATCATGCTCACACCAGACCTGTGTCCTGCATTCATATTTCGAATCCCCCGCTGTGTAACTGGCATTTACGACTAATAGGTGCATGTTAATCGACAGGCGATCATTGTCGGCGATCGTTCTTATCTAAAAAAAAACTATAGCGTCATCTCACAAGAACATTTGTAATAATCATACCGATGGTCCTGGTAGGTACCTATTGTAAACTTACAAGTTGTGAAGTTCTAGCTGAAAACGAGAAAGGCAGTACATACATATAAGTATAGGCACATACGAATAATCACGTCTTTATCTACCCCGCAAGGGATATAATTCAAATTCAAATTCAAACTTTTATAGACATGGCTATGTGTATGTATGTATGTATGGTCAATCAACAGTCTTGAAAAGACTGTTGATTGTTTCATTTACGGGAAATATAGTTTTTATTGAGATTAAAATTACCTACCCTATATGTCCTTCTAACTACAATAAATATTGTTAGTGCGAACGCGAAGTGTGAACTCTTCACGCCTTATCTACTGAACCAATCATCTTCAAATTTTACGTTACTGGAGAAGTATATAGGGTACTTTTCATCCCGGTAAAAATTAAGGGTTCCCGTGGGATTTGCGAAAATCCTGTATTGTTTTGTGGAAAGTGCTAAATTTTGTCATTTAAAAAAAACAGAGGAAAAATAACTTTGAAATTAGTACATAGTGCCATCTCTTATATGTAAAAAAGTTTTGGTAATTTATACATTTTGTAAGACGACGTCTAGCGTTGAATAGCATGAATTATTTCCAAAAACATTTTAATAAAAATTTTGTAGCGTGACATCTAGCGTTGAATAGCTAAAGCTATTACGCAAACACCATCTAGCGTCAAATAGTATAAATTAATACCAAAACATTTTATTAGTTTAGTAAATCTTTAAGAGATGGCACTATGCACTAAAATCAAGTTTTTTATTTAAAAAACATTCACAGTTAAGCAAGTGGTGGTTTGAACAAATAATTTATTTATTATTTAAAATAAATAAAACAGAAAAGAAGAAAACGGCAAATAACGTGACCTCATGTAGCCTCATGCCAATAAATTCTATGCCTCATGCGTACAAACAGACTTTGACATCTTTATATCTACCCGTCCATCAATGTCATAAAGTCAAAAATAAATGCAATTCAGCCGTCAGCAAAAGAAAACAAAAATTTACATAAAAGTAAACAAACAATATTAAATTGTTAATAAGTCCAAAGACTTTCTATGAAAAAAGTGATTAATTTCGAAAAAGTGATGTACAAAGGAGTCCACAAGTAGTATCAATTTTCTAGTTAATTAAGTGAAAATATTTTATAACCTTTGCCGTGACTACAGAATCGCTTTAAAAATAAAAGCAATGAGTGCGATAAGTTTGCAATTATTTATGCACCCTCGCAATTATGTCCGTCTTTTGTGCTACGTTAAGAAATATCATAGTTTTGTACCAAATATATTTTATTACGCTACCACTATCGACCCGCTAGATGTGTTTACCCAAGATTTCCAAAGAAATAAATCTAAAATAGTCAACGTCTTTGATGTTAATAACTTAAGAATTAGGAAATTCATGGAATCAGAATCAAATCGATATGACGTGTCCATGATGAACGAAGAAGATTTGAATAAAATATTAGAAGAACTTCAGGTCAAAAGTAAAGACAAAGTTGTGAAACAGATCGTAACAGATTGTATAAATTATAGTAAGTTTATTAACGAAAATACAGTAAAGCGACTCCTCAGGCATTATAGTAATCATGGAAAAACTGACATGGTGGCTGTACTTCAAAAATATTGTGCAAAGGTTGATCCCAATTTTTATAAGAGAAATGGAGAATTCCAACATTACTCAGCTAAAGCGCAATGTATGAGGGGTAACTCAGAAAAAGGTTTGGAAATATTAAAACAGTCATACAGAACACATGAAAATTTGAGAACATTTTACAGGATAATATTTAAAGAACTGATACAAGATTCTGTGTTGAATAGATCGGAGGCATCACTAGTTATATTTAAAAAGTATGTGTTGGAATTTAGTGAGACTTGGGAGGAACATTATCCCTTGATATGTTTCTGGTATATCTGCTGGTCAAGCTCATGGTTTTCTGACCAAATGCTGGGCAATGAGTTGCTGGAAAGTTCTGAGGTTCTTCAAGATATTGTTAGGGATAGGTAAGTTAACATTGATTGAGAATAGATAGTAGAAAAGTTAAAATCCATCCATTCTTGTTAGTTTTGTGTGAAGTAATTTAAAACTTAACAAAGGTTTTGCAAGTATTAAAACCATGAGATGCTTGCTTGCTTAAATTTTTCCAACTTAAACATTTTTTCAATTGATGACATACCTAGTGAAATTTTTTCACATTCATGAATGCTATTTAAATAGTTGAATAACATGTTTTAAATAACTTTATCACAGCTTTTTATTATCATCCATCATAATCCAGAGAGGCGAGCATTGCACGTGCGACTACGGTTTAGTTGCGCGATAAACTATCGCTATCCAGTTATTATAAAAAAGTGCGCGACAAAAACGTTGTACCTACTTTCCTTAGCTAGCGTGAAGAATGTCTGTGAGCCCAAAATGTTAAACTAAAATAAAATCACTCATGAACTTTAACAGAAATTTTTTTTTACCTCTTCCAGAGCCGTAGTTTTTAGTATAACCATCCTTAGAGATTACAACGACGATGCTGTTGTGAGACTGTTGCAAGTGCTACTCAAGTACAATATGATGGCAGAGTACACCAAAGTTTTACAAGTTCTCTTCAATTTCAAATGTAAGATTTTTTCTCATTTCACACAAACCATTCTCACAATGATATTGTTAATCTGTGAGAATTATCTGTCCTCTGTTAAGTACCTATTTTTTTATATAACTGCCTATGACTCCTAGCAACCATGAAAAAAAGCATCATTGTAAGTCTTATCAGAGCATGTTCCTGATACCATTTTAATAACTTCACACCTTGATGTCCACTTCATAGACTGACAGATTGATGTGATGATGAGTATAAGATTCTATAGGATTTTAAGAATCATTGCCTTCATATCTCATCTTTGAATGTTTTAGCATCAGTTCGATCATCTATAAAGATGTATTATAGGATAATTTAAATAATTCCCATTGCAAAAAGAGTCCTGATAATAGGGTTGCCTGAAAGATATTGCGCGTTTTGTACTATTTTTGTTAATTTGCAATAAAGTAGGTACTTTTATTCACTCTGAGAAACAAAGTAATAGAGTTTTATGCACTGTGACAGAAGACGACTGATCTTAAATGTTATTGAACCCACTATCATTAAATACTTAACCTTTAACATTTATGCCTTCACAGATTTATGGTAACTGTTTGTTTTCTCTTTTATATTATCAACTCCCCTATTACCATTCTGCACGGTAAAAATTTCTCGACGAGTATGTCTATTTATATTATAAAAAAACACTTCCATTACTAAGACACGACAACATACATACACATAGTCACGTCTTTATCATCTGCGGGATAGACAGGGCCACCAGTCTTGGAAAGACTGAAAGGACACTTTTAGCTGTATGACTTTAGGATGGAATTGAGTTTGAGATGACATGTTACTAGCCCACCGCCTATAAGAGGAATACTGACAGATATCGTACAGCCATACAATTTTCATGCGAGCGAAATCACAGACAAATCAAGTTCTTCCTGCTGACGCCTTCGACCTTAATCCTGCCTCCGTAGTATGGCACACGCGACGCAGTTTTTATCGCGCGCAAAACTATCGCTGTCCCGTTTCACATACATAAATCACGTCTTGCGTTTATAAGCCTATTCCTGAGTCGCCTTTTACGACATCCATAGGAAAGAGATACGAGTGTGTCTATTCTTTTTATTTTGTTGCCGGGAACCACACGGCACGTCCCGATTCACATCAGATTGAAACAGCGATAGTTTTTCGCGCGATAAATACGGCGTCGTCGCGCGTGTCATACGCGGTGGCTGGCTAGGAAAAGTCAGGTTCTTGCACCAAGTAATTCCCATTTGACCTCCGCAACCTTTTCAGGGTGACCCAACCTTAATAGTTCCACCATTGACGGTCTTCAATGAATGTATGTCAAGTCATAAGTATCGAATTAAAAACAATTAAAAATTTATTATTTGTATCTGATTTTGTCACGTTACAACCAATTTAACTATGCAAGTACCTACCTTATAAACGTGACTCACTTTACACCGTGACATACATTTATTCGGCATACAAGTTCAATTATACTAGCATGAGCAATATCGATATTCCGCGAATGACAATAAGTTTCGGTTAATAAATTTCAGAACGTACCATTCGTGTGGTTTACCATTGCCGATTTCGTTTTCGCATGGGAGTTTAGTTAAATATTGCTTTTTCATCATCATCACGATACTACGTTTTTCTTCCATTATTTTTGTTTCTTTTAAGCTTAAGTAAGTTTTATTAAGACTGGGCCTACAAACGTTAAGAAACAAATAAACAATAAATTAGTTTACTTTTTGTAAAACGTATTTTCTCTCCATTTGAGGCTACCTTTTGCTTGGAGTTTGGCATTGTCACCTACGTAACCTGACATACAGTTTCAGCAAATCTTTTATACATTTACAAATCTTTCTAAAGGCAATTTGTACATGTCAAATATTTTATTATACAGTGAGTATTGTATAAATAAATACAATGCTTTATCAACGTTCATGATATAATCAACGGCCATTGTAACTATGATTTAAAAAATAAACTTGTAGACCTCAACCATACCAGACTTTTGTTTATAAATAATAACTAAGTATATTGTAACAAGATAACATAAGTAGCAACTCCGTACAATCAGCAGTAAGTTGACACAGCTAATCGATTGGCCTAATGACTCCTGTGTCACATTGTGTCCTTATTTGCTGACCTTATCATTACATTTTCTAAAAACGTGACTTCTAAGTCGGTTCCTCATTGCTGATGATTGTCCGCTTGTCTTGTCCCACCGATCCTAAAACTTTGTCGCAAGGTTGAACGCAGGAGTCACTATATCAATTAGATTTAATACCTTTTTACTTTATTTTAACCTGGTGTCCTGGAAACCTAGTGTTGGCACCAGCACAAGAATGAACATATAACAATAGCAGCATAACAATGTTTAAAAGAAAATCTGTTATATTTTGTGATGGGTTTGTTGATAACAAATATGTCTGATCTGACCAAAGTCACGGGCTCAAGACTGTTTTTTACAAAACGATTGTCTTTATTGTGGGACAAAAGATAAACAAGGATCTTAAAATAGATGAGTTGCTATATTTGCCTGTGTATTACTATCAGAGCAAAAACGTGACCATAAGGATCTAATATACTTAAATCTTCATTTTTTTACTCCTGCCCTGAAAAGACGACTTGTACCAGTTAGCAAAACACGGTAAAGCAACTTTTTTACTGAGGCATAAAGGATAATTTTGTGGGCGCTGACCCTTTTCCTTTCCTTTCCCATGAGATTAATTTATTTTAAACTTAAAACACAAATTTTATGCACAATATAAAATTAACAAAAGGCGGACTTCAGTCATGCCTATGGGTCTTTAAAATCAGCATAATCATCGTAGCATTGCAAGGGCCGGTTGCATCTTCACCTCCCTGAATGACATCTACTCTACCTACCCCTCCGCCTAAGTTCAGTAAAATCGCGGTAATAGGTATATATTTCCTATATACTATCCCTTAGTCGCCTTTAACGATATCCATGGATTAAAGACGGAGCAGTCCTTTTCTTTTTATCTGTTTGTGTCGGGAACCATACGGCACCAAGAGAAATATATTTTATTTAAATTATTTTTACCTGACATGCGGTGCGACATGTGGTGCATAAAATTAGCTCATTAATTATCATTATTATTATTATATCATTATATTATTATTATTATTATATCATTCATTCATCATTATCATTATTATTATTATATCATTATATTATTATTATATTATTATTAATCGTCCCTATCTCAATTTCGCCGCTAAAACAATTTCAGCATGCAGGTGGGTTCAGAATAGCTAATGAAAGACTGCACGTGTGCCTCTACTATTTACGAATAATTTAGTTTTCCAATTACACCGATGTTATAGGTTAAATGAACTGTTACATACGTATTGTTATTTCGCGCAAGATTTTGCCCACGAATTTTGTGCGGTTAGAAATTTGTTAATTATCATGGGTTGGTCATTTGAACTGTGAAAACACCGACAACTTTCAAAATTCATAAAAATAATCATTTTAACTAAAATAGGTTCCAAAATCTTAGTAGTAGAACGAGATGCAAAATGAGAGGGGAAGCAACATTTATTTATCTGCTCTAGTATCACTCATATAATCTTGGTTGCTGCCCCGTCTTACTTTTACAGAATTCTGTTCATGCCTTTGTATCTGTTACCTGCAATGTCTTTATACTTTTTCATAAGATGTATTCCGAAAGTTGAACATGAACTTCTGTAGGTGTACCGTATACGACACAGAAAATTTCCATCATTGTCCTCCGGGCCTTAGTTCCACCCACGGCCTCACCTCTATCTTGAATAATAGTTTTGTCTTACCTGTATGTGCAAGTTTCTTAGCGATGTTTTCCCTCTCCTTAAGATCATCGTTTGGCAAACTGGTATACGGCCGGGGGCAGATAAAACTACACACCTCACTATATAAATCAATACCATTAGGTGGTCACATTACTCTCCCCCGACCGTACGTGTAACTCTTTGAAACATGGCCACAATAGGGTTAAAACATGGTGTACCTTATACTGCCACGCTTTTTTGACTTACGTATTTGGGTAGAAAATCACGGTAATAACTATTTTAGGGGTTCATTCTTTTCCTCGTTTTACCGTATTAAAATTGATTTATATATTTTTTTCCAGTAAAAAATCGTGACATCCGCGGCTGCACAGAGATCATCAAGAACTGCGAAGCCCTAGGCGTGACTTTGCCGTCAGATCAACAAGGGCGATACATAAAGATGCTTATAACTGGACAACAGACGGATTCTAAACCTACCGCGTCAAAAAATACATCCTCTTTCAAGTTGAAGTTTTAGTTATATTTTAGACTGTGATAATTAGTATAGGTTCATCGAGTATTATGGTCAAAACGCGCACCCCGACCCCGGGCTCTTATCTAAAAGAGGTGAGAAAAAAGTTTAAAACAGATATTGGTTAAAAAGAACCAAGTGGCAAGCGAAAGCTGGCTATGTATTTAAGAACATAAGCCAAAAATAAAATAAGACATTACGCAAAAGACAAAGAATTTTTATAGACCAGCTTAACTACAAGATATGGAAATAGCCTTAGCAAAAGTTTGGCCTGGCGGGCATATAAAATTATATCAATCAGTAATAGGTACTCATAAAATAGACGGGTACGAAGTAGCGGGCGGAGGCTTGTACACTAATAAATTTTATAATATAATATATTGTTCTTAAACTGAATATTGCCTGATAACATGAAACATATTGTGTTGTATAAACTATTTGTTATCAATGTTAAACGAATCATGTTAATTATCATGTATCGACTGTTATTAAGGAAGAGTTTGAAGGGTTTAAATTAAATAGAATTAAAAATATTATTTTCTGTTTATAACGAATTATCTTTAAAAAATAATGTAATATATTTTGACACAGAGATAGGCTACATCTTCAGAACCTAACTTACCCAATCCAAAATCATAGTCAAAAGGCGCTCGGGTTCGTCTACAGTGGACTTCTCCTTAAGCGGAAAAACGCCATATGGAAGAATATAGAATAAACCTTCGGGAGTTATATAGAATTTTAAATCTCAGAATTTACTATTTAATAACTTATGTATTCAGTAAGTGTTCATCGGTCTTGTTTTATTCAAATTAATTTGATTTAAACTCATTTAAATCATTTTAATTCATTGAGAACTCACAACTTTTGTAGATGAAATGTAAATATGTACAGCTTTGTAGTCTTGTGAACTGAATACCTGTAATATATTATTTATTTTAATATTGTCTCTTTTTCAAATCAACCTAGTGTAGTACTTTTGTCAAAATGAGACTTATAATGAAAATTATTTTGTTGGGCCCATAAGCAGCTATCTACTAAATTATTTCATTACGTTCGGTATGACTCGAATGAATTAAAACCACCTTGGGAATCCCTTGACGACGTCTTTAAGTAAATCTAGAAATGTTTTTGTTAATGGAAATTTCAGCGGAATCTGCCACGCTAGATAAAAATAGCGTTACTTTTGACATTATCATTAATGTTATCTGGGTTATTTGGGGCTTAGGTTGTCTTTCGCGACATGAAACAATATCACTTGTTTGAATAATTGTATGGTCGTTGAAGACTTCCATTTGAACTGAAGTAGGTACTGTAATCAAATATGTTTGTTACCAAATACCTAGTTTTCATGGCATAGCTATGTAAGGCAGCAAAAAATTTGGTCTGTGACTTGCCATCTCACTATCTAGCCTCTTCTATTGATATGTATGTATGTCCTTTATGCCATCTATCCATCTCTTTTTCGGTTCTTCCCTATTTCAAAGTTACTGAACTATCCTTGGTAAAAACTAAAAATATATTACACGAGAAATCGTAGTACCTATATAAAATCGCAAAGAATATATTAATGTCGTTGCGGTTGCGGCGGACAGAGCAGACCAATTAATGTCATATAGATAGCGTGTGCCAAACAGTTCCTTACTTAGCTGGCAAAAATTATGAACCAGGTCGGGTTAAAGATCGGAGAAGTTATACTTACAAGTGATAATGCGTATCTCACTGGCAGGTCTATGATCCCGAATAGCTTTGTTCTAAACTACCTACTATTAATAATAATTCTACCCGAAATACGTCACGTACCTATCTGTATTTTTCCGATTTTATCCGAATTTTATTTAGGTTATATGCGTCACAATATGTTTAGGCAATTGATGGTCCAAAATGGCCAGAATACGTAAAGTAATGGTTTAATGTGTTCAGCCATGAAGTTTATTGTCATCTTTCTCATGACGTTAGTCCCGGTTATATACGAGTACCTACCTACTCACCTCTCTGGAGAGGAGTCCGGGTGCGCCTTGTGTCATTGTATTTTTTCATTCAAAATTTTCTCATTCCGTGCTTGAATCGGTACAATGAAAACGATTCGGTAGTTATATGATGGGATCTTTCTCCTCTTCCTCGTCTCATCATATAAATTTGTGTTTGCATTTTCAGTTGTTTGCTAAGTCTGAGTTTGCGAGTACAACGAATTACCTACATTTTACCTTCCATGTATCTTAAGTTATACCTTCGACTGTTGCTAACAACATTATTTATCTGTTTATTAATTAAGGACAAAAGGCGTATCCAAAGCTCCCTTTAGAGGTAATGATTAACCGGCGGAATTTAAGTCGACAGAAGGATCCTACGACAAATAAGTGATACTTATACCTCAAAATGTCCAGGACTGCTATCAAAATAAACACACGGTTGAATACAAACCTTAATTTTATTGAGATTTTTCTGTAAAGATACTTAAAGCGAGTAAATACTAAATAGTAACAACAGTAATTAAAAACGTGTCGTCTCATCCTTCTTGGCATCCTGTGGTGGTGTCCGTTTGCTGTCGATCACGTCTTTTCTGTTTAAGATGAACAATAATCTGCAAATAAAAGTTCAAATTAGCACATAATATATATGTAATTCAGATTCAAACATTTTGGGACACAGACAACAGACACCTGCAGCAAATAAACTAAATTAAATACATAAAAAATACAGATCAATTTCCCGGGAATATTGCGTTAAAAAAATACAAATATTGTTTTCGCTTGGCTGATGGTCCTTCGAGCCGGATCCGAAACAGTTACAGTTGGAATATATTTTGGATTACCATCTTTATAAAAGAAGGAATCTGTGTTCGCTGCGCTCATTATCAGTGTTTATTATGGTCTATTAGGTTTCAAGAAAATGATGAATTGTCTATAATCTAATAAATGACCACAAATAATTGAACCAGGCGGATGTGGACGAAAGTTTTTACACGTATTCGCCACGGACATACATGAAAATGCAACAATCGATTCTATACATACTTTAAACAAATGCGGAAGGACAACAATGGGCGCATATCAGTTAGATGACCTATTTATGTCAGTTCCGTAAACCGCAATCCAAAACCATTGTTTTTCATATTCACCACCCCATGCGTTGTTATTTATTTAATTATACTTACCTTTAAATATTTCTACGTACTTTTCATCAAATCAATATTATTAGGTATATCCTAAGTACGAAAATATGTCTGTCTGTCATATGCCGATTTTGATGTAACATACATACATACAACATATGGTCCCGTCTATATCCCTTGCAGGGTATGGCTTTGATGTAATTTTGTGTGAATATCCGAGATCAAGCAAAGGCAATGATTTTCTGAAAATGCCGAGCGGAAATTTTTGTTTAATGCAAAAGTTACACTAATGTAATTACTAGTAAATTTCCTATCTCTCGGATTTATGTAACTTTATAAATATTTTTGTTGCGTCTGCATTTAATCTACGTATTGCATATTAAATTACATTTTATTGTATTATTATACATACATATTATGTAATATTTGACCTAGGATCTTGTGCCGATCTAACACTGTAAAGTTACTCAGTTCTAGATAAATTGCAACTTTGTCCGTTCGTTTTATCATCAAAACCAATTAGTTAGTATCATACGAAGTACCTTTGTTATCAATAACCTCAAAGCGCGTGTAAGATTCATCTAAAAAAGGAATTTTATTCTGAAAAAAGGACAGTAAGTGGTTAAGTTGGTTACAGTAAGGGCTTTGCTTCATAAATTGCAAATAATCGAAAAGGTATTAATATACTTATATTTTTTTCATAAATTAATTATCAACAGTTATTATACAACTATTATGTGGAAATGGATTGCGACTTCGGAAATATTTCAACAACAATGTCTTCTGTTACCTCGGACATTGTAAAATCAGTCAATAAAAAGCCATATAAACTTAAAATTCTTCTCTAAAGAGATGGGCTAGTTCTGTCACTAGAACTCAGAATCGCAATAAGGTCATCCAGCGAAACGTAGCATTAGACTTTTGTCACGACTGCTCTGACTATCCCGTTAAGGATAAAGACATGAAAATGTGTGTTATAAAGTAAACTTCCTCTATTTTCTCTGTATGTATGCGCTAATCTCGGAAAGAAGCGGACGGATTTTGCCCCTTTCTTAAATGTTGGAAAGAGGGTTTTCTGAGGAAGGTCTATAATCCTACCTACCTACCCGGCTACCCGTCCGAAGCCGGGTGGGTTGTTAGTATTATAAAAAAAAAATAAAGAATTAAGTAACCAACGTGTTTTAATATCTCTGGTGTCTTTTGTGGTTTTTTTACGGCTGTTGACCTTTCCCATGTTGCTGGACTTTATTTTTAAATTCTCAAAAGCGGTCATGATGATGAACATTCTTGTCGAACCGGAATCGATTGCAATTATTTAGGATACCTGCATTCATTTGTTTTATTAATCCCAAAAAAATACTGGCGCTTCTTAGCCAGTACATACTTTGTATATTTTTTCTCGTTTTCATACATAATGGGTTCTATATTCGAAAAATGATCTTTGCATGTCTGGCATTTGGCTTGCGCGACCATTTTATTTTTCTAAGTTCACGAGGTTGCCTGGAAGCGATTGCATTATTTTATATTTTGTGAATCTACTTAAATGTTTTTCTTCTCTTCTTTCGCCCAATAGATGAAAATGTAATGAAAATTAAAAATTGTTTATTGACTGCAGATATTTTTACTCACTGTGTTTACCAATACCTATATGTAACTTATTTGAAAGGTGCAAGGCTTATAAGTTTTAGTAGGTACATACATACATACATACATAAACTCACGCCTCTTTCCCGGAGGGGTAGGCAGAGACTACCTCTTTCCACTTGCCACGATCCCTGCATACTTCCTTTGCTTTATCCACATTCATAACTCTCTTCATGCAAGCTCGGCGGTTTCGGGCACTTTTGACCTGACCCTTCACCAGGACGTCCTTAATTTGATCAAGATATGTTCGTCTAGGTCTTCCCACCCCGACCTTTCCCTTTTAGTAGGTACTTATGGTCTATTAATTTCACACAGTGAACGTATACAACTGAACGTGGCTTTCAGTATTTTCAAGACTGTTGGCTCTGTCTACCTCGCAAGGCATATAGACGTGATTATATGTTTGAATGTATAGGTAGATACTTTATTAAAAGTCCTTTCCGGACCAGAAAACGTAGAATAAACATACGTACACATACACACATAAGGAGGTAAAGAGCGTCTTGAAGTTAGTCTAGGCCACTTGAAAATTTCTCCCATAAATATACCTATATAGGTATATACCCTTGATTGTATTTGTAAGATGTAAGTATTATAATTTTTTTCCAGCAACATTCAACCATAACGCTTTCAATACTCAAGGTTCAAATTGCCAATGATTACGTGCTTGTAATTTTCTAAAAAAAAGGACTTAATTCCATCGTAGGGCTGAGTGAGTAATAATAACAATCTTAGCTACATTTTACAGAAATAGAAAATAAACAGTTCAAGGTCTAGCCATTAGAAATCGATCATTGCTCTGATGACAAAACAACCGTAAGGGCTTTCTGAACAAGGCCGCTTTTTGCATAGATGGCGAAATAAATACTTTTGCAACGTGGAAATATGCACTCGGCGCTTGATTCGTTTCTCGTTTGAAGATATTAGTCGCGTTCACGGCCATGTTTTTTTTTTAGTTTTGTTGTGTATGGCATATTATTTTGGAATATGATTATACTAGCTTTTACCGTCAGCAACGCCCGCGTAGATTAAGCGCAATCTACAAAATGTGACGAATTTATATTTAACGTAATTTAACTAAAAAGCGACGAAATACATGCATGACTAAAAAAAGAATCGAATTTAACGCCACCTTCAAAAAGCGACGAACATAGCGACACCTACAAAAATACAGGTTTCTTGCAAATCCCACGGGAACTAATAGTTTTTATCGGGATGTAAAAGTACCCTGTGCCCTCCTCCAGACTTAATTATATAGATACTTATGTAAGTCATATTTCAAGAAGATTAATTCAGTAGATATCCTGTGCATCGTCCAGGTAATAAACCAATAAATAAACTTTCTTTCGAATTTATTATATTAGTTGGGATATTGAGTAGTTATTATATATATTTTTATTTACTATGTTTTCCCAGTACTTACACTCACGGCTCTAACTAAAGCCGTCATGAGTTCTTACGTATATTTATATATATCAGAGATAGTGCCAGTTAATAATAGTCTCTCAAAGAATTCCATCATATGCCTTACAAATATCATGTCGTAATCGCTTACAGAGTAGGTTGACAGAGTAAATGGTCTTAAAAGCCTCAAAGGTTCTTATTACTTACATATTCAGCTGGATGACTTAATAATCTTTGATGATGAAGATGACTGTATAGATAGACACGGGTTAGCCGATAGAAAATGTTATGTTTAAAATGCTTCTTTTGATGACTTTTACAATCTGCGCGGGCAGACAAACAGCTGACTCACTTTGTTTTTATTTAATGTCACACACTATACATATTTTTCGTCGCTACTTACAGGATGCTAAATAATGTTAATTTTTACTTACACTAATATAACTATGGCAGGAACAGCCAAGGCCGCGCTGATCAGGTAGAAGGCGCCAGCGAAGGTGGACAGGGTGCTGAGGTAAACTTTGCTGTACACGGGAGAGTAGATCACGGGAACCAAGGCTTCCGATATGCTTATTAGAGAGCTTGTTTTACCTGAAACAATTTATTTTTTTATTAAACGTTTTAATTTTACTTACCCTTTGTTCGAAGGCCAAATTTAGTAATCTAAATTTTACCGATTGAAATGAAATTTGGTATAAGTACGCTTTGGATTCTGGTGACAATACAATAGGGATGACGACAAAGTATTAAAACAATATAAATTAGTTAATAACATAACACAATAAACTTATTAGGAACTATGATGTGATCATAGATATTTTGACAAAGTGAGTATGATAAGAATTATTTTATTTTGAAAATAATGTGTAGGTACCCGTGACTGTATCTATTTAAACATGCACAAAGTTTTTTTTAATTGTGTTTAAAATATATGCAGTAAAGACTTAGGATAAACCTTTTGCATAAGGATCCTATGCTCTCCGTAAGGATTTTTTTTTCAAAATTAGTCATAATATTTCTTTAAATAATTGTGAAATGTAAACTTATTTACATTAAGGAATTACTACGTAATATTTAGGGTTTGAAAATATAATAATATTTGGGCAATTGTTATCTAAGAAATTCAAAAACACCAGAACTAAATGCGTTTAATTTTTTATTGCCTAACTATATGATTAGTCTATAATGAGCCGCATGAAAAATCATGAATCATAATAATTCTTTCATGGTTTATTATGCAAAAATACATGCAAGGCAAATAAAACTTTCCACTAGTAAAAGTAGAAATTTTCCATTTAATGGTACCTATTTATAAAATTCAAAATTAAATGTAAGGTTATTTTAAGACGACGTGCTTAGACGGATATTAAAAAAATATCGGGTTATCTTCTATTCTTCTATTTACCTAAGTACCATTATATAAATTCAATTCGATGTTTTTTTTAACATAATTTTGGTTATTTTTTTTAACAATTATTAGATATCAAGTGAAATCAATATACCTAGTATTACAGAAACATTTTGAAAGGTTCATCGAAATATTGAACTTAGCAAGCAATAAAGATAAGAAACTACTTACCTACATATTGTTACATTTATGATATGTTGAAAATATATATACGCAATAGAACAAAGAAATACAAGTAAATTTGATGTTGGCTGTCAACGAAAACTAAATTTGAGACCTTTAAATTGTATGATGTGTATTTGCAAGTAAAGTCCCTAAGATAACGCAGATATTCAGAAAAAGTGAACAAAAGGAATAAATACCTTTTGAATATGAATGGAATATTTATAATAATAAACATAACGGTAAATCATACTAATGTTACTATATTAATACTAAATACGGAAGTTTTATTATGTTCGTTACTCTTTTACGCAAAATCTAATAAAAGGATTTAGAAGAAACTTAACAGCAATATACTTACTAAGCATAAACAACAGAATAATACATAGGCTACATTTTATTTCAGACAGAGAAACTGCGGGCGAACGATCATAACTTTTATAAATGTATGCCAGAAAAATCCCGCCATTCTGATGCACACAAGTTTTTTGTAAGAAATTAAACAAGAATTAAAGGAAAATAAGGATCAAGTATGTCGAAAACATACCACTAAACAGAATAGAATGCCTGACGTCGACATAGTGATGCCCTGATAACAAGATAGCAAAAATAAACAAACAGTAGTTAGTCAAACTGTCAGTTGTTGTTATCAGTGAACTTTTAGATGCGACGTGTTTCAGTTTTCAAGGTCCAAACATAAATATAGTATGCATAATGCCTATCCACATTTTTGCATGTATAAATTTGATAGATACCGACTGCATACCATTTCAGAGAAAGCTATAGGTATATCGGATTTAAAGCAGAATTTTACTTACCAATTTCATCATCGTTCACCAGCTTCGTAGCAATCGACCTCAAAGAGGTAGCTCCAGCAGAACTGAACATATCCAGTACAGGGCCCAAGAAGTATATAGTGCGGGAAGGAGCCAGGGCGTAGACCACGCTAGCAGCTATCCTGCTCAGGCACGCGACCACTCCGATAATGCTGTCTTCAATCTCCCAGCGCTTGCTGAACAAATATATTGTTACGAACGAACCTGGATACAACAAAATTCGGATAAATTCGCGAAATTGGAATGAAACTTATGTATTTTTAGACTTTGGCCAATGAACAGGTAGATTTAGACGATTAGGTAGATAGCAGATGATGAAATGATATTATGTTGGTACAAGTAAAATGTATATGCTCACCTTTCTGGTGAGAACTTTAAGTGTGCCTATTGATCATGGTACCTATGTACTTTTACATACTGAACTAGATGGATTTGTCCATATACGCCTTTAACGATATTTATGGAAAAGAGATGTAGACCTGGTCTTAAGCACCAGGAACCACATAAGTGCAGCTTTTCCAAAGAATAAATCTTTCAGCACATTGATGAGAGAAGAAATTATATGAGTGGCAACAAGCAACAAGTGCTTAAATATTTACGAAATGTGGGAATGAGATCAAAGAATCATAAATTACATAAATACACTGATAAAAAAATTTACATTAAATAAACTAGTTAAATATAAATATGAAAGAGAGAGGAAGTGATTGTTTACTCATTTCAAACACAAATTTGTGGCGTCAATTTTCAAATTCTGTAAAAAAGTTCAAGAGCTTAGACCTCTACCATTATGGTGAAGGACATTTTCTGGTGATTTTTGATTTGCTTCTTTTTTCTGTTTGTAAAACAAACAAGGCCGAAATACATATATGTATTTTGATTAAAATTTTCTAATTATGTCAAATATTTACAAAACCAATGAAGTCAATGGGCGTATGATGTCTTATTTTTTTTTACTTTGTAACTAATTTTTTTACTTATTTTATTTATAAACTTTAACCTTCGATAAAGAAATCTCACTCGGGGCTTTAAATTTCATGAGAAAAATATCGGTAAAATAATATTGATGAAGTAAATTTTTAAAGGTGGAATAATTTTTGAAATTAGTTTACCTGGTAGATAATAATATAATATTATAATATATACTGACTATAATATTTGATATCTTATTTATCACCAAGTCGGTAGTTTTACTATGTTTATAGGTATTATGTGCACACGTAATAACTACGTAAGTTCATAATAAACAAAAATTTTCCTACGATACTAATTAAAATTATAAAGTACTTTATTCTAAGATAATCTGCACTCTTTAAATTTGTATAACAATTACAAGTAATAAAATGATTACATTAATTGTACACAAGTTAAGCCATTTTATTGTTTTTATGTTACTCTGTATGTTTCCATCAAATAAATCTATAGTCGCGTACATTCACAATAGTTTTATTGGTACTAAATAAACATGACACTTGTTTTTGTAAATATCAAAAGTATTCTCTAAACTATCGCCATTATCTTTATTAGCTTCAGTGATTTCATTTTCATATGTCAACAAATAATTTCCGGTTTTTTTGACGATGCGGTGCGCTAATGCAGTATAATGACTAAGATCTTTTCAGACTAATAATAAAAGAATATCATAATGTAAATACGTATATGGAAACTTAGTTGGCAAGTCGTTGATTGAATATATTACAAAGTCACATTCAATTTTAACAAAATAAAGAAATAAAAATATATGTATTTATTTTGTCAAATCTTCTGAGATTTACTTGTCGGAATATAAACAATTAAAACAGATTGGAAATTAAATGGAATAGAAATAAAAACTCTCTTTGGTGTCCGTAATTTTGTAATATGACTGATAAAATTTGTAACAGTGCATCACAATTACCGTTGCATAGTTGCATCATCTACCTATTTCGGAAGTTTTTATCGCTAAATTTATTGCGGTAAAGTGATTACCGTGACAGTGCCAATGACTCCTTCACTCTTACGATAGATGAGCTTGGAGGGTACTGACTGTACAAGAAAATTATGGGAATCGCTTCGTGTGAAAACCTGATTTACCAAATCCAGGTGCGTGGTCAAAAGCACACCCTGGCTCCTGTTCAGAGATATCAGGATGTAACCGAGACTATCGCTATTAGGAAGAAGAATAATTAACTTTTTATGTAGGCAATGGTGACAAATACGTAAAATATTATTTTATGCAATCAGTCAACACAGTCCTATATACCTTTACTTAATTACGTCGTCTGTATTATGTAGGTATACTGTACAATAAAGATGCAATGAAATTGATTTCCAAAGTCATTATCAGTTTTTTTTTATTCATTATAATGAATTCCTTATGGCAACCCAAATGTAATGCAAATATGCTTGAGTAGGATGTTTCAGTTGACGGGAAAATATACTTATATTTTTATCAATAATTTTTTGATATGTAATTTTTTTAGGAATAACATATAATCTTAATGATAAGTTATTCATATTTTTGTTGCGACATCTTTTTCTCTCATCAATCTTCATTGCTAAAATAAGTTCGGACCTACCTACCTATTTGATTTTGCACAAAAAGTCCATAAATATTTTTATGTGCGTAAAATCATGCTCTGTTTATTTACTCAGAACTTACATGCGCTTACATGTACAAGTTCACAAATGCGTGTTAATTTATGACAAGACGTCGTGCGTGTTATTTCCAGTGAGTATGAAGCATGCAAGGAGATGATTTGTCTCTTAGGAAATAATTGATTACAGTTAGCTTTTTAATTTACTGAAATCAGATTTTATTCCGGAACGACATTTTTCTCTGAATATACCTCTACATCAAAAAAATATTATAATTAATAAAATCACCCATGTAAGCAAGCTACTTTGCAAATATGCAAGAATTCAAGGGTGTAACCAGAATTAGGTAAAGCGGAGACGGAGGCTCGTAGCCTACACAGGGAGGGAAGGTACAGAAAAAGTCATTCAATCACGCGATTCACAGGCCGAGCAAAATCCAAAACAATACCCAGAAAAAAGAAAAATAAAATCAACTTACCAACACTTCCAACGAGTACGGAGTATGTGAGGAATAGGCTGTAGTCCACCTCGGTGAATTTGAACTTGTACCGTGTAAACCAGTACGTCATCTGCGCCTCACCTTAATCCCAAATGAAACAGGTATTAGTGAATCGCCACCGGGCTGATCTGCAAACATTATGCGTAAAAGCCTCTACTTTCGCCGTGGACGCTTTGACCGGATATTTTTAATCATCATATAAAAAAAAGAGTTTGCATTTGATATATAGGTAGGTACATAGTCAAATCATAAAATATATGTTTAAGTTGACTTTGTTAGCCAATTTCATGCCTAATAAATAACTAACCAAATAAACAGTCGGCTCTCAGCAAACGTATTCTGCCTCTCTCTTTATCTTTTCCCTATCATAACATCTATACAGGGTGTCTGGTAAATCGCGTTCCATATTGAGTGGGACTACTCAGTATCTGCTTCTCGTTCCAAATTATACGAAAAAGTAGGGGGTTTAAATTTTACCTAATTATAAAGAAAAAAAAAAACAATGTGGGAAAATACGCGTGCGGCGAAAATTCAAACGATACCCGACAGCGCGGCTGTACCGACAGCCATCGCGCTGGATGCGGGCAGCGAGCGGTCTCGCTGGATGGGCGTAGCGTTGTGTATATTTTGTTGGTTTTATATTTTATAAAGTTAAGCGTGTTCATGATTTACTATGTCCTAAAAATATGTAATGCGATTTATTACACATCAATATTCCCTGTTGCATTTCTAGCTGTTTGCTTTACGGCTCGAGATTGCCTAAATATTCCTTTATATGTTTAAATTGTTTTATTTATTGCGCTAATTAATGTCATTATACCTATAAAATGGGTGATTTGTAATGTAATTTTAAAACATTACACGGTTTTAATTATCGCCGTACTAACTTTTGACTGTACTTACATAAAAACAAAAAACACTAGCAATTCTTTAAAAAAATATACGAGAGTACGAGTACTTAAGAAAATATATACTCAGATCGATTTCAAAGTTGACCTTAACTCTGTTCAGATATTGAAAATACCTAATACGAAATCATACAAGTTAAAGTTTGAAATAAACAATTGAAATATAACACTAATGAAAGGTAGTACCCGTCTAAGTGCTCCAAATTTTATAGAAAAAAAGAACTGTTCGTATTTTGAAATCAGTACCTATGTCTGTAGGTAAATACGTAATATCCTTTTGATGGTAGGTATTATTTTGAAAATTTATATATATATAAATAATTATAAATAAATGTGTATAATATATGTAATTATTTATTCCTTACATATTATAGTCTTAGCCAATAAACACAAGATTCAAAGGCCTCATTTTGCTGGTTTAGATTCATAAATAGTGACGGTTTTCTAGCTAAAAAAGATCCAAATCTTTTCGCCTTTTGAAATCTTCGCGAAAAAAGATTTTATTTGAAGGTTTGAAGAAAGATCCCGTTTCACATGTTATGCGTGAAAAACTTGTAATTATTTATTAAATCAATCAAAAGAAAAGTAAAACAAAATAGAAGATATAAATGTGAAGGTTAACTTAATCTTAATTTAAGGTAACTAGATTTATAGAAACTGAGTCGAGTTTATGAATAAAGTGAAACGAAAGTGTGTAAATGTAAACATTTAGTGAAATACAATTTCATTAAGTTTTATCGAACGTCGGATTAATTCACTATAAATTTAATGCTTACTTTTTATAAACTTTTGAATAAAGAATAATAATACTTTTTTAACTAACTAAATAATTAAAATGATGCAGATCTTGGCAAGTGTCTAACTCCAGGGGATCGATTCACAAACATTGATAGGAGATATGCCTTATCTTTCCTTTTTTTACCCTCAACCTCAAAGTTGGAGAGGGAGGGAAGTTAAAATATGTACATAAACTTCACACACGCTGTGTTTGGTCATATTGACAATATTCAAATATTTTCGCAAATTTTCTATTCGTAATGCTGACTGCTGTTGGACTTTTAATTAAATCACCATTAAAACTGTATGCAGGAAACTCGCAGATGTTATAACTTGAACCGTGACATGACCCAACTGCAAGCGTAACAGGGGGATGTCAGAGACAGAACTATTGTCATTGTTGATCTCGTTTTAAATATTTTTCAGACTGAGCTTGATTCATTTTTACATGTAACTTAAGGCCATTTACATGGAATGGACTTCCTCTGGCAATAGCCGCTACGTTTTGGCAGTAAAGTCAATCAAGGGAAGGGTTAACAAGTTTTAGATTCTTCTTGTCTTTTTAAATCTCGGTAACATCATTAAGACTACAGCTGAAGACGGCTGTTCAGTCTTTTCAAGAGGGTTGGTTTGATCTACCCGTAAGGAGTAAAGACGTGATTATAATATATGTAAATGGTACGTAGGTAGTTTGTATTAAAAATAGGTATGTCTGTTGCTCTTCTAAGTAGGAAAAGTTTAAGAAAAGCAATGTTTTATATGAAAATTACAAAGGGAAATCATTCATTTACAATAAACTTTGACAATAATATAAGTACAATTTCGCCGGTGCTTCTGAAAATTAAATTTGTTCCGCATCGTTTCATAGTCTTGTTTTTTTCCCGTACATATTTAATTTCGTTGAATAAAATAATCACTACGCTGATTTTTGCAGATAGTAACATACATAAGTACATTTAATCACGTCCATACAGATATCGCGGGCTAGACAGAACCAACAGTTTTGAAAAGACTGAAAGGCCGCGTTCAGCGGTATGGCTTAATGGCAGATAGTAACCCTAGTGAATAAATAAACTCATCATGATTTGCAACGTTATTTTCGGTTTGTAGTGTGCAATTTGATGCAAAATACTCGTTTCTACATTTGAGGAAAATGATTCAGGCGCATATTTGGTACCTGACGATAGAATAATGGCTGGTATAGTACCTACTAGGCATTGACCGAAAGGTGAGCGTTGACTTCGCAACATCATTTTTCTGTATCTGCTTTTTATTTGGTTAAGGTACGTAAATCGATGTGACCTTACTTAAATTATTTCAAAATAACAGCAGTTCGCCCCGCGCTACTTACGAGTATAGCATTTTTACTATTTACAAGAGGAACTTTTCATGCATAATATGGGCAAAATATGTCGTAGTATTGTAAACAATTGTCTTTATTTTCCTCCAAAATTATACTAACAGTAAAATTTTAAAAAGTAAGCAACTGCAAAATTTAATTTGAATGTCGTATTCCGTTGCGGACTCGCGGTGAACCTGTGCCTGAACTTGGGGTCAAGTCTGAAAAATGTGGCAATTGAAATAACTTATATCTGATATCTATGTACGGGGTTATTAGTATTTAACGCAAAACCTTCTAAAGGCGACTTGGGTACATCAAAAGGAACAACTTTTGTTCTTCAATTTCTTAGATATTATTTTCATACAAAAATAAATTAATTCTAATTTGGAATTTGAAATTTGGAGAAATACATCTAAACTCAATGAAATGTCAAGACATGGGCCGAAGCGTCGTCGGTGTTAACGTTGTCAAAGTACCTACATACGTACAGTAAGTAGTGCAATGAAACATATGTACGTTTGTTTTGAGTTACGATTCATATAAAAGGGCACTAAAACTATAAAAAATATGTGTTTGGTATTTATTATGTTTAGACAAAAAAAACTAAGAACAAAAAATTATAGTTTTTATACATGTAGGTACCTAAGTCCCCTTTTGAGAGTTAGTTACTAGTAAATATGTATAAAAGCTGACACTACTGACTGACATATTCAACACCGCCCAATCTGCTGGCTCTTGCATGAACATGCACTTGGACAGAATATTCTGAAATCCCGCAGGAACGGAAACTTGCGTGCGTTTCTAGACTTAATTCTTACAGCTTAGAGTAAAGATTAGTAAAACTCTAAAAGTTTGTCTATATATTATGTCAGTCGTATAGTTTTTTGCCATTAGACCACGTAATGTAAAACCCATTGTGACTATCCACAGAATATTGAAGTATTTTATTATAGACTTGACCCGCTTGGTGACAAGAGAGCAGAGTCACTCCATGGTGATTATCAACTTAAGTAAGCATTTATATTTCATAAACGTATTTAAATTTAAAATAAAACCAATAAACCATATATTTTTCAAAGAAGGCATGCAAAATTACCTCGTTATTTAAACATAAGCTTACCATCTTTTCAAAATTCTTTGTAAGTGCTAAAGTCTTTAAAACTGGATTTTAAGCTTATGGACTGATGAAAATAAAATGTAATAAATTTTACTTGTAATTTTATCTGCCTGCAGCGACGCCATAAAATAAACTCACTTCTTTGACCTGCTTGCTTAAAGTTATGGCTGTGCTCAAAGTGGTGAGATTCGTTCATTTATTGTTGAATGTCTTATTAAAGTTAATTATAAAAATATCTATATTATCTATATCTACATTTCTTCAGTCTAATTGACAGGCACGCACAGCCCAATGCAATAGGACTTGAAATTTGTCATGTAAGTTCCTTATATGGTCTAGGGGTTCCCGAAATTTCCGTGTAAACGACAATATAAACGCGGGTGGAACCACGGGCAACGCCTAGTTACAAATAAAATGTTTACTCTATTCATACTATTGATCTGCTTAAACTATTTGTTATAAAACGTGACAGAATGGAAAATCAAGTTACAAAATATCACTTCGATATGACACGTACAGACAAAGATACAGATGTCATAATTCTTAATTACTTTCCATGAGGTAGGTGGTTTGATTATCGATCAATCAATCAATTTTTCACTCCCTGTTGTCAGAACAATAATATAAAAACCTTGCGATATCGACTGTTTTATGATTGCTATGTACAGCCAAAACTATTTTCCGTTGGAAGTTTGAATTTGCCACGTTTTCGAGAGTACTAAGATAGAATTTCTTGAAATTTCCACGGCAATAGCGGAATATTAGTTTATTTTATGCAGGTGGATCTGCAGTCAAAATTTAGTTTTCTGATGTAAAAAACGTGGTTCTTTAATGTGGTGTACATCACGACCACTTAATGGGAGTAAGTGACAACAGTTATTTTTTTCTGAAGTAGGTACGATATTCGTGATAGGTGATAAAACCCTACATGTTTTATTCTAACTTAACTGTTTTATTTAAACTTAACAATAAATACCTATGCATTTCTATTTATTACGTAGGTGTTATGTTGATATTATGATAACAATAAAATGGTGTTTTCGATTCCATTACATTTTATTGTATAATCTGTAATACTCGTACGTACTTTGGTAAAATATAATTCTTGTCGATGGTTGGTACAATGTAAAGCATATGTAGGTACTTGGTTGATATTATGTAAATTGGTCCGACGATTATAATATCTTTGAACTTCGACAAATGTTAAATTTGTTCTTATTCAAGAATACAAAGACTAAATTAAACAACAAAGATGAACAAAATAATTATATAAAAGGCTTACCATAAATAAATATCTATCAATTTATTAACTAAAACTCCATAAGGATTTGCTTCTATGGAAAGACGATTGCAAAACCAGACACACATGTCATTGAGATCACAACGAAGCAATTAACCATTGTAGACTAATAGGAACCATCTTAAAGCCACTGTTTTCGTCGGACTACAGACCTACAAACATCATCGAATTGTAGCTCAATATGAATAAAGGGTATGCCTTAGATTCTTTAAACCAATTTAAGTAAGTAGCATCAATACAAAATGCGCACGGAACGTATCTATATTTTATCTCGGACGTTTAGAATAATGTTTCAACGATCCGAGGTAACCGAGCGACTAATAGTGTAATGCAAGACGAAATTTAATAAAATCAGTAATATTAAAATAATCGCGAAATCAGTATCTACGTACCTATGAGTGTAATAAACAATTTCTTAAGGTAATATGAAACGAAAATCTTCAAAGGATATAATAAAATTTATAAGAGACGAATCGGCAGATTTCAGTATCGAATGAAGGAATTTGAATTCCATCATAAAAGTGTCAATAAAAAATACTGGCGTGAGCACATATGGCGAGGTAAATTTTATGTTGATATTATTGCTATAAAAGTTTTTTTTTTGTAAGCAATCTGTCTGTTATGTAACTCAAAATATTAACCTTTTGATTTTTTACAAGTACAATTTTGATAATTTGTAGCAACGAAATTTTATCCTTTCGTGTATTTGTTTACGCTTTGCCACGATATCGTAGACGATGCGTGACATGTTATTAACCTATGTCCTTTTGACAAACAAAGCATTTATGTCGTTGATGAATATACAAAGCTATCATAATTAATTACATGATCATAAATTATATTTACCTAAGACCGGTCCAACGATGAACATGTACGCAAACATAATTAGGATTATCTGAAGACGCCTGCTGCCCTCTCGCTTTTTAAAACCAACATTCACTGTGGCCGCCAAGTCTTTTATTGAGAACACAGATAATACACTACTCTTTTCATCGTCTATTTTCTTCGCTCTTTTCTCTTTTAATCTCACAACTATGTAAACAAATCCGATCAAATAAAACGCGCAAGCTACTGTGAAAACACCATAGTAACCGAAACGCTTTGTCATAATTCCACTAAGAGCTAACCCTACAGGCCTGCTGAGGGTTAAAATAGCCGTGATGATCCCTAGCCGAAAAGTCCGTTCTGATTCGGTAGTAATGTCGGTGATATAACTGTACACGGCCATCGTCATGGCTACGCGTCCTCCTGCTATAGCTGGAAGTAATCCGTCAATGAGAGCAGTTTCAGTCAAGCCGATTTGGAAAAAAAAGATCGTCGCCAAAATAATGCCGATGACCGCTATCAATTTTCCAAGTATAGGGATAACCATGAACGCTTTTCTGTTTCCAGTGCGGTCGCTCCACGCGCCCACGAAAAGGGTCAAGATTCCAGGTAGGGCTGTCTGTAATGGAATACTCCAAGCCGTCATGCCGGCTACCATGGTTTGTACATTCTTCTCCTGCTCTGTGTAGTTGTGTGTGCGTCCCTGCATTATGTGTGTGCAGGTGTCTCTGTCGTATTGTAAATTTACTAGGCATGATTTCTCTAAGCACAAGTTCTGGACCGCCAATCCAGCGAGTAGACTTGGAAGTATGTAACATATTACGAACGGCTCAACCGTGATCTTGGATCTGAACGCCCAGGATGTTTTGATAAACTTTTTTATCCTTTTGCTCAGCTTGGTCTCGGCTTTCGCGAGTTCATTTGTATAGTTTTTATTGCACTTGCACGGTTCCACACTCACGATCTTTTCTCCGGGCACTTCGACCCGCAACGTCATTTTGATAACGGCTCTGCACTAAATTGTTCATTTGTTTTTAACGTTCCATATGCACAATGGTTTTCGTTAAGGTTTTTTTAATTTAATTTGTTTAAGTGTTAGTTTTAATATCACGATTGCATTGAATCGTTGCGGCGTGCGATCGGCTGCGCGTGCGCGGTTTGATTGTGCGATCGGAACGGCCGCCGCAAACGACTATGGCTCTAACACTGCGTATCAGTTGGAGGCTGTGGTACTTTAATTTGTAGTTTATCATTGTTATCACGTGGCCACATTGGGTATACGACAACATGTGCCCGACTTCAATTAAAATTTGATCATTTGAACCTTAATCGACATGTCTTCTCCATCAACGGACCTTGAGAAGGTCGGGTCATGATCGATATGTCGAAACCATTGATTGTTCGATTGACAGATGGAACAAGATACAAGGGAAACAAATATGTATCAAAATAAAGGCATTTCAATAATAAAACTTGATTGTAATTAAATTCATATAACTCACTTTTAATTTTAGCACAGCCTACAGTAGGACTAGAAGCATATACAAACCGAGCTGAAATTTATTATTTATAAGAATCTTCTATTTCATTCGAGCTAATTTATTAAATTAGCTCGAACTACATAACCATATTAGAAAATATCTAAATGTATTCAATGTGAAATATCCAGATAGGCAGAAGAGTTAAAATAATTACTAGTATTGAACAAAAACAGTATAAAATATAAATCTAAATTTTAATTAGGTACGCTTTATATACAAACATGTGGTTTCTTAGACAGAGCACTCTTCCGAGACGCTTTTTAAGATGTCAAATGAGAACTTCTCAGTATAAAGGTGGGTTAAAATTTTATAAGTAATAAAAACGACATTTATTATTGTGACATGCCTTTCACTTAATAGAGATAAAATAATAATGACGTATTGTCCTTTAGCCACGGTCAAAATTGGTCACATACTCCACTGAAAACTCAACACGTGTGGTTAATTTCCATTATGATTTTCCACTATAAATATATAAAAAAATATTATCCACAGATAATTAAGTTCTTACGTATAATTTTATGCGCCAACACATAATTATTATATTTATTTATTTATTTATTTAAACTTCATTGCACAAGATACAAATGTATAGCACAATTGGCGGACTTAATGCTAGAAGCATTATCTACCAGTCAACCATTGGGTCTTACAGAGAACTTCATGTGGGGTTAAACTAAATAAATATATTTATACCTACACAAAATATAAAATAAAATAATTATAATATACATACATAAAAAATACAATAGATAAACAATATACATACATAAAAACTACAATAGATAAACAATATACATAAATAAATAGGTGCAGCGATTACCGAAATGAGTGAAAAGGCGATATTAAATACCCTCGCGACTCAGGAAAAACCCGTTTACCCGCGATTTGAAACTAGAACGACTTGGGGATGTCCTGATGGACTCGGGAAGTGAATTCCAGAGCCTAACAGCTATAACGGCGAAAGAATTGGAGGCAATACCTGTACGGTGAAAAGGGATAGCAAGAGTTAACTTATTTGAAGAACGAAGGATTTTTTCGTGAGTAGAACTTAATAGTTGGAAGTCTTTTTTAAGATAGTCTGGGGCAAGCTGATTGTTGAGAATGGTATAGAGCTGACATAAAATGTGAAGATTTCTACGGTTACGGATGGGGAGCCAATTTAGCTGAGAACGGTATTCAGAAATATGATCGTACTTCCGAAGGCAGAATATAAACCTAATACAATTGTTTAGAAGACGTTCTAATTTGTTGAGATGCTCTTCAGTTAAATCCAGATAACACACATCAGCATAATCAATTATAGGCAGAAGAAGTGCTTGGGTAAGCATAATCTTCGTCTTTGTTGGAAGAAAATGTTTTAAGCGTTGCAGATAATGCAGAACACTGTAAACTTTTCGACTGGTTGCAACAACGTGTGAATCCCAATGTAAGTTGGTATCAATATGTAGGCCAAGGTTTTTAACCGTCGTACTAAATTCAATAATAGTTCCGTCAAAGATCAGCGGTGGCAAGGTGTTAATGTCAATATTATTAATCTGATAGAAACTGCCAACTACTATAGCCTGACACTTTTTAACATTAACAGAAATGCCAAATCGATTAGACCAGTCTAGAACTCTATTTAAGTTATGATTCAGCAAATCAATGGCCTGTTCCATGTTATCAATATTCGTCTGTACATAAAGCTGCAAGTCGTCAGCATAGAAATGATAGAAACAGTTAATATATAATGAAAGCAAGTTTATGAAAACTGAGAACAAAATAGGAGACAAAATACCGCCTTGTGGGACGCCAGCTTTCAATTCGCACCAGTCTGATTCATCCGTACCGTTACGAACCTGTTGCCGGCGTCCATGAAGATAACTGGAGAACCAAGAAATCACTGAAGAAGAGACGTTGCAACGGGAAAGGGTGGCTAAAAGGATATCAATGTCAACAGTATTAAATGCGTTACTAAAGTCTATTAATACTAATATTGTGACTTGTTTATGTTCCATGCCCGTTCTAATGTCTTCTGTAACTCGAAGAAGTGCAGTGGTGGTACTATGCGCCGGCCTAAAACCAGATTGATATTTGTTTAAAAGGTGGTTATCAAGTAGATGTTTTGATAACTGGTTAAAGGCAGATGCTTCTAGAACCTTCGATAAGAATGAAAGTATGGAGATAGGACGTACTTCATTCAAATGAGTTGGATCTGGGATTTTTGGGAGAGGGCGTACATAGGCCATAAGCCATGATAGAGGAAAGCGATTTTCTGAGAAACTGTTATTAATAATATGGGTGATGATAGGGAGGATATAAGAGAGGATTGGAATTAACATCACACGACTTATTTGATCTGGACCAACGGCATTAGAGGAGATGGAATGAATGATTTTGTATACGTCGTCTTCAGTGACAGCTGAGAATTCAAATGGCCTACCGTCGGGAGAAGGCAAAGCAAGAATGGAAGAGATCGAAGCTAATTTTGTATTTTCATCTAAAAGAGGAACTGAGGCAAAATGATTGTTAAGCTCATTCAAAGTGAAAGGGAATTTTGAACATGATTTCTGTACTTTACCTATACCCTGAGAATTAAGAAATTTCCACATATTAGCTGGAGAAACATTTTCTATGTTGTCGGAGAAATATTGGCGTTTTGCATTTCTACAAAATCTATTGCAGAGATTCCTTGCAGCCTTATATAAGCACCAATTTTCGTTAGTACGATCCCGTTTAAACTTTCTAAAAACACGATTTCGTTTTCTCATGGCGATACGTACCGCCTCCGTGATCCATGGTGCAGGAGGGCGCTTTATTTTGATGGCACGTACGGGAGCATGTTTATCGTACAGTGTTAATACTTCATTATTAAAACTAGCAATTTTTTCATCCACTGCATTAGCCGACAAAACCGGAGACCAATCTATCCTAGCTGCATCAGATGTAAGAGCATCATTATTTATTTTGGAAAGGCAACGGAGTTTCATTATGGTTGGTTTTGGTCTTGGAACTTTAATTTTATAGGAAACGTAAATAAGATCGTGATGAGAGAATTCAGGAGCGGGCGCTTGACCATGATTGGCAACAAGACCAGCTGAAGAGGTAATGATCAAGTCAAGCAAAGAGGGCTCCATTTCTTTTTATTGTGAAGAGAAAATCAAGTATTTTAAGAACTTTTTAACAACCAATCTCTGTTCTCTTCTATTCTGCTTAATACTCGTAAGCAGAATAAGATTTGAAATATTAATACATACATACATAAAATCACGTCTATATCCCTTGCGGGGTAGACAGAGCCAACAGTCTTGGAAAGACTGACAGGTTGCTAGCCCATCGCCTGAAAGAAGAAATCCAAGTTTATAAGCCTATCCCTTATTCGCCTTTTACGACATCCATAGGAGAGAGATGGAGTGGTCCTATTCTTTTTCTATTGGTGCCGGGAACCAAACGGCACATATAAATTATAAATTGAAATATTAATTGTAAATTAAATTGTGTGGTTACCGGCACTATATCACTTTCCTATTGATGTCGTAAAAGGCGGCTAAGGGAATAGGCACACATTTATCTAGTACAAGCTCTCATGCTCGTCTGGCAGCGAAGAAGAAACATAGTGTAAACTGCTTTTCTTCCCATGCAGATTGTAAAAGCCAGCCAAGGAAAGGGCTAATGATCTTGGGACTCTTTTTTGAGGCGCTGGGCTTGCAATCTATCACTTTTTAAATCTCAATCCCACCATTAAGCCATTCAACTAACCATGGCCATTCATTCTCGCCAAGACTGCTGACTTTATCTACCCCGTATGAGGTGAAGACGTTTTCGTACATATATTTTATATGAGATTAAATAATTATGATATCTTTGAAGCAAAAGCTAATAAATATCAACTTATGTTTATCCATAGAGAGATGCAGTTGCAAATTGTATGGCGAAATACCAAGCAGTACATTCCGTTGCATAATTTTGTTTTTAAACAAGACCGTGTGTGCTTAAGTCGTAGTACGCAAGGTTTTTAAAACTCTTCTATATCATGTCGATAACTTTAAATTACGACTTAAAACATACATACATATAATCACGTCTATATCCCTTGCGGGGTAGAGAAGCCAACAGTCTTTAAAATACTGATAGGCCACGTTCGGCTGTTTGGCTTACTGATACAATTGAGATTCATATACTTAAAATGACAGGTTCTCTTAAAGAGAATCCCAAGTTAATAAACCTATCCCTTAGTCGCCTTTTACGAAATCCGTAGGAAAGAGATGGAGAGGTCCTATTCTTTTTCTATTGGTGCCGCGAACCACACCACACTCAAATCCGACTAAAAAAAGGGAAAGTTCTACAGGATGTGTGGAAGTGGGCGTATGTTTGTTTCCTATTTAACGCATAAACTACCGAACGAAAATTGTAGAAGTACACCGGCAGAATATACCTTATTATTACGAAATTACCACGAGAACAAAGCCCCGGGATGCAGCTTACCACGTTACCCATAAAAATGTCCGTAGTGTAGCAGTGCAAAGGGCAAATACATCAGCAAGCGATACATCGCTGTTGACTTCTGTCCTAGTGGCGTCTTTTTTGAGAAGAATTCGGGGTCCACCTATGAATAACAGAGGGTAACAAACAAGTACACACGAGTTTGTGTGTAATTTAATCAGCGCCATCTAGTGATAACGCGAGAACACTATTACAATTCCATACAAATTCGAGTTTATTGCTCGACGGGTTTAATCGAGTGCATCTCGCACTTACCCTTCAGGAGTGGATTAAAGGTTGAAGAGTGACTACTGTCTCTGAGACCCTATTAACAGCAGAGATGATTCCACACACCAACCTTAAAGTTCAGATCGCGCATGTTTCCTCAATATCATATTATCTTGATGTAAGAGCAGCATAAAAGATACTAGAACAAAAAATAAAAAAAGATAAATTAAATAATATTAGAAAAAAAAAACAAAATGCATAGAAACCCAGTAAATGAAAGCAGTAAGGACATAAATATTAGTACCATACGAAAATCGATACCTTGTTCAAAGTAGTAGAATCAAGAAAAATGTATTAAAACGGTGAAACATTACACCATATATACCGCTCCAAAGAGAGAAGTAGCGTTTTCCACTTACTAGAATCAAACGTACAATACTTAGCTGCATAGCAATAATAAGTTAAAGAAATTAAATTTGAACTATTCTAGAATTGTATTTACACAATAACAGAGCACAAAATATAAACGAGTAATGACAAAATGGGTGAAAATTACTTTACTAAAAATAGACGGCGGAATGACAAAAGGATTACAGCACATAGCGCCGAACGTCGCGCCGGCTGGGGACGTTTCTTATTTTTCCATCTGTATAGCTATAATGTTCATCATCGTGGAATTAGTCCCCGTTGCGTACTCTCCATTTCGGAGAAAATCCTGAGAAACGGTAAACATGTATGATCCTGGATTGGGTAAGTCAGGGTTTTACAGCGACTCTCATCGTACCTCCACTATCTCGGACCAAACGCATTTTAGATCATAGTTATACATTCAATTGCCCAAAGGTGCAGTGCGGTTAATCACATCCCTTACTCTCTTTACTCTTTATGTATTTTGGTAAAAATGCCGTCTGTATCTTTTCTTCACTTCATTCATACTTTAATTTTTAATCGATGATCTTCTATGTCAACTGTGTTATAGTATTTTTTTAATGCAAAAAGAGTTTCGTCTTGAGTTTCATCAATGTTGACTGTACCTTTGTTAATAATATTAGATTATTATTATAAATCATTAATTCTGTAATAACAATCTCATATTATTACGATAATGGTGGGCAAGAATGTCGCAGTAATGACAATATATTTTACTAGAAGTCACTATAATTCGATTCGATTTATATAAACTAATTGTATTTAATGTGAACAACAATATTCTTTGAAATGCAAGCATTCTATATTTCCCATGATAAAATTTAGAGACAAGACTTCGGTTTATTTAAGAATTGACGAATTGAATACGAAATGAAACGAATGCGATACAGATAGTTTATCAAAGGTTACATGGACTTTTTCAAAATGTTACTTCGATTTATATGTAGAAAAAAATTTGCCAATTTTTTAAGTAAGCCAAGATAATAGTAATTACGTAAACATAAGGAAGTAAAGCTGTCACCAACCCAACATCAAATTCATAACAGAATGACTGATCACGCATCATAAAGTAAACTTTACTTATATGACTAACCACCACCTGCAACAGATGAGTCTTGCAAATTTAATCAGTCACTACGGATAAGGTTAAGAATCCCACTTTTACTAATGCGAATGACTTAATTAATTGGCATGTCGTCGTGAGACATGAGAAATCAAATGTGTCTAACTTATGATGCCAAAGAATTTCGATAAATGAACCCAAAAGCAGAGCATAGAGGGTGCAACTGGAATCATGCAAATACAAGGGAGAGAATAACTAAATTACATATTTAAATAATGCGTACAAAGTGCTTTGTTTAATTAAACCTTGAGATAAAATTGAATTCTATAATGCACATACTGAATATGATGTCAATGACACCTTACAAATATTACGAAACTTTCCTTTGACCTGTTGACCGACATGTGAAAATTGGCTCGTATTAAAAACGTGACATAATATACACGTCCTTACCTTTGAGAACATTCAAATTTTTTGTATAGAATATCCGAAAAATAGATAGTAAGGTAAATTTCATAACTATTTGTTGGTTTAAGCCCACAAATTCATATTATTTATCTCCTGAACCATTATTATAGAAAATTTTCACTGACATATGAGGACTGAAAAAATACACGATGTATAAAAGCGACTTTTATGTGTGACTTTCCGTGTGTGTCCGTTGTCCGTGTGTAATTGTAGGTACCACTCTATCTCTTCGTCTGGGTGTCATTGAAGGCAGCTGAGGAACAAAACTACTATTATTCCAAAGCCGTTCGTGTCGTGTTATTCCCGGTAGTTTAGAATAGGATCACTCGATTTCTTTTACATGGATGTCGTAAAAGGCGACCAAATGATGGCTTATAAACTTGGGATTCTTCTTTGTGGCGATTGGCTAGCAACATGCCACTATTTTAATCGCAATTTTATCATTAGAAATATTAGTATAGATAAGTCGTACAGCTAAACGTAGCCTTTCAGTTTTTGTAAGACTCAGTTTTTACGGCTCTGTTTACCACGATAGGGATAATACGTATGTATCAAAATTTAAATATTTCCATTCATCTAATTGTGTTTGATACTATGGTAAAGTGATATCAGTAGGAATACATTGATATCATTCACACCTTTGTGTGAATTACAAGAATTCAGAGTAAGATAAATATACTTTAAAGTCACTTACGGCAGTAAAACTTACCGGGTGCGATATTTTTGTAGTCTAAATAATCATAATACATCGTCATAATTATTATTCTTTTCTTTTAAAGTACCGACCAAAAGAAGGGGTATCATGGTTCGAAGAGTACCTACATCATAGCAGTGTTAAGAAAAAATTAAGGAATTCGGTATGCCGGGCACCTAATGCCGTTAAAAAAGGAAGAGCAACCTTCAGTGCTAGAAATTAGCCATCCAGCTAAATGAATCTCTGAGTCGTGATTACCTATGTGTGTGTGTTAGAGGAGCATCCCATAAAAGCTTGTATGTCTGAGAGTCAAATTTCAAAGATAGCAAGTAAATAATAAAATTTGTGTTTTATTCTATGTACCGGGTCCTATGTCTAAAACACTTTGGGTTGTAGGTAGGTATGGATTGTAATTACGCATACATTATTCAACGTCATCAGGCTTTATGAATAGAGACTATTTGGGAATATTTAACTGCCATATTCCTTTCTTACCCTACAGATTTTAGCAATAAAACATTACATCAGTATTTTTTTTCTATCATTTTTTAAAGAAAGAAATTTTTCTAATAAATAATTTTTCCATTTTACAAAATATCTCGGCAAACGTACTGCAGGCAGATTGCCGAAACTATTAAATCAGGAGTAATTTTATCCAACTAGAATTTACATATATCAAATCAAAAGAGTTAACTATCAACCTTGTAACCAAAAAATACCCTTTTCGTAGAAAGATTATATGTATGTCATGCAAAAGAGTAAAGAAGAAAAACTTTTTTTCATTTCGTAGGTTTTTATAAGTTTTTTAGTCGTGGGAGTTAAATTGTGTAGATAAACCAGTTTTAGTTCGTGTTTCGCATAATGTTTGCGTAAGACATCTAACTAAAAGTTTTCTACAAAATTTCTTAGTGTTATATTCAAAAATATTTTTTTAATCACACACATATGACACCATCTCATTCCAATGCATACTACTTGTAAAATTGATATGTACTGCTTGTTCATTGATTTTCTTAATTTTTGCATAAACATTCATCAACTGCATTAATAAAGCGACTTACGATTGAAATCACATGTTTAGTACTTTTTTTCTATAAGCTCGCGCATCCGCCTTCAAGAGGATCTCCCTACCGCGGTAATTATCTAAACAAGTTTTAAAGTACCCAGCACACATACCAATGTAACGCTTCAACCAGACAGACAAGTTATTCGTTTGATAACAACAACAGTCAAACATTGGAGGAAACACTAAAGCTAAAATGGAAACATCCAAAAGCAAAAATATTAGTGAAATGGAATTTACGAATAAAGACAGTGATGTGAATGTACGCACAAAAAGTGAAACGGAAAAAGAGAAAAAACTGACTATTATTCAAAAGATTAAGATGATAAAAGAGTTCTTCACAGTTGAACCTTTCCTGTTATGTTACATTTTGCCTATGATGATTCTGTCTATAACCGTGCAGAAGTTCAATACAGAGAAAGCTTGTCTAGCAGACCTTAATTATTCTCAAGAGATATGTGATCAAATACAACAAGGTGTTTCTAGTGATAATGACACAACTTCGGTCCTACTCGAGGCAAGTGAAGTAGCAATAGATATTAATACTTGGAAAGAACCCCTCACAAAGTTTGTACCTGCAGTTTTGATGCTCAATGTTGGAGCATGGAGTGACCGAACCGGCAACAGGAAGGCTTTAATGATGGTGCCAATCTTTGGAGACTTTTTGGCGTCACTTGGATATCTCTTGTCAACGTATTATTTTATTGAGTGGCCTTTATGGATTACGGCTCTGATTGAAGCATTGTGTTCTACGTTTACAGGAGGTTTAGTTATAGCTATATCCGGGGCTTACAGCTATGTTGCAGATGTGACAACTCCAGAATCCCGTACATTCAGGATTGGTTTAGTTGCAGTAATAGTGACACTGGGGATTCCTGTGGGAACTTCTGTAGGTGGTATTTTAACAGAATCTATTGGCTACTATGGCACATTTGGAGTGGGATCCACACTATATTTACTTGGATTTATTTATGCGTACTTCAGAATTCATGACGTTAAACGTGTGAAAGAAGAGGGTTCTTGCGGAACTAAATTCATGAATTTCTTACACCCTAGAAACTTTTGGGATACATTTTCGCTACTTGCTCGATCGAGAGGCAGGCGGCTGGTGCAAATATTTGCTATTATCTGGGCACATATTATCATCAACGGACCGGTGATTGGTAAGCCATAAGTTTTAAAAATTAATCATATTGTACACACAAATAATAATAATAATCGTGTTTACATTACTTTTTAATGCTGTGTAACACATGTGTATTTATTATTATTATAAATAAAAACAAATATTATTTTATCCAGCATAAGTTTATGCATAACCTTTACAAACTACGGAAATAAGTAAACTTAAGATAAGTCTAGAGGTCAAGTACAAAATTTTAGTAACCTTTGATATTTGAATCTTTATTTTACTTTTAAGTTGAATTTTATTATATTGGAACTATTAAATTTCAGGTTACATTTAAATTATATTTTAGCATAAAGTATAAGGAGTGCCGTGTGATTCTCAGCACCAATAGAAAAAAGAATAAGACCACTCCATTTCTTTCCCATATATGTCGTAAAAAGCGACTAAGGGATAAGGATTATAAACTTGGGATTCTTCTTTTAAGCGATGGGCTAGCAACCTATGACTACATATGAATCTCAATTCTATCTGTAAGCCAAACAGCTAATCGTGGCTTATCAGTATTTTCAAGACTGTTGGCTCCGTCTACCCTGCAAGGTATATAGAGGTGAATATATGTATGTATGTTTGTCTAAGGAGGTGCGCCGCTCTTGCTCGTTTGCTCTCTTTCTTGCCTCCCTCCAAATTTAAAAGGGGCGACGAAACACGTTACGCTTCGCGTAGCCAAGCCATTGCTAAATTATTGCTCTTATTTGTTTAAATTTACTATTAATTTCTTACATACAGGACGATATATGATATACAAAACGAGGAAAATTAGGAAAGAAGAAAATCAGTAAAACCTTTTCTTTAAAAAAGTCTCTTACTTTAGAACTACTCAATCTTCATAATTTGTCTTCTTTAGTTTAATTTTAATTATTTTTGTTTCAGGAGAATCTTCTGTATTATATTTTTATACTCTCATCAGGTATCAGATGGAAATTGTTGAATTTAGTTTATTCACCACCTACGTAATCCTCTTGGGTACCGCGGGTAAGTTGTGTGATGTTATCACTTTTATAAACTTTTGTCTTCGGACTTTCTACATGTAGACATTATTCTGTATTTGTATCAAAAAAGTACCTATTAATTATATGAAACGAGGTATAATTTTCTCTATTTTAGACGTACTAAATTGCAATTTTGAGAGGTAGAGGAAGTTCCACAAAGTCATTATCAATTTTTCCTATCCGTTTTCACTTTCTAAAAACGCTACCACAAATAACCTATAATAAAAAAAATATATAAATCCATAAAATAAATTTTTCTAGGAGACATTCAAACTATTTCTATAATAAGTTACTTTTAAAGTCTTTAAAAAATAAACTACTCCTTGTCTACAACCAAATAGGTTTGAACGTACTCAAATCTTGCTTTTGTACTCAGGTACTCTCATAGCCGTTGGACTTTTCAGTAAGAAAATGAAACTCCATGATGCTATCCTAGGGATCATCGCCACCTTCTCCAAGGTGATTGGTGCTTTTGTCTATGCGTTTGCACCTGATAAAACCTGGTTGTACACAGCCGCTGTTTTGGATATGTTTGGAAATTCTGGCGTCACGGCCATCAGATCTTTGGGCACGAAAGTAGTCGATGTAAATAGTGTTGGTAAGTTAATAAGGCATTATTCATTTGTCTTGTTTGTATGAGAAACGTGCTTAATGGAAAGTCACTCTAGTTCCAAAATATGATTACGATTCTGCATTGGATTGGATTGGATGATAAGGGATCCATACCCATTTTGAATCTTGTTTGTATAAAAAAATATAAAAAATAACAACATTCAAATCCTTCTAATGCCATAGGGCGTCAGACTGGTATTTTAGATTTTATTGTCGATTGGATGCATATTTTTATGAGACCCAACATGATCACGTTTACGTAATCAGTTGACGTAAGCTTTGAGATGAACACGTTATTATTTTCAATTTCGTATGATTAAAATACTACAGACATGTGAAACATAAAATTAAACATATTTGATAGCCCGTCTCTTATCAACCTCTTGGCCCAGAGTCCGTTTGTGACCAGGGAGCAACACCCATATGACCCACAGGGCCTAACATAGTTAAACTAACTATAGCGATAAAATGATTATTGCCCAAAGAATGTTTACTATGTGACGCTGACAATAAAATGGTACTTATATCAACGCTATGATTGAAGGAAGTCTCCAGACATACTTATTTACAATTCTGTTTTAGGTAAAATGTGTTCCCTAATAGGGTTTGTGGACGCAATAATTCCAATTGTAGCAGTTCCATTATACAGCCAGGTGTGGAATAATACACGGGATTGGTTTCCAGGCGCCATTTATGTTTTGGGAGGAGCATTGACTGTGCCTGACTTTTTGATATTTGTGTAAGAAAAACATTATACCTACTCGTACTATGCATTCATACAGTATTTATAGATTTACATTTTTATTTGTAAGGAAAAGACTCAGGGTAAGCCAGCAAGAAGTGTAAATCCTATTGTTTTATCTTCCTGTGGGAACTCCGGGAACTCCTCCCTTAGTTCACCATGTCATGTTCATGCCATGTTAATTTGAAATCTCTAGACCCCAACGATTTGGATTGTGCGTGGATATAACAGCTGTTACTCATTGTTCTCTTTTACATATTTAGATTTCACTGTTTCTGTTTTTAGGATTCTCTACATGATATACAAAAAAGAAGAAAAAGATATCGCCAAGAATATTAATACCAAGGAGATGTATGCTTACGAGAATGATGTCACTGCTTTATAGTAAAAAAAAATCCTCTGAGCGCTCTGAGATACCCTAAGAAACTTTTTGATGATAACTCAAACGTCATATTGTTTATGCTGTATTATTATTCCAAATTTGGCTATAATACACTTGATATGTTTTCTTAAACTTTATAAGTTTTGAAAAGATTGATCAGAGAATGGCGTCGCCAAGCATCCCCATCTATATAAATCGATTTGTCGATATTATTTGACTGGATTACGACGAGGCCTGACTGACTAACAGTGGACACTGACAAAAATTTGATTGTTTTAACGGCGAAAGGAAAAAGGAAGGCTCGAAGAATCAACAAGATTCTTTGACGTTATTTTTTTATACAGTGTAAGTTTAATAAGCCTATAATGTGTCCGTTTCTAGAAATAAATGTCTCTACAAGAAATAAATTAAGTTCTGAAATTTTTTACGTATTTATTTAATTCATCAATATAAATTATAGAATAAGACACACCATCCCTCACAACATTGCCAAAAACAACAGAATTAACAATATGGTAAGGAGGTCAGTGATGTACATATAAGTTGTGAGCAAATTGTTGTTGTAAGTCATGATAGGCCAGATAACACTAATCTGCTTATTTTTCTAGACACTTTGTACACCAGTTATTATACCAGCAACAAATTCCTACTTTAAAAACAATGAAGTAACTTATATGACATAAAATCTGACCTCCAATCCTCCTATGATTTTACAAACATTAATTTGCAAATTGATGATACGATCCTTAGAAACAGGTTTTATTGAAAAAGCAGTTTAAAAAAGAAAAACATAGCTTAGTGTCTGTTTAGTCGTTCGGTGCATAACAAGTGGTCCCAAAACAAAACTTACTAATATTTGTTATAATGAATCATGGTGAAAGTCAATTCGAGTTATCTGAAAATGAAAATAATAAACAAATGAACGACGATGAAACGAAAGGATCAAGTGAAGCTGTCTCATTTTGTGAAAGGATAAACAAACTTCGAAAATTTATAACAGTGGAGCCATTTTTGGCAATATACTTCTTAAGCAACGCACTTTCAGTTGTAGCGTCTCAAAAATTTATAACGGAAAGAGAATGCACAGTAGATTTGAACTATCCTGTAGATATTTGCTTTAAAATTGTGGAAGGTATTCATGATAATTCAACATTAACTATGAAAGATGCAGTTACCTCTGCTATTGGTAATTTATATACATGGAAGCAACCTTTGGAAAAATTTCTACCGGCTATATTCATTCTGAATATCGGAGCCTGGAGTGACAGAACTGGAAATAGAAAAGCGATCATACTTGTACCAATTATTGGACAAGTATTTTCTACGGCTACTTATTTAGCCGGCATATTTTTTTCATCAGCACCAATATGGATTATTTCACTTATTGATTCATTGATATTAACAGCTACTGGTGGATTGACAATTTTATTTTCGGGCGTATATTGCTATGTAGCAGATGTTACAGATCCCGATAACCGTACTGTAAAAGTAGGCGCAATTGGTATTGTGGTGTCAATTAGTGGAATAATAGGACAGTTAGTAGCTGGTGAACTCACACAATCTACTGGGTACATAGTTCCTATTGCTATATCACTAATATGCAGCATTTTCGGAGTTTTATATACGTATTTCAAAATACACGACGTTAATAGAAAAAAGGAAGAGGGTACTAGTTGTGAAAAAATTGCAAATTTTCTCAATCCAAAGAATTTTTGGGAATCGTTTTCTTTGTTGGCACTTTCAAAAGGAATACAATTTGTGCAGATTATTTTGATTTTGTCTGCGTATATCATCATATTGGGACCTCTCTACGGTATGTACTAAAGTGCGTATTTTTATAGATAAAATTCAAAATTTTACTCTAATTTTATATAATTATATTTGTTGTTGTTCTCCAACTATTTTTTACTTGTACAATTGTACTTTGAACGAAACAGTTGAATAACAACCCAAAGTTTTATATGTGAGCATATTAAACAAAAGAAAAATATACAATTTTTTTTTATTTATCAACTTATGTTAAATACGTACAATTTAAAACGCTAAGTAAATTATCTTATATTATAACCATAAGTTAATATTATGTAGTAAGTTAGTATATTTTTTTAAACCGAGAACAAGTACAGTATTTCAACCACCGTATAATTTCTGCTTTCATTGTATTTCAGGGTTATTTTCAACGCTATATAATTACCTTCTCGACCGTTACTCCATGAATGAAGTGGAATTCACTTGGTTTGATTCCAGTGTTCAGATAATAACGTCAATAGGTAAGATAATACTCATTTAATTTACTTTGACAAAATCAGTTGTAGATATGATGATGACAAAGTTGATATAATATATCCAGATAGATATAAATTTTGTCAATCACCCAGAATGAATGAATATGATAGTGGTAACACTATTGCATGTTATCTGAATAAAATAGCACCTACACCTTTCTTTCAAAAGACACGAAATAATAATGATAGGAAAAAAATACTTTATTAAACTGATTTATCTAAGTTTTTTAAAACACCTTAAAATTTTGCATCTTTGTATTATATGTATGTACTCGTATAAAAAGGTATGTATTTGATGCATGTATGTATTATGTGCACTTCCTATGGGGGACTGATTTTCGCCTGAGAATTTAATTCAACATGTAGAGTATTTTTCCACCAAAAACATTCTGTGAAAAACTAGCCAAGACTCGATGGAGCTGCTTCAGAGGTTCTCAAAAAACGGCCTGAAAATGCGGCGAAATGGGTCCAGTAAAGGACGGTACGGAAGCACTGCCCTGCCCCAGCTAGGTAAAAAAGATAAATCATTTTAGTAGAGTGATAGATATCATACCTCCTTGACACAGGAAAACCAAGCTTAAGCGAAACGTGACTTATAAAGTCCTTAATATTTTTTTTCTTTTTTTTCCTTTACAGGTACAGCCATAGGAGTCAAACTTTTTACAGATACCCTGAAAATACATGACTCTCTTTTGGGAGTTATCGCAACATTTTGCAGAGCAACCAGTTACTTCATATATGCTTTTGCCAATAACCGTACTTGGTTATATATTGGAGGTGTTTCTGATATATTTGGAAACATTGGAGTTGTTGCTGTTCGATCCATGAGTACTAAAATTGTAGATTCGGGTGATATAGGTAAGATAACAAATTTTAATGAAGCCTTTTGAAATGTATTAATTAATATTCTTAATCATAAACTAGCCCAAAAGCTACAAGTGTACTTAATATGTTAGTTATATGCAACATTTCTGCAATGTCAAGAAAACTTAAATAAAAAAGTGACTGATGTGTTTTTCAACACATCCGGCTCTTCTTTATGGATTCGCAGAAATTTGGGAAAGCCCGTGGATTGGAAACCAACCCTTAAGCAATACTAAAGCTACTTTAAAATCTGAATCAATTGAAAATAGTTTTTTTTGTAAATACTTTGCTATCAATAATAAAATGTATTGTCAGTTATTTCAGTTCTCATACATTATTATTACTATAATTTCATTTTAAATTTTTCAAATACTAAAATATGTGTTTCAGGTAAACTGACTGCAATCATAGCTCTCGCTGATTCTTTGACCAGTGTCACAGCAATCCCCTTGTACAATCAAGTCTGGGTCAACTACAAAAAGTACTTCGAAGGAGCTGCTTACCTCATGGGATCTGTATTGACTATACCGAACTTCTTCCTTATGTTGTAAGTAATTTCATTTACGCGTCGTTGTCTATTCTAGCCAATTCTTGCCTTTAAGTAGTAAGAAGAAGAATCAAATCTGTAATACTCATCGTATTTCAGATTTGATTCTTCTTCTTCAGAGCAAGCTAACTGGTTAAAGATTGTATCGAAAGTAAGTTGATAAAACGTGAACTATGTTCATAAAATTATTTACTCGTTTGTTGTGTGTGATAAAAGGGACTATTCAAAATTATTAGTAAATAAATAAGCTTGCGCCCAAATTTTAATTTTATGACAAAAAACCTACAGGATTTAATATACATATATAGGTATGCTTAGTTTCGGCTTTTGCTTGCCTTGATAAATCTGTTTCATTTTTGGAAGCTTATGATACTTATAATAATTCCGGTGTAATTGTATTTCAGTTTGCTGTACTACATCGATAAGAAACAAAAGAAAGATGTCGTCACCAATCCCGATTCTAAAGAAAAACATGTGTATAGCAATGAAATTACAGCACTATAATTCTACAATTCAGCTGTCAGAGCATCGTTGTTTTATTTGTTATAAATTCCGTATACTCCAATATAATACTGACGTTGGAAAACAAGCAAGTGATTTTTTATTAGTATTACTAAATACATTTATTTACTGTATAAGCTAAAAATGGATCATTTTAATTCATGTAGTAGGTATTGTTTTTTTAATTAATTTTAAGCCGATCCCGAAGCCGAGCCGACCGCCTATAAGAACAATCCAAAGTTTGTTTAAATTGATCCCTTGATTGACTTTAACAATTTGCACAGGAAGAAAAGCAGCTAGTTCACGCCTTGTTATTTTTCGCTACCAAGCTAGCACAAAATTATACATGCACTAGATAAATGTACGTCTATTATCTAAAACACAGGTAAAAGTCTCAAGTCTCAAGTAAAATGAGCTGAATGGCCTTATGATAGAATTGTTAAAGTGTGTAGATTTAAGTTTTGACTTGTGAATGTCTTATAACGTATCCGTGATATTATTATAAGAAACAATTAAACTTATTCGACAACTTAAAGCTTCACGACCTTGACGGTCTAGTCTAGTCTGACAAATTTTTATTATGAAATTTATGTCGAAATAAAATTATTTTTCTAATATTCAATGTATATTTTATTTGGTACAAGTTTTATTTTCATTATTATATTGCATTCTTAAATTGCTTTTGGTTTGTGTAACTATATACATACACCTTTGTAACTTTTTTGGAAACCGCTATTTCTAAAAAGTTTGTTGTTTATTTACAATTTTTTTTAATTACAATTATTTTATGTATGGATTATACTCGTACAATAAGGATTTTTTAATTTTTTTGTAGTTTTTAAATGTAAGTAATAAAGGGTATTTCGCAGCAGGAAAGAGGTTGTTTTCCTTATAGCTGTCTGATGCAGAAAATTGAGGCGAAAATACTTATATATTATATTTTTTTTGAATGCATGTATATACAAGTATGTAAGAATAGCTTTATAACAGTTGGATTTATTTCTTTTTAATTAAAAAAAGTAAGAAGGCTCTGTAAATATAATTTTTATGTTGGTGAAGTGTCAAAATCGGTTAAGTAGTTTTTGAGTAATTTACAATTTTGAAAAAGTGCTGACGCGTTCGCGGCGAACCATTTTACCCAAAATTATCGCCTGATGTAAAAGTGAGTGCAATTATGTGAAACTGTGACTATGTATGTGAAAAAAATTATTTATATGTGTCTTATATATATATACTAGCTTTCCGCCCGCGGCTTCGCCCACGTGTAATTCGGTTATATATAGCGTTTTTTAATGATCTCGACAGGGCTTTTTCTTCCACAGGCTGAAATCTTGTTACAACTGGAATTAAATATAGCCTGTGTTACTCAGGGATGATGTAGCTTTCTAATGGTGAATGTTTGAAATCGATTCAGTAGTTTCGGAGTTTATCGATTACATGTGTAAACAAATATAGTCTGATAGTCATCATCCCATGTGAATGAGCTGATGATGGAAGGTACAACTCCTCAACGGTTAGGAGTTGAAAGAAAATTCTTACGAAGTTATACGTACATGTGAGGCTATTAGGTTGCATACATACATACATACATAAAATCACGCCTCTTTCCCGGAGGGGTAGGCAGAGACTACCTCTTTCCACTTGCCACGATCTCTGCATACTTCTTTCGCTTCGTCCACATTCATAACTCTCTTCATACAAGCTCGGCGGTTTCGGGTACTTTTGACCTGACCCTTTACCAGGACGTCCTTAATTTGATCAAGATACGTTCGTCTAGGTCTTCCCACTCCGACCTTTCCCTCCACACTCTCCTTGTATATCTGCTTAGTCAACCTGCTTTCATTCATCCTCTCCACATGACCGAACCATCTTAACATACCCTTTTCTATTCCTGTAACTACATCTTCTTTCACATCACAACATTCCCTTATCACGCTGTTCCTTATCCTGTCACTCAATTTCACACCCATCATACTCCTTAACGCTCTCATTTCCACTGCATTTATTCTGCTTTCATGCTTCTTTTGCCATACCCAACTTTCACTCCCATACATTAATGTCGGGACCAACACGCCCCTGTGCACAGCCAGTCGAGCCTTTTTGGATAGTTTCTGACTGCTCATAAAGGCATGCAAAGCTCCATTCACCATGTTCCCCGCGTTCACTCTCCTTTCAATATCACTATCATACTTGCCATCTGATGTAAACTTTGATCCTAGATATACAAACTCTTTCACTTGCTCCACTTTTTCTCCTCCAATCAAAATATTACATGCTGTCATTTCTTTCTCCATTTCAAAAACCAGTGTTTTAGTTTTACTTACGTTCACTTTCATTCCTTTCTCTTTTAAAGCTTCATGCATACAGTTTACCATCTCCTGTAACTCCTCCGCTGATGACGCCAGTATAACCTGATCGTCGGCATAGAGCAGACATTTGACGAGTAACTCATTCATCCTTAATCCACTTTTAGACTCTTTCAAATCTGTCAAACAGCTATCCATAAATAGGTTGAACAGCCACGGTGACGCAACACATCCTTGCCTAACGCCTTTCTCAATCTTAAACCACTCAGTGTGCGCTCCGTTTATCCTGACACAAGCACTCGAATCCTCATATAAGGATTTCAGTGCTCGTATTAAGAGACTGCTCACCCCATGCATAGAAAGTGCTGACCACAATTCATTCCTCTCAACTCTGTCATAGGCCTTTTCCAGATCTACGAATGTGCAATAGACTTTTTGACTCTTGGCCAAAAACTTTTCGGCTATGCACCGCAAGGAAAAGACCTGATCAGTACATCCCATTCCCTTTCGAAATCCCGCTTGAGCATCCCATATTTTGTCATCAGTTTCATTCCTGACTCTATTAATCAATACCTTAGCATACAATTTGCCGACGACGCTAAGCAGGCTTATACCACGATAATTTTTGCAGTCCAGCTGTGACCCTTTTCCTTTGTAAAGTGGCACGATAACAGCCTTACACCAATCTTTTGGTACTCGGCCGCTTCTCCAACACAAATTGAAAAGGCAGTACAACTGACTAGCTACTACGCCTTTTCCTGCTTTAAGCATCTCGACCGACACTCTATCACACCCAGCAGCCTTTCCCGCTTTCATACTCTTAAGTGCTTCCACAATTTCGAACATTTCAATTTCGCCTTCCATCTCATTCTCTTTTTCTTCGCTATAGCAGAAATCTTTCTTATTTCCTTCCTTTTTTTCAAATAAACTTTCAAAATAGTCCTTCCATATCTTTAGTACACATTCTTCTCCTTTCACAACGCTACCATCCTGGCATCTGATCCTAGTCAGCTCTCTGGTTATAGTATTTCCTCGGGCTGACCTTACGGATTTCCAGAATACTTTCAGATTTGACTGAAAGTCTTCTGATAGCCTTTTATCAAAATCCTCTTTATACTCTTCTTTCTTTCTAATCACAGCTTTCTTAACCAAATCTTTCATTTTCTTATATTCCTTACGTGCTTCATTCACATCTTCATCTATAACCTCTTGCATTCTTAAGTTAGCTTTTGCTGCTAACAAATCCAGCCATGCTTTCTTCTTTAATCGCACAAGTTCTTGCACATCTTTACTCATCCACGCATTTTTGTGATTTTTTCCTTTCCTTCTTCTACTTACACCACACACTTCAACAGCTACTTTCACAATTCTTTCTTTAAATTCCTTCCATCCATCTTCAATATCGCTCATTTCCTCTAAATCTTCAAATTCATCCTTCAGTCTATTAATATACTTCTTACCTACATCCATATCTTGCAAATTTTCTACTTTTACTCTTTCCAAAGCGCTGGTTTGCTCCCTTACCCTGTGCCGCCAGCGATTGAAGATACCCCTTATCCGGGATATCACCAGTAAATGGTCCGAGTTAGAGTATTAGGTTGACCTGATAATAAAAAGTAAATCTCATTTACGTTAAGAATTTAGGTGAAAATGGATGCGGACAAATTTCGTCTCTTCACTTGTTTCCTTTTAGCTGTTTGTATGGGTAGTGTTAACACAAAATAGGGATTTAAAGGCGTGATGTTATTAATGTTATGCATGTATGTACATAATTATGTATGTTATTATGTATTTTAAAGAGACGACTGAAATTTGTCATACAAAGTCTTTTTTTTTAAGGATGGGAAATCATCAAATGACCTCTCCCGCTCTGGGTGGAACGGAAGGGAGTGTCAGACTTTTACTGACTAAAACCCACCTCGTTCCTTCAGTTGCCCTTTGCGTTCCGGGGCCACGGTATCTCGTTAGAACTTTCCCGCAGCCCCGGCTCAGTTTATCCCGTTTCCCCCCCTTGGGGGTTGACATTTCAAAAATACCTTCTTAGTGCTCACTTATGTTACTAAAGGAACCTCTGTTCAAAATCTCAGACTCCTATACCGAGCGGTTTCGGCTGTGCGTTAATAAATCAGTCACCCAATCGCACCCCCTAAATCACGATTGGAGGGTAGTTTGAAAAAACTTATAATGTCAAACATATTTACTTGCCTATGTACGTGTTCATGCCAAGTTTCAAGTTTATAAACCCAAGGAATAAGATTTTTCATAGAAACGTTTTTACCCCCTTTCCCCCCCTTGGGGGTTGAATTTCCAAAAATCCTTTCTTAGTGCTCCCCTACATATCCCAAGGAACCTACATTCCAAATTTCAGCTGTCTACGACCAGTAGTTTCGACTGTGCGTTGTCTGTCAGTCAGTCACTCAGTAACGGAAGAGTTTTATATATATAAGATTTATAACGTATATTTTCCTCAAATATAGATAAGGTACCGTGTGGCTCCCGGCACTTTAAAATAGAAACACTTTATATCTTTCCCTTGAATGTCGTAAAAGGCGGCTAAGGGAAAGGCTTATAAGTTTGAGATTCTTCTTGTAGGCGATGGGCTAGCAACTTGTCACTATTAGAATCTCAATTTCATTATTTACCTCTACAGCTTAACGGGGCCTTAGTGTTCTCAAGACTATTGGCGCTGTCAACCCTACAAGGATTACAGACGTGACTATATGTATGTATGTAATCTTTTGGCAGTGTGTACGTGTGTGTGTGATTTTCCTGTCCAAATCGCCACTAACATATTCGACGTGAATTAAAACGAGCACAATCACTACAATGCAATAAATTGCATATTTATTACGGTAATAAACTGAACGTCGGGCGCTCTCAGGGCCGAAGAGAGAGAACCAATTCTGGGTCGTTTTACGATCTTATTGGAAAAATGTAAAAAGGTAACAAATTTAATGACACCTGCCCAAGAATTTGTGATGTCATCGCGGGCTCCAACAGAAGACTAACTTATTGAACTAAGTTAGCTAGCACCAGAAAAATCTGAAAAAAAAAAGTCTCAAAGAAGTGGTTAGTAGTAAATGTATGTAAGTATATAGTCATGTCCCTTGCGGGGTAGACACAACCTACAGTCTAAACTGACTAGACTAGACTGAAAGGCCACTTTCAGCTGTATGGCATTGAGAGTCAAATAGTAACAGGTTACTAGCCCATCGCCTACAAAAGAATCCCAAGTTATTAGGCTATCCCTTAGTCGCCTTCTACGACAGCTGAACCTGTTGGCCATGTCTGGACCGCAAGGGATGTAGACGTGAATGAATATTTGTATTGTATGTTACTGATAAATAACAAAGTAATATGAAAGTAACCTGTAGTGAAATTTATATAGTAAAACTTATTAAATTTTAAAGTGGATCAAGAATAATTAAAATAATCAGACAGGTTTTAAACTGTCCTTACCTATAGTTAAGAAAGAAAAAGAAATGTGTTGCCTTTCAAAATTCGTCCTTCTGGAATTAAAAGGCCTAAGGTACTTACGTGATAGGTAATTTGAACTTAATGAAATGATTAAGAACTCTGTGCGCGATTCCGACCGCGCCCTGGTCCTGATTTTTCTAATGTTTAATTGCTGTTGATTTGCAAACTTACGCTTAATTTAATTTTCCTGTTCGGATATAAGGAATTAAGGTTCAAAAGTGGCAACAACAAGTGAGAGGTCAGTAGATGCAGTTTCCGTATGATTAAATACACTATTATAAACGAAGTTAAAGATACAATGTAACAAAATATCAGAACTACTGTAAACAATCACGCAGATAATAGTTATAATAAATATGAATAATTAATATACATGAGAAAATCGCAAAGATTGTGTAAGCACCAAAACTTGAGACTTGGAATACAAACTCAACGATAGGATATTTTTAATACGTAAATAAATAAACATAAAAAACCTAAACTAATCTTTATCGGTGTGGATCGAACTCAGAACCTTTTGTAAAATCTAACCACTGTGCCAAAAAGGCCGTCATACTTAACTAAGAAACAAGAGACAAAAGAAACTATTGAAATTGAAACACTAAACAAAATCTTGAACACAATGAATAAAGTTGAACGTCCTCTACCAACCTTGTCAGCGGCGCTTAAAATGTTTGAACAAGTTTTACGAGTATGAAGGTATTCGACGTCTATTACGATTGTGTTATCAAGTCTATGACTCAATAAATGTACGGAAAAATCGTCTGAAGCGGTTCCCAAAGTGGGTAACCCGGAATCGTTTTGGGAAATATATAATACGTAGAGTTATAGAAAGTAATATACAAGTACACCTAATTGCTTATTCTAGATGTAATTTCAGCTGTTGTAAAAGATACATACATACATATAATCACTTCTATATCCCTTGTGGAGTAGACAGAGCCAACGTTCTTGAAAAGACTGAAAGGCCATTTTAAAACTATTAAACAACCAATACATATTAAGCCAAACAATCGTAATTTCGACGAAATGTGGTAGAATATTTAATTAATTATATAGTTATTAATTGATTCAGATAAAGTTCAAGAACCAGTGAAAATGATAAAGGCTGACCATAAAAAGCGGATACCTAATTAGAAAGTTATTACAACATGATCCCTTGACGCCGGAATTTGTGACAGTGTTAAAACAATACGAAGATTTAAATTTTCTTTTCTGTAATCAGATAGTCAATTACTTTTGTGACTTATCTAGACTGTCCAGTCTTTCTGTTTTGCCAAAGAAGCTCCTTATGAATCCGAACAAAGAGGATTTGACAAAATTTTAGGCACATATCTGTCAAGAATACCTCTCACAATATCCTTCTTCATAAAAATAACTTTGTTTTTTTTTCGGTATTTTATCTTACAATTCACTAAGTCAACTTTTTCGCTATTGTGTTTTATGAAGTTTATTATTTATTGTATTTTCTTACATAAAAGTATCTACAATCATACTAAGGACACTTGCCTCGAGGGGGTTAAGTAGGTACTTAGTCGCTTTTTGGCACATACTAATAAAACTTAAATTAATTAATTGAAACGTAAAATGACGTGAAAAGGCCTTCGCATACACCGAAGGCGTTTCTTCCAAATAAAATATGTTTTTATTTTGCTTAGCAAAACATATTTGTAAAATATCATTTCATTTAACATGTTTTTTATATGACAAACAACAACAGCATTATATTAAATAACCTAACAGAAGAATAAAACGTTTTATTCTTAGGAAAATCCTTTCATAATTATAAAATGTAAAAGTGCAATAAAAAGTATTATGAGATTAGGTACATTGTCTCTTGAACTGTTTAATTTTGGCGATAAAACAAAAGATAACAAAAACATACTACTTAAATGCTCTTTAACACTGATTTGAGTGACAGTTTTACTAATCGCACTTGTGTTGCAGATTGCTGATGAGTGACTCAAGGTGCTTAGATAAATGACTTATTTATTTAAAAGTGTCGTACTCGCCGAGACCTCTGTTATCATTGAGATGCGTTCTGAACGCAACGTACACACGCGCCGCGTTACAATTTATAAGTTGATTTTACAGCCCAGGTTTTTGGAAACGTAAAGCCTTCGATAAGTATAGTCAGTTACGGACAGTTGACTGCAAACGCGACAGGCGTATTGCTCCGAGAAACCGAAGAAAGAAACAATGATCGCGAGTACTGAAAAAATTTGCTACAACAATGACCTTGCTAATTCAAACTCGTTACTCACAAACAATCTGCAGACAGCGTCATGGATGGAAAAGACGAAAAATATTTTCAAGAAAATAAAGAGTTTTTTCCGTGAAACGACCGTGGAACCTTGTTTGTTTATGTACATGCTGTGCACGTCATTATCTTCGCTGGTTGTACAAAACATGCACTTGGAGAAATCATGCAGAGTTAACTTTAATTTTGGAGACGAGATATGTGACAGAATCAGGGATTTGAATACGACCGGCTTGGAGAATGAACTTAATCAGGTTCAAATATTAGTAGCGAAAGTGATTGCCTGGAAATTCCCCTTGCAAACGGCGATTCCTGCTGTAATGGTTCTGTTTATCGGAGCCTGGAGTGACAAGTACAAAAAGCGAAAAATTTGCATATTGTTTCCCTTCACCGGCGAAATATTAACGAATATAGGGCTTTTATTTGCTACATATTATTTCAAGGAAGTGTCTCTGATTGGTACAGCCCTCATAGAGGCTTTACCTGCGGCTTTCACTGGCAGCTACATCATAGTATTCATGGGAATGTACAGTTTTATGGCCGATAGAACTACAGAAGAGAATAGAACATTTCGATTGGGTATTGTCACAATATTTGTCAGTTTTGGAAATCCTACAGGAACTGCTTTAAGTGGTGTGTTGCTAAGAGCATTAGGTTACTATGGAGTGTTTTCATTATTAATAGTTTTACATTCTGCATCATTTGCTTATGGAATATTAAGACTGAAAGATGTGGTGACTGAAGATGAAATAACATCAAGCCGTGAAGTGACAGAAAATAGATTTAGAAGAGTAGTTCGTGATGTGTTTGGTCTCGTTGGAAGCACTGTCCTTGTTGCTCTCAGACCGAGAGCCGCAAACGGAAGAATTCAGATTATTATGGTTTTAATTCTGTATCTCTTGATGGTTGGACCACTTTATGGTAAGTAAGATAACAGTTCAAAGTATGAATTGCTAAGTAATAAAAAATCTTTTGAGTGTAACAATTTGGAGAACTTATAAATATGTCTCATGACAATATATTTTAGACTATCTTTCGTTAGCAGCTTCACCGCGTTAAGTTTAAATTTCTGTTCCAGTTCCCGTAGAAATTTCTTACTAAAAAAATTTTGCTTATACCTATCCATTTATGATATCTAAACTACATTGGTGCCAAGTTTAATCAAAATCGGTTGAGTGTTTATCTAGGACGAAATAAACAAAAATAAACTACTTTCGCATTTATAATGTTACATTATTTGAGGTAGGTATGGCACCACCACAATATGTTACAGAAATGTTTTACATCGAATAAACAATGTGAGAGTAAAATTACATAACAATACTGCTTACGCAAAAAACATAATACAAATTTTGCAACAACCTCTTTTAATTGTTCAGGTTATCGTTCATTGATATTTGCATTATGTTTAACTTTTATATCCGGTTAGTAATGTGTTGTCATAATTTTAACAAGAATCAATGAATTTTCCTTAGTAAGTAATTCTATGAACTAATTTATGTAGGTAATTTGTTTATGCACGAATTTTATTATTATCAAGAAGTATTAATTTACAAGTAAAATAGGAAACAAAATAGGTTTTGTCTTGATTAGCTGACGACATAACTTTTTGTATATTGTTTATATGCGTAGTTAAGTTTTTAAATCATATTTTTAAAAGTTAATTTTTGTTCAGTTTTTATCAAATAAATTTAAAGACCACTAGAAATTTGACAAAACATAAAACAGTCATTTGCGAGTAACGGACGCTAAATTAATATTTGTCTCTGAAAATTTCTATAGCATTAAAAACCCCGGACAAACATCTGAAAGATCGAAATATACAGACAAACAAAACAAAACTCAGAGTTAACACCAAACAGATTTTATCAAAAAAATAATATTTGTTTTGTCAAATACGTATCTTATTCTTACAAAAGATCACGTGAAGGGCACTACATTTAACAGTCAGGATTTCATACACAATAAAACAATAATTAGTGGCACTGCACTTGTTAAACACCTTTCAAACAAAGAGCCACAAAAGAGGTTTATTCCACTTTGGTCACCTGGAGCTGTTTACTACAATTAGAAAGAAAAATAATACAGATGTGGATGAAGCGAAATAAGTATGCAGGGATCGTGGCTAGTGGAAAGATGTGGTCTCTACCTACCCCTCCGGGGAAGGGGCGTGATTTATGTATGTATGTAGTAAATTTTACATTTAATTATTTTTTTTATTATATTTTTCAGAGTTTTTTCACTTATCAAATCGTTATAATATTTTTTTAATATACATATCAACTCGCGTAGTTAATATAAAAAAAAAATTATCGAATAATTTGGCTTATACGACGATACGATGCACCTGTTCTGTCTTCATTGTCTCTTGCATCTGCCAGAATTCACACATACGTTTAACTTACTTGTTTTATTTTTATCCATTATTAAAAATTAAAACAATCATAAATAATTAATTATTCAAATAATTTTACTATTCTCTCTGTTAGTTTAACGAATTCTTTTTGTTTAATATTCTTTCCTCCAAGTATTACAAGGCGAGCCGGTGAGTGGGTAGCCTTGACACGCGCGATGTTACGCGCACATGGCTGTTATCCTGGAAAATTCAGTCAAATCAATTCTTCATCAAATAATTAGTATTTAGTCAATATTAAAACAATTAATTTACGCGATATTCAAACAATGTGAAAACCTTAATAATAAAGAATCTTGCATTGGTCTATCCACCCCTGTAAAAGATACCGTCATGGCATGTTTGTATTATAGCTGAAAACCATCTCGACAATAAAGCAAAAATGGATGTATTCCTTCCGTTATGTTAATAGACACGTCAAACATATAAAACCTTATTTCTCGATCAGGTGACAATAACTTATTTCAGTATGAAAATCGTCGTTGCAAAGACCTTGGCATTAATATTTTTTTGTAGGATAAAAGTACAGTTATTATTTGTAAGCGTGTACAATCACGTATAAAATAATTTCATAAATGTTGCCTTATCTCGTAGACTGCACCTTCGCCGATTCTTTTCTTGCCTGTGTAGTATTTAGTACAAATTGCATTGGCCATTAAGATACGTTCACATCGGTCAGTTATAATGTTGTTGACTTTAACATCCGGGGATAAAGACAATAACATCTCTACGAACCTACATATTTGGTTAACTACTAACCTTCAAAATTAATAAAGTCGTTCTTATGTAAATACGACTTTATTAATTTTGTAGGTTAGTTGCATTAATATAATCTCGTCTATATCCCTTGTGGGGTAGAGAGACCCAACAGTCGTAAAAAGACTGACCGGCCACGTTCAGCTGTTTGACTTAATGATAGAATTGAGATTCAAATAGTGACAGGTTACTAGCCTATCGCCTAAACGAAGAATCCCATGTTTAGAAGCCTATCCCTTAGTCGCCTTTAACGACATCCATGAGAAAGAGATGGAATGGTGCTATTCTTTTTTCTAATGGTACCGGGAACCACACGGCACATGAACTAATTAATGAATAATTTTTATAACACAATACATAAAGGTATATTTTTAAAACAACAAGGCCTTTCGATTCGTTAAAACATATTGCTCTAAGGGTTCATTTATCAAATAATCTACAATATATAAAACTATTGCGTGCTTAAGTGATTGACATACAACGTACCTATAGTCGAAACTAGTTGGCGCAGCAAACTAAATTGTGACTTATAAGTACGAGCCTATCCACATTCATATATACAGACAGAAATTCCAAAAAATCACTTTTTGTGATTATAGTTGCCCTTATCGATTGTATTTGGAATATCTTTCAAGTACAGACATCGATCAGTTAGAATTTTATTATATATATATATATAAAGGTAGAGGTAGGTAAATCCGATTGTCATAAAAATTTTAAATTATTGATATACTTATCATCTTTCAAAAACTTTGTTGTGTTTCCCGGCACCTACTTTAAAATGAATAGGACGACTCCACCCCTTTCCCATGGATGTCGATGATTTATAAAATAAGGATTATTCTTTTAATGCGATGAGCTAGCAACCTGTCACTATTTTAATCTCAATTCTAGATATCATTAAGCCTACTAGCTGAAAGTGGCCAATTTCAAGACCGCTGGGTCTATCTTCCCCGCTAGGGATATAGACGTGATTATATGAATTAATGAATTTACATATTTTGCATTTGTATGTACAGGCGTCACTGCAATATAATTATTATAATATAAATGGTGTATAATATTTTTAACGTTGTTTCTTGTTAAAAATGTAACAATAAATTATTGCTAAAATTTAATCAAAGAAAAGGCTAATAAACTTTGAATTCTACTTTTGAGCGATGAGCTGGCAGTTTGACACTGTTTAAATCTCAATTCCATCAGTAAGCCATAAAGCTCAACGTGGCCTTTCAATCTTGAAAAGTCTAAAAAACATTTGCAGTATAATACTATTATATTTACATAAGGAAACTTATTAAACTCAGTTGTAAAAAAAGAAAAACGGTGCCAGTGTAAAATCCCACTAACAATGCAAGTGAGTCCAGTGACTAAATAGGCATTCCGAGGTGCGAGCAAGCCTTAATAAATGCCAATTGCCTACTTACCTATTAAAACTTGGCTTCATACGATTATGACCAGTTTTTGTATCAAAGCTGAAAGACAGTATATTTCTAAGTATACTCAGTTTTAAAAGATGTATACTTATCAAGTTTTATGTAGGTTATAAGCTAAAAATAATCCAGAACGCACCAACCTTCAGGCTAATAAAAAATTGTTAAGTGTAACTTCTACATATTAATATTACAATAGAAATTTCCAGTGTCCACTGATTTTATATTGGCCTGATCCACTTCTCGCCTTGCATCTATTTCGGCATACTTCTTTTGCCATTTCAAGCTATTATTTCTCATAAGTACGAGTACACAAACACACAGCTACACATGACCTTCAAACCACGAACTATAGGCTCTTTCTACCGCGTAAGGGATAAAGACGGGTTATACGTATGTGCGTTAAGGATTAGCCTTTCTCATTAAGGATTATACAAATCAATCTAAACTCTAATAATTGAGGGAACAAGCAATCTATATATTTATTTTGAGGTCAACTCCCTCTGGAGTACCTACTTTTTTAAGATTTGATTATACCTACGTATGGAATAATGCCTCTCTTTTCCAATCTTACGTTCGACGTATGAGATCATCATTATACAATCACTAGCTTTTACCCGTAGCTGCGTTCCCTACAAAAGAATACAGGTTTCTTGCAAATACTATGAAAACTATAATTTTTACTGAGATAGAAAATAATGTATGTCCTTTTCCAGACTCTTAATTATAAACGCAAAATTTGAAGAAGAAACTAAACTTTCTTACTCTATATAGGTAGGTTACAAACTTTACTATAGCGCATAGTACATACATTAAAATTTGATAGTACCCATTTTAAGTTTCAGCTATCATGAATAGTTTATACCTTGTCCTTAATGATCAATAAAGAGAACTCTTATAACGTAACCGTACCTTTAAGTTGTGCCATAATGATATCTTATGAATATTACACTTTAAAAGACCTTGGTCAATGATATTGAGGTGAACCAGGACGTCAAATATACGTAGCATATACGTGCATGTTAAGATTGTGGTAATTTTATTTCTTATTACAGAATCGTTGGATTATTGGTAGAATTGCGTCGACAATCATATAACTATTAATACCTTTTCACACATACAAAATCACCTCTTTGTCCCTAACTGAATTGACAGAGCCAATTGTCAAAGAAGTTGGGTGATACCTTTGTAAATGGCTAAATAATATAATAATTGAGATTCAAAAACTAGTACGAGTAGCCTAAGAATCCAAACCCAAGAACCTATACAACCACTTTTGTTTGGCTCCGCTCAAGTGTAAAACGCATAAATTCCGGTACATAATGTTTGTTCCCGCGGGAAATCCTATAATGTACGCCAAATAATCTTTGATACTGAATCTTAAATTTTGAAATCCAGTTGGATTTGGTCTGTGCATTGATATATCAGTCAGCCGATGGGGATCAAACGCTATTTTATTTTAATTCTCGCTGATACGGAAAGTACTCGTATTTGAATTAACGCGGGTGATGCCGCGAAAAAAACTAGTTGATAATAAATAAAGAGTAAAGATTATTATCCAACAATTAATTTATTTCGAACCAAATTGAATCTGCAATCAACTCGAATAAGTAATTATGAAATGAGAATGAACTATATTTTGTGTGTCGTCAATCATGAAATAAATCAGCATCGAAATTATGAAAAATCCTACATTACTGATTTATTAATAGACAAAATAATTAATAAATAAGTTTAACGCGATGTTTGATTGTGATAAACTTTGTAGCATTCTTCATTATTTCGAGCCCTACATATCAGATTCGGAAACTCTTGCTAGCTTCATCATCATCTACCTTGTATCATCATCAGCCTCAGTTGCGTTAACTCTTCTCAAGAGAATAAACCAAGGCCACGACATTATGGTGGAATAGGTAGCTCACGATTTTAGACAAAGCGATGCTTTCTTACCTTCGCAACCTTTCGAGGGAACCTAACCCAGCTTAAAACATAGTAACATATTCAGGTGTCTGGAAGTACACTCAAGATGTTTTCCCTTACCGTATAAGTATCGGTAAGCGTCAAAACTTGCTACTCGGATTAGACCCTTGACTCTAAAAAGGAGTCATTGGCCCTGTGGAAAGACCCTAATCTTTTGAGTTAGTTTTTTAAGTCAATTACTTACTTTATAAGCCTTTCTTACAAGACTTTGTTTTCTTATGTAGTTGCTTACAAAATGTGTAACGTCTCTCTTGCATCTTTTTTTCTTCTTTTTAAAACAGATTTTTGTGACGTTTTTTACAGGTGATTCACAAGTCAGTTATTTGTATGCGAGGCGAAAATTCCAGTTGAATGAAGTGGAATACAGTATTTATGGCACAATCAACATCCTTCTTGGTTTTGTTGGTAAGTTGATTTCATATTGTTATCAATTATTTCTTGGCTGCAAGTATCCTCGGTATATATTTCGGAATAATTATGTATTCATATTTTTATTAAAATCATATTCGTGGTCATCTTTCTGAAAAGGATTACCCATGTTTTTAACCGTTCTTATTTTTTTACTATAATCATATTTTTAAATTGACGTCCGCTGAAAAATGCTGCAGTGTTGTTTCTTCCTCAGTTTCTTCTAAACTTGCGATATGGAAGCGGTAGTAGATGTAATTATCCTTAAGATATGTTAAAGTCAATAAGCGATACCTTATATGATATATTGAAAATAAATCTATTTCTGTTATCAATTTTTAAACCGATGAGCTTGCATGAAGAGAATTATGAATGTGGATGAAGCGAAAGATGAATGCAGGGATCATGTCGAGTAGTCGATGTGGTCTCTACCTACTCCTCTGAGAAATGTATGCATGTAAGTATACCTAATTTACTTTTAATTCTCGCTTATCCACGACATTTTAGACAATACTAGGCAAGCAGCTACATAATAATGAAATGCTTATTTAAAAAAAAAAACTAAAATTGAAATGTGTTATATATCTGTTTGCTTACTTCAATGATATAAAAACAATTATATTTCCTTTGACTTATAAGCAAATCAAAGAAGTTATTATTTAAAAAGTTTTTAAAATGACATTGCACATGATTTTACTAAACAACTTTAAAGACGCAATAACTTTTTTTAAACCATTCAAATATTGGGAAGTTATCTATGGGTCAAGGATGTGTAGTGATAAGAGATGCATTTTTATCTGTCTGTGCAATGTAAGCGATAAAAATTGTTTGTAAAAATATCTACATAAATCAATGCGACTATGATATGTCTTAAAGACAAAAGTCCCTTAATTAAATAAACATTTTAAAAAAACCTAAATATAATAAATAGACCTAATAAATAGATATACAATATAAGTACAATGAAAGCATTATGTAAGAATGGGAAATTCTTAATTTTATACAAAACTAACATCATGAGGCTTGCAGGGATCGTGGCAAGTGGAGATATGTAATTTCTGCATATCTATCTAGCTATTTTAATCTCAATTCCATCATTAAGCAATACAACTGAACTGAACGTGGCCCTTCAGTGATTTTAAGATCGTAGGCTCTGTCTACACCGTAAGTGATAAAGACGTAATATTATATGATAAAGACATTATGTGTGATAGTGTACGTATGGATAGATGTTTGTATAATTTATTGGATATTATTTAGATTTCCTACGTAATAATTATGTGGTTACCAATTAAGGCGGCGGCGATTGGCGCCTTCCCATATCAACTCAATCGGTTAAGCTGACAAGGGTATTGAAAGGGAGTCGAACTGCGCAAATAAGATACTTCATTAAATAGGTATTTGTGCTACAGTATAATGAGTAGACCAATAGAAATTATAATATAAATATATCAATAAAAAGTACCTAAAAATAGTATGATTAATTATTCTGTATGCAAATATATATATTATGTATTATGTAATTACCTACACCATCCAAGAATTATAAGTTATGATTGGACGATATTTTTTCATAGGTATTCGGAATACAGATACATATAAAGATAAAAAAAATGCTAAATTGCGTTACATATTGAAACAATAGCGGGTAAAAATAGATGAATGAAGAGCGCTTCACTTAACGCCATCGATAAGAGCTCCTCTCAGATCTTAAATAATGAAGATTCAACAAAAGCAAGACGTGTGGGAATCCACGCGGGCGGTGCTCTGATAATAATGAATTCAACGACGAGTCAACTGCGCGGCGGGGTCGTCCGTCTCCCCGCTCGCGGGAAGTTACTCGGTGTCCAAAAATTTTGAGACTTCGTACTACATACATACATACATACATATGATCACGTCTATATCCCTAGCGGGGTAGACAGAGCCGCCAGTCTTGAAAAGACTGATAGGCCACGCTCAGCTGTTTGGCTTAGTGATAGAATTGAGATTCAAATAGTGACAGGTTGCTAGCCCATCGCCTAAAAGAGGAATTCCAAGTTTATAAGCCTATCCCTTAGTCGCCTTTTACGACATCCATGGGAAAGAGATGAAGTGGTCCTATTCTTTTTTGTAATGGTGCCGGGAAACACACGGCACACTTCGTACTATTTTGATTATATTCTCAAATATGTAACCAGACACTCTGTATAGTTCGAAAATTTTTACCGTCATCTACCAATACACTATTGAGTAAAAAGTACATAAAATTTGAAATAATTTGTGTATGACCAAACCCAGTTCAGGATCGTGAGTCCTGGGCTTACCTCGGCCTCCTCTTCAGAGGACGCAACTCGGGACTTACGCCAGGAAAAGAAAGACGAAGACAGAAAAACTACACAATAGGTGGTTCAAATAATTGTAATTTTTCTTCTTTTAATTCGACAGGTACCGTGTTCTGCATATCAGTGCTAAGCAAGATGTTAGAAGTCCAAGACAGTGCCATCGGAGGTCTAGCTGGTGTGAGCAGGATAGCTGCATGTTTCGTGTTTGCGTTTGCGCCTACCAGACCTTGGTATTATGCTGCTCCTCTGTTCAACATTTTTAGTCATACTGGTCTTACAGCTGTAAGGTCTATAGCTACGAAAAGTGTACCGACAGATGAAATTGGTAAGATTCTATTCATTATTTAGAATTTCAATTTGATTTTAAGTAATGTGTTGTAATAAATTCAATCATCTTCATCTGAATTCAGACAACAACGAGATCAGTTGTTTTGATGTTTAGAGTACCCTTGTAATGTCAAAATGATGTAAACCCTAGACCACATGAAGGACCTACTAACATTCCAAATTTGAAATATCAAGACCCAGCTGTTTGGGTTGTGCGTTAATATGTCAGTCAATCAGTGTCTCTTTAATATTAAGAAGATGAATTGAATTATACCTTCTATTTACAAGTTTAAGATTTAATAACTCTAGGTTTATTGGGATTATATCTCCAAAAATATCAGGAATTCCTGCCTTTAGAAATTATGCTTAGCTCACGCTAAATTATATTTCTATTATTATACGTTTACATTACCACTTATACTCTGACAGGATAAACAGGGCCAATTACCTCAAATAAGACTAGTATTTCTATCAACATTTAAAATTTTTGTAAATTTTATAATTTCCAGCAAAACTAAGTGCACTAATGGGTGTGACAGAAGCCATAGCACCCTCTATTTACATGCCGACGTCCAGCTATATCTACACGATGACCATCGACACCCTCCCTGGCGCCTTCTACCTCTTCGACGCTGCACTCACAGTGGTTGCACTGGCGTTGTTCATGTGAGTTAACCATTATATTTCTCTGTGTATAATTTGCCGTATGGTGTGTAGTGCTGTGTGGTTCCCGGCACCAATAAAAGAATGGAACCACTCCATCTCTTTCCCATGGATGTCGTAAAAGGCGACTAAGGGATAGGCTTATTTATATACTTGGGATTCTTTTTTAGGTGATGGGCTAGCAACCTGTCCCTATTTGAATCTCAATTCTATCTTAAAGCCAAAAAGCTGAACGTGGCCTATCAGTCTTGACAAGACTGTTGGCTCTGCCTACCCTGCAAGGGATATAGACGTGATTAGAATAGAATAGAATAGATTTATTTTCAAAATTGGATACAAGGTATCACTTATTGACGTCACATAACTTAAATCTAATTATAACTACTACCGCTTCCAAAGCGCATGTGTAGAAGAAGCGGCGGAACAAACTACACTGCAGCATTTTCATAGGACGTCAATTTACAAATATAGATCTCTTAAATCTAAATCGTGGACGAATGCACATTGTCTACATTAAAAAACATGTATGAATGTAGAACTGATTATGTCAATACGAATATTTCGTCAAATAAAATAAATATAAAATAAAATATGTACATACTGTACAAATTATGTCCAGATCATGTCAAAAATACACAAGCATTTAAGAGGCCATTATGTCCAGCTCGGGCCACACATGTTTATCATTAATATAATCATCCGTGCTGTAATAGGCTTTCCTACAAAGCTCAACTTTAATATACTGTTTGAATTTTCTATCATTCATTTCAAGAACACTTTTTGGTAATTTATTATAAAATCTTATACAATTAATAAGAAATGATTTCCCTACCTTAGCCAGCCGATGTGCTGGGATCGACAACTTGTAATTGTTCCGCAGTGATCTACAAGTACATTCACCTACTTTTTTGAAAGAGTCTAAGTTTTTCCTAACATGCATGATGTTATCGAATATGTATTGGGAGGGCAAAGTTAAAATATTTAGGTTTTTGAAAAAATCTCTAAGGGAATCTCTTCTTCTCTTCTCTAAGGGATTATATGTATGTATGTATATGATGTATATAAAATATATTAATAAATAATTTATTTTTCTTCCTCCTGGCTATAGTCCTGGTTACATCCTCATCACTCTGCAGAGGAGCCAGGACTACGCTCTTAACCATGTATCCTGGATTGGGTGAGTCAGGTTTTCTCACGAAACGACTCCCACCTAACCTTCGTAACCTTTGTGTGGGAACCTTAACCCGTATTGGACCGCTACACATTTTTACACATACAATTTACATGTTTCCTCACGATGATTTCCCTCGCCTCTCCACTCAAAGTGTGTACTTACGTTTTGGAATCAGAGATGGTAGAACTATGCCTTTAGCTTATCCATAGAAGTAACTCTTTTACTTTATTTCAGGGTAATCTACGTGATTGTGAGAAGAAGGATGAGGGATGTTGTAACAGATCCCAAGAGAAAAGAGGACTTCGCGAGATCGAATGAAGTTTCACGATTTTAAACTGATATTACTTTTCCTTCATTAGTCAAAAGTTACCAAAATTCTAAGTCTCAGAGAATCAATGTTAAGTTTTTAGTAATTAAATGAATAATATTTATATAAGCTATTAAAATATAGAAGTAAAAGGTGTGTCAATATATACAAACATACACGCCTCTTTCCCAAAGGCAGGTGTGCCCCATCACAGATGTTGAAGCATCCGAATGAATCGGCCAATTTCTTTCTTTTTTTCAAATCATAAGAAAACCGAAACTATACATACATCACGTCTTTATCCCTAGACAGAGCCAACAGTCTCGCAAAGACTCCAAGGCCGCTCTGCTAGCTCGTCAAGCTTATTTTTTAAAGAAATTATATTATAATGAATGCTTATTTCTGGTCGCTTACAGGATAGTCCTAAATGTACGGTTATATCAGACTAGACTTGGGAAAAGACAGAGCCAATAGTCTTTAAAAGACATAAAGGCCACGTTCAGCTTTAACGGCTATATTAGTATTAATACAAACCCTATCTATCAAATTATATATATCCTGTTATATAGTATCCAGTGAAATAAATGAAAAAAGGTAATTTAGTAACTAAACGTTGTTGCGATTTAATTTATAATAACAATCAGTTCAATAGCCTTCAATCATAATGTAAACAATATACAATAGTAATCTATTTATTGAAAGAACGGCTGAGACAATATATAACTTTTCATTACAACGTGCGTCACTTATGTAGGTATCTAGACAGTATGAAATTTATAATTAATGAATTAAAATAAGAGATAGCCATATCTACCTCGTGAGGCATAAAGATGAAATAAATAAATCTTATAATATGTATTTGACGATCAAGTTTTCATCATTTCAGATCAAGACTCTCAAAGTTATAAGAAACAAATCAACATAGCATACTGTTTGTTGTTATGTGTATTAGATGTTATTTCCAGAAATTGAACTCTATTTCTAGATAACATATAGGTCGTTTAAAAGTAGTTAATTTGTATTTTCGTTTTACGAGTAAATCTATCAACAATATTCACCCAGCTCTTGACATCTGGTAACAATAGTGCAAAAGCTAATAAAGACTTGAAGAAATACATCATAGAAGTTTGGTCCGTCTGTCTGTCGCGGACGGGTCCGATATTATATCAGATTGGCTTAAAGATTCTTAGTAACTGGATAGTAGCCAAGGTTGCAATTGGAAACGCAAAGATGAGAAAGAGAGAGTCCGATTACTGTTTTTAGACACAGTATGTATATCATAGTTTTTTCGTCTTGTCTATTGTAATTTACTTACTGTTTTGGCAAAGGTACAGCCGTGAAAACAAGTAGCGTTTCGGACAGATTGAACGACAGGCAGCAATCATAATATTAATATGGATAAAACTATTAATTTGTAGTATGGATTTTCAAAATGGCAAATACATACATACATATTGTCACGTCTATATCCCTTGCGGGGTAGACAGAGCCAACAGTCTTGAAAAGACTGTTGGCAGCTATTTGGCTTAATGATAGAATTGACATTCAAAAAGTGACAGAATGCTAGCCCATCGCCTAAAAAATAATCCCAAGTTTGTACGCCTATCCCTTAGTTGCCGTGTGGTTCCCGGCACCAATACAAAAAGAATAGGACCACTCCATCTCTTTCCCATGGATGTCGTAAAATGGCAAATACTTAAAAGAAATTGCATCAATTATTTTACAATTAACTTAAAGACATAAGAGTACTTATATACCTATCTACCTATCTACTCCTTATTACCCTGTGTCAATCCAGAAAATTTGATCAAAACCAGAACCAATCAGATAACAAAAGAACTGACATTCTTCTTCCTCCTGGCTTTAGTCTGGGTTTCATCCTCGCCACTCTGGAGAGGGGCCCGGGTTATGCCTTTAACCATGGATCCTAGATTTAGTAAATCAAGTTCCCGTCTAATTCCGTTTGTTATTTCTAATTCTGTTTCCGTTCCCCCGCAACCTTTGTAGGGGAACCTAAATAGTATTGGATCGATCATCCAGTTGCCTGAATGTGCAGGTTCCTCACGATTTTATTAAAATTTCATATAAGTCAATTAATCACAACAATGTATCTCTTGTCCACATTAAATTCTAAGTTAGGATAGTTGTGAAGTTGATTTGTTTTTTTTTAATTTTCCCTTGCCGTAAATGATACTAAATCAGAATAAAATATACATACATAGGCGATGAGCTAACAAACTGTCACTATTCGAATCTCAATTCAATTATGAAGTCATACAGCTAAACGTGGAATCTCAGTCTTGTCAAGACTGTGAGCTCTGTCTACCCCGTTAGGGATAAAGACGTGATTATATGTATGTATAAAACATGCAACGAGATCTTAGTCTTAAAGCAGAAGAGCGCGATTGCTGACCACGTTCTAAAAGGGGCTTTGTATTGTTATAGTATCATGTATCAATCGATACAGGATGTTTCACTTAGGAACCTTTGCGGGGCAATGAGATGAAAAATGAATGTTATACTAACATAAGCTTCGGCTTGAAGGAACCCTTTTTAATATTTTGTTAGAGATATTGGCTTGTGAAAGGTAAAAGGATTTTTTCTTCGTATTTATATATTCATTAGGTACTCATATTTCCTAAGTAATTTAATTTTCTTTATTTCCCTTGAAGAATGCGAGCTTACTGATAGGAGGAACTATTTGGTAGTATAGATTCAAATACTAAACTTAAATACTAGGTACTTACCTGTTTGATCTTTTCTTTATTTGACATCGCAGTGTGTCTTAGTTTATATATAAAAAGTAGCTTTAGCCCGCAACTTCGCCCACGTGGTTTCTTTTTTCGCAATAAAATGTAGCCTATGTACTTCCTCATGGTAAATTTAATCTCTATACCAAATTTTACCAAAATCGGTTCAGTGGCTTTTGCGTGAAATCGTAACAGCCAAACAAAGTTACATTCGCATTTGTAATATTATATAAGTATGGAAATAGGGACTAATCGTGTGCTTTAAATGTGTTAAAAATAATCAAAAAATGTTTTTACATTTTTTTTACAAATTAATGTGTCGTTAGATCATTTAAGGTATTTGCCTATGTGAACGGACATTCCAAACTTGATTTCCTGTGATATTGATAGTATACTCAGGTAGTGTACGAGTATGTTCAGAGACTAAAATTTCATTAGCACCTTTTGCTTGGTATTGATAGCCTACGGTTCGTGTAAAATTGGCTTTTACCTGCAAAGCGCTAGCAAAATAATGCGATTTTAAAATAAAAGAGGCATTGTGGATGTCGTAAAAGTAAAAGAAAAATGGAATATTCTAAACTCAGTTCTTCTTAATTTAATTGGTTTCTTGTAGTAAATTGGTTAAAGATATTAACATTTTGTCAAATTATATGCCACCAAAATAAACTAAATTTTTAATTGAAGTAGAGTTGCAGATGTACAACAAAATACACACATTATCACGTTGCTTACGGAATATACAGAGCCAAAATGCCACGTCTATTTACCTTATGAAATCGAGATTCAGATAATAATTGGCATCTATGACAGCAGTAGTGTGCTTATCTGTGACACTGTAAGTCCTTGGTTCGAATCCCGGCCAGGACATGATGATAAACAAACGAACTTGAATTGGGCTTAGTGTTTGGATGTTTATAAATATAAATAAATACCTATTTATTATAAAATATGGTATCGTCGTATCGGGTATCTAGTTACACAAGTCTCGATCTTACTTTGAGCCTGTGTAATTTATCCCGTAAATATTTATTTATTGACAACTTATAATCCTATGTACGAGTTTATTAAGAATCCTGCTTAGACTATATTACGAATATCCTTTATTCTCCAGTGAAGTAGGTTTATTTGTTCTAGCAAATCTCTGCTTTATTGTTTGAAAGTTTCCGCTTGAACAATACGCAAGACGCGATCGTTTCAGACTCTCGTGCGAGTATTTGTGTTGTGTGTTTATTCTTCATTCATTCTAGTTCAAAGACCTTATATTTCCAATGAATTTTTAAATACCTATGTTTAGGTAGACCCAGTTAAAATTATAGAATTACCTTATTCAATCAAAATGACTTCGCCAATACGATTTCATTAATTTGCCCTTTTATTTAGTAATAATAATAAATTATTGTTCTTCAGAATATTAATATAGTATTTCTATGTAAACAATTTTCAAATATAAGTAATTTTACTTTCTTATAAACAATAACTGTGTTAGACGCCCCCGATTCTTCTTATTACATCAGATGCCTTGGTAGTTGAAAAGAAAAATTTACTTTATTGTACGGGAAATAATACACACAACATGGTTTTCAACAAATAATTACTGTTAGTACTTCAGTTATACAAAGCTTCCTTCTATGTACTTATAGATCTGTGGATAAGTTCATTTAGTTACCTTAAAGTTACATTAAAATGTAATTTTTAATCTACGTTCTAATATGATTTGAGTATCTTTCATTTTTGTGTTTTCCGTTTAATTTAAAACTAAGGTTCCAAAATTATGGTACTACAAGTAGGTACCGTTACTTTGGTTTCAAAAATAAAGTAGGGTTCAAAATACGATCTTATAAGATAAAATAAGCCAAAGGCAACTTAGGAACCGGGACCTACAGATGAAGGGGGATTACATTTTTATCTCACGAATGCGTGAAAACACAGAAAACTTTTTGATTTATATTGCCAATAAGTCTCGTAAGGCCAATTTTCCCAAATTGCATAACTTTCTCATAAACTTTATCAATAATCATATTCGCAAAACGCTTAAATTTTTTATTGCTTGCGTTTCTTTCATAGTAACTCGCAATTTTTTATATCTTGCGTTAAACTTGTCACTACGTGTAAATATCATACATACATAAAGTCACGTCTTTTCCTCGGTGGGGTAGACAGGGGTAGACTACATCTTAGAACTTGCCACGATCCCTGCATACTTCTTTCGCCTCACACACATTCATACGTCCCTTCATGCTAGCTCGTCGGCTTCGGTTCTTTTGATCGGCCCTTTCGCCAGACTTTCCAATTTGAAAAAGGTACTGAATCTCATACAAGCATTAGGTATATAACGTATACAAAAATAAAACTATTTACGACATTGCCTTCTCGTAACTGTATCTGTCTACCCCGTAAAGAGTTAATGCGTGCTATCTGTAAATTTTTCACCCCGTGTGACGCCATATCCGCCGCCGACGTCGAGCGGATGCAATATCCGCGAACCAACTCAGTTACCGCATCGATTCTGATATAACCATGTTATGTCACTAACGCAATTCCTTATAAGGACTTCTATATTTTAAATGTAAGACGAATAGCTGCTGATTCCATTGATAGGATTGCTTTTCTTTGAAGTGAAGACTCTGCTTTGCCTTGTCAAAGAGTAAGCACTTTCCCTACAAACTTTAATTTGCAAATAAAACATTTGATATCTATGAAATTTACTAGAGAAATTACAATAAAAATTTGAATTTCATTGGTTAAAGCGATTTTCACAGCTTATTTAGACATTGAAATTTAGTAGGTTTCAATAAAAACAAAAAGCAAAAAGGATGTTTCTTCTCACTTTTCCATACTAAGGCCGATCATCTGTACAACCAATATGGTTATAATCTACTTAGTTTCGTCGTCCAAAAGCGAAAAGCTGTTAAAATTTCCTTAAATTATAAGTTTATCCTATGTATTTGATATATTGATTCCTGAAATAAAAGACAATGGTATACGACAACTTAAATAAATACGTTTATAATATCTAACAAAATTTCATAAAATTAACGGTGTTAAGTCAAATGAAAAATACTCCATTTTAATTCAGGTTAAAGTTTCAAGAAAAGCATCAGTTGCCTCGATGTAAATAAAACTTATTTTCCTCACCCGCTACCAATCGCACGACCTCCTCGAAGTTTTATTGCATGCGCAGATTAAAAATGCAACCTTAGTATGCAGTTGTAAACTCAAGTTTCTTAGATAAATAGCTATATAGTTATGGTAAACAAACCTTAACTAAAGCGACAAAAAATCAATGTAGGTATATTGCTTAATGTGGCCTATGGAGTACCTAAAAACGGCATGTAAATACGTGCAGTCTTTATATGGTATGATACCTTTAAGCAATACCTACCTTAAAATTAAATCGAGAATACACCACCACTAATGAAAAGTAATTCCACCAATATTTATATTCGTCAAGTTAAATCTGAAATTCCTTTATATTAAACTAGCTTTTACCTGTGACTTTAGGACCATTTACAAAAGAATACACATTTTTCGAAACCCAAAGGGACTAGGAAATATACCCTTTGTCCTTCTTTTAATTCGTCCGTTTTAATTTTATATACGCGAAATTTTAAGAAATTTTGGTTCAGTAGAAAACGCGTCAAGACGTAACAAACAAACTTTCTATCGCGTTTAGAATATTAGTTGGGATTGAGATTAAGTGGAAGATAATTCAAGGGGTGATAGACGTTACTAGGAATAGTCTGAAAGCACATTTATCAAAGAATCCTTGAGAATGTACGCCTGGGTAGTGCAAGGAATGGCTGCTGTTATATGTGCAGTAGGATATTTAAGCGCAATTCTATTTTACTAGTAGTACCGCAGCCGTTATTTTTTTTTTAAGATTTAATAAATGACACAACATCTTTTCTTCACTTATTAAAAAAAAAATAAGAATATTTAAGGAATTGGCCAACGGATTTTCGAGAAACGTGCAATATTGGCTTCTATAGTCATCCATCACCATAAAATACTTTTCTATGCTACTCGTATGACTAACGAATGCGGGACTGTAAATGTTAATGATTAAAGTCAGGAGACCGATGTGCCGTGTAGTTCCCAGCACTTTAACATAGGATCACTACATCTTTTTCTCATGAATGTCGTAAAAGATGACTTTACTATGATCCAATATGAGTTAGGTTCCCGTGCAGAAGATACGGAGGTGAGAATCATGACTTACCTTACTAAAAATCTGACTTTCAAGATCATGATCACGAGGCGCACCTCATGTTTCTCTCCAGAGAGGTGATGATGTAACTGAGATTACCGCCAGAAGATTTTTATAAATATTTTTTTAGCATGTGATCTGTACCTTATATATCTTAACTTTATAATAGCTGTGCTTTAAGCAGCAAGACATAAATTAAAGAGACCCTTAATAGTGTCTAGGTACAAGTAGTTCATCTCCAGCTAGCCTCGTGGTCAAGAATTGAGGTCAAGATCACATAAATGCTCCCACAAGATGGATCGCCCGATGGAGTTACGTTTATTTAACCTTTGACACTGAACGCAGCTTGTACTTTAAAATAAAAAGTACTTTGTATTAAAACTCTTGGTCTAATGGGATAGATCGACTCAGATTGTAAAAAAAAATAAGTTTTTTATTATGAAAAAATAGAATTGCAATTTTTTTGCACTTTGCACTTAATTTAATTTTTATTTCCTCCTAGATTAGTTAAGTATGAAACAGATTGAATCGTTTGCAAAATGTATGTTTTCTAAGTGAAAAAATAAACATACTCACATATGTATGAAAGTTAAATCACTGAAACCTAAATCTTAATTCTATAACTAAGTTTTTACCTTATCTAAACGTTGGCTTCGAGCCTTGTGAATATATTATTTATGTTTATTGTCAACCCCAAAAACGTGATATGAATTGTTGTCAATTATGTATATCATGTGATTCTACTACTAAAACAACATAATATTACAATTTCAATATAAAACAAAGAACCTAACACTTAACAGTCCTCTTAAGATTATATGAACTCTTCAATATACCCGCCTAAAAGAAAGGAACATTCTCGAAAAGGGACAACAACTCCGAAGAAAACAAAAGTAAGTGACGATTGTTACGAAACAGTAGCCGATAATAGGCGTATCGTGAACCAGATTTATTTGGGTCAAGAGTGACGAATTAGGGTGACCACACAATGACGAGTCCATTGTGTCATTTTCTATGGTCCTGACAATAGACCCTTCTACATACAAAAAGGTTCAATGTTACAATGGTTTTTTCTTAAATTTTATCCAATTTTTCTGACTCTGATTCAATGTTCGTCTTATGCATTTTGGTTAAATCCTAAGTCGTCAATCGACAAACAATTAAGGGTGCATATGAAAACACAAGCAAGATGAAGGATGGAGAGGTTGAGACAGGGAAGAGGTTTATAAATACAAACTGAAACCCAAGAGGGATCAAGATCCTCTCCAAACGACTTCACATTCGTTTGATTGCTAACTGATGCTTTATGTTCCTGCATATCCATAACCATGCTCCAATATGAACAATTTTCCGTAGTCAGACGGGAGCGATCGTGTCATAGGCGCGCCTCAGGCTCTCCTCCAGATGAGTTCTTTGCTTGATGGAAAATAATCTTTGGAAATTTCCTCCAAAATTAAACCTAGCAAAAGTCTATTTAAGAATAAACTGAGGCAACTTATCTAGTACAAATAGGAACTCACCAGAACTGTCATTACTTCAACGTCTCTGGAGCCTGAAGTGGACCACGATGCACCGAGGCTATTAGTACCATTTTACCCTCTAATAGTGTTTATGATAGAGTCACTACTTAATTGAGTTAGGTTAGCTTGACTTACAAATAAGTTGTTTCAGAATTTCATTACAGATAGTAAGCGCACAAATTGAGTTGAACGATAGTGTTGTATTTTCTTCTCTTTTTTTTATTTTTGTGTAATAGTACTTATTATTTTGGTAGGTGTAAATATGATAAACTAGACAGTGGTTAAAGCAAATAAAGTATACAGTTGATGTATCTATAAATATGTGTGCCCAAACATAAAATTTTGGAATGCGGACATGCCTAGGGACTGATATTTCGGGGACTTAATGAGAGATTTCAAATTAATTTTAAATATATATATTCCTAAATATATCAGTACTAAATAAAACACATTTCGAGCTGTTATTTAACAATTTTGTTACAAAATATTACTAATTGTACTATGTGAAAGGTGTTGCGGACAATGAGTGGTACTATTATTGTGGAATGACCCGTATGAATGTAAATTGTAAAGTAGAATTTAATGATTAAATATATATATATATTATAGCTATAAGTAGTGTAGTTAATAGAAGAGCGGCGTCTCCTGGCACAGGCGTAAAGCTTAAAAGGAGGCACCAATCTACAACTGTGTTACTTATGTAAAGAGTTTTTGAAAATAAACATTTTATTTATTTATTATTTATTATTTTAAAATTTTAACTGTTATGTCAACCTTTTGCCGTTTCTAATCTTTGAGTTGATAAATTCATTTATTGTTTATTTTTTTTTACTTATTTTATTATTACTCTGAGATATTTGAATAGTAGACTATAATCACCAGCACACATCGAATCAGCTTCTACACTGTACGTCTTCTTATCTTTGGACGTTTTTTTATTTAATTGTCACAGAGGCCAGACTCATCATGAGGACAGTAAGGCGGAAATTACGCTCCCCCTCAGAAATAATGCAACCAGGTTAAATAAAGGGGTATTATAATAGTACGTACTTTATCTACAGTATAACAACTATTTATGATGTATAAAAGTTTGTATTTTTACTTAAATATTGCGCGTTTTAAGGATCTCATGTAAATGCTGTACATTCACAATTTGTAGACATGAAATAATTCACTTTCATGTCTACAAATTGTGAACGTACAGCGTACAAGTAATTATCCTCTTCAATGTCCGTCTACTCAGTTACATTTCTTAAATTAACAAAATTTTCAAAGTCAAATCGGCATTTGTGATAAAACGAAATTTAATCGGCCAAGGAGTTACAAGTGTTCGGAAATTTATTTCATTAAGTGATTTTGGTGTTTCTTAACTCGATTTCAATATTAATGAAAGAAAGATTTGCTTAAGTAAATTAAAAAATAATTTAGTTTCAGGAATGCTTAGTACGGCAGCTTTTTATGTTTCTAAGATACACCTTCTTTACCTCCAGTACAAAATTTTGCATACCTTTCCTGTACATTGGATTTAAATTTAATATCTCTTTGTTTTATATTCAGGAATTTCCTGCATTCATTTTATATACCACATGGCGAAACACGAAAGGAGCGTTCAAAAGTAGGTTACGAAACCCGGAAAACAATTTCAAGATACTTTCATTTTGTAACGCAATAAAATCTGCTTTTGTGCGTAAGAAAAATGTGTAAATATGATATTTAAAACGAAAAGGTCAATTACAAAACGTAATTGCGTGTTTTGTTTGAGGATATGCGTTTCTCATTATTTCCTCGTTTTAGAGAATTTTATTATAAAGTAGGTACTTTTAACAACGGGAAATGTCTTTGCACAAGTAAAAAGAACATTATATCATTATTATTTATCTAAGCGTAATGTTAATGGAGTTCTTTAAATTGCATTATGCCTGATTCTGTCAATTTTAGGAGATATGCGGTTCTCTCCATATAATTTTATTTTTATCTTAGTTATACCATGTTCCATGTCCTCTAATACAATGTCTTAAGGTCTCTTTCCAGCTCTCCTCAGTTGTCAACTGATGCTCTACCTTTATTCTTAAATCCCCCTTCTTATACCTCTCATGTTAAAAGAACAAGATTTGGAAGGTTCTTTGCTAATAAATTTTGCGAAATAATTTAAAAAATAACGTGAAAAATATCTTTGTATTTTGATACATACTTGAGAGTGTATGCGGCTCCGCCCGCGTAGGTAATACGAAAAATCCCGTTATCTCCGGTTTCCGCGGGAATTCCTGAAAATCGTTTTTCCTCGTTACAATCTACCTAACTGCCAAATTTCATTTTTATTGACTTAGTAGTTTGTAAGATTTTGTGATCAATGAGTTTGTTAGTGGATGAATAAGTCGTTTTCGCTATCTATATAAATAAATAAATCATCATCATCATCAGCACATACGTGTATAAATAACAAAACCTTAAAATCATAACCTGATCACATTATCTCGACAAGCTGAACGTGGCCTCTCAGTCTTTTTACGACTTGGCTCTGTCTAGTACTGAGTGTCTGATAAAAACGTGAATATTTATGTACATACATATAGTACATTAGACATGTTACACAAAACTTTCCTTTATCAGTTAAAATGCAATATTTCTGATAAAAACACAAACTCGCACATAAAAGGAAGCTCGTAGTTGTTTGAATCCAGGTTATGCAAACCCCTTAAGTAGGTAATCATTGGATTAACATCGCCTTACTAATTTAATAGGCCCTACCATAAGCGTTAATTGGTACAGTTATTTTGAAAATTTTACGTTGCCTTCGAGTTTTGTGACTATTAGTTCTGTCTACCTCGTATGTGATGAAGCAAGTTGTTTTGCATGTTTGGGAACTGCATAAAGCTATGAATAGGAAGTGTGATTTTTTTGTAATCGGGACTGGCATGAGGAGAGTTATGAACATGGATGAAGCGAAAGAAGTGTGCAGAAATCGTGGCAAGTGGAAAGATGTATTCTCTGTCTACCCGATAAAAGGCGTGATTAAAGTATGAATTTGTCAACTCTGCGTATGCCAGATTTTTCTCAAGCGAATACTGAAACATACAAGAAAATGTTGTTTCTGTAAGATAAACGACTACCTCCCTTATTGAATGGGTAATGCATAAATACGTATTACTTAACAAAAATATGCTATTAGGCGCTTTACCAACTAAAAATATAGTTAAACATGAACCATCATAAAATGCACATTAATATCCATTTTGTACCTTATCTAATAGAAATTTTATCAGAAAATAAGCTAGACTAGAATATACTTACTGCTGTACCGAAGCTGAATAGACACAATTTGAATAGGGGAATTTCATTAAAAGATGCCCTCGACATACTTGATGATATTCCGTTAAAGTTTCTCTTTAGAAAATAGAAAATTTATTTTTAATTTCTTTCGATTAAAATAAATATAAATTACTTATTGAAAGTATATAAAAGATCGTTTAACATATTCGTAAATGTTTACGGATAGGTCAAACTACCTTCAAAATCGAATAACCCAAAATGGTGGCCGCCAAATAAATTTTATTTGTTGCCATGAGAAGTAAAGTAACCGATGAAATGAATTACTTTTACAATTAACCACACTTTATTTTACAAATGTATTTTTCGATTATAACATTTCAACACTACCTTAATTTCAGTAGTTACCTGAAAGAATGGAATAAATCGGTTGTCTCAACATTTTCATATAATTTTCTTCCAACAAAGTTACTATAAATATGGGACTTACGTCGATTAATCTTTTTATTTTTGGAGCTGACTATTAATTTTCATCTTATGCCACCGAAACACGCAATACTTTGACTGTAAGGAAGCTATTCCGACAAAATATCCGCCTTGAAACACAAATGGAAAAATATCGTGGGGAGTCAAAATAAGCCTCGTGATTTGATTAATGTAATAGTTCGAAATTCTGAAATCTATCAACGCACGGCCATTAGGTACATATAGTGTGGAGTACCTATAGAGAAAGACATAGAGTTCATTTCACGCGGATGGAGCCTTGAGCTAAAACTTAGTTTTTGATAAAACAAAGCAATTAAACATATCCCAGTCGTAACTTGTTGGATCTACAATATCTATGATATGCCCCAAGGGCGTCGTCAACATAAAAACTTAGTTTATCCCGTGACATCCAATTCGGACGCCGCATTAAGTCTTGCTCCATAAACCTGTGATCGGTCTCCTATCACTCATTTGTTCCAAGCGACCGGACCTTTATCCTAAACGCGTAACGCTTCGTAAGGAAAACTAACGATATGGTGTGATCGATTTTTATAGCTTTATTGGTTTTACAGTAAAATAATTATCTTCTTTATGTGCAGTTAGGTTAAGTTGATATCTATGTAAACTTTATCTAATGTGTGTAAGATGTTGTAGGTTACTGGAATAATCGCCTATTGTACGGAGTTTTTACGAACGTAATGGTGAAATGTTTCAGTCTGTGTAAAATACCATAATGCTGAATAAGGCAAAAGAAGTATGCAGCAATAAAAAAAGAAGACTAGTGTCTTCTTTTTTTATTGCTGCATATGCATGAATGAGTTTAGAAACCCATTACCAAATAGTAGTATCTACTTACTAAATGTTCACAAAATACATGATTACACAAGTTTTACACATTTAACTTATTGAAAAGTGGATTATAGATTATGGGATGGCCAGCAACGCAATTAGGTACACACAAAGATGAAAGGTTTTATTATACTCAAATCCCTATTCATAATAATTTTATCAATTTCATTATAAGGTATTTTTCCACCATAAATAAAGTCATTGCTTGTCAAAGAAGCCTCAAACACAAAGGAATATCAACAGGTAAATCCTGTGTTTACTGGTAAACTTGTTTCCTTTATTACTACCGGACTTTTCTAGGATTTCTTGAGGAACTAATGAATGTAGAACCAAGTTTATTTCCAGTTAACCTTTGTGTTAAAACAACGCCCGTGGCGTGATCCGTCCCGCAATATCTATTTTCTTAATTACCTTGTACGTACAGTAATTCAAAGCAATTCTTATTTTATCACAGGAATAGAGGAATATGGGTCAGAAGTAGAAATTACATAAAATAAAGACCTTAAATTTAAATCGAGTATTTAATAAAACGATTAGTATTTTATTTATAAGTTCACATACGTACAACTTATATGATAGTTACAGTATTAAAATATATTAAGAATTTACAAAAACATGTAGGTAATTATAACTTAAATTGCCAATGAAATGGTTACTTACACAATCATGCCTTAACTAGGCATACTTACATAGATATTTATCTTCTGTAACAAGCCCAGCCTGAAACCTGAGCTAACACATTAATTAATTTAATTGCATACTTGGACTACAAATTGCTTCCGTAGCCATTTTGAAGGTTGTAATAACCGCGACAGTTATGCCACTCGATGAACCATAACTAAAAGAACAAGTGGCCTAAAACTATTGGCGTAACTGTGAATAGGGGATATGCATAAAATTTTAAATGGCCTAAAGTATTTTTTTCTCGAATACTTATTACCGTCATATTATAATCGAAAGGTTTTTTTTTCATTTACTTATTATTTAAACCCCTAAATTATTATCCAAAAAGTGCAAAATAACGGCGCGAAATTCAAGATAGCAAAACGCGCCACCATTGGTCGACCAAAATGTGACGTCATGCGGCACAACATTGAATTTATCGGTATCGAAGCTCCTATTGTGTAGTGAGAAAAATAAATATTTAAAGCTGTTTTCTTGTGCTGATTGTAGTGGAGTTTAGTTTAGATTAGTAGTAAATGTAGAACGATGACTGAAGCTGGTTTTGTCAAAGCACAATCGGACAATCTACCGAAAATAGATGCATTTATGATGATATCATATTTTGCATCAAATCCCGATTTTACGAGCGCAGAGATCAGAGGAGTGAAAGCTGCAAGGTAATTATTATGTTACATAAAATATTTTAGCCCATAACATGGATTTTTATTAATAAATGCATACAGCAGTTCACTTATAATACACCAAAACATAACCTATACATATCCAGTTGTCATTGCTCTGAAACTTATATTTTTACGTCTACAAGGTAATAATATAAGTACAGTACATGTTATATTATTGAAGTTCACTCAAGTATAATAACTTTGACTTTGTGTGTATCTGAGATATATATATTAATGATTTAATTTCTATAAATTTATATCCTGATTTAATAGCTAATGCAAAACGTACTTTTTACTAATTCACACTATGCTGTACCTAAATAAAGTATACTTACGTTAAAATGATCTTCACAACAATATAAACGCGATTTAGGAGATACATTATCCCTTCTCATCACCTTACACCACAGTTTTCGTATATTCGCATCGTCTGGAATACGAAAAAACAATTTGTCTGGTGTTTTTCGAGTAGTATTTGTGCACTTTGGTACTATACAGTACTTATAAGATGCCTTTTTGGCTTCTTCCATGATTTTAAAGTTATCAATACTGTAAATAAGTACGAAGTAACTGAAAAGTTCACAGTAAATAAACACTGAGAGTGCCGCGTGACGTCACGCAAAGCGCGCGCAAAATGACGGCGTTTGAACTGCTCAAATAAATTCAAAGTTTTAAATTTCATTTTGAAAAATATCTAGACTTTTTTGAAGCTTAATTATATTTTTTTCTACATTACAATGAAGTAAAATATTGATTTATGACAAAAAAAAAAACATGAATATCCCCTATTGCACCTTATTCTTGACTATAGTTTATTTTAAAGTGTAAGAAAAATTTAACAACAGTAAGAACAGGAATGATAAAATGAAACATTTTTAAGGGGAAATTTGCTTCGTAGGTTGAACTGCTATTTGACAGCTTGTTACGACTTGTTGCATATTATACAACTTTATAAGGTGCAGACTATTAAACTATGTGCGCCGAATTGTCCTTTGTGTTGGTTTTGGTTACTTCAATTATAATTGCTAATGTAATTATTAATATAAAAATTCGATCAAATTTTAGTATATATTGTATTGCAATTTTTATGATAGGATTTGTTGATAGATACTTAAATAAAAATAAAGTTTGTAAACAGGTTCATATAAATGTTTGATAAAGGTGTATTAATTTTTATGAATGATAGCGAGCAATATCAACCTTTTTTCAATGCAAAATTGTATATGACAATTGTAGAAATAACAAGATAACGTTCCGGTTCAAATAATGCGGTTTCTCCATTATTGGAAAAGTTTGCCAATGATTCGTTAATTTCCACTTGCGGGGAAAACTTTTATATCACTTTAATGAGAAAGGTAAGATGAAAACTTATACGGGGAATCTGTTTTTATGAAATGTACATCTATATACATAGTGACTAAAAATATAAATGTGAAAGTATCTTGGTTTTTCTGCTCTTAATGCTTTAGTACCTAGATTTATCTTCAAAAACATGTACACCCATAATTAATTAATTCCAGAAAAATAACTGTTCCTGAGGAATTTTTGATTTGTTTATTTTAACTTTATTACTTATACAAAATACAGGTGTATTTTACACAAGGCGGACTTAATACTAGAATGTTTTAATCTTTCGTAGAAAATGCTGCGAGTTCATAAGTTTTTCACAGATTTTGATAAATGTTTAAAATTTTTAGACAGTTAATATTTTGTAACCATTCTTTTGTAACCAACTTCCCCAACTTATACTAAGAAACCGTATTCCTTGTATTGAGCGACACTGTGATCATCAATCAAAAACCTAATCTGCCTTCTTCACCAAAAAACACGGCGAAAAATAAAAAGGAAATTAATAAAACAAAACACCAATCCATCATATTTTCGAGTTCACGAACGTGACTCAATTATGGCATTGACATCTACCAGGGATTGAAGTGAGGTCCTCGTAGAGACTGGATCCGTCGAGAGACCCTCAGTGTCAATAAAAATGTTCTCAAGCCCAGTCAAGTGCCGGAATGACTGAAACCTTGAAGTGACTGAAAAATTACAAGGATCGTTTTAAAGTCATTTCTATCCCCAACTGCAAAACTTAGATTTTGGGGCAAGCTATGTTTTTAATGAACAGTTATATATATTTATATATATAGCCTATACCTGTCTTATCTAGGTAAAATATATGCAGATCATGTTAATTAAGAAGATTCTCATTGCTAACTTCAGAAGTCCGCGTTGCTCTAAGTAGCTGATGCGTACACATACATATGTGACTTGTGTACTTGTTTATTTATGTTCCTTACCTGATTTAAAAATATCTGTCAAGTATGTTCATAGAAATAATTATATGTGGAGCACATTCCACTGTTTTATGCAAGAAATTGTATACTTACTTAAATACATAAAACGATTTGGCAGAAAATATTTTTTATAATTGCTAGCATACAGACTCTTACTCAGTTTCAGAGGGAGTCACGTATTGTTAATATCGGTATATTATTACCCATTTTCTTTTTCTTTTTATCACAAATCAAATCAATGAACGAGCACACGCTACTCACGCTACGATTTCATTTGCTTACGCTCCAATAAAATAATTTTCTGTTGCACTCTTACAACGAATGAAAACCTCTAGCTAAAATACTTACGTTAAAATACACAAATACCAGGAGTATTTGTGTATTTTAACGTATTTTAACCCGTTGCAATAACAGAGAATATTTTTATTTATTTATTGGCACACAATAAGGTTTTGCAACATAAAATGTCTTAATACATATAGCAAAAATTCATGACTGGTTGAAAACCAAGAAATTAGTGCGCACAACATGCTTACCATTAGTGACAAATAAATTCAGTGCATTGAATACTATTTAACAAAAGAGGAGACAACCATGTGATTAATAGTTTCTGTAACATCACATATGAGCTGACGAACCCTATTTTTAAAGGAGTTCAAGGATAAACAATAGACGTCAGGCACACGCTCAGAATCATGACTTTTATATAATTTGTTATATTCCCGGCAAATCTGAGCACAGGATTGTGAAGGAAGAAACATTTTTATTACATGATATTATACAAAAGGGAATGACAGAACGAACTGATCTAGTAGGGATTCTAAACTAGATACCCGACATTAAAGAGGTCACGAGCTTACCATGTAAAATTATGTCAGAAGCGCCTATTTTCTAAACTATCTTAAATTAAAGAATTGTAGAAGATCTTCACATGTACAAAGTTGTCTTTTATAACCATAACGACACGACAGTAACCCAAGATAGACTGGTTAAAGTGAAACAATGGAGGGTGCGATTGGGAACACGCAAAAGGCCTCTGTGGCGCAGCGGTAGTGCGCTTGTCTGTGTCACCGGAGATCCCGGGTTCGAATCTCGGCCAGGGCATGATGAGAAACAAACTTTCTCTGATTGGCCTGGGTCTTGGATGTTTATCTATATAAATATTTATTATAAAATATAGTATCGTTGAGTTAGTATCTCGTAACACAAGTCTCGAACTTACTTCGAGGCCTACTCAATCTGTGTAATTTGTAAAAAAAAAATTTGCGTCATCTGACATATGGGTTATCCATAACAATTTAATAAAGAGAAAACCCTAATGAATCGAATTCGACGAAATTTAACACAAAAACGGATTTCGTGGTAAAACAGACTTAATAAAATTGACAATAATACAAATCACAACTAGTCTTCTTTAAAAATACTAAAATGGTATATCTCTTATTAGATAGGTAGAAAATAATACTAATTCTCTCGTAACCGTTATCATTTTTGATATTCATTTAATTTGATTCATTATTTTAGTAGTGTATAATTTGGGTATGATTGCTTCCTGCCCTTTTCAAAATAAATTAAAACTTTTACATGAAACTAATTAGGGAGCTTAAAAATGCCCACATAAAAATACGATCCGCTTATATAAAAAAGTCTTAACAAAAATAGGAATGGCCTGGGTTATTAAAGTCTACTTTGCTTGGCAAATTCGTTGGACTGACGAAAATTTTTAGCGTTATGTAAATTTGGTTACTGAACCGAAAATACGAAGGCGGTAGAGTGTTCGGGTGTTCTATTCCCCATGAGTGCACTCAAAATTAATAACGCAAAAAGCAAATTTAATCGCACATCTTCGAGTATCTTTTGAATATGGGACAAGGCACGTATATAACACATTGGTATAGAAAAGTGAGCTCTCATAGAGTTACAATTTAAATAAGATTTATACACACAGAATGTTATATATTAGTCCTTGTGTGGTAGACAGAGAAAAATTCAAAAAACTTGATGGCTATGTTTAGCTGACTAGCTAAATTCTATTCTCAGGTTGCTGGATTTAAATATTAAAAACACAAGTTTTGCCTATACTTTGATTGACTTTTATAATCTCCACGAAAAGAGAAGAAACTGGCATACGATTTCTTTTTTATCTATACAGAATACTAGGCGGCCCCAAAATACTTCGGTGGAGGGTGCAACCGGGAACACTTAGAGATAAGCGAGACTGAATACTAAACTGCTAACAAACCAACATGGAAGCATAGACAAAATTTACTTTTCTGACATAAATCTACCCCTAAACACAAAAACAGAGATTGACTTCATTTAATGAACTTATTGGCACTTTCCGTTGAAATGTCATCTTGTATATCAAATAGAGTATACATAAAGTGGTTCTTGAAACACGACCACCATTATTAAACGGAATTAACAGGATCCGAAACAAGGGGTGTTCTAAAAGCTGAAATTTCGCGGCGTGTCTATTCTATACGAGCCACGACCCTTTGCTCGTCAGTGCAATCGGCTCGCTGCGAGAGGCGGCCGCGCGTACGCCCCGGATCGTTTCGACGAACTTCGTAATTCAAAAGTGCGACGGAATATTTGACGAGTGAAGTGTGATTGTGTTCTTGTGTTTTTTGAATATCGCCATCTGGAATCTCGAATGATTTGAATTCACTGTCAAATTTGGTAAGTTTTTAAAAATTAGAAGAAGAAAGTTGTTTTCCATACTTAATATAAAAAAAATGGCATGCATTAAGTTTTATTTGATTAAAAAAATGTGAATATTGTTAAACTACTCCTTGATTTTATTTAATTGCTGAGTATTTTTTTCATTAAAGAAATAATTTTGGTTTTCAAGATTGGTTCTGTAAATTTTGAAGATTGAGTATTAACCTTGTTATTTCTTTAAAGTTTGAATAATGGCTTTTATTTTTGATACATATATGTATGTTTCGTTGTTTTTAGAAGACTGCTATGACTTACATAAGCCGCTATTAAATTGCAGATAGGAATCATCTTGACTTCAGTGAAATCAGTCTCGTTATCGGTGACCCCGGCATTGAGCGCCATATTTGCTCAATTTGTCAATAAGATCATGAATTAATGATAGCACAGAACATATTTATACCTATTTTTAAGTCTAACAATTAATAGAATGTCTCTTAAGTGATACCCATTACAAATACATATAAAATCATTTTTTTTATTTATAAATCTTTTGTATCTTAAGTAATCTTTCTCCCAAATTCTAGATAGTAACGTAGTAAGTATATACATACTTACATTTACACAAGAAAAAAGGTAAATAAAAAGAAAACAAATAAATCACTTCAACATTTTCGATAACGTAAGGAGGTTCCACCTCTTCACACAAATCCAATTTGAGATTACAATCTTACAAGATTACTGTAGCCTGTGTAGAATTTAGTGACTTGCTTAAAATCGAAGAAAATGGATGAATTTTAAATGAAGATTCATTCAATACAAACAGTTTTTTCTGATCCTATAATTTAGTCCAAATTCAAAGCAAAATTGTACAAATTAAATTTAACATTATGTCTATCTAATAATGTAAATAATCCTACCACATGGTAGGTTTGGCCAAAACATTATACGAGTTACATTCATTACTGTTACATTCATTGTCACATTTGTTCTTCATCTCTCACATCACATTATGATTAAGTATATACTCAGTAGAAGTATGTATCACTTGAGATACCCTTCTATGACTTCATTTTTTTGTTATATGTACAGTCTCATCAGTATATGGATATGTCAATTGTTTTATTATTCTATTGTTAGATCTATTGTGTAAATTAACATATCGCTTTATGTGAATGTGTCTGAATTAGTGAAGTTCAAAGGTGTCATTTGTTTATTGTTTCCATTAACGTAGAGTACCTTTATCATTTGCTTTCCCGGAAAATAATTTTACACCTTGGAGTTTTTATTTTTATGTACATAACAAATTTTCATAATAAAATCTAGTTTTCCTTGCTATACATAAATATATGTATATTGTTTTAATATAACCATATAAATATTTGTATTACCCCAAAACTTATTGCAGGTGTAGAATATTAAAATCGAAAAGGTATTCTTATCCAAAGTGATCATCGTAGTATGAAAAAGTTAATAATATTGGCCAAATTTAATTAGATACCCTTTGTGTTCCTTTATTACCAACTTAATAAACTGACGACTAGGCGTTCTCGCAAACTTTTATGATTGAAGGGAATTCTTAGAAACTCTTACTATAACTATAGGCAACAAACTATCCATCACTGGTATGTGTTTAATGGTCATCGTGTGGTGTATGACAGAAACAGACATTTAACCTTTTAGATTTCTTAGACTTATTGACCTTATTATTTCGCTTACACAAAAAAACATTGAGCGGTTAGCTCGAAGTTAGGTAAGTAATGATTTTTCATGACAAGGAATCAAATTATATTTCAAGATTTTCTCTCATACGGAGTATTATTATTATATTATTAGAGAAAATTACATCAACACCCTCCACCGTTATGAGCACTTTTTCTCCTCTTTATCTAGGCTTTTGCGACGTCAAGCCTGTTCAGCCTGCCCTTTCAACCTAGGCCAGGTATCAAAGCTAATCATTTTTCCCCCCCAGAAAATTTATCAAAATTTAGAGTCACTTTGTTTTCCTATTCTTTCCTGTGCGTGGCGCTTCCATTAAACAGTAAAATATAGACTCTGAGCTCAAGGGGGTGGATGTCACTCATAAGCCAAGAGAGGATGATGATTGATCAGATAAAAATAAAAAGCACCTTAAAAAAATGCTGAATAATCAAAGTTTTCTAAATTATGACAAAATGGTGAAAACATAATAACCGATGTACATGACGCAACTATTCAACTCGTTGAACAAAAAGACGAATATAGCAGAACACAAGATTCATTACGGTATGTCAAATTGTTTGACTGGCAGGTAGTTTATTAAAAAAGTCTTTTTTTAGCGAGACGGCCTGGCGGATCTATCTCGTATGAGAAATAGTATGATGCCAGTATAACAAGGATTGTCTGATTTCTTTGTATAAGAAACCAATTCTTATCCAATGAAATTGTACAGATATATTCTCCCCTCAGACCTGGGTCTTACACTTCATAAACAAATAATTCCCAAGTAGTGCACCCCCAAGTACATGGGTCTCCCTTGCTTCCAACTACTTTAATTACCATTTTAGAAATTTGTCCCCAAATTTAGGAACTTGCTCCTATGTGACCATAAAATATATTTACATACATATAGTCACGTATATATCCCTTACGGGGTAGACAGAGCCAACAGTCCCGAAAAGACTGAATGACCACGTTCAGCTGCTCGGCTTGATGATGGAATTGAGATCCAAATAGTGACAGGTTGCTAGCCTATCGCCTAAAAAAAGGATCGCAATTTTTTAAGCCTATACGTTAGTCGCCTTTTACGACATCCATGGGAAAGAGATGGAGTGGTCCTATTCTTTTTTGTTTTGGTGCCGGGTACCACACGGCACACAAAATATATTTTATTAGGAATATAGGCATCGGGATTTATTTTCATTTCATCAAGAGCAGAGGCTTTTTTTGGACGCTTAACCAATTTGGTTAGTAGTACTTCAAACTACTCAAAGCACTTGGCCGATGTATTTACATGTGATTTGTGAAAATCCGAAAAAAAATAATTTTGGTATCATTTCCGTCATCCCTAATCCGAAGTCTTACCTACAAAGATGTCTGTGGAAAGGATTTTACGTCTTTCCTATAAAGGTACAACCTCAGGCGATACGTTATTTCTGTACAAAAAATCTCTTTCTCAGCCTACATATTTTAAAAGTTCAACAGTGGGCGGGATAAATATAATTCAGCAATGTAAATCAACGACCTACTGAAGAAATGTTCCCTGGAGGTATGTGAACAATACACGGTTTATTTGTTTTTGTTTTGCCATGTTTTCATTAGCCTCCAGCACACGGGTAGATCCCTTGACTGCGTTGCGTTGTACCGTGGGTATTTTGTACAAACTTATATTTTTCTTAAAACCTTTTTTAATCCAATATGCGAGAAGTTTGTCGACTAGAACCGCTATTTACTAGACCCACGGTTCCAGAAGCCGGATTCTTTTATTTTAATTTTTTTTTTCCAAGAACTGGGACCTCTCTTATAAAAAGAAAACCTTTAGTTAAGTACAGTTAAAGCAAGAACACTTTTAGTGTCGTACTTACGCTGTCAGATTTTAACATATTTTTAATCTTTTTAAAATTAAAAAAAAAAATATTTTAAAATGATTTTTTGATACTTAGATAAAAATTTTACCCGTAGATTTTTTACCCGGATGAAAAGTAACATATGTCTTTCTTCAGACCCTAACTCTACTTATAAATAGTAACGCCATTTCAAGAAGATTGGTTCAGTAGATTACGCGTGAAGTTGAGATTTAACAAAAACTCTCGATTATGTTTTGCAAGTAAATCAAGGGAAATGTTGGGACATGCTTATTCTAGGTGGACTAGAACATAGGTACAAGTTCTCACTATATTCACTATACTTCATTACATTAATATAAAAAAGAAACCTACGTTAAATACTTACACCTGTAAGTTCTTAAGTTCGTATCTATATTCTTGGGTTCCTTCTTTATCCTTATAAAATTTCAAACGAATACCTAATATACGCCTACTTACAGCAAACAAAACTAATGAAAACCGTTCATACAAAATTCATTCGGAGTCCTTTTAGTTTTGGATGAAAAAGTAACAACATCGACTACACTCTCACTGTACAAACTTTCACGAACTATAAGTAAGTTATTTGACTCAGGTGTTACTTTGCAAAAGTCAAAGTTATATAAGTAAGTATATTTTAATCTTAGTTTGTTTTTGATATAGATGACTTTGGGTTACGGAATACAATAATTTTTAAAATGTATTGCATTTTCGGTAATTGAAAAGCATACCCAACATTAAAGGTACAAAACAGTCAATCTTTTATTTAATAGTATATACAAATTTCATGATCGAAAACTTTAGTGTTGCTTTAAGATTAAACCTTCGTATCATAAAGTCAAACATTATGACTATTATCATGTGATAGGTATGTACCTATAAAGGCAAAATGGGCAAGAAGGTGCGGTGCAAAGTAGTGTTTTTTGAAGACACACGTCTTGTCAAAGTCGATTCTGTCAAACTATACTGGCAGTCGAATATATGTCTTGAAGCAAAGTACGACGGAATTAAGACTCTTTTGAAATAGTTGACCGTCAAAATTCAGAATGACAGTCATGGCAAATTTCACTTTCGCGGCAAAAATTCTGAGAAACCATTCTAATTTTCGGTCAATTTCGCCTTTTCATTTGGTTTGCTTATAGTGCCTATCTACAATCCAAATGGCTTCAATTTGTAATTACTTACCAAGTAATTACCAAGATTTGCATATTCGCGGTGTTCAACTGTAATTAACAAATCAGATAGGAAATGATAGGAATCTTGTTTATTTATTTGGCTATTACTTCTAAATATTGCCCTCGAACCTCTACGACAAATCAGTGCTCACAATATATTATCAACACGCCGATAAATCTGATTCCGCCTACTGATTTGTTGATTTATTTGAACTACAACGATGTAAACAACTTGTACTTTATTAAATCCGTATTTCTTATAAGGAAATAAATAACCTCACTTAATTTTTACTAATCACAAAGTAGATAAAGTCTCACATTGTTAATTTATATGTATATATATATATATCTAATCATCTCTGCGGGGTAGACAAAGCCAACTGTCTTGAAAAGACTGTAAGGCCACGTTCAGCCTTATGCCTGAGATATTTAAGTTTCTGATCCGAATATTGATATGATGATAAAATGCCTACCTATTTGTACCTTTATGGGTTCCCGCGCACTATAAATATATAACATAACTCTAAAAGAAACGATTTAAATAACCAAATGAAAAACAAATACATGTCCATAAACAGAATTTTTTAATATTAGTTACAATTTTTACATTTTCGTTGTGAATTGAACTGTATTTGTATGTAAAATAGCATTGCTTTTTGCGATCGTGGAATTTCTGGGTGGTGCGATGTAAATGTCAGGGGAGGTATTAGCAACCGCACCGGGGTTATCGGGATGTCAAGAATGGGACAGGTCGATGGATGCCTAACCTTGGTTAATGACTTTACTACATATTTTGACCAAACTTTAGTTATACTTTCTTCATATCAGCATAATCAGCATAACGTGGCCTTCGAGTCTAATGACTATTGGTTTTGTATGTTTTATTGCTCCACGTGAAGAGGAAATCAATACATCCTCTTCCCCGGAGGGGTAGGCAGAGACTATATCTTTCCACTTGCCACGATCTATGCATACTGGAAATGAATATTTACATTCATTTTATTTTCAAGCGTAGAAAGGCAGGAGACTGCCATACCTATCATGCCATGCCATACAACGCGCAAAATCACGGAACAGATTCCTAAAAATGTATTATACAGATATTTTTAACATAGATAGCTAGGAAGAAATATTTTTAAAAATCCGTCAGGAATGATTTAATAAAAATGCAATATTTTTCAAATGTAGACGTAAATATTGTAGGCTACGGTAGCCACTTACCGTATGTAGGGCGTAGTAATAAAATAAGTCGGCTCATCGCATCGACCATAATTCCCCCAAGATTTCTAGAGGCAAATTGACGTATGATTTATTTTCCTCCCAGAATCACGAGGAAAAGAAATTCAATCTCAATAAAAATAAATCTAATGAAACATAACGAATGACTGCAAGTGATAAATTACCGAGTTACACGTCCCATAAAATAGGCAATGAATTTAAAGACTCTAAGAATGGATGCTGAACATACGATATAAATTTAACGACCATTTGTCTGATGAAGACTAACAAAGAGATCCTTATTGAAATAAGATGTAGTACTGACACTTCCGAATACTTATTACAATAGCTCAAACAAAATTTGGTAAAATGATTACTGAAGACAAAACAGGGAAAATTGTAAATGAAAAACATAATAAAAATATTTGAATAGCTAAGTTCTCGTTAATTTTATTAATATTAAACATGAGATATCTCTATCATAAAGATTTGAAATTTATTAACTTTTCGGTTATTAATTACTATTAGTGTATTGAAGAACATGATCTTAAAATAAAAGAAAAATTAAAATGCCTAATTTTGAACGATGATAGTCGAATATTAATTTAATGAATACTGAAGTAATAATTATACCTCTCTCTTCGAGTTATCATGAAGGGCCTATTCGTGTTAACTTGAATTACTATAACGAAATTCATCTACCCATAATAGGTTTCATTACAGAATTTTATTCTAACATTTTTCACGGTGCATGACCTATCGTGATTTGCGATCGTATAATGTTCTTTCATGAACAAATAAACTGAACCGAATGATTGATGGTTCGCATAAACAGCTGGATATAACATGCTTATCGCAAACAATGCTATGACTAACAATAGCTTAGCAATATATAAAGGAAGACAATTTCTTTATACTTACCGTGATTATTTCTGGGCAATGTAGACGTTGACTTCCATTTAACATTTAAATCTGAAATTCCATTTAAAATTATATTATTTATTATATTATAAAAAACAATGTATTCTCGCGTCCTTTCTATTGTAAGTTTGGATGATTGTGAAGTTTATTTATTTAAAACTTTATTGAACAAAAAAATTTACAAAAGGCGGACTTAATACCGTTTGGCATTCTCTACCGGTCAGCTGGTTGAGCTGACCAAACAGAAAAACTTTAAGTTGGTGGTGCGATAAAGTGCACATGCATAATGAAAAAAACATACATTACAAAAAAATTGCATAATATTGAACGATATTGAAGAAAATACTGCAGTGCAGATTGTTACCCCTTCTTCTCTGCACTGACGCTTTGGAAGCAGCCGTAAACGTAGTTTTAAATTATTTATTTGACGTCAACCAATGTTGTGAAATAATAAATACTCGGTTCTAACAACTCAGTATGAGTTTGTTCCGGTGGCCGTAGAAACAGCCGGTCCATGGTGTCCTCAGGCGAGGCTCTTTATTGGTGAGATAGGACGGCGTTTAAGGGCACGTGGTTATGACTACCGCTCGGGATGGTACCTGGTGCAAAGGCTCTCCATAGCTATCCAAAGAGGGAATGCGGCAAGTTTAATGGGTACTTTTAAGCCGGGTGCAGTCCGGGGTGGTATTTTTGATTAAATGTTTTTTTTTTGTTTGGTGATTGTTTCTATTTTGTATTACCTTTATGTTGACGAAGCTGTTGTGAATATTTTGTAATATTTTGATAAATAAAATTTAATACAATGCTGTGAATACTGTTGAAATGTCCCATAATAATTAATAAGAATTCTCAATTTTAATTTGAATTTGACCGGATTTTTATGAAACTTTGCAGTAGGTATTTATTCATTTTTTTATTTATGTACACAAAATATATACAGGATCATTTAATACAGCAATTCTAGTTTAAAGGTGCTACTTATTTTACTAAAAATCTCTTTCAATAGAACCATGAGAGGAGAGAGGAATTTTGGAGCGGTATGGCGGTGGGTATGGAATTTCTTATTAATTTTAAATTTATTATTATATTTAATAAGAGGTTTAAGGCGGACGAAGTCGCGAACAACAGCTAGTACGCGATATGCCGTTAAAAGCTTTGAGAAAATTTTAACAAAACCTCAATGAAACATTTAACAATTTTGTGTGTTTTTTATTATTATATAAAACTTTTTGTTTAATTGGTTCCAAACAAAAAAATCTATTGTGCTTACCTCTCCAGTCCGATACTTTATTTCGTCTGTGATTGATCAATCCATCTGTAAGTCACGCTTTCCTTTTTCTCACTATAATTTACCTCTATCTCTAAGGCCACCACATGAAGTAAAGAGGGTACCTTTTATATGTTATTTTTGCCATAGAACTGTTAGTATGTTAGGATGACGGAAGGGGAAAAGGCACGCCTACGTAATTGGACCTATAAAAACAGCTATCGTTTCCAACCGTGTTTGTGTTGCCAAACTTGACTAGAAATCCCTCCCGGCCTTTCACGTAATATCCATTACGGCGTCCCTAATTTGATAACCGAAGTTTTGATAAGAACCGAATTGTTCACATAACCGTAAAATCAAAGTAGAACCATTATCGAACAACCTTGATATCTTTTACACATGTTGGTGTTGCCAGTAAGCAACGACCTTTATGATCTTTGCACTATAAGAATTTGAGTATATGAATCACGTGAAGTCATTAAGAATTATAGTGTTATACATGAAATATACTTAACAAAAAAACTCATCTGTAGGAGTCACAAGGCCGTTTGAATATCAATAAAGATGTAGTGTCGCTGAAATTTTGGTAAAATTGTGTTTTTTATTTAGTTATATATTAGGTATAACATAAAATTTACAATAATTCACGTTGAATCTCGGTTCTATCATTAAGCCAAATAGCTGAACGTGGCCATTCAGTCTTTTCAAGACTGTTGGCTCTGTCTACCCCGCAAGGGATATAGACGTGATCATATGTATGTATGTATTCACGTGATTCATATCTCTTTATCAATAAAATAATCACGTTCTAATATATAATTTCTAAGTTTGTTAACCACAACGAGAATTTTTTTTAAAATTAAATTACATTAAGTTATTTAAAGTGCAAAAGAAATAAATACATAGGTTTAAATCCATTCAAGATGAGTTTGCATGTTAATTTTTGATGTATTTCAAATAATAAAAAAGAAAATCTTAGGGAAATGTTTGCTTCGACATGACGAATGAATGTTGAACTTTGACTGATGATTATATCAGAAAGTATGTTTCCGAATCTTATGTTGTTATTTTTTTATTATTAATGATATTGGTAATTATTTATATATTTCAACAACGATATAATCACGTTGTAAAAAGACTTTCCTTACGTGCATACATGTAATCACGTCTATATCTCTTGCGGGGTCATTTCTTTTATTACTTTTATGATACAAATTAAGCTCTTTATTTGATGTAAGCAACTTCAGAAAAAAACCACAGCACGTCTCAAAATAGTTATTAAAAAAACTAAACGCGCGAGATTGAAGAGAAAAATATGTGAAAAATGTGTTCCTCATAATTTTTATTCCGCTACAAAAAAAATTATACGGTTAGACCTACCTTTGTTTGGATTTAGAATGTGTCTCAAAGGTGATTCTTTTACTAGTTCTCATTTTCAACACAAACCCCTTAATACACTATTTACCAATTTTCGTTCTCCATATTTATTCTTTGACCTACATTTTCTCTGATGATAAATAGGGCCTATACAAGTTTTACAATGTAACGTTTGCAAATCCGACAGAAGTTTCGTTACAAAGGTGTAGTATTGAAGTACAAGTTTAATTGCTGTAAATTCCTTAATTTGTTTCAAAAGCTCGTTAAGTGAGGCACTTCCCGTCACCGGATTCAATAAACTTCTACATTGAAATAACCACACTTTACACTATGTCGTTATTGAAGTAAGTTATGAGATTTTATCACAAGTAGCAAGTTTCAAACCATAAATAATGTTTCTTAGATTTTCCTTCGATAAATTTAAAAAACATTTAATTTCGTAGAGTTACAATTTAACGATTGCAGTTGTAAAAAAATCTGATAATAAATTCAGAAATAAAAATTATTCTAATAACCACCATATTGACATTTTGTAGTATTTAAGAAAGGCAAGACAACCGCTTGCCATTATAAAGATGCAAAAACCGTGGTAGACATACTAATTAACATATTTCCAATATAAAAATTCAAAACATGTAGGCATGTATAAAATACAGTAGACATGATACAAATAACGAACGTTTCCCTTTGGGGTAGACAGAGCTAAAAGTCACAAGATACGAAGAAAGTATAGTAAATGTACGAACAAGATTAATCACTTTCATAAATCGACAAGACATTTACTAAAGTACAATGTTTTCTTCAAGTTCTTTGTCAACAGAGAACCCTTGACAACTAAAATGTTTATCTGACCCGTAGCATAATTGTTCTGTCCTCTCCTGGCTCATATCGATAACTTTTTGTCTGCGGTCACACATCCGATATAAAAAAATCATAATATCAAATCACTAATGAGAAGTATATTTAAGATATATAATTAGTTTCAAAGAGTTCTGTAGAAGAGGAACTATGGTTTAAATATGACTATATGCATGCAGCAAAATAAAATTAGCTTGGATGCTTTTTATAACATGAGATAAATATTCATTGGTATATTTTGAATAAATTCAACACAAAAAGTATCAAATAAAAAACGTCTATTATACCTGGCCCGGAACGCATTTGGCAGGTTTTAATATTGATGATAGATTTATACTTGTCTCTTCTCTATTTTCTTCTATTTTTCCATACCCTGATTAAACGATAGACTATACGATAAAACCCTCCCGTTTTTGGGAAAGACAACAATTCGGTCAAAGAGTTAACCGGTGCCCTTTTGAGCCAATCGAGTTTCGAGTCCTTAATCAGAATAATCATTTATCGAAAACATAACAATGATATACTAAAATAGGCAAGTGGTAATATGATTATTTTATTGCACAATTGATGGGCAAATAAAACACGATGAGACGATATTGGCATTGAACGAACATGTAGTCTGGACTATATGATTATGATGTATCTAGTTGTATCGTAAATAAATGATAGATAGATAGAACGATAGGGTATTATACCCTCTATTGGATATAAAATTATAACAATTAATTTATTCTAAGCTTATGTTAGGGTAATTCACAAAAGGCGGCCTTATCGCATTATGCTATCTCTTACAAATAAAATGGTATACAATAAATAAAATTTGGCACATCAATCTTGTACTTGTATTAGTAACATTTTCTTCTGGCGCTGTCTTCTAACGAAGGTTTGCAATCATCAAGGACACCTGCACTCTTGAGATCGCTGCTCGGAACAACTGGTACTGACCATTGACGAAGGTCAGCAAGCCAAGATCTGCTTCTACGACCTGGTTTTCTCTTTCCTCCCTAAATGTTGGTTTGAAGACTTATTAAATAATAATTTGTGAAGAAAAAACTCTCTTTACAGTTTAAAAAAACCATAATTCTAAATAGTTTAGATACAATTTTCGAGGGTAATGTCGCAAGTACTGTTTGAAAGAAACGAAATGCTTTGTTGTGTGGTTAACAAAAAACACAGAGCTTCGCTCGGTCATCTAGGGAATAATTAAGATTTACTAACTTTATCATAGTAACCAATCTGCAGACAGAAATGGCGTTAATAACTATTTAACTAGTTTCTGAGAGCAGTTTCCACCGTGGGGAGCCATCTTTGAACTGCAACGAAACTAAACTGTACTCACCTAGTTGTTAAATTTGACTCTTTGAGGTCAGTTATATACCTCGACTTTCTCAAATTACTTCAAGAGTTTGTTTTTAACCAGCAATTAAAAAGAGCTAATCCTATGCGAATAACTGAGCAAGGTATCCAATGAAGGTTGAAATATTTTAATCGATCTAGCTTATGCTAATTATTCTTGTGCTTCATTTTATTTTTATTTAGGGCGATAGGCTATCAATCTGTCCCTATCTCTAAATCTTTATTCTTTCACAAAGCCATCTATGCAACAAATACATTGATAAACAAGAGTACGAGATAGCCTTCTAAATCGAAACGTGGCCTGTGAGTTTTGTGACTATTAGCCCTGTCTGCCTATGTGATATAAAAAAATTATGTATAATTGGATGTGAATCTACAGCTATGCTATACCTTTGACTAAATGGCATTCAACAAACCCCCAAAGGAATACTGGTACCTGGTACATTTTTCATTAAAACTTTTCAACTCGTTACTACTCGTACTGAGTTGACATTTTTAGGAAACTTTACTACATTTTTTATTATTCAATTACTGGTAACAAAATTAAATCCGTCGCATCAGGTGAACACAAGCGGTGGCTACATCAACTCCGACTGTAGTTTTTTAAGTTTATTAAAAAGACAGGCAATATTTTTGATTGTAAATAAATTAATAATTTGGAGATATCTACGCCTGTGGTATTTTGATTGACGTTCTTAAGGTGCACTAATATCATCGTGAACAAACTATATGCTAATGACGTAACGTACGAACGTTCTACACTCATGCTAAACTTAGCTGTTACGGTGAAGAAAACTATTACGAGGGAACCTGCACATTCGGGCAACTGAATGTCTAACTATGATCTAAGTAAGGTTCTTCTACAAGTTTGCAGAGGTCAGACAGGAAAGCTTCCTTTATTAACCTTTCTTATTACATACTTCAGGATCGTATTCAAGGGAAACCTAGGTCTTCTGTCCAGATGTGAAGACGCAACCAAGAGTAGCGCGAGATGAATGTCATTTCTTTCAATTTAAACGCAAACGCAAATTTTTACGCAAAAAATTTTGTGAGCAAACGGTATTCAATATTTTTCACAATCAATCATTCAGGGTGACACCCAATAGCACGACATTTATTTCACAACCTTAATTGAGACCTCTTAATTGTCGTGAATAATTGAATGTTTCAAGAATATTGGAGAAGTTCAATGAAGGGATTTATTTAGTGTGTATTTGGTATCTTCTGAGATGTAAAAAATAACTACAAGTAATAATAAATATAAATAAACAAACTAATTGCCTACGAAATATTATATCCCAAACTCAAATAGTTTCCCGATTGTAACGGTGACAAAAAATGGCACAGGCATATAACTAGACGACGCCCTTGGCGCCGCCCACGTATAACGAAAAATCTCGTTAAGTTCTGTTCATTCGGGAATTTCGCTCTTATTGCTCCTTTAGACCACATAAGGAACCTACTCATTCCAAATTTCAATTCTGTAGAACCAACGATGTGTTATGATTACCGAAATCAGTCAAAACCTTCAATACTGAAATTACTGAAATTTGACCCCCAGGTGATAAAAATCATAGGCGAGTATGTAGATCCTTACAAACAATGACATCCCATCTTCAGATATTTTGTACCACTAATAGACCTTGACTTCGTTGTAAACAAGATTAGTGGCATCAATAGACTAAGAAATGAAATCATCACTACATTTAGGTGATAATGGCAGCAACCTCAAAGCAAGAAAATACTTTTAAATAGAAAAAAACAATCACTAATATAATACTAATATAACTTGTTTGGCCAAGGTTTTGTTTAAGTAGGTATCAGCTTAACTTAATATCCTCATAACATTGCAGTGTCATGTAATGTTAATTTACACTGAAATTTAGCACAATCAAACAACAGTAATTACATATTTGACAAATTATGGGTAAGATAAGAGACTATGGACTCTGTCTACCCCGTAAGGGATAAAGACGTGATTATATATACGTGTGCATGTATGGGTAAGATAAAGTTGTTAATTAGCACAAATTGTTTAAAATCTCTGCACTATATTACAAATGTTAAAACATTCATCGCTTTGCGATGCTGAAATCGATGGAAAAATATTCTTATCCAAGTAGATATGAAAATCAAAGTTAATTGAAGCAAAATAGCTGGTAATATAAATTATCTCTTTATTAGTAAAGGTATATGTATTAAATATGATAATGAAAGAAACTAATCTGAATAAGTATATTTTTAATGGTACTCACTAGTTAATACAAATAATTGCAGTTGCCTGAATGTGCCAGTTTCCTCACGATGTTTTCCCTCACCGTAAGAGCATCGGTAAGTATTCGAACTAATGTACATAACTTCGAAAATAGTCATTGATACACGGCCGCGGTGGGATTCGAACCTGTGCCTTTCTGCACTCACACATTTTAACCGGCCACTTTACCGATTCGACCACCAACGCTCACAAGTACAAATGATTGTATTTTCCAAATTTGCACTATATCTCGATTCAGAATTACTTTTGTGTGGTCAGGGATCAAAAAGGAAAGCTTTTAGGGGTTTATCTTGATTTGTGGTTATCATAAAGAGAACGAAAAGGGTAACTTTACATAGCAACAAAATTGTAGGTTTGGTGTTGTTGACTTTTCCTGACCTTTAACATCATTAAGTAACTGGTTTCTTTTAAACATTTTTATTAATTCTTTTTCTATTAGTGGAAAATTAAAAAAGTCCATTTAATCGTACACCTTTAGAAATCACATGAAATAACAGAGTACAAACATATTGACGGACTTAACCGTAAAGAAGTAAGTAAATATTTTACCGTTCATTCAAAAACAAAAGAAATACATGAAAGGTAACCTGTCTTAATTACCCTTATTTCCTCTAACACAAGGTAAATCACCTATACAATAAAGTGGCAATTTTTTTTATAAATAATGAAATTCCACAATGCTCACTCTCAAAACAATTGCTAGAAACATCATGATCACTTTGATATTCTCGGGTCTCGGGCGTCGGGTGAAGGCTATCTTCCTCGATAAAAGTCGGGAATAAGGTCATACGTTGTAAGCATGGGTTTAGTACCTTTGAGCCCTACCCGTTTTATGGTGCCCCAGTATATATGACTCACCGCGCCCTTCTGTTTTCAACTCGACCTTTTGGTAATGACAATCTTAGAAAAAGAGGGGCGGTATGTATGATTTGTGAGTCAGATTGAAAGTACACCTTGACTTTTAATAATACTGAACTAATGTTTGAACACAGATACATACATACATGAAATCACGCCTTTTTCCCGGAGGGGTAGGGTAGTAGGTAGGTATTTGTACACAGATATTCGCATCTATTTGCAAAAATTAACCTTTCACAAATGCTGAGTCTTGGAAACAATAAGTAATGTGAGTATGACAATATATGAATTCTTATGGATATTAAAAGGAAAACAATTATCACGACAACGTAAGATTTTTAAAATCTTAGAGCATTAATTTAGAAAAATATAAATTCAGTGCAAATATACCTAGGGACACATATGTAAAATTCTGAACATACATACATTAAGAAGCCAGAGACATTTATTAATTTAAAACTTTGAGTTCAAAACCTGAATAATCTAGCACCGAAATCCAAGAAATTTGATTGTGTTACTCGTTCATTTTTTATTGGATTTATTCATCAGAAACAGTGAAGACAAAAAAGGCCTGCGCCCGGATTGGCCGATGAAACGCCCTTATATAAATTTATTGAGCAAATAATTTCAATACCTTACTTTTCCCACAAAAAAAGAACAGACGAAAAAATATTCTCAAAGATTTATTATTCAAGCCTTCAGAACTCAACGGTAAAAGAACAATATTGACATGAACCAGAATTTTCCTCTACATTTAAATTTGTTGCTTATTATTACATTTTTTTTCTGGAATTCCACGACATTTTCTCCTTCAACTACTTCATCGTCCCTTCTAATTGTCGCGTGGTCCCGTCGCTATAATCTAACTTTTACAAATATTCATTTTTTATTAAATTGATGTATTGTCATTACATGTATCAATCAATCATTACTGCCCTTTGTACCAAGATTTCAATTCTAATGAGCCTCTGACGTGGTGGACACTATGAACTCAGATATAGTTTCTCAATCTTGGAATTTCCAAAGCACGATCTTAGGTACATCTTTACATTGACAACTGAATTATCCTGTTTCAAATAGAACAATTTCTTTCCATAACACGAGATTTCAACCCGCGACCGATTCATACTATTCAATTCAACTACTCAACCATAGATGCAGTTTAATAACACGAAGTCTCATGTATTACATTGTTTTTAATAGTGATATTTCTGTCTTGAATGTACTCACTTTGAACAAAATGAGCAGTTCAATTTTCAATAATCACCTCATTTGCATCCTAACACCTCCTTCTTGCTCCTAATGTGTTATTTATGTTATTATTATTAACCTAGCTACTGTTTTCTCTCGATAAAACAAGGTATGGATTCCTTTTAAGTTAGACTTCTCCATTATTTCCTTTTGGGATGTTCTACGAGTTGAATTAGGCTAAGCTAAATGAGAAAGAACATTTTATAACTGGCTACTCTACATGATTTTTTCATAATTAAATATTAAAAAATAATAAGTAAGAACGGTTACCTATCCCTCACGGGATAGACAGAGCCGATGGTCACAAAATTCAGAGGCCACATTTAGTGGCTTAATAGCCGTAGCCCCGTAAGGTATGGAGATAATAACTTCAAATGTCTCACCTTTGCGTGTTCCCAGACCCTCAGCAACAAAACTTCCGAACCTAGGGTACGCCCTTATATAAATATAATATCATAACTTCAAACAATAATAAAAGTCACAAAGCAAGGTGTAAGTAAATTCAGACAATCAAGAAAACCTGAGCAAATTTCATTGAGGTTACATATTCAGTTGCCATAATGTAAGGCTTCCTAGCAGTTTGAAATAATTAAAATTTTGTAATCGCCTAACTTCCTTATTAACGTATGTGAAGGAAATAAATGTTTAAACCTTGTGAGTTTAACTTTTGCTGTTACTACAACATTTCAAGAACTCCAAACACTTTACTTACTTACTGAATTCAAGACCTAAAAGCTAGTTTTCATAGTATAAGCCATAAAAACCTACTTATTTATTTGAACTGTAAACAAAGGCTTTACGATCTTTCCCCTTAAGAGGAAGAGATGAAAGAGAAGTACATTTAAATATGTATAATTCAGCATGCACGTAATTTATTCTAATTCATAGTCCTTATTCCGGTATCTCATTGACCTAAAACGTCAAAGTTCATGAAAAGCATTTCAATGGTCGTTAGAAATTAATTATTAGGATGAATTATGTAGTAACAAAAACCATTTTCAATGTTGCCACTGTTTTATACAACGGATTATTAAAGGATTAGATTTAAATCTGAATTCTATCATTATTATATGCCATACAGCAGAACGTGGCCTTTCAGACTTTTCAAAAGTGGTGGTTGTGTCCACCCCTTCACTACATAGTATAAAACAAAGTCGCTATTTTAGTCTGTTTGTCTGTATGCTTAAATCTTTAAAATTACGCAACGGATTTTGATGCGGTTTTTTGTAACAGGTAGAGTGATTCAAGAGGAAGGTTTTTATGTATAATAACATTTATAATTTTGCACTCGTGCGAAGCCAGGGAGGGTCGCTAGTAAGGTATAAAGACGTGTATATACGAAAAAAAGCATATCTGTCTTGTGCAAGCTACCATACTGAACTGAGTTATATTTTTAAAAGATTTTTATATATTATAAAGGAAAAAATATAGCGTGTGCCTAGATCTTCCCGCAAAAGTATAAAATTCAATCATGGTTGTGTAAGATATTTGAGATTCTCGTTTTAGCAATGCATACTCGTAGTAACCTGTTATGGAAGACTGTTAGATAATGCTATTAGCATGAAGTCCGCCTATTGTACTTTTCAAATTATTATCATAATTTTTACAATAAAGAATAAATAAATATGTGAATTTCAATACCAAGCCATCAAATCCCACTGAATTTAATCTTCCTTTATCTTTCAGTCTATTATCTCTTATATCACAAAACACTGCAAGAAAAAGATTTGGAATGCAGATTACGGTTTTTTTAACTAATGCTACTTAACTTATAAATTAAATATAAAAAAACAAATGCGTTTCAATTTCCCACATCAAAGTTATTTCACCCATAATCCTTTTTTATACCCAAAGGTTTGACTAATGGCAACGATACGTGTGCCTTAGTAAAATTTACATGGAGCTTTGATAAATATTTTCATTTGTATTGAATATCATAATATGCTACTTCTAATCCATAAAGGTCCAATCCTCAATGGCTTTTACAATGCGTTATAGCCACTTTTTACTATATTTTTATTATTATAAAGGTAGAGTAACATTAATGTATTTATTTTTTGTTTCAGATTGTTCTAAGGCCACAATAAAATATTACTAACAGGTACGTATAATTTTATATTTCGTACATCAACTGTTAGATAATGCTATAAGCATTCAGGCCGCCTAGTGTACTACCTACTTTACAAATTGTAAATGTTATAATATTAAAATAACAATAAGGAATTAATAAATGAAACATTTGTACAATCCGTTTATTCTGTCATATTACAAACCATATACAGACATGTCACCTCGACCAGTCATAATATTCGAAGGCCCATGTTTAGTTGTATGACATAATTATTGAATTGCATGTACTTACGTTAAGAATTTAAAGAGGGATTAAAATAAGCAATACGACCAGGTGACTTTTACCTTGATCAAATTATTGACGTACCGGCGAAAGGTCAGAATAAGACTGACCGAAGCCGAACTTTCATGAAGAGAGAGAGTTATGAATGTGGATAAAACGAAAAAAGTGTACAGGGATCGCTGTAAATGACACATTCGGAAAAGTGGCGTGATTTTATCGATGTATTATACCAGGTTTTTTAAAAATGGACCTAATCACATCGTCTGTTATAAAACAATACCTAATTATTTCAAGAGCTTTATTTGATGTCAAAAACATATTATGTTAAACAAGATAACAAGCGTTTGAATGGTACTGTGTGTGTCCTGTTAATTTTAACCCAACTAACAAGGAAACTCCGCTGTAACTGTTGGTAACTTGCTTTTAACAACAGTTGCCAATTTCGACGCTTTCTAGGCCACCGACATAAAAGAAATAAATATACTTAACAAGAACCAATTAACCGATGCTCTTACAGTGAGGGAAAATATTGTGAGGAAACCTGTATAATTAAGAAACTAGATGTGTATGTGTAACCATGATCCAGTATGGGTTAGGTTCCCCTGCAAAGATCGTTGAGGTCAGATGGTAGTCGCTTCGTGTTAAAACCTGTCTTAATCAATAGGGGGAAGTCCCGTAACGCCGGACGGCACCTAGCGCCGGACACTCGTACTATTCAAGCGAGTACAAATCAGTTCGTTTCAAAATACAAGTGAAAGGGGTGCTGGGGCATACAGGTACAAGATCACGCGCCGTGCCTCTCCAGTGACGCACACGGCCGCGGCAGGAGTAACAATTTGCTGTTTTAGGCTCGAAATCACGGCGTCACCTAAATATCAATGTAAGTAATTCTAGTATATTTATGCATTTACATTTGAGTGGTATTCAAAGATAAAATCAGTACTCGATTGTTATCCGTAAAATGGTAGAATATTATTACATCTTTTAAACAATTTAAGTAGGTGCCATCTAATGAACGAAAATGTGTGTCCCTTAGCACCGGACACTAAGTCGTCTCTTAGTGCCGGACAGTAAACATATTGATATTTTTTGTAAGAAATTACGTATTTTATTCTAATTATTTAATTTTGTTTAAGAGTATAGAAGAAAGAAGATAGTTAAAATGGAAGAGAAGAAAAAGAAAGGATCCTGGGATCCACAGAGCTTACAAACTGCTATTGATAAGGTTATGTCAAAAGAACTGAGTGTGAGACAAGCTGCAATGCGATACAATATTCTTAAAAGCACTATACATTAAATAAAAGCCCTAAATCGAGAAGAAATAACAATGAAACCAATGTTAGGTAGATTCACTAACACCTTCTCAGCAGAGTATGAAGAAGTCTTGGTGGACCACATAAAAGATTTATCGAATAGATGCATGCCGCTCATGAAAAAGAAGTTTCTTAAATTAGCATACGACTTAGCTGAAGTCATGAAGATTCCTCATTGATTTAATAAAGAAAAAGGCAGTGCTGATAAATAAAAAATAAAAGTCGCAATAAAAAATTACGACTTCATGAAAAGGCATTCTGACATTTCGTTGAGAAAACCGGAATCGACAAGCATAATGCGCCCCGTAGGATTTAACAAACCACGAGTGGATCTCTTCTACGACAACCTTGAAAAGCTGATGAAACAGCACAACATTCACACCCTCATGAATTTATAACTGTGATGAAACTGGTGTCAGTTGCGTGCACAAATATTCGTCCGGTACTAGGTGCCACTTTTTAAAATTATGTTTTTTGTTACCAAAGTTTGTTTGATAGTATTAATTATTTTTTAGCAGAGGTTGCGTTTTTGTTAAATTAATTTGATTTCTAACTTTGTTATCTAATATAAGTCATAATTTTATAAACAGTCCTTAAATATTTTATGTTTTATTTTGAAATAACCTTAGGTGTCCGCCACTGGGGGACTTTCCCCTACATGATTGTGATCCTATGATCTATACGTACCTCGGGCTCCTCTCCAGAGAGGTGAGGACGTGTCTGGGACTTGCACCGGAAATAGAGCAATGATTATTGAAATACCTGTGTAATGAAACATGATAGAAACGAAGAAAATTTCAGTATTAAGATTTAAGAGATAAAATGAAAATAATCTCGCGTTGAAATTCGCGTTTCGCAATAGAACTTCTAAAAACTATACAATAATAATAAAAAAAATCAATAATTGTTGACTTTAGTAAAAAAAAGTGACACGAAAGCCATGTCATTAAGACAAACATTAAAGAGTATTTCATAATTTGTTGAAAAGGGAGACCCTTTAAAAAAATTACCGATATAGCATGAAATATCCGCGGTGTGTGGCATGATTATTTAACTTCCTAATTTAACTATTAGCGGTCATCCCGCCACATATTGACAAAATACTCAACAAATTTACTGTCCAGACGAGAAAAGTAAACGCAACGAACCCACGTAAAGCGAAAAAATCCCATTAATGTCGCTTTCTTCAGTATGTCTCTTTAAGAGTACCCCTAGACCATATAGGTATAGGTAAACCTGCAAAATGCAGAATTTTAAATCTCCCGCCCGGCAGTTTGAACAGATATCACTTAGTCAAACAGTGTCCTAATATATTTCTTTTACTATAAGACAACCAACTCTCTTCGTGTACCCCTAGACCACACGAGGAATATCAATAATAATAATAAATAAATAAATCTTTATTTGATAAAATTACACGTACAAATAACATGAACTCTGAAGTCTGTGTTAGTTAAAACTGTGCTACAGACTTCAGACTTCCCACACTGTTGATACAATTTGAAATTATCAAATAAATAACACAAAGTAATATATAAAGCATTTAAAAAATAAAAGATAAAGAACTTCAAAACTACCATTTTACATAATAATAATATACTGGTTGGTTAAACAACATTTACGGCGATGGTGTCCGCACCCCATCACATCTCGTTCCCGGCGGGAGCGGTATGCGGTCTGCTGAAAGCCGCTTTGCGACGATGAATGTAAGAGGAGGAATGAAGGATAAAATTGAGGAAGTATGTCAGATGATGGGTGAAAGACGGTTGGATGTGTTGTGCGTGAATGAAACGAAGCGGAAAGGATGCGACGCGACGCAGCACGGCCCTTACACGGCGTATTGGTCTGGAATTTCCAGTACCAGCCGAGGCTGTCAAGGGGTCGGTCTAATCCTTTCTGCACGAATGGCTGAGTGTGTGAATGAGTATGAGTGTGTCAGCCCTCGTCTTCTATGGATTAGGCTGAAAGTTGGAATCACTCGGATCTTCGTTTTAGGTGTTTATGCACCGTGGGATGTGGGTTCGAGGGGTACAACATCAGCAAAAAGTGAAAACGAGGAGTTCTGGAATAGTGTAAGAGAAGTATTGAAAGTTACCAAGCCAAATGAGAAGATTATTATGTTAGGTGATTTTAATGGATGGGTGGGTGTAAAGCGTGATGGATATGAAAAGGTGCTTGGTGCGTTTGGTGACGAAAAGGTGAATGATAATGGAAGAAGTGTATTAGAAATTTGTCTAGAGTGGGATCTTTTTGTGTCGAACTCAATGTTTCAACATAAAGAGATCCACACCTATACAAGAGTGGAAGGTATTTTAAAAAGTATGATAGACTTTGTGATTGTGGATGAAAGATTGAAGAACAAAGTGCTGGATACCCGTGCATATCGCGGTGCTGGCATTGACTCGGACCATTTACTGGTGATATCCCGGATAAGGGGTATCTTCAATCGCTGGCGGCACAGGGTAAGGGAGCAAACCAGCGCTTTGGAAAGAGTGAAAGTAGAAAATTTGCAAGATATGGATGTAGGTAAGAAGTATATTAATAGACTGAAGGATGAAATTGAAGATTTAGATGAGAGGAGCAATATTGAAGATGGATGGAAGGAATTTAAAGAAAGAATTGTGAAAGTAGCTGTTGAAGTGTGTGGTGTAAGTAGAAGAAGGAAAGGGAAAAATCACAAAAATGCGTGGATGAGTAAAGATGTGCAAGAACTTGTGCGATTAAAGAAAAAAGCATGGCTGGATTTGTTAGCAGCAAAAGCTAACTTAAGAATGCAAGAGGTTATAGATGAGGATGTGAATGAAGCACGTAAGGAATATAAAAAAATGAAAGATTTGGTTAAGAAAGCTGTGATTAGAAAGAAAGAAGAGTATAAAGAGGATTTTGATAAAAGGCTATCAGAAGACTTTCAGTCAAATCTGAAAGTATTCTGGAAATCCGTAAGGTCAGCCCGAGGAAAAACTATAACCAGAGAGCTGACTAGGATCAGATGCCAGGATGGTAGCGTTGTGAAAGGAGAAGAATGTGTGCTAAAGATATGGAAGGACTATTTTGAGAGTTTATTTGAAAAAAAGGAAGAAAATAAGAAAGAGTTCTGCTATAGCGAAGAAAAAGAGAATGAGGTGGAAGGCGAAATTGAAATGTTTGAAATTGTGGAAGCACTTAAGAGTATGAAAGCGGGTAAGGCTGCCGGGTATGATAGAGTGTCGGTCGAGATGCTTAAAGCAGGAAAAGGCGTCGTAGCTAGACAGTTGTACTGCCTTTTCAATTTGTGTTGGAGAAGCGGCCGAGTACCAAAAGATTGGTGTAAGGCTGTTATTGTGCCACTTTACAAAGGAAAAGGGTCACAACTGGACTGCAAAAATTATCGTGGTATAAGCCTGCTTAGCGTCGTCGGCAAATTGTATGCTAAGGTATTGATTAATAGAGTCAGGAATGAAACTGATGACAAAATATGGGATGCTCAAGCGGGATTTCGAAAGGGAATGGGATGTACTGATCAGGTCTTTTCTTTGCGGTGCATAGCCGAAAAGTTTTTGGCCAAGAGTCAAAAAGTCTATTGCACTTTCGTGGATTTGGAAAAGGCCTATGACAGAGTTGAGAGGAATGAATTGTGGTCAGCACTTTCTATGCATGGGGTGAGCAGTCTCTTGATACGAGCACTGAAATCCTTATATGAGGATTCGAGTGCTTGTGTCAGGATAAACGGAGCGCACACTGAGTGGTTTAAGATTGAGAAAGGTGTTAGGCAGGGATGTGTTGCACACCGTGGCTGTTCAACCTATTTATGGATAGTTGTTTGACAGATTTGAAAGAGTCTGAAAGTGGATTAAGGATGAATGAATTACTCGTCAAATGTCTGCTCTATGCCGACGATCAGGTTATACTGGCGTCATCAGCGGAGGAGTTACAGGAGATGGTAAACTGTATGCATGAAGCTTTAAAAGAGAAAGGAATGAAAGTGAACGTAAGTAAAACTAAAACACTGGTTTTTGAAATGGAGAAAGAAATGACAGCATGTAATATTTTGATTGGAGGAGAAAAAGTTGAGCAAGTGAAAGAGTTTGTATATCTAGGATCAAAGTTTACATCAGATGGCAAGTGTGATAGTGATATTGAAAGGAGAGTGAACGCGGGGAACATGGTGAATGGAGCTTTGCATGCCTTTATGAGCAGTCAGAAACTATCCAAAAAGGCTCGACTGGCTGTGCACAGGGGCGTGTTGGTCCCGACATTAATGTATGGGAGTGAAAGTTGGGTATGGCAAAAGAAGCACGAAAGCAGAATAAATGCAGTGGAAATGAGAGCGTTAAGGAGTATGTTGGGTGTGAAATTGAGTGACCGGATAAGGAACAGCGTGATAAGGGAATGTTGTGATGTGAAAGAAGATGTAGTTACAGGAATAGAAAAGGGTATGTTGAGATGGTTCGGTCATGTGGAGAGGATGAATGAAAACAGGTTGACTAAGCAGATATACAAGGAGAGTGTGGAGGGAAAGGTCGGGGTGGGAAGACCTAGACGAACATATCTTGATCAAATTAAGGACGTCCTGGTGAAGGGTCAGGTCAAAAGTGCCCGAAACCGCCGAGTTTGCATGAAGAGAGTTATGAATGTGGATGAAGCAAAGGAAGTATGCAGGGATCGTGGCAAGTGGAAAGAGGTAGTCTCTGCCTACCCCTCCGGGAAAGAGGCGTGAGTTTATGTATGTATGTACGAAGAGATCTTCTACAGCATCATAATCCAAATTTCTAGACCCAGCAATTTGTGCTGTGCGTTGTCTGTCGGGCACTCAATAACGAAAGAGTTTTTCAGTTATAGATTACCTAGCGCTGGCCTCCCATGATTCGGGTCATATAACCAGAAGGTTGGTAGTGATGGGATAGTGTCTACCAACATTTCCGGAACCCAAGTATGACCCACTTTATTAATTAGACTTGCAATTTGGGGCGGAAATAAAGGCACGGAGCGCGCGTAAATCGAATGCCCTGATATCCGGTCCCTAATGAGATTTTCACCAAATATCCAGTTAGATTTATCTGAACGCGATTGAATTATAGTCTTGATAGAGTTAAAGCGATCATGATGATTATAAAGTAAACAGAAGCTTTAAACGTATACAGAAGAAAGTGTGAAGAGTGAGTCACTACCACCACCACCTTTAGGGACTGGAATAAAAAAATATTCCTATATGGGCAGGAACCCATTGCAATTAAGCTTATTACTTATCTCAAATAATAATCAAATTAATTAAACAGTGAGTGCTGAATATACTTCTTAAAATACAAAAATACGTCACTATTATGCATTGAAAGTTGGAAGCTGCGCGCGTAACAAACAGGTAGTATTCATATTAATATAGTAGTAAAAAGCTAAATGATTTAGAATTTTCTTCACGCGAATCAAAAATAAGTCTCAACAATACGTTATTTAAATAAAAAATAATTTAAAAAAACAATAAAAAGCAAAATCGAATCCGGTTCAAGCGTTTGGGAGCTACGACGGCACAGACAAGCACAAAGACTAGACAGACCCGTCTAACTTATAACAGTCCGTCATTTTACGTGCCTCGTACATAACACGGTATTTAGAACGGGTCCTTAGAGCGGAAAGTCAAGCGAACGGTAAATATTCCACCACGCGTCAATCGGATTATGGTAAAAGGAGATTGCGATTCACAGAATCGGAGAAGCGATTTCTATTTATTATTTCCTTTTTTTATTCCGCAAAAACCTATGAAAACTCTCTCTCAGTTTTTTATGTATGTATATAACGGTCGACCAGTTCAATTTTAATGTAAAATATTGTTTTGGCAGTGGGTTGAACTTAAACCATCTGTGGCATAATGTATCAATTATGATACAAAACCTACCAACAATTTTACGAGTTTATACATATATTTAACATTAAAAACTATTTTTTTTTTAATTTAGTATAAAAATCCCCATCTTCTTTGTTTATACATAATTAATAATAAAATAACATTCAAACATTTACATTCACACAGCACATACATCACTAAACTCGTCCCGTGGCGTAGTGGTAAACCCACTACACAAACACAAATTAACGACCACACTAGAAAACCTTTACCTGATTGCAAACAAATATCTATGAAAACACAAATATTTCCCCTTACCTAATTTAGAGTACCGTACTGTGGCAACCAATTACCTACGCAGCAACCATACATAATTATTTAGTTAATATTAATGACTTGTGAGGCTGTATCCACGTGAAAGCTATTATACAAAGCCGATTATATCGCGGTTGTATTCTCTCAACGACGTAGCTTACAGGAAAATATATTTATACTGCTCCGAAGAGTTAATTATACTATGCATTTTTCGACACAAGCAGCGTTAAAAACACAATATTAAATTTTAAAATCTGAGTTACTTAAGAACGTAAGTACGCTGAAAAAGCGTACTTACGTTCTTAAGTAACTCACTTTTATTTAGAATTAGAGACGACTCAGCTACGCTTGATGAAACTGTAAATGGGCTAGTTAAAATAAAAAATCGGAATAAGCATAAGCAGAAAATAATAATGTAAGTAGCTGTAATAAACTTGTAATTTAGATGTCGACAAAACAGATATTTTCAAAAACAATACTGTTATAAGTAAAAGACAAGTGAACATTAACTTTGAACTAAAAGTAAAATTGAGTTTTATCGTAAAGGTATTCCAAAAGTTTTACAGTACTCAAAGATTCTTTTGGATTCTTCTTTTATGGTTTTTTATATTGCTTAATACTAAGGTCAAATTTATTCTCTCCGTAATGAAGATATTCTTGTATTCGCCCGCTTGTCATCAAGGCACGTCACTTGGGAAGAAATATTTTAGTTAATGACATTTCTATTGTCTCTCATAATTGCTGTCTTCTGTTGTATTGTATTCTTAAATAACGCATTTTTGTAGGTACTCGTACCAAGGTCGTTAGCAATAGATATAAGTAATTTTACATAATGCGTGTTATTTCATAATTATTCTTTTTTAATTAATATTTTCTATACGTGTCTTTGATCTGTTTAAATTCCCTTTTTCTTAGAAAAGCGTTTTAATTGGAATACAAAATATGTATAATCGTATATTTAAAAAATAAATTTAAACATACAAACTAGTTCTTTTGACCTAACCATAAAAGTAAAATGGAAAATATAACATATTAGGTAAAGTAGCGAGCTGAGGTCATATAAATATCCACTATTCAACAATTCTAATTCAAACTTTTTTATCGCTTTTTTTTTTAATTTCCGTTCCAGGAAATAAAACAAAACATGCGATGTAACGGGTATTGCTAGCGGTATAACACGTTGGCTCTTATGCTTTAGTTGGAATGATTTACACCCCTTAATATTTAGAAAATCTGAACATATGAAACGGGTTTATGCGATGTAATTTTTCTTGCAAAATAATATGAAAAGGAGTATTTCTCTCTCACTGGGGTAAAAAAGGTGTGTGGGGGTGTTTCGCTGTAATATATGAAAAATAAAGATGTGGCTGAAGTAACTACTACACACATCCGAAATATCTGAGCAGGTTTGGTACAATTTTTATTATTTATTTAAGAAAACATAGAGCTTTATAAGAAAGTATATTGGTATAGAACTAACGAACATTATAACTAAGACGTAAAAGGCGACTAAAAGATAGGCTTATAAACTTGGGATTCCTCTTTTAGGCGATGGGCTAGCAACCTGTCACTATTTGCATCTCAATTCCATCTTGAAGCCAGGCAGTTGCCGTTCAGTCTTTTCATGACTGTTGGCTCAGTCTGCCCTGTTATAGACGTGATTATATATATATAATATAGCAAGAACTAACTCTGAAAACTACAAGCTGACGGCCAAGCTTAGGTGTCATTAGAATAAATATTCAGCCTAAACACTTCATGAATATTGTATGACTGAAGTGAATAAAGAAATAAGGACAGAATATTCTAGCTGGATTGCTTGATTACAAGCTTACTCCTTGTAAGTCTGTAATCAAGATACTATAGCAATTAAAAGTAATTGTACACTACTTTTTTCTCTATAAAAAGTAACGAAACCCCTAAGGAATTAAGCCAAGCTTTACTTGGGTATTATAATCATAGTATTCGATTGTTTCCTGATTTCTACCTTCAATATAACATTGTATAACGAATAACAATATTATGTTTGACATGAGAATCCTTCACTATAAATAACATTAACTAAATATTTAATCCTTTACTGCGATTCATATTTTCCGTTGGATATTTCAAATAACCTCTAATTGTAGGCGGGTACTACGGATATGGAAGGAGTTAAAGATTTCAAAGTTTATGAGATGACACTTTTCCTTAGAGAATGTGTCTATTATTTACAATTGTAGACATGCCGTGAACAATTTGTGGTGAGATAAGTAAACTTTCATGATAAATGTTAGGAAACCCTGTACTATTTAATTGTTAGGGTTCATTTTACAATATCTTACTAATATTTTAAATGCATAAGTTTGTAAGGATTTATGGATGTGTGTGGGTGTGACTCTTCACGAAAAAACTACTGAACGAATTTTCATGAAACCTTTCAGTAGCATAGCTTTGAAATTGGAATAAACTAAAAGTCAAAATTTTTCAATCTAATTCATCAAGGGTGTCATTCAACAAATTAGTTACTAAAACTTACCAAAATTTCCTTCATGATGAAACACTATTTTAATTTACATAAAGTTCTAGTCAATAAAACTATTTATAGACCTAAAAGCAAGTTTATATATCAAAGAGACTGCTCGTCGCTTTTAAAACCACAGAGCTACTTACCTAGATACTTAATACTATTCCAGGTTTTTATATCATTTGGAATTAATGTTGTTTACATAATCCCGATGAAACGATCAGTCGGTGTGCTTCTAAGGCCGGTTTCAGAGTGACGCCGGCGAGACGCGCCGTATACCAGCGGCGTTCCGACGGCGGAGCGCTGTGAAACGAGTATCGCGTTTAACACGACTGTGGAACTCTCTTCCTTGAGATGCCAAAATGGTTCAATCTTGTGGTTAAATCCCTCTCGTCTTACCTTGAACTAATGTTGAGCAATTAACTTTAATTCGTGTATTTCTTTCTATTATGTTGTGTTTTATTGTTCCGATAATCACAACTTTAGATTACAAATTGGCACTGATCCTACACTAAGATTCTCTGTGTAATATAATGTTTAAATATATGTATGTATGTATATTTATGAAATAATGAATTTATGTAAGCTAATATAACGTAGATATTTAAATTATGTAAGTTGATTTTGTATCTTTTTTCTGAATCCTTGCAGTGCTTAATTTCTACCTTCGCATTTATTTTGTACTTATGTCGTTCTTTATGTCGGTTGACTGGAAGAGATTTAAATATTCTTTTTTTATGTGTTCCTTTATATTTTATTTTATGCAATACCGTTACAACAACAACAAATTTTTAGCAACGCTGGCCGACGGCGCGTTCTTACGAACGGCGTTTTTAAACTGCTTTACTATGAAACGGAGCTACTATCAACTTAGTGTAATTTTAAGCGCGCGCGTCTTTTCGACACTGATCAAACGCGTACTCTGAAACCAGCCTAAACTTCGAATTCTTGGCCGGTTACCAAGAAACCATCATCGGATTGGTGATCCCTCAAAATAGGAGATGTTATCGCCGTGTTGTGATCGTTCTGATATCATGTGATCGCTTCATATCAAGAATAGATTTTTGTTTTAATTCCAGGTAGACTATCGAAGTTCTGTCGTTGTAGATTTTTTATTTTATATTATGAGGTAAGAAAAGACTAGTGAGTAAGGCATATTAATAAAAAAATATTTGCCAGCTTTCCGTGACACGCCGAGAATATGATATCACATCTTCTCTCTTATTCTCCTTGCTCTTGTCTTGTCTACTAGTTAAACGATTTCGATATTTTTAAACAATTTATAAAAAGTGCCTAATATAAAACTCTTGTTTCTGAACTGGACCGTTACTATTATGTGTCGGTCAGAAAACGTATAGCCGCCGAAATCACCTCGACACTATAAGCTAATATTTTGAATGTAAGTATTTTCCTTGAGAATTGTAGTAGAACCAAGATAGGTTAGCCCGTAATTCCCACGGAAAATTTTATTTTGTACAACAGAACTGCGAGCATTGTTTAGAAACCTATATATATATATAAATATATATGTTTACCTATTTTAATAACTTGAATATTCGCAAATTCTTTTTGTGTATTTAGGTTCTTTTTAATTAAATTATCCAAATTATTTAATTAACCCAGGTATACTACTACGTCTTCTTTTCCAGGTATATCCCAGGAGGATGTCCCAGGAACCCGGTTTTAGTACCCAAAGGGAATTTTAAAGGTCTCTAATTACTTTAAAGATATACTTTACTCCCTCGCCTCGGTGTATTTACTTTTATTCCGGGTTGTAATGGACTCTCCCTGAACTGATTTCACCCTAAATTTGAGTTTTTGTTTCACATTGATACTATTCATGGTTTTTTTTAAATTAGTGATGGGTTTAATTGGTCAGTTATGAATTTATTTTGATGATTTTGTTAGAAAAGGATATGTAATTGCGAGGAGATCCCATTCATCACGTTGAGATTATGATGGTAACTTGGAGAAATTCGAAGAAATCTTCTTTTTTGCCGTATACTCTTAACAGAGCAGTCAGGCACGTTGTTTGGAGGCCCAGCATTTTCATTGACCTACTCGTGAACATTAATTAACCTGAGGTTACATGTTTTATTATGTCATAAACTGACATAATAAAATATGTAGAGAAGATCTCTCTTGAAACCTGAAGGACATCAATTTATCACAGTTACAAAAATGACAATGCTCTGATGTTCATATTTTCGTCAATTTATAAGCATATCCATTAAAGTTCCTTCATATTAAAAAGCCTAATCCAAGTTAATCATCATTTCACGTTTTATATTGTCGGCTTATCTTTTTAGTCACTATAGCACGTAACTGACGACAGTCCTTATCACAACTGGTTAATGCGTTATTATAAGCATTTATAGAGTATCAATAAAATAACGTTTCTGTTACACATACACTAATCGTTATCACGAGTCTCCTTAGGGATAATCCTCATTAAAGCGAACCGCACGATTTTCAATATGTAACAAAACCTCGCCTCTGAGCATAAAAAGATCCACAAAAAAAATTAAAGCGTAGTTCTTGAGAGTTAAATCAAAAACACTAAAAATAATAAACATACGTATTATCATTTCTTGCGGGTTAGACAGTGTCAATAGTCTTTGTCCGTTTTTTACGTCAAAGTTACGATCGCCATGATATTAATTTAGTTTTATTGCATATAAATTTAAATGCGGCGGGAGCCCCAGGCAAAAGTTAGTACAACATAAAAAATACAACAGGAAACTTAATAAGAACAAAACATTTATAAGAATCACATCACATTTATAAGTGGGATCATTGCCAACTACAATCCCAGGTATATTCTTAGCAAACTAAAACAACCAATTGGTTTAGCATTAGTTATTTAGCTTTAACTAAATCCATCAGTCAAAGTGTTATTTTGGATAAAAACTAGGTAGTTACTTACCAGTAGTGTATGTTTCTATTACTGTTGGGTAAACTGAAATAGATGCATCTGTATTGAATCAGTCTAGTTTCCTAGACCTGCTTGAGACATAGACTAGATTCAAGAGTTAATTACATTTCATAGGTAAATATTAAAGCAAACTAACAATGTCTAACATTTACCTTAAAATAGGTATTCTGTAGTTTGCAATATTAATTATGACAAATACTACTATATCTTGTATCATAAATATATGTACATAACTCAATATTGGAATCGAAGCGAAATGAACACCTATTGAATAAGGTATAAACTTACTACTATAGTAAACCATGCTTGTATATGAGTACATGTCGCATATAATTTGATAATCAATGTTCTTATCGTTGATGCTTATTTTTTGTTTTTTTTTAACATGTTAATGCTATTGAACATAAGAAATGTGAGTAATATAAAGCGTGAGTTATAAAATAAATCAGAACTGCCAAATTAAATGCACTATTATACTGTTTTACAAAAGGTATTTCAACCCAACTCTATGTATATATGGCGACTAGAGCTGTAACAAACTCATCGTGTATTCATGAGAACATAATGAACACTCTTCCGTGTCGGCTTAAGGTATAATATCGACGGATTAATTATCTATACCTACTTTTATATGTATGTAAATCAATAAGACTGACACATGTGAATACTTATTGTCTAAAGCACTTTTTATTTTTCTAGAATAATATATAAATAAATAAATAGAATATTGTGACCCTTACGTCACCATATTCTATTTATTTATTTATTTATTTATTTAAAACTTTATTGCACAAAAGGCGGACTTAATGCCGTTTGGCATTCTCTACAAGTCAACCAGCTAACCAAACACAAAAACTGTAAGTTGGTAGTGTGATAAATTGCACATGCATACTGAAAAATACATACATTACAATAAAATGCATAAATTTGACGGTTATTATTACATTTATAACAAATTAAGATATATTTGACATCAAACGTGAAATAATATACCTCATTCAAGATAATTCATGGCAATTACTGAAAATGTCACACACTGGAAATATGCACTTAGACGTTATAACTTGACGTTGTATCTCTTTTTGAAAATCATTGTCAGATAGGCTGCATCACATATTACAGAAATTGCATACATAAATATAATACAGTAATTTGTATATTCTGTAGGGCACGTGGTCCTCGCCCATATTCTTGAAAAACACTCGTGAAAAGTTCGTCTGACGCAACAATTTTTACGTAATAAATACCAATTTAGTCAACGAATCAACGATTTTTTCGAGAAATTGAATTTTCTCATAACATAACAAAGATTTTCCTTTCCCTTACAAAATACTCGTACAAAGTAGAGCAGATGCGACATGCGATCAACGCAACCCGATTGTATGTATATGTGGCGTTCATATTTGATAGGTAAATTGAATCGATTTACATGTAGACGACGGGACTATATATTAAATAACGAATCATTCCGTAGTACTTGACCTAGTTTATTTAGTGTTTAAGGTCCGAAGTCTGGCTGACACTAACCTATAATTATTGCCTCGGAATTTTAACGTAGCCGTGATAATCGTAGGGCCGATTGCTTTGGCCCCATGGCTTTACGAGTAAAATCGTCGATATCGTCTCTCTCTTTTGACACTTTGGATTACCTAAAAGATAGAAAGAGGTCGAAGATAGAAACAACCAGGTGTATGTCCTATAAGTTTGAACAAGTTGCGGGAAGCCACTGAAAGTAAGCAGATTACAACCAGTCAAGGTGGACATCTTTAGAAGACTTCTTCTAAAGATGAGGCACTTGCCTATATTGGAATTGGTAATGATTAGTAAAACTGTAACAACTAGTTTATACTCAAATAAATCGGAGTTATAATGGTATCTGGACAGTTAACAAGTCTGATTGCCTAACAGACATACTAATGCAGTCAAAGGTGTGACTCGAGTGAGTCTCGATGTCTCGAGGCGTGATACGTAGATTGTTCATATCCGCTAGACGGTCGTATCGTAAACATTTGTTTTGTACCGTACACTTATTGTGTGTACTGTGTGTAGGATTACTTAGGAACGTGCACTGATTTCCTTTTTATATGTTACGTTTTCATCGGCTTACAATTTTTACGTTTCAATTTACTGTTACAGATTATTAGTTCAATAATAATAAATACGTGTGTGTTAACCGACTATCTGTTCGAATACTTATCCAACAAACTTGGACCTATCACAAAATCGCCTTGTAGTTTTAAGTTGCTTTCTAGAAAATCCACAGGCTCTTATTCTATTCAGTCGAAAGCCATATCGTAACAAAGTGCGGGCGAAGAACATAACCCTTTTCACAGTACGGTACAAAAAAAATACTTTCGCCATAAAACGAAACCAAATTACGCCAAAAAATCTCTCTCGGCACATTGAAGTCAGCCTTCACTTTAACATGTCGCCAAATGCGGGAAATGTCGGCGTTTCCCGATCCCCCATCCCACTGACATGGCAATTTGTCTCTTTTTGCTCATTTTAGGGTCATTTCAGATTGGCGATGTGATAAAAACAGATTATTTTGTAATACGTACAGAATGTCTTTTTCTTGGCTCGTAACACTTAAGTTCTTTTAAAAATAAGTAATATGTGCTCAATGTATTTTGATCGAAACTTTTATTGGATTTTGTTGGGATATTAATAATTTTCTTAAGTTAGCTGATATTGAAAAGGTTATATACACTAAATGGCTTAAATTCCCTCGGAGTAAAACCTAAAACTCTTACATAATTGGAATAGTTATCAAATTTCAAGTTAAATGAAATGAAAACCCCAGTCCCTACATACGTAAAGTCCAGTTATCTAATCGTCTCCCGAGCCGAACAAAACCAATCACTAGCTGTCGGCTCCATCGTCGCCGTCCGCTCTGACACCACAATTTGTCACCGCTTTTTTCCTTCTGCCTTTATTGATTAATTTGATATAGGTAGCGCGATATGTAAGGAAGTCAATATTACGGATAGAGAAAACTAAAGTCTTATGATATGCCATAGGAATTTATAAGCTTCAATTTATTAAAAAAAAACGGCATGTAAATCACATTAGTTGTAGATATGCCCCTTGTATTTTTACAATTTCTTTATTTCGCAAAAATTTGGTTAGGCAGTTAACTTTTGTCAAGATTTCAGGAAGCGCAGAAGTTCCCAGTTCCCTACTCTACCATCAAAATTTCTCCTCGCTTTTTTGCCTCTGTCTTTATTAATATAAAATTTATCAATAAAGTGATAAATTTTATATCAGCTGCAGTATTAACTAGGTAAACAATAAATCTCGTTTGTTTCCCATCCTTTTGGGAATTTCAAAATTTCTCTCTAAGAGAGTTTAGGAGAAACTTCCCAAACAAAAACATGCCAAATTTTAGCTTTGAATCCCCAGCATATTAAACAGTACGTTGTCTGTCAAACTGTCACTCAATCACACAGTAACTTAAGTGTTTATTGATTTAATATCGATAGCACAAAAAATAAAGAAAAATCGCGCAAGAAACAATGAAAGTAGTATGAAGGGTGGACTTAAATATTTATCACATGACAAAGTATCTCCGCTTCCTGAAAACAAATAAAAGGAATTCAAACTTTAAACCAATTTACATCAACCCATAGATAGTTGAGTGCTTTATCATTAAATCAAACACAAAAAGCGATAAATCTAATAACGGTAGTAGCTCAGGGACTGTCGACAAGAACTAGTTATAGATAAAGCCTAGATATTACCATATCGGTTTATAAACACTAATAAACCGAGGTAACACTGACCAACTTTGATTGATCAAACTTTGACACTATCTCTAGAGTGTACTTTACATAGTTGCTTTGTTGTTTGTGTGTTGTCTGTCTATTGTAGGTGCAATCAAGTCCTGGTTGTGGTAAAGTATAAATCGGATATTGTACAGATGACACGGGAAGTTTTTTTTCAGTTAAGTGATTTTATTGGACAATTTGGAAAATAAGGGCAAAAGAACATGAAGAATTCTTCATGAAGAGTAACAACTAATGCTCCGACACCGAAAATGTATAAAAGCTGAGCAAATAAAATTACTTTAGTATTAAGTAAATCGATAATATTCAAAAGATTCTACAGTAAAGTCGTATGCATCTTCATAATCAAAATTTCCATTTCCTAAAAAAAACGCACTTTTATTACCCCAAAAATACCCATGGTATCAGCAAAATGAGTTAAATTAAATTGAATCCAATATATTTGTACGACAGCTAGGTAATATGATTTATCTTTTCAAAATTGCTCGTGACAAATTGGGTTTCATGATATCATTCTCCATGTAAATTAGTTTGATAGCGAACATTTTATACTCACACTTTCACTCAAATTTGATACTCAACACTTTCTACTTATTGCAAAATTTTGATGATTCAGGTTCCTAGTCCATATATAGGTAAGCTACTTGATATGTTTGCCTAAAAGATTTGTGGTTTCTATATTTTGATCGATGTGCGTTCATAGCGGTTGTTAGCTAGTATGTAATATTCTTTCCAAATATCGTATCTTATAGAACCTATTTATAGATTCAGATAATAGTCAAATTCCGTTTCCTTTTCAATCCCTTTGGCATAAAGTAATAAAACATTTCATAGGATCTTAATTCTATTTTAGTATAACACGTGTATATATTGGCAGTTACAGTATTGATAGAAATAGACGCTTCGATGAAGATTTATTGGTCAGAACGGCATAACAATAAACACGATTTCAATGAATATTTCATAATCGTAAAAGCAATGTAGGTATGTATTTAATACGGCATAAGGAATATAAAATGATAGCTCGGTAGTTGGAAAACACTTTGTTTGAATAGATTTTTAAATACACATCCTGTATTGTTAGTTCCTAGTCATAGGTTTATGACAAATAGTTTTTGATCTAAAGTTATTAATCATAATGTAGTAATGGAACAACTAAGTGAGCTTTTTGGCCTTAATGTGACAAATGAATTGAACGAATCAAGTATTTCAGTATTTGCTCATGATGTAAGACTGGACTTAGACTTGGTCAACGGAGGGTCATAATTGTGAGGACGACTGTCACAAATTTTTTACAGTGCTAGCCGGAGAGCATTACAAAACCTAAGACATGTGTTTACATAATTTAAAGTTCGGAATAGAACCCTATATATATATTTTTCCCATGGACGTCATAAAAAGCGACTAAGGGAAAGGCTGATGAACTTGGGGTTCTCATTATAAGCGATAAGCTAGAAACATGTCACCATTGGAATCTCAATTCCATTAAGCCAAACAGTTGAACGTGGCTTTTCAGTCCTTCCAAGACTGTTGGTTCTGTGTAGCCCGCAAGGGATATAGACGTGATTATATGTTGAATGTATGCTTCAAAATATTTCATAAAAGAGACATTTTTCGTAAATTAACCTTCCATCAATAATCTCCCTGATTGGTAATGCGTCATTGCCACTCGCACTTTTGTCGAACAAGTGCGATCGCTCTTAATTTATAAATGTCAAATTCATCCATGAAGCTGTGACCCTCTGTGTAGGTTATATTTGTATCACAAGCTTTTATTTTTTTCACAGATATCAACGTTTTGTTTTCAGTCGTGTGGGCTGGAAAAGACAGCTTTGTTATAGATTTTTTTGTCTATATCGCCTTTGGTTTTGTATTAAAAAAGGGCATGTAGCTGTAGGTATAGTGAAATAAATAAGTGTTATTATAATGTTTTATTTCGCCCTCTGTCAAATAACTGTAATTGGTTCAAGTTGTACCCTACCACAATACTTTGGTCCGTTATGTAAATATTTTATACAAATATCATTTCTAAGCATATTTTGAACATGATGTTCATTCATTGAATTTTTTAGCGTGAAATTGACAAATTTGCGTTTAATTTCTAGAAAGATGTTAGTATTTTATATGAGAATATTAAAAATAAACTTATTAAACTGAAACTCAATTTCCAATCAAGGTTTTTGATATTGATAAAAAGGTTACCGGAATTGGAATGAATAATAAATATTTTTAATATTAAATATGTATATTTACTTACACTTGTTGATGTAAGTATCTAAATATTTTTATAAATTACTTGTTCCCGTGTGGTTCCCGGCACCAATACAAAAAATAATAGGACCACTCCATCTCATTCCCATCGATGTCGTAAAAGGCGACTAAGGGATAGGCTTACAAACTTGGGATACTTTTTTAGGCGTTGGGCTAGCAACCTGTCACTATTTGAATCTCAATTCTATCATTAAACCAAATAGCTGAACGTGGCCATTCAGTCTTTTGAGAAGAATGTTGGCTCTGTCTACCCCGCTAGGATTATAGACGTGACCATATGTATGTATGTAGGTATGTATGTAATTTCTACTGTGAGATCTATGTCAACATAGGTATACATTTCCAAACCATAAGACTCAGAATAATTAAACAACTGTAAAAAACATGTACAAAAACACAAAATGTAAGTACAACATAAATTATCAAAATTGGTCATTTAAATAGAAATTAAAAATATAAAACATGTAGAATGTCATTCACGTAAAAATCACCTGTACATCATAGCATGATGTAATTTAAAATTAATCATACTTCGGTCAAAGTTAAAAATATAACAAAAGGTAACGGCATTTTTGGCCGCGTCCTTATTCACGTAAAATTCCATTATTCGCCATTACGTCGTGCCCTAAAGGTGTATCGGGCTTATAACCCGCGGTTTCCCTGTAATTTATTTGAGAATAAGCCTTTCATGTGAAGAAATATGTGGGAAAACGGTCATTGGAGTGGGCATAGAGTTATTTGAATGCGGATCTTGAGTTATAGAGTTATTTTTGGATCAAAAAGGCCGTAAAATTAATTAAATGTAAAATCAGCCCTTGTGTTTATTTGTTTTTCCGGATTATTACTTCAATATTTGTTTAAATCTTACGTACAGAGTATATTTTCTCTAGTTTTTGAACTTTTACATTTATTAAGTACATTTATACCTTGTTTTAGTAAAGCAAATTTCAATATTTTTGTTTCTTCCTCTTAAATGTTTTTTTTTAGTATTAATGAATGATATTATCGTATTATATTATATTTCTCTTAGGTACATTATCTTATTTTATGTGTGTGACAAGACTTCCCAACCAAACTCGTATTTTGCATGTAATTCGGTTATATTAACGAAGAAAAACTACGCTTTTTCTCAAACCTTCCGTTTGCTCATTCTAGACATTGACAGTTATAAGACACGTGTAAGGAATAAGTGTCACATTCTTACAGAATTTCTTTGTATTTGTTTTTGTTTTTTTCTATTAACGTTCCCATATTTATAACATGTTTACGTAACAAAAGATTTATTTACCAAGTTATAATAGGCGATAGGCAAGTCTGTCACTGTTTGAATTTCAATTCAATTATCAAGCCCTTTCAATATTTTCTAGATGCAATCACTTACGTTTAAAGTAAATTAAATAAGAATTATGATGTAAAAGACAAAGAGGGAGTAATCGTCGAATATGCATGAAAAAAGTAATCAGTTTGGTGGAAGTGGGAGAAGTCTGTAAGGATCGTAGCAAGTGGAAATCCATAGTCTCTGCCTGCCTCAAGGGGAGATGGTATGTATGTGTGTGTGTGTGAGTTTCGTATTTCCCCTTTTAGACATACATACATTGAAAACCAATGACAAATTAATAAGATTTTTAAATCATGCCACATGTTTTCATTAATAAATTTAATATTGCCTATTTCGTTCTGTGAATTTAATTGGATAGTAACATGGGTCTCTATTAATATTCATACAACGCACAGCTTTCGGGTATCAAAATCAATTTGCTTTGATCTTTGCGGTCTGCTATCTTAATATTTGGTTAAGAAATTGTACATTTTAATTAAGTTAACATGGAAACTGTTAAATTACATTAATAAAGACTTTCTATTACTTACGCAAGAAGTAGATAGGTAGTTAACTCTGTATTTTATATGGTATAGTCACAAATGAAAGCCAGGCTTAACCCTGAAAGTTTAATTAGGTGCCTAAGTACTTGCCTTCAACCTCTCTTTACCCGACGCTTTCTAACTAAAGGGTTAAAAGCGTCATAGCTGTCAAATAATGGCCATTAGCATTAGCCCATTACGACCATAAAAAGCCTATGAAAGCACAGTGGAAGTCTGACGTCTCCAAGTCTCCTAAATGTCAGTATGACGTTCTCAAAGGATGAATTAAAGGGTGCTAATTGCTTTAGAAGCCTTCTTATTTAATTAACAACGGGTTGAAGGAAACCAGACATGAATCATAAGACCGAGTTATCTGTTTTAGGGGCCTAATTAATGTAATTAACGACTACATAATAAAATGTCTTTATGTTGTTAAATCTCTGTGTTCTTTGTACTTCTGAGCAATTTATCACTTTTACGAGAGTTATGGCCACTGAAATGGTAATGGTTTCTCATTATTTTGATAATTACTTACTTGTTGTTATAAATATAAGTATTACTTACAAGATGCATAGAAAGTAGCTTCCACAATAGAAGATCTGAGAAATTAAATACAATCATGGAAATCTATAGCTATTCTGGGGTTTTGATCGCTTTAGTATGGCTTTTTACTTTACTGAATTGAGCTTTCCGCTGTGTTATTAGATTTTCAATTTGTCTTATAGCATATAGTCTTAAGTGCAGAGTACACGAGCATCTAAAAACGTATAAGAAGCAAAAAAAATTGTGACATTTCACATTAATTTTAATTAAATCCAAGCAGGAGATATTTCATCTTACAACAAACAGAAACTTTTAATGCAAACTTATCATTTTGTGTAAAATCTCATCATCCATTTCTGTGCAGCGCTGACTTTATACATCATAGTTTATCAAGATTGTTCTTTGCTTGTGAGATTTCCTTTGTACACCGGCTGAGCGTTTTATGCACGCTCCAATTATTCCTCATTCTTAATTAAAATATGACGTGACGTGAGCAACTTTACGTATTCAAAACATATTATCATATAAAATTGAAAAGATTTAAAAAACAACGTTAAGCTATTATGATGAGTAAATCTACTGCATAGATGTTAACTAATGCGCTTTTAGGAGAATCGTCGAAAAAATATAAGATATATTGAAAAATATTTATTAGAGCAGAGAAACAGATATTAATATGTGATTTGTATTAATTCTCATTTTTGCACTTTTAGAAGTAAATATTTATATTACAAGAAAATATATCTTGGTCGATATCGAAATATTTTTTACTAACATTTCAAGACTAATTTAATAATAACCAAATATACGTTCAAGGATTCTGTAATGTAGTACATTGCTGACCTACCTAGGCAAGCATCGGTGAAACGGGCAGGCAAAGTAAACAGCTCAGATAAGCTTTTAAGCAGCTTTAACCCGCGGAGCAGCTAAAAGCAGCCAGCGAGTGCGGCTGACAGGCGCAGAGGAGCATACTGTCTTCAACAGTTTCACACTGAATTAAACTTACATTTAATGGACCCAATCAATAATTATCTTACGAACCTTAACGTAAATGTTTGCATTGTATTAATGTATAAGAATAATAGGCAAGGTTGCTAAAAGCAGCCAGCGAGTGCGGCTGACAGGCGCAGAGGAGCATACTGTCTTCAACAGTTTCACACTGAATTGAACTTACATTTAATGAACCCAATCAATTATTATCTTACGAACCTTAACTTAAATGTTTGCATTGCATTAATGTATTAGAATAATAGGCAAGGTTGCTAAAAGAAGAATCCCAAATTTGAAAGCCTTTTCCTTGATTAACTTTTAAATACGCATAGAAAAAGCAAATATGTGAAGCAGCTGGCACACAATACGTTTTTCTTTGGATTTATCAATTCATAGTTTAACAAATATTCCGTACATACATATAATCATATCTATTACCCTTGGGGGGTAATCAGAGCCAACTGTCTTTAAATTACTGAAAGTCCGCGTTCGGCTGTAGGTATTGAGATTAAACAGTAACAGGTTGCTACCAAGAACACATCACTTAAAAAATCTCAAGTTTATTAACCTTTCCCTTAATCGCCTTTTACAACCAAAGTTCCAGGAACCACACGGCATAATCAATATTGGTAAATTATGAATTTTACCCACAGATTTAAAAACATTACTTAAAATTTTACCATCGTGTTATTGTTAGTATAAATAAGAATTTCACTTAGCTGAGTAGGTAACTCTCAAATTTCACCCTTGATTTTATCGTATTTGCCAAAACAACAAATATAATGAAATTTCAGACACGGTGAAAACCAATTAATACTACCCACCTTTATTTACAAAACAATAGACTATTATTATAAGTGACACTTCAACGGACTACAAAAGTTCAATTCAATACTAAAATATTGACTAAATACTAAATACCATAAAGCAATCGCTTACAAGAAATCTAATTAAAATGTATAACAACGCTACGTTTCTATAGATAATTAAATTAAATAATGAAATGACAATCGCTTTATTATCTCCAAAGCCTTTTAAGAAGTCCTTTGACAATGATAGCCAAGTAATTAGTTTTGATCATAGAAGTATGAATGTCTTCTGTTTCACAAGAGTGCGCAACGTCAATCTCTTAGTGAGAAATGTAGGATGACCATTTATATATAACCGAATATTGATCTGAATAAATGACCACAACTGACAAAATTTCATATATTTCAAGAACTCAAACAAAAATAACCGATTCTACATTTTTGTATTAAATAAATCAATAATTACACAGATTGAGTTAGCCTCGAAGTAAGTTCGAAACTTGTGTAATGAGATACTACCTCATCGATACTATGTTCTAGATCAAAAGAATATTATTAGACATTTTGAACGATTTTATTTATATTTGTTAAAGGCGAAACTCAAAAAGGACGCAAGCAATAAAAATGGTCATTCGATGCCAATTTTTTCATAATTTATGACTAACAAAATGGACACTCTACATAATGATAATAACCAAATTGTTTTTGCAGAACAATGAACGTTGTAACGTGGCGTGGTAGGCAGCCTTAAGTAATATTTTTATCGATGTTTTCCAGTGTCGAATTTGGCAATGATCTACAATTACGCTTGCCATCATTATGCTATTGTATTACAAATAAACTGTTTAAAATACTGTTTATGTGTCATTTGGAATATTTATTACTTATTATTTTTAACAATCACAAATTTTTTAGATTTTTGTTTTTACAAGTTAGCAATAATTAGCAAAATTAACTTTTTTTACAGATAGTAGGTACAACCACCCAGCTCTATAAATATGTATATAAAGGAAGACACTGATTGACTGAGATGTCGGAGCACAGCTCATTGAAAGAAGGTTCTTAATGTGGTTAAAAAGTACACTAAGGGAGCATTTTTCGAAATTACCGAGGGAAGGGAAATTAACTAGATGTTTTAGGCGGACGTACTAAATCTAGTATTTAATAAATTATATTATTTTGCTAACTATATATTATAAAACGAAGCCTAAAGATGCCATCGGAATTTTCAAACGATATGTATATAATATCATGAGAGTGCAGTTTGATACTAATGCGAGACAATGTATCGTGCTTGAGTGCCGTTTCGTGTCCGATGAGCTTTACCCACCCACCAAGCCAGCAAGACCTATCAAATACTAGCTCACAAAGGATGCAATAGGTCAAGATCACTTGGCCGGATAAACCGTGGCTTTGCACAGTTGAAAGAATCTTTTGATCCTTAGCCGTCGATGATTTTTACATGTTTTGTCGTGCGCATTTTTTTCTTTCTGTTTATTCCTGTAAAATACTTTTTCATTCGCCTTGTTACTCAAACAGTACAGTGCCTATATATACATACATACACAAAATCACGCCTCTTTCCCGGAGGGGTAGGCAGAGACTACATCTTTCCACTTGCCATGATCTCTGCATACTTCCTTCGCTTCATCCACATTCATAACTCTCTATACCTATATATATTTAGTTTATCTACTTGTAAATTTTATAGACGAAAAGAAGTCTGGTTTTAACCTCTCAACTCAATACAAATTTGACCTTTAATATTATTTTATTAAGGGAATGTCCCAAATAAAATTATAAAAAAAAACTTATTTTCCTAATTCTTCCCGGTTACATCCTCACGTCTCGTGATGATCCTGGATTTGGTAAGTCAAGTTTTTACACAAAGCAACTCCCACCTTACCTCTGTAACCTTTGCAACCTTACCCATATTGGATCATGGTATAATCTTCACTAGTTGAATTGCCTATTCCCTATGTTAAAGATTCGTTTTGCCCGGTAGTCCCGCAGCTCTCCTTGCCCCAGAAATGCGCCTATATAGTGGCAGGAATAAATAAAATAAAGAGATTGCAAAGATACGGTCTTTACTTTTCCACTGAAAAAACTAGACACCAACAAAACATTATTAAAATAATGACATCAGAATAAAACAAACATTTTTAAATTTGACCTTTTTGGTTATCCCCAACACTCTAATTCACATTGTACCGCGTTCATGGGAAGGAGATAGAGTGATCCTATTCTGAGATCAAGTACCCAAACGGCACTGTACAACAGACACAGAAAAATATATTTACCATTCTTAATGAATTGGTGGGTCATCAAGAATAATATTCAACGTTAAGTAGAAAAACAGTAAAAATTTCTCAGAACATTGCTTATCTTCACGCTAGGTGTGCCCGCGACTTTGTCCGCGTGGAATAGTTATTTTAGGCATCATTGAAGCCCTCAAGGATGAAATTTCCCCGTTTTTTTTTTCGCATATACCATTATTTCTTTGAACCTTGTAGTTGCAGCGTGACGTTATATAGCCTAAATCGACAAATGGTCTATACAACGCAAAAATAAATTTTCAATTCGAACCAGTAGTTCCTGAGATAAGCGTGTTCAAACAAACAAACAAACTCTTCAGCTTTATAATATTAGTATAGATAAAACCAGACTGACTACAATAGATAACATTGGCAAGACTTCAATACTCGAGAACAGGTAAACGTAAAACCACCCACTAGATAGTCAGACGATCTTTTGAAGTATGTAAGACGATATTGGAAAAGCTTCTTCTGCTAATGGCTTATCTTAAACTTATTTTTACAGGATTGTCGCTCTAAAAGGACTTTATCTGGCTATGAAGCTTTCATGTTATACCCGTGGTCTCAACGATTTGTCCCTCTAATGAGACCACAGGATGTTATCATGTCGTCCTACTGCATTCTATATACCACAGGATTACTGATAACCCTTCGTAGCACATGCCTTGTAAATACTTTCTAAAGCTTTTTTCCTTTACTTTAATTTAAAAAGAATAGGACCACTTAATCTCGTTGCCAAGGATATTGTAAAAGGCGACTAAGGGATAGGCTTATAAACTTGCGATTCTTCTTTAAGGCGATGGGCTAGCAGCCTGTCATTATTTGAATGTCAATTCTATTATTAAGTCAACAGTTGAACGTGGCCTTTCAGTCTTTTCCAAGACTGTTAGCTCTGTCTACCCCGCAAGGGATAAAGACGTGATTATATGTATGAATGTAAAAAAATGACAAGAGCATCACAACTCTGATCAAGTGAAAGAAACTGTAAGTGTTTTGTGTTGGGTTATTGTCTAAAATTAATTAATTAAATGTTTTCTATCAGGAGTACTTTTTATTCCTACTCGAACCTATCTATTCGAACATCGGACAAGATTTTCGTAACAAATTTTTTTGAGTCGCTCTAAAGTTTTACTGGAAACCGGGCAATGTTTAAAAAAATAAAACCGTTTTGTTCATTGTGTTTTCGTATCGGTCGTCACAAAGAAACTTATTTTCCAATCTATACGGCGTACCGAAGCGGTTCAGTATGAATTTGCATACTTATACCGCGCGCCACACATTTCATTTAAAAGCACAAATGGAAAAGCAATAGCTACTGCACTTTCAGAACAATATGTACTGGTACGTGATACGATATGTTAAGTTTAGAATCCTTGCAAAGTTTAGAATAAAAACAAATCATGTTGTTATTAATGGAAGTTCGCTTGTTTTTCTTTGGAGATTGACAAGTCAACATTCCTTTGGTTCGAATCCCGGTGATGGCGTAATGAAATACAAACTTTTTTCTGACCAGCCTAAATGATGAATACTTATTAAAGAGATCATATTTTATAATAAATGTATACCTAAAGTTCATTATAACACAAGTCTCAAACTTACTTTTAGTCTAGCCCAATCAGGTAAATGTAAACATTTTGACATGGTTTGGACTACGACCACCAAACTGAAATACTAAGCAATACGACGCTTAACTTAATACGACAGTTGAAAAATATCCTATCTAAAGCGGAACTAAGTTTCTTCCCGTGGGTTTTGAAGCCCCGACCTCCCCTGAGCGGCTAAACAAACACATCTAAACTACAAGGTGAAATATCATTAAAGCTGCACAAAACTGAATGAAGCCTCTTTGCTGTATCGCTTAAATTTTAAAAATCTCATTGCAACGAATAATTAAGTGGAAAACTGTTGCATTTACGAGTTACTTAGTGGCTTAATGAGTTCACTCTTTTTATATTGGACTTGAAGCCAGTTTAAATCTTAGTAGTATTTCAGCAAGAAAAGCTTTTGGATGTCATTTTAAAGCTTTCCGAGTAATAGTGATAATAATCATGGGCCAATAAGCTGAATATAATTTCACCATTAGGAAGGTTACGGTGGTCAGATGGAAGTCATATTTATAATCACATCCTTATCCCTTACGGGGAAGGCAGGTTCAGGCTGTTCAAAATTAAAATCACCAGATGCCGTTCAAGGGAGTCTTGTCGTCGTCTTGATGTCGAATACATTCTTATCAGCTTCTTTTTCCGTCTTCGGCCATAGTTCTCCTTTGTTCCTCTATCCGTCAGTTATATTCGTCTAATGTTAAATACGAGTATCATGTCCAAGAGTCTGCCAGTCATGTGAATGGAACCTGAAAGGCCGCAACAGCCTCGTTCAGCTGTATGGTTTAATGATGAGTACGCAATGTGAATAAACGTCAGACGGTTTACAACCACTACTGAAAATGATATGATGTTTCATTCTTTTTAAATTTGTGAGATCTGTGAGCCTTGTAAAGGAAGAAGAATTAAAATATTATATTTTAGGCTAACAATCCTAGGCACTGTCTAATTACTGTATGCTTCAATTCATTTAGGTGGAGCGTAAAATTCTATGTCAAATTCGATGAAGTTCATGTCGTTGACTTCGTGCACATCAGCTAGTATACTTCATAACTATGTCACTACTATAATCTTGCTCTGGCGAATTCAGTCAGAATATAATGTGGAATATATAACATTTTCAGTTCGTACTTCGAACTGATATTGAATGATTGACATTTTGATTTCGGTGTGTCTGCGTATCGCCAGCCAATTTATTTTTAACAAAACTGTTAGTCAAGTCACTAGTAAAAAATGCTTTGGAAAATAGTTTTGCATAAAAAATTTTTACATTCATGTAACATTTATTCCATACAAAAATACTTCAGCTGCTGCGCGGCTTTATTATAGAATGAGGAGTTTTCTAAGTGACATTATAAAGTTGTTACCATTTTCCGCACTAGATGGCGTTGATGCAAGTGAAGTGTCAGATCAATTGTCAATTGTATGTCAAATTGTACTAACGATAAGTCCTAAGTTTTGGCAAACAATAAACATAACACGAACATTTAGTACATAGTCATCAAGTGACAATTGACATTCTCGACATTGAGACTTTTTACCAACGCCATCGATTGAGTTATAAATCTCAATAACGACACTTCAGAAAAAAAGAAAGTCCTCATTGAGATTTCAGTAAGAAGTAGCCCATCGCTTAAACTTCTTTCCCTTGGCTAACTTTTACAATCCGGCTTGATTCTTCTAATAGTTGCTTTTTTGCAGTTGCAATTCACTGCCGTGAGAATTTCCATAGAAAAAGTAGTCTATGTTATTTTTAAAGGTTTTTTTTTGTATCAAATATATCAACAATATTGTTCCTGTATTATCTAGTATTTGTTACAAACAAAAACATAAATCTTTTCTCTGTATAATATCTGCAGTGTTCAAACCCCTATCTCTCGGTATATTGGGTCCGTCAATAGATGTATGTCCGTACAATCAACGCCCAAGGCTCCACCCACGTTATTGAGTTGTCTCAAACCCTAGAACATTTGTCACTGTACTTGATAGGTTTAATGAAACCAATACGTTAAAGCTAAATTCCATAATTTATATATTTGCTAAAACACATCTTGCCCTGTCTATTCATCTACAGGACATATGTATAGGTAATGGAATAAAAGTTTTTAATCTTAATTTTAAATGCAATTTTAATAAAAATACATTAATAAATAAGTAATGATTTGTGGCCAAAGAAATTTAATTTGTTTTTTTTTATTCACATGGAGGAAGAGGGGTGCCTTTGACCATGATCCAGGACTGGGTAAGACTGGTTTTTACACAAAGCGTCTGCCGTCTGTCCTTCGCAACTGCGTAATCAGATTCATCTAGTACTTACAGCTTTCACCGTATTCTACATAGTAAAAGCTCTACAAGATGAATCAGCCAATCCTTTAGTCACCTCTTATAACATCTAATGGAAAGAGATGAATTGCTTTTTTTTTCTATTAAAGTGCCGGTCAATAAAAGTTCAAAAGATTTTTTTACATCCTTTACCTGTCTTTATCCTTTACTTTTTATATTCTCGCAAAATGTTTGAAAATCAAACGATTATTACAATGTTATGAACTATATCAGTGATCAATTTTAAATTTTCATCTTGCTCATTTTAAAATAAGGTTGGTTCTATTTACATAAAAAAAAAAAACAAATATTTTTATACTTACTTTTTTATCTATTTCATCCTCTGTGCTTTTCTTAAAACAAAAGGTAACATTATTAGAGAGAATAATAACGAAAAGAGTACACTCGTGTACCCGTTGAATGACTCCAATCCGCACATTCTCAATACCCATCTTTATAGATATTGGATGCATCCCACGTCTTCGAATGCCGAAACAAAAAGATCACATCATTAGAGCGAAGATTGCAAAATGGTTAGATCGTGACTTTCAATATACGGAATGCCGCAAAGGAAATTCATGTAATTTGGTAAAATTACTACAATAAAGAGGAATAATAAATACTACAATAAATTATTATAGTAATTAATCAAGAACTTTTATTATTTTGAGTACTTATTTAACAATTATTTTTATAAATGTTAAGATTTACATTCTAATCACGTAAATATACTCATTATATCATTAGTGTCACTATGTTATTTGTTCGGGGAAATAAATGTATCTGATTCTGTTTTCCCTACACAACGCTTTCCTGATTTCAGTTCGAGTTTAGGATGATTCGTCACAGTCAACACAAATGAGGACAATTCGTCTTTATTTCCGTTCTTCAATGAAATAACCAAAACCACTCATTAGTTTAAGTCACGGCTTAGCTTTGCTCATTACTAGAAAATGGTTGTATCGATCACGCTGAAAATAAAGCTTATCTGCCATGCTGGTCAGGAAGCGAAGAAAAACAGAGTGTGCGTCAGCTGCTTCACAGAGAGCAGACTGTGTAACGTCAATTCCTGCGCATACAAATCCGCTGAGTTTAAAAAGTAACATTTTTGATTGCTGCAGCGAAAGCGCTGCAAATATAATAAAACTTTAGACTAATACAAAGGTTATAACATTAGTCTAAAGTTTTATTATATTTTTAGAAGTTTGTGTGTCTGGAGTAGTTCTAATAAATCTTTTATTTTTTCTTCATTCATTAAATCAATTGAAGATGTAATATTCCTCTTGAGATTATGATTTAAGCAAAACGCGATGGGCTAGCAACCCTACACTATGAACCTATAAGCCATAGAGCTGATCGTGGCCTTTAAGTCTTTTTGAAACTGATAGCTCTATCTACCCCGTAAGGTATATAGACGAAATTGTACATGTATGTATTAACTTTTGCATTGTGCGTTTTTTAGTGTATTTAAAACAATAATTAAAAGAAATCCTTTCTAAAAATAGTTGGATTGTGGGCATCACTCATGTGCCATCAAAACAAGACTTTACGAAAATAGTCACCAAAAAAGTTTCGCAACCAACCTTTTACCCTTCACTCTTATAACGTTTTTATTTATAGCTTAGCGAATTATACGGTAAGGACAAGGAGGGCTCTTCAAAAGAAAAAATCTACTAAGGTAAATAGATATAATATATACCTATAAAAAGTATCCTATACGTTAGTCCGTGTACCAAATTTCACCACAAGGATAACAAACACACATTCATAAAATTGTAGCTTGCGTTTGTGCCACTGGATTTTTTGTGATTTTGCAATTGGGTTCACATAAAGATGAGAGAGATAATCAACAAGATATATTTAGAGGTAAAGGCCGCCATCGACTTGTGGATCAACATTGAGAGAATCCGAGAATGCCAAATTAATAGAACTATAAATTAAAGCGAAACTAGTGAGGGGACTCGAACCCAAATTAAAGGACACAGGTTTGTACTTAAAGCAAAAATGAATAAGCAAAATAGCCCATACCAAAGTCTTAGCTCCTAATACAATTTTTATTCACTTGTGGTCGAGACTTTGAGCAGGTGGTGACACGATACTTATTCTCTGATCCTTTAGCTCACCAAAAACCTTGTCAACACCATATGCAACCAAAGAACTCGTAAAACGAATCACCATTGAAGAGACAGCGAAGATCAAGTCAAGAATACCCTAATCTGTCGAGTTTGCATGAAAAGAGTGATTGATTTGGATGAAGCGAAAGAAGTATACAGCGATCTTGGGAAGTTAAATTGTTTAGCTCTGCCTACCCCTAAAATGAGGCGTTTATTTATGTATAGGGCAAAAACTCTGCTATCAAAGCTGGCAAACCCAATTATATTAGTTTGTATTAAAATTGTTTTACAAGTAGGTAGTTTACTAAATTGCACCTGTATCTCTGGCTTTGACTACACTACATGAAATTCAGCGAAAACGTTTAGAAGCTACCAGAATTACCCATAATGCATCTAATAAACTAAATTGTGCTAATATTAGCCCAGTACAATGTTCGTGTACTTTGTGGTATTCGAAGATTATTATTCGCTAGCTTAACATATTCTGACTCTGAAACCATGTAAGAGGTGTAGCTCCATTGTAAAAGCACATAGTTTTGAGTTGTTAGAGGTGATTCTGTCTACTCTATTATGGAAAAGGACGTGATATTGTGAGTGACCTTCCAAGAAAGGTTGGTTACAAACAGGCGGCTAAGCATACACTCCATTACCTAACAAATTTCTCTACATAGGAAAATTAAATACTATCCGCTAACTTCTCTTACCAGGTAACAATCTGGCCAACTTTACGATCCTATGTGTAAATTGTACCATTGCCTTGATAACCTTGATAACTATTGGTTTTTACAAATTTTAAGAAAGTTACGAGTTGGTTCGTTAGTTATAATCTTATGGTGAAAATCACACAAATTTTTGTGCGCCACTTCAAGTAATTAAAAAAAAAATTCTTTAAATCTGTACCATTACATAAATTTTGCCAAAACAAATGTATAAAATGTCGACGTACCTACTAAATATAGCCAAACCTAAACGGGTTTCAGAGGAAGTTATTATAAAAATTACAGTTATCAACAACCTTTTCGCCAGCCCTTGGAAAACATTTGGGAATTAATGCCCAACTGGATCTTAATGGCCATCAGCATTGCAAAAACCAAGCAATACCCAGATGCTTAGCATTAAGTGGATCCTTTCAAGCCCACGTGGCCTAATCGCTTGGTTTTTCAAACGTAGTTTAACGCTTTGATTGTCAGAGAGAGTCTAAATGCGGGATTGATTTATAATAAAAACGAAAACTGAAACAAAACTTTGTGATTTATATCATGTTTTTCTTCATTTTTGCTTTCTTTGACAGCTGACTGTTATGTTTATGTCACGGTTGTGTTAAACGATAAACGATTTCACAGTATGTACTTTTGTACAATAAAATCAAGGCCCTCTAAAGTAACTTTGCACGTAATGATGTATGTGTTAGGGTAAATGTAAGTAATTAATTATTATATCATAAACAAAAGAATATGCCGAGATAAAAATATCGTGAGTAAATCTAATTATGACAATCATTGTGAAAATTAACAAAAGAAAATCACTATTTTTCTTCAATTAAATATTTTCTTTTTTCTAAGCGGCCAGTGCGCTTTACAATTTTAAACAACTAAAGTATATATTAACTATAGTTTTATATAAAGCCCTGTCCACACTAGTAAACCTATTGCTCTTTTCGGTTTTTAGATTAAAAGTCCGGCCACGAAAATATATGTTGTCTGTTTACATCTTCCTGGATCATACGTGAGAAGGGTCCCTTCTTGACAGACAGCTAGATGGGCGACAAAACGATTTTATATAATCTGTGACAAAGATTCCCATCTCTTTCCCATCCCTTTGATATGGGAACATACAAGATTTTATGCCACAAAATCCCATGAATACGTAAGCGCATAAGCAGTAAAATTGAGGCTGCGGTCGTTTCACTCTCTGTATTTTTAATCAATACAAGTATTCACTTACTGTTCCTTGTAAAAAAATTACAATTAATTGTAAGTGAATACTTGTACTTCGTAGTTTGACCTCGGATCTGCAACTACCTTTATTACAAATTTCATAATTTATATCGAGCAATTTAGCCGTGACAGCGGTCACAGACTATTTTCCGTATAATTATAACATTACTCGTTGTATGGAATTCATATATAATAGCGTTGATTACATACTTTTTAATTTTAATCAGTTTATTGTGTCATCAGCTCCTGGAGAGGAACCCAGTGTCTGCCTATAACCACGATCTTATACTTGAAACTGTTAAAAATTAGTTTATGTTTATTGGTAATAATGTTTTCATATTATGGTGTTCAATTTGAAATCAATGTAGATCTTATAGTTCAAAATATACATAGCATACAAAATAATGAGATTTAAAGGATAAAGCAAAAAGCACATCATTATCTTTTTCGATTACCGGTTTTGTACCGCGACCCGGTTTATTAGTAAGTTTACCGCTAGTTCACCGTCAGTATTTTTTTTTTACATGAGATACAAGTAAAACATTCATCTACATGTTATTCTGATCTTTCTTTATCATAAAAATTAAAAAATGAAATGGTGTTTTATTTGTAATTTGTGCTAAAATTAAATAAAATTCGTTTGTTTCCAGGTAACAAGCAGTACATTACACATTCACATGGTATGTAACTCTATTAATATCGTTTTTATGGAAAATTCAAAAACAAGATTAAAATATGATTATATTTGCCCTATCTTACTAACTCTCGGCGAAGAGCAGAACGTCTGAAAGCCTTCTGTAAATACAACGAAATCCAATAAAAATGTGTATTTTTTACATATTATATACACAATACACTGGAAAATCATACACAGACATGTCACTTACCGCTTTAGTGATTCAGCCAAAGTAAAACCTACTGAATTCATCGGAGCAATCCAAAGCTTATACACAATTGACAGCGTAAACATTTTATCTCGTGTCTCGCACGCTTGTGAAATGTTAACGCCTTTCATCTTGGAAATGTTCACAAAATAACAACAACGCTCGACGTACTTATCTGCATTTGTTTAATCATACAATGCGAATATCACATCGTATTTGACTGACAATCTAGGTATTTATTGAAGCAATAATATAATCACGTCTTTATCCCTTAAGGGCTGGACAGAACTAACAGTTTTGAAATGACTGAAAGGCCACGTTCATTTGTATGGCATAATGATTAAAGCAATATTTTATCTCATTTTGTTTTAAATGAATTGTGAAAAGGCTGATGGGAAAACTGATATTTTTCGCTTATTTAGCATATTGCCACTAACTCCAAATTTTAATTCCATAATTTATACATCTGACTTATCGTGGCTTATTATATATTTCAGTAACTTCTCAAAAACAAAATCCAAAATGGAATGAGAATCTTTATGAAATTAATACCATACAATTGCTTTTCAACCACAGACAATAGCGTATTTAATGACGAAACTTGTGCCAAAACCGTGTTTTGGAACGATTTAATCTAAATGCATATAACGGGTAATGAGAAGCTTTACTAATTACAATGAAAATCGAGTTGAATATATAATTATTGCCTTTTATATGACTTTTTAATTCCTTTGAGTTCCTGTTTAATAGACACAGCCTTTTTACATGCATAAAATTAATGCTCGTTGTTACAGATTTTTACAAATTTAAATTATAATGCTCTTCAAAAATATTGGATTGAAGATTGTCAGTGTTTTAATTATATACCCAAATATATTACGCACAAAAATGACCAAAATAAAGTAATGGGAATAATCTGTACTTTGTAAAAATAAATTTATATTTTAGAAGCACAAAGGCAAGGGTTGTCATATAACAAGCGCCTTGAACATCTTTATCTACGTCTTTATCGTGCCTTCCTTTGAGATATCAAGAGATGTATTTATTCGTGATTCATATACATAAGTATTATGCAACTGGGTATATTTATGTTTAGTTTAGCTATAGATTGTATTATTGGGTAAAGCATTTGTGCATGAATCCGTCCGAAATGGGCTGAGCGTCATATAATATTAAACATCAACATTACTATAAAATGATTAAGGAGTTTTCACTGAATAGGTGCACAGGTTCCGCCTTTGAACTCGATCCTGGAGTGGGTAAGTCAGGTTTAACACAAACAGAAACGGGAGTTTCGTCTCGTCGACGTCCCGCAACCTTGCAGGGGAACCCTACTCATACAAGGTTATACATACAAATCATACAAATCGCTGAATGTACGATGTGTTCCCTCAACATAAACGCTTAAGTAAGGAATGAAACGAACGTTCTTTTATCAAAAAAAAATTATTGGATATGATGCATAAATTTGAACTTTAACATCACGCTTATCTTAAAAATTATGTATTTATAATCTCCAAGTTTCCAAGACCATACTTAAGGATAAGCACAATATATTTGACATCCACCAAATAAGCAAACGACTGTAAAAAAAGAGCTTACAAATAAAAACACAGAAAGGTGTTATCAAACAAATCACTTGTTCCCGCTAACATATTGCCCGCAATTGCCCCAGTTCTCTGCCTATTCATTATCATTCACGCTTAGTGCCTTCTTCCGTATTACCGACCAACTTGATGGTTAGTTATCATGAATTTAGGTTTACGAATATTTTATTTACATTACAGCAGTACAGACTTGTAAATCTGATGCAGTTACATATAAATCTGAAGGGGTGGGTCGATGAAGTTTAATAATTTATGTAATCTATGTAATTTAGTCTATTGTTATGGTTACAAAAATCTGACCATTTGTATGATTTCTGTGATGAAAATACTATCTTAGTGTATTAAAACTCTTTCAAATGTATTTTTCTTATGCGTTATAGACTGGATTTTGGAACAAATAATAACTATTATTTGATGTAACAAATATAGAATAGTTTTTATTTCAATTATTTATCTTTTAGGCCAGTATAAAAAAGAGAATAATTGAAATAAAAGCTTTTTTATATTTGTTGTAGCTCAGTCATTATGAAAGATTTACACAGTTGTAAATCTACATATAATAATCACTGAGTTAAAACAATGCGTGGCTAGGTCAGCTGGTAATAAATTACTGTCAGTTCAGATGTCATTCATGATCGTTGCGTATAGCAACACATTTTGTTGCATTAATTAATTCGACTAGGCTATTGTTCAAGGAGTAATATAACATTCAACCAAAAGCCATCGGGATATATCTGATTTTTAAACAATCATCTATCCAAAAGGATAAGCTTAAAAAATATCTAAAACATTGTAATCTAGTGATAGTTTGCTATCCTATCGCTTAAAAAAAGAATCCCAAGTTTATAAGCTTCTCCTTAGTCGCCATTAACGACATCCATGGGGAAGAGTTGGAGTGGTCCTATTCTCTCATTGCCAAACAACTAAACATGGCCTTTTAGTGTTTTCAAGACTGTTGGCTCTGTCTACCCCGCAAAGGATATAAACGTGATTATATGTATGGGATTATATTTTAACACTCATCTAGCCTAAAATATCAGATATTCTTTATTCGTTTGTTCATAACTTTGTACAATTTATTTTATTTTCTGTACATACAGTCGAAATACTTTACCAAGCTCATAATTTACGATCGTGCCGGCACCGTATTGTAAGTACAACCTCACAAAGATCCCTAGGGAGTCTGCATCCGCTGTAATCCTTTTCACCGTTTCTTGAGCAACGGCAGGATTACCAGAAGACATAACTTTGTGGGAACTTGTAACCTTCTGGTTTCAATTTGTGGACATCCAACCGTAGGCAACTTTCGTTGTTAAGGAATTAAGGGCTGAAAACTTTAAAGAGGTATGACTAAGTCTATGAATGTTTCTGAAATTTTAACTAGTTACTTTTTATAACTTTTTACTAAATCCTTCATTTTGTATTTACTACTAGAGTATGAAAAATGACATGATTGAACAATAATAAATTTCTAAAAACTTTATTGTCGTGCATCCCTTGACGATGTCGTGAAACCTACATGCAAAATTGAATTTACATAGCTAACAATTAAAAACAAGTAGGTACAAACAATTATTTTTTATACAATTATTAATTTTAAAAAATCCTCGGCCATAAATATTTTATTATCTAAGTAATTGACAAACGATGTTCCTCAGGAAGTGAAAGAGAATTTTGAACGCAACAAATTTCGATGGTAAACAAGAATCTACATGCCGAAGTAGATGCTGCATAAATTGTGAAACACAGCTCGTATTTCTCTCAACCTCAAAAGCCGAGTTGAGACTGTTTTACTGCTGAATTTGTTGGCTGTACCTCAACTAAGTTAAAAACTGCTGGGAGATATGGTGTTACAAAACGAATAAAAAATATATATTTACCTTTGTAAATAAAATGAACTTTATATTATTTTATACCCGTTGTATTGTATTACCAGTTGTTATTAACGTGCAGTTCGATCTCTGTCGTCTATCATTCTTCAAATTGTATTTTTAAATTCTTGAAATAGTATGTATCTGACAATGCAAACTCGTTGGTTAACTCTCGTAAAAGTACTGCGTAAGAGCTTCTTATAAAAATAAGAATCGTATCATACACAAAAGAAATTGCTTCATCAAAGTTTTATAAGAGCAACTGGGTCGATCTCTGATCTTCGAGACTTGAGTATTGTTTTCTGTGTATAACGCTGAATCAGGCGCTTTGAACGGGCCGCGACCTCAAGGACCCTGGAGGGTGTCTAAAGAGGGATTTGCTTTTGAAGATACTTCAAAAAATATTACATAATATATATTTAAAATATATTTTATCTTTGTTTATGAAGCCCATAACAACTTCATGTTGGGTTAAGCAACTGGTTTTAAATATTGAATAAAGTGGTTTCTCATACTGAGATGGTTGTTGACTGTACCATAAAACCTAAGCATAAAACATAAATACATATTTACAAAAAAGACTGTCAACTCGATGAAAACGAAAACGTCGTTAAATATAATACTCTTATGCATTTCAGTCTTAAAACTGACGACGCTATAAACTGGACAAATAGAAACAGAAATTTTGGAGGCGGACACAAGGCATTTTTCAAGAGTGATTTACCTAATGCCTTATTAATAAACATTATACGTTTCAAAATTATACTCGTGCACAATTTTATTTATAACAGATTATATTCCGGGATTAGCTTTATCGTAACGACAGAAATCTTAAGGGTCCCAAACATAATCCGTTCTGGAAGACCGGATTTAAGAGCAATAAATTTTAAATAAGTGGATAATATTTATCTACCGGCTTACTCAATGACTCGTGAAGGTTGTATGCTTATCTATTTAATGTTCTTAGCGCGTGACAATTTTGACCCAATTTTTAATAGCCTTCGTATAATTTGGCTAGAGTGCATTTTGGAACTAAATCAATATCTATATAAGTCCTGCGATGTCGACTGATGATAACTCACGCTGAACAGCATAGGGAAGCATGAAGACGAATAGAATAGAATTAACTGCTATGAAAATTCGATTAACTTGAACTGCTATTCTTATCTATACCAATAATATAAATGTGAAAGTGTGTTTGTCTTTCGTATCAAAACCATAGAACCTATCTTCTTGAAAACTTGTCCTTCTTATATGTGAAGGACACGAAGTACTTTTCTCGCGGGCGAAGCCGCTTGCGAAAGCTAGAAGGAATTATTTGTGTTCTTCAAAGTATTTTTTAAAATATATAAATAAAAGTTTTTCTTTTCCAAATAAAAAGAGCAAAACCCCGATGAAAATCTTGTGAAATGTAAACCTATTCTGACAGTGGTCAAACCGAAGAAAATGTTCATTATTTTGCGCAACAAGTTTATGTGGTTTGTCTCGTCGACCGCTATAAATTGAACACGTTGAGAGGGCAGTGGCAGAGACGGTATAAATAAAATCTTTCTCTCACTTTATTTCTAAATCTTCTTTATCGACTCTAAACTCTAGGGGTCGATGACAACATGCGATGGATCCAAGTTATAAAAATCTCATCCCCAAATGACCATTTCTTCACTTTTAATTATTTTAATCTCTTTCAATTTTGGGTACTGGAAGTAATACATATAAGGAGTAATAAGAAAAGCAGAGAATACATTTTATTTTGATTATATATATCTTTTAAAGTCTTCTTTTAAAATCTGTTCGTATTTTCATTTTAATATTTTATAAAGTTAAGCGTGTTCATGATTTATATATTTTAAGATGTAATGCGATTTACCATTTATATCCTGTACATGCTAAACGACTATTTATTGTAAGCTAAGCTAGTACCTATTAATAAAACAAGAGATAAAATGACGACAATTATTTTAAAAAAATCGGCAATAATTTAATGCTAAACAAAAATGTAAAAGTTATCTACGATTATTTTTAAGCATCTTTATACTGACTGACATTGAACAGCAGAAGTTAATGAAGCGACATTTTATTTCGGTCCTCCAGTATTCCCAACGTTCGACCCTTTATTAAAATCAATTCAGTCAACCAAATTTAAAACTACGAACAAAGTTTTGAACAAACTCCATTAACATTTTGAAAATCCTTTGCAATCCTATTATGTACTTAAACGTTGTTCGGTGAGAAAGTCATATCCGTCATTTTGAAAGGTTAAATAAAACAGACTACTATTATTTTTTTAGACATCCTCTCATCATAGTGTTCTCTAGATTTCATTCTGAGCTGTAATAATTCCAACTTCAATGTAAGACAGTATGTAGCTGATATTTAGCTGTGGTAAAGTTTGGCAAAGTTTTAGCAGTGTACTGCCTGTTGCAAATTAATTGCCTTTATTTTAGTTATTTTTAAGAAAATATATTGTCACTAGATTAACATAAATAGGTAAACAAATAAAATCATAAATTTAATAGAACATACGGCAAAAGATACATCCTACTTGGAGATTTTCAACAAAGCAACAAGTGAACAAGCATTATTTGAGCTTGCCTGCACCATCTTAGGCCTGATCTTGCTCACCATCAGCTAGATTGAGGTAAAATACATTTAAATGCACAGTACCTCGGAGTAAATCGCTGAAATTATTCTTGGCGAACCTTATACGAGTATCCATCAAAATTTCATAATGTCTGATAAACGGCCCTTGAAAACTACAGGATTAAAATGTTTTAGCTGAGGGGCGTAGTGCGATGAACTCATAATGCTAAAACTTTTGTCGTTAGCCAGACAACATGACTATAGATTTAACTTACGAATTAGTATTTGTTTTGTTTATCTAAACTGCCACTTAGTTCCCATTAAGTTCTTTCTCTTTGTCATTCTCCTGGTGTTAGTCTCAATTGCATATTTGAGAGTAGAGCGCGGATTCGAATTGGCATGGGACTCTGTAGGTATAATTATTAATTTATAAATTAGACTTGACACTAAAACCCTCAAGATTTTTACTTAAAAAAACTATTAACTTCAGTTTTCCAGTAACAAAACATACAAGATTTCTTCAAAGCTCAACTCAACGGAGACCTCTGCAGCAGATATTTTCCACTACAACTCACAATTTCTCGTCGTTTAAGTAGACATGGATTACATATCTAAATATATTACTATTGTCAGTCGTTCAATATAAATAATTTCGAGTTATAGCAGTGCAGGTTACAAATGGAAACACCAAGATGAGAGAAAGGAAATTTCTTGACAATCGATACTTTTTTTTGAGAATTCGGACGTTTAACGTGGCTTTAAATAACGGAATCTTCATGGAGAATATTATTTAATATTTGACAATCACATTTAACAATATTATGGAAGCCTCAAAATGGAATTCGTTTTACGAACTTACATATAACATAGACAGATCATGCAAAATTAAACAGAAGTGGGTTAACCCTCCCACGGGTCAACCTATTGTGTTTTGATTGAGGGTCTTTGAGTTCACGTTAGCAAAGAAGGGTTAAAAATGCGTAATTAAATTTGTCTTACATGGGCTTATATCAGCTGTTAACGCAAGCTCGTGTTATCGTAGCGGTATTCACATAATTTAAACGTGTAATCAGCATTTTAGATACGGTATTTTAACAAAGGCTCGTGCGGGTATAATAAGGGCTGGCAAATAAATAATGAGGGAATTTCCTCTCAATTGTTCCCACTTCAGATGAAAAACTAAGGATTCGCTTTGTTTTTTGCAAATGGACTGTTAATGCTTTGAAGCTTTTATTATTAATTTCCTCTTCAGATGGACCTAATTTTCCTGACAAATTACAATTTTAATTTCACACATATTAAACCATAACAAAAGAAGCATTATATCTTTTTCCTTTACCTTTTTAAAAACGTCGAAACCCAGTCCTCTAAGAACTGTTATCTCACATGAAATACAGGGTGTCAGGTTAATTGCGCTTCATATTCAAGGACATACTTAATTACTGTATTATTATATGTATTGATAAAACCCACGAAATAGTAGTTTTAAAGATAAAAATAATCAAAATAGTACACAAAGCCACAGAATATTTGGACACCGTGCGCTCACTACGCGCATGCAGCAAGACGGCTCTCTCTATCTTTTTTTCTTATTATTTGGAACGAGAGTCAGATACTGGGTGCCTCTTTTCCATAAGCAATACAATTTACCAGACACATTGGCAAATGGTTGCCCGACACTAACCCTTTTTGCGGAATTGTTACTATCTCTGTAAGACACCTTATAAAGTTGGACTGAACGTCCAATTGATAATCTACTCTGTGTCCGCCACACGGCTTTAGTCTATCATCTAACTATTATAAACTTGATGCTCTCCTAAAACTTTTATTGAAGTTACCGTCTAATCTACAACGAGATTGTCAATTAATCTATTATTAACTTAAGACGGTCCAAGGTTTCGTGAAACTAACAAAGTTTTAGTACTTAAGAAAATGTAACGTAGACTTAAGTCACTTGATACAGCAAGATTCAATTTCAACTGTGGTATGACAAAAGCTAATGATTTTGTCTGAAATTTCGGATTGACAGGTAAACAATAGCGCCGGAAATCGATAGGTATTATTGATTAACGCGTAACTCCGTGAAAGTTAAGTTTAGTTACCCTACGACGGTCACAAAACTTTAATGCCTTTCATCACCATTCATTTATGTATGCTTATCATCAACCTGATTGTGATATTTATGTGGATGGATGGAGAATTTTTTTTTATTTTGTGAGAAAAGTGAATGTTCTTCAACTTGTCTTTTTCTGTAAGTAACTTCTTAGCTTTTTGCTCATATTATACTTGTTATTTGTCCTCTTTATTTAAAATTAAGACTGTCAAGATTTTATTTTGTTATATAAGAATTCCTTGCCAAATACTTTAAGAGGTGTACAACCGTTGTATTTTTAGCGTAAATAAATAAATAAAATCATCTTTTATTAAAGCTTTAATAATTCGGCGTTCGCATTATATTATAGCAGATTCTTTTCAACAGTTTCATTAACGTCGGTGAAGATGTTATGCATTAGGGCAAATTTATTTGCTCAAAATATCAAATTCGTTCGAACATAAGTAATTAAAGAGTATACGATACCTCATATCCTACACAAAGTACTTCTCGTTAAAGTAGAGTAGGCAAAAATGTGCGCGGACAAAGCAGCTACCAAAAGCTGGTTACTTTTTATAACTTTTTGTTTCGATTTCAATGTTTAACCATTATACCAGTTTTAATTATTTCTTGTAAAAAGACAAATGAACTCTGGGCTCGGCTCTGCTGAACAATGATTTAGTTCAGCACAATTTATCTCGAAATTCTGAAGTTACATCAAAGAGAAACGATAATCCACTGTTATGTAACACAGGAGAAATGAGTTGAACATAATATTCAAAGCCAGCTAAGAATTTAAAACATACTTGTTACATCTTTGTACATAATTTATAAAAGACACAGCCGAAACTTTTGTATGGATTAAAAAAAATTGCATAAGTAACTAATGAAAGTTGAACGTAACTATGTAATTGTGGATTTCAAAATCTGTCTCTTTTAATCAGATAATGGAGGCTTAACTCGCCTCTGATCCTCAATTAAAAGCGTGCGTTCCGTTTTATCTCAAGGTTCCGCAATTAAATTGTATACGCTCTTCTAAGCCTAGTGAACATTAACATTTTACTACAACTTTAGTACTATTTTTAATATGTATGTTTCAGACTAGTCATAATTGTAGTTACAACACTTCAAATTTTTTAAATTCAAAACACCCACCCAACAGAAAACGGCAGCGATATATAGTAAGTAGTATAGTATAAGTAGTAGTATATTTGCCTGGGTAACTATTAAACATAAATTTAAATACGATTTGGCTGCCAAAAGCTAGGGCTTCGTTGGCCATTTTCAAGACAGTTCTAGGATACGTACGATACGATATCGTACTATCGATAAATAGATATACCAAGGCGTCCTATCGAAGACAATAAAAGATTGGAGTAACTAAGCGGGAACATAAAAAAGTGAGAAATATACCTATTTTTGGTGATTCTTCAGCAGCTATGATATTTCTCACGACACAATCCCCCTTAAAGATGCGAGTTGAAGCCCCTGGCATTGGCTGTGTGATAATAAATTCAGCATGAATGGTTTGACCTAACCAACGAACTAATTAACTTTGCAAGTTAAATAAATGCCTTTATTAAACTACCTAAGAGGAGACCACATACACGTTCCATGTGCCCGGAATCCGACCGTGGTTAACCTTTTATACCCTCGAAATGAGACTGACAGCGTAAAACCTGCACTGAATATCTCATAAACATCCTATCCTGTAATTAATTAATTTTGTACTTAATCGCTCTTACGCCCTTCATTAATTTCGGTGATTAATTAAATATCGGAAGAAGGTATCAAAAAAAGATTAAGAAAGGATTTATCTTAAAGCTTGTTGCTACTATGCCGCGTGCAAAAAAAAGAATGGTTTGGATAAGGTCAGTCAATAGACTATGCTATAGGTATATTACCTTTCTCGTGCGGTAATTGCCTATAGTTCAAAAGTTATTATAAATATATAATAGCCACATCTACAATAGTCTTCTAAATACTGAAAGGCGACCGTAAAAAAAAATCTCTTGAAACACTTCAGTGGGTACCCATGTGTTGAACTTTCTTATCATTTATAAAAACCCACGAAATTAACAAAAAAATATTTGTGAAAGTAGGTATAAAATAGTTGGAATCCCTATCTTAACTTCGCCTGTTGCTTTATTCTAAAGGGAATCATTCCGGTACAGCATCGATTTTATAGTCGAGTACGGCACCGTTATGTTTAATTCAAGAGCTCTGTTTAGTGCCGACCGTGTTTCGGGATTGTAGTAAGTATTGACGTTTTTAAGCCACAAATATACACACAGGTCAGGTCTAGAGTTATTTAAACCCGAGCTTGCAAAAAGATTGTGAATGTAGATAAAGTTAGTAGAGGAATAGTCGCAAATGGAATCTGTGCTTCAAAGATATTGGCGTGATTATTATGAATATACATGAAGGTACCTTGGTTATATAGATTAATAACAATGTAAGTATGGTTGTACCTATATAAATCTGTGTGTGCAGTGAACTATATGTTATTTTAAAGAGTTATAGCATGACGACAGCAAAATCTTTTGCCATTTTGAGAATCACGTACTTGCAGCGGAATGTGCAAGATCAGTCTTAAGTTACACGTCTGTGTTTGAATGAATGCTTTCAGATTTTATATCAGTATGATGGCAAACATCACTTTATCACAGAAATTACTTTACCTCCTTTATCTGTATCTACACAGATTTTCAAATAATTTTCTAAATGAAACAAAGATGATGCATGAGGATGGCTGATATATAAATTTATGTATTAACGAACGCTCATTAAAAAAAAGAGTAACGAGAGATTTAAAACACTAATATAATTAAGAACAACAGCAAGACATAAAAACCACCTTTTTTCAAACAAAGAATTCTTCCTTTTTATCAACTTAAGCTAACGATCCCATAAACCGTTACCAGAAAATATTAAGATCATCTTGATAAATTTTTCACTCATGAATAGGAGTCATCAATCATTCAATTAATGTATTCTCGTAGTACACAGTGGCAACCCTAACGACAATTTAATGGCTACATAATTGTTATCATGTGCAATATTATTGATAACAATGAGCAGTGTAAATTTACCGTTTTCTCACATACATTCATTATTATAACGTATTTATCGCTTACGGTATATACAGAGCCAAAAGTCTCGAAAAGACTGATAGGCCACGATTAGTTCTTAGATAGTGTCAAGTTGCTAGGCTTAAAATTACGAGATGAGTGTGAAAGCCAAATGATATTACAGTCGAAAGTTCAACTAGTAGTTAACGTTCAGGCAACTAATCTACACCCAATTATTTTAACCAATTAGTTAGATCGACAAAATAAGAGTTCTTACAGAAAATTTTGAGGTGCTGTCAGACTCGGTGCCAATAAAGTTAAATTTTTTGTGACATATAAGTATTTAATTAATACATAGATATTGTCAGATCTTCACCCCAAATGGAGTAAACGAGGCCTCAGGTTACTTTACTCATTAATTATACTTATATGGCAAACTTTAATAATACCGTACAAAACCACAATTATTACTGTGTTTGAAGATGTACTAAGAGACGATTTTCCAAAATTTTCACGGGATCGGAAATTCGTGGGATTTTAGGTTCCACGCGGTTTCATTTCATAAAGTATTTATCAAAGGAACAACGTTCATTCAATCCCTGATTTCTCATTACAATCCGTATTACGAACGAATCATGCATATCGAACCAGGCGTTACATGCTCGCGGCAGTAAAATAAATTTAGTGCCAATAAACCTCACAATGCCTTGATTTCCTTTTATTATGTCTACCACGCGCGTCATCCGACGGTTTCGAGTGTGGATTGAACCATTTATCTCAGCCGACCTTCATTCAGCTTCTTAGATCTTTGTATAGTTTGTAAATTTGTTGTGGGTTAAAATAAACATACTTACCTTTTTTATTTTATTTTAAGTTTTCTATATGCTAAGTATGAAAAAGGAAAAGTTTACCGTCTGACACTAATACGCTGGGAATCGCTGTGCATCGGATTCCACGAAACGGATTTTTAACGTAAGAATTTGCTTTAAAATATAGATTATGTTATTCTATTTGTACATTTTGTAGCCAATGTGTGAATAATGTACAAACTCGTTGTTATAATGTGTAAAAGAAAACGTATTTCCAATTGGCAAATGTTCCCTAAATACAAAATAAAGTGGTCAACTTTTCGCGTAACTTGAAAACAACAAATATCCACTCAACGAATTTTGATGAATCAATGATGTTTTTATGACGCTCATAATTATATGTAATCTATCTGTGAAAACCGCGTTCAAATCACATCGAATATATATCAAATAAGTTGAATTTCATAATGTTTTACATTATGAAATTAACTTTTTGTCGTACTATATAGTATTTTAATGCCAAGGTAAACGACCTTTGGTTTAGTGACCGGATTCTAATTATATCCCACCCAATTCAAGTCACAATCGATTTTAGTATAATTAGTTCACCATATCACCATGACAGGCTATTAGGTTAGTACAATGTGATTATATTGTGTAATCTGTCCCAAGAGTTTACGATATCGGTTAAGTTAATTTTCTTTTTTCAGCGATATAAAATCGCTCCTATTTTCGTGGGAATATTAAGAAAAATAAATGTAAAAAGGCAATTAGCCGCAAAATACCTCTTGATTTTATAGTAAACATAGCCCGCGGCTTTACCCGCGTATTATGAAACATCATTTTAGGAACCTACATGTCAAATTTCAAATCACTTAACACAGCTGTTGGCAGTGAGTTGATATGTCAGCTCACAACAGACAGCATTTAAAAGACCAAAAACTTAAATTCCAACTTTCCATACAAAGAAATATTCTGATCGCTCAATTTGCATGGAAAGGTATAAAATATTATGCCAATGTTCTTTGAAACCTTAATTAAATTAATCATACCTCAGAAAATATGGTTGTTTTAAAAGTCATCCGGTATAAATAAACTTGGTTTCATTTTTAATATTAGCATAGTAATGTGATTTTCTTGGAAGAGTTTATTCGGAATAAGAAAATTTAAAGAGAGGCTCGATTTCATCCTATTATAATTTTCGGGTAGGATTTTCACGTTGATTAAAAAAGCTGAATAAGAAAATTCTGTATATTTCCGATAATTGAGCTACTTAATAATTTCTACTTAAAAAACCTCTATAAATAATAAAGTTTGTTTTTTCTATACTACTACAAAGTTTCATGAAGAAGCTAATGAACTCTTTTTTGCTTGAAAGAGTAACAAATATTTATCCACACATCTTTACAAACTGTCGCATTTATAATATTAGTAGAATTCCCGTGGAAATGAATGAAGTATGCTCTTTAAGCGCTCTAATATTGGTTTCTGCCCCTGATGTGACGACATCGGATTTTTGTTACGAGCATCTATCAGTCAGTCATTTACTCAGTCACTAGGTAACCCAAGGGTCAGATAAATATTGATTAGTTTATGGTTCATTTATCATCATAACGGACGAATTACCATTGTGCATCGTAATCATTCCTCTTAGTAACAAAACTGTCTTATCTCTAAAGGTCTATTCAAGATTAAACAAAGAAAACTTCCTAATTAAAATTAAATATACCTTAGCAAGCGCGGACAAACGGAGGCACCGTAATAGGATTTCCGCTCATAACTTTCTCCCCTTACACCCGTGTACAAATTAGGTAAAGTAAGAGAATTACCCGCTTACATAATAGTCGTAATAGAGTTACGCACAATTTGACGAGAGACCGAGACCGTGAAAGCTTTGGAATAGGAATACTTTCCGAGCTTTAAATATTGCTTTAAAAATTTTCGCATCTGTTCCGATAGTTTAGAACTAAAGAAACTGGAATACATACATACATACATACATAAAATCACGCCTCTTTCCCGGAGGGGTAGGCAGAGACTACCTCTTTCCACTTGCCACGATCTCTGCATACTTCTTTCGCTTCGTCCACATTCATAACTCTCTTCATACAAGCTCGGCGGTTTCGGGTACTTTTGACCTGACCCTTTACCAGGACGTCCTTAATTTGATCAAGATACGTTCGTCTAGGTCTTCCCAATATACTAAACTGGAATAGATTGTATGTATTTGTCAAAACGTTTAACGTTAAGTATACGAAATGCGGTAAAATTTAATAAACTAGCAAAATAATTTGTTGATTAAAAATTTTAAATAAAAAGAAAATATAAAGTTAGAAATTCTATGAATAAAAGAAAAAGTAGGTTTATTTCATTAAAATCCTTTTAAGCAGAAATTTCGCTCCCGATTGCGGCAACACTGATTTGATTATAATGACATCGCGAAGTCTCATCCGAGAATAGCAAAACTTTGATGACACGGTGTAAATGAGGCTCACCGCTTCCTCATCACGTACTGTATGGGTTCACGTACTTCTTAGTATCGCCGTGATGGAATCTTAATATTTACAGAATTTTTTTTTGATACACTGCGTTTCGATGATGTTTACGTAACTTAACTAGACTAACTAACATAGCCTGTCAGTATTACGATGTATGTACGTATGTTGATGAGGTTTTTATTCAAGTTGGTTGCGTCTCCGAAAAGCTATTTATGGCCATTATAAACAAATGTATGACCTCTCCGCCTCTGCTTAGTTTACATTGACGGTGCTCATATCTTCTGTCCGGGATGTTAAATCAATGGAGAGAAAAATATTATAAAACAAACCGAAGTATGACAGTTGAAGGTGCAACTAGAAACAAACAAAGATTCAAGAGGAATAACGTGACTTACGTTCCACAAAAAATACATCAAATGATATTTCATTTGTTCATTCATGTTTCTCCACCGGCAGTCGTTAATTTTTACATTGGCTTGTGTCAAAAATAATAATACAATCATGATAAGCATTATAAATTGCGTCAAGCAACCATAAGCGTTAACAAACATAATTATAGAGCCAAATTATGTTTGCAGCTATTACTCTTCCCTAAATGTAACCAAAACAATAAGGACGGAATGAAATGCATATAAATATTACCATTAGTTTAAATAGAAATTTAAGAATATATATATATATATATATATATATAATCTAAACTTAATCTTAACATAAAAGAGGGCACCAACTGACTATATTACATTATAACTTATAGGAGTATATCAACACACGGCTGAAACGGTAGATTCCCTATGGTAATTAATGATCTGGGGGTGCCCTAAGTAAGGATTTCCCAAAATTTCCGCGGGAACAATTATTTATACATAGACGCCCTTAACGTTATCAATCATTTCATCGTTAAGAAACGTGCCTTGGTATAAACGAGGGTACTTACTATGTGTCCTTAATAATTTTGACGACGTGTTATGCACGAAATTGGGGCAGCGATTATTTTATTTTAGCTTATCATATGTTTCTACACCATATCCTGAATCTATATAATTTAACCTTTTACATGTCACTGATTCGAATGCTGAATATGATGCCTGTAATAAAATATATAGGTAATCACACAAAACCCAAAAAACATAATTACCTTACTTTAAAAAGTTTTTGCGAACCAATTCTTAGGAAGAAGGTAATGAAATACTAAGGAGATATACTTTCTTATAATAAGAACTTCAAGGATGCTTGAGAACAAAACTATTTTAATTAAAGATCCTTTTACCTTAGAATAGAACGTTCTATTTTAATAGTACAAGAAAAAATGTAGTTCAGTGTTAAATGAAAATACCAGGCAACGCCTCCTCCCCTAGTACGTGGAAGGATGCTTCACTCACCTAGGATAATATATATCAGTACATCACTACATAGAATAGGCGCTTCCCGCGTCTGTCCCTATGTATGTATGTATGCTTAGATCTTTAAAACTACACAACGAATTTCGATGCAGTTTTTTAATAGAAAGAGTTTTAGAGGAAGGGCACGGGTAGCATTTATAATATTTGTATAAATGCTACCCGTGCAGAGTCCTGGCGGGTCGATGGTTTAGATATTATGAGCAAGCTTTTGTCTAGACTTACTAACTAGTCTTTAAACTAACTTCGAATTTACATATATTGAGGCAAATAAATGTATTAGATGTATATAATATACTAGCTTTTGCCCGCGGCTTCGCCCGCCCAAATGTATTTTGGATGATAAGGATACGCCATATAATTTCACCCAGTTTTTAATCCCGTATCGTGCAGTCCCAAGCACATCTAATTAATGAATTATTATTTTAATCTAATCGTAAAAAATCTAAAATTTCATGTGTCCAACAATAATAATGCAGAAGTTTCATATAAACTTGCAACCCCTATTTCACCCTCTTAGGAATAGGATTTCCAAAAATCCTTTCTTAGTGGATCCCTCCTAATTAAAATCTACCTTCCTGCCAAATTTCATCTTTATTGGCTCAGTAGAACACGACCAACAACAACGAAAACGCTATTACAATCAGAGTGAATTGAATGCCTAATACAGTACATGTAACGTACGATCGCGTTCATATCTGCAGTCATAGTTTTAAAATTCTTACGGGTTAAAATAGCGTGCACTGTGGTTCCACTAGATACACACACACATGCATATTTAAAAAGAATAAATATTCCTTCAAATTAATACGGTCTTTAATGACAATGATTACTAAGTAAAAGAGTTTATTATTCTATGACATATAACATAACAAAACAGAAAGAGACGGTAATTAACATTCGCCGAACTGGGCCCGATAATTGTCGATCGAGATATCGTCGTCTCTCATTATTTGCATAAGATTTGCCTATAGAGGGAAGCCTGCGACTGCCAGACTTATGTCATTTCAATAAGGTTGAAAGTTTGTCTGCACACGACCCTAACATAGGTAGTGGTTCCTTTGAAAGTTATTGGGTAGCAATTTTATTATTTCGTGTGAGCAAGTGAGATCTAAGATATATTAGATAATCTCACTTGCTCATACTCGCTTGTTCTAGTTACTAGCGTTACTTGGATTCCGAAGTTATTCAAGGATTTTTTTGTCTATTTTAGTGTTACTGACAATTTTTAATGTTTCAAGGTGCCATTTGAACTAAGTAACTGAATGACTAACTAACTAACTGATATCTAAGAATTACAATACCCGTGTCTTCAAACACGGAAATCAGCAAGAAATATTAAACAAGAGGGAGCAAAATAAAACATTCAATAATTAAGTAAAATTAGTAAATTTTATTGAAACAGTTTACCTATAGTTTTATTTACACATTGATGATTATATAAAGCTATACATATATAGTATATTACACTAATTGTATCATCCACTTATCTCCTATTATTAAGGTTACAGCTTAATTATTCGTTTTCATAAAGAAAAGATATTGAAGCTGTCCTTAAAATACCATCTAAGTAAATAGTACTTTTAATATAAATTGGCAGAACCTTTCACGCACTATATGGACTCGATGCATAGGGAAGTTGTCTTGCACAAATGATATTGTTGGCATATCATCAATCGGATAAATACACCGCACAGTTGGTAACATGGTTTCTTGCACATAATGAGCAGCTGTAGCGCGTCCTGCTATCCACACCTGTTCCCCAGGTCCAGCAGCACTCATCCAGCCCCACATATTTACAGATATGTGTCCAGACTCCATATTTGGCACAATATTTTTTTCTTCATATCGAGTTGCATTTCTTCGCCATAAATGAAGCCTACCGTGTTGTGATGACATAAACGAACATTTTCGTCCGTAAATATCGCTTTTTCCCAGTCAAAATCCAAATACTGCCGAGCAAATTCTAAACGTTTTTGCTTATTTATTTCGGATAAATACGGCTTTCTTGCTGGCTGTCTGTGGTGTAGTCCCTCACGGTGCAAACGGGACGAACAGTAACCACTGATGTGTCGAACTGTTCCGCAAATGTTCAGGTCGGTATGAAGCCATTATTTTCGTACTGGTCCACCATGGATCTCCGCTGTGTGGCGTGTCGCTGTGTTGATTAGCGGACGACTTTTTTTTTTTCACTACCCTCTTCTTGATGGCGCGTTACCCAACGTTTCACCGCTTGTTGTTTATTGTGTTATTTGTGTGAATGTGTGAGTGATAGCAGCGGTGCAAGCTATAAAGATTTGCGAACTATGACTGCAATTATGAACGCGACATAAATGTACAATAGTATTATATTACATAAAGCAAATAAAACATGCGTAAAGCCAAACTACAACACGTTTAAAAGTACTTACTAAATCACAGAACACAATAATCTGCCAGTTCCATTAAACTCTCTTTTATTTGATTGAAATTACATATATAATTAATAACATATACTTATATTGATTAAATTTTATAATAGTTACACCATAAATTTATTTTGGAGATAAGTAAATGAATTTACAAAATGTTGCAAGGCTTCACGTGCTTTCAAAGACCAAAATCCGATTTTCTCGGGGCTTAAAGATAAACATTCAAGATCACAAAACTCTACTATGACCGGGAATCGAACATAAAATCTACTGACAGAAGCAAATATCACTTCGCCACAGAGGCCACCAAAACTGGGTCACATACTACTTAAAGCTATAAAGATGAACCGTTTGGCAAGAAATCAACTTTCAATGATCTTTCTTTACAATGAAACGAAAGCGATTAAATAGAATTTAATCAACAAACATGTAATGGATTAAATCAGGTAAGGCGGGTTGTTAATGACATTGTTCGTATAAATTTATACCTACAAACATGCACAATTGAAAAATCTCTTTTCATAAAAGGTGACTTAGCACAAGAGTCGCTTGATGTAGGTGTTAAGTGGACCCAGGGCTCAGTCCCAACAACGAACCAAAACCAATCGACACAATGCCGGCAGAATAATAATTACATAATAATATTATAATGTTATATTTGACGACCAACAAAACTTCAACACACCCATTTTATTATTATTTTTATCGATAGAGCGTTTAAGATGCTAAATTTAAGATTTGATTTAGAATACTCTTTGTACCATCAACAAGCTTTTTAAGTAAATTAAGTAAAGAGAATATGAAATGAACTGCTTATTGCGCCCATGAAAAAAAAAAATAAGGTAAATACATAAATTGAGTTTATACTTCATACCGGCTTTATTTTAAGACAAAGGTTTTTTTTAATTCTATCTCAGCGTGTTCTCAATTCAATACTCTATTATATATCTTTATTAAAACCCTATTATAACGCAACAATCAATCCCGTGGGAACTCCAGGATAAACCTACATACCAAATTTCATCGTAATCGGTTCAGTAGCTTTTACGTGAAAGAGTAACACACATCCATACTGACATCCTGACATACTCACAAACTTCCGCATTTATAATATTAGTAGGATTTTTAACAATACGTTATTATTGTCTTCGGGTTATTCAGGTCTTCGCTCCAATAGGAATGGGTCAAAAGAGAAGCTTCAATTATTCTTTTATTAATCGTCTATAAAGAATATGAAGGGCCAAAAATCTGTGAAAATTATAAGTAAAGTGAATTAAATAACTGTTTCTTTTTTACTTTAGTAGTTATAAATAAAAAATATTACAAAAATGCAAACAGCTATTTAGTGTAAGCATTTAAATTTATGTAATATTTTTTAAGTATTTTTTAGTACTTTTAGAACATACTCGTAAATTTATGGTGTGAAGCATACATAAATTAGTAAGTACCTGATATATTAAAAACGATCCGCTCCGGCTTCACACAGGTAGCATTTATAGATATAAATCTAAAAAAGACAGAGAAAAAAGGGAGAATTTAAAATACGAGTATTCTACTAATAGTAGAGACAGCATTTTACAGTCATGAATTTGTTAAAGATACATTGATGTGTGTCATAAAAAATAATTAACTAGGCAAAAACAGTACATAATATGTTCTGTTGCTTTATTATTATTATTTTGTATATTATAGTGTGTAATATATTCCTATGCTTGAGTAAAGTTGTCTGAAGTTATAGATGCACTGTTGCAGTAACGTCAATACAACTGGCGAGATTTGTAACTAACTTTGCTTGTTCCAATGTATTTCCGTCTCTGATTGTCAATACATATGTACAACTGCGACTTCGCCCGCATAGACTCATCAAATAAGACTAAGAGAACTACTAATATGATGTAGACGAGCCACCAAAATAAATAGGTTATACTATGTCAGAGGTCAGGTTTTAGAGAAAAATATAAACGTAATTGAAATCATTCCAGAGGCAGGAGGTCTAGTTAAGCTTTAACGTCATAAGAAAATAAAATTATTTGCATAGTTTCACGTATAGTTCAAATAGCGTTAATTTAGAATTATTTATCCATTGAGAAAAAACGAAAAGCTGGAAACAATTAATCAATATATTTGAAAAATGCAGTTCGTTAAACAATTTAACTGCTTGCATAATGCAATAAAAAGAGTTGCAGTGTTAATAATTTGACACACAAAACTGAACCACGAAGCAGTGTACTCATATATTAATTGGATTGTTTTATAAACCACAAACCGAAAAACCTCATTAAAATTACCAGGATGGAAGAAAATTTCCTGGCTCATAATAATGATAAGGGTGCACGGATATTGACTTGATTAAAGTCAAGTCGCCGCACAAACCGCTAGTGTAGCTAGCCGCTAGCCTTATTTGCTTGCCGAATTTTTGGGAAATCTACTTTGTATGGTCAACAATAGTTTGGTATTTTACTATTTTATTTTCTGTTCCCCTTTTTTAATTTAAGTTCCCAAATTTAGGCATGAAATTAAAAACTAATAAAAGATGAAAGTATTTTTCATTGTATGTAATGTATGATGTATAACAGTAATTTGGGGTTATACTATTTGAGTAGGTAAATTTTCTAGTTTTCTTATTTACTAAAACAATAGTAAGCAAACATTTTTTTCAGATTTTATAACATTAAGCCGAAATAATCTGTGTGCTTTCAATTAAAATCTACTTTTCCATGCGTGCCGCAAAGTGAAAAGATATTGTTAATAACATCATTTTCCGTAATGTTGCCCTTAACTCATGGTTTGTTCTTTGCTGGTTTACCACCCTTAGTTGAACTTGATGACATTTCCTTATTCCACCCAAATATTTTGAACTTTTAAGATAATAACATGGCCTACCTATTTATAAAGTTTGATACCGTTATATAACATACGAAATGTTGTCATAATAGCTACGAAGATGTTTATGGTAACAATAAATTCTGTTACTGTCGTAGTTTTATTGCTCGAGTTACAGTGTTTTTATTATTAGATTAATGCTGTTTTTGTCCAGTCAGCTGAAAAGCGCTGTGTGGTCATCATACAAAATGTTTTTTTTTTCATTTTCGTCTACCATCTTTTGTATTTTTTAATAATATACAAAATTAGAAACGGCTTTGAAAATAAATTAAAATTTGAATCTATCGTCATATTTTAAGAAGAGTGGAAGTATATTCTGACATACATTTTTAAAATGGATGGATATGTTATCGCTTTGACAGAAGTCCTAGCATTCACGAACAAAATTCGCAGAAATCTAAATATTTTCCTTATAATTCAAATTACTGTGGTATAATTTCAATTACCATTTTGATATCCTCTATAATCCTCATCATACGGATTGTTTAGATATTATATTTGGATAATCCTAATGTGACAATCCAATATGGAAATTGTGTAATAACCTAATTTGAATATCGACAAGTTCTTGATAATTGGGTCCTATTGGGTAAATATCAACCTATATATAATAATGCCACATTACACAATAAGATCCCAACGGTTACTTATGTTACACTTTCGTACCTTTTCGAACATATGGTTCATACCTAAATAATTTGATAAAAATTTTAGTTACAAGGATTCCCATTTTTCTCAACTTATTAATGCGAGCAAATTGAAGTTTATTGTAAAAATTAATCATGTCTTTGTCGTTCTGTTGTTTGTGATGTACTTACCATTTCTAAACGAGTAGTAATTATTCTGTATTTCGTATTTATGTAAACCGTAACGTTCTTCACAAGAGAATATGGGAAGTGCAAGAAATAGGTTCATAGGGTATATCATTATAACATTATATATAAATGAAGCATTTTTTATCAATCATATATATAGCATACATCCTATGTCATTTTCTTGTAGTTTGTAGTAAAACGTACGTGGTGTCGTAAATATATTTAATTATTAGTTATTTCCCCCTATCTCGTTTAGATCAACCGCTAAGTTTACTGGTATTAAAACCCAAGGATTATTTTCCAACGTTATATATGTTCTGAAATACAGTTAACTAATTAAATACTCCATCATAATATAGATGTTTTCTTTGTTACAGGTCGACTTAAATTTGATCGGATCATGAAAACTTTGGTGCCAGCAATAAAAGTAAGTTTAGCAAATGAAAGTCATAATATCTCACATACCTGAATAATAATCTTCTGACCTGAATAAAAATCTTAACATTTCTGTCATTTAAAATTTATAACATCTAGCATAATTTCCATGGTATGGTAATCTTTTTCAGAAAATAAAAAAAAAGGGTAGCAGCTGCTATCACTATCATTTAATAAAAATAATTTGATCCCTCTCGTGGTAACTTTTCACTAAAATAAAAAAATAAAAATTATTTCAGCTAACTTTAAATGTTAAATCATGAATACGTTGCAAACAAAAAAATATTCAATAAAATTTATGAGCATTCGGAATTTATTTTTATCACTCAGTTACGGGCAACTTAGATCAACCTATAAAAATCTCGATAAGACCGAAAGCTGAGCCATGAAGTCCGACAACCTAACTAGATAAAAGATATGAGACTTTCTGCAGATTGCTAAACTCTTATCAAAATATCCTCTCTCAGGGTCATGTCTTAAGTGCTATAAAAACTTTTTTAATAAACGGTTTATGGCGCTTTAGTGTTGCATGGTGAGATGTAGTGGGCAGCATGTGGTGTATTATCTGACTTTGTTTTACTGGGGCTTCCATGCTAGTATTGTAACTAAGAAAGTAAATATTGTGTGCCAAGTGCTTTACTTACCGCGCATAGAAAATATCTTTGGAAATCTAGGCTCTTTTAACTTGAGATTCTTCGCAAGCTGTCATTTATACAATCTAAAAACTATGACTAAATCATGCACCTAAATGTAGCCTACGAGTATTGTGGCCATTGTATCTGTCTACTCCTTTTGAGATAAAGACATGACATGTCACGATTTTTAAGATCAAGAAAGCAAATTCCTTTGGATATCAATGCTTGTTCAAAACCAATTGAAATTGATTCTACTTATGTTATTCTCAGTATTTATACTATGTATTTATACACAGCATTCATACTTACTCTTACAAAATCTGTTGAACTTCTAATGATTACATAACAATTTCCCGGCATCAACACGGTTGATTTGGCATATTCTCAATATTAATAAGAAGCCAACCGACAAAGTTCGTCTTTGAAAGTTAATTCGAGCGAAATGCTTTAAGACTAATCGCGTAATCTTGAGAACAGAGAAAACACACATCTTCTTTCTAATTTGGCATCCATTTTTCTTGTACATGTGAGTAAAAAGACGTGGAAAAGGGTTAAGACTTCTATCGCGGGCTAGCTTTAGACAAGTAAAAATCAATGGTTATATTTTGGTATATTTTCTTTTAAATCTTTTAAATGTCATGTGCTGTTTTCAACGTAAGAAACAAATGAAATAAACATGACTTAATCCAGGATAGGTAATTATTTTTCCATCTTAGTATTTCGCCTTATTAAAATAATAAACTATTAGTATTAAATATCCATCATCCTGTTTGTATAGTTCATTTTACTGTTAAACATAAAATTTTTTAGGCACAGACATCAACCAAGGAAAAGCGCTACAGCCTACAACTGACACTCTGTTCTATTCTTCATATATTCTCTGTAATTACAAGTAATTATAGGCTTATCTAGCTGTGCAGGTGCCTCACTAATTAATGGCCTCTTAGTGGACATAGTGGGTTTGTAGCAGCGGCTTTCAAATCTATTAGCACAATGGAATAATTTGCATGTGTATACTGCACTGTGCCGAGTGTACCTAATTGTTTAGTAGGATGGTTGCTATTCATAGCAATTCACTATTCGTGAGAACGTATCCATACGTTACCAATGACTTTTTTCTGAGAAACGTAACTACCTAAGTTTGTGGACTAACCGATGCTTTTACAGTGAGGAAAAATATCGTAAGGAAACCTACCAATTCAGCATCTGAATGTGTAACCATGACTATGGGTTACGTTTCCTTTGTAAGTTATAGAGCTCAGACGGGAGTGACTTCGTTTTAAAACCAAAATATTGCTTAAGTACGCTATATCTTTTTCAACTCCACTCAATCCGATCTTTGCCTTTATAAAATAAACATGGATAAAATTTGTAAAAGCGTGAACATGACGTGGTGTTAACGCTTTCAGTAGAAAACCCCAATTAATTACGCGAAACAAATAAAACGAAAGGAAAAACGCTACGAAATTCAATATTGCAAAATGAGTTAATTAAAGCGACACTGGAGGCAAAAGTTGGAGGAAACTCAAAGGAAGAAAAATGAGGGCTGAATGTGATAGGTACATTCTCGCATACAACACGTCTGCTCAAAATATAAGCATTTCTGTAGTGAGATGCAGGTAAATTGATATTGATAACTTATGTGTGCGATAAGTATTAAGAACTTTATGCTCCTGAGTCCTCTCTGGGAAGAACTGGTTTCAGCCTATGTCAATTTCAATATTATGAAAGTTGGCAGTTTATAATGTCATAAAAAAGTGTCGTTAATTATTGTGCATCTTGCCATGTATGAATATAAAATGGAAATCATTGCATTAAGAAATTTTAAAAAAACAAAATCTCTGCATTTGCCAGGTTTTACGCTTTCACTACTGAACCGATTTTGATCAAATTTTGTATTAATATACCTACTTAATTCTTCCAAATCAAGCACAGCTACATTTTTTTTTTGATTGCCGTACGGTAAACGGGAAAAAAGCGTAATTCGTTATTTTGAAATTTATTTTCTTTTCTTCATCAAAGAGTCTAAAATGATTTATACTAGTTTAGTGATAACTTCCGTATAATTCCATCTGTACACATTTCCCAGCTGAACCTGCTACTTACGGAAATCCCAAACAAACAACCTCTAAAAGCGACCTACTTGTAAATAACCGACTTTAGCATAATAACATTATAGTAAATTCAAGTTAATGGTAAACCAATAGGAATGATTTACACCACAGAATTATTAAAAGTACTAAAGGTAACTTAAATTTTGTGGCCGACATTTTGTTAAAATTTTACTCAAATGAAGCACCGGTGGATTCATTTGAGAGATTAAACAAAATAGTCGGGTATAATTGGCGCAGGTGTTTTCATTGTCGCAAAAATATGAATGTAAATAGAAACGTAATAGATATTGCATAATTGATTTTTTCATACACAATTCCCAAAAAAATGTCTTCAAGAAATGCACAACACCATAATTTTTCGCATAGCCTTATTTTTATGTTGTTCTTATATGCGATAAAGGTAATTTAGTTTTTTATTTTATGATTTCATATAGGTAACTATCAAGTAAAATATTAAATCTATGAAAGTTGTAAATATTTAATTCTATATTAAAAATTTACTTAATTTAAAAAAATAATTAAAGAATTCAATGCAAGTACTAGTTACAATGAGTATTTATATACAGTACAACGCTGTTAGTTTTGATAAGTGTATTAACCTTTCACTTCGACCCTTCCTGATCCCTTTCCAATAGTTCCCTACCATTTCCCGCCTTAACCCAATCTACACATCAGAGCAAGATAAATTGGTATTTCACTTGAAAAAAAGATGTTATGGCAACATACATTTCACATAACCTGAAGGAATGTTGAATGTTTTTTCTTTAAATTTAGTAATCATTACTCGTGCTGTAATCACCGTGTTTTCAGCGCTATAAAAAACATAAGAAAAATTAATTCAACCAAGAAAATCCAAAAATGAAAACTATTATCCTCACTCAGTAAGACGTAGATCGTTCAAAAATAGCCAAAGCAATCAATAAAGGTGCTTGACTAAATTTCAACGGACATTTCCAAAAAATACTTGGCTGCCATCCATCAAGGCTTGTACGAGCGGCGATAACAAGTAAATAAACTCTTTACTCTGCCAAATTGATAGCCGGACAAAGTTTGTCTTTCGGTATGGCGCACCGATCCGTTCCGATAAATTCAATTTATCCAACCAACTCACATTTGCAGTTTGCTCTAGAATTTTCTAGCTTTCAAACAATTGCGAGGGAACGATTTCTTACCGTTTATCATGCTATTATTACGTTTGATTCTCTTTCTCACAAAACTACGCGGAATGGATTTTGTATATAACTTTTCACTTAGCTATTTACGGCAGCAGAAGCCGAAACTAGATTAGAATAATTTGAAGTGTCGAGTCATGCTTTTAAGTTTATTGTTTTATACTAACCATTTTCAGAAATAACTTATATTTAAACGCTACTAAATTTACCGCCTTTGACTAACATTACATGGGAGTAAAAGAAGAATATTTTTTCCCACGCAATAAATTAAAACAGATGATCCGTGGGTGCAGTGGTGGGCTTCGAATATGTATATAAAACCTATATAAATTAAATTCTTAAATAATTTTTCAGTAAAAGATTATATTAAGAAATGTTTATTACCCAATACTGCTCCGCCTCATTCGCCGCATTCATAACTTGATCTGCTAAGTGGCAATATTTTCTGGGACTCTGGGCAGATCATAACATTCCACTAAGAGTAATAAGTGTAATTTATCTTGACTAGTGTGCTCTACCATCATACACAGGGTTGTAGGGTAATGTACATGTACTTAAATTAATGTATTCAATCCTCATATATACTTTTTGTCGTCGCCAAAAAGCCTGTTAAGTAAAAGGATAATGAAGTTGGACTAAATCAATTATTTAAGAACATAAGGCTAAAGGATAGCCATTAGTCGTACCCAGCGGTTTCTAGCTAATTTATTTCTAGCTTTTATACGAAACTAGCTTTTAGCCTGCAGTCCTGCTCACGTTATGCTGAAATTCCTACAATTTTGAGACTTAATATCATCTTAAAACTTGATTTCAATAAAAATATTCATAATAACTACCGACTAAGTATATTAGTCCGCTTCGCATGTAACGCAGAAAATCAAGGTTCATTTCGTAATATTGAGATCGCAAACTCAATAAAACGAGACAGCCTACATCAGGCGCCATTGAGACATTTAACTGTTAAATTAAATCACTGTTTATTTCAAATTGAACTTTCATTGATCTTCCGTTATTGGACAGAATTCGTTTCGTTTAAAAATTGATATCTGATAAAATCTTTATGCCGGAGATAAAAGAAATTGGATTCAGTTTGTTTGGTTTTAATAGTAATGACTTTTGTTATTAACAGAAGTAGTATTTTTTTAATGAACAAAATTTTTAAAGCTCTATTTTCGTTCTTAAAATCTCTCCTAATTCTTGATTGCCGATAACAAAAAATATAAAATCTATACCTATATAAGATATAAAACTTAACCCTATGACAAATTTTGGCATTATAGGCATAATAAGAATTGCTTTGACATTCCTTAATAACTGGGCATTTGGATCTATGAATGGTAGTTAAGGTACTCAAAGGTAAGTTGGGTACTCAAAGGCAAACTTTGAGCTCAAATATAATCAGTAAGAGATAGATCTCACATGTACCAAGTCTAGCCTTGAATCTCCAAATCCACTTAATTCACTTAAATAATTTTACAGAAAACACAGAACCTTCCAAACTAGAATCCAAACCTAGGAAACCTAGCGAAGCAAACTATTCACCACGTCACTCAAAAGGGCCTTATTACCATGAAAATTGATTATATTTTTACCGCTGCAGTTGTTGATCTCAATCAAAAGTCATTACAGTAAATGCTTACCAAACTCAGTAACTCCATAGTTGTATATTAATTAAACCCAGTGAAAATTTAATCCGGAATCAACACCCGCAGTTTCGACTATTGAGAAGTTGGAAATCCGTGTAATACACTTCAACTAACTTCTAACTTAATGCTCTAAATTTAAACTCGGTGCACATCCCTATTCAAAACGAAATACGTACGTACCATCAAGATAGATGTATGGGGCAAAAATAATATTTTGATCTGTATTCTATACCATCAGTACGAGTGATTAATAGAAAAGAAATGAACACACCATGATTTGATGCGCGATCACTATTAAAATGAATAGTTAACCTTAATAATGCTAGCTAAAACTTTACCAAAAATTTTCCTCAGATGAAATAGTAAGTGATTAATGTTAAAAATAATACATTCCTGATTTATACATTTTTCGGACAAGATCATGTAATATCAGGTCAAAATACAGTATTTTTAATGCTGAGTTCTATTTATTTTCTCTCATTTCCACGTCTTAGATTAAACTTATTCTGATTGTATCCTCAGCTGTCGGCATCAATTCATTCCATGGGTTTAATAGGTTTAACTATTTTGGTTTACGATTGAATAACTTTTATTTGATAAAAATATTAATAGACTGTATTAAAACACGGATAAAATAATTGACTCATCCCATGTCACTTATAAACATTGGGATTTGAGACATACGCAACTGATTTTTAAATGATTAAGAAAGAAAACAACGTTGTTTGTTTGTATTACGACACATCACATCATTAAT